>NC_047096.1:62591448-63927698 GCF_902459505.1 Geotrypetes seraphini
TTACAAGGGGGGGTATTACGATTTTCAAAAAAAAAGTTACAAGGGGGGGTATTACGATTTTCAAAAAAAAAGTTACAAGGGGGGGTATTACGATTTTCAAAAAAAAAAGTTACAAGGGGGGGTATTACGATTTTCAAAAAAAAAGTTACAAGGGGGGGTATTACGATTTTCAAAAAAAAAAGTTACAAGGGGGGGTATTACGATTTTCAAAAAAAAAGTTACAAGGGGGGGTATTACGATTTTCAAAAAAAAAGTTACAAGGGGGGTATTACGATTTTCAAAAAAAAAGTTACAAGGGGGGGTATTACGATTTTCAAAAAAAAAGTTACAAGGGGGGGTATTACGATTTTCAAAAAAAAAGTTACAAGGGGGGGTATTACGATTTTCAAAAAAAAAAGTTACAAGGGGGGGTATTACGATTTTCAAAAAAAAAGTTACAAGGGGGGGTATTACGATTTTCAAAAAAAAAGTTACAAGGGGGGGTATTACGATTTTCAAAAAAAAAGTTACAAGGGGGGGTATTACGATTTTCAAAAAAAAAGTTACAAGGGGGGGTATTACGATTTTCAAAAAAAAAAGTTACAAGGGGGGGTATTACGATTTTCAAAAAAAAAGTTACAAGGGGGGGTATTACGATTTTCAAAAAAAAAAGTTACAAGGGGGGGTATTACGATTTTCAAAAAAAAAGTTACAAGGGGGGGTATTACGATTTTCAAAAAAAAAGTTACAAGGGGGGGTATTACGATTTTCAAAAAAAAAAGTTACAAGGGGGGGTATTACGATTTTCAAAAAAAAAGTTACAAGGGGGGGTATTACGATTTTAAAAAAAAAAGTTACAAGGGGGGGTATTACGATTTTCAAAAAAAAAGTTACAAGGGGGGGTATTACGATTTTAAAAAAAAAAAGTTACAAGGGGGGGTATTACGATTTTCAAAAAAAAAGTTACAAGGGGGGGTATTACGATTTTCAAAAAAAAAGTTACAAGGGGGGGTATTACGATTTTCAAAAAAAAAGTTACAAGGGGGGTATTACGATTTTCAAAAAAAAAGTTACAAGGGGGGGTATTACGATTTTCAAAAAAAAAGTTACAAGGGGGGGTATTACGATTTTCAAAAAAAAAGTTACAAGGGGGGGTATTACGATTTTCAAAAAAAAAGTTACAAGGGGGGGTATTACGATTTTCAAAAAAAAAGTTACAAGGGGGGGATTAAGATTTTCAAAAAAAAAAGTTACAAGGGGGGGTATTACGATTTTCAAAAAAAAAGTTACAAGGGGGGGTATTACGATTTTCAAAAAAAAAGTTACAAGGGGGGGTATTACGATTTTCAAAAAAAAAGTTACAAGGGGGGGGATTACGATTTTCAAAAAAAAAGTTACAAGGGGGGGTATTACGATTTTCAAAAAAAAAGTTACAAGGGGGGGTATTACGATTTTCAAAAAAAAAGTTACAAGGGGGGGTATTACGATTTTCAAAAAAAAAGTTACAAGGGGGGGTATTACGATTTTCAAAAAAAAAGTTACAAGGGGGGGTATTACGATTTTCAAAAAAAAAGTTACAAGGGGGGGTATTACGATTTTCAAAAAAAAAGTTACAAGGGGGGGTATTACGATTTTCAAAAAAAAAGTTACAAGGGGGGGTATTACGATTTTCAAAAAAAAAGTTACAAGGGGGGGTATTACGATTTTCAAAAAAAAAGTTACAAGGGGGGGTATTACGATTTTAAAAAAAAAAGTTACAAGGGGGGGTATTACGATTTTCAAAAAAAAAGTTACAAGGGGGGGTATTACGATTTTCAAAAAAAAAAGTTACAGGGGGGGGTATTACGATTTTCAAAAAAAAAGTTACAAGGGGGGGTATTACGATTTTCAAAAAAAAAGTTACAAGGGGGGGTATTACGATTTTCAAAAAAAAAGTTACAAGGGGGGGGATTACGATTTTCAAAAAAAAAGTTACAAGGGGGGGTATTACGATTTTCAAAAAAAAAGTTACAAGGGGGGGTATTACGATTTTCAAAAAAAAAGTTACAAGGGGGGGTATTACGATTTTCAAAAAAAAAGTTACAAGGGGGGGTATTACGATTTTCAAAAAAAAAAGTTACAAGGGGGGGTATTACGATTTTCAAAAAAAAAGTTACAAGGGGGGGTATTACGATTTTCAAAAAAAAAAGTTACAAGGGGGGGTATTACGATTTTCAAAAAAAAAGTTACAAGGGGGGGTATTACGATTTTCAAAAAAAAAGATACAAGGGGGGGTATTACGATTTTCAAAAAAAAAGTTACAAGGGGGGGTATTACGATTTTCAAAAAAAAAGTTACAAGGGGGGGTATTACGATTTTCAAAAAAAAAGTTACAAGGGGGGGTATTACGATTTTCAAAAAAAAAGTTACAAGGGGGGGTATTACGATTTTCAAAAAAAAAGTTACAAGGGGGGGTATTACGATTTTCAAAAAAAAAGTTACAAGGGGGGGTATTACGATTTTCAAAAAAAAAGTACAAGGGGGGTATTACGATTTTCAAAAAAAAAGTTACAAGGGGGGGTATTACGATTTTCAAAAAAAAAAAGTTACAAGGGGGGGGTATTACGATTTTTCAAAAAAAAGAAAGTTACAAGGGGGTAGATTAACGATTTTCAAAAAAAAGTTACAAGGGGGGGTATTACGATTTAAAAAAAAAAGTTACAAGGGGGGGGTATTACGAGTTTTCAAAAAAAAAAGTTACAAGGGGGGGGTATTAACGATTTCAAAAAAAAAGTTACAAGGGGGGGTATTACGATTTTCAAAAAAAAAAAGTTACAAGGGGGGGTATTACGAATTTCAAAAAAAAAGTTACAAGGGGGGGTTATTACGATTTTCAAAAAAAAGTTACAAGGGGGGGGTATTACGATTTTCAAAAAAAAAAGTTACAAGGGGGGTATTACGATTTTCAAAAAAAAAAGTTACAAGGGGGGGTATTACGATTTTCAAAAAAAAAAGTTACAAGGGGGGTATTAACGATTTCAAAAAAAAAGTTACAAGGGGGGGTATTACGATTTTCAAAAAAAAAGTTACAAGGGGGGGTATTACGATTTTCAAAAAAAAAAGTTACAAGGGGGGGGTATTACGATTTTCAAAAAAAAAGTTACAAGGGGGGTATTACGATTTTCAAAAAAAAAGTTACAAGGGGGGTATTACGATTTTCAAAAAAAAAGTTACAAGGGGGGGTATTACGATTTTCAAAAAAAAAAGTTACAAGAGGGGGTATTACGATTTTCAAAAAAAAAGTTACAAGGGGGGGTAATTACGATTTTCAAAAAAAAAGTTACAAGGGGGGGTATTACGATTTTCAAAAAAAAAAGTTACAAGGGGGGTATTACGATTTTCAAAAAAAAAGTTACAAGGTGGGGTATTACGATTTTTCAAAAAAAAAGTTACAAGGGGGGGTATTACGATTTTCAAAAAAAAAAGTTACTAGGGGGGGGTATTACGATTTTCAAAAAAAAAAGTTACAAGGAGGGGGTATTACGATTTTCAAAAAAAAAGTTACAAGGGGGGGTATTACGATTTTCAAAAAAAAAAGTTACAAGGGGGGGTATTACGATTTTCAAAAAAAAAAGTTACAAGGGGGGTATTACGATTTTCAAAAAAAAAGTTACAAGGGGGGGTATTACGATTTTCAAAAAAAAGTTACAAGGGAGGGGTATTACGATTTTCAAAAAAAAAGTTACAAGGGGGGGTATTACGATTTTCAAAAAAAAAGTTACAAGGGGGGGGTATTACGATTTTCAAAAAAAAAGTTACAAGGGGGTGTATTACGATTTTCAAAAAAAAAGTTACAAGGAGGGGTATTACGATTTTCAAAAAAAAGTTACAAGGGGGGGTATTACGATTTTCAAAAAAAAAGTTACAAGGGGGGGGTATTACGATTTTCAAAAAAAAAGTTACAAGGGGGGGTATTACGATTTTCAAAAAAAAAGTTACAAGGGGGGGTATTACGATTTTCAAAAAAAAAGTTACAAGGGGGGGTATTACGATTTTCAAAAAAAAAAGTTACATGGGGGGGGGTATTACGATTTTCAAAAAAAAAGTTACAAGGGGGGGGTATTACGATTTTCAAAAAAAAAGTTACAAGGGGGGGTATTACAATTTCAAAAAAAAAGTTACAAGGGGGGGTATTACGATTTCAAAAAAAAAAGTTACAAGGGGGGGTATTACGATTTTCAAAAAAAAAAGTTACAAGGGGGGGTATTACGATTTTCAAAAAAAAAGTTACAAGGGGGGTATTACGATTTTCAAAAAAAAAAGTTACAAGGGGGGGGTATTACGATTTTCAAAAAAAAAGTTACAAGGGGGGGTATTACGATTTTCAAAAAAAAAAGTTACAAGGGGGGTATTACGATTTTCAAAAAAAAAGTTACAAAGGGGGGGTATTACGATTTTAAAAAAAAAAGTTACAAGGGGGGGTATTACGATTTTCAAAAAAAAGTTACAAGGGGGGTATTACGATTTTCAAAAAAAAAGTTACAAGGGGGGTATTACGATTTTCAAAAAAAAAGTTACAAGGGGGGGTATTACGATTTTCAAAAAAAAGTTACAAGGGGGGGTATTACGATTTTCAAAAAAAAAGTTACAAGGAGGGGTATTACGATTTTCAAAAAAAAAGTTACAAGGGGGGTATTACGAATTTCAAAAAAAAAAGTTACAAGGGGGGGTATTACGATTTTCAAAAAAAAAGTTACAAGGGGGTATTACGATTTTCAAAAAAAAAAGTTACAAGGGGGGTATTACGATTTTCAAAAAAAAAAGTTACAAGGGGGGGGGTATTACAATTTTCAAAAAAAAAGTTACAAGGGGGGGTATTACGATTTTCAAAAAAAAGTTACAAGGGGGGGGTATTACGATTTTCAAAAAAAAGTTACAAGGGGGGGTATTACGATTTTCAAAAAAAAAGTTACAAGGGGGGGTATTACGATTTTCAAAAAAAAAGTTACAAAGGGGGGTTATTACGATTTAAAAAAAAAGTTACAAGGGGGGGGTATTACGATTTTCAAAAAAAAAGTTACAAGGGGGGTATTACGATTTTCAAAAAAAAAGTTACAAGGGGGGTATTACGATTTTCAAAAAAAAAGTTACAAGGGGGGGTATTACGATTTTCAAAAAAAAAAGTTACAAGGGGGGGTATTATGATTTTCAAAAAAAAAGTTACAAGGGGGGTATTACGATTTTCAAAAAAAAAGTTACAAGGGGGGGTATTACGATTTTCAAAAAAAAAGTTACAAGGGGGGGTATTACGATTTTCAAAAAAAAAAGTTACAAGGGGGGTATTACGATTTTCAAAAAAAAAGTTACAAGGGGGGGTATTACGATTTTCAAAAAAAAAGTTACAAGGGGGGGTATTACGATTTTCAAAAAAAAAGTTACAAGGGGGGTATTACGATTTTCAAAAAAAAAGTTACAAGGGGGGGGTATTACGATTTTCAAAAAAAAAGTTACAAGGGGGGGTATTACGATTTTCAAAAAAAAAGTTACAAGGGGGGGTATTACGATTTTCAAAAAAAAAAGTTACATAGGGGGGGTATTACGATTTTCAAAAAAAAAAGTTACAAGGGGGGGTATTACGATTTTCAAAAAAAAAGTTACAAGGGGGGTATTACGATTTTCAAAAAAAAAGTTACAAGGGGGGGTATTACGATTTTCAAAAAAAAAGTTACAAGGGGGGGGTATTACAATTTTCAAAAAAAAAGTTACAAGGGGGGGTATTACGATTTTCAAAAAAAAAGTTACTAAGGGGGGTATTACGATTTTCAAAAAAAAAGTTACAAGGGGGGGTATTACGATTTTCAAAAAAAAAAGTTACAAGGGGGGGTATTACGATTTTCAAAAAAAAAGTTACAAGGGGGGGTATTACGATTTTCAAAAAAAAAGTTACAAGGGGGGTATTACGATTTTCAAAAAAAAAGTTACAAGGGGGGGTATTACGATATTCAAAAAAAAAGTTACAAGGGGGGGGTATTACGATTTTCAAAAAAAAAGTTACAAGGGGGGGTATTACGATTTTCAAAAAAAAAAGTTACAAGGGAGGGTATTACGATTTTCAAAAAAAAAGTTACAAGGGGGGGTATTACGATTTTCAAAAAAAAAGTTACAAGGGGGGGTATTACGATTTTCAAAAAAAAAGTTACAAGGGGGGTATTACGATTTTCAAAAAAAAAGTTACAAGGGGGGGTATTACGATTTTCAAAAAAAAAGTTACAAGGGAGGGGTATTACGATTTTCAAAAAAAAAGTTACAAGGGGGGGTATTACGATTTTCAAAAAAAAAGTTACAAGGGGGGGTATTACGATTTTCAAAAAAAAGTTACAAGGGGGGGTATTACGATTTTCAAAAAAAAGTTACAAGGGGGGGTATTACGATTTTCAAAAAAAAAGTTACAAGGGGGGGTATTACAATATTCAAAAAAAAAAGTTACAAGGGGGGGGTATTACGATTTTCAAAAAAAAAGTTACAAGGGAGGGTATTACGATTTTCAAAAAAAAAGTTACAAGGGGGGGTATTACGATTTTCAAAAAAAAAGTTACAAGGGGGGGTATTACGATTTTCAAAAAAAAAGTTACAAGGGGGGTATTACGATTTTCAAAAAAAAAGTTACAAGGGGGGGTATTACGATTTTCAAAAAAAAAGTTACAAGGAGGGTATTACGATTTTCAAAAAAAAAAGTTACAAAGGGGGGTATTACGATTTTCAAAAAAAAAGTTACAAGGGGGGTATTACGATTTTCAAAAAAAAAGTTACAAGGGGGGGTATTACGATTTTCAAAAAAAAGTTACAAGGGGGGGTATTACGATTTTCAAAAAAAAAGTTACAAGGGGGGGTATTACGATTTTCAAAAAAAAAGTTACAAGGGGGGTATTACGATTTTCAAAAAAAAAGTTACAAGGGGGGTTATTACGATTTTCAAAAAAAAAGTTACAAGGGGGGGTATTACGATTTTCAAAAAAAAAGTTACAAGGGGGGGTATTACGATTTTCAAAAAAAAAGTTACATGGGGGGGTATTACGATTTTCAAAAAAAAAAGTTACAAGGGGGGGTATTACGATTTTCAAAAAAAAAGTTACAAGGGGGGGGTATTACAATTTTCAAAAAAAAAGTTACAAGGGGGGGTATTACGATTTTCAAAAAAAAAAGTTACAAGGGGGGTATTACGATTTTCAAAAAAAAAAGTTACAAGGGGGGGTATTACAATTTTCAAAAAAAAAGTTACAAGGGGGGGTATTACGATTTTCAAAAAAAAAGTTACAAGGGGGGGGTATTACGATTTTCAAAAAAAAAGTTACAAGGGGGGGGTATTACGATTTTCAAAAAAAAAAGTTACAAGGGGGGTATTACGATTTTCAAAAAAAAAGTTACAAAGGGGGGGTATTACGATTTTAAAAAAAAAAGTTACAAGGGGGGTATTACGATTTTCAAAAAAAAAGTTACAAGGGGGGGTATTACGATTTTCAAAAAAAAAGTTACAAGGGGGGTATTACGATTTTCAAAAAAAAAGTTACAAGGGGGGGTAATACGATTTTCAAAAAAAAAAGTTACAAGGGGGGGTATTACGATTTTCAAAAAAAAAGTTACAAGGAGGGGTATTACGATTTTCAAAAAAAAAAGTTACAAGGGGGGGTATTACGATTTTCAAAAAAAAAGTTACAAGGGGGGGTATTACGATTTTCAAAAAAAAAAGTTACAAGGGGGGGTATTACGATTTTCAAAAAAAAAGTTACATGGGGGGGTATTACGATTTTCAAAAAAAAAGTTACAAGGGGGGGTATTACGATTTTCAAAAAAAAAGTTACAAGGGGGGGTATTACGATTTTCAAAAAAAAAGTTACAAGGGGGGGTATTACGATTTTCAAAAAAAAAGTTACAAGGGGGGGTATTACGATTTTCAAAAAAAAAGTTACAAGGGGGGGGTATTACGATTTTCAAAAAAAAAGTTACAAGGGGGGGTATTACGATTTTCAAAAAAAAAGTTACAAGGGGGGGTATTACAATTTTCAAAAAAAAAGTTACAAGGGGGGGTATTATGATTTTCAAAAAAAAAGTTACAAGGGGGGGTATTACGATTTTCAAAAAAAAAGTTACAAGGGGGGGTATTACGATTTTCAAAAAAAAAGTTACAAGGGGGGGTATTACGATTTTCAAAAAAAAAGTTACAAGGGGGGGTATTACGATTTTCAAAAAAAAAGTTACAAGGGGGGGTATTACGATTTTCAAAAAAAAAGTTACAAGGGGGGGTATTACGATTTTCAAAAATAAGTTACAAGGGGGGGTATTACGATTTTCAAAAAAAAAGTTACAAGGGGGGGTATTACGATTTTCAAAAAAAAAGTTACAAGGGAGGGGTATTACGATTTTCAAAAAAAAAGTTACAAGGGGGGGGTATTACGATTTTCAAAAAAAAAGTTACAAGGGGGGGGTATTACGATTTTCAAAAAAAAAGTTACAAGGGGGGGTATTACGATTTTCAAAAAAAAAGTTACAAGGAGGGGTATTACGATTTTCAAAAAAAAAGTTACAAGGGGGGGTATTACGATTTTCAAAAAAAAAAGTTACAAGGGGGGTATTACGATTTTCAAAAAAAAAGTTACAAGGGGGGGTATTACGATTTTCAAAAAAAAAGTTACAAGGGGGGGTATTACGATTTTCAAAAAAAAAGTTACAAGGGGGGGTATTACGATTTTCAAAAAAAAAGTTACATGGGGGGGTATTACGATTTTCAAAAAAAAAGTTACAAGGGGGGGTATTAAGATTTTCAAAAAAAAAGTTACAAGGGGGGGTATTACGATTTTCAAAAAAAAAGTTACAAGGGGGGGTATTACGATTTTCAAAAAAAAAGTTACAAGGGGGGGTATTACAATTTTCAAAAAAAAAGTTACAAGGGGGGGTATTACGATTTTCAAAAAAAAAGTTACAAGGGGGGGGTATTACGATTTTCAAAAAAAAAGTTACAAGGGGGGTATTACGATTTTCAAAAAAAAAGTTACAAAGGGGGGGTATTACGATTTAAAAAAAAAAGTTACAAGGGGGGGTATTACGATTTTCAAAAAAAAAGTTACAAGGGGGGTATTACGATTTTCAAAAAAAAAAGTTACAAGGGGGGGTATTACGATTTTCAAAAAAAAAGTTACAAGGGGGGGTATTACGATTTTCAAAAAAAAAGTTACAAGGAGGGGTATTACGATTTTCAAAAAAAAAGTTACAAGGGGGGGTATTACGATTTTCAAAAAAAAGTTACAAGGGGGGTATTATGATTTTCAAAAAAAAAAGTTACAAGGGGGGTATTACGATTTTCAAAAAAAAAGTTACAAGGGGGGGGTATTACAATTTTCAAAAAAAAAAGTTACAAGGGGGGGTATTACGATTTTCAAAAAAAAAGTTACAAGGGGGGGTATTACGATTTTCAAAAAAAAAGTTACAAGGGGGGTATTACGATTTTCAAAAAAAAAAGTTACAAGGGGGGGTATTACGATTTTCAAAAAAAAAGTTACAAGGGGGGGGTATTACGATTTTCAAAAAAAAAGTTACAAGGGGGGGTATTACGATTTTCAAAAAAAAAGTTACAAAGGGGGGGTATTACGATTTAAAAAAAAAAGTTACAAGGGGGGGGTATTACGATTTTCAAAAAAAAAGTTACAAGGGGGGGTATTACGATTTTCAAAAAAAAAGTTACAAGGGGGGTATTACGATTTTCAAAAAAAAAGTTACAAGGGGGGGTATTACGATTTTCAAAAAAAAAGTTACAAGGGGGGGTATTACGATTTTCAAAAAAAAAGTTACAAGGGGGGGTATTACGATTTTCAAAAAAAAAGTTACAAGGGGGGGTATTACGATTTTCAAAAAAAAAGTTACAAGGGGGGTATTACGATTTTCAAAAAAAAAGTTACAAGGGGGGGTATTACGATTTTCAAAAAAAAAGTTACAAGGGGGGTATTACGATTTTCAAAAAAAAGTTACAAGGGGGGGTATTACGATTTTCAAAAAAAAAGTTACAAGGGGGGGTATTACGATTTTCAAAAAAAAAGTTACAAGGGGGGTATTACGATTTTCAAAAAAAAAGTTACAAGGGGGGGTATTACGATTTTCAAAAAAAAAGTTACAAGGGGGGGGTATTACGATTTTCAAAAAAAAAGTTACAAGGGGGGGTATTACGATTTTCAAAAAAAAAGTTACAATGGGGGGGTATTACGATTTTCAAAAAAAAAGTTACAAGGGGGGGTATTACGATTTTCAAAAAAAAAGTTACAAGGGGGGGTATTACGATTTTCAAAAAAAAAGTTACAAGGGGGGGTATTACGATTTTCAAAAAAAAAGTTACAAGGGGGGGGTATTACGAATTTTCAAAAAAAAAGTTACAAGGGGGGGTATTACGATTTTCAAAAAAAAAGTTACAAGGGGGGGTATTACGATTTTCAAAAAAAAAGTTACAAGGGGGGTATTACGATTTTCAAAAAAAAAGTTACAAGGGGGGGTATTACGATTTTCAAAAAAAAAGTTACAAGGGGGGGTATTACGATTTTCAAAAAAAAAGTTACAAGGAGGGGTATTACGATTTTCAAAAAAAAAGTTACAAGGGGGGGTATTACGATTTTCAAAAAAAAAGTTACAAGGGGGGTATTACGATTTTCAAAAAAAAAGTTACAAGGGGGGGTATTACGATTTTCAAAAAAAAAGTTACAAGGGGGGGTATTACGATTTTCAAAAAAAAAGTTACAAGGGGGGGTATTACGATTTTCAAAAAAAAAGTTACAATGGGGGGGTATTACGATTTTCAAAAAAAAAGTTACAAGGGGGGGTATTACAATTTTCAAAAAAAAAGTTACAAGGGGGGGTATTACGATTTTCAAAAAAAAAGTTACAAGGGGGGGTATTACGATTTTCAAAAAAAAAGTTACAAGGGGGGGTATTACAATTTTCAAAAAAAAAGTTACAAGGGGGGGTATTACGATTTTCAAAAAAAAAGTTACAAGGGGGGGGTATTACGATTTTCAAAAAAAAAGTTACAAGGGGGGTATTACGATTTTCAAAAAAAAAGTTACAAAGGGGGGGTATTACGATTTCAAAAAAAAAAGTTACAAGGGGGGGTATTACGATTTTCAAAAAAAAAGTTACAAGGGGGGGTATTACGATTTTCAAAAAAAAAGTTACAAGGGGGGGTATTACGATTTTCAAAAAAAAAGTTACAAGGGGGGGTATTACGATTTTCAAAAAAAAAGTTACAAGGAGGGGTATTACGATTTTCAAAAAAAAAGTTACAAGGGGGGGTATTACGATTTTCAAAAAAAAGTTACAAGGGGGGGTATTACGATTTTCAAAAAAAAAGTTACAAGGGGGGGTATTACGATTTTCAAAAAAAAAGTTACAAGGGGGGGGTATTACGATTTTCAAAAAAAAAGTTACAAGGGGGGGTATTACGATTTTCAAAAAAAAAGTTACAAGGGGGGGTATTACGATTTTCAAAAAAAAAGTTACAAGGGGGGTATTACGATTTTCAAAAAAAAAAGTTACAAGGGGGGGTATTACGATTTTCAAAAAAAAAGTTACAAGGGGGGGGTATTACGATTTTCAAAAAAAAAGTTACAAGGGGGGGTATTACGATTTTCAAAAAAAAAGTTACAAAGGGGGGGTATTACGATTTCAAAAAAAAAAGTTACAAGGGGGGGGTATTACGATTTTCAAAAAAAAAGTTACAAGGGGGGTATTACGATTTTCAAAAAAAAAGTTACAAGGGGGGTATTACGATTTTCAAAAAAAAGTTACAAGGGGGGGTATTACGATTTTCAAAAAAAAAGTTACAAGGGGGGGTATTACGATTTTCAAAAAAAAAGTTACAAGGGGGGTATTACGATTTTCAAAAAAAAGTTACAAGGGGGGGTATTACGATTTTCAAAAAAAAAGTTACAAGGGGGGGTATTACGATTTTCAAAAAAAAAGTTACAAGGGGGGTATTACGATTTTCAAAAAAAAAGTTACAAGGGGGGTATTACGATTTTCAAAAAAAAGTTACAAGGGGGGGTATTACGATTTTCAAAAAAAAAGTTACAAGGGGGGGTATTACGATTTTCAAAAAAAAAGTTACAAGGGGGGGTATTACGATTTTCAAAAAAAAAGTTACAAGGGGGGGTATTACGATTTTCAAAAAAAAAGTTACAAGGGGGGGGTATTACGATTTTCAAAAAAAAAGTTACAAGGGGGGGTATTACGATTTTCAAAAAAAAAGTTACAATGGGGGGGTATTACGATTTTCAAAAAAAAAGTTACAAGGGGGGGTATTACGATTTTCAAAAAAAAAGTTACAAGGGGGGGTATTACGATTTTCAAAAAAAAAGTTACAAGGGGGGGTATTACGATTTTCAAAAAAAAGTTACAAGGGGGGGGTATTACGAATTTTCAAAAAAAAAGTTACAAGGGGGGGTATTACGATTTTCAAAAAAAAAGTTACAAGGGGGGGGTATTACGATTTTCAAAAAAAAAGTTACAAGGGGGGTATTACGATTTTCAAAAAAAAAGTTACAAGGGGGGGTATTACGATTTTCAAAAAAAAAAGTTACAAGGGGGGGTATTACGATTTTCAAAAAAAAAGTTACAAGGAGGGGTATTACGATTTTCAAAAAAAAGTTACAAGGGGGGGTATTACGATTTTCAAAAAAAAAGTTACAAGGGGGGTATTACGATTTTCAAAAAAAAAGTTACAAGGGGGGGTATTACGATTTTCAAAAAAAAAGTTACAAGGGGGGGTATTACGATTTTCAAAAAAAAAGTTACAAGGGGGGGTATTACGATTTTCAAAAAAAAAGTTACATGGGGGGGGTATTACGATTTTCAAAAAAAAAGTTACAAGGGGGGGTATTACAATTTTCAAAAAAAAAGTTACAAGGGGGGGTATTACGATTTTCAAAAAAAAAGTTACAAGGGGGGGTATTACGATTTTCAAAAAAAAAGTTACAAGGGGGGGTATTACAATTTTCAAAAAAAAAGTTACAAGGGGGGGTATTACGATTTTCAAAAAAAAAGTTACAAGGGGGGGGTATTACGATTTTCAAAAAAAAAGTTACAAGGGGGGTATTACGATTTTCAAAAAAAAAGTTACAAAGGGGGGGTATTACGATTTAAAAAAAAAAGTTACAAGGGGGGGTATTACGATTTTCAAAAAAAAAGTTACAAGGGGGGTATTACGATTTTCAAAAAAAAAGTTACAAGGGGGGTATTACGATTTTCAAAAAAAAAGTTACAAGGGGGGGTATTACGATTTTCAAAAAAAAAGTTACAAGGAGGGGTATTACGATTTTCAAAAAAAAAGTTACAAGGGGGGGTATTACGATTTTCAAAAAAAAGTTACAAGGGGGGTATTATGATTTTCAAAAAAAAAGTTACAAGGGGGGTATTACGATTTTCAAAAAAAAAGTTACAAGGGGGGGGTATTACAATTTTCAAAAAAAAAGTTACAAGGGGGGGTATTACGATTTTCAAAAAAAAAGTTACAAGGGGGGGTATTACGATTTTCAAAAAAAAAGTTACAAGGGGGGTATTACGATTTTCAAAAAAAAAGTTACAAGGGGGGGTATTACGATTTTCAAAAAAAAAGTTACAAGGGGGGGGTATTACGATTTTCAAAAAAAAAGTTACAAGGGGGGGTATTACGATTTTCAAAAAAAAAGTTACAAAGGGGGGGTATTACGATTTAAAAAAAAAAGTTACAAGGGGGGGGTATTACGATTTTCAAAAAAAAAGTTACAAGGGGGGTATTACGATTTTCAAAAAAAAAGTTACAAGGGGGTATTACGATTTTCAAAAAAAAGTTACAAGGGGGGGTATTACGATTTTCAAAAAAAAAGTTACAAGGGGGGGTATTACGATTTTCAAAAAAAAAGTTACAAGGGGGGTATTACGATTTTCAAAAAAAAAGTTACAAGGGGGGGTATTACGATTTTCAAAAAAAAAGTTACAAGGGGGGTATTACGATTTTCAAAAAAAAAGTTACAAGGGGGGTATTACGATTTTCAAAAAAAAAGTTACAAGGGGGGTATTACGATTTTCAAAAAAAAGTTACAAGGGGGGGTATTACGATTTTCAAAAAAAAAGTTACAAGGGGGGGTATTACGATTTTCAAAAAAAAAGTTACAAGGGGGGTATTACGATTTTCAAAAAAAAAGTTACAAGGGGGGGTATTACGATTTTCAAAAAAAAAGTTACAAGGGGGGGGTATTACGATTTTCAAAAAAAAAGTTACAAGGGGGGGTATTACGATTTTCAAAAAAAAAGTTACATGGGGGGGTATTACGATTTTCAAAAAAAAAGTTACAAGGGGGGGTATTACGATTTTCAAAAAAAAAGTTACAAGGGGGGGTATTACGATTTTCAAAAAAAAAGTTACAAGGGGGGGTATTACGATTTTCAAAAAAAAGTTACAAGGGGGGGGTATTACAATTTTCAAAAAAAAAGTTACAAGGGGGGGTATTACGATTTTCAAAAAAAAAGTTACAAGGGGGGGGTATTACGATTTTCAAAAAAAAAGTTACAAGGGGGTATTACGATTTTCAAAAAAAAAGTTACAAGGGGGGGTATTACGATTTTCAAAAAAAAATTTACAAGGGGGGGTATTACGATTTTGAAAAAAAAAGTTACAAGGGGGGGTATTACGATTTTCAAAAAAAAAGTTACAAAGGGGGGGTATTACGATTTAAAAAAAAAAGTTACAAGGGGGGGTATTACGATTTTCAAAAAAAAAGTTACAAGGGGGGTATTACGATTTTCAAAAAAAAAGTTACAAGGGGGGGGGTTTTCCAGTCTCTGGTTACACTTCCCTCTGTCTATACTCTAACTTTGTTTTCAGGACCTTCTTATCCATTTGCTGTTTTTTATTACGATTTTCAAAATAAAAGTTACAAGGGGGGTATTACGATTTAAAAAAAAAAGTTACAAGGGGGGGGGTATTACGATTTTCAAAAAAAAAGTTACAAGGGGGGTATTACGATTTTCAAAAAAAAAGTTACAAGGGGGGGGTTTTTCCAGTCTCTGGTTACACTTCCCTCTGTCTATACTCTAACTTTGTTTTCAGGACCTTCTTATCCATTTGCTGTTTTTCTCTCCTTCACTTTCTGCCCTACATCCATCTTTGGCATTAACTTTTAACATTCAACTTTCTTCCATTTTTCTGCTTCCTCTTCAGATCTATATACTTTTCCATGTATTCTCTTCCCATCTATCCATGTACACTCTCTTCTCCCGCTTTTGCTCTTTCCCACCATCCATGTATGCAACTCAACAGAAAAAGAGCAGTCTTCCTTTGCCCAGCACAGCGAGAAGCAAAACAAAAGAAAGGCAAAGCCGATGTCACAATACAACACAAGGGATTTTATTGAAAGCTCCTATGGGAAGACCCAACTAGGATCCTGGTTTCGGCAGAACACTGCCTTCCTCTGGGGACATACCAAACTGATAACAAGATATTACAAGTGATATCTCTATTTCAGGTAGTCTTGAAAAAGACCTTTAGGAACATACTGAAAAAAGTACTGACAGCCAAATTTCTAAAGAAACTTGTCAAGGAGCTCTCAGTGAGACCTGAAACAGTTTCAGTTTTCACTGAGAGTTCCTTGACAAGTTTCTTTAAAAATTTGGCTCTCAGTACTTCTTTCTGTAAGTTCCTAAAGGTCTTTTTCAAGACTACCTGAAATAGAGATACCACTTGTAATATCCTGTTATCAGTTTGGTATATCCCCTGAGGAAGGCAGTGTTCTGTCGAAACCAGGATCCTAGTTGGAACTTCCCAAAGGAACTTTCAATATAATCCCTTGTGTTGTATTGTGACATCGGCTTTGCCTTTCTTTTATTTTGTCACCATCCATGTATGTCATCTCATCCCTATTTCTTCTCCCCTATTCCCATTTATCCATAAACAGCATTTTTTCCATCCCTTCCATCCCTGTGCACCATGTCTTCCCTCTCTCTCCCCATCCCCTTCTGTGGTCTGACATATGTCTTCCCCCTTTTCTTCTCCAATCTCTGGGATCTTTATTCTCTCCTTCCCACAGTCTGGTATCTCTCTCCCTCTGCTTCTTTTCCCTCCTCCCCACTTATGTTCTTTCCATTTATGGTTTTTTCGTTAATCTAGCTTAACACCAATTTTGTAACTTTACCCCTTTTTTTCCTTCTGTATCCAAGTTTGTCAGTACGTTTGTTCGTCTCGCCCATTTTAAATAGTATGTTAATTTTATGACTTACTTTTATATTTTGGTTGTAACTCGCTTAGTAAATTATGGATAAGCGATTTATCAAATACTAGTGTTTTAGCCTGTTACATTAACGGGTGCTAGAGTAGATGTCTGTCTGTTTTGGGGGGGGGGGTTTGTCTCTCTCTCCTTGGACGCTGTCATTCTTTCTGTCTGTGTCTTTCCCTGGCCCCCTGTCTGTTTATCTTTATTTCTAACTCTATCCTCTTCCCTCAATCCTGCATGTGCCCTTTTTTCTTTATCCTCCCCACTTCCTTCCAACGTCTGCTCCCCCTGTCCTCCACACTTCCATTCAGTGTCTGTCTCCCTCTCTCTACCCCTTCCATCTACTATTCACCCTCTGTCTTGCCCCTTCCATTCACTGCCCTCTCTTCTCTTTCCATCCAGTGTCCGCCCTCTCTCTCTCTGTTCCATATGGCCTCTCTCCATCTCCTCCTTTCTTTTCCCTTGGTCTGGCATACCTTCCTCCTTCCCTCCATGCCCTGCCATCTCTTCTTCCCTCCAAGCCATTCTCTCCCCCTCTGTTCCTTTTCCTCCTTGAACTACTTCATTGGGCAGCAGCAGCATTCACAATTCATTGCTGTTGCTGGCTTCAGGTCTTCCTCTCTGGCGGGTCCTGTCTTCATGAAAACAGGAAGTAGGCAGGACTGGCCAGAGAGGAAGGCCTGAAGCCGGCAACAGCAGCGAATTGTAAATGCTGCTGCTGCCTGAAGCACCCGAGGCAGACGCTTCTCTCCCCTCCCAGCCCAACCCCCGCTGACTCTACGACCCTCCTAGTGAGATGACTTTAATAACAAACCTCCCTCCAGCGTAGGCAGCCGCAGCACGCTAAACAGGCTGCTTAGCGGCTTTCTTCTGCCGTTGAGTCCCTCTGTCGCATCATTGATGATGTCATCTGTGATGGGGCAGAGGGACTCAACTGCAGGAGAAAGCCGCGAAGCAGCCTGTTTAGTGTGCTGCGGCTGCCAATGCTGGAGGGAGGTTTGTGCCGGTATGTGCAGAAGCGGTATGTCCTTCCCCCTCCTGTACAGTACCTGTGCAGCACTTTACGCGGCGCATCCTCCCATGATCCTGAGTCGGTCATAGCGCTCGAGTGTGGGCCCTAACCGCGCATCCGCTCTCCTGCCTGCCACGGACCTACAGATCACGGAACACGCAGGCGGGAGTGCGCATGCGCGGCTAGCGTTTTATTATATAGGATAAATAAACTTGAAACTTGACTTGTGGTCTAGCATCTGTCTTTCCCTTCCCCTCCCCCTGCCTTAGTCTGGAATCTCTCCCTCCCTCCTACCTTCCTTTCCCTGGTATGGCATCTTTATCTTCTTCCCCCCCTTCCCCCTTCTGATATTTATCTTTCCCCCCTCCCATTGTCTGCCATCTCTATCTGCCTTCTTCCCTTCTCTTTTTTCCCTGGAGGTCTGGCATCTTTCCTTCCCCTTCCTCCCCATGGTCCAACATCTCTCTCTTACCCTCCCCATGCTATCCCACCCCCTGTGCAGGATCCGGTGCTTGCTCCCCTGATGCTGCTTTAACTCTTTGGCCATCAGCAGCATAAATGAAGCAAACACGCTCCCTTCAGTGACCCAGAAGCTTTCTCTCTGCTATTGCTTTCCGTCTATGTTGGGGAGATACGTCACCAGATTACTATTTTTAGGTCTTGATTTTGTTAATTATGTTATTCACTCATTCCCAGTATTTTTCCTGTTTTTGTTCTCCACATATTGCAATCAATGTGTGCAAGCTGTGGTTAGTACTCTAGTGATGTGTCTCCCCAGCTGTGCGCATGTCTGATGTTCTGTGCTTAGTTTAAAGTTTCTGCGACCTCTTTGGCTTCTCCCCCTTTCTGTAGCCCGACGGTCAGTGACAGCATTCTCAGCGTGTATCAGCTGTAGCCAGCTAAAGTTCGGTGGTTCCTGATGAAGGGGCATTGTGCCTTAAAACCGAGCCTGGTTGGACCTATCTAATCATTTTCAAACTACATCTTGTGAACATGGGATAACATTTGGTTGGAGGGACGATTAACCCTGGATTCTACACAATATTTAGCTAAGTCAGGGGTGTCAAACTCAATCACATTAATGGGCTGAAATATAAAACACAGGCTAAGTTGTGGGCCAGACTCCACCCAATCTCCGTCCTAGACTCCACCCCCATAATAGTACTAATTGTAATACCATTTTTCCATTCATTTTTCATATATACACACACAATATAATCTTAACAACACATAATAGTTAACCACAAAATTATACTACACAAAAGCACACTGTATGCTTCTCAACATTCATTTCTACCAGAACACAGATAATCCTATGCAAATACGGAACCACAAACTAAAAGTACTAATATATACATATGAAATCCTAAGATTCAAGACTGCATGCAGTACAACCCAAGAGAAATAGAAACAAATAAATTTCTTCTTGAACAGTGTAAAATATAGACAGCAGATATAAATTCTCAAAATTGACACAATTCAATCACTAAATTGAAAATAAAATAATTTCCCCTACCTTTGTTGTCTGGTGATTTTGTTTTTCAAACCATCTTTTCTCAGTCTCTGGCTGCACTTCCTTCCGTCTGTGCTCTTAACTGTGTATCCAGAGCCACCTTATCCATTTGCTGTTTTTTTCTCCTTCACTTTCTGCCATATATCTATCTTTAGTATTAACTTTTAACATTCAACTTTCTTCCATTTTTCTGCTTTCTCCTCAAAATCTACTTTTCCATGTCTTCCCTTCCCATCTATCCATGTGTACCATCTCCTCCCTCTTTCTTCTCCCCTATTCCCATCTATCCATAAGAAGCATTTCTTCTTATCTCTTCCCTGCCGTACCCATTGCTGTGCACCATCTCTTCCCTCTCTCCCCCTCCCATGGTCAGACAACTCTGCCTTCCCTCTCATATGGCCTGGCATCTCTCTACTTCCCTCCCTCTTCCCAAGGTCTAACATCTCTCTCCTTCTCTTCTCTCTGCGGTCTGGAATCTCTTCTCCCTCCTTCCCTTCTATTCTGTGATCTGGCATCTCTCTCCTTCCCATTCCAGTGGTCTGACATTTCTCTCTTCCCTCCTTCCATCACCCTTCTCTGGAATCTGACATCTCTCCCTTCTTTGAGTCATCTCTCCTCCCTCCCTCCTCTCCACCACTATCATGTCCAGCACTTCTACCTCTTCTAGACACCCAATTCTCCCTATTCACTCATCTCTCTCCATTCCATCCTATGGCTTATGCTCCCCTCCTTCCTTCCCTTCATTCTGTGTCCCAAGTTCATGCCCCCTCCCTCCTTCCATTATTTGTCCAAAGTTTGTGCTTCCTTCCTCTCAAGTCCCAACACGCCCTTCTCCCTCCCTTCTGTACCTCAAGTACGTGCACCCGTCTGTCCAGTGTTTACCTTCTGGCCAGCTCCCTCTTCACTGCCACAGTCGTTTCTCTGCCAGAAGCCTGCCATCTGACATTGTGACATCAGAGAGAAGGCTTCTGGCTCAGCTGCTGGATTCATGTAGGAGCCACCACCCATGGCTTTGTACAGAGAAACAACTGCGTCAGTGAGGAAGAGGGAGCTTGGCAGAAGGTAAACACCCAGGGGTGGCAATGAGCAGCATTGCCCTCAAGCTGGGCCGCTTGTTTTCCCATAGTGCAAAAAAAATTATTGGTGTTTAATTTGGCAGATTTCTTGAAACCATAGTGGGATGTGAAGGCAGGGATTAAAGACTAGGTGGTTGCTTTACTGAGATCTTCAAAGGGAATGGAAAATAGAGGAGGTACTGAAATCGCCTTTGCTTGAACTTAATGGGCACAGAAGAGAGATATCATCCCCAGTCCTGTGGAGAAGGTTCTTCTGATGTAAGTCTGTGGAGATCCAAAGAGAGGAACTGATGAAAAGTAGTAGTGTGAGGTTTTGTCTGATCCAAGTAGCAAGCTAAAGCTGAAATCCTTGGGAGATACATCAGATGAGTACTAAGAAGTACCTGATCATGGTAGAAAGCTGTATAAGGTGGATCTGACACCAGTTTTTGAGTACTGTGACTTGCCATATAGGTGTAAAAGAAATGAGGATGAGATTTTCTAAGTGAGAGCTTGAAAAATGAGATTAAAAGTGGTTGAACAGGAGACTCCATCAGATTGGAAAAGCACGTCAGGGTCTCAACCCACTGTGAGAAGCTTGAGAGGCTGGTTGGAATTTAGAAACTAGAAGATGGACAAACAATTTAATTCTGTTTAATGATATATGGAATGGAAAGTGTTGATAGTACTGAGGAACTCTGACTGAAGCAGGTGGAAAGGTGCAGAAGATAATTATGCATCAATGGAAGAAGGTAATTGATCGGATTCAGTGAGTGAGAGTTACACTAGGGTAATGGAAAAGGAAAAAAGCATTAGGACTTGTATAGTGCCTTTCTGCAGTCATAGAAGCACACAAAGCAGGTAACACAATCAATGTAATGTAGCTGGGACAGTGGCAGATGAAGTGACTTGCCACAGGAAGCAACAGGGGTTTTTAACTCACAACCCCAGGGTGCTGAGGGTGTAGCACGCCATACATGAATCAAATTGAAAATATAGGAGTGCTAAGTGAAGGTTTTCTTAGAAATTCCACTGATGGCTGAAACTGGTGCAGATAGAGGGTAAGCTACTATTTATTGAAAGAGAGATAAACTATTGTGTCTGAGGTATAGAAAGACTCGTGGTGTAGGAGATATGGGTTGAGTTAAGCTACTACTTTGGTTATCTGAATGGATTGATTAGTTATAATGTCTGTGTTTGGTTCCATAGATACCTGATAATCAGTATTAAAGGTAGAATGGCATTCTATGTATGGTATGAAGTGCTCTTTTTGACCTTTGAATTAAGGAGAATGGAACATTGATAGAGAAGATCTTGGTAGGAGTTGCCTGTACTGTAAGGTAATCTAGGTCTTTAGTAGATGCTCAAGCCCAGGGGATCCAGACTTAGTTCTGACCCTAGAGGAACCCTGTTGACGATCTTATATATATTATTCATTCATTTTTTATTGTAAATTATGGAATTTGAAGTTATAGAGGGTTGTGGAAGATGTTAATCCTTTTAAGTTTTAAGTGAAAATAATTTTAAGGCTGTTAGATGTTAGAAATAAAGTATTAAAAATATTTGGTCAGGTTCTGTAAGATTGACCTTGGGAAGGGTTGCACCTGATTGGAGAAATAACAAAAAGATCTGACTATATTTGTTGTGCCCAACAGCGACCTATGGTGATTTTCAGCATATGATTTTTGCTTTGGGCTAGGACCCTGAAAACTGTACCGTTCAGGAGATGGATAAGAAAAAAAAGAGATGAAAATGAAAGTCTAAAGAGGATCTTATTAATAAAAAGAATGAAGATTAGTAGTAAAGAACGTTGTTATGTGCAGTAGATCTATGAGGCAATTGCCACTAGGGTGCAGCACTCTGCAGAAAAAGGGTGCATGAATTTAAAAGGCATGGTTGTGCTTGAACACGTCTCCCATAGCAAAATTTTGATGGTTAGGGACAGACAGAATGAGCTAATGTTTGTCTGAGACCCCTTTTTTCCATATTGGTTGGAGAAAAAGGTCTCTTACTGGTGTATTAATTGCTAAATCTTATTTGTTGTTATGTCTGTTCATAATAGTAAGAGGAAGCAGGGTAGTTGGAAAGAGTAAAAATGACTAGTCTTTGTGAGCCTACAGAAGAAATAATTGAAGGGTTCGGTGTGGTGAACACAGTAGTCCCTTTTGCTGGCTGTCCTGCAACTGAAGTCCCCCCCATCTCATCACTGAAAGGAGGTGAAGGAAGGCGGTAGGAAATGAGGTTTCTTCATTGCCCCGACATTCCTAAACTGAACCTGGGGGGGGAGAGGGGGGGATGGGGGTTGGAAAGTGCTATTGATGAGGACGCTTACCTTGAAGAATGCTGGTGTTTTGAAGCGACAGAGAAAACTGAGGCCGAAGCCTAGCATGCAGGAGTCTTCCAAGGCTGTACTTCTCTGACATAGGAGAGGACCATGAGGCCGAGACTTGGCCCGTGGGACCTTTCCCCGTCGGTGCTAGCGAGGGTGATTCACCTCCCTGAGCATGCCAAAGCAGGACCCTGGGGGGAGGGAGCGGTGATTTACCTCTTCCAGCAGGCTGAAACAGGTCCTTGGGAGGAGGAAGCAAAAAGAGTGGGAATCTCATCCATTGTGTTTTCTGCTGTGCTGACTGCTGCCTATGATGGTCTGCTGTTTCCAGCATTTTTCCTTTGTCTATTAATGTTGGGAACTATTTGCTTTCCTACTCTAGCGGTGCAAAATGAGGCCTTGAGGGAAGGGAGTGAGTGGTATGGTCTATGGCCTCAGTAACGCCAGGTTAGCAGTGGCACGAAGAGCCATTGAGAGCCACTGTCCATCACATTGGGCTCTGGGAAAGTGTTGAGGAGCCCTTGCGTTTCTAAGGGTAGATAGGCTCGCTGCAAAATAAAAATTGCTGGCTGTAAACTGTTTCTCTAGTTTCCTTTTTTTCAAGTAATTTTTGCCTTCTCATCTGGCTTTAATTTTTTTGTGTTTTTTGAAGAGTTAAATGTAGAATTTTATAAATTTCTAAGTGTGTGTGTGTGTATATATATATATATATATATATGTATATATATATATCTATAATAAAACCCTAAGCCGCGCATGCGCACTTCCACTTGCGTGTTCCGTATGTCCGTGGCCTGAAGAAGTGCTTATGCGCGACTACAACACACTCGCGGCCCTGTGGGGCAGTGGCAGCAACCGAGTGGTGGAGAGCAGCCCCGCTCCGATCGTTGACCCTCCACAAATGCAACTACAACACACTCGCGGCCCTGTGGGGCAGTGGCAGCAACCGAGTGGTGGACAGCAGCCCCGCTCCGCCCGTTGACCCTCCACAAACCTCCCGGCTCCAGCAGCGTAGGCAGCACTATAAACACACTGCTTCCTGCCCTTCTACTGCTGATTTCCTCTGCCGCGTCTCTGATGACATCATCGGAGACAGACGCGGGATAGGAAATTGGCAGTAGAAGGCCGCGAAGCAGCGTGTTTAAAGTGCTGCCTACGTAGCTGGAGCCCGGAGGTTTGTCAGCAGTGGGAGGGTCAGGAGGAGGCCACAACAGCAGAACAACGGCAGCAAAAGAAGGGGGAGGGGCCGAATGGAGTAGGTAAGAGAAGACAAGATCGCGGTAAGAGAAGGGAAAGGGGGGTGGGGGAAAATGCTGCTACTGCTATACAGGGACTTGGAGTGGAAGGGAAATACCGCTGCTGCTTCTGCACAGGAAAGGGGGGGGAATAGGAGGGAAATGGGATGGAAATGCTGCATAGGGAAGTGGGATGGAAATGCTGCTGCACAGGGAAATGGGGAAAAATGACAGACAGACAGCGGGAGGGAGGGAGACAGAAAGAAAGAAAGACACAGGGGCAGGGAGAGGGACAGAAAGACAGACAAAGGGGGCTAGGGAGAGAGAGAGAGTCAGCGGGAGGGAGACAGACAGACATATATTCTAGCACCCCATTAATGTAACGGGCTTAATGACTACATAATAAAACCCTAAGCAGTGCATGCGCACTCCTACCTGCGTGTTCTGTATGTCCGTGGCTGGAAGGAGTGCGCTTGCGCGCCTACAACTGCCCCACACTCGCAAAGGGAGAAGATACAGAAACAAAGAAAGGCTGACAGACAGCCAGGGAGAGAGACAGTAAGACAGGGGGCCAGGGAAGAGACAGAGACACACAGGGGGACAGAGACAGAAAGAAAGGGGGGCAGGGAGACAGATAAAAAACATAAAGGAAGAAAGAAACGCCTCAGCGACCCATTGTGCTAAAAGTCTACATATCTATTCTAGCACCCGTTAATATAACGGGCTTAAATACTAGTATATATATATATATATATATATATATACACACACAGTATTTGCATAAGAGAGCAAACATAGAAAATGACGGCAGAAAAGGGCCATAGCCCATCAAGTCTGCCCACTCCAACAACCCTCCCCCAATCTACACTCTATCAATCGTCCCCAAGCTGCCCTCCTCTATGTTACCCTCGTAGGGATCCGACGTGGGCATCCCATTTATTCTTAAAATCTTGTATGCTGCTGGCTACGATCACCTGCTCTGGGAGCTCGTTCCAATGGTCCACCACTCTTTTAGTGAAGAAGTACTTCCTGGTATCCCCATGAAATTTCCCCCCCCTGATTTTCAGCGGATGTCCCCTTGTGGATGAGGGTCCTTTTAGAAGGAAAACGTCGTCTTCCACCTCTATGCGACCAGTGATGTACTTAAATGTCTCTATCATATCTTCCCTCTCCCTACGTTCTTCGAGAGAGTATAGCCGCAACTTGTGCAGCCTGTCTTCATACGAGAAATCCTTGAGCCCCAGGATCATCCTGGTGGCCATTCGCTGAACTGACTCAACTCTCAGCACATCCTTACGGTAGTGCGGCCTCCAGAATTGCACACAGTACTCCAGATGAGGTCTCACCATGCTTCTGTACAATGGCATAATGACCTCTGGCTTCCAAAACTTCTACGGATACATCCCAGCATTTGTCTAGCCTTGGATGAAGCCTTCTCCACTTGATTGACTGATTTCATGTCTCCACTAATGATCACCCCCATCATTAGTCCTGGACAAGGTTTCACCATTCAGTGTGTACGTCCTACATGGATTATTGTTACCAAGGTGCATGACCTTGCATTTTTTCGCATTGAAGCCCAGCTGCCAGGTCGTGGACCAATGTTCCAGTAAAAGCAGGGAGAGAGCTGTGACTTAACAGGAACGGCTGAAAAAAAAATTGATTAGTAGGAACAGCCATGGATCACGGTGGGAGTCCATGCACATGCTCAGTAAGCCAAAAGGCTTACTATAGCTAGGGGAGAGCACTGACACATAGGCTCAGAGGACTTCACCAACATGTGTGACTGCATATCCTATGCTTGCCTCTGGAGAAAAAGCAGTATATCAAATCCCACCTCCTTTACCTAACAGTAAGATTATCATCCTGCTTGTTTTTGGAGAATATGTTTTAGCTTAGCATATCTCATGTTTTACTGCCCATTGCTTAGAATAGTTTTATAAATAATGCAGTCTGCAATTACTTCTGTAGCAGTTTATAAATGAATGGTAGTAACAGTTAAATCTGAAGAGCACAGCTGCTCTATTTCCATTGAGCTTTCTAAAGCCTGATTCATTGTTATAACTCATTACACATTCATTACCTTTACTGAAGCTCATGCAGACTGCTCAGAATTGACGCCCCAGTCATTAGTAGCAATATATAAATTTCCAATAAACAATTATACTGCTTTGAAAACATCGAGGGGCAGAATCTCAAAGCTTCACAGTAAAAACCTTACAGACTACTGTCAAAGCCATTCTTGTAACGATTTTAAAAAGGTGAGTCATTCTCCAAAAACAGCACATGCAAATGAGGTCCACTAAAATCTGTATTTATGTAATGATTAATTTCTGTTATGGAAATTTTTAGTTGTATGTATTAGTTAAGGTTTATTGAGATTCAATTGTATAGATCCATGGTGAGGCCCCACCTGGAATACTGTGTGCAATTCTTGAGGCCACATTACCGTAAGGATGTGCTGAGACTGGAGTCGGTCCAGAGAATGGCCACCCAGATGGTCTCGGGACTCAAGGATCTCCCGTATGAGGAGCGGCTGGATAAGTTGCAGCTGTACTCACTCGAGGAACACAGAGAGAGGGGTGACATGATCGAGACATTCAAGTATCTCATAGGCCGCATCGAGGTGGAAGAAGATATCTTGTTTTTCAAGGGTCCCACGGCAACAAGGGGGCATCCGTGGAAAATCAGGGGTGGGAAACTGCACGGGGACACCAGGAAATTCTTTTTCACTGAAAGGGTGGTTGATCGCTGGAATAGTCTTCCACTCAGGTTATTGAGGCCAGCAGCGTGCCTGATTTTAAGGCCAAATGGGATAGACACGTGGGATCTATTCACAGAGAAAGGTAGGGGAGGGTCATTGGGGTGGGCAGACTAGATGGGCCGTGGCCCTTATCTGCCGTCTATTTCTATGTTTTATTATTAGAGTTTTATTATTAGAATTATTATTGAGATGGTTTTTTTCCCCATAAAATACTATAGCAATCAACAACTTTTCTCTTATTCTTTCCTATTTTTAAATGGAGTTCTTTTCTTAACGAATGTGAACTATACATTGTAAACCACTTAGATCCTTTTTAGGCTGTTATGCGGTATATAAAGTTTTTAATAAACAAACATTATTTGAGATGAGTCGCTGGTGATAATGATCAGCATTCACAGAATACACCCACATATAAACCCCCCAACACAACACAAATCTAAGATCAGCAGAAGAGATGCTCATTCTTTCCCGCCACGCTCACACTTTTGGCCACTCACCCCTGGCAGTAGGAGAGATGCCCACTCTGCTGCCACACTCATGCACAATCCCCCCACAGTGGGAGTGATGCCCATCCCTACTGTTCTGACAACCCCCCCTAACTTATTCAGGAGCCTAACCAGATGCCTACCTTCTATCTGACAGGTCTGCTTCTTACAAAATGGCAGGTCTTCCCCTTCCCAGTGCATTCTGGGATGCAACTAAGGCTCTGATTGGCATGGGTTGCTTAATATCCCTTCTATGAGAGGGGCCTTATACATGTGGACCAAAGCCTTAGGTCCCTCCCTAATGCATCCAGGAAGGGGCCTAAGGCTCTGATTGGCCGAGGTTGCTTAATGCCCCTTGGCCAATCAGAGCCTTAGGCCTCTCCCTGGTGCATCCCAGGATGCACCAGGAAGGGGAAGGTGGACCTGCCAGCCAGAAGGTAGGCATCCATCCAGCCAGACTTCCTGAATAAGGTAGGGAGGGGTATCATCAGGGGGAGTTGGGCAACAGCGGGAGGAATAGTGAGGGGATTGTGTGAGGCAGGAGTGGACATTTCTCCTGCTGCAGGGTGTGTGTGTGTGTTTTAGTCAGGGGATTGTCCAGAGGTTGTGCGAGTTTGGCAGGAGAATGGGCATCTCTTCTGCTGATCTTCAATTCGGGGTATTATTTTAATTTCTGTAAGGGAGTCTGAACTGTCAAGCCTTACTTTCCTGTTAGTGCCTGAGCCAGTCAGCACTCAGGTACTGATCAGAAAGGCTACGACTGTTCAGACTTGTCAGCAAATTTTAGCTGCAAAAGTGGCACGAGGTTAGAGAATCACTTGGAGTGCTCATTTTAATATTAATGACCTCATTGTTCTACATTTGCATGGTAATATCGGAAACTAGAAAACTCGGAAGAGACTGCGGTAAGCCATTTTGATAACCCACTGCTAAAATACATGTATACTAAACAGGCTGGAACCAAACCAATCTTAAGTTTTGAGAATCTGGCCCTAAGTGTTGAGAAAAAGGAGGTGGGAGGAAGGAAAGGGGATATAAAATGAAGGAAATATGGCATTTCTTCCTACTCCTCCCTCTTCTCTTATGTATGGCTGTCCTGCTCTGACTGATGGAAATCACTACCACTGTATTCCAAGCCTGGGATCCTGGCAACACCTCCAGCTCTTAATGCTGCAGTGAAAGCTTCGAATCCAGACAACTCCAGCTTTTCTGCTTCCTGCAACCTGGCCTTCATATCTAGGCAGCACCTCCAGCTCTTCACTCCTCTCCCTCCAAGATGCTGGATATTTTCATCCTGATGTTTTTTGCCATTATTGGCCTTGTTCTTCTGTCTTATATAATTTACATGCTTTAACAGACAAAAACTACTGCCAGGCTTGGGCCCTAGTATCGTTACATCCTTAAGGTAAATTTATGCCATTTTCATTTGGATTTTTGTTCTAAATGAATCACATTTCACAACAGGAATGGAAACATCTGCTGTTCTGGTTATCCATTAAAATGCATATTAGCAAGCAGCAGTTCCTGTTGCTACTAAATGTATTTATTCATTTTAGCTTTTTATATGTTGCCTGCAAGTAATCAGGTACAGTGGGTAATTTTCTGTCCCTGGAAAGCTTACAATTTAAGCTGAGCTTGTTCTTAAGTAACATTAAATATTTATATTGCACATTATGATTGTAAATAATATGTCTGGAGTCAGGTTATGCATATATTTTGTTAGTGTATAAGGTGCCACCTGCTTGTCATATTTTCACCATCAAAATATTTCTATTAAGCTTGTGTTATAGCTCTAATTTCTAAATTATACTTTTTCTCCCCCCATCACCTTCTGATTAGTGATGACTGCCCTTAGTTCTCATCATGTGGTATTGCAAAACTAATCCAGAATATTTTGGAGCCACTTACCCCTTACAAAGCAACTTAGAAGAGAAGAAACACGTTCTGAAGGATGGATCTGGCTGATGGGCAAGACAATAGTCAGCATTCCTGCTAGAGGTTTGATGGGGACAACTATTAAAGGGGACTGAACCAGACACTGGATTGGTGGAATACACATACTAGGAAAGTTCCAGCTAATTAATGGACACGAGGTGATCACTGTTTACCGGGGCCTTTGGAGTTTCAGTTCCGGGGGCAGACTGGATGGACCATTCGGGTTGGGCAGACTGGATGGACCATTCGGGTCTTTATCTGCCGTCATCTACTATGTATGTTACTATCCTGAAGGCCTGTAGTTTTAAAAGTAATTAGCCTCAGCCCAAATATACTATGTTGGTTTTCTTTTAACATTGGTTTTTTGTTTGGGTTTTTTGGGGAGGGGGGCTCTCTATCTACCTAAGAAACTGCACCTGCCTATTCTACCAAGCATACTAAAATAGAAAAGTTGCTGTTTGTTTAATGCTGCAGAATATTATAGTTGTTCATGCAACAAAAAGTAAAGATAAGTGTACTGTCTAAGAACAGGAAACAATTTTACAAAGCTGTTTAGCAAGTGTGGTTGCATTATCTCCCATTTTTGTTAGAAGAGGAAAGATGACTTTATGAACTCATTTTGTGAAAGCCTGTAGAAAGGAAATGGTCAGGTGATGGAAGAGAGCCAACTGGGTTGTCGTAGCTCTTCCCCATTGCACTAATATACCCCCTTCTATAAAACTGCGGTAGCGGTTGCCACATGGGAAATGGACTGATGACCATTAAATATTCATGGCCATCAGAGTGATTACCGCAGCAGCAGCTGCTACCGTGGCTTTGTAAAAGGAGCCCATAATGTTTTTGCTTGTCACAGTTGCAGGGTCAAATAACTTCATATACTGCAGTTTCTGAAAATGATGATCTATTTCTGAAAAAGGATGATCTTCAAGTCCTTCTATCTTGCTTTTAGGGCAATTGTCACATTTAAATATTTCCAGGGTCAGCTCTATACATAAGTAATCTTTATACATATTAAGAAAAAACTGAATGTGATGTTCTACTATTCAAATAAAAGCATATAGATAATATAAAATTCAGGGTGCATTTTTACATTTTCACTGTGAGTTTTAAATAAAATAAATAATATGGATGAAAAATATGCATTTTATTAATTATAAGAAATTATATCTTAGTTAAATAACATGCATTCAAATATTCATCCCAGATGTGCATATTAATGAGCTCTCATAAATATATTAAATATACACATACAACTCTTTAACAACTTACAAATATTATTTTCCTGTTATATTTTGTTTTATGTACTTTAAAAAGCAGCAATGATCTCAGAATGTTTTCTTGTATATAAAACACCCTTTCTAAATTTGCAGTTTGATGTAGCCAACACTGCTTTTTTTTCCCCTCTGCTAGTTTCAATATTTATTTATTTTCTTTCCTTTTATGTAAAGTTGCCACCCATTAAATGCCAATACTCTGATTTGTGCCAGCCTATGGCTGCAGGAAGCAAATGAATGCTTCTCTAGCTATGGTGTCGTTTTTGTGACCAAGCACAGACTTCACACCAAGAGCCTGCCTGGCCTAGGAATGAAATGGTTACATCTATGAGTCGACTTAGGGCCTGCTTTACAAAGCCACGTGGCAACAGCCCCGAAGCCCTTTAAATCTCTATGGGCTTCGGGGCTGTTACTGCGCTGCAGCCGCTAGTGCAGCTTTGTAAAACAGGCCCTTAGTTTAGCTTATCTGTTTGTATATACTTAACATAAAAACATAGGATTTGCAGTCTTGATTTCTATAACATATATATTTAAAAAAAGACAGGCCTATATACCTCAGAATTTAGCATGAAAAATGGGACTTCCTCTCCTGTCTGAACCAACCAGCAGTACTGATGGCAAACCTACAGTAATACTAGAGTGCTGTACACATTATATGTAGGTACTTTTCCTGTCCCTAGAGGCCTCACAATCTGTTTTTGTACCTGAGATCACAAGGAGCTGTACTGGGACTTGAACCCAGTTCCGTAGGATCAAGGTCCTCTACCCTAACCATTATGCTACCCTTCCATGAGCATCTAAAGTAACTGCTGGCAGTAGAGAAGCACAACTGCCAGCCGAGCATGAATTTTGGGCCACTGACTACACCCTATCCTCCTAAATCCATACATTCACCATTCCCTGGCACCTGACTTCAAAACTGAAAGGTTCACCATTGCCTAATTTCTGTTTCCCAGGATTCCATTCTACAAATTACAGAATTGTTCTTAAGAACTCTCTCAATATTGGTTTTAGTCAGTATGTTCACAGATTTCCACACAAATATAAAACTAGGGGCCCCTGTTATTAAGCTACATTAGAGGTTTTTAGTGCGGGCAGGCGCAGTAAATGCTCCAATGCTCATAGAATTCCTATGAGCATCAGAGCACTTACCTTGCTGGCCTGTGCTAAAAACCTCTAGTGTAGATTTGTAAAATAGGGGGAAAGTTAATTTGGAGTGTAGGATACTTTGGCTCTGTTTCCAGAGGGGGAATATAATTAACTTGGTATCAGCTGTGGTGGCCTATGCATGCTCGGGACTTGAAAGGTTGTTAAGAGCAGGAGATGCATCTTGCTATTTCTATGGATAGTTGTTACCATCTGATTATGTTTTGCATGTCTTTTAACCTTTTGATTATATTACTTTAAATGTTTGTCCACAGAGTTGTAACCATATTTTAGCCATCACAAGGAAATCCAACAGGAAAAAATCTACGAAAACAATAAAAGGATAGAGTGGGACAAGAGTCTTTCCAAAGAAAATAGCCAAAAAGATCATGCAAAATGTTGGTTCATTCTATCCCTCCACAAAGGTAAAGACCCGACACAGCACTATGTTTCGGCATATAATATGCCTACCTCAGGGATCAAGTATATACTAAAAATAAAAAAATAAATAAACATACTTTATAAAAACAGAGAATACATAGAAAACATAAAGCATGAAATATTGAAACTGTAAAAACACCAAACTTGATGAAAGAAGACATTGTGGACCTAAAAGATTCAAAAACACTTTTTTGAATGTCTTTCAGTTGACAGTGCTATGTGCAAATATAACTCTTTTGCTGTTTCCTGCCCTTTTTTAATTGGGTAGAATAAGTGTTTCTGGTTACATTACATAAGTATTATGTACTCAATTTTCTTATTTTGTACATTTGTTGAAGGTATACTAATTTTACTTTTGTTTTAATGACTTAGGACTCCTTTGACAAAGGCGCACTAGTGGGGTTAACGCGCGAGACTTTTCATCACGCGCTAATCCCCGTGCTGGCCAAAAGGAGACTTAGGAGGCGGTAGCGGCTAGTGCATCCGGCGGTTTAGCACGTGCTATTACGCACATTAAACTGCTAGCGCGCCTTTGTAAAAGGAGCCCTTAATGTTTTTTTTAAGCCCATAAGGTGGTAATGTGTTTTTATGTCTTATGCATCACATTCAAGAAAGTGTTTTTGAATCTTCTAGGTTCACAGCGTCTTCCTTTCATGAGCAGTGTTGATTTTGTCTTTACTTAGGTTTGGTGTGTTTATAATTTCAATATTTTGTGCTTTATGTATTGTTTTTACAAAGTATGTTTAATTTTGTATTTTTAGTGTATACTTGACCCCTGAGGCAGGCATATTATACGCCGTAACACAGTACTGTGTCGGGTCTATACCTTTGTGGATGGATAGAATGAACCAATATTTTGCATGATCCTTTTGGTTACTATTTTCTTTGGAAAGACCATTGTCTCATCCCATTCTGTTTGTCCTTCGACCATTTTTTTTTTTAGCAACATGCTATAGCAACAAACTTATACAAATAACAGCAACTTAGTAGAAGCTGGTCTAAAGGATAGGCCAATCTTTTGTTTTAATTTGCAAAAGTCTGAAGTCATACCAGAGCTGTTGTAAAGTCAATCACTCTTTGAATTTGCTGTTTCTCAAATTAGACTTTGCTTCTTTAATGTAAGCTATTGAAATAGTTGTCAGCAAAGTCTTTCCAAAAGCTCACAAATCTATGGATTTCTAAAAGCAAAATGTAGCCAGCTTTTACAATTCACTATAAGGAAGGTAAAGGCCAAGATATGAATGAATAGTGCTAGATCTGCAAAGTGTCTGCAAGCAGCAAAACAAGAAGCTGACAAACTACAAAATGATACTTCTTATTTAGAAGCTAATGGTTACCTGTACTGGAACAGTATCACAGTGCTTGTGGGATGGTGCTTAAGGAGGCAGAATCTGTGTTCTTAAATTATTATTCTTTGAATTATTAGTTATCAAGCAATTAACAAGGTTAATTAAGCACTGCCCAGCTTTTAACTGTTTTGAGAGCTAAAGCTAAGCCACAGTGTGGCATCCATGACTCCATATACTACAAGAGCCAGAATCAGGTCATTAATGTTGTTTATTCAGCTAACACATTACTGCACATAGGCAACATGTAGCTCAAATATTTGTACACTATATAGACTTTTAGGTGATGTATTCTGGAAGAATCCAATTTATTCTTATAGTAAAAGACCCTCACAGAACAAAGAGGCCTCCAAACTGTATTTTAGCTTTATATCTTACCATGGCCAGTTTTGACCATTCATACAGTCATCTTTTCCATGGTTTATGTTTATTTGCTGCCATGTTAAAAGGTGCCATAAAACATACAATTAAGGAATGTTACTTATGTTTATTTTGTATGTTAGAATTATAGTTATATCTGAATTCTACCCAGCTCCTGTTAGTACAAAGTGTGTAATGTCATTGCAAGAGTACCATGCACCCAGCTATTATGTTTGGGTAATTTTTCTGCTTTTAAGTCATTGTTTGTTTTTTTTAAACTCCTACTCAGGTCCTTGTTCTGATTAACTAGCCAACATGGAAATTCCTTTCCAGGAGGTATTACTGATGGTCTTCCCTGTAAGACATCCAAGATTCTTGGAAATAATTAATTGTATGCACACAGACATGTAGTGAAATTTTGTGCCAATCATTTTACTCTCTGAATATAAACTGTGCCTCAAGATTATTTTGTGAGAATTATACATTTGGACAATTTTTATTGTAAGCCACCTTGAGCTTTATTAGTCAAGGACCCCTTTTGCAAAGGAATTGAATAGGTTTTGGTGCATTTACTGTGACAGCATTTAACACAGACAGATGTTTAAAACATCTATATAGACAAAATGTGTAAAAAATCTGGGATGGGGAGAATTTCAGGACTGAAATATTTTTTAAAATGAAGAAATATAGAGAGTCAAATTTTTGATGCATATTTCTATACTATCTTTTTCTTAAACTTTTTGTGTTAAGGTGTGTTGATAAAAAGGTCTGAAGGAATCAGATCTTAAAGTTGAAACCATGAAAATCATAATCTGGGATGCATGTGAAGCAGTATGCAAAATCCCATACATAAAAGATAGATTGTGAGTCTGCGGGGACAGACAGGGAAAAATGCTCGAGTACCTGAATAAATTCATGTAAACCGTTCTGAGCTTTCCTCGGAGAACGGTATTGGAAGATTAGGTTATTTTTATCTTCAATAATCTTTCTGGTAGTCCCTGGAAGATTCTATATGTAAGGTGTCCAATCCAAAGCCACGATCCAGTACTTGCAGTAAACCAACACTTTTCTCACCATGTGCTCCTCCTACTACTGAGAGAGCGCCACCTACAGTTAAGTCCAAAAGCCAAGCAACCACACTGGGACAAGGCAACAGCATAGGAGGCGGCAAAGGGAAGTAAGGTCTGTTCTGCAAGAAAAAAAGAACTATATTAACAGCCAACTCAGAGAACAGTTAGGAACAATGTAGAACTAACTTGTTGTGTGGAACGAGCATCCACTGGGAACAATTGTACTTGCATAAAAGTGAAATATCCCCCCAGGGCCCGTCTGCTGACTGGAAGATACTATGGCCTCCGAGGAAAAACTGAGGCAGAAAAAGGTAGGCGATTCAGGAAAACTGAGCCTGTACCGAGAGGGCGGGTCATATAGAATGCTCTAGGGATTACCAGAAATAAGATTATTGAAGGTAAGATCCTAATCTTTCATTCTGGTACATCCCTTTTGGATTCTATACACAAGGTGATGTACCAAAGCAGTGGCATCGTCTACAGAGGAATAGAAGAGCCTGCCCTCAACACTGAGGTCCCAAAAGCAGAATCAGAACGAGCCGCCATATCCACTTGGTAAAATCTGGTAAAAAGTATGAAAAGATAACAAAGTAGCCGTCCAGCAAATTTCATCTGGAGGAACTGTTCAAGCTTCCGCCCACGACACAGCAAAGCTTCTAGTCAAGTGAGCCTTGAGAGAAACTGGCAGCTGCTTGCCTTGGGGGATGTAAGTCAACGAATGGCCATACGAATCCAATGGGTGATAGAAGTCTTAGATGCTGGCCTACCTTGGTGAGGCTGGGCCATCAGGACAAAGAAATGATCTGAAAGGGAAAAATCATTAGTTGTTTTCTCAAAATAGTGGAGGATGACTCTCCGCCCGTTTAATCTGCGCAAGATATGATCCTTTCGCACTGACCCTGTGGAGCAGGTAAACAAACCTCCAGATTGACATGAAAATCAGAAACCACCTTCGCCAGAAAAGAAGGAACAATACGGAGAACAACTCCCGAGTGTTATTCTTAGAGAGGGCTCTCTACATGAAAGAGCTTGAAACTCTAAAATACGCTGTGCGGAGACAATAGCCACTAGAAAGACAGTCTTGATCGTCAGATCCAAAAGCATAGCATCCCTTCAGCAGTTTGAAATGGGCTCCTACAAAACCTTGCAGAACAATATTAAGATTCTAGGTAGGAAAAGGCTGACGCAAAGGAGGATGCAAGCGAAGCACCCCTCTGAGAAATCTGGTCACATCGGGATGAGCCGTCAGCGAACTGGAACCATAGTATGCTTGAAAGCACAAAAAACCTGCCATTTGAACTTTAAGGGAGGCCACAGCCAAACCTTTATCTAAACTTGCCTGAAGGAAAGCCAGAACTACCAGAATAGAAGCCTTCACCGGCTCCACCTGGTCTTTGGCACACCACTGCTGAAAAGCCTTCCATGCTTTGGTATAAGATGCCATAGTAGAGGGTTTCTTGGCCTTCAAAAGCATCGAGATAACCACAGAGTATCCCTATTTCATCAAGGCTGAGTGCTCAAAAGCCATATTGAAAGACCAAAGTGTTATGGGTTCTCCATGGGAACAGGACCCTGACTGAGTAGGTCACGATGCAGCTTGAACTTCCTGTCTCATTGAAAATGGACCAGATCCACATACCACGGATGGCGAGGCCAGTCCGGAGCTACTAGGATCACCAATCCTGGATGCGAAGCTATCCTGGGGATGACCCGACCAGCCAGAATCCATGGAGGGAACACGTAAAGGAGCTCGTGAGCTGGACAGGGCTGAACCAATGCATCTAGGCCCAAGCTTTCTGGTTCTGTTCTTCAACTGAAGCACTTGACTTTCGAGTTCTTAGCTGAAACCATCAAGTCCATCAGTGGCTCACCCCAGAGCTGCACTATAAAGATGAAATGTTCTTTGGGAAAGAGACCATTCTCCTGGATCCAGGATCTGTCGACTGAGGAAGCCCACCTGCATGTTTTTGACTCTGGCCACGTGTGCTGCGGAGAGTTCCATAAGATGCACCTCTGCCCATCAAAACAGCATTCAAGCTTCCTAAGGAAGCACTTCTTTTGCCCCCTTGACAATTCATATAAGCTACCGCCGTGGCATTGTCTGAAAATACTTGCACCGCCTTTCCTTCCAGAGTGTTCTGTAGAGTCTTTAATGCCAGACATATGGCCTGAAGCTCCAGACAACTGACTGACCAAGATTTCTGAAACGGAGTTCACTGTCCCTGAAGGAAGCGATCCTTGCAATGAGCTCCCAGCCCACTAGGCTGGCATCCGTCATGATAGTGGTCCATTCCATGATCCAAAGAGGCTTGCCCTGCTGGAAAGCCTCCCCCTGGATCCACTTGCGCAGACTGCTGCCTGCTGGCTCTGTCCAGGGGAGTGGCATTGGAAGGGGATGAAGTTGCTGGGACTACTGAGAGAGAAGCGACTCCTGCAAAGGACACATGTGCACTCTGGCCCAGGGGACTATCTCCAGGGAGGCTGCCATGGAGCCCGACACCTGCAAATAAATGCCAGGCCGAAGACACTGGGAACGCCAGCAGATCCAAGATCTGTTTCTGAAGTTTCTGTCTGAGTGACTCTGGAAGAAAAACTCATTCCTGTAGCGTGTCAAATTGAACACCCAAATATTACAAGGTCTGCAATGACGTCAGCTGACTCTTCTTGAAGTTGACAATCAAGCCCAATTGATGTAGCTGAGACACTGTCTCCACTGCTCGCTTGTATTCCTGTCGCGACAGACCCCAAATCAGTCAGTTGTCCAGATAAGGATGGACCTGAACCCCCATCCTGAGCAGGAAGGCAGCCACCACCACCATGACTTTTGTGAAAGTGCGTGGAGCAGTCGCCAGCCCAAAGTGTAAAACTGCGAACTGGAAATGCTGCTGCTGAACATGAAAAAATGCAGAAACTTGTGATGATCTGGGTAGATCAGAATATGAAGGTAAGCTTCTGTCCAAAGACACCAGAAACTCTCCCGAAGCAACAGCTGCTATGACTGTGTGCACCATTTCCATCTGAAAGTGCAGAATCCACAAGAAGTGATTGATTGACTTGAGATCCAGAATGAGTCTCCAGTCCTCTGATAAGAACATAAGAAGTTGCCTCCACTGGGTCAGACCAGAGGTCCATCTCGCCCAGCAGTTTGCTCCCGCGGCGGCCCATCAGGTTCATGACCTGTAAGGTGATCCTTGCCTACAACCCTTTAATCCCCTTTATCCTTCTATCTATACCCTTTCATGATCCTTTCTTTGGCACCATGAAGCATAAGGAGTATTTACCTAAGGTTGATTTTTCTTCCGGGACAGGCTCTACCTGCTCGGATAGCCAAGAGATGCTGCAGGGTAGTGCAAACTTGTCTCCTTCTCCGGTCGACCTGATAAAATCTGGGAGAGACAATAGGAATTGAGATTCCCTCCTGAAGCATGCCAAAACTTTTCTCCGGGAGTGACTTAGGATGATGATCTGCCACACTGGCCATGAGGTCTTCTAGACCTTTACTAAAAAAAGTATCTGGCCCTTGAAGGGAAGTCTACTCAGAGATGCCTTAGAGGCAGAATCACTTGTCCAATGACAGATTCAAAGAGTCTGGTACGCTGACACCGCATAAGCCAAGACCTTATTGAGAACTCACATGAGATCATAGAGGGCATCTGCCACATAATCCTTGCCTTCCATCTCCAGCTGGGGACAGGCATTCTCCTCTGCAGAGGGCACCTGGTACAATCTTGTAGAACATGCATGTGCCACAAAGGAAGCTGCTGCAGCAGCCTTGATACCTGAAGAAGCAACATCAAAAAGCTGTTTTAAGACAAGTTCCACTCTGCAGTCCTGGGAGTCTTTGAGCATCACATCTCCATCGCTAGGGAGGGCCTTGCACTTAGTAACCTGCCCAACTTTTGAATCCATCTTTGGCTGCTCAAAAATCTGCAGGAAATCAGAAGCCACAGTGTAAAGCCTAAACATAGCTTTAGTCAACTGAAAAGAACTCTCAGGAGTATCCCATTGCTCCACAATCAGGGCCATGAACTCTGAATGCGCTTGAAAAAAGGAGGTCAGAGCAATAAAGCGACTCATGACCGAACACTGCGATGTAGAGGGCTGAGATTCCAACTTGAGCTCCTTCATTATATCTGTGATGAGATGGTGGACCAAAACAGACTTGAAGAGCCTTTGGATGGAAGGATCCTCACCCAGATCTGAAATGTCTTGAGATATCACGTTGAATTGACCCTCTGAGGGTGTCCACATCATCCAATATCAGGAGACATTGTATCTGTGTGCAAGCTAAGGCAATCTGTATCTGTGGTAGCTGGCAGAGAGGAGCTCTACAGAGGGACATCTGACAATGTAGCAACCTTCTCAGTAGAAGACATGCTTTCCTGCCACATCAAAATAGCTGGGTTCGTGGAATATGCTCTCCACAACAGCTGAACAAAGTCCGAAGAAAAGGCACATCCTGGGGCAGTGGCTGGGTCTTGATGAGTCATTGGAGCTGTTCAAAAAGAATCCCCTGACTCGGTGTGCAGCGCTTGGCACAATCAGCCAAAACAGGCTTTTGATGGGATTTTCTGGCTCCCCAGCCCTCAAGGACTCAGAGGAGGCAAAATTTGAAGCTCCAACCCCCTCCTCTAGTGCACTGCAGCACGCGGTACTTGGATGCTCCTGCACTGGCAATCCAAATATGTAGTTGACAGATTAGGGGCTGAGGAGTCCATCCCTATCGATTTTCAACAAAATCAAGGCGTTTTGAGGCAGAATTTAAGCTTTGAAAAAAAAGACTGATAAAAATCCAAGATGGCCACTGCCAGAAAATTCGTACCAAAAACAGAAAAAATAAAGAAATTTCAAATCTAAAAAAATAGTGATTTGAGGGGAGGGAGTCTAGGGAGGTGGGAGACCTGAACCCTATCCTCAGAAACCCTTAAAAATGAGTTTCAGACCACCTCCAATGCTCCCATAGGAAATAATGGAGGTGTACTCAGTGTCACTGAAGTGCCTTGCCTGCCAGTTCTTTTCATTGCAGCTGAATGGAGGCAAAGGATTTTCTGTCTTAGTAAAGCTTCAAACAGACCAAACTTCAAGATCTTTGGATTGCCAGTTGGATGGACCCCGACTGAGACATCTGCCCCTCTCCAAACGACCGGGGGTGAGAAAAGCAGCCTGCGCCCTGAGGGCTGTTACTTAGGATGCACCCAGCAGGCTGGCTCCACAGGTCCAAAGTTTCCTTGTGAAGCAACAGTCAGACTCTGCAAAACTGCTTTCTTTCCTCTGGCAGAAGACCATCACAAGGGGTAACTCAGCACTGAAGCACCAAAAAAATGAACTTTAAATTGCAAAAAACAAGAAAGCAGCGCAGATCAGAAAGACTTCTGCATGGATTGCTTGCAGAAAATGAAACTTTAGGTGGCTTTGTCTCTTTCTCAGTAGGAGGAGCACATGGTGAGAAAAGTGTTGGTTTTCTGCAAGTACTGGATCGCAGCTATGGATTAGACACCTTACGAATAGAATCCGAAAAGATGTACCAGAAAGAAAATTAAATAAATAAATAAAAATGCTTGCTAAATCAATCTGGTTCTTTTAATCTTCATGTAGAACAGTGATCTTTAAACCTGTCTGGGAGGACCCCCCATCTAGTCAAGTTTTCAAGATATCCCTAATGAATATGCATAATTAATTTTAGGACTTATCAAGCCTTGTCAATAGTTTTGCTAATCCAACTGATTAGATAATATACATAAAAAAAAACCTATTCATATATTTTTATTATATAATAATCAATATTGTAGTATAAATACCTAACATCATCGTACACAATTTGGACAGATTGTGGGGAATGGTAACATCGTGCACAATTTGGACAGATTGGGGAGTAATCATACAGTACAAATCAATTGGATTTACTTCAAGAACACGCTGAAAGCTGAATGATTTGACTGACAATGTGAACACTTAAAGTATTTTTCTGTTGATAGGTGGAATTGCAATAACTTTTTTAACAATAGATGGATTGAATGGATTGGGGGGTTCTGTATGTTAGATGAATGAAATATATTTAAGTTAGGTATTTATATGACAATATTGATAAATTAATTATTATATCATAAAAAGGTATATCGTATATTTAATATGTGAATAGTTTTTTTCATGATGTATATAATGAATATGCATGAGGCAGATTTACATGCCTGTTACCTCTATTATATGCAAATCTGCCTCATGCATATTCATTAGGGATATCATGAAAACTTGACTGGATGGGGGTCCCTCAGGACAGGTTTAAGAACCACTGCCATAATGCACTACAATGAAGTTGTCAGAAATCCAGAATTGTCCTAAAAATCTCTAGCCTGGAATTGGATAACTTGACATCTCTGTGCTCAAGCAATGGAGACTATTGGGCCACCTGCATTTACTCAAGTAGCCATAGTTGTCCCTGATAGATGATTTCACATCCTAGACTCTGGCACTTGTGGCTGGTGGCAGTGAGTAAGATTAGCTGGAGGGCAAGGAAATAGGAGAGAGGCTGGATTGTTAATGCTTTGCATTCTAACTCTGCAAATTCAGAGATGTTTGCCTGTCAAGATATTCTACCTACAAAAGACTAATGTTCAACAGAACTACAAATAGAAAATTAATATGAAATAAGAAAACAGCCTTAGCTTTAATGGGTTTTTTTTCTAATTTTGTTTTAGTTGAAAATTGAGTACACTAGTGGCACTACATAAATAAATATGAAATTGTTATTAACAGCTTTGATGTTCCAGCAAGCTTAACATTTACAGTTGTTTGGCTGTTGGAGATATTCCATTATTTGACTGAAAATAATATTTTCTTGCTCTGTTGCTGGCTTAAGAAATTTCTATTAGCTCTTTCTGCTCATGGGATTGTGAGATTCATTCTTTCTGCTTTATGCAAAAAGATTGAGCCTGTTGACATGAAGAAAGGTGGTCCTTGAATTCTCAAGCAGTAGGACAGCTCATGGTCAAATACAAGATCTCCTTATGGAAATTAGCTTGTGCATTCACCAGATGAAAGAGGTTCAAAAAGCTGCTGTCTTCCTCATCACGCTCCCCTGAATACCAAATAATAAAAAAGCAAACAAAAAATAAATAGAAGGAAAAAGAAAAAGATTATGTACTTACCTTGGTAAGCTCTTTTCTAGTAGATAGGTGAGACATTCTAGACAATAGGGTTATTTCCCTTTAGTCGCATGGCTGCACAAGGAATCCACTCCGGATTTTTCACTCTGCCTCTATAGTACTTCACTGATCAGTTTAGCGCCCAATACAGCCTTCTAAGCACTGAATATATGTGAAGTAGAGGCACCTCTAGCAACAGGCCCAAACCAACTGTTCTGCTCAAGAATTTTATCAACAGTAAAGTGAAATGCCAACACCAGCTTCAAATATGCTGAGAAACTACTCCCCAATATATGGAACATATTGTGACCGAGTGTGGCCAATCTGGACAGGTCCAGAGACTAGCACCCAGGTCACTCAAACCTTGGCTGAGCGTAAGCGAGGAATGGGGAAGCTTGGGGTAACTGCAGAAAGGATTAAGAATGGTCCAAAACTCTCATGTGCAACCAAAATAAGTATTTATTCAAATCACCCCAAACTGATGTCACCCAAAATCCTAAATCAGCAAGATATATAATCTTCCAATGTAGGCAAAAATAATAGTCTTTATACAAAGCATAAATCACCTTTGCACCTCTGGCTCAGTTTCTTGTCAAAAGCTGGCTTTTATCACTGTCTTTTACTGGCTTCCTCTTTAAAGCCACAGGCCTGTACTCTACCACACTGTGCTGGGCCCCTTTCAAAGCATACGCTGCTGCCAACAGGTTTGCTCCAAACACTTTACTACTAACAGTCTCTTGCCAGCCTTTCACTGGGGTTTTCATCCTTGGGGTTATTTCACGTATATCACCCCCCCAGGGTTTTGGGATCCGTACCTCCCTGTAGATTTCTCTGAACAAAAATCCCACCCAAGACCAGGGCAGGATTAATTCATCGAGGGCCCCTAGGCACACAAGTACATTGGGCCCCCTGCCCCGCCCCACCCCACCATGCACCCAGGCGGAAACAGGAAGCTGCGTCAGAGGGAAGCTTTGGCCAAGCAGCACCGCTTGCAAAATTACAGTTCCTGTTGCCTTTCTTACCCGTGTTGCTTGCTTGTCTTACTTTCCGTCGATGGGGGAGAGGGGGGGGGAGCCGCATTGCTGATTGGGGGGGGGGGGGGTGGCCCGCGTTGCCAATCGGTGATGAGGCTCTTTTGAACCTGGGCTTGGCAGCCTATTAAAAATGGACAGCTATGTGGTAAAATGGGCAAGCATGAAAAATAAAATAGCCATTATATTTTCCTCTCATTGCTCTGGATTTACTAGTTAGGGTTTATTTATAAGATAAGGACCTATCCAAGGGCAAAGGAGGAGGGTTTAAATGGCTAGATAAAATTACAATTGGAGAAGCCAGAACACAAACCAGATAAAACAAACAGGGGATAATATATTGACCTAAATATGTGTTTTGTGCTGAGGACACTGGAAACAGGAGTAGGCCTTCTCTCATGTCACTAGAATTAATATATAAGCTCTGTTGAAGACCAGAGAAGATACACACAGGCTGTAGCTAAGTTTTATGAAGTCCCATTGTTTCAATGTGTGTCCAGTCTCCAGAGACCTACAGAACAGATAAGGTTTGGCTTTTGACCTGGTTGCTATAGAGATGGACTTACTACAGAGATTACATTCCAGGGGAGGGGGTTCCCTCTCTTTTTTTGCAGGGTAAAGTTAGAAATGCTAATTGCCGATCAATGCTAGAGGGGCCCATCGCCGTTTGGAAAAAACATCGGGCCCTCCTGACCATTTCGGGCCCTAGTCATGTGCCTATTGGTTAATCCTGCCCTGCCCAAGGCCCCTATTTACTTTATATACAAAATCACCCAGTGTCCTCTGGCTAGCAGGACCTGTTTTAGTCACAGGCTTAATTAGTAGATCTTTCAGACTTTGCAAAACTTTCCTCAGAGAGAGAGAATACAAAAACAGTCTGGCCTCGGCCTTACTTTCAGCCAACCAAGCTGGTTCTCTTATAAAAGTAAAATGCAGAAATAAGAAAAAAAAAAACCCCAAACACATTTCATTCTGGTGCTTTAGTCTGTGCAGCAGTGCCAGTTTAAACTAGTTCTTTTGAAACCACCATATACTTTGCAGTGAATCTCAGCTCACTTCCATCTGATCAGTCAGAGGAGACTGCAAAAACCTCCTCCATTCCATCATAGCTCAGTTCATTTTCAGAGTATAAAGTATCTCCAAAATCCTCCCAGTCATGGGCTCCTACCTAAGCTTGCAGCGTGCATGGTTCTTGGCAGAGAAGGGCTGACTTCCTCCCTCCCTTCTCTTTGCTGTTTTTCCAGTGTGTAGCTGCCTGCACATGTGAGCCCCACCCTTTTCTCTCCCTGTGCCTAACTGATTAAGCTAGAGTGCAGGTGTGCTCCTGGTTCTGGCTGCTTCTGTGTTCAGGTGCTTGTTAGGCTGACTCAAACCGGCTCTAGGTTTACCAGAAACTGGAGCTGTTTCAGTCCTGGCTTTGGGATTCTTCTGTCCTTGGCCTGTTGGGAGTTGTTACCCTTTCTTTTACTTGCTTTATAGGAAAATATAAACATGTATGAAGAGTTTTTGACTCCTTCTGTCCACTGTTTTGCAAAGTAATTTTCTTCACTGGCAGTGTCCTAGGTGGAACCTTGGATCTATTTAAGGTTGGCCCTTGTGGCAATTCTCTAAAATTGTCATCTGTTCTTCGGCATTGCAAGGGTCCCTGTATAATATATATAAACTCTTTCCAGCCCACAAGGGCTGACAGACATCTAAGACAGAGCTTGGAGAAGCATAAACAGATTGAAAACTGTAAGCAGGCACAGTATATACCGGGTGGGAGTCTAGAATGTTTCACCTATCTACTGGAAAAGAGCTTACCAGGTAAGTACATAATCTCTTTTTCCAGTACAATAGGTGAGACATTCTAGACCAGTGGTCTCAAACTCAAACCCTTTGCAGGGCTACATTTTGGATTTGTAGGTACTTGGAGGGCCTCAGAAAAAAAATAGTTAATGTCTTATTAAAGAAATGACAATTTTGCATGAGGTAAAACTCTTTATAGTTTATAAATCTTTCCTTTTGGCTCTTAATAATAATTTTGTCATTTATAGCTAAAGAGACATATGATCAAGAAACTGTTTTATTTTACTTTTGTGATTATGATAAACATACCAAGGGCCTCAAAATAGTACCTGGCTGGTTGCATGTGGCCCTCAGGCTGCGAGTTTGAGACCACTGTTCTAGACAGTAGGGATGTATAAAAGCAGTCCCCCCCTAACTAGGGTGGGCTTGCTGTGCCGACCTGAAAGACCAAGGAACCAAAGCCGGAGTCCTGTCTTGCCACCACATCCACTCTATAGAACTTGGCAAAGTTGTGAAGAGAAACCATGTTGTCAGCTTGCAAATCTCCACAAGAGAGACAGCTCTAGCTGCGGCCCACACATCTGGCAGAATGCGCCTTGATTGAATCAGGAGACCGAGTCCTTGCAAGCATGTGAGCAAACGAAAAAGCCCTATGGAGCCATCTGGAAATCGTGGCTTTGGAAGCAGGAGCGCCCTGCTGAATGGAATGAGTCAGCACCAACAAATAGTCAAAGAGCTGAAACTCGGTGACCTCTAAGGAACGCAGAAAAATTCTGTGCACATCTATTTTCTTCAACAGGCAGTCCTGTGATCGAAAACCTGTCGGCTGAAAGGCAGGCAAACACATCTGGACTGGCCAGGAAAACCAAAATCATGTCTGGCAAGCAGGAAGGAACCATCTGAAGGAAAACCCCTGCCTCCAAATATGGATGAATGGCCTGCAATACCAGGCCTTCAGCACCAACACCCGACGCACCAATGTAATGGTCTTGAGCGTCAAAGTCCAAGAGGGTAGCATCTCAAATTGGCTCAAAAGATGCCTCAGCAAGGCTAAACAATATCCGGTTAAGGACCTAGAAAGGGAAATGGTGCTTAACCAGTGGCCGGACATGAAGAGCTCCCTCCAAGAGTCTTGTGACATCAGGATGAGATGCCAAGGGAGACTGACGCTTTCAGAATCTGAAACAGGAGAGTCCGGCCACATGGACTCAAAGAGACATCACAATAAGGCCTGTATCCAAACTAGCCTGAAGAAAGGCGAGAATTAGTGACATCGAAGCTGAATAAGAATCCACCTGGACCTGTGCACACAACTGTTGAAAATCTTCCAAGCATGCAGCATAAACCGACACCGCAGACGACTTTGTAGACTTCCGAAGAGTATCAACAACAGGGCAGAATATTCTGCAACTCTCAGGCTGTGCTCTCAAGAGCCAAGTCAGAAGAGCAAAGTGACCCGGATCCTCTATGGATACCGGACCCCGTGTGAGGAAGTCTGGAGAAAGGCTCAGCTGAAGGCTGAAGCCCAGAAGAACTGCGATCCTCTGAAGGACTCGGCTGACTATTAGCCAAGGAGGAAAAACATACAGGAGAAACTCTGGAGACCACGGCTGCACCAGAACTTGAGCTCCTGGGGTCAATCTTCCCCGTTATCGCTTGGAACGCTTCTGGGGACAGAACTCAATCACATGGATCCAGAGGCTGTATGGTGAGGAAGTCTGCTAGAATGTCATCTACTCCCGCCACCTGCATTGCTGATAGCGCTAGAACATGATGCTCTATCCAATGAAAACCGAAGATGGGCTTGCTGAGCCAGAGGAGTACTCTGGGTTCCTCCCTGGTGAGCGACAGAAGCTACTGTTGTTGTACCATTGTAGAAGACCCGAATCTCTTGGTCCACTAGCGTCTCGAAAGAGCTAGTCAAATAGCTCTGAGCTCCAACCAATTGATTGACCACTGTCACCGAAATGGCATTCAACATCCCTGAAGGCTGGCAATGAGCTCCCCAGCCCCGAAGGCTGGCATCTGTCATTACCGCGATCCAGGAAGCAAAGTATAGTGGAACGCCCCACTGGAACGATTGCAGGAGAAGCCACCAAGCTATGCTTGCTCGGCTTCCAGGGGCCAAAGTAGATGGGTCTGCAAGGCGTTCCTTTGCGGAACCCGGTGAGAAAGCAAAGCATGTTGTAGAGGATGCATGCGTGCCCTTGCCCAAGGAATCACATTCAACTTGGCAACCATTGATCCCAGAACCTGAAGATCATCCCATGCTGAAGGAGCTGGCTGCTCTGGAAGGGAAGAAAGCTGAGCACACAGTTCCTGCCAGTGGGCCACTGGCAAAGAAACGCAGCTCGCTGCCGGGTTGAAAGGAACTCCCAGGTATTCGAGCGAGTGAATGGGTGTCAGATGTTACACTTTAGTCTCTTTTTTTTATGTTTTGAATTTTACAATCCAACCTAGGTCTTCCAGTACCTGGAGCCCTCGCTCCAATGAGGGAGCTCTGATCAGCCAGCCTTCTAAATAAGGGTGCACCTGGAGACCCATCTGTTGCAGGTAAGCTGCCACCACCACCATCACCTTAGTGAAGGTCTGGGGTGCTGAAGCCAGTCCAAAGGGCAGGGCTGAGTACTGATAATGCCGATCCAACCTGAACCTGCAAAACTTAGCGGTGGATTGGAAAAATGGGGATGTGCCAGTATGTCTCTGTAAGATCCAGAAAGGAAAGAAACAGTCCTGAAGTTCTTCTTCACCCAGAGAGTGGCAGAAAACTGGAATGCTCTTCCGGAGTCTGTCATAGGGGAACACACCCTCCAGGGATTCAAGACAAAGTTAGACAAGTTCCTGCTGAACAAGGACGTACGCTGGTAGGGCTAGTGTCAGTTAGGGTGCTGGTCTTTGACCAGAGGGCCGCCGTGTGAGCGGACTGCTGGGCATGATGGACCCAGCAGCGGCAATTCTTATGTTATTATGAAGTCACTGCTGCAATGACCGAACACATGGTCTCCATTCAGCAGTTGCATCACCCACATTGGGGAGAAAGGTGCAGTTTGTCACCTGCGCTACCAAAAATCCATCCTGGGCTGAACCAAAGCTGCTGACACTTCCTTGCCATAAAATCCCAGCGTGGCAGACCTCTAGAAAAAGTCAGAGCACCAGAGCACTCTCAGAAGAATGCACATATCAGGGTAAAGGGGAAGGTAGCAAATATACACCACAAAGCCAGGAGGAAGAAGTGGCCGGAGCCAGCTGAGAGGCCAAAAAGACCTGTAAAGATGTAAAAAGAAGGTCTAGCAAAGCCGCCAATTCAAATAGGTGCAGGCTTGTGAGTGCATTTCCAGGCTCTCAAAAGCCCAGAGGGAACCACAGATCCAGCACACAGTCCCTAATCTACCATCCTGGGAAGAACTGCACCTGTAATTAAGGGGTCAGAAAGCAAATCATCTGCACCCAGATCTCCCAGATCAGAGTCAGGCAGCGCAAGCATCGTGGTAGGGTGAGTCTAGTCCAAAGGTGTAACACCATTGAGAGACGCTGTGTAGGCGGATTGGGACTGCGCAGGGGGAAAATATAGTGGTCCATAATCCAGAGTGCCAAAATTTTTAAAAAAATGTTGAAAAGGTGTCCAGTTCCTGGGGCATGGGTCACATTAAGGGGGCAAAACTGAGCTTTTCTGAGGCTGTGCAGAGTCTGCAGCCTGGCAGATGGAATTACCAGCTATGCCGAGCAACAAAAATGATGAAGACCGCCCTGCCGGGCTAGCTGAGCATTTGGTCACCTGCTTCATCAGGGAAGAAGCTAAGCTGAATGCTATGCCCCCCTCCCGGCTGCGGCATGTGACACTTGGCGCAAAAATACTCTAAAAGTGCTAAAATTGCACAATCCTGGCAAGAATCCACAAGAGGAGAGCTCAAGGACTCTATGCTAGCAAGTTTCCAGGCAAAATTTGCAGTTTTGAAGAAGCAGGGAGTTTTAGAAAATTAAAACGCTAAAAATCCAAGATGCCCACCATCATAAAATTTGTGCCAAAATTGTGATATTTTTCACATTTCCCAAATATTAAAAGGGCCATTTTAGGATTTTTCAGGAGGGGGAACAGTCAGAAACACTTAAAATCAATGTTTTCAAACCTCCCCCGATGTCTCTCACAGGCTGTCAACCTATGTACTCACTGTGACCTGAGAGGATCAGTTAGAATTGCTGCAAGCCTACATTCAGGTCTCTCACAGTAGCTGGATGAGAATAATCAATGCCACAATGATAGGAAAGCTGATCTTTGGGCTGCCAGTCAGACTCCAATGTCTGACTACACCTCCACCCTAGTGGACCATAGGATGCACACTGGAATGGACGGAGGTGCAAAGAAGCAGCTGGCACCCTGTGAGATACAGCTGAGCCTCCTAAGTGTATCTAACAGCCTGCACTCAACCCCTGATTAACAGAAGGTGAGACCACCTCAGGGATGGCCCTAAGCTACGGAGAAAACTATGCAGGCTAGACCAACAGGTACCCAAATAGGGATCGGCCTGTTAGCTACAGATCGAAGTCTGTGAGTTCTCAAGCAGGCAGAACTTTAAAATTGCTCCAAGCACTAATTTACCTGAAAAGGAGACAAAATTACATCGAATTAAATCAATAAAATGGGGAGAGCAGAACACACAACTGTATCCATGTGTACAGAAGAAAAAAACTGTTGAGGGCGTTAAACTAATCAGTGAAGTACAGTGGAACCTTGGTTTACGAGCATAATTCGTTCCAGAAGCATGCTCATAAACCAATTTACTCGTATATCAAAGAGAATTTCCCCATAGAAAGTAAGGGAAACTCACTTGATTTGTTCCACCTCTCAACCCTCCCAAGGCCACCGGCGCTACTCCACCCCACCCCACCTCATCCCCAAAAGACCCCCCCCCACCCCCGAGGCCACTGGTGTGCTTCCACATCTCCCCTGCCACGAACCGGCATCACCCCCCCTCGCAAATGCCCGCCCCCGTGCGAACTGGCATCCCCCACCCGCCCAAACTGAAAGCTTACCCCCCAATGTGGCACTGGCACGCAGCACCAACCCACAGGAGGTGCCAGTGCCCGAAGATCATGCCTCTCCTCCGACTGGGCCTTGAGCATCTGTGCATGCTCAAGGCCTTCTAGATCCCGCCTCTCTCCGAGATTCAACTGAGCAAGCACAGTGAACTGTACCAGTACTAAATAATGTTCATGATGAAATAGTGATCTAACTTTTCTCAGAAGAGATGGAAAAATTGGCAAAATAAGTGGCTCCCTGATGCTGAGTTGAAGTACAAGGGAGAACCAAGGTTTTCTGGGCCACCAAGGAGCTATCAGAATCATGGTGGCAGACTCCTGTTTGAGTTTGACAAGCATTTTGAGATTAAGAAGGAAATGCATATAGGAATTTGTTCGTCTAGTCCAGGAGAAAAGTATCTGCCTTCAGGCGATGAGGAGAGTACAGTCTGGAACAGAACTGGGGCAGCTTGTTGTGGGGAGATGCAAAGAGGTCTACCTGAGGGGTTCCCCATTGAGAAAAAAATGGATGGAGAGCTGCTGAGTTCAGCATCCATTCATGAGGTTGAAGAATGCGATTTAGTTTGTCTGCTAATGAATTTTGTTCCCCTTGATTGTAGACAGCCTTCAGGAAGATGTTGTGAAGAATTTAACAATTCCAAATCTTTTGAGCTTCTTGGCAGAGGAGAAGAGATCCTGTTCCTCCTTGCTTGTTCAAGTAGTACATAGCTACTTGATTGTCTGTACGGATGAGAAGGACCTGATTTTGAAGAAGATGCTAAAAAGCCTTGAGGGCATTGAAAATTGCTCTGAGTTCCAAAGATTTATGTGATGACGGTGATCTCTGACAGACCAAAGACCATGAGTGTGGAGACTATCCAGGTGAGCCCCCCAAGCATAGGTTGATGAACCTGTCGTAAGAACCTTCTGATGAGGAGGCATTTAAAACAGCAAACCTCTGGAAAGATTGGAAGAGAGCATCTACCACTGAAGAGACTGTCATAGAGAAGATGTTACTGTAATATGTTGGAAAAGTGGGTCGAGAGCCTGCAACCATTGAGAAGCCAGCGACCACTGAAGGATCTGTAGGTGAAGTCTGGCAAAAGGAGTCATGTGAACTGTAGATGCCATGTGACCTAGAAGAACTATCATGTGCCTCGCTGAGAGTGAGTGAAGGTGAGTCACTTGATGGCAAAGTTGTAGCAAAGTGTCTTGATGCTGTTGAAGAAATGTCCTGAGTTGAATAGTATATAGGAGGGCTCCAATAAACTGAAGTGCCTGAGAAGGCTGCAGTTGAGATTTGGGGAAGTTGATTTCGAATCCTAAATTTTGCAGGAATAATATAATCTGTTGTGTCGCTATGAGAACACCCTGAGATGAAGGATCCTTGATGAGCTAATCGTCTAGACAGGGAAAGACTTGAAAACTGTGAGTCCGCAAGGCTGCTGCCTCCACTACCAGGCACTTGGTGAAAACTCTGGAAGAGGATTTGAGACTGAAAGGCAGAACTTTGTATTCATAGTGGTTGCCACCTGAAATCTGAGGAACGTTCGAGAGGCTGAGTGAATGGGAATGTGGGTATAAGCTTCCTTGAGATCCAGAGAGCATAACCAATCATTGCGATCCAGCAGGGGATACAGCGATGCCAGAGACAACATCCAAAATTTTTCTGTGACAAGAAATTTGTTGAGAGCTCTGAGGTCCAATATCGGTCAAAGAACCTCCCGTCTTCTTCGGAACAAGGAAATAGAGGGAATAAAACCCCATGTTCTGCTGGTCCAAAGGAACCTACTCGGTGGCTTTGAGAATGAGCAGAGATTCGACTTCCTAAAGAAGAAGAGAGGACTGTAGAGGGTTGGAAGGAAATTCTCTTGGAGGATGATCAGGAGGAATGTTGAGAAAATGAAGAGAATACCCTTCTCGAATGATATTGAGAACCCAGAGGTTAGAGGTGATTAACTGCAAACGATGATGGTAATGTTGTAGAGTAGATGACCTCCAATGGGGAGAGGAAGAGGTAGAGTTACATTGATTGAAATTATGCACTTGAGTAATTTATCAAAAAGGCTGATTAGATTTGGGAGGAGCAGAGGTCTGAGATTTTTGAGGGCGCTGCTGTGGCCTGGAGGGAGGAAGAGGTTTCACTGTATAACACCTCTGATAGGAAGAACAGGGTTTGAAAGGTCTAGATGTAGATGACTTAGGCTTAGGTTTAAGCAATGAATCCCAAGACTTTTCCTTTTCAAGAGAGCTTTGAGTTGGTTTCTCAATAGTGTCCCCAAAAAGCTCATCGCCCAGACAGGGAATGTTGGCTAACCGATCCTGGAGATTAACATCCATGTCTGCTATCCTGAGTCATGCTAGCCTCCTCATGGCCACAGACATTGCAGAAACTTGAGAGGACAGCTCAAAAGCATCGTAAGCAGATTGCACCAAATGTCTGAGTTCATAAAAACATAAGAATTACCGCTGCTGGGTCAGACCAGTGGTCCATTGTGCCCACCAGTCCGCTCACATGGCGGCCCTTTGTTCAAAGACCAGTGCCCTATTTGAGTCTAGCCTTACCTGCGTACGTTCTGGTTCAGCAGGAACTTGTCTAACCTTGTCTTGAATCCCCATCGGAAGTCTGCCTACTACTATGTTAGGCATCTGTTTCACCAAGTACTTGAGATAACAGGTAAAACAAGTTATAGTTGATGACTGTTGGCTAGCATGGAATTTTGGTAGAGACGTCCCATCGTTCGACCTGCTTGCCCTGGAGGAAATGTGGTATAGACTTTAGAAGGAGCAGGTTTTTTGAGAGTGGATTCAACTACAAGAGATTTATGTGAAAGCTGAGGTTTATTAAAACCAGGAATGGGAATAATTTTGTATTGAGAATCCAGCTTCCTAGGAGCAACCGGAACGAAAATAGGAGACTCCCAATTCTTACGGAGAGTTTCTTTCAGGATTCCATGTAAAGGAAGTTTAAGAAGCTGCTTAAGAGGATGTTTGTAGTTCATAGTCTCTACAAATTCCTCCGAATATTTGGAATTTGCTTCCAACTTAACAGCTATGTCTTTACTCATTTGCTTGATAAAGCAAGTAAATGAGACTGGCTTGGAAGGAGATGGCTACCTGTGAGAAGTGGTACGAAGAGAATGCTCTGCAGGAGAATCATAAGCTTTTGTAGTAGAAGGGGAGACATCATGAGTGGACTCAAGACGGAGATCTGAATCCACAGGAATTGAAGGAGAGTGGTATTGGTGCTTGGCTCAGTACCGATCTAATGCAGTAGGTCATGTAGATTGCCTGTGCTTGTCTGATCGCTTGGGAGAGATATGCCTTGACTTGGAAGAATGCTTGCCAGATTTACCAGAATGCAGTTGTGGAGAGAAATGATGTGAATGACTGGAGAGGTGTCCAGAGGAATGGTGCTTCTTATGTGAACACCTCAGAGAACGGTGTTTTGAAGAACGATGCCTGGATGCATGACTCGATGATGATTGGTGCCAAGTAGAGAATGACACGGGGAAAAAATCTGTCCCCGTCACCGCCCCGTCCCCGGCCCACCGTCCCCTTCACCGCCCCTTCACCGCCATTCCCTTCACCACCATCCCCTTCACCGCCCTGTCACCGTCACTGCCATCCCATTCACCGCCCCGTCACCGTTCCCGCAGCATCCATATAAGCCTTAGTACTGCAGTATTTGGCTTATTCCTTCCTTATAAATCAAAGTTCTGGCTGCTGAACTAGAGAAAGAGATGTTCAGCTGGCAGGGCTTTGTTTATAAATTTTTATCAACACAACTAATATACTACTTTATCCTAAAGCAAAAAATAAATAAATAAATAGAAAGGGGTGGCAAACCAAAATTATTTACTTTTTAAATTCAATAAAATTGTTTACTAGAAAGCCTCTCGCATTTTTTTTATTGGAAAGGGGGTAATAGCAGAAGTCAATAAAACCTATTTATTGGCCAAAAGAAAAATTTTGTTCAGAAAATTATGGATTGTTATACCAAGCTTTTCTACACATTAAAAACTAGAAACAAACTCGAAATTGAGGAATGACTGAAATATTATTGTATGTGCATTCATATACATATCCCGCAAAAGGGAAAACCAATAACCCGCCACCCCCCAAAAAATGAATCAACTCACACAGTGCCTTTGCAAACTATATAACATAACCAATCAATTCTCTACGTATGAGGGTCTTAGAATAGACCACTAGACAGAGGAGGAAAGGGAGGGGACAGGGAGCACACAGAGCGCGCACATACCCAGCCTCCCTGCTCCTGGATCCAGGGCTGCAGGCGCGCGTTCAGGTACTCCGTCATCCAGCCCACTATGGACTCCACGAGTGGCGCCATCTCGCGGTTGACACTCTCTGCGCACAGAACGCCGCTGAACTCCAGGAAGGCCATGATGCGGCCCCAGTTCACGCCATCTCGGAACAGTTCGTCGGCCACAGCGGAGAATCAGGCCCGCGCAGTGCAGAGCGTGACGTGCAACTGCTTGGACATGTGCGCGAAATCACGCTGGTAGCAGCGCGAGAACTCGTCGCCCGCCTGGCGCAGGGTGCGGTGCAGTAGCAGCAGCTGAGAGGAGGCGGTGGCGAAAAAGAAAGCCGGCAAACTTGGCATATAAGGTGAGGTGGAGGGAGGGAGCTGGCTAAATGCTGCGATCAGGCGGGTGGGGGCTGCTGGACCGCGCGATCCTTGATTGCTTCACTGCGGAGACAAGAACATTCACCGCTCCACGGGGTGGTGAATGGCCTTGTCCCCGTACCAGCAGCGACTACTATTTTTCTTTCCCCGTTTCGGCTAGCCGCGGGTAACAACCACCGTGTCATTCTCTAGTGCCAAGTATGACGTGGTACCGATGAAGCAGTGGTGGTACCTGCATCTCGCATGGTGCGACGCTCAGGCTGGGCCAGTACCGAAGGAGGTAACTAGTTGGAACATATCCCCAAACTCCAATTGAAAGAGAGCATCGAGCTTCTCCTTGAAAGCTTGCACCGATATCTGTGGCTTAGGTGCCGGTATCAACGGTGCTGAAACTCGCTCCGGAGAGGATGACATGGATGAAGATGCACCCCTCAAAGTTGAAGCGAGTTGCATCAATGGTCTGTTTGGCCGCTACGACTAGACTCGATGCTTTATTAGCTGGAGACACCATCTGGGAAGCTGGTGACTTCATAGCTGGCTTACCTGACGTAGCTATAGCCTGTGACACTGGCATGGAAGCCTTAGACGATGGTGATGCCTTTGACGTCGATGGCTTGGACAGTGTTAGTGGTATCTTTGATCCCTCCACAGTACCGAAAAGTAATCTTGGGTTTGATGGCAGCCTTGTTAGCGGTAGTCCAGTGAGTGCACGCTCACATGAGTCTCCTTCAGTATGCACTAGTGCTGCCCGATTCAGGGAAAAATGTTTTGATTCAAGTCTTATGCCCTTTGCCAAAACTGAACACAATACTCCAAGTGGGGCCTCACCAACGACCTTCTTTTTTCTACTAATTATGCCTCTCTCTATACAGCCTTCTGGCAACAGCCACCGGCTTGTCACACTGTTTCTTTGTCTTTACATGATGGTGTTTATTTTCTAGTGAATTAAGAGTTCTTTGTGAGTTCAAAAAATAAGGTTTCCTTATTATCCCTCCAGACCAGTCTGGACTGTAGGGTATATGCTTTCCTGTCAGCAGATGGAAACTGAGAACTACTGCTTCAGTACCTTCTAAAGGGTCTTGTGTAGTCCACAGTCAGTCAGTATTTCTTAGTCTCCAGAGATGGTAATGAGTTCCTTTATAGGAGAACTACTGCTTCAGTGCCTTCTAAAGGGTCTAAAGCAGCGGTCTCAAACATGCGGCCCGCGGGCCACATGTGTTTCTCCAGGTTTTATTTGCGGCCCGCGGTCTGGACTGGATCATTCTCTTCCTTTTGGAGCAGCAGCGTGTCTGGCAGGCTCGTTCCGTTCAAAGCCGCGGGTTGGCGGCTCCTTGCGCTATCCACTCCTGCATCGGAAGCCTCTCTGACATCACAACATCAGAGAGGCTTCAGACGCAGGCGCAGATCTCGCAAGGAGCCGCCACCCGCGGCTTTGAACGGAACAAGCCGGCCAGACACGCTGCTGCTCCAGTGGCGTACCAAGGGGGGGGGGGCAGTCCGCACAGCTGGCCACCCTCCACTGTTCTCCCTAGAGTGAGGCTCGTCTAGAGCAGTGGTGCCCAACCTGCTTCCCTTCCCTTCTCACCGCTGCCATCGGGGAACAGGCTGGCACCGTGCTCTTTGATCTCCCTGCTTCTCTCGCCGCCCGACGTAGGAGGGCCGCAGAAAAAATAGTTAATGTCTTATTAAAGAAATGACAATTATGCATAAGGTAAAACTCTTTATAGTTTATATATCTTTCCTTTTAACTGTTAAAGGAAAGTTTTATAAACTATAAAGAGTTTAACCTCATGCAAAATTGTCATTTCTTTAATAAGACATTAACTATTTTTTCTGCGGCCCTCCAAGTACCTACAAATCCAAAATGTGGCCCCGCAAAGAGTTTGAGTTTGAGACCACTGGTCTAAAGGGTCTTGTGTAGTCCATAGTCAGTCTGTATTTCTTAGTCTCCAGAGATGGTAGTGAGTTCCTCTATAGCTTGGATTTGATCTGGTAGAAGTGAGGAGGCCCTGAGGAGCTGATTCTTTTGGCTATTTTGTGGGTACACCATACTTGGCACCCCAAATAAAAAAGAAGAGAAAATGAAGAGGTTCTCTGAGGATAAGAAAGACATTACTTACCGCAATTGGGTGACATCATCCAATGAAGCATGGCACAGACACTTCCCAGCATTCTGACTTTACTAGAAGCCTTTGGCAGTCCTGTACCAGAAGCCTTTGGCAGTTCTGTACCAGAAGCTCTGGAACACCAGCATCACCAGTAACGGAGAAGTGTCTGCGCTAAGCAGGCTGCTTCCCTTCCATGGAGTCAGTGTCAATGCAACAATCTCCTCAGAGCCAGGATCAGATCTCCAATTTGGCTCCATCATTGCAGGCTGTCCCTGCATTGACATCAACCTGCCTTTACTTGCCCCTGAAGAGCTGCTCCAAACTCTATTATAGAAGACCTGAATCATATCTTGGTTTGGCACAATGCTCTGGCATTATGGGTGTTGATGCCAACCATGATACCACCCCAGTCAATCCTGGAGGCCTATATCTTGCCCATTTGTCAGTGCTAGTGCTCTACTAATTGCCATGTCTGTGTCAGAAGAAGCTGTGCGCTTCTCTAGCCTATTGTGGGAGAATGTTCCTCCAGAGTCCAGGAGGTGACCCGTCCCTTAGCACTCTCGCCCAGAGTCTGGGCATGAGTCCAGTTTCCTGAGGTGGGCACAGATTCAGCCTTCTTATGGAAAGTATTTTGCTGAGTATGATATGGACTGCTCTGGGTATCTGAAGAAGAACCAAAGGTCCTCTTGAAGGAGGGAGCCCTCAGACCACTCCCTACCTCAAGAAAGGAGAAAATCTCCCTCAGAGGAGCATTACTTTGTCTCTTTTAAGAGGAAGGGGTGGAGTTAGCATTTGGCCGGTTAAGTGACAATACTCAGCATTTAATTGGCCATGGTAATTGTATAAATAGGACTGCATAAAAGTCAGTAAGTAAGTCCTGTCTTTATGCCATGCCCCATAGCTGGTTAAATGCTGAATATCGCATGTAACTGGCTATGCTTTAGCTGGCTCCACAATCCCAGAAATTCAATGCTAAAGCCCCTTAGATTGTAAGCCCACTAGGGAAGGGAAATACCTATTATACCTAAATGTAACTCATCTTGAGCTACCAGGGAAAATGTATGAGCTAAATATAAAATAAAAATTGTGACAGTGCTGAAACAAAACATTTCTTAACTGTGTCTGAATTTATAACTCCCATTGAGCTAGGATTTTAGAAAAATAAGTAATGAAATCTAAAATCCAAAGACTTATTATTGTATGCATAAAATAGAGGGAAGCTTTCTTGTTTTAATTGCAGTATCTACCAATCTGTCAGTTTTTCAGTGCTGTTCTTCCCCTTGCTGATTTTGCAGCTCTTGTTCTTTTTTTATGGCTCATATTCTTATATCCGAAATGCTTATCAATTAAGTTGTGGCCATTTTCCTAGATGTAACAGTCTCTTTACTGAAGGTCACTAACTGATCATTTGTCTAAACTGTGTACTCACCTGACATCACTGACTGCAGCATATCCATGATCACGCGAGCGAAGGCATTCTCCACATTCTGCAGAAAGCTATTCCTTTCCACAGCACTGCTGAAGACTTTGCAGACTTTCTGCATCATTTGTACTGCCCAGTCCATGCAATACAGGTCTTTCTCACAGACCTATTACATATAGTACAGACAAATAAGAGCATTGGAAACAAGTACAAGAAGGCTCAGGAAGATGTGAGGTAGTAAGAAATAACAGTGATTAGAGGTAGGCATTTAATGCATGATTAATGTATTAAAATTTTGAGATACATTAAAAATTTAATGCATTAATCACTGCATCACCTATCTCTCTTCCCCACTCCCTATCAATCCAGCATGGCTCCATCTCTATCACCTACCAGCACCATCCTGTATGGTTGCATCTGTTTCCCTTTCCTTCCCATCCCTCCTTGTTCACTCACATGGCTGGCACTGTTCCCTCTAAGCCAGTGGTCTCAAACTCAAACCCTTTGCAGGGCCACATTTTGGATTTGTAGGTACTTGGAGGGCCTCAGAAAAAATAGTTAATGTCTTATTAAAGAAATGAAAATTTTGCATGAGGTAAAACTCTTTATAGTTTATAAATTTTTCATTTTGGCTAAATCTTAATAATAATATTGTAATTTATAACTAAAGAGACATATGATCAAGAAACTGTTTTATTTTACTTTGTGATTATGATAAACATACCGAGGGCCTCAAAATAGTACCTGGCGGGCCACATGTGGCCCCCAGGCTGCGAGTTTGAGACCACTGCTCTAAGCTGAGTGGGAGTTCTCTGCCTCCAGCCCTGCCATTGGGTGGTACTGTTTCTCTATCACATTTTCAATAGTGAAAGAGAGGAAAGCTCTGCTGGATTTCAGGAAACCTGTCCCTAGCAATTGAAAACACAATATTGAAACTTACTGGAAGGCCAATGTTCAAATTATTGGCCCATCGCCAATCTTCCTTTTGTGTCCAAAATCTCAGAAAAATTAGTAGACTTCATCTTTTCTCGAAAAAACCAACACTTTCCACCCCAATCAAACTGGCTTTCACCAATACAGTAGCCCCTCCAAATCTGCAGTTACAGTACCTACGGATTCGGTTATTCGCAATTTTTTTTTTTTAAGAAATGCTGCTTCCTGGACCTTCCCCAGACTTTACCTGGTGGTCTAGCGGTGACACGGGGCAGGATCAATTGTCCTACCCCATGTAGAGCCATTATCCACAGCACATGTTTCATTTTTACTTATCCTTTTAATGCAGTGTCTCTAGCATGCCCCGATGGGACCCGTTTTGCCCAAAAGGGCTTTTTCAAGGGTTCATAAAGGAGCTCTTTTTTCAGCGTCCTTCCTCATTTGCAGATTAACTCTAGCCTCAAATGAGGAAGGATGCTGAAAAAGAGCTCCTTTATGAACCCTTGAAAAAGCCCTTTTGGGCGAAATGGGTCCTGTCGGGGCATGCTACAGACACTGCATTAAAAGGTTAAGTAAAAATGAAACATGTGCTGTTGTTTACTCTTTATTCTTGAATAATAACAGAAAGAAACACAGCAGTAAGCAAACAAGCTACATTTAAAAAGGAGGCAATTAGATGAGCCAAAGCTGGACATTCACACATATTTTGTGCATTGATATAAATGGCTTTTGAAGGCCCTCTTGCCATCCTGTAATTGAACCTGAAGCAGTGAGGTGTGTGGTTGCTGTGGTTGTTTCCAGTTTGCCTCACTCTTTCATCTTCTACATTCTTTTAGTGTTGGCCAGTGAGGAAACCCCCCAGTCCTGATTAAACCCCCTCTTCGCCTGACCCTTTATCTTAAGCAAATGTAGTAAAAAGGGATTAGTAAGCTCAGAAAGTCCCTAGCGCTCTGGCAAACATGACCACAACCAAGAGCTAAGTCGACCTACACCCAAGAGACTTTGTTCTATTTGTACCCTCCATTAGAGTCTCCCAGCTCCCATTCCAACAGCATGCGAAGTTGAGCCGCCTAAAAGTACCACCTCAAATTGGGAACCCCAAGCCCACCCTGTTCTCTCGCCGTCCACATGACCTTCTGTGAAATCCAGGGTGGTTTGGTCTGCCAAATAAACCGTTTAAAATCAGCCTTTAGCCATGTAAAAGTGCACAGGCAAAGTTTGAAAAAGAAACAAAAGTCTGGGCAGCATATTCATTTTGAGAATCGCAATCTGCCCCCATCAAAGTCCATGCCAACGCTGTAAGTCAGCTCTAATCTGCCTAAGCACTGGTACATAATTGACAGCATACAACTGAGTTAAATCCCTAGGAAGGTGAATACCCAAGTAGTGTAACCCCTGCAATGCCCATTTGAAAGAAAACTGCTCCTTAAGGAGGCGCACTCCATGATCGTCCAGGGTGAGATTCAATAATTCCATCTTGTCCAAATTAATTTTAAAGCCCGATAAATGCTCATAGACCTCAAAGATAGACAAAAGCATTGGTATAGAGTATTCTGGTTCCCTAATATACAACAGAATATCGTCTGCAAATAAAGCAATACGATGATCTACCCCTCCCAGCTGAATACCCTTCAAACGCAAATGTGTCCTAATTACCACCGCCAAAGGCTTGATATACAGCGTGAACAACAGCGGCGAGAGGGAGCACCCTTGCCTAGTCCCCCGGGCAATGGGAAAAAGGCTGTATAACTCTGATTAATGCGAAGACACACTTTAGGCGCAGCATAAAATGCTCTAACCCAATTACAAAACGGACCACCCAATCCCATTTTTCCCATGACAGCTCACAAAAAATCCCACGACACCCGGTTGAAAGCTTTCTCCGTGTCTGCCGCCATCAATACTGCTTTTTCCCTCTCTATATTAACCCCCCAAAGTAAATGTAAAGTGTGCCTGATGTTATCCCCAACCTGCCTGAGCTGTATAAAGCCCGACTGATCCTAATGGATCAAACCAGGAAGTATCTTATCCAACCTCAATGCCAAGACCTTAGCAATAAGTTTAGCATCCACATTCAATAAGGAAATAGGCCTAAACGACCCACAATTCAGAGGATCTCTTCCAGGCTTTAAAAGAAGGGAAATTCCCACCTCTCCCATAGTGCTCAGCAGGAAGTGACCTTCCTGTATGCCATTAGCTACTCGAACCAGTAAGGGTCCCAACAAATCACCAAATTTTTTGTAAAATTTAAAGGTGTACCCATTTAAACCCAGGGATTTGCTATTCCGTCCCAATTTAATGGCCTCCTGCATTTCATAGAGAGATATAGAGTCATGTAGAGATTTCCTAGTCGGCGGAGATAACTCAGGCAGTGGTTAGTCAATAAGCTATCGTGCAATTTCCCCTTGATCCCCCCTTTCCTGCGCTATATAAGGTCCGGTAAAAGGCCAAAAAGGTATTGCCAATGGCACCATCAGTAAATAGGCACTCCCCCTTCTCATCCCGCACCCTAGTTATAGTTGCTTTTGCCTGCTTAATGCGAATATACCATGTCAAACTGGCGCTAGCTTTATTACTATGTTCAAAAACAGTCAGTTTAAGTTGTTCCCTCCTATAGTCAACTGCCGCCGATTGAATCCGGGCCAACTCCCTTCTAAGTTTCTGTAATTGCACCCAAACTTGGGAGTCCAACGTTCGTTTATGTTCCAATTCAAAGAAATCAACAGTTCCCTCAAAAGACCGTTTCTTCCTTTGTTTCTTAAACCGTGCTCCCCATTTAATCAACACCCCTCTCACCACAGATTTCAAAGCATCCCACAAAATGCTATCCGAGACCTCCCCATTGTCATTAATATCCAAGTAGTCATCAATAGTCGAACGAACCTCCCGCTCCACCTCCAGAGCCGTCAGTAAGGATTCATTAAGTCTCCAATATCTGATCCCTCCCCCCTCTATTGACCCCACACACTGGATAGTCACTGGAGCATGATCTGAGATCTGAATACCCCCTATGTCTGCATCTTTCAAAATACCCCATTGATTTCTATGAATCCATACTCCATCTAAGCGAGTGTAGGTGTGTTGAGCATGAGAATAAAAGGTGTAATTCCGTTGTACCCCATGTGTATAAGATGTCAGCAGTTAATCAGTCCCAATGACCTCATAAATGCCTGAAAAGCCTTAGTGGGTGACTTCTGAGCTCCTCGACCCCCCCTTAGAATGATCCAAATGAATATCCGGAAGGACATTAAAATCACCTCTCAAATACACTTCCCCCTCACAAAACCCAAAAGCTCCCCTTGTAACTGAGTGTAAAAAGCAGACTGGTCAGTATTAGGCCCATAAATATTAACAATGGTTACCAGTTGGTCCCGTAAGCTACTCCTCAGAGCCAGACATCTCCCTATGTCATCCTTATAAATTTGGTCAAGGACAAAACCTAAATTATTCCGAGCCAAAATAGCAATCCCCACTTTTTTGCCTTGGAAGTCACCTCCTGATGTGTCCAAATTTGGTCAAATTAAGCAGAGCGAAGCAAGGGTGCATCACGAGGTCTCAAGTGAGTCTCTTGTAATAGACATATATCCCACTGTAATCTCCGCAATTCCCGAAAAACCACACTTCTCTTCCCTGGGCTGTTAAGTCCATTTACATTCCATGTACCCACCTGAAGCATATTTTCTGCCACCTGTCGTCCTGATCACTGCCCATTCAGTATACCCCCTCCCCCCCCTAGATTCTGATCCGGTACCATCTGGATCAGCCAATGAATGGAAATGAAGTCAACCCCAGCAGGCTTGTACCCCCCCCATACTTCCCCTGCCCCATGGAAAATAGATAACCATCATTAGAATGATATCCAATACCAATAACCCCACCCCCACTGCATCTGCCCCCACTATCCAACCCCCAGAAACCTCAACCTTCCGCACAAGCCTAGACAACCAGCCCCCAACCTCACTCTCTCAAACAGACCAGAACAACCACATCAGCTCCCTTAACCTCTCCCCTACCATACATACTGTCCCCTGCCCACCCTCCCTTACAACATCACCATAAACCCCCCAACAACCAAAAAAGAGGGTAGCATGCAAACAGCAGATATCCATCTGTAAACTTAGCAGCCAAATGTTCCCTCAAGTCATGACTCCTCAGGATACAGTCTTATTAGCTTTCTTTGCACCCCTAGTAACCAGGTGCCAGGGTTATGCCTCCACAAAATCCTTGGATGTAGATGCTTTCGGCGTCTGAGAAGGGAATCCCCTGCAGCCAAGATCTTTAAGGGCCAGTCACCCATCCTCCACTGTCTCTACCTTCCAAGACTTTCCATTCACCGTCATTCATAACCTGAAAGGAAACAGCCATCTATATCGGTGACCCTCCAACCACAGCACTTGTGTGATGTCCCAAAATGATATCCTCTTCTGTAGGGTGGTCAATGCCAAGTCCTGATACATCCCCACCGAGACACCATTCTCGAACTGAGGATTTTTTCAAGCCGCACACAGTATTTTCTCCTTAAGTAAATAATCCCCAAAGCAGGCAATGATATCCTTGGGGCCCACCGGGCGAGCTGGACCCAAACTTCTATGGGCTTGCAGCAAAATAATAGTCTCCGGGCCCTCAGGCTCCTCCGAGCCCAACAGTTGACTACACAGCTCCTGCACCACCTTTACACAGTCTTTATTCTGCTCAGTATCAGGTATGCCTTTAAATCTCAAATTAGACCGCCAAGATCGATTCTCCAAATCTTCGATTTGTGTTTACAGCTCCGCCAAACTAGATTCCGTGCGCTCCACCACCACAGTTTCCTCTAAAGATGTGGCTAAGTGGGACACGTGCTCCTCCGATGCAGCCACTAGGTCTCCCAACTCCAATACCTCCGTTTTAAGCTCCGCCAAGACCGCTTTAATGTCGTTGCGCACCCCGACCATTTCTTCTAAAAGGTCCCAAAACCAGAACTCCATGGTCTGTTGAAAGGACCACGCATCCTCCTGCGGTGAAGACACTGAGGCCCCAGTAGGAGTCTTTGCCTGCTGCAATGCCATCTTGGTTTGTGTCGCTGGTGACCCAGGAGACTTCAGACACTTTTTCACAGTTGGCATGCTTTGGAATTTATATTTTTCCAGCTGCTTTCGACTCACCATACATTTAACTCCCTCCAACTCCGCTTATGGATATCAATCAAGCGCTCGGGAAGCTATAAAATTGCATAAAAGCTCAAGCCTCGTCGGAGCTCAAAGCATAAGCTGCTATCTATGGAGTGATATCACTTCCTCCTCCCTGTTTTAATTTTTTTTAATCTCGATGCATTTTTCACTACCTATTGCTTTTTCCCCTTCTGTCCCATCAGTTTTACAAGTCTTGTAACCCCCCAGCCCCTCTTTAGAAAATCTTAATTATCAGCATGTGGATTTTATTTTATTAAATGTTTTTATTTTTTAATGATTGTAAACAATCTAGATAAATTATTGATAGATGGTATATCAAATGAAAAATAAACTTGGAAACTTGGATTGGCAGCTTAGGGGGAACAGTAAAAGCCGTGCTGCCTTTTTTCTTGGTCTGCATGGCAGCAGGACAGCAGCAACAAATAACAGAAGGCAGACAGACACAGGGACATTGCTGCTGGCTCTGCTTGTCCCAGAAACAGTAAGTTACATCAAGCTCTGTTTCTGAGACTAGCAAAGCCTGATTTGGCATAAGGCAATATCACCACATCTGCCTGCCTTTTGTTATTTGTTGCTGCTATCCTGCCACTGTGAAGACCAGGAGAAGCTGCAGCCTGGCCATACTAAGTCAACAAGGAGGTTGTGGGGAGGAAAGGAGAAGATGCAGCCATGCAGGATGATGCTGGTGGGTGGGAGAAATGGGGTCATGCTGGATGGTGGTAGTGTTGGGGAGAGATTGGGCCTGCTGGATGGTGGGAAGAGGAGAAGAGAAGGGGCCATGCTAAATGGTTTGGGTGCAGGGGAGAGACAGGATGATAGTGGTGGGGAGAAGGAAAGAGATGGGGCAATTCAGGAATGGTAGTGGTGATGAGAGGAGGGGAGATGGAGCAATGCTGGATGGGGAAAAGAGAGACAGAGATGGAGTGATACAAGATGATGGTGGTGTGTAGGGGGGAGAGAGGGGTGATGCTGGATTGTAAGGGGAGAAGAGAGAGAGATGGGTCCATGTTTTCCTTTTCATTGATGCTTATACTTGAACCCTTTTCTTTCTTAGTTACAGCAGATGTCATATGGAAGCAACCCTTATGTTGTACTACCCTCCCCGCTATCCTTTCAAATATTGTGGTTTCACCCCCTGTCCTCACTGTTATTGTTTATGACAGCACATTCACCCTCTCAAACTTTCATTTTTTAAGCCGCTTAGACATTTCTTATGATGGATGGGATATAACACAGTTACTTACTGTAACAGGTGTTATCCAGGGACAGCAAGCAGATATTCTCATAGATGGGTGATGTCATTCACTGAGCCCCTGTATGGACAGTGCAAAAGTGTACTGTCACTTTAAACTTCTTCAAAAGTCTTGAGACTGCCTGTACCATGCATGTGCCTTCCTGTCTGATATCGGCTCACAGGACCATCAGTTCAGTAAAAAAGCTAAGAAGTCAACTAGGGGAGGAGGGAGGGTTGTGAGAATATCTGCCTGCTGTCCCTGGATAATACTTGCTACAGGTAAGTAACTGTGCTTTATCTCAGGACAAGCAGGTAGTATATTCTCACAGATGGGACACCCCAGTTAATAGAGAACGGACAGGGGAAGTTGGAATCTAAACAGAGAATAAATTTTGTAGAACTGCTTGGCGGAACCAACTATCCCATCTGGAATGATTCGCCAGACAGCAGTGAGATGTGAAAGTATGAATTGAGGACCAGGTTGCTGCTTTACAGATGTCCTCAATGGGAGTGGAACGTAGATAAGCTCTGAAGTCCATTAACTATGTAGAGATTGTTCTTTTGGAGTTCCCAGCCTTTTAGGATCGAAGGACGGGAATAGTTGAGTGGAAGTTCTATGAGGCTTGGTCCAATCCAGGTAGTAAGCCAAAGCACGTTTACAATCCAATGTGTGGAGTGCAGTTTCACCAGGATGAGAATGTGGTCTTGGGAAGAAAACAGGTTGAACTATAGACTGGTGGAATTTGGGACGAGTGCAAAGGACAACTCTACCATGATAGAATGTTGTATAGGGCGGGTCTGAGATAAGTGCTCTAAGTTCACTAACTCAGCGTGCAGAAGTGATGCACATTAAGAAAATTACTTTCCAAGTGAGGTGCTTGAGCGATAAAGTCAGAAGTGATTCAAATGGAGGCTTCATCAGAGTGGAGAGTACAACATTGGGGTCCTAAGCAACTGGAGGAGGTTTGATTGGAGGTTTGGAATGAAGTAGGCCTTTCATGAACCTAGAAACCAATGGGTGCATAGCCAGAGGTTTATCGTTCAGAAACATATGAAAAGCACTAGTAGCACTTAGATGCACCCTCACTGAAGATGTTTTTAGACCAGAGTTGGAGATATGTAAAACCAGAGGACATAATGTGAGGTTGAGGGGTGGTAGATTCAGGGGCAATGTTAGGAAATTCTACTTTACGGAGAGGGTAGTGGATGCCTGGAATGTGCTCCTGAGAGAGGTGGTGGAGAGTGACTGAGTTCAAAGAAGTGTGGGATGAACACAGAGGATTTAGAATCAGAAAATAATATTAAATATTGAACTAAGGCCAGTACTGGGCAGACTTGCACGGTCTGTGTCTGAATATGGCCGTTTGGTGGAAGATGGGCTGGGGAGGGCTTCAATGGCTGGGAGGGTATAGATGGGCTGGAGTAAGTCTTAACAGAGATTTCGGCAGTTGGAACCCAAGCACAGTACAGGGTAAAGCTTTGGATTCTTGCCTAGAAATAGCTAAGAAGAAAAAATTTAAAAATTTAAATTGAATCAGGTTGGGCAGACTGGATGGACCATTCGGGTCTTTATCTGCCGTCATCTACTATGTTACTATGTATAATCCAGAACTGATGCCAGAGGACATATGTTCAGAAGTAATGCTTTCTGGTGACACCAATGAGTAAAACAAGTCCACTTGAAATGGTAACAGCATTGTGTGAATGGTTTCCTGAAAGCATCTATTATTGCTGAAACTGGAGCCAAGAGAGAATTCATCTGTTGGGAGAGAGGTGTCAGGTGGCAAGTGTTAAGAGAACATAGATTGGAATGGAGAAGGGATCACCAAAGTTGGAAAAATGTTTACTGAGTTGAAGGAGTAGGGGAAACCAGGGTTGTCTCAGCCACCTTGGCTCCCATCGCAGTTTGAACAGAGTTTTCCCTATTGGAGGAATTGAAGGGAACATATAGAGAAACTTGTTTGTCCAATGCAGGAGGAAAGCATCTATCTCCAGATGATGAGGGGAGTATAGTCTGGAACAGAAACAAGGAAGCTTGTGATTGCTCAAAGATGTGAAGAGATTTATTTGTGGAGTTTCCCAAATTGAGAAGATCTGATGTACACATCCCCCTCCATATTCGCAGGTTTGGAGCTTGTGACCTTGGTTATTTACGGTTTTCGTCTGGGTGACCCACCTCCTGGACCTCTACACTTACTTACTTTTTCAAACCTGATGGTCTAGCAGTGAAGCAGGGCAGGAGTGATCTTCCTATGCTCCAACCCTGTGCACTACTGGGAACAAAAATGGTTGTCATGAGTTCCCATGGTCAAGCGGGAACTCATGGCAGCCATTTTGTTCCTGGCTCTGCACAAGGCAGGAGCGTAGGAAGATTACTCCTGCCCTGCTTTACTGCTAGACAACCTGGCTTTAAAAAGTAAGTACAGTGGAGAGGTCTGGGAGGGAGGGAGGCAGGGGTGGATCGGAGTCAGCCTTAAAGTTATTCGTGATTTTTTGGTATTCGCAGGCTGGCTTTACCCCTAAGCCCTGCGAATATGGAGGGGGATGTATAATACAGTCAAGCTGAGTGACCACTTGTGAGGTTGAAGGAACCTGCTCAGTCTGTCTGTCAGAGTGTTTTGTTTGCCTGCTAGATATGCAGCCTTGAGAAAAATGTTTTGATGAATTGCCTAATTCCAGATCTGTATTGTGTCTCGGCAGAGTGGACGAGACCCTGTACCCTCTTTTTTGTTTACACAGTACACGGCCACTTGATTGTCTGTGATCAGTACTACTTGGTTGAGAAGATCTTGGAAGGTCTGAAGAGCATTGTGATTTGCTCACAGTTCTAGAAAATGGATGTGGAAAGATTTTTCTTGAACAGATCAATTGCCCCGTGTGTGAAGGCCATCAAGATGGGCTCCCCGTTCTAACATGGAGGCATCTGTTGTTAGTACCTTCTGATATGGAGGACAGTCTATTGTATGTTAAAATGTACAGTGATGCATAAGCCTTTCAGCGCTATAGAAATAATAAATAGTAGTAGTAATATGAAAAAGTAAGCCCCTGGACAGATCTGTCAGCACCAACCACCACAAAAGGGACTGACAAAGCAGGGAGGTGAACCTGAGTTTTTGGGACAGCCCATCTGTGGCTTAGGACCATTGAGAGGCAAGAGTCTACTGAGGCTCTCTGAGGTGAAGACATGTAAATGGAGTTACATGAACTGTTGAAGCCATGTGTCCTAGAAGCTGCATCAGCTGTTTTGCAGTGATGGTTTGTAGAGTGGATACTTGATTGCTGAGGTGACGAAGAGTATCTAGCCTTTGTTGAGGGAGGTAAGCATGAGCCTGAGTCGTGTCCAATAGAACTCCAATGAATTCCTGAGTTTGGGTTGGTTAGAGATGGGACATCTGGTAATGGACTGCAAAACCTAGACGTTCCAGGAGACATATGGTTGAGTTGATGGCTATCTGAGCAGCATGAGGTGACAATGCTTTGATCAGCCAGTTGTCGAGATAAAAGAACACATGAAAGCCATAAAAGCGGTGTGTTGCAGCTACTACAACTAAACATTTTGTGAATATTCTGGCTGTTAATGCTAGGCCGAATGGCAGCACTTTGTACTGGAAATGTGTTCCTATCAGAAACTGAAGATAGTTTCTGTGGGTTGGAAGGATTGGAATACATGTGTATGCTTCTTTGACATCCATAGAGCAAAACCAGTCATCCTTGTCCAAAAGTGGGAATAGGGTTCCCAGAGAGAGTAGAGCATCTGAAATTTCTTCTTCACTAAATACTTGTTGAGATTAGATGTAGACCTCTGGTCCTTTTTGGTACAAGGAAATATTTGGAGTAGAATCCTTGGCCTCTCTGTAGAAGGGATACTGGCCTTGAGCTGTTGAAGGTCGATCTGCTGGAAAATGAAGACTATTTTGGAGGAATATTTGCTCCGTATGCTCTGTAGGTGAAGAGCATATTATGCTTTTACAGTCCTGAGAACCCAAGTGTCTGATGTGATGAGGGACCAACGAAGATGGACATGTATGAGACGGTCTTCAATTGGTAGAGTGTAAGGGGGAGATTGTAGCGTGTTGGCTAAGCTCTTTAGAAGCTAGTCAAAAAAACTGTTGTGTCTTTTGTTGCAGCTTGGGTTGGGCCTTCTGAGGTGTTTGCTGTCTAGATCTCCTCTGTGTAAGAACCCTGGACATAGTGGAGGATGGTACATATCTCCTTTTGTTATAAGAGGAGGAAGGATATTTAGGATGGAAGTACCTCTTGGGAGGCTGAGATCTGGAAGCTTTTGAAGCAGAGAGGGTAGACATATTCTGCCTATGTCTGGTAATTTTTTGGGTAGCCTCCTCGATCTCACCAAACAACTCATCTCCCAGGCATGGTATGTTGGCTAGTTGGTCTTGTAATTTTTAGAAATATGTTGGAAGTTGGTAAGTTGGTCATCAGGCAAAAATTGTTCAAATTGAGTTAATTGCTGGATTAATGATCATATAGATAAGATCATATAGAAATTGTAACTAAGGATACAGCTGATAAGCATGGAATTTTTAAAAAGAATTTTCCCAAACTTGTCCCCTTCCTTCCTGCTAGCTTTCTTAAGTGCAGACTCCACCAGGAGAGACTGTTGCAATTGAGGTTTATCAAATCCTGGACAATTGTACTGTATAAAGGAAATCCAGCTTTCTGAGAGCCATTGGGACCAGGAGCAGGGCCTCCCAATTTTTAAACATAGGGGAGTTTCTTTGGGAATCTGGTCAAAATCCAAAGCCTCAAACAGTTCTGCCCTGGGTTCAGACTCTGATTACATTTTTACTGGAAGAGCCTGACCCATTTAATGCATGAAATGTGTGAAAGAGAGACTCTCTGGGGGTGATCTCCTGCACAGAGATGATGGAGATGGGTCAGAGGATAGATTGCTCTCCTAGGTTGTCCAGTCACTCAGAGTAGGTATGATGAGCTAAATCTGAATCTTACTGTTTAATGCCTGGTGGTGGTGATGAGGAAGACCACCTCGATGAATGATTCCTGGACAAGCATCAATACGAAAAAAAAGTGTCTGCTGCGATGATGGTGTGAGCATCTGGAAGCACTCTTGGATCGTTGACGATGCTGGACCAATGTTGAATGGAAGAAATCCGATATTTGGATGTCTTGGTCCTCGACCGGTGTCAATGGGGAGTGCGTGACCTGGGCCTCGAGGCCCTTGAGGAGCAATGCTCAGGTTGGACTGGTACCAGGGGTGTGTCAGAAGTGGCATGAGCTGCTTGTGTTTGCAGCATAGAAGCCAACTCCCTCTGCACTATTTAGACCAATGGTAGAAATACCATGGCCAGCAAAAGTTAGAATTCTGCATTAACATACAACTATCAGACTTTCTATACAAGGTTGATGGATTTCATAGTTTGCAGCATGGATTTAGATCTATGCACAGTACAGAATCCTTATTTTTCTTTGCAATTCCCTCAACTCTGACCATTACAGTCAACCATTAGGATCCTAGGAGTGACGTTAGATCAGAAGCTCACCAGGAAGGCTCAAATAGACGATGTTATACGCAAAGGCTTTGCCACATTCTGGAGACTGCGATTTGTTCGCTCTTATTTTGATGTTTTCCCCTTCCAGATTCTCATACAATCACTAATCTTCTGCATCCTAGACTACTGCAACATTGTCTATCTCAAGTACCCTAAGAAGCATTATAACAGGCTTTGAACAATTCAACACTCAGTTGTACGTCGCATCTTTGGACTGAAGAAATCAGACCCTATTATAAATGGTTTCACTGGCTCCCCATCGAGGCTCATAAGAACATAAGAATTGCCGCTGCTGGGTTAGACCAGTGGTCCATCGTGCCCAGCAGTCCGCTCACGTAGCGGTACCATGGGACCTCGAGGTGTCATGTTCTGAAGGGTCCGTTACCGAGGGAGTTGATTGCAGAAGATATATACAATGTGATTTAAAAACAGTGGCAATCTCCCTGTGGAAGAAGTCATCGAGCTTCTGCCGGAAGGACTGTACCAGTACTGATGGTTCAGCAGGCGGTACCGTTGGTGTTGCAGATTGTCTCGGTATGGGTGACTTTAAAAGAGATGCACACCATGTAAGAGAGACAACTAGATGATCTGCAGAACAATGATATCGTCTTATGGTCCACATCAAGGGACTCGATGCAGTCAAGGCCAGTGACTGCTGTGGAGCAGCAGCACCGATACTGAAGGCTCACTAGCCAGTACCATGGATGCAACAGGATGTCTCAGAGAGGGTGACCTCAATGAAGCTGCACACCTAGAGGGTGAGACATCCTGCAATGTAGAACGGTGGTGTCAATGAGTGGCCTGCATCAAGAGACTCGATGCTGTAGAGACCCTCGACACTTGCTGGGAAGTAGAACACTTTGTATTGGACTTCTTTGATGAAGAGAGACGTCCCGATGCTGATGTAGGAGGTATCGTCAATGGTTGCGGTACCATGGTGTCCATAATTGAGCCAAACAGTTCTCATGCTGAATCCGAAGGGGCCTTAATGGAACACTTTTTCAGTGTGGAACATTTTATATAAGACAGGACCTAAACATTGGATATACCAATTATGAGGATCGGTTATCGAAATAGGCCGTTGACACCTGAAGCACTTTTTAAACCCTGTTGCAGACTTGGACATGGGGTAAATCTCTTCGACAAGATTAAATTCAATTTTTGAAAGAAACAAAACTCACTGAGGAAAAAGTAAAAAAAGAGACAACTGAAGGGTCGAAGCTCAAAGACTTAACACAAAATAAAAATTGTTCTCCTCCTCCCCCACTTTTTTATTTTTTTTTAATAATAGCAATGAGAAACGAAAAGAAAAGAAGTTAAATAAAACAAGAAGATAAAATACCCGAAAGCAGGAAGGCAACGTTGACTGACAGTCAGTCCAAAAGAGACTTCATTGCTCCACGGAAAACAAAGAACTGAGGTACCATGAACGGGTATCGGACGGGAAAACACTCGCTCATAAGTTTCTTAAAACTTAAAGTGACAGTACACTTTTCATACTGTCTGTACCAGGCTCCGTGGATAATGTCACCCACATGTGAAAATATGCTGCCTGCTTGTCCTAGGATAAAACAGATTTAACAACACTCAGCACTTGATCATTCATAGACAACACTGAATCTAACCAAACACCCAAAATTTTGATTTTTCTTCCAACTGGAATCCTTATATCAGGGGTGCCCAAAAGGTCGATCGCAATCAACCAGTAGATCGCAAAGGCAATGCGAGTCAATCGTGGAGCTCATCCCTGGCTCCGCGATAAGACTCATGTTGCCTTTGTGATTTGTTCTCTCTGCTTCCCCAACACCAGGCCAGGCGCGTACAAGCGCCAGGCCCACAGCCTTCCCCCCGATGTCAATTCTGACGCCCGAGAGGAAGTTCCGGGTCAGTGTGGCTGGCCCGGAACTTCCTTTCTGACGTCAGAATTGATGGGCAGGGGGGAAGGCTTGTGGTCCCAGCGCTTGCAAGGGCTTGGCTTTTGTGGCTTCGGGGAAGCAGGCTTAAATCGGCGGCAGTGGCTTGGGGGCAGGAAGAGAGAAAGACAGACAGAAAGAAAGAAAGGGGGCAGAGAGAGAAAGAAAGAAAGAAAGAAGAGGGGGGCAGGGAGAGAGAGAGACAGAAAGACAGACACAAAGAAAGAAGGGGCAGAGAGAGAGAGAAAGGGGGGCTGGGAGAGAGAAAGAAAGAGACAGAAAGAAAGAAAGGGGGGACAAAGAGAGAGAGAAAGAAAGGGGGGCAGAGAAAGAAAGACAGACAGAAAGAAAGAAAGGGGGGCAGGGAGAGAGAAAGATTCAGGAAAAAAAAAATTTATTTTAATAAAAAAATTTCTGCAGCAAAAAACTCTTCAGCCTTGTATGCTATAGTGAAATCATTTACAATGAAAAGAAATAATAATTCAACCCTTTCCTCTTCTGCTCTCTCTGCACAGGATCTGGCAAATTATTTTTTAAATAAAATTATTACTTTACGTAACATCATAATCCCCACAAATTTAGTATCCCCAACCATGCCATTAGACAATTCCCACTCCATCTCTTTCAGCACTTTTTCTAACTTTAATGTACCATCTTTACTAGAAATAGACAAAGTAATGCACTCCATCAATAACTCAGGAATTCTAGGGCATTCTCTACCACCTTTCTTAATTAAAAAATATTTTTCTGTCTTTGGCCTGTTCATTCAATCCATAATCAGCAATAGTCTCTCATCAAGTACAATGCCGACTCACTGGAAATGCAAAAATAAGACCCATTCTCAAACTTACTTCTGGAGTTATAGATGATTGTAATAACTACCACCCTATAGCCAATATTCCCTATCTTGCCAAACTAATAGAAAAGATTGTCTTTAATCAATTAACACCATTTCTCAAGCAAACAAATGCACTCCATCCCAACCAAACAGGTTTTAGATCATATTACTCAACTGAACTTAGTTACAGCAGTCAGAAACTACTTGGATCAAAGAAAATTGGTTCTCCTGATTTCACTTGATTTAAAGGCAGCCTTCGACACAATTGACCATACACTTCTTTTAAATCGTCTTGAAACATTAGGAATTTCCGGAGTCGCTCTCAAATGGTTCAATTCTTACCTTTCCGATAGACAATATCAAGTTCACTTCCAAAACTCTTCTTCAAAGCCGTATACTCAAGATTCAGGAGTACCACAAGGGTCTTTTCTCTCACCTATGTTATTTAATTTGTTTCTTGCACCATTATTAACTGTCACCCAATTAGTAGGATTCACAGTTTATGCCTACACAAATGACATTCAACTAATCCACCCAGTCCAGAACAATGATCATGCCGAAATCCGGAATATTAATTTAAAAAAAAAAATTAATCTTGGTTCTGTCAAAATCTTCTCTCTCTTAATATATCAAAAACCAAATGTATGCTTTTTTCCTCAGGAACAATATAAAACTCTTGCCTCCCCAATATGCATTTCTTCAATCCCAATCGAATTTGTACTGAATATCAAAATTCTAGGAGTGACAACATGCTATCTTTCAAATCTCAGATCAGTTTTGTGGTACAAAAAATGTTTCTTCAAACTAAAAATGATTAGATCTCTCAAATCACTACTTAACCCGAATTCAATTAATATTCTTATCCATTCTTTAGTAATTTCAACTTTAGATTATTGTAATTCACTTTATCAGGGCATCATTCAAAAAGAGATCAGGAGACTAAAGGTCATCCAGAACACTGCTATAAAAATCATTTTTAACGCAAAAAATGTGACCATGTAACACCACTCCTCAGAAAAGCTCACTGGCTATCCATTTCACATAGGATTATTTTCAAAATACTACTTTTTACTTTTAAAGTTCAATCTAATCACATTCCATCCTTTATAGATAGCCTGTTAATCCCATATGATCCACATAGAACAATACGTGCTTCCCAACAAAACATTTTAGCAGTCCCTTAAGTACGCCAACTATTTTATGATACAACGCGGAAAACAATTTTTTCAGAGATGCTTTTGAGATTTATACTTAATTTTTTAATTCAAAATCTCAGACATCAGGCCTTCCATTAATGATTCCTTTTATTTTTTACCTCCCCTTTTTTTATTTTATGGAATGTATCCTCCCCATTTGCTCATCTGTATCGTGTTGTGTCTATATGTTAATTGTGAATTTGTTCCCTTTATTTTATTTTTTTTAATCTTTTTAAAAACTTTGTATTAATTGGAACCGCTTTGACAATAAAAGCGGTATATCAAGATTTAAATAAACTTAGGGCTCCTTTTACTAAGTTGCGTTAGGGCTTTAACACGCAGAATAGTGCGTGCTACATTGCTGCGCGTGCTAGACCTTAAAGCCAGCATTGAGCTGGCATTAGTTCTAGTCGCGTAGTGTGCGGTAATTTCCTGTGAGCACTAAAAATGCTAGCGCACCTTAGTAAAAGTAGCCCTTAAACTTGAAAGAAAGAAAGGGGGGCAGAGAGAGAAAGAAAGAAAGGGGGGGGCAGGGAGAGAGGAAGAAAAAGTTGGACTCGTGGAGGGACAGAGAGAGATGTTGGTTGGGGAATGGAATGAGGTCTGGAGGAGAGGAAGAATGCAGGAGGCAGAAAGAAAGAAAGAGAAATATTGGATTTACAGTCAGAAGAAGGAAGTGCAACCAGAGACTCATGAAATCACCAGACAGCAAAGGTAGGAAAAATGATTTTATTTTAAATTTAGTGATCAAAATGTGTCCGAATTTATATCTGCTGTCTATATTTTGCACTATGGCCCCCTTTTACTAAACCACGATAGCAATTTTTAATCCAGGGAGCCATAAGCGTCGGGAGCAGCATGGGGCATTCAGAGCAGTTCCCTGTGCTAAAAAACGCTATCATGGTTTAGTAAAAGGGGAGAGGGTATATTTGTCTATTTTTGTATCGTTGTTACTGAGGTGACATTGCATATTTTAAAGTCATCTGCCTTAACCTCTTTGAAACTCCCCCGAATATAAATGATAATTAACATTTTCTCTGTGTACAGTGTGCTTTTTAAAATTTTTTATTGTTGGTAGATCATTTTGACTTGGTTATTTTAAAAGTAGCTCGCAAGCCAAAAAAGTGTGGGCACCACTGCCTTATATTATCTATCTCAATGACATCAGGCCATGATGAATCCTCAGTTTTACTCACTAATAACAATTCTGTTTTGGTAAGTTTCAAAATCAATTTATGGCAAACCATCCATTCATTCACCATCCATTCATTCATGCAAACATAATGTCAATTTATTTATCAATTCATTTTGCCAATCAAACATTAGAAAGAAAAACTGATTATCATCCACATATAAATAGTAGCTGACATCCAGACCTTGAAATACATCTCTCAGAGTTACTATAAAGGTTTTTAAAAAGTGCTGATAAAGCAGATCCCTGAGGAACCCCTAAACAAACTTTGATGATGGAGATAAGGGAGCAATGCTGGAAGGTAAGAGAAAAGAGAGAGAAAGGAAGGATGGAGTGATATCATAAATGCATACTATGATTTATCATGCAATTAAATTATTTTGATTCCAGGATTAATTTCAAATTTTAATCATTGCCTACCTCTAGCAATGAAGTGGTAAATTATTAGTGATGCAACTATTTAACATACTCATTAAACCACAGTACTTGTACTGAATCTGAATTTGGCTCAATATGTGGGAGTTAATCCCCTTAACAAAACTCAAAGCAGCAGAAGTAAAAAAAAAAAACCAACCCAACAAAAAACCCAAAAAACAGGAAGATGAGAATGGCTCTGGGCCTGAGATAATGCAAATGTTGTTCACTACCAGCTAAATATTTAGCATAAACCCCAAACCAGTTCTCTACTTACCAAAGCTAGAAAGACCACAAGCCTGGCCAGTTCAATGGCCCGCCCATTCACAGCTTTACTGGCCATGAAGGTAAAGCAGATGCTGTTTCCACTCAGGATAAGGAGACGGGCATTATTCTCTAGAAGCCACTCATGGGGCACCACTGTCATCCCATAACACAATACAAGAATTATTTCATTATTGCACAAAATACAATTCAGTAAATTTAATGTATATGCTATATATTCTAATATTGATATTCTATATACTGCTGCCTATTCTCATGTCTGACCTCAATTTAAACTTTTCATCTTTGTCATTTCTCTCCTTCAAGGCATAGCTACATCATATTTTCACTCTCTCTCAACCTATTGTATCTCTTCATGGTTTTCTTCTTACTAACCATGTTATTGTTCCTCTGCGCAGTACTCCTCTACAGTAGTGTGCCTATATTTAGGCAACTATTCTATAAAGAAAAGTAGGCACTTACTTTCCTTTATAGAATACTAGTGTGATAGGTGAAATATAGTAGAATCCTACTCAACTAAACGGGGAAAAAAAAATCATCTCCCATGCTGACCTGACAACCCCTGAAGTAGCAGCAGTTCCTGACCCTACAACCTCCCAGCCCCCGAAGCAGCAGTGGCAGCTGGTCCTGACTCTATAACCCCACCTCCCTTCTTCTAGCTCCCAAAGCAGCAGTGTCAGTCGGTCCTGACCTGAAAATCCTTCTCCTTCCCCTGAAGCAGCAGCAGCAGCTGGTCAGCAAAGACAGCGCTGCAATCAGGCTGCTTGCACCCAGCCCTGGAAGGGCCTTTCCACTGCCATGTCACTTCTGACCCTGCCAGGGCTGGCCACAAGCAGCCTGTTTACAGCGCTGCTTCTGCTAACTGGCTGCCGCTTTGAGAGAGCAGCAGGTAAGAAATACTAGACCGGGAGGGGGGGACCAAAAGAGTGGAAGGGGGAAGAAGCGACATGGATGCTGGATTTGCAGGGTGAAGGGGAGGGGAGATGGATGAATGCTGTACCCATAAGTTGTATGTGGTAGGGTGGTGGGGAAAGAGAGAAGGGGGAGAAGGTAACCCAGAACAGAAAGGAGGGTGGGAAGGGAGGAACAGATTCTGGACCTACAAGTGGGGGTGGAGGGTTAATAGAGAGAGGAAGAGACAGTGACTCAGACCAGAAAGGTGAGTTGGGTCCTGGAAGGGAGTTCTTCTCTGGGGATGTGCCTCCTGCGGATCCCCAGTCCTGGAAGACTCGGAGGAGGCTGAGCCTGAGGCTCCTGCCCCTCCCCTATATCTTCCGTCACACGTAGGACATGGACGCTCCTCAGCCATCCATCCAGTGCAAACCTGGCATGATATAGGGGTAAAAAGGCCTCAGGAATCCATCCCAGTCAATTTTGAGCAAAATCAAGGGGTTTTGAGGCAGATGGAGGCAAAATAAAAAAGATTGTTTAAAATCTAATATGGCCACCAGAAAAATTGCACCAAAAATGGCCCGTTGAGACCTCTCTGGAGGAAAAAAAAAATTACTGGGAAAGGGGTTTTGGAGTTGGGGTACCTGGGCTCTGGGGTCAGAAACCCTGAAAATAAAGAGAGATTAGGTTCTTACCTTGCAATATCCTCTCGCACCGATGATGTGTCTCCAGGGGCTTCTGCCCAGGAGGGTAGGGTTAGAACAGTTGTTGTAGTTGGTGATTCTATCATTAGGCATGTAGTTAGGTGGGTGGCTGGTGGGCGTGAGGATTGCCTTGTCACTTGCCTGCCTGGTGTGAAGGTGATAGACATAGATAAGATTTTAGATAGTGCTGGGGACGAGCCAGCTGTCTTGGTACATCTAGGTACCAATGACATAGGAAAATGTGGGAGGGAGGTTCTGGAAGTCAAATTTAGGCTCTTAGGTAGAAAGTTGAAATCCAGATCCTCCAGGGTAGCATTTTCAGAAATGCTCCCAATTCCACGCACAGGAACCAAGAGGCAGGCAGAGCTCTGAAGTCTCAATGCGTGGTTGAGGCGATGGTGCAGGGATGAGGGATTTAGATTTGTTAGGAACTGGGCAATCTTCTGGGAAATGGGGAGCTTGTTCCGAAAAGATGGACTCCACCTTAACTGGGATGGAACTAGGCTGCTGGTGCTAACATTTAAAAAGTAGATAGAGCAGCTTTTAAACTGAGATGCGTGGAAGGCTGACAGTCGCCTAGGACTGGATGGTTCGTTGTGAGGTATCCTTGAAGGATACTATTGAAACAGGATATTTAGAAGTCCCAGTAGAGAGGTTTAAATAATGGTGAAAGAAAGTCAGGAGGATTTAAGAAGAAGGCAGAGTAAAACTCAAATTTTCCTTGTCTTCTCAGCAGCCTGTAGTTACAAGGAAAAAACCACAATTTGAAGTGTCTGTATACAAATGCTAGAAGCCTAAAAAAATAAAATAGGAGAGTTAGAGTATAAAGCATTGAATGATGAGGTAGATATAATAGGCATCTCGGAGACCTGATGGAAGGAGGACAATCAATGGGACACTGGGTACAAATTATATCACAAGGATAGAGTAGATCAAAATGGAGGGGGGTTTACGCTAAATGTTAAAAAACATTCTGCATAACATAGATAGCAGTGTGGAATCCATATGAATAGAAATTCCATGTGTGAAGGGAAGGAATATAAAGGTAGGGTTATGCTACCTGGGTCTTGTGGAAATTTCTGCCGTTGACGTGGGAGTGCACCCGGAGCCCTGGTTGTCCAGTGTGGGGCACTGGTGCCAGATAGCACAGTTACTTACCGTAACAGGTGTTATCCAGGGACAGCAGGCATATATTCTCACATGTGGGTGACGTCATCTACGGAGCCCCGATGCGGACAGCATTTCAAGCAAACTTGATTGAAGATTCAAGCTTGCTGGCTGTACCACGCATGTGTGCCTCCTGCTCCACTAGAGGGCGCATCCCCTCCTTGTGGTCTCCAGTTCACATATCCAGCAAAGAAGCCAACCCCGGGGAGGTGGGCGGGTTGTGAGAATATATGCCTGCTGTCCCTGGATAACACCTGTTACGGTAAGTAACTGTGCTTTATCCCAGGACAAGCAGGCATGATATTCTCACATGTGGGTGACCTCTAAGCTAACTGATAAGGGATGGAGGGAGGTTGGCAATTCAAGAAAATAGGTTACGTAAGACCGATTGGCCAAACCGGCCATCGCTCCTGGACAGTGTATCCAGGCAGTAGTGTGAGGTGAAAGTATGAACCGAAGACCACGTGGCAGCCTTGCAGATATCCTCGATAGGCGTGGACCTGAGGAAAGCTATCGAAGCTGCCATCGCTCGGACCTTATGTCCCGTAACTCGACCGTTCAGCGCGAGACCAGCCTGAGCGTAGCAGAAAGAAATACAAGCAGCTAACCAGTTGGACAGGGTGCGCTTGGAAACTGGGCGCCCCAACCTGTTGGGGTTGAAGGACAAAAACAACTGGGGGGCCGTCCGATGAGATTGGGTGCGTTGGAGGTAGAAGGCCAACGCCCGCTTGCAGTCGAGAGTGTGAAGCGCCACCTCTCCGGGATGAGAGTGGGGCTTGGGGAAGAACACAGGTAGAACAATGGACTGGTTGAGATGAAAATCAGACCCCTCCTTAGGCAAAAACTTAGGGTGAGTGCGGAGGACCACCTTGTCATGGTGGAATACCGTGAAAGGTGGGTCCGCCACCAAGGCCTGCAGCTCGCTAACCCTCCGAGCAGAAGAGAGAGCGAGTAGGAAGATCACTTTCCAAGTGAGGAACTTAAGATGACACTTATCCATAGGCTCAAATGGGGATTTCATCAGTTGAGCTAGAACCACATTGAGACCCCAAACCACCGGAGGCGGTTTGAGGGGAGGATGAACATTCAGGAGCCCCTTCATGAAACGGGAAACTAAGGGATGGAGTGAAAGGGCCTTCCCTTCCAGGGGCTGATGAAAGGCAGCAATGGCGCTGAGATGGACTCGAATGGAATTGGTCTTCAGGCCAGAATGAGATAAATGGAGTAAATACTCCAGAACCAAGTACACAGGGACCGACACCGGGTCCTGGCGGTGAGAGGAGCACCAGGACGAGAATCTAGTCCACTTCTGAGAATAGCAGAGTCTGGTCGAGACCTTCCGAGAAGCCTCCAACACTTCCCTGACCGACTGAGATACGGGGAAGGAAGTCAAGGGGAAAGAAACCAAGCAGTCAGATGAAGAGACTGAAGATTGGGATGTAACAGTGAACCCCGACTCTGAGATAGTAGAGAGGGAAAGACAGGCAGAAGCAGAGGTTCCCTGACACTGAGTTGAAGTAGTAGGGAGAACCAAGGCTGGCGGGGCCATCGAGGAGCGATCAAGATCAGAGTGGCCTTTAGAGATTTTAGATGGACCAGCGTCCTCAGAATCAGAGGAAACGGCGGGAACGCATAGAGGAACTTTCCCTCCCAATCTAGGAGGAAGGCATCGGCCTCGAGACGGTCCGGGGAGTATATCCTTGAACAGAAGAGAGGCAGTTTTTGATTGTCGGGGGAGGCGAACAGATCTATCTGGGGAGTCCCCCACGTGTCGAACACCTGTCGCAGCACCTGAGAATGCAGGGACCACTCGTGTGGCTGGAGGAGGCGGTTGAGCCTGTCCGCCAGGCAGTTTTGTTCCCCTTGGATGTAAACCGCTCGAAGGGAGATGTTTTGGGAGACCGCCCACTCCCAGAGCCATAGAGCTTCTTAGCAGAGGGACCAGGACCCCGTCCCTCCTTGCTTGTTTACGTAGTACATCGCCACCTGGTTGTCCGTACGGACAAGAACCACCCGGTCGTGAAGCAGGTGTTGGAAGGCCACCGCGGCGAGGTAGATGGCCCGGAGTTCCAACACATTGATGTGGCAGCGACGGTCCTCTGCGGACCACAGACCTTGAGTGCGGAGACCGTCCACATGAGCCCCCCCCAAGCGTACTCCGATGAGTCCGTGGTTAGGACCTTGTGGTGTGGAGGGGCGAGAAAGAGCAAACCCTTGGAAAGATTCGAAGAGTCGGTCCACCAACGGAGAGATCTTCGCAAGGAAGGAGTCACTGTCACGTGGCGGTTGATCGGGTCCCGATCCTGTTGCCATTGTGATGCCAAAGTCCACTGTGGTAACCGCAGATAAAGGCGAGCAAGCGGGGTAACGTGGACTGTGGAGGCCATATGGCCGAGGAGCGTCATCATTTGTCGTGCCGAGACCGAGTTCGATCTCGAGACTTGTCGGCTCAGGTTTACCAATGCCTCCCGACGCTGAGGGGGGAGGAAGGAGCGAAGGCGGACCGTGTCCAGCACGGCCCCGATGAATTGTAAGGACTGAGAGGGGTGTAGCTGGGATTTTGGGAAGTTTATCTCGAACCCCAGACACTGAAGAGAAGTGATAGTCTGTTGGGTCGCTGAGATAGCCCCCTCCCTGGTCGAGTCTTTGATCAACCAATCGTCCAGGTAGGGGAATACCTGCAGACCATGGGAGCGTAAGGCGGCCGCGACAACCATGAGGCACTTCGTGAAGACTCGGGGGACAAGGACAAGCCGAAGGGGAGGACCCGATATTGCAGGTGAAGGTCTCCCACCTGAAAACGCAGGAACTTGCGGCAAGCAGGGTGCACCGGAACATAGGTGTAGGCCTCCTTCAGGTCGAGGGAGCAGAGCCAATCGCCCTCGCTGATCAAGGGGTAAAGAATCGGAAGTGAAAGCATCCGGAACTTTTCCCGTACTAGAAACTTGTTCAGGCGTCTCAAGTCTAGGATCGGGTGCACGTCTCCCGTCTTCTTCGGTACCAGGAAGTAACGGGAGTAAAACCCTTGGCCCTTTTGGCGCAGGCGGAGGAGGTCCTGTGCCTCGGAGAGGAGGAGGGGCAACTGCGCTCGGTTTGGAGGGCACGCGCTCGGTGGACTGTTGGGGGGTACCTCTTGAAAGTTGAGCGAGTACCCTGATGAGATCACGCCAAGGACCCATGAGTCCGACGTGATGGCTTTCCAGTGAGGGTAGTAGGCTTGAAGGCGGCCCCCGATGGGGAGGGGGCTCGGTGGAGGTGCGGAGGGGGCCCGCCCCCATCCGCTCATTCTGTCAAAAGGACGGAGATGGCTTCGCCGACGCCGTGGGCTGTGACTTTGGTGGAGCCCTAGAGTGAGCCTGGGGGCGTCACGGCGGTGGTCTGGAAAAGGCCGGTGTGGACTTCTGGAGGTAGCGTCGAGGTAATCCCCGGAAGGGGCGAGAGGTCTGTGGTTTAGGCTTCTGTCGGACGAGAGATGCGAATGAGCGTTCGTGTTCAGACAGCCGTTTCGTAGCAGCTTCGATGGTGTCGTCAAAGAGTTCCTTCCCGACGCAGGGGAGGTTGGCTAGTCGATCTTGCAGGTTGGGGTCCATATCGACGAGTCGTAGCCATGCCAGCCGGCGCATGGCCACCGCGAAGGCTGCGACCCTGAAAGATACCTCGAAGCCGTCGTAAGCGGCGTGGAACAAGTGTAGCCTGAGGTTGGAAAAATCCTCGAGGAGGAGGCTGAACTCTGTCTGGCGAGGGGTGGGTAAGCTCTCCGAGAAGGAGGCGAGCCGCCCAATGAGGTAGGAGGAAAAAGTGAAGGTGTAGTTCAGGACTCTGGCGGTCATCATAGAGTTCTGGTACAACCGGTGTCCGAATTTGTCCAGTGTCCGGCCTTCGCGTCCGGGGGGGACCGCCGCGGACACCCTAGAGGGGAAGAGCTTTTTTCAAAGATGATTCCACCAGCAGGGATTGGTGGGACAGCTGTGGTTGCTCAAACCCCGGGTGAGGTACCGTCCGGTACTTAGACTCCATTTTGGATGGGACCGCCGTCACCATGTAAGGAGTCTCGAGGTTCCTGATAAGGGTCTGCCCGAGTACCGGGTTCAGTGGTAGCCGGAGGGACTCTCGGGGCGTAGAAGGCATGTCCAGCTCCGCCAGGTATTCCATGGAGTACCTTGAGTCAGATTGTAGGTCCAAGTCAAGGGCACGTCCCATGTCCTGGACGAACCTCGTGAAGGATGGTCGATGGGGTCCCGTGGCCCCTTGCGGGGACGGTGACCGAGACCGCCGTTTGGCTGAGAAGGAAGGATAAGCCTCCCTCGAATAGTGGGGCTCTCGCTCGGAATCCCGGTCCAATACTGGAGATGCGCTGTGAAAGTGCTCCGGGGTCGAGGACCTGCGTCGCCTCGAGGAGCCCCTCGGGGATGACGCCGGGGTTCTGGGGACCGACCGGTGCCTGGTCGGGGATCCCTCCCCGGACTCCCTCGGCGAAAGCCTAGGGCCTCGGGCCGGAGCTCCGGACCGAGGGGGAGTCAATAGGAGCTGTGGGTTGGTAAGAGACAGCTCGGTGACCCTTAGCAGCTCCCCCGATCGAGTCGAGGGGGTGCGCCCTCGTACCGGAGGGGAACTCCGGGCTTTCTTAGAGAGGGGTCTCGATTTTTGTTTTGAATGCCTCGAATGCTTCGAATGCCTCGGGGAGGAATCCGATGAAGAGGGGAGGCGACGAGAACGGCGCGGTTTTCCTCGAGGGGTCTCGGCGCGTTGCTCAGGCTGGTCCGGCGCATGCGAGGTCGAGGCCGAGGCCGGTTGAAGGTGAGCCATGGCAGCGGATAGCTCCGTTGTGATCATCGCTCGGAGCAGGTCCTGGAATACGGGCACGGACAGCATCGATGGCATGTCCAAGGCCGCTGTGCTCTCCACCGGGGGTGATCTCGCTTCGGAGCATTCCCGAGGGGTGGAGGCACGTCCCGAGGTCTTCGGGGTTTTTACCGGGGCCGTGGGTAAGGAGTTTCCACTCTGTGCGGCCATTGTCCCCGAGGTTGGCTTCTTCGACAATGTGGAACCTGAGAAGGGAAGAGGGGACTTACCCGGGGCCGAGGACTTATGAGAGCTCGAGGTCTTCGAAGTCGAGTCCCGAGGCGGGGCCGAGATCGAGGCCGGGGCCGATCTCGAGGTCGAGGTCGAGGGTTGATCGGTAGCAAATAGCTCTGCCATGCGGGCCCGTCGTCGGCGGAGCGCCCGCTGTTGAAAAGTTGCACACCAGGGGCAAGTTTCCGTTGGATGGTCGGTCCCCAGGCAAAGGATGCACCAGCGATGCGGGTCTGTGAGAGATAGAAGACGCTCGCACCCGGTGCACTTTTTAAAGCCCGTAATGGGCCGGGACATCCAGGCGGCTGCGGCCAATCAGGCCTCGCGGTCGCGGCAATCCGGGAGCCCCCGGATTGCGAGAAAAAGGCGCGAAAGCGCGATGAGCAGGAAGAAAAATTTTTTCGTTATACACAGCGACTTTTACGAAGAAAAGAAAAAAAAAAAGATAGTAAATCGCGGTGCAAAGAAGGCACTAGGGCAGCGCTAAGAAAAACGTGTCTTCTTAGCACAGCGGAAAAAATCGAACTGGAGACCACTAGGAGGGGATGCGCCCTCTAGTGGAGCAGGAGGCACACATGCGTGGTGCAGCCAGCAAGCTTGAATCTTCAATCAAGTTTGCTTGAAATGCTGTCCGCATCGGGGCTCCGTAGATGATGTCACCCACATGTGAGAATATCATGCCTGCTTGTCCTAATAATAGTGATTCTGGCAGCTAAGTACTGTTTATGCTTTACCTTTTTTTTTTTTTTTTTTTTTTGCTGCTGGTGGAACTGTCTTAGTGGTGGTTTTTTTTTTTTTTTGGGGAATGTGGCTATTTCCTCTGTATTTACAGCACTGCCTTTGTACACAACCGAAGAGCACTGAACTGTTGCATGACTATAAGTGGAGTTTTTTTGACCAATGAAACCAAACTGAGGTTTTTTTCTCCGCTTATTTTTTTGCTTCCTTTGCTCCGTTGCTTTGCTAGGTGTGCTTGGATAGTGTCTGTGCAGGTTGGGTGGTTCCTCTGGGTGTATTTATAGAGTATGAGCTTGTGTATTTAGTGATTTCAATTACCTCAACATTGACTGGTTAAATGTTACATCGGGGAGTGCTAGGGAGGTAAAATTCCTAGATGTCATAAATGATGTCTTCTTGGAGCAACTGGTCCGGGAAACAACAAGAGGGGGAGCTATTTTAGATTTGGTCCTTAGTGGAATACAAGGCATAGTACAGGAGTTAACTGTGTTGGGGCTGCTGAGAAACAGTGATCATAACAGAGTAGACACCGAAGAGGGAGTAGAAAATAAAAAAGGATCTGCAAAAGTTAGAGGAATGGTCTAATGCTTGGCAACTAAAATTCAAAGCAAAGAAATGCAGAGTAATGCATTTGGGGATTAATAATCAGAAGGAACCGTATATGCTGGGAGGTGAGAAGCTGATATGCACGGATGGGGAGAGGGACCTTGGGGTTATAGTGACCGAAGATCTAAAGATGAAAAAACATTGTGACAAGGTGATAGCTGCTGCCAGGAGGATGCTGGCCTATATAAAGAGAGGCGTAGCCAGTAGAACGAAGAAGGTGTTGCTGCCCCTGTACAGGTCATTGGTGAGGCCCCTCTTGGAGTATTGTGTTCAGTTTTGGAGACCATATCTGGCGAAGGACGTAAGAAGACTTGAAGCAGTCCAAAGGAGGGCGACATAAATGATAGGAGGCTTGTGCCAGAAGACGTATGAGGAGAGACTGAGAGCCCTGACTATGTATACCCTAGAGGAAAAGAGGGACAGGGGGGATATGATTCAGACATTCAAACACTTGAAGGGTATTAACGTAGAACAAAATCTTTTCCAGAGAAAAGAAAATGATAAAACCAGAGGACATAATTTGAGGTTGAGGAGTGATAGATTCAAGAGCAATGTTAGGAAACTCTACTTTACAGAGAGGGTGGTGGCTGCCTGGAATGCGCTGCCGAGAGAGGTGGTGGAGAAGAAAACGGTGACTGAGTTCAAAGAAGGGTGGGATGAACACAGAGGATCTAGAATCAGAAAATAATATTAAATATTGAACTAAGGCCAGTACTGGGCAGACTTGCACGGTCTGTATATGGCCGTTTGGGGAAGGATGACCTGGAGAGGGCTACAATGGCTGGGAGGGTGTAGATGGGCTGGCATAGGTTTTGACGGAGATTTCGTCAGTGGGAACCCAAGCACAGTATTGGATAGAGCTTTGGATTCTTGCTCAGAAATAGCTAAGAAGAAAAATTTTTAAAAAAATTTAAATTGAATTTGGTTGGGCAGACTGGATGGACCATTTAGGTCTTTATCTGCCGTCATCTACTAAGTTACTATGATCAACTTTGAGCTGATACCAGGAGTGATGTTGCAAAAGAAATCTAATGTAGAAGCATTTAATTTTCGAAATGGCAACTATGATAAAATGAGGAAAATGGTTAAAAAGAAGATAAAAGGATCAGTTGCAAAGGTTAGGACTGTAAACCAGGCATGGATATATATATATATTTTTTTAACTTATGTTTATTAACAGTGAAAAATACACAGGGTACAATGCCAAACAGCAACGACATAAAAGTGGTCCATTACAAATGGTAAAAAACAAGGACATATAACTAGCCCCCCAGGCAATCACCACCAATAAGACAAATAAGAACAATAAAAGAAGTAAACGGGGGCAACCTAGAGAGGGTCAGAATAGGACACAATAAGAATAGGAAAACCTTAGATCATGGACAGTGACCTTTCACCTTTTTGTTATAGAAGTGTCCCAAAAGGACCATGCAAAGCATACACCACCACACACACACAGCTCCATGCACTCTACTCAGCAGAACACACATACCAGGCATGGATATAATTTAAAAATACCATTGTGGATGCCCAGACCAGATGTATTCCACATATCAGCAAAGGTGGAAAGAAGAGGAAATGAGAGCCGGCATGGTTAAAAGGTGAAGTGAAAGAGGCTATTAGAGCCAAAAAAAAATCCTTTAAAGAATGGAAAAAGGATCCGAATGAAGAAAAAGCACAATAACAGGTGTTATCCAGAGACAGTAACAGGTGTTATCCAGAGACAGCAGGCAGATATTCTCACATATGAGTGACGTCATCCGTGGAGCCCAGTACGGACAGTATGAAAAGTGAACTGTCACTTTAAGTTTCAAGAAACTTCGCGACTGCCCGGACTGTGCATGCGTGACTGCCTTCCTGCATGCCGAGGCTTGCAGCACCTCAGTTCCGTTAGCAAGCTAAGAAGCCAATCAAGAAAGGAGGGAGGGTTGTGAGAATATCTGCTTGCTGTCTCTAGATAACACCTGTTATGGTAAGTAACTGTGCTTTATCCTAGGACAAGCAGGCGGCATATTCTCACATATGGGATTCCCTAGTTCAATGTTTCTCAACCTTTTTAAGTCAAGTACCCCCTAAGCCTAACAAATACCAACCAAGTACTCCCTCATAAGCGCCACCCCAGACCCGCCCAAACTCCGCTCCTAACTCCACCCCCATAATAATAGTACTAATTGTAACGCAATTTCTTCCATCCATTTTTCATATACACACAATATAATTTTAATACATAATGGTAACCACAAAATTAAAAAAACACAAAGCACACTGTATGCACAGAAAATGTTAATTATCATTTATATTCGGTTTTTTTTCCAAAGAGGTCAAGGAAGATGACTTTAAAATATGCTATCAGGACAAATATAGAGCAAAAATAAATTCTCAAAACTGACACATTTTGATCACTAAATTGAAAATAAAATCATTTTTCCTACATTTGTTGCCTTTGAGTCTCTGGTTGCACTTCCTTCTGACTGTGCATCCAATATTTCTTTCTTTCTGCCTCCTGCATGCTTCCTCTCCTCCAGACCTCATTCCATTCCCCAACCAACATCTCTGTCCCTCCATGAGTCCAACTTTTCTTTCTCTCTCCTCCACCCCTATTGGCAACAAGTCTCCCTCGCTTTCTTTCACTGCCCATCTGTCTTGAGAGATCCAGGCATCTCTTCACCCCCTCTACTGCCATATCCAACATTTCTCCCTCTCTCATCCCCCAGATCATGTGCAGAATTTTTCACCACCACCAGCCCCATGGCCATTTCTCCTTCTATCAACCTCTCCAATACCTTGCAACATCTCTCCCTCCATCACTATGTCCAACATTCCTCCCCCTTGCATCCCCTGCAATCTGTCCCTCTGATCCCTCTCCACTACTATATCCAACATTTCTCCCTCTCATCTTTCTATTCTCCATGCATCTCTACCGCACTCCTCTCTCTCTCCATGCCCAATTTTCCTTTCACCATCTCTCGTTCACACTCATGCCCAACATTTCTCCCTTTCTATTCCCTCCCCCCATGTCCCAAGTTAGTGCCCCCTTCCTCTCTCCATTCTGTGTCCCATGTTCATGCCCCCCTTTCTTTCTGTTGAGTTCATGCCTCCTCACTGCCTTCCAGCCTTTGTCCCAAAATTAAGTTGCACTGCCCACACACACCCCTTCTTCCCTCCCCTGAAACCAACCCATGCTGAAGCCTGCCTGCCCTCCACTGAAGCCACCGATTCTTCCCTGCCTGTTGCACCCCTGAAACCGACCTGCACAAAGCCTGCCTGCCCCTACTGAAGCCGCCGATTCCTCCCTGCCTCCCCACCTCCCAGAAGCCACCCGACACGCTCCATCCCCCCCTGCTGTCGCTGCAGCAACTTTGAGCAGGGATGGGTCGGGCACATGTAGCGACTGCACACGGCCGGCCCACAAGCCTTCCCCCTGACGTCAATTCTGACGTCGGGGAGAAGGTTCCAGGCCAGCCAGGCAGCGACTGGCTGGTCAGAATTGACATCGGGGGGAAGGCTTGTGGGCCAGCTGCGTGCAGTTTCTGCACACACCTTGCCCATCCCTGCCCAGAATTGTAGAGGTGGGGGGGGGGGGTGATGTGGCAGGGTAGGCTTCAGAGGTGGAGAAGGTGCAACGGGCGGGGAGGCAGTGAAGAATTGGCGAAGGCGGTGGTGGGCAGGCAGGGAAAGATCCTGGGCGGTGGCCAGCCTGCGTACCGTGTGCTGAGAAACACTGCCCTAGCTTACTACAGAGAGATGGAAGGAGAGTTGGCCTTAAGAAAATAAATTTTGTCTTTAATTATTTTTATTAATTTTTCAAATGACATATCAATATTCACTTGTACAGAAAGTGAGTTAGTAAGGATATGACCTATATCCAATATAAATCATACACAATCCAATAAAAAAACTAAATACAAGAAAATCTTCCATCTAAGTCAACTCAAGTCCTCAAAATGTAGATCCAAGATTTCATTGGAGCGAACAAAGAAATATTATTAGAAAATAAAATACAGACTAAACTGAGAGATAGGCAGATATATAATTATGGAGCTGTTGTTTTCTCTTTATCCAGTCGAGACGTAGCCAGAAAAGCTGTTAATTGTTGTGGTTCAAAGAAAACATATTTAAGTGAACGGTAACAAATAATACACTTGCAAGGATGTCTCAAGTAAAAAGTTGCGCCCAGTGAAGTGACTCCAGGTTTCAGCAACAAAAATTCTCTACGTCGTTTTTGAGTTTCTCTAGAAAGGTCAGGAAACATTTGTATTTTACAACCAAGGAACTCTTTATGTCTATTTTTAAAGAAAAGTCTCAATAATCATGTTTTATCAATAGCGAGAGCTACAGTCAAAATCAATGTGGAGGGTACAACTGTTTCTCTATCTGAGGATTCTAGCAACTCAGAAACATTCAATAATGCTTGATTCGATACTTTAACTTGCATTTGGGCCCCTTCTTTATTTGGCAAGTAGTACACTTGGACAAACGGTGGTAAAGTTTCTTCTGACACTTCTAATATTTCTATCAAATATCTCCTAAGCATTTCCCTAGGAGTAGTCGAAGTCAATCTAGGAAAATTAATTAATCTCAAATTATTATTCCAGGAATTATTTTCAAGTGTCTCTAATTTTCTTCTTAAATTGATATTGTCTTTAATTAGGGACTCCTGTACTTGTTAGGTCATAGAAATTTATTGATCAAGCTTTTGAGTCGTGGTTTTTGAAACAGTCATATCCGCTGATAAATCTTTCAGCTCTCTAGAATGTTGAATCAATTTCCCCTCAATGTAATGGATATTGGGGCTAATAATTCTAGTGAAATTTGTAATCAAGTCCCATAATAAATCTAAAGTCACTTGTGCTGGTTTTTCAAAAGTTGGAAAACTTTGCTGAGTGTAAAAATGCTCACCGTCAGAAGAAGAAAAGTTTCCCTGGTTAGGTATTGGCTGGAATCTTTCACCTCCGATTGCTTATCCTGCCCCGGTTTCTTCTGCAGCTACTCTCTGATCAGAGAGTACTGCCTCCTCAGTCTTCCTTGGTGACTCTGCTGCCTCAAGAGAAAGTACTTCCCCCATCTCTGGGGTTTCCTCCACCTCTGGAGAGCTGGCTGACCGGGGACACGGAGGTGGGGCTCTCAAGTCGGGGCTTAAGGTGGTCTCCAGCCCTGGAGAGCCTACCCCGGTCTCGCCCCCTTCCGGTGCTCTCAACGGGCTTGCTCCCGACATTGAAGGGTCTGCCTCCTCCAACCGCCGCAATATCTTGTCGATTCTGCTGAAGGAGGGCACCTCGGGACGACAGCTGCGCTCCTGCCCCTTCTCTTCGGCATCTAAGATAAGTAATAGGTAAGCTGATTTTTAGAAAAACAAGTGGAGCGGTCAGAAGCGTCGCTCTTAAAGCGTCTGCACCACGGCCATCTTGGATCTGATGAAAATAAATTTTGTAAAACTGCTTGGCCGAAGCACCTGTCTCATCTGGAATGAGATTCCAGACAGTAGTGAGATGTGAATGTGTGAACTGAGGACCAAGTAGCTGCTTTACAGATCTCATCAATGGGAGTGGAACGCAGGAACGCAACTGAAGCTGCCATAGCTCGGACTTTATGTTCTGTTACATGCCTCCCGAGCTGAAACAGCCTGAGCACAGAAGAAAGAAATACAGGCCGTAAGCCATGTGGAAATAGTTCTTTTGGTTACTGGGCAGCCCAATCTTTTGGGATCAAAGGAAATGAAGAGCTGAGGAGATGTCCTGTAAGACTGAGTCCTTTGTAAGTAATAAGCAAGTGCTTGTTTGCAGTCCAAGGTATGAAGAGCTGCTTTACTAGGGTGAGTATGAAGCTTTGGAAAGAAAACTGGAAGCAGAATCTATTTTGGAAAGAATTTCAACCGTTGTTGCTTACAGCTTGTTCTTATAAACATTTTAGAACTCAGTTGAAAACTTATCTTTTTAAAAATATCTGGCTAATTAGTTCAATTATGGTTATTTTGTTATTTTTTATATAATCTTTTATAAACCGCGTTGAAATTATGGTTACACGGTCTAGAAGCACAATGTTTTGTTATGTTATGAGAACAACTTTAACATGGTGGAACATGTAAAAGGTGGGTCTGCCACCAATGATTGAAGCTCACTCACTTGACGTGCAGAAGTGTTGGAGATTAAGAATACTACTTTCCAAGTGAGATATTTAAGATGAACAGAAGACATTGGTTCAAATGGAGGTTTCATCAATCTGGGGAGAATCACATTAAGATCCCAAACCACTGGAGGTGGTTTGATGTTAAAAAGTACTTTCATAAATCTGGAAACATGAGGATGCACTGCAAGTGATTTATTGTTGACTTGAACATGAAAAGCACCGATAGCACTAAGGTGTACTCTGACTGAAGTGGTTTTAAGGCCTGAGTTGGATAAGTGCAGAAGGTATTCCAACACTGAAGGTATGGAAGAGTATGAAGCATCTTGATGATGAAGATCACACCACGTTGAAAACTGTGTCCATTTCTGTCAGTAGGTTTCTGTGAAGGTTTTCTAGATGCTTCTAAAATGAACTTGACTGAATCAGAGAGATCAGCTTCTGTAGAAGTCAGTTTGAGAGGTACCAAGCTGTCAGGGGCAACGATTGCAGATTGGGATGTAAAAGAGACCCTTCACTCTGAGTTAGAAGAGATGGAAAGATCTGTAGGGTTCTTGGGTCCTTGATTGTGAGTTGAAGTAGAAGGGAGTACCACAGTTGTTTGGGCCTCAGAGGGGCTTTGAGAATCATAGTAGCTGATTGTTACTTGAGATTAACCAGTGTTTTGAGAATGAGAGGAATCGGAAGGAAATCATAAAGGAACTTGCTCGTCCAATCCAAGAGGAAGGTATCTGCTTCCAGACGATGAGGAGAGTATTGCCTGGAACAAAATTGAGGCAGTTTGTGATTGCTGGGGTGATGTGAATAAGTCTATCTGAGGAGTTCCACAAAGAGAAAATATCTGATGTAAGACTTTGGAGTGGAGTGTCCACTCGTGTGGCCGAAGATATCTGCTGAGTTTGTTGGCAAGTGTATTTTGTGTCCTTGAACATAGACAGCTTTGAGATATGTTTTGAGCAATTGACCAGGCCCAAATCTTCTCATCTTCTTGGCACAGAGTCCAAGAACCTGTCCCTCCTTGCTTGTTTATATATTATATTGTGACTTGATTGTCTGAGAGGACCAGGAAGATGTGATTGGATTTATTGTGCTGAAAAGTCTTTAGAGCACTGAGTATCGCTCTGAGTTCCAAGAGATTTATGTGGTGCTTCTGTTCTTGCGCAGACCAGTGACCTTGTGTCCTGAGACCATCCAGGTGAGCTCCCCAAGCATACATGGATGAGTCTGTAGTCAGGACCTTCTATTGTGGAGGTGTTTGAAACAGCAGCCTTCTGGAAAGATTTGAGGAATTCATCCCCACTGAAGACATTGACGAAGAGATGATGTGATTGTAATGCTCTGAGAGAAAGGATCCAGAACTTGAGACCACTGAGGCGCCAGGGATCACTGAGCTGTTCTGAGATGAAGTCTCACAAAGGGAACAAAGTAGACTATAGACGCCATGTGACGCAATAGTCTCATCATTTGTCTGGCTGAGATGGAAGGAAGATGATATACTTGAGTGCAAAGTTGGATCAGATTGTCCAGTCTTCGTTAAGGAAGGAACGCCCTGACTTGAATGGTATCGAGCAGAGCTCCAATGAACTCAAGAGTTTGAAAGGGTTGAAGTTGAGATTTTGGAAAACTGACCTCAAACTAAAACTGCTGAAGAAACAGAATTGTTGACTGTGTTGCTGAGAGCAATCCTGAGAAGAGGCATCTTTTATGAGCCAGTCATCGAGATAGGGGAAAACTTGAAACCCTTGATCTCTTAAAGATGAGGTTACAGAGATATTCTATGACAGCCTGTCGCCTGAGAAGCAAGGGCCCACTGAGGGGTGCGAAGATGCAGTCTGGCAAGTGGGTGACATGAACTGTGGAAGCCATGTGGCCCAGGAGAACCATCATGCGCCTCGCCGAGATTGTTTGGAGCTGAAACATCTGCTGACAGAGGTGAAGTAGAGCAGTTAGGCAATCTAGAGCAGTGTTCTTCAACTGCCGGTCCGTGGACCGGTGCTGCTCTGCGCAGGGCCAGTGAGATCAGTGTGCAAAATTACTGCCGGTCTGTGCAGGGCTGGTGAGAACCTCCGACAGTAGCTTCCTCACTTCCGCTCTCCTCCCAGCAGCTCTCGGTACTTGCCTGCAGCAGCGATTCACTTCGGCAGCCTTGGGGCTTTTGCTGAGTCATGGCCCACCTCTGATGATGCAACTTCCTCTTTCCTCAGAGGTGGCGCGACCCAAAGGACCCAAGGATGCCTAAGTGAATTGCTGCTGCAGGCAAGTAATGAGAGCTGCTGGGACGGGAGGGGAGGGAAGGGGATGAAGCGACTATGGTTACTGGGAAATGATAGGATATGGTAGATATAAGCAAATTTGCAATATGACAAGTCTTGATTGGCATAAGAGTGGAAGGTGTAACCTTGAGATAAGGTTATAAAAATCGATGCAGGTCTTTGTTTAACTAGGGATGATTACTTACAGCTAGATATTTTTTGCCTTGGCATCTACCTGTACCGATATCTCCAATGTATACCAATAGAGACAATATATTTTGCTAAATACATTTTGTGCTGTTACATTTTCATACTCTGCTTAAATATTGTCTGATTTTGGGTAATACATTGCACGTCTGCATGGTTCTTGGAGTCAATTAGTGAGGAGCTTGGCAGCGGCTTTTCAATGTACCTATTATGATGGATTTTACTGCCAAAACCATCTACCTCGTGTGATCAGGCCCTGCACCATTGGTACTCTTGTGATAGACTACAGTAGCTTCCTATCTTCCCCAGAAAGTCCTGGAGCCACTCTGAACACACTGCTCTTGCTCACCGCAAACAGGGCAAAGTCTGCTTGAAACTACAATCAGTCACCAGGAGCTGCAGGCTGCAAAGCAGTGGTGTCTCTCAGCAGGGGATACCTTGTTCTCTCCTCAGTTATTGCTGATTGGGACCCGACCACTAGCACTCTACACTTCCCTTGCTGGTGCCCTTTCACAGTTCCTGGGATTTTCAGGTTAGAGAAATTACCCGTTTTCTTTTCACACTTGTGCTTGGTTTATCAGCTCCTAGGGACACTGAAGGAAACCCTCCCAGGAACAGAGCAGAAGGCTGAGGCATAATTCAGGCAGATAATGTTCCCTTCACATGGAGAGAGGAAGGGGGTAAAAGACCCAGACACCCGAGTTTACACTCCAGGGCTATATGAACCAGAACTGCTAGTCCCAGCACAGCACTTTTAAAGTAGGAACAAATCTAGCACATCCTATGGAAAAAGCCAAGCAAAATCAGAGGATCTTCTAGTCCTTCCAGACCAGGCTGTACAGGTACTCACCTACTATCTGTAGGACACTGAAAAATAGGCTGTTTCATAGCTGGACCCTTATAGGGTAATAACTTGTGTGGACTGGTCTGGAAGGATGATTAGAAGAACTTTATACAGATAACTTATGTGTATTAAGTTACGTCAGCATATTAAGCATTCAGATCTGAACATATAGCTGGGCTGAAAATTTTATAAAGATATATGGCTAAATCATCCATGTATCTTTACATGCTCCCTATCCCACTGCATATTTTCCTCTTTGTCTCTTCCTTTCTCATTATCGGATAATTTGTCATCTCTGAATGATAAAGTATCTTACCTGACAATTCATCCAGCAGACTAATGACATCATCCGCTGTCCACTCTTTGGCTTCTATATCATAGAGTAATTTAATGGCATCAGCCAAGCCCTTCAGACTGGTTTCATCTGCTGTTCCTTCTGTCATCTTAGGCCACACAACTTGTCCTAAACATCATTCATCACAATAATAATAGCAAGATAGCAGTTATTCAAACCAGAAGGGAAAAGTAGTTTATATCTACAGTCGACTCTGCTTAAGTGCACACCCTTTGAACCGGATCACCATGTGTGCTTAATAGGAGTACCACTTTTTAGTCATGAAAAATCACAGTATGATGTAGTCAAATGCAATAAAACTTTTATTCAACCAAAACCACACTGAATACAATGTAAATTGTGAGGTCATTAAATTTGCGGATGACACCAAACTATACAGCAGGGTTAAAACCACGGAAGACTGCAAAGATCTCCAAAAGGATCTAACGATACTGGAGGAGTGGGCCAAAAAGTGGCAAATGAGCTTCAACATAGGGAAATGCAAGGTCATGCATGTAGGGAAAAAGAATCCGATGTTCATTTACAAAATGGGGGGATCACTACTAGGGGTTAGTAACCTTGAAAGAGACCTGGGAGTTATGGTAGACACAACATTGAAGGCATCGGCATAGTGCGCCATAGCCTCAAGGAAAGCAAACAAAATGTTGGGTATCATTAAAAAGGGTATCACGACCAGGACGAAGGAGGTCATCCTGCCATTGTATCGTGCAATGGTGCGCCCGCATCTGGAGTACTGTGTCCAGTGCTGGTCGCCGCACCTCAAGAAGGACATGGCAGTGCTTGAGGGAGTCCAGAGAAGAGCAACTAAGCTGATAAAGGGTATGGAAAATCTCTCATATACTGACAGATTGAAACAGCTAGGGCTGTTCTCCCTGGAGAAGCGGAGACTTAGAGGAGACATGATAGAAACCTTCAAGATCCTGAAGGGCATAGAAAAAGTAGACAGGGACAGATTTTTCAAATTATGGGGAACCACAAGTACAAGGGGGCACTTGGAGAAATTGAAAGGGGATAGGTTTAGAACAAACGCTAGGAAGTTCTTTTTCACCCAGAGGGTGGTGGATACATGGAACGCGCTTCCGGAAGCTGTGGTAAGCAGGAGCACGTTACAGGGCTTCAAAGAAGGTTTGGACAGGTTCCTAGAGGACAAAGGGATTGAGGGGCATAGATAGGAGTAGAGGTAGGTTATAGAAATAGTCAGGGACCACTGCTCAGGCAATGGCCCTGATGGGCCGCCGCGGGAGCGGACCACTGGGTGAGATGGACCTCTGGTTTGCCTCAGTGGAGGCAACTTCTTATGTTCTTAGTTATAGAATAGTACTGTTCGGTCTAATACAATAAGCCTTTTTTAAATCCAACATTCTACTGAAATAATCAGTCATTGTTTTCTGCACGCAGATTGCATAATTCAGGCTATGTATCTGACTACTGATGCTGTAAAACTGTCCATAGTCGTGGCAGCCATTTATCTCCAGATAACAACGCAGTGTGTGTAGGGACTTCAGTGCGTCCGAGAAGGAAACAATCTCTGCAGTCGTGATGAAAACATAGTATCTCCGTCATTATCAACCTCTTGGTTGTCTGCAGTGTCCTTTATGACTTACAGATATCGGAATTAGTGCTGTCAGATGATGTGGGCAGATCATTGTCAACGGCGACATACAGCTCAAACTCTTGTAACGAGAGTCCAACTGAGAGTTCAATGGATGAAGTGTCAGCTTCAGTTGTCTCATCAGATGCGTGAACGAAGCTCACCCGTCGATAGTAATTTGAAATTGTTGATGATGAGACTTGACTCCATGCCTCCCGTACCATATGAAGAGAGTCAAGCACTGTCATTTTTTTTGCCAGCTCAGCAGCTTGGGGGCTGGATTCCGTGCTTGCATCAATCACTGCCATCGCATATCTTAGGACGAGTGACCTGTAATAATGTTTGAAGTTTGCTATTATTTCTTGGTCCATCGGCTGGATCAAAGAGGTTATGTTTGGTGGCAGAAACACGAGTTTGATGTTGATTAGCCTTACGTCATTGCTGTGTGCTGCGCAGTTATCACACAGCATTACAATGTGCCTCCTACACCTTCCATCGGCTGGATCAGAGAGGTTGTGTTTGGTGGCAGAAACACGAGTTTGATGTTAGTTAGCCTTACGTCATTGCTGTGTGCTGCGCAGTTATCACACAGCATTACAATGTGCCTCCTATGCCTTCCTGAAGTACTTAGGTAATTGACCTATACAATCTTAGTCCTCAACAAATGATCTTTAGAACTGTTATTCACTAACTCTGAACTATGTTTATTCCACTCAATCTGTAATACCTTTAATCATTGTAAACCGCATAGAACTTCACGGTCCTGCGGTATATAAACTGTTATTATTATTATTATTATCATCAGATTGTAGAGCTTCTGTAGCCATTCAATCCACAATGTCGCCGTCATCCATGGTTTTTTTTTTTGCTTTCATATTCAACAGGCATGCATTTAATGTTTTTGAAGCACTGAGAATTTTGATTCTTCCCACTTTTCACTACCATCCATATTGCAACTGAGCAGCAATGTCAATCATTTCTTTGGCACCCTGAAGCCAACAGCTTCGCTGCGTTTGAAAGTCAATGTTCCGTCAGGGATGGCATGCCAGTACAGGTCTGAATCATTGGCGTTGAAAACATCACATGGTTTATATCCACCAATGACTGATGGCAATACTTCCATGAACAATGCAAAATTGGCTAACACACCTGGTCCTTGGGGAAAAAAAGTCTAAGGAGATGGGGCAAGTCTACAAATTGGTAAATAATAGACATCAGTATGAGCCCTTCATAAGTGAATGAACGTGGACCTCTGGCTCAGGCAATATCTCAAAAGGTGACCAGCACCAGACCGCAGTCTAAATGAGAATAGCCTTATACATCATATAGTCCATGTGTGCCAAAAAGATACCTACAAAATTCAACACACTCCCAAAATCAAATAGACTTTTTTACACCAAGGAGAAGGGGTCAAATGGGCAAAACATACTTACTCTCCCTGAAAACACACCTTGTAGATGAAAACTTTCCTAATACATACGACAATAAATATAATAAATACTATAAATATACTAGACCCTATAGTAAACATATGAGATATAACAGTGTCTGTATGTAAAGTGCAGAAAAGAGAAATAAATAAATGAATACCTAATAAATAATTCTAAAAGGAATACAAAGTGCAAGGTGCTTCATGAAATACAAAATATATGGCAAGAATGAGACATAAAATGCAAATGCAAAAAATCCCACTGCAAATACCTAATTGAGGTCATATCATACTAAAAGTGGGAGTACAACCTGTAGCACCATAGAAAACAGTGTAAATATAAATATAAAGTGCAAATACAGGTCCTCACTAACAATCCATTATTGGGGTCTTATCGTTTAAAGTGCAAGTGCAATTCCTCACTAACCATACGTAATGTAAATGATAACAATTGGAGTCCATGAGCTGAAAAGCACCACAAACATACACACATGCACCAAGCAAAAATAATAAATAATAAATACGTAACTTCAAATGCTAAACACTCACACATGTACAGACACACAACGGCTCAGATAGAGCCCAATCAAGAATATCCTAACATATCACAACTTTAAGAGTCACTAATGAATATCACCACTCTATGAATCACCACTCGATAGAGCTCCGTTTCGCCACTTCGTCAGGAGCAGAGATTAATTTGGAAAAAGCTATATGTAAAGTGGATGAAAAACCGACATAGACTGCTAGGTCTGCTAGACTGCTAGGTCTTCCATGACCCATCTTTCTGCACCCAACTCATCCTCATCTTGTTTTTCGTCATGCTGCTTCTTAAATTTTATGCCATTATGAACTTTCCACCTCTCTAACCATCCATTTGTCGCTTTGAAGTCTTCTACGTCCAGTTCTTCAGATAACTGTGCTGCTATCTCCATTAGCAGAGGTCCACTGATTGGCAGTTGTTGACTTCTAGCTTCAGCAAACCGTTGAAACAACGCTTGTTCAACGTCTCCAGCCTTCCCAATTCTTTTGCGTTTTCTGGTAGGATTGCTGTTGTTTTGCCAGTCTTTCAATATCGCTTGCTTTTTTTTATAAATCCGAGAAATTTTGCAATAGAGACCTGACTCTCCCTTTGATCAAGTCTCTTTAAGACATCGACAGGTTCAGTCAAAGACAATGATTTTTGTCCACACGATGCCATGGTGCAGTTCCAGAAGTTCAAACACCTTGCCAGGCCTAGGCTGCAGTTCCGAAACACGTGGCTCATTCACGTCAGAACGTGATTGTATTTAACCGGAGTGAACGTAACGTGAAAGAATAGAGGTTGGCCCTATGACCTCAGTGCACATAAGCGGATTATTGTGTGCTTATCAGAATTGCAAATATCCGGAGTTTACATCCATTGACTTTAATGTAAAAAAACCCGGGACATTGGAGGTCAGGTGCGGATAACCGAAGCGTGCGCTTAACTGACGTGCACTTAGGTGGAGTTGACTGTACATCTCCTCCGTGAATGGCACAGAATCTACTCCATTTTCTCGTATAACTTTGCCAGAAAATCTCGGTCCTTCTCCAGTATTTTCTTCTGTGAACACAGAACAGAAGTATTTGTTTAGCACATTTGCTTTTTCCTCATCACTCTACACATATCTGTTCCCAGCATCTTTTAGTTTAGCAATTCCATTTTTCATCTTCCTCCTTTCACTAATATATCTGAAAAAATTTTTGTCTCCCTTTTTTACATTTTTAGCCATTTGTTCTTCCGCCTGTGCTTTCGCCAGACGTATCTCTCTATTGGCTTCTTTCAGTTTCACCCTGTAGTCCTTTCTGCTCTCCTCTTCTTGGGTTTTTCTATATTTCACGAACGCCAACTCTTTCGCCTTTATTTTCTCCGCCACTAGTTTGGAGAACCATATCGGCTTCCTTTTTCTCTTGTTTTTATTTATTTTCTTCACATAAAGGTCCGTAGCCATTTTTATCGCTCCTTTCAGCTTAGACCACTGTCTTTCCACTTCTCTTATGTCCTCCCATCCTAACAGCTTATTCTTCAGGTACACTCCCATTGCATTAAAGTCTATACGTTTGAAATCTACGACTTAAAGTATCATGCGGCCGCTCTCCACTTTAGCCGTTATATCAAACCAAACCGTTTGATGATCGCTACTTCCCAGGTAAGCACCCACTCGAATATTAGAGATAGTCTCTCCATTTGTGAGGACCAGATCCCATATTGCTTGTTCCCTCGTGGGTTCCATCACCATTTGTCTGAGCAGAGCCTCTTGAAAGGCATCCACAATCTCCCTACTTCTTTCTGATTCCGTAGACGGAACATTTCAGTCCGCATCCGTCAGGTTGAAATCTCCCAACAGCAGCACCTCCTCTTTCCTTCCAAACTTTTGGATATCCACAATCAGATCCATATCAATTTGCTGCGATTGAGTCAGAGGTTTGTAGACTACACCCACGTAGATAGAAATTCCATCTTCTCTTTTCAGAGCGATCCATATCGCTTTTTCCTCTCCCCCAGGTCCCTTGCATTTCAGTCGCTTGAATATTGATCTTTACATAGAGAGCTACTCCGCCACCTTTTTGACCTTCTCTGTCCTTCCTAAAAAGATTATATCCCAGTATGTTTGCATCCCATCCATGTGATTCACTGAACCATGTCTCTGTGATAGCAACAATATCTAGATCTGCCTCTAACATCAGGGTTTGCAGATCATGAACTTGTAGCCAGTTATATTAATGCCATTTCCAACTCCAGAGATGCAGAGATAGTTTTTCACTGTTCAGTTTGATACCTTCTGGTGGAAGAAAGTCACTAAGCAAGAAAAAAATTGAAGGCTTTTTGTTTTCTCTAGTATAATTTAATGACAACACTGAATTGGACTCAAATTTTGGATAATTAAGAAAAATATTGCATAAATGTTGTCAAATAAAATTGCAGAAGTTGCAAAAAAAAGAAACATAAAATACAGCAAGCCTTAGGGCACAACAAATTACAGCTATCCTATCAACAATCAGTAATAGTGGAATCTGCACTCAAACGTTCCAAAAATATTTATTCTTTTTCTAATGCGCCACCTGGGAAAGATTACAAACTGTATTTTATTTGAATTGCTAGAATTTATGGATCAATCACCTGTTATACAGGACTTACATGAATGCACAAAATATCTTATGCACACATCCTTTGATTCGTATAATACCGCTTCTAAAGCAGATGCAATAGCCATAACAGCTAGAAGAATGGCCTGGCTTAAAGGAGGCTCATGACAAACTAGCAAATGCACTATGTACCAACAACAGTGGTCTCAAACTCAAACCCTTTGCGGGGCCACATTTTGGATTTGTCGGTACTTGGAGGGCCGCAGAAAAAATAGTTAATGTCTTATTAAAGAAATGACAACTTTGCATGAGGTAAAACTCATTATAGTTGATAAATCTTTCCTTTAACAGTTAAAGGAAAGATTTATAAACTATAAAGAGTTTTACCTTATGCAAAATTGTCATTAACTATTTTTTCTGCGGCCTTCCAAGTACCCTATTTTTTTCTGCAGCCCTCACATTTAAAGTTTAATATCTTTCCTTTCTCAAAACTGACACATTTCAATCACTATATTGAAAATAAAATCATTTTCCCTACCTGGTGACTTTATTTTTCTGTGCATTTAACTATGTTTCCAAGGCCTTCTTGTCCTTTGATTGGTTTTCTCTCCGTCTTCACTTTCTGCCTTGCATCCATCTTTATATATAATAAAGAAACTACCAGTGTGGAGAAAATGAATAACTCATTAGCTGTACGCTCAGAGAAATGAAACTCTGAAGAGGGGGTGAGAACCTCCTCTTGGGGTAAGAGTTTACCATCCAATCATTGCATATGTTTCATGAAAAAACACTCTCTGAACACTGGTAAAACATGTATTGATAATTAGATTTGCTTGTAAGGCTGGCGTAAATATTCAAATTTCTTATGCCACAAATATCACTGGATTGCTAGTTTGGAACACTTATCTTGTAAGTATAGCTCTCAGGGGTCTCAACGCGGCCCCGTTTCGTGTTCTGCTTCGGGAGACCCAGAAACACTTAATTGAACGATGTACTCATTGAGACTCTGTACAACAGTAACAGCTTTCCATGAGAAAATCTAAAATACAAAAATTTAAATCAGAACCACACAAACTGTGATGTCAATTTAAAGTTTACCATGACCAAGGATTGTTATCAAGTGCCATTCCTGGACATCAACATTTTTATGGTGGATGGAAGGTTCCAAACTAGCATATACCGCAAGCCAACTGATCGGAACAACCTCCTACAATATGATAGCTTTCATCCCAGGCACTTGCGGGATAACATCCCAGCAGGGCAGTTTCTGAGGCTTCGTAGGCTCTGCACCTCTGTGAAGGATTATATTGCCAAATCAGAAGCTATGAAAGAGAGGTTCCGGGAGAAGGGGTATCCCACTACAGTTATTCGAAAAGCCTACAAAAGGGGCTATATGCCAACTGTGAGCTGTTGTTAGAATCCCATCCTAAATCTAATGAACAGTCTTTAGTGTGTGTGTTATCATATTCACACTTAGCGTTTCAAATTAAACGGATCATCAAACAACATTGGCACATTTTACAGATACATCAGGAATTTCAAGAACTTCCTCGTTTTGCATTTTCTAGGAATCAGAATTTTAAACAGAGATTGGTTCACTCTCAGTTCGTCAGTCCCTCTAATGAAGTCCCTGCCACCGCGGGTGGTCATCACCCGTGTGGGCATTGCAAAATATGCCAATACAGTGTTTCCCTGCAAGAGATGAATGTTCACATAAAGAAAAAACACACGCTGAGGGCTTCGGACTGCAACTCTAAACAAGTGGTTTACGTAATTCAATGTCCGTGCAGCCTACTGTATGTGGGCTGCACCACCCGCAGTGTCAAAACTCGGATTGTTGAGCACATCAGCAGAATTAAGTCAGGCATACAAGAAGCCCCGTTGGTTCTTCACTGGCTTCAACGCCGGCATGTTTTAGCGGATTTGAAATTCTCAGTATTAGACACCATTGTTACCACGAGAGGTGGTGACACAGCTAAGCTACTCTGGCGAAAGGAACAGAAATGGATACACGAACTTAATACTTTGCACCCTCAAGGACTTAACAATGAAATAGAATGGGTGACTTTTCTCTGATGCGTTTGGGACTTTTCACAAATATCTTTTTACATTTTTTCATTTTTTACAGTTTTTTCAATCATCTTTATTTACAGTGACAGTTGTTCACCCACAGCTGTAACTTTTTTCACGTTTGATGTCATCACGTTTGCATACAGAGCTCCCCTCCCCCTCCCTCCCCTTTGCTTTAAATCGGGTGAGGCAGGCAGGGCTCTCTGTTGCTTGGAACTTTGCAATTGGTATGCACTTTTTTGAATTTTCTTGTGTTTCCCGCCTCATCTTTGCCAATAAGACATTAACTTTTCCCACAGCGTAGACTATTTAAGTATATTTTTCTACGGTTTGTGTGGTTCTGATTTAAATTTTTGTATTTTAGATTTTCTCATGGAAAGCTGTTACTGTTGTACAGAGTCTCAATGAGTACATCGTTCAATTAAGTGTTTCTGGGTCTCCTGAAGCAGAACACGAAACGGGGCCGCGTTGAGACCCCTGAGAGCTATACTTACAAGATAAGTGTTCCAAACTAGCAATCCAGTGAGATTTGTGGCATAAGAAATTTGAATATTTACGCCAGCCTTACAAGCAAGTCTAATTATCAATACACGTTTTACCAGTGTTCAGAGAGTGTTTTTTCATGAAACATATGCAATGATTGGATGGTAAAATCTTACCCCAAGAGGAGGTTCTCACCCCCTCTTCAGAGTTTCATTTCTCTGAGCGTACAGCTAATGAGTTATTCATTTTCTCCACACTGGTAGTTTCTTTATTATATAGTCAGTCTCCCATTATACACATAGCCTTTTACTGACTATTGTTTATAGACAGTCCCTGTAATTTGCTATAACGAAGTTGCATCCATCTTTGGCATTAACTTAATATTCAATTTTTCTGCTTTCTTTTCAAAATCTACGTTTCCATGTCTTACCTTCCGTTCTATCTCTCTCTTCTTCTGTCCCTATTTCCATGGTCTGACATCTCTTTCTTTCCTTTCTCTCCCTCCCTCCTTCCTTCCTTTCCCCTGGTCTGGCATCTGTCTCCTTCCCTTCCCCAACTTTTTATTTCTTTCACCCTGCCCCCTTCTTTCTTTCTCTATCCATGCCCCCATTCTTTCTATGTCTGTCTTTCTCTCTCTCTCCGTGCCCCCTTTCTTTCTTTCTCCATGCCCGCCCTTTCTTTCTGTCTTTCTCTCTCCATGCCTCTTTCTGTCTGTGTCCCGTTTCCCTTCTTTCTTTCTGTCTCCCTGTCCCCCCTTTCTTTCTTTACTTCTCCCTGCCCTCCCCCAAGCCACCACCATTGGGGAACAGGCCGCCACCGCCGCAATCAAGTAACAGGCCGCCACTGCCGCAATCGGGAACAGGCTGCCGCCGCCACAATCAGGGAACAGGCCAGCGCAGAGGTCATAACTCTCCCTGCTTATCTTCCCCAGCGCGGGGCTGACCAATTCATGCCACCCGAAGTCCATTCTATCGTCGGGGAGGAACTTCCGGGCCAGCCAGATTGGGGACCCCTGCTTTAGGCGAGGACAGATCGTGGGCCGCAAAATAGTCCCTGGAGGGCCGCATGTGGCTTGCGGGCCGCATGTTTGAGACCGCTGACCAACAATGACCTCTTTGATGAAAAAGTGGAGGTTATTTTTATTAAACTGAAGGAAAATGATACTACATTGCAAACATTGTCTTAAGATAACATAGAACAATCTCAAAATTCTTCAAAGTGTTATAACAATTGCTCTAACAGAATGCAATTCCGATCATACAGGAAATATAACCAGCCTAGAAACAATTATGGAAAATACTATTACAACAAACAACATACTCATCAATTCACGAAGCAACGACCAAGGGATAGGAAGTCATCAAAATCAACTCCACCAACATAACAGTTTTTGACTATAGCCCCAATCTGCAACACTTGGAACCAGTGGGAGGAAGGCTTTGCTATTATCACCATCAGTGGTCCAAAATTACCACAGATTCCTGGGTTTTCTCTATCCTGCAATATGGTTACAGACTTCGCCTACACACAATTCCAAGTTTTTGAAAAATAAAAATTTGTTCATCACAACCCTCCCAAATTCAAATTTTCAACCAAGAAATATCACATCTTCTCAAAGCACGCTGAATAGAGCCTGTACCCCCTAGTCAACATCAGACCAAACGGAAGTGCACAAAACTGAAAGTGCCGTCCTCAAACTGCAAAGCGAAGGAACTGCTGATGAGACTCCCAAATGGGAATGTGGAGGTACGCCTCTCACAGGTTGAAAGAAGTGAGAAACTCCCCAGGTTGAACAGCCAGGATCAAGGACCTTAGGGTCTCCATATAAAAAGTGACCCAAAGTGCTCTGTTCACCATTTTGCAATCCAAAATGGGGTGGAAAGATTCCTCTTTCTTGGGCACTATGAAGTAAATGGAATATCATTTAGTGCAGATCTCCTTAGGGGGCACCGGAATTACTGCCTTGATATCGAGCAACAGAGTTTGACGAAACGCTCTTTTCTTCCACAGGAAACGACAAGGGGAGGAAAGGAAAAGATCTGGCAGAGGCCAATCAAACATGAGAGCATATCCATCGTGGACCACCTCCAGGACACTCTGATCTGCTGTGATCTCGATCCACCCCCGGTAAAAGTACTTCAAATGGGCTCCCACTGAAACCGGGGGAAGGACCTGAACATTGTCATTGTACAGGTTGAGAAGAAGAGAGACTGGAAGAGTCACGGCCTCCTCGGCGTGCACCCCAAAAGGACTGCATATGCTGGAAGAAACAGCTCCTGGAAGAAAAGGCCACAGAAGTTACCCTGCCCGAACTCTCAGAATCGACCTCAGCCAGAACCTCCCCTATCGAACTGCTGACACTTATCCTCTGGCAATCGAGGCATTTTGGAGTCTCCTAAACTGTGAACCAACTTATCCAATTCCTCTCCAAAGAGAAAAAAACCCTTAAAGGGAAATCATGAGCTTAGATTTCAAGGTCGAATCCGTTGATCAGCCACAGAGCCACAAGGTACATCAAGTAGTCACTCCCAAGACCAAAGACTTAGCTGAAGACTGCAACAAATCATACATGGCATCTGCAGATCAGAAGAGCCCAATTCAATCTTCACTGCTTCCTGGTTCACCAATGTCCAGCCATTGGACTCCCCATAAGAACATAAGATTTGCCGCTGCTGGGTCAGACCAGTGGTCCATCGTGCCCAGCAGTCCGCTCACGTGGCGGCCCTTAGGTCAAAGACCAGTGCCCTATTTGAGTCTAGCCTTACCTGCGTATGTTCTGTTCCAGTAGGAACTTATCCAACCTTGTCTTGAATCCCTGAAGGGTGCTTTCCCCTATAACAGCCTCCGGGAGAGCGTTCCAGACCTCTACCACTCTCTGGGTGAAGAACTTCCTTATGTTTGTATGGAATCTTTTCCCTTCTAATTTAAGTGAGTGCCCTCTCATTCTCTCCACCTTGGAGAGGGTGAACAATCTCTCTGTCTCTACTAAGTCAATTCCCTTCAATATCTTGAATGTTTCGATCATGTCCCCTCTCAGTCTTCTCTTTTCAAGGGAGAAAAGGCCCAGTTTCTCTAGCCTCCCCCAGCCCCTTAACCATTTTGTCACTCTTCTCTGGACCCTTTCCAGTAGTACTATGTCCTTTTTCATGTACGGCAACCAGTGTTGGACGCAGTATTCCAAGTGGGGGCATACCATGGCCTGGTATAACGGCATAATATTTTCAGATCTATTCATGATCCCCTTCTTAATCATTCCTAGCATTCTGTTTGCCCTTTTTGCAACAGTGATGGAGACAAACTGGATGGCGAAAGTCATGTTTAAATGCCTTTATTAAAGAACTCAATGGATGACATAAAAAAGACTCAACTGCTAAGGCCTGCATCAGGAATCAAAATGCTATGCTGATTTCACAAACCTATCTTTTGTCTGAGACAGAAAGCAAAGTTGCTTACCTGTAACGGTGTTCTCCATAGACAGCAGGGGAATGCAGCCACACTTTCTGGTGAAATCCTCTGACTGAGCCTGTGTGTCAGTGTTCTCCCCTAGCTATAGTAAGCTTTTGGCTTACTGAGCATGTGCAGGATTCCCTACACCTGGAACCCCTCCCCTCATCCTGTCAGTTTTGTCTCTAGCAATATAACAAGTCAAGATGAGGGGACGGTGACGGGCAAGAGTGGCTGTATTCCTGACTACGGAGAATACCTGTTACAGGTAAGCAACTTTGCTTTCTCCAGAGACAAGCATGGGATATGTAGGCACACTTGTTGGCGAATCCCAAGCTGAAAAAGCAGATGGGTGGTGGATATAAATTACAATGCAAATAAATTACATGACTTATTGTCCAAAACAAACGTCTTGTGCTAAGCTTTGGTCTAAACAATAGTGCTTTGTAAATGTATGCACTGAAGACGTTCTGCAGATATCCTGAATTGGGATTGATTTCAAGTTTGCTATTGAAGCAGCTGTAGCTTGTAGTTTATTTGCCCTATTTGAACTAGGGGGCTATATATGAGCTCTTGTGCAACAAAAAAGGATGCAGTGTGTGATCCATGATGATATAGCTCTTTTAGCTGCTGGGTGGCCATGGGTAACTTGATTGTAGGAAATGAATAGTTGGCTGGATTTGTGGAAATGAGAAGTCTCCTTAAGGTAAAAAAGAAGTGCTCTTCCTGCAATCTAATGTATTAAAGTACTCTTCTGTTGCAGACGAGTGAGAAGGTGGAAGAAACGACAGCAAAGTGATGGTTTGATTAAGATGGAATTCCGAAACCATCTTGAAAAGAAATTTTGGATGAGTCCGTAATTGCACTTTATTTGGAAAAAATTGTAAATAAGGATAATAGGTGACTAGTGCTCACTAACTCTCCTAGCTGATGTGAGCACTGTAAGAAAGGCTGTTTTCCAGGAGAGAAAGGTAAGAGATGTAGATCCCAGTGGCTCAAAAGGGTCCTTCATCAATTGTTCTAAGACTACATTAAGGTCCCAAGATGGAGGAGGATCTGTCAGTGGAGGTCTAAAATTGGTAAGAGCTCTCATAAAGCAAGAAATGAGAGGGTGCTGTGGTAAGCCGAGATGGCTGCCAAATGAAATCTTACAGAGATTGTCTTTAGGCCGGAGTCTGACAAGTGTAGAAGATATGTGAAGATATAATCTAGTGGGCAATGAAGAGGATCTTGACTATGAGCATGTGCTCATAAGGAAAAATGCTTCCATTTAGCCTGATAAGATTTTCTAGTGGAAGGTCATTTTGCTGCAAGCAGAAGTGACTTTACTGATTGCGAGAAAGGAAGGTTGGTTAGGAATAATCTCTCAATTTCCAAGCCGTGAGACTGCAGATATTGGGATGCAGTAGTTAGGTGTTCTGCTGAGAGAGAAGGAAGGTCCCCTAAAGGAATTGGAGGAGCATCCAGAAGATCCAGGAGAAATGGTTATTCTATCTGTCTGGGCCACCGGGGTGCAATGAGTATGAGTTGCACCTTGTCTGCGGAAACCTTCTGAAGAACTCTGGAAATGAGAGGAAACAGTAGGAAAACATAGAGAAGATTGTGCCCCCCATGGAATGGAAAACGTATCTCTTGCTCGTGGAGCTGGATATCGGAAGCAAAAACAGGCTGCACTGAGCATTGATCTGAGAAGCGAAAAGATCCACCTGGTGAGTCCCACATTGTTGGAAATTGTTGTATAAAATAGTAGGATTTAGGGTCCACTTGTGAGGATCGAGTTTCCTGCTGAAGGAGTCTGCCATGATATTGTGTTCACCTGGAATATAGACTGCATGAAGGTCTGCTTGAAGAGAAAGAGCGTAGTTCCATAGATGGTAAGCTTTCACTACAGAGTTAGAGGGACCCTGAGCCTCCCTGCTTGTTGACATAAAAACCTAGCCACTTGATTGTCCGTCTGAACAAGAATGTTTCTTTTGGAAATCCACAGATAGAAGGCCTGAAGAGCGTAATAATTGCTCGGAGTTCTAAGTGATTGATATGCAGGGTCTTTTCGTTTGTTGACCACTGACCCTGAGTTTTGAGGCTGTTGAGGTGCGGGTTGGAAGCATTGGTTGTTATGGTAATTAGCGGAGGTGGAAGTTGGAACAGATATCCTTTTTGTAGGAAGGTGGAATGAATCCACCACAGGAGAGAATCTTTGAACTTTGAAGGCAGAGGAATCAGCTTTGAAAGTGGATGAAGGCGTTGATTCCAGTGTAGCTACAGGTGCCACTGTAGTGGATGCATGTGGAGTCTGGCATGTGGCACCAGCGAAAGCGATGTTGCTATGTGGCCTAAAAGGTGTCGTTTAGTTCAAGCTGGTAGGGAAGAAGATTGCCTGCTAGCATGATTATGGCCCGATGTCTTTCCTGAGGAAGATAGGCCCTTGCAGATATTGTGTTTAAAAAGTGCTCCAATAAACATGAGGGAACGAACTGGAGTTAGTTTAGACTTTTCGGAGTTGATACTGAAACCCAGTATTTGCCAGGTGTGCACTGTGGTTTGAATGGTGAGTAGCAGACGGTCTTTGGCATGGGCTACCAAAAGCCAATCGTGTAGGTAAGGGAACACTATATGGTGCTGTTTTCACAAATGTGCCGCTACTACAGCTAGGCACTTTGTGAACACCTGTGGTGCTGATGATAGGCCAGGACTTGTACTAGAAATGTATGCTGAGAAACTTGAAGAGTAGAAAGTGCCAGTGGGAAGGATGAATGGAAATATGAGAATAAGGAAGCTAACCAATAATGTTGTTTCTGTAAGGGAAGAAATGCTAAAAAGTAGATCGTTCTGAACCTTTTCCTCTTGAGGCAGGCATTGAGAAGTCTGAGATCAAGGATCGGACAGAGACCTTGCGTCTTCTTAGGAATTAGGAAAAAATTTTAATAAAACTTCTGATTTATTTGAAGGAGTGGTACCTTTTCTATAGCATTGTTTTGAAGAAGAAGAAGAAGAAGAAATAACTCTGCTGCAAGCTGAGGAATGTGCTGAAGAACACTGAGTATGGTAGTGGTTCCAAAGTTGCAATCTGATATTTCAGCAAGGAGCTGGGAGAGGACCATAAGGCCAAAACTGAGCCCCCGGGAGCCTTCCCAAAAATATTCACTGCAAACAGCGGCATCCCAGTGCCTCTCTGTGTGGGATGCGCCCCTAAAATTGCCGCCGGTGGAGAAGGAGTATCACCTCTCTACATAGGCTTCTCTTTGTTCCTGCCGCAAATGCTGGTTTTTCTCTTTTCTGCCGGCGTTGGTGGTGCTGAGCTTCCCTCCCCCAGCTGTACCGAGACAAGTTTGCTGCCTAGACACCTTCATCACAGTGGAGATGCCGAGGAATCCTCTCTAAGTTTTGAGACTGTAGCTTGCATTTTTTCCCCAAACAAGCTGTCTCCCAAACAGGGAGCATTTGCCAACCTGTCATGGAGGCCATCTCTGAGGTCTGATTCTCTTTGCCATGCTGTGCATCGGGCAGCTTTAGCCACTGCCACTGCCACAGTTCTAGTCATCATATCATAGGCATCTTAGTTGGTTCCAATTAAGTTGTAAGTAGACTCCTGAAGTGCTATATGAAGATTTGGAATGGCCTCAGGAGAAGCAGGATCAAGTTGTTGAAGGATTAGATGTTGAAAATGTAGGATTTGAAGCTGATGAGCCATAATCCTAGATGAAAGGAGTCCTGAGATACTTTGCGGTCAGCAGAATCCAGGAGACAACAATCTTTTCCTGAGGGAGCAGTAGCAGGAAATTTTGATGCTTTTGATTTCTTAATAGCTGACTCCGGGACCATGGAATGGTGAGGTCATGACTAAGTGCCTCTTACCCCTTGTATTTTAATTCAAGTCTCTGAGAAGCTGTGGAGACTGATAGGGGTTTTTGCCATTTAGCCAGTTGTAGTTCTTGTAATATCTGATGTACTGGCAATGAAATAATTTCCTTTGATGGAGCTTTATAGGACTGAAGGATAGCTTGAAAATCCTTACTGCCTAAGAGCACAGAGGCCTGATGAAGACTCAGAAGAGTATAAACTTTTTGTAAGAACTTAGGATAAGAAAAACTCCTTTGTTGGGATTGGCTGCAACAGAGGTAAAGAAAGCTGGTTAAGGTTTGATATAAGGACATCATCATGATCTGATCAATCTTTAGGAGAATCTGCCTGCGCTGGAGATGAACAGATGGGAGTGCAGGGACACCAATTCATGCACTGAGGAATACTAAAAGAGATTGATAAAACAGGATTCTCTGATGAAAGCTGTTCCACACAAGCACAGCACTGGTGTGCTTCGAGGAGAGGAATAGCAGGAGCAGGAAAGGAAGGCTGAAGTAAAACAGCACTAACCTACATAAACTTTTGTAAAAGATTAAAAAAATTAGAAAGTGACTGAATAGACTCAGAACCCTGAAAAGGAGTTTCTGGAGCTAAAACAGGCAGAGCAAGACGTTTAGGTGGTACCTGATCGTGGTCCAAAGGAACTGGAGAGGCAACCCATTTAGTCTTAGCATGGGTTTTTGCTGATTTTGATTTGGTTTTCAAAGTTGCAGCCAAATCTTTCAGCAAGGAGCTGGGAGAGGACCATAAGGCCAATACTGAGCCCCCGAGAGCCTTCCCAGAAACATCCACTGTTAACAGTGGCATCCCCATGTCTTTCTGTGAGGGACATGCTACTAAAGTTGCCACTGGTGGAGAGGGAGTATCACCCCTCTGGATAGGCTTCTTTTTATGTCCTGCAACAACTGCCGGTTTTTTCCTTCTCTGCCAGTGTCGGTGGTGCTGAGCTTCCCTCCCCCGGTAGTACTGAGACAGGGCCCTGGAGGGAAGGAGCAAGCGGTGACATTGGCAGCTTTGACGCCTTCGTCACAGTTCCAGTGCGAAGGAAGAAAGAGAGCTGCTGTCCATGGTGTCAGCCTTGAAGGAAAAAAAGGATGTTTATGTGGTCTTAAAGCCTGCAGTATTTAGGTGGTTTTTAAAACCATACATATTGTACGTCAATATATTGTATAATTTTTTTCTGCGAGAGGTTTTCTTTTTTTCTAAATTTAATGGAAAGAACTAATGCCCTAAAGGCTAGAAAGCCTTTTGGCTTTCTTTTTCCTGAGGAGTTAAGAGGGAAGAGCTGTGACTGTACAGGAGCGGTTGAAGAAAAAACTGACAGGACGAAGAGAGGGGCTCCAGGTGTAGGGCATCCTGCAAATGCTTAGTAAGCCAAAAGCTTAGATAGCTAGAGAAGAGCACCAACACACAGGCTTAGTCAGAGGACTTCACCAACAAGTGTGCCTGCATATCTCCTTTTTGTCTCTGGAGAAAAATGAAATCCTTAACAGAAAATGTTGTAGATTCGTGATAAATCAAAACATAAAACCCAACAAAATTAAATGCCCAAATGCCCTGCAAATGTTCAGAAGTGTATGAAAAGGGAATCCCCAGAAAACTCCGACACGACACTGCAACGCTAACCAAAAATTTATTAATTTTTTTGGTAACAGTAATTTTATTCAAAGAAAGACATCCCCCCTAGAAATATATACAAATTTTTTTGAACTGATATCTTTCTAAGTATTTTAATTGGGTTTTTTTTTACCTTGGGTTCTTTTTAACTTTGTCATGCTGTTTGCCATCCTATGCTAAGTTTGTATATGTTAAACTATGTTTGCCATGCTAAGCTGCCAACCTATGTTTGGCACACAATGCTCGTCATGCTATGTTTTTTTTTTTACTTTGCTTTGTTACGTATGTATACTTGTAACCCGTTCTTAGCTCTCTTGAGAGGAAGGGATATAAAACCAAATAAATAAATAAATATTGCCTCTGATGGTAAGGGAACCCTAGGCCTCCCCATTGCCAGCTGATGTGACAGCTAGGGAATTTCCGGAACCGTCAGAGGTAAGGGAAACCCGGACCTCCTCGCCCATGGCTGACTGCCCTCACTGCTTCCGGGGAATCCTTCCTGCCAGTTCGCGAAGCTGACCTTGACGAGGATTCCTCTTTGCGTATCCAAGAAGAGAAACTACACACGCTGGCATCGTTAAGGCCTCGGCGGGAGCACACTGAGCACTTCTTTGTCCTAGAAGTGATCATTGTGAAAACTGCTAGGCAGGCCCAATTGACAAAAAACAATCAACTAGAGAAAGAAAAAAATATGAATTAAAAGTCTCCCTTCAGACCAGCACAAACACTGTGAATCGCTCTGTCTGCTTCTTTTTTAATTTATTTTAAATTAAAGGAGCAATCTTCACTGACTCTCTAAGCTGTAGTCAGTGCCCTCAGGCAAGGCGTACACCTGAGGCACCACTACCATGAAGGGGGAAGGGGGGGAAAAGGGGGGAGGAACTTGGCAACCCAAGTGTGACACCCCTGAGGACAAAAAAAGGCCTTCCACGGGACCCAACCTCTGTTTGGACAAGAACAGGATCAGAAAAAGGACACCTCCTATTCCTTCCAACAGCCACAACCTAACGGCCTAACAGGACTGCACAGGCTTACCACTTCCACCTGCTGGAGACTGAGAACAGACCGATTCTAAGAGGGACTGCACAGCCCACTTGTACTGCTGATAGAATTCAGTATGTTCTCAGTCTCTATCTGCTGGTAGAGGAGCATAAACCCATCTGTCTGTGCCGGTCTGGAGGGCAGTACAGAATACAGTTTGTTCATCCTAAATTAGCATTCTTGGGGCGAGCATGGGAGTCATTCTCAAAATGCTGTGGGTGCTAATACTGAATTAGTCCCCTTCTCTCACTATGACTTTATTGCTCTTGCCCTTCTTCCCAAAGGAAATAGACAAACTACTTTTATAGGATATCTACGATATACTTGAAAAGCATTCTCTAACAGTACACAAGTGCCTTCATACCATCCAGAGAGGAGACTGGGCCAAAGATAATATAGAGCAGTCGAGCTTGATTAACTATAGGCCATGGTTTCAGGAGCCGAGTTAGCCAAAATGCAGAGTCACTTCGGTTTGCCCAGTGGTCTAATAGGACACTACGACAGAAAAGACGAACTCTCAGTTCCAGTTTTCGTGCTGACCCTGGGAGGAAGAATATTTACATCACAAATTCAGTGGACACAATGTGTGTGTTTATTACAAGACTTGTTATAATGTTGTTCATATAGCATCACATCAGTTTTACTAATACAATCAAAAAGAAGAAATTAGGTCTTACCTGCTAATTTTCTTTCTTTTAGTCCCTCCAGACTAGCACAGGCAGATGGGTTTATGCTCCTCTGTCAGCAGGTGGAGACTGAGAATGCACTGAATTCTAACAGTACAAGTGGGCTGTGCAGTCCCTCATAGAGCCAATCTGATGACTAGCTAAGCAGGTAAGCAAAACTAAAGCTCCTATGTAGAATACAAAAAATTCTTTTTATTTATTTTTTTTAAATAAAAGTAACAGTGCAAAACAAAGCACAACTGTTGGAAAAGGATCAGAACAGATAACCAACACTAACCCCCACAGTCTACCAGCTATGCCAGACGAACCAGATGTCACTGCTCCACAACCACTTTTTATACTCCCCAGAAAAAACAAAAAAACACAAAAAGAACAAAAGCACGAGATTGCAATCCCGAGAAAAACAAGCCTCTTCGCATCAACCAGCACAAAACACTGGATGGTTTCTGTGCTAGTCTGGAGGAACTAAAAGAAAAAAAATTAGTAGGTAAGACCTAATTTCTCCTTCTTTATCATCCCTCCAGACTGACACAGACTGATGGGATGTACCACAGCAGTACCTATCACAGGCAGAACCCCCGAAGGGCTGCCACAGGAACGCGCTAACCAAAAACAGCATCCTGACACACTTGAACGTCCACCCGGTACTGAAGCATAAAAGAATGCAGAGAAGACCAAACTGCAGACTTAAAGATATCCACTGGGGATACAAGATAAGACTCAGCCCAAGATGCCGCCTGACCCCGAGTGGAATGGAATGAGCTTTGAGAAAATCCGGAACTGTTTTCTTCTGAAGAGGGTATGCCAAAGCAATAGTCTCTTTGATCCAGCGCACGATTGAAGCCATAGAGGTACCTTTCCCCTTACAACTGCCCACCAGGAGAATAAAAAAGACGATCTTTAAACACCATATCTCTAAAAAATAAACCTCTAAATATCAATTAATTAATAAATACTTATAATCAATCATGTAAATATATATACATATAATAACTATCAAATACATATATGTCAGTATTTAAATAATTCATGAATTAATTATCAAAAATTAATAACCAATTAAAATTTATTAATTAGTCACCTTTAACAAAATGTGAAAATCGATATTAACTTAAAAAATAGTTACCACACACGTGGCTTTGTTACAATGAAGATTAAGCAATGAATCTGTAATGGATATAATTTCAATTTATAAGTGGTGTTTGGAGTATATTTCTTGAGGTTGACATATTATTAATTATTTCATTTAAATATGGTGGCATAAATATATATAGTTTTTAAGTTAATATCGATTTTCACATTTTGTTAAAGGTGACTAATTAATAAATTTTAATTGGTTATTAATTTTTGATAATTAATTCATGAATTATTTAAATACTGACATATCTATTTATAAAATACACTATTTAATTTCTTATTGTATTTCATGTATGTATTTGATAGTTATTATATGTATATATATTTACATGATTGATTATAAGTATTTATTAATTAATTGATATTTAGAGGTTTATTTTTTAGAGATATGGTGTTTAAAGAATATTTATTGATATTTAAAAGTATATTTATTGATAGTTTTTAATATTAATGATGTATTTATTAGATAAAATGTGTAAGAATATATATATGATTGATTATATTTATTCATCAATTAATAGCTAATATGTTTTAAGATAGATTGTGTTTTAAGAATGTCAAATTTCTATGGGTTGATTATCATTTATTAAAGTTTGTATTTGTACATACGATTTGTTTTTAGTGATGTATATGAAATAATTATTTGATTATTTAATTAATTTTTTATATATCACAAATGAGTTGTTTAATATATGAATATGGATTCATCAAATATGTTGGTTTCTATTATCTTTTTATCATTGTTTGTGTTCAGGGAGGTATTTATTGAATATTCATTGAGGTAATCATGAAGGCATGTATTGATTTGTGAATGATAAATTAATTTGAATGATAAGTAATAGATTAATTTAAATATTTATATGGGATTTGCATTTTTGCACATTCAATATAAATTTTATTAGTTAAAATGCAGTTTTTCAGGATGTTATATACATTTATGATAATATGTATATTAATTCTTTAATTTAATTTAATTTATTGTATTGTACAGTGCTCCTTGCTGGAACCCTTGATAAAGCCAGTTTGGCGAAACGGGTCCCGTCGGGCATTTGAGCATTGGAGCAAGAATGATAAGAAAAAAGAAAAGTTTTTGAATAAAGAAAATTGAAGAACGTCACAAGTTGGTCTGTTCTGTTTTGAATGGTTTATCCTGCTGAGTGAGGATTGCACACTGTACAAGATAAGACTCAGCCCAAGATGCCGCCTGACCCCGAGTGGAATGGAATGAGCTTTGAGAAAATCCGGAACTGTTTTCTTCTAAAGAGGGTATGCCAAAGCAATAGTCTCTTTGATCCAGCGCGTGATTGAAGCCATAGAGGTACCTTTCCCCTTACAACTGTCCACCAGGAGAATAAAAAAGATGATCTGACTGCCTGAACTCCTGAGTTCGTTTCACATAAGTATGGAGGACTCTGTGGACATCCAATTTGTGCAAATGCCTCTGCTCTAAAGTACCCTTCTGATTACCCAAAACTGGAAGGGCAACAGTCTGATTCACATGAAAAGGAGAAATGACCATAGGAAGGAAGGAAAGAACAGGTCAAAGCACCACACACACCTTTGGAAACTCCAAGAAGGGAGCACGACAAGAAAAGGCTTGTAACTCCGACACACGCTGAACTGAGGAATTGGCTACACGACAAACTGTTTTCAAAGTAAGGTCCTTCAGAGTGCAAGAGCCAAGGGGCTCAAACAGAGGACGAATCAACACAGAAAGCATCAGATTGAGATCCCAAGCTGGAACAGAAGGGCGAACTGGAGGTTGAATCAACTTTGCCACCCTCAATAAATGGATCCCATCAGGAAGAGACGACAACCATCAACCATGCAAAAGAGCTGCCACCTGAACCCTCAAGGAGGACCAGGCAAGGCCGTGCTCCAGGCCGCCCTGCAAGACCTCCAAGATGTGTGGCAGGGACGCACACAGAGGAACAATTAACCGAACGGAACACCAGTCCTTGAAGAGGAGCCAAATGCGCACATAAGCCCTAGACGTCGAAAAATGTTAGAAACATAGAAATTGACGGCAGAAAAGGGCCATAGCCCATCGAGTCTGCCCATACCAATGACCCACTCCCTGACTTTTACTCCCCTATAGATCCCATGTGAATATCCCATTTTCTCTTAAAATCTGACACGCTGTTGGCCTCAATCACCTGCTGAGGCAGCTCGTTCCAATGATCGACCACCCTTTCGGTGAAGAAGTACTTCCTAGCATCACCTTGAAATTTCCCTCCTCTGATTTTCAGCGAGTGTCCTCTGGTTACCGAGGGCCCTGTAAGACTGAAGATATCATCTTTCACCTCTATACGCCCCGTGATATACTTAAAGGTCTCAATCATGTCCCCCCCTCTCTCTTCGCTCCTCCAGTGAGTACATCCGCAGTTTTTTTAGCCTTTCTTCATACGTGAGATCCCTGAGCCCCAAGACCATCCTGGTAGCCATTTGCTGAACCGACTCAATTCTCAACACATCTTTCCGGTAGTGTGGTCTCCAGAATTGAACACAATACTCGAGATGAGGTCTCACCATGGATCTGTACAGTGGCATTATGACTTCAGGTTTTCTGCTGACAAAACCCCTACGGATGCAGCCCATCATTTGTCTTGCCTTGGACGAAGCCTTCTCCACATGATTGGCATCCTTCATATCATCGCTAATGATCACTCCTAAATCACGTTCCACCGTGGTCCTGGACAAGGTTTCACCATTTAGTGTGTAAGTTCTGTGTGGATTTTTTTTGCCTAGGTGCATTACTTTACATTTTTTAGCATTGAAGCCTAGCTGCCCAGTTGATGACCACTGTTCCAGCTGCCGTAGGTCCTGCGTCATAAAGTCAGGCACACTGTTTTTGCCTTCTTTGTTGCATAGTTTGGCGGCGTCGGCAAACAGTGCTTTTCCTCTAAGCCCTTGGGTCAAATCTCCTATGAATAAATTGAATAGAATCGGCCCTAAGACGGAGCCCTGAGATACTCCACTCGTCATTGCTGACGTTTTGGAGGGGGTACCGTTTACCATCACCCTTTGAAGCCTACCATCTAGCCAATCCCTTACCCATGTAGTGTATGTATCCCCTAATCTCATCGATTTTAGTTTGTTCAACAGCCTGCGGTGTGGGACGCTATCAAAAGCTTTGCTGAAGTCCAAATATATCACGTCCAGGGACTCCCCGGCATCCAGATGACTGGTCACCCAGTCAAAGAAGTCAATCAGATTAGATTGGCAGGACCTTCCCCTGGTAAATCCGTGTTGGTGTGGATCACGTAAATTTTCTTTGTCTAGAATTTTGTCGAGTTTCTGTTTGATCAGTGTTTCCATGAGTTTGCACACTATGGATGTAAGACTCACCGGTCTGTAATTTTCTGTCTCTGTTCTGCAGCCCTTTTTGTGGAGTGGAATTACGTTAGCTGTTTTCCAGTCTATGGGTACTTTTCCCGTGCGCATGGAAAGATTGAAGAGCATGGATAGTGGTTCAGCCAGAACTTCACTCAGATTTCAAAAGGGTAAGAACATAAGCCATGTCTCTGCTGGATCAGACCTGAGGTCCTTCATGCCCAGCAGTCCGCTCACGCGGCGGCCCATCCGGTCCAGTCCCTTTGAAGAGCCAAGCTGTAAGACAAAAGGAACCCGGATCAAACATAGGAATGGGACCCTAAGTCAGCATATCGCTTGAGAGGGGCAGAGGAAGGGGGTCTGCCACAAGCAGACATAGTAACATAGTAAATGATGGCAGATAAATACCTGAATGGTCCATCCAATCTGCCCAAACATACATTCTCTATAATTTAATGATTTAATTTAAATTGTTCTTTTTCTTAGATATTTATGGGCCAGAAACCCAGAGCTCTGCCCGGTACTGTGCATATACTGGAGTCTCCGTCGAAGCTCACTCCAGCTCATCTAAACCATCCCAGCCCATCCTCAACTGAACGACCATATACGTGACACAGACCGTGCAAGTCTGCCCAGTACTGACCTTAGTTCTTCAATATTTACTATTATTTTCTGATTAGAGATCCTCTGTGTTCATCCCATGCTTTTTTTAAACTTTGTCACCGTTTTCCTCTCCACCACCTCCCTCGGGAGCACATTCCAGGCATCAACCACCCTCTTCGTAAAGAAAAATTTCCTTACATTACTCTTGAGTCTACCATCCCTCAACCTCATATTATACCCTCTGGTTTTACCATTTTCCTTTCTCTGGAAAAGATTTTGTTCTACGTTAATACCTTTCAAGTATTTGAATGTCTGAATCATATCTCTCCTGTCCCTCCTTTCCTCTAGGGCAGGGTTGTCAAACTCAATCACAAAATGGGTCGAAATCTAAAGCATAGGCTAAGTCGTGGGCCATATTTTTTATTAAGATACTTAGGGGGTCCTTTATTAAGGTACACTAACCGATTTAGTGTGGGTTAAAGATTAGCACATGCTAAATGCGCACCTTAATAGAAGGACCCCTTAGTCTTAGTAGAAGTATAGGGAGCGGACTGCTGGGCATGATGGACCATGGTCTGACCCAGCAGCGGCAATTCTTATGTTCAACCCCACGCCGACTCTGTGATGTAAACAAAAAAAATAAAAAATACTTTTCTTCTCTCTTTTAGGTCCTAGTTCACCCTTGCTGTCTAACACCAGCTCTGGCAGGATATACATTTCAAATCTGACATATTGTAATCACAAAACAGAAAATAAAATGATTTTTTCTATCTTTTGTTGTCTGGCCATTATTCAAATCATGTTGGTCCCAGGCTCTGGTTGTCGTCTGATAACTCGCTTGCCAGGGTCTCCTGCCTATTTGTCGTTTTCTTCTTTCTCTGTGCTAACCATCCATCTCTATCCTCTCCTTCCGTTTCCCTTCCCTCCCCCGGAGGTCTGGCATCGTTCCTTTTTTCATCTCCATCCCCACAGCTGCAGTGATGGACCCCACCTGCTCTCCTTTTCTCAACTACTTTTTCATCCAGCATCTCTCCCTCCTTCCCCACCACCCCAGGGTCCACCATCTCTCCCTTTCTCTTCTCAACTATGCTCTTATCCAGTATCTCTATCCCCCCTCCACACCATCCCTTGCGTCTCTCCCTTTCTGTTCCTTCCTTTCCTCCATCCCAATGTCCACCATCTCTCTACCTCTTCTCTGTTTTTAGACCCATTATTTGTTCCCCTCCCCCCACATTCAATCCAGCATATGCACGTCTCTTTGGACCCCTTCTTCCCTCCCTCTGTGTACTTCTACACCAGGGCCTGCTCCCCCTCCTCTGAAAGCCTGCATGTTTTCCACTTCTTTCTAGCATCCTCCAGCTTCCCGGTCTCACCTTCAAAGCAGACTGCAGAGGATCACCAGTCGGCTTTAGTGATCCTAGCAGGCTGCCGTCGGCATCCGCAGCATGTTTCCTCTGCTGCAGTCCCACCCCTCCTCTGATGTACGGCACCGCAGCAGAGGGAACATGCTTTAGAGGCTATGGTAGCCTGCTAGGATCGATACAGCCGACTGGCGATCCTCTGCAGGCTGCTCTGAAGGTGAGACTGGGAAGCCGGAAGAGAGTTGGTGGACAATGAGATGGAGGAAGGGAAGGAACAGGTATTTTTTCGCAGGCCATGTTTAATTACCCTGCGGGCCAAATTTGACCCGTGACCTGAGTTTGACACCCATGCTCTAGGATAGCCATATTCAGGGCTTCTAGCCTCTCATCATACGTCTTTTGGCGCAAACCTCCTACCATTTTCGTCGCCTTCCTCTGGACCGCTTCAAGTCTTCTTATATCCTTTGCCGTATACGATCTCCAAAACTGAACATAATACTCCAAATGGGGCTTCACAAATGACCTGTACAGGGGCATCAACATCTTCTTTCTTCTACTGGCTATGTCTCTTTCTATACAGCCCAGCATCCTTCTGGCAGCAGCCACCACCTTGCCACACTGTCTCTTTGCCTTTAGATCTTCAGACACTATCATCCCAAGGTCCCTCTTCCCATCTGTGCATATCAGCATCTCCTTCTGATTTCTAATCCTCAAATGCATTACTCTGCACTTCTTTGCATTGAATTTTAGTTGCTAAATAACTTTTGAAGATCCTTTTTCATGTTTTTTACTCCCTCCTCAGTGTCTACTCTTTTACAAATCTTGGTATCATCCGCAAAGAGGCAAACCTTTCCTCCTAACTCTTCAGCAATATCGCTCACAAACATATTGAAAAGGATTGGCCCCAGCACTGATCCCTGAGTGACACCACTGCTCACTTTTTCTTCCTCCGAGCGAATTCCATTAACCACCATCCTTTGGCATCTATCCATCAACCAATTTCGAATCCAGTTCACCACTTTGGGTCCTAACTTCAGCACCTCAAGTTGGTTCAAGAGCCTCCTATGAGGAACCATGTCAAAGGCTTTGCTGAAATCTAAGTAAATTACATCTAGCGTATGTCCTTGGTCCAATTCTCTGGTCACCCAATCAAAAAATTCAATCAGATTCGTTTGGCTTGATTTACCTTTAGTAAAGCCATGTTGCCTTGGACCCTGTAATCCATTAGGTTCTAGGACTTTCATTATCCTTTCTTTAAGCAACGCTTCCATTACTTTTCCAATAACCGAAGTGAGGCTTACCGGTCTGTAGTTTCCCGCTTCATCTCTGCAACCACTTTCCTGAGAGGTCTCTCCAAGTACCGTCCCAGACATCCTGTATTCGTGCATGAGATTTTTGTTATCAACATGCATCACTTTACACTTATCCAAGTTGAACCTCATCTGCCATGTTGATGCCCATTCCTCGAGCCTGATTATGTCATGTTGCAGATTTTTGCAATCCCCCTGCGTCTTCACTACTCTGAATAACTTTGTATCGTCCGCAAATTTAATCACCTCGCTTGTCGTACCTATGTTCAGATCATTTATAAAGATGTTGAAGAGCACGGGTCCAAGCACCGAACCCTGCAGCACCCCACTGGTGACGCTCTTCCAATCTGAATATTGTCCATTTACCCCATTCTCTGTTTCCTATGCTCCAGCCAACTTTTAATCCACGCGAGTATTTCACCCTCAATTCCAAGGCTCGCAATTTTCCGAAGTAGTTGTTCATTTGGAAGCTTGTCGAACGCCTTCTGAAAGTCCAGATATACAATATCGATTGGGTTGCCTTTGTTTATCTGCTTATTTACTCCCTCGAAGAAGTGCAGCAAGTTTGTCAGACAAGATCTGCCTTTGCTGAAACCATGCTGGCTGGTCCTCATCAGACCGTGTCCGTCAAGGTGATCAATGATGCGATCCTTTTTCAGCACCTCTATCATCTTTCCCGGTATTAAGGTCAGACTCACCGGTCTGTAGTTTCCTGGATCTCCCCTCACACCTTTTTTGAAGATCGGCGTAACATTCGCCATCTTCCAGTCTTCCGGAATCTTTCTCGATTTGATCAACAGATTGGCTATTAGTTGAAGCAGTTCAGCTATGGTCCCTTTCAGTTCCTTGATGACCCTCAGATGCATGCCATCTAGTCCCGGGGATTTATTGCTCTTAAGCCTATGAATCTGCCTGCATACCTCTTCTAGATTGACCTTTAGCATAAGCACATAAGCAATGCCTCTGCTGGGTCAGACCAGAGGTCCATCACGCCCAGCAGTCCGCTCACGTGGCGGCCCATCAGGTTTAGGACCTGTATAGTAATCCTCTATCTATATTCCTCTAACTATATCCCCCCAATACCGTACTCTGACCTATCGCACCCTCCGGAAGCGCATTCCAGGTGTCTACCACCCTTTGGGTGAAGAAGAACTTTCTAGCATTGGTTCTGAATCTGGCCCCTCTTAATTTTCCGAATGCCCTCTCGTTCTTGTAGTTGTCGAAAGTATGAAGAATCTGTCCTTCTCCACTTTTTCTATGCCCTTCATAATCTTGTAAGTCTCTATCATGTCCCCTCTAAGCCTCCGCTTCTCCAGGGAAAAGAGTCCCAGTCTCTCCAATCTTTCAGCATATGAAAGATTTTCCATACCTTTTATCAATCTCGTCGCTCTTTTCTGTATCCTCTTGAGTATCCAGAAAACAACAAACAGACTGCAGACAATGTACAAGATGCAGGCGTTGTTTATTAGTAAATGCAGTAACATATACAACCTTATAGCCAACCAAGGGACCCGACACGGTCCGTGTTTCGGATGACACGCCTTCCTCAGGGGTCCATGGTGGTTAAGGTATAAAGCAAACTGCGTAAAAGATAACAAACACACGCCAATCACGATCAAATGGGGTCAAGCAAGTCTTACACAATGGTAAAAAAGGTTATCTTTTATGCAGTTTGCTTTATACCTTAACCACCATGGACCCCTGAGGAAGGCGTGTCATCCGAAACACGGACCGTGTCGGGTCCCTTGGTTGGCTATAAGGTTGTATATGTTACTGCATTTACTAATAAACAACACCTGCATCTTGTACATTGTCTGCAGTCTGTTTGTTGTTTTCTGGTTGCTGTTGTTTACTGCAGACTACGTTGGATTTTCTTTCTCCTTTTTGTGCATCCTCTTGAGTATCGCCATATCCGTTTTCACTTCCAGCATCTATCCTGATGGGTTCCGGTATGCTGTGTATATCCTCTTTGGTAAATACAGACTCAAAAAAGTGTTCAGTCTGTCGGCGATTGTTTTGTCCTCCTTTAGCGCTCCCTTTATTCCTTGGTCATCCAACAGTTTCACCGCTTCCTTCGCGGGTCATTTCCCTTTAATGTATCGAAAAAACAACTTAAAGTTTTTCGCCTCCTTGGCTATTTTTTTCCCGTAGTCTGTTTTGGTCTGTTTTACCACCTTATGGCACCTGCGTTGATGATGTTTGTGCTTATTCCAGTTTTCATCTGTTTTTGATCTTTTCCACTCCTTAAACGAGTTTTTTTTGTTTCTGATCGCTTCCTTTACCTCTACCGTGAGCCACGCCAGTTGTTTTTTCTTTTTCCTCTTTGATCCCTTGTTGATACGTGGTATATATAGATTTTGCGCCTCGGTGACTGTGTCCTTAAAAAGGGACCAAGCTTGCTCTAGTGTTTTTATAGTGCTTATCCTCTTCTTAATCTTCTTCCCTACCATGCATCTCATCCCTTCATAATTCCCTTTTTGGAAGTTCAGTGCCGTGGCTGTCGTTTTGGACTGATGTTTCTCCCCTGCGTCCAGATCGAAGCGGATCATATTGTGATCGCTGTTTCCCAGCGTCCTTTCTACTTCTATATCTTGTGCCGGTCCTCACAGTCCATTTAGAATTAGGTCCAGAATTGCGTTTCCTCTTGTATTTTCCTTGACAAGTTGTTCCAGGAAGCAATCACCTACAGTTTCCAGGAGCTTGGTCTCTCTAGCACATCTGGAGGTGCCTAGGTTCCATTCTATCCCCGGATAGTTGAAGTCGCCCATGATAACTGCGTTGCCGCCCTTGCAGTTGCGTTTAATCTCATCCGTCATTTCTCCATCAATTTCTTTGGACTGCCCTGGGGGTCGGTAGTAGATGCCTATCCTTGTTTCCGGAATTTTGACTCAAAGAGACTCTAACTTATCCGTCTGTTGTGGCATGTTCTCTCTAGTAGATTCAATTCCCTCTTTGACGTATATGGCAGTGCCTCCTCCTTTTTGAGTCACTCTGTCTCTGTGGTATAGTTTGTATCCCGTTAGCACTGTGTCCCAGACATTTTCATCAGTCCACCATGTCTCCATGGTGCCGATGTCAATGTTATCCTTTTGTGCCACAGCTTCTAATTCACCCATCTTATTTCTAAGGCTTCTTGCGTTCATGTTTGCAGCCTGTTCCCTTCTTGCATGTCCTTCCCTCTTGTGTCCCTTTTGGTCCGTCTTGTCTGCGATCTGGTGAGTCTTCCCCTCCATCTTTCTGCACAGTATCCTCCAGGTATACCGGTTCCCGAACCATCGACTCTTTCTCTCGGTCGACAGTCGGCTTTCCCCTTCTTCCAAGTTTAAAAACTTCTCAACTTCTCTCTTGATGTTGCTTGTAAGTAGCCTCGTTCCATCTCTGCTGAGGTGAGATATTTAAGATGAGCTGAATCCATTGGTTCGAAAGGAGGCTTCATCAATTGAGCAAGAACAACATTGAGATCCCAAACCACTGGAGGCAGTTTGAGAGGTAGTTTGACATTGAAAAGTCCTTTCATAAATTGGAAACCACAGGATGAGCAGAGAGGGGTTTCCCTTCTATAGGCTGATGGAAAGCAGAAATGGCACTGAGATAGACTTGAATTGATGTGAATTTGAGGCCTGATTGAGACAAATGGAACAGATAATCCAAAACTGAAGACAAGGAGGTAGATTGAGGTTCATTGTGATGAATGGTGCACCAAGCATAAAATCTAGTCCATTTCTGATTGTAGCATTGTCTAATGGTAGGCTTCCTAGAAGCCTCTAAAATGTCATGTACAGATTGAGAAAACTGTAGAGTGGCAGTTAAGTTTTGAGGTACCAAGCTATCAGGTGTAGAGACTGCAGGTTGGGATGAAGCAGAGACTCCTGACTCTGTGTAAGCAGAGAGAGAAAAACTGGTAGTCTGAGTGCAAATGCTGAATCAAATTGTCTTGTCTTTGCTGCGGTAGAAATGTCATGAGATGGTGTTGAGCAGAGCTCCTATGAAATGTAGAGTTTGAGATGACTGAATTTGGGATTTTGGAAAATTATTTTCAAAACCAATTGTTGAAGGAAGAGAACTGGCATGCAGGTCGCACCCCAAGGAACTCCCGAATAAAGAAGATGGGGATCATCGTAGGAGACTCCATTATACGACACGTGGACAGCCACACCGCAGGAGGAAGAGAGGACAGAGTCGTCACCTGTCTGCCTGGAGCAAGAGTAAAGGATGTGACCAACAGGATCTCCAGGATCATAGATGGCGCAGGGGGAGTGGACACCGCTGTGCTTATCCACGTGGGAACAAATGATGTGAGCGGGCGGAAGTATGACAGGGAAGAGATGAAGGGTCAGTTCCGCTCACTCGGAAGAAAACTGAAGATCAGGGAGGTGAAGGTGGCCTTCTCTGAAATCCTCCCTGTACCAAGAGCAGATGGAAAGAGACAAGGGGAATTGCAAGCAATCAACGCCTGGATGAGACGATGGTGCGAAGATGAAGGCTTCGACTTCGTGCGAAACTGGACGGCGTTCTGGGGAAAAAGCAAGTACTACAGAAGGGATGGACTACACCTCAACAAGGAAGGAGCAAGAGTTTTGGCAGGCAACATGAAGAAAGCAATAGAGAAGGCTTTAAACTGAAGGACAGGGGAAAGCCGACAGTCGACCACCGGTCGATGGTATGGACAACAGGATGCCCCGACGTAGGAACAAAGGACTACTACTCATACATAAGAGAGGTCGACCTCACAGCCAACAAAGGAGAACAAGCAGGAAGGGACAACTCAGACACAGGAGGGGAAGACCACACAGCAAACATAACACAGGAGCAGATAACACAGGAGCAGTAAAGGATACCGTAAATAAAACTGTAAGGACAGCCAAGAGTAGAAGGTCCAAAAAGGTAGCACGAAGGGAACTTAGATGCATATATACAAATGCTAGAAGTATAGGAAACAAAATGGGAGAACTAGAGATGATAGCAAGACATGAGAACATGGATATCATTGGCATAACAGAAACATGGTGGAATGAAGAAAACAAATGGGACACAGTACTACAGGGATACAAACTATATAGAAGGGATCGAGAAGGGCAGAAAGGTGGAGGTATTGCCCTATATGTTAAGGAAGAAATAGATTCTGTTGGAATGATTACAACAGACAGGAAAGAGAAGCTGGAGTCCCTCTGGATCAAAATTCCTGGTCAAAATGGCGCAGATACAAAAATTGGCCTTTACTATCGTCCCCCAGGACAGGCGGTAGACACTGACTCAGAAATGATGGAGGAAATCAAACAAGTATGCAAGACAGGCAATGTAGTTATATTGGGAGACTTCAATCTCCCAGGAATAGACTGGAAACTAGGAGCCTCCAATTGCGGCAAGGAGGCCAAGTTCCTGGAGGTGCTAGGGGATTGCTTCCTGGAGCAAATGGTAAAAGAGCCGACAAGAGGCGACGCCATCTTGGACTTAGTCTTAAATGGTCTCAAGGGACCGATAACAGAAGTAGAAGTCAGGGCTCCATTGGGAACGAGTGATCACAATGTAATCAACTTTAAACTGGACATCGGGAAAAGGAAACATGCCAAAACCTTAACCACCACCTTAAACTTTAAAAAGGGTAAATACGATTGCATGAGAGCCATGGTAACAAAACGACTCGAGAAGATGGTGGACAAACTTGAAACAGTAGATCAGGCATGGTGCCTATTGAAAAATACTATTGCAGAAGCACAAGATCTCTACATTCCGAGGATTTCTAAAGATCGGAGAACTAAAGGCAAAGGAGAACCGGCATGGCTTACCATACAGGTGAAGGAAGCCATAAAAGAAAAGAAGGACTCTTTCAAAATATGGAAATGCACGAAGACAACCGAAGCCTGGAACAAACATAAAGATGAGCAGAGGAAATGTCACAAAGCGGTGAGGGATGCAAAACAGGACTATGAGGAAAAAATAGCCCGGGAGGCCAAAAACTTCAAGCCCTTTTTTAGATACGTGAAGGGGAAAAAACCTGCAAAAGAGGCAGTGGGACCCCTGGACGACAAGGGAATAAAAGGGTACATCAAGGAAGATAAACAAATCGCAGACAAACTAAATTCCTTCTTTGCCTCCGTCTTTACGAAGGAGGACACCTCAACAATACCTGAAGCGGAGAAACTGTTTACAGGAGAAATAGAGGACAGCCTCACCACAGTTGAAGTGAACTTGGATCAGATATACTACCAGATCGACAAACTTAAAAGTGACAAATCCCCTGGACCGGATGAAATTCACCCGAGAGTCTTGAAGGAATTGAAGGTTGAAATCGGAGAGTTATTGCAAAAACTTGCAAACCTGTCAATCAGAACTGGACAGATACCAGACGACTGGAAGAAAGCAAACGTCACACCAATTTTCAAAAAAGGATCGAGAGGAGAACCGGGCAACTATAGACCTGTGAGTCTTACGTCTGTCCCCGGCAAGATGATTGAATCACTGATCAAGGATAGCATAGTTCAGCACTTGGACACACACGACTTGATGAAACCCAGTCAACATGGATTCAGGAAAGGGAAATCATGTTTGACGAATTTACTCCAATTCTTTGAGACCGTGAACGAGCAAATTGATAGTGGAAAGCCGGTGGACATAATATACTTAGATTTCCAGAAAGCGTTCGACAAAGTTCCACACGAAAGACTTCTCAGGAAACTACAAAGCCATGGCATAGAGGGAGATATACAAAGATGGATAGGCAAATGGCTGGAAAACCGAAAGCAGAGAGTGGGCATAAATGGGAAGTTCTCTGACTGGGAGAAAGTGACTAGTGGTGTACCCCAGGGCTCGGTACTTGGGCCGATCCTTTTTAATATTTATATCAATGACTTGGAAAACGGAACATCCAGTGAGATCATCAAGTTTGCAGACGACACAAAACTCTGCCGGGCAATCAGATCGCAGGAGGATAGTGAGGAACTCCAGAGCGATTTGTGTCGGTTAGAAAAATGGGCGGAGAAATGGCAAATGAGGTTCAACGTGGAAAAATGCAAGGTAATGCATTTAGGCAGTAAGAATAAGGAATACGAGTACAAAATGACAGGAGCAACTCTGGGAAAAAGTGAACAAGAAAGAGACCTGGGTGTACTGATAGATAGGACCCTGAAGCCGTCGGCACAATGCGCGGCAGCGGCAAAGAAGGCAAATAGAATGTTGGGCATGATAAAGAAAGGAATCTCGAGTAGATCGGAGAAAGTAATAATGCCGCTTTATAGGGCAATGGTCAGACCTCACTTGGAATACTGCGTCCAACATTGGTCTCCCTACCTAAAGAAGGATATAAAACTGCTGGAGAGGGTGCAGAGACGAGCAACTAAACTAGTGAAGGGTATGGAGAAACTGGTATATGAGGATCGACTTAAAACACTGGGATTGTTCTCCCTTGAGAAAAGGAGACTGCGGGGGGATATGATCGAGACTTTCAAAATACTGAAAGGAATCGACAAAATAGAGCAGAGAAGATTATTTACATTGTCCAATTTGACACTGACAAGAGGACATGAAATGAAGCTAAGGGGGGACAAGTTCAGGACTAATGTCAGGAAGTTCTGCTTCACACAGAGAGTGGTGGACATCTGGAATACTCTCCCAGGGGAGATTATTGCAGAATCGACAGTCCCAGGCTTCAAAAGCAAACTAGATGCATATCTCCTTGAGAAAGGCATATAAAGATATGGTGGCTATAAAATAAACCAGGTGTATACCTGGCGGGGCCTCCGCGTGTGCGGATCGCCGGACTTGATGGACCGAAGGTCTGATCCGGAGATGGCTGTTCTTATGTTCTTATGTACTATCACCCCTTGCAAGGTAGGGTCCTTGATCAGCCAGTCATCCAGGTAAGGAAAGATTTGAAGGCCCTGAGACCAAAGTGCTGCTGCCACTACCACCAGGCACTTAGTGGATACTCTGGAAGAGGATGCACGGCCAAATGGTAGTACTTTGTATTGATAATGGTGATGAGCCACCTGGAAATGAAAGAATCTCCTGGAGGCCGGATGCACTGGAATGTGAGTGTAGGCTTCTTTCAGATCCAGAGATCATAGCCAGTTGTTGCGATCTAAGAGGGGATATAAAGTTGCCAGTGATAACATCTGAAACTTTTCCTTCACTAGAAACTTATTGAGACCCCTGACCTCCCGTCTTCTTCGGAACGAGAAAATACCGGGAGTAAAAAAACCCGGTTCCTCTGTCCTGGAGGAACCTTCTCGATAGCATTGAGAATGAGAAGGGATTCTATCTCCTGAAAAAGGGACATATGCTGAGGGTGAAAAGAAGACCCTCTTGGAGGATGATCAGGAGGAATGTCGATAAAGTGAAGAGATTATCCCTCTTGAATAACTGTTAGTACCCAGAGGTCTGTGGTAATCAGTTCCCAGCGAGGATAATAAAATTGAAGTCGTCCTCCGGTGGGTTGAGGGAAAGGCTGGGATAAAGGAACAGCAGCTATGTTCTCAAGAAGTACGTCAAAAAGACTGAGTAGGCTTCTGTGGAGCTGCAGCCTGGGTTTTTGAGGACGCTGTTGTTTCTGTTTCTTCTGCTGTGGTCTAGTAGGAACAGCAGGTTTGGAAGAAAAACACTTCTGATAGGAAGGCTCACAATCTATCTTTGGCACCTGGGGCAACAGAGGGTGGAGAGACTTTCCCAGGGTCTCAAGAAGTGGCACAGGGCTCAAACCCACAACCTCAAGGTGATGAAGCAGCAGTTCTAAACCACTAGGCCACTCCTCCTTTATGAGAAATATTTATTAAGTACATGCTGGTGGTGAATAATTTGCTACAGGTGATGAAGACAAACATGGTAATGAATTCAAGAAAGCCTAGAGGATTTTTATGTGTAAAGATGTAAAAGAACAGCTAATATCAACTGGGGCTTGTACTACTAATCTCATAGTGATGAAGCAGCAGTTCTAAACCACTAAGCTACCTCCATTATGAGAAATATTTATTATTGAGAGTACATGCTTATGGTGAATAATTTGCTATAGATAGCCATAAATACTAACAATAAAAGTAAAAGTAAAAGCTAAGAGAAAATGAACAGCAAGCCTGCCTGAGATTTGGATGCAGCTGCAGAAAATGACTTTCTAAAGAAAAACTCCCATACAAAAAGCTCAAGATGGTCCTTGTTTGGCTGAGGAGGAGCAATAGACTACTCTGCCACTCAATGGAACTAGTATCCAAGGACATGGCTAAACAAAGCACATTCAGCTCTAGCAAGCAACAGCTAAAAGTGAGTGCTTGAAGCAGAACTATTTGGGATTAGGGCTTACCTAGTACCCAATACTCAACATAAGGGAAATTTACCTGTAAATGTACAGCCAATATCAACTGCATCAGCCAATATCAAATGCATCAGGTATGAAGGCCATTTCATTTGCAAAATTTTCCATCATATTATCTAGTTTACCCAATATAGATTTTGTTTAATCCCAAAGAATAATGACTTACCGTATTTTTCGCTCCATAAGATGTACTTTTTCCACCCCCAAAAAGGGGGTGGAAATAAGGGTGCGTTTTAAGGACCAAATATTTTAAAAAACCCACAAAAACAACCAAACCCCTGTACCTTTTTTTTCCATCCCGGCTCCCAGCATGTTTTCAGCGCTCCTGCCTTGGTTCTCCTGCTCTCTTCCGGCAGCGGCACAGCGGTGCATTAGGCAGGTGCGCGCTTTTTGTGTGCCTATCTGGTCCTGCGTTGCACTTCGAATGGTTGCCGTCAGTTCTCATGAGTCCCGCAAAAAGGGCGCCCCTGCCTCATGCATTGTTGTCGCTGCCGGAAGAGAGCAGGAGTGCGGAAAGCGCGCTGGGAACCGGGATGGAAAAAAAAAGGTACCGGGGGGACTGGCTGGCTGACTAGCTTGGGGTTGGCTGGCTGGATGCCTTGGGGCTGGCTGGCTTGGGGCTGGCTGGCTACGTTGGGGCTGGCTAGCTGGCTTGGGGTTGGCTTGGGACTGGCTGCCACTACACGTGCCTACCATTAGACGTGCCCACCACTAGAAGTGCCTTGTACCCTATCCCGGCCTACCACTAGACCACCAGAGGGGGGACAGGGTACAGGGCACACCATTTGGTTCAGAATTTTTTGGGGAGGGTTTTCCTCCTCTACAGGTGGGTGTGTCTTATGGTCAGGTGCATCTTATAGAGCAAAAAATACGGTATATCTCACTTCACTTCAGCATCTCCAGCCCTGATGAGTGAAAGAGCAGAATTGTGAGACACTTACCTGGTTTTCCACTGACAACAGCCTGTACCTTGCGTGGTAAGCTAGTTAGTTCACAAAGAAAATTATAAACACGGTGACATTCCAGCTCATCCCATCCTGCGGTCAGGGTCTGAAACATAAGCATGGAAGGCACATCACCATGGAAGACTGTATATTGTGTCACTGTCTTGTACTGTGTTGTCTACTTCAATACTTTTCTCCTGTAAACATTTTTATTTTCAACAAAAAATGTACTGTACAAAAAAATCCAACATGTATATTCAACAACCTTGACTGTGATTATAGATTTTACAATATAAGGAACAGATATAAAGAAAATTCAGCCCTATCAGAGATTATGGGCCTCTTCTATCAAACTGTGCTAGCAGTTTGTAGCGCGGTGAGCCGTGCTGAATGGCCCGCGGTGCTCCCGATACTCATAGAGTTCCTATGAGCGTCAGGAGCAGTGCGGGCCATTCAACGAGGCTTTCTGCACTAAAAACTGATAGCACAGTTTGATAGAAGAGGCCCTATATAAACATTAAACAGCAAATCCCTTAACAAATTCCCAAATTATTTGAAACTTAAACATCTATACTTCACTGCTGAAGTTGCATCATGTTTAAATGATAACTACAAAATATTTAAACACAAAAGTGGTCATTTTAGCCCTATTCTTGTTTTGGACATCTGAAAACTAGCATTTAGATATCTATGTTGCAAGAACATTCAAATCCCTATTAAATAAAGCCTATATATGGACATCTAACACTGCAATATGGCATGGGGACATGATCTGGGCGAGACTAGGGAGGGGTCAAAATATGGACGTCTAAATCTGATTACACAAGGGGAAGGGATGCACATGTCTAAAAAGATAGATGTTATTTAGAACTGGTACTTGGCACGTCCAGGTTACAGACAAGTGCTCTGAATGAGCAGCTGTCCAATGGAGGGATTAAGACACAACATCTTAATCTTCCAGTGGTTGTTGTTCCCTTTCCTCTCACCCAAAAGCGAAACTGGCAAGGGATACCAAACTCTATGCCAGCTTCAGGTATGGGTGTGGCAGGGGTAAAACTGTGGAACAATCTAATTGCACAGCTGAGTACGATTGTCACGATCCTGGCACTGCCTACCCGAAGGGCTAGGCTGAGTGTCCACCCACCGAGGCATAGGCCAAGTGTTCGCTCACCGCCTATTGGGGAATAGGCTGAGTGTCCAGTCACTGGAGCTCTTATGCTCAGAGAGGGTTTTGGTCTTACCGAGGTTTAGGCACTATGCCTGCATTGCTCCCCTCAAGGGTCACCAGGAGCTTCTGTTTCAAGGAACTCTCTCTATGCTCCTTTCTGCTGGGAGTCCATTAATGAACCCCCCTTGTCAGTTCAGGGTGAGGCACCTCTTGACCTCTCGAAATGTTCCCCCAAGGATTGAGGAGTCCAAGCCAGAGCTCCTCTCCCTATCAGGAGTCCAGTTTACAGTTCTAGGAGTCTCTTTTCTTTACAAATCACCACTTTTCTCTGCCACTTGATTATTATGCAAATTAGGATGCAAATTAGTTATTCAAATCTTTACTATTGAGCAACAGAATCCTCTGGAGTAATAGGGGTAGCTGGTTCCTAACACCACCCACCTAGTCTTCCACTATGACTAGAACCTAGCTATTCCCTGTTTAACCCTGGGGTACTCTGGGGAGAGGTCGACTCTGATGTAGCCTTCTCTCGGGGCGGCACTCTCTCACTTGATGGGACATACACCCCATCACAATGATTGATAATGTACAGCAATTTAAAAAATAAAATTGTGGAACACATAGACAAATATGATTTAATGAGACAGGATAGTAGACTTGGGGGTGGGTCAGTAGAGTGGGCAGACCTGATGGGCTATGGCCCTTATCTGCCATCATCTTCTATGTTTCTATGTTAATCAGCTTGGGTTCAGCCGAGGAAGATCTTGCCTCACCAATTTGCTTGACTTCTTTGAAGGTGTGAATAAACATGTGGATAAAAGTGAGCCAGTTGATGTAGTGTACCTAGATTTTCAGAAAGCTGTCCTCATGAGAAGCTCCTAAGAAAATTAAAAGAGTCATGGGATAGGTGGCAAAGTTCAGTTGTGGATTAGGAATTGGTTATTGGACAGAAAACAGAGGGTAGGGTTAAATGGTCATTTTTCTCAATGGAGGAGAGTAAACAGTGGAGTGCCGCAGGGATCTGTACTGGGACTGGTGCTATTTAAATTATTTATAAATGATTTGGAAATGGGAACCACAAGTGAGGTGATTAAATTTGCAGATGACATTAAACTGTTCAAAGTTGTTAAAACTCATGCAGATTGTGAAAAATTGCAGGCAGACCTTAGGAAATTTGAAGACTGAGCATCCAAGTGGCAAATGATATTTACCCCCTGTTTTACTAAGGTGTGCTAACTGATTAGTGTGCGCTAATCGAATTACCGCACGCTAAATGCTAACGTGTCTATAAACTAACATGCACGCGTAAGCGTTTAGCGCACGCTAAATCAATTAGCGCGTGCTAATCAGTTAGCGCATATTAGTAAAACAGGGCCTTAATGTGACAAATGCAACATGATGTACATTAGGAAGAATAACCCAAATCACAGTTACCAGATGCTAGGGTCCACCTTGGGGGTTAGCGCCCCCAAAAAAGATCTGGGTGTCATTGTAGACAATACGATGAAACTTTCCGCCCAATGTGTGGCGGCGGCCAAAAAAGCAAACAGGATGCTAGGAATTATTTTAAAATGGGATGGTTAAGACTAAGAATGTTATAATGCCCCTGTATCGCTCCATGGTGCGACCTCATCTGGAGTACTGCATTCAATTCTGGTCTCCTTATCTCAAGAAAGATATAGCGGCACTAGAAAATGTTCAAAGAAGAGCAACCAAGATGATAAAGGGGATGGAACGCCTCTCATATGAGGAAAGACTAAAAAGGTTAGGGCTCTTCAGGTTGGAAAAGAGACGGCTGGGGAGAGATATGATTGAAATCTACAAAATCCTGAGTGGAGTAGAACGGGTACAAGTGGATCGATTTTTCACTCTGTCAAAAATTACAAAGACTAGGGGGACACTCAATGAAGCTACAGGGAAATACTTTTAAAACCAATAGGAGGAAATATTTTTTCACTCAGAGAATAGTTAAGCTCTGGAACACATTGCCAGAGGTTGTGGTAACAGTGGATAGCGTAGCTGGTTTTAAGAAAGGTTTGGACAATTTCCTGGAGGAAAAGTCTTTAAGAGAAAGACATGGGGGAAGCCACTGCTTGCCCTGGATCAGTAGTATGGACTGTTGCTACTCCTTGGATTTTGGCCAGGACTATGGACCTGGATTGGCCACCATGAGAATGGGCTACAGGGCTTGATGGACCATTGGTCTGACCCATTAAGGCTATTCTTATCCTTATTTGTAGAAGCTTTTTGTGTAAGTGGGTGAAGAGCAGTGATTAACAGGATGCAGTAGATGCAAGATGAACAGTTATTGTACTGTATGTTTTGATATTATTGTTTAGCATTTTATGTTATGCATTTTATCTTGTGTTAGTGATTTATGTATACATTTTTTGGAACCAGCTTAGGTTTTAGGCAGGCTATAAGTTTTTATAAATGAATAAATCAACCAACCATGCTAAGCCAACTGCTTTCACCACATTCTCTGATAACAAATTACACGTTGATTGAAGAAATATTTTCTTTGGTTTGTTTTAAATGGAGAAATTAAGGCTTACCTGTTACCTCTCTTTCTTTTAGTTCCTTCAGACTGGCACAGACATGGGTTTAAGCTCCTCTGCCAGAAGGTGGAGACTGAGAAGAAACTGAACTGTAGCAGATGTCCAGAAGATGAGCCTCCACTCATACCATGAGAAGAACTGTCTCCTGCACTACCAGATGACTCTTGGTTCCCCCCCTGTCAATTGACATAGGACACCGCCTTGGCATTGTCGGAGATTACCCGAACAGCTTTGCCCTCCAGGAAGGACTGGAAGGCCTCAAGTGCCAACTGAATGCCTCTGGTCTCCAGAACATTGATCGACCAGAAGGCCTGCCCTGAGTTGAATGACTGAGACACTGGGCTCCCCAGCTAAGAAGACTGGCATCCAAGAGATGAACCGGCCACTGGTGCTGATCCATACTTACCCCCACCTTCTAGTTTAAATGCCTAGAAACATATTGTCTAAATTTCTCTGCAAGGATTCTTTTTCCTGCTGTAGTAATATGTATCCTATCATTACAATATAGCTTCTTGTCCTTCCATGTATTTCCCCATCCTCCTATGTACCTAAAGCCTTCTTGATGACACCAGGCTTTGAGCCACCTATTGAAGTCCTCTGTGTTTTTAATTCTTTGCTCTCCCTTTCCATTTGCAGGCAGTACTTCGGAAAAAGCCACAGTCTATATAAAAGGTTTCAAGCCCTCACCAAGCTCCCAAAAGGCTTTCTGGGCTGCAAGTGTAGAGTTGTTGGCCAGGCTATTTGTTCCCAGATGGATAAAAACATCAGCTTTAGACTTCTTGGTTTCTTCCTTAATTATAGACAGTATTTGTTGGGTACTCCTAGTACATAGTTCAGACCCTGTTGGGTCAGACCAGGGGACCATCTTGCCCATCAATCCGCTCACACGGAGGCCCATCAGGTCCAGGACCTGTATAGTAATCCTCTATCTATACCCTTCTATCCCCTTTTCCTTCAGGAAATCATCCAATCCCCTCTTGAACCCCAATACCATTCTCTGTCTTATCACACCCTCTGGAAGCGCATTCCACGTGTCCACCACCCTTTGGGTGAAGAAGAACTTCCTAGCATTGGTTCTGAATCTGTCCCCTCTTAATTTTTCCGAATGCCCTCTTGTTCTTGTAGTTTTCGAAAGTTCGAAGAATCTGTCCCTCTCCACTTTCTCTATGCCCTTCATGATTTTGTAAGTCTCTATCATGTCCCCTCTAAGCCTCTGCTTTTCCAGGGAAAAGAGCCCCAGTTTCTCTAATCTTTCAGCATATGAAAGGTTTTCCATACCTTTTATCAATCGCATCGCTCTTTTCTGAACCCTCTCGAGTAACGCCATATCCTTCTTAAGGTACGGCAACCAATATTGGACGCAGTACTCCAGATGCGGGCGCACCAGCGCCCGATACAACGGCAGGATAACTTCTTTCGTTCTGGTTGTAATACCTTTCTTGATAATACCTAGCATTCTATTCGCCTTCTTAGAGGCCGCTGCACACTGTGCCAACTGCTTCTTTGTCTTATCCACCATTACCCCAAGTCCTTTTCTAGGGTACTTTCACCCATTACCAGCCTTCCCATAGCTGTACTTCGGGTTTCTGTTTCCTACATGCAGGACTTTACATTTCTCTACATTAAACTTCATCTGCCATCTCGTCGCCCACTCTTCTAGTTTGTTTAGGTCCCTTTGTACGTCTTCACAGTCCTCTTTTGTCCCAACTCCACTAAACAGTTTGTTGTCGTCTGCGAATTTTATTACTTCGCACTTCGTCCCTGTTTCTAGATCGTTTATAAATACATTGAACAGCAGCGGTCCTAGTACCGACCCCTGCGGAACACCACTCATGACCCTCCTCCAGTCAGAGTAGTGGCCCTTCACTCCTACCCTTTGCTTCCTACCCACCAACCAATTTTTGATCTATCTATGTACGTCTCCTTCCACCCCATGGTTCTTCAGTTTCCGTAGTAGGCGTTCATGGGGTACCTTGTCAAAGGCTTTCTGGAAGTCTAAGTATACGATGTCTATGGGGTCCCCTTTGTCCATTTGTTTGTTAATTCCTTTGAAGAAGTGCAATAAGTTCGTTAGGCACGATCTTCCCTTACAGAATCCATGTTGGCTTGTTTTCTTCAGTTTATTCCTTTCTAGATCTCATAGATGCTGTGTTTTATCAGCGCTTCCGCCATCTTCCCCGGAACCGAAGTCAAACATACCGGTCTGTAGTTCTCCGGATCACCTCTCGATCCTTTTTTAAAGATAGGCATAACATTAGCTATTTTCCAATCCTCTGGGATCTCGCCTGTTTTCAGGGATAGATTCCAAACCTGCTGTAGTAGTTCCACTATTTCCTCCTTTAGTTCTTTCAATACCCTAGGGTGGATTCCGTCTGGGCCGGAGATTTGTCAGTTTTTAATCTATCTATCTGCTTATATACATCTTCAAGGCTTACCTCTATGGCTGTTAATTTTTCTGCTTGATCTCCTTTAAAAATTTTTCAGGTTCTGGCATGTTAGATGTGTCCTCTTTTGTAAATACTGAGCCGAGGATCCTGGGAGACACTTCACTATTTTAGGCTCCTTGTCTTGTGTTTCAATGTTTATGCCTCTGATGACAGAATCCTCTAGGCTTGATAATGAAGCCGGTTTAAACTACATGTACTTACCTGAGAGTTTGAGCTTTCACCTGCTGTGAAATGTGATATAATAAACCTGAACTTTTTTTTTAAAAGTCAGAACTGTTTAGAGAGTTTTCTTTATTGTTTGAGTTTCAAAGAACCTTTTCTTTTGGAATCCTTTTGGCATTCTCACCCTGAAGGGCCATTCTCCATTTTGAGTGGCACGCTTGTCTCAGCATAGTCATCCGCCACGGCACTATGGCTACCCTAGCGAGGGCCGGGTGGGTAACTGTTTATCCAAATGCCCAATATTTGAATCCACATTCCCTAATTTATCTACTACTTCCTTGGAAAAATTCTGCATCTGACTTGTTACATTTTTCAGCATTACCTCCATTCTCGTATTAAAACACCAAAGATGAGAACATAAGAATTGCCGCTGCTGGGTCAGACCAGTGGTCCATCATGCCCAGCAGTCCACTCACGTGGTGGCCTTTTGGCCAAAGACCAGCGCCCTAACTGAGACTAGTCCTACCAGCATACGTCCTTGTTCAGCAGGAACCTGTCTTGAATCCCTGGATGGTATTTTCCCCTATGACAGACTCCAGAAGAGCGTTTCAGTTTTCTACCATTCTCTGGATGAAAAAGAACTTCCTCACGTTTGTACGGAATCTATCCTCTTTCAACTTTAGAGAGTGCCCTCTCGTTCTCCCTACTTTGGATAGGGTGAACAACCTGTCCTTATCTACTAAGTCTATCCCCTTCAGTACCTTGAATGTTTTGATCATGTCCCCTCTCAATCTCCTATGTTCGAAGGAAAAGAGGCCCAGTTTCTATAATCTTTCGCTGTACGGCAGCTCCTCCAACCCCTTAACCATCTTAGTCGCTCTTTTCTGGAGCCTTTCGAGTAATACTGTGTCCTTCTTCATGTACGGTGACCAGTGCTGTACGCAGTACTCCAGGTAAGGGCGCATCATGGCCCAGAACAGCAGCATAATAACCTTCTCCAATCTGTTCGTGATCCCCTTCTTTATCATTCCTAGCATTCTGTTTGTCCTTTTCACCTCTGTTGCACATTGTGTGGACGGCTTCATCGACTTGTCGATCAGAACTCCCAAGTCCCTTTCCTGGGAGGTCTCTCCAAGAACCGCCCCGGACATCCTGTATTCATGCATGAGATTTTTGTTACCGACATGCATCACTTTACACTTATCCACGTTGAACCTCATCTGCCATGTCGATGCCAATTCTTTGAGTCTGATTATGTCACGTTGCAGATCTTCGCAATCCCCCTGCGTCTTCACTTCTCTGAATAACTTTGTATCGTCCGCAAATTTAATCACCTATGGCCTACAGAATCAGCAATTACAATGCCTGAGGCCAGTTGGGGGTCCAGAACGTCTGATGAAAATGCCTGTAAGCCTACTTCCGGCTCCAAGCCACCTGTAAGATTATGAGGGAGTGGCGGGGTATGATCTAGGGAACTCAGTGATGCTCCAGATATAGAATGATTATATGTTTGTGATAAATTTTATCCTGTAATAAGTAGACAAATAATATTTTTTATTGTGAGCCACTCTGAACCTATTTGTAGTGAGAAACTGGTTTATATATACCAATTTAGATTAGATCTAAATGAGGAATGTTTTAAGGATTGCAGATCTGTAATCAATCCTCTGGAACAGTGGTTCTCAAATCTGTCCTGGTGGACCCCCCCCCAGCCAGTCGTGTTTTCAGGATATCCCTAATGAATAAGCATGAGAGAGATTTGCATATAATGAAGTGATAGGTATGCAAATCTGTCTCATGCATATTCACTAGGGATATCCTCAATACTTGACTGGCTGGGGATCCCCCAGGACAGATTTGAGAACCACTGCTTAAGAAAAGAAACTATTAACCTCAGCTCCAAATGGTTTCATTAGGGGTTTCACACACACAATTTTTCCAAATTTGAAAAAAGATTATTAGAATAGCCATAAATACTAATAATAAAAGTAAAAGCTAAGAGAAAATGACAGCAAACCTGCCTGAGACTTGGATGCAGCTGCAAAAAATGACTTTCTAAAGAACAACTCCCATACAAAAGGTCAAGATGGTCCTTGTTTGGCTGAGAAGGAGTAATAGACTACTCTGTCACTCAATGGAACTAGTATCCAAGAACATAGCTAAACAAAGCACATTCAGTTCTAGCAAGCAACAGCTAAAAGTGAGTGCTTGAAGCAGACTTATTTGAGATTAAGGCTTACCTAGTACTCAGTACTCAACATAAGGGAAATTTACCTGTAGAAACACTCCATAGCATGGCAGACCTAAACACTGCATAGGAGCTGAACATCCACCCAATTTGAAACATGAAATCTACAAAAAATGAGATGTGCTAATAATTAATCTTGATGGGCAACAAAATCATTAATTCTTCACATATTTAACCAGTACTTTAACATACCAAAAAAATACAAAAAATATAGGAAAGTTTCTCACCTGTAAGAAAGGTATTCTCTGAGGACAGCAGGCATATAGTTTCACATCTGGGTGATATCATTCACGGAACCTGGCATGAACAGTCATAGAAACATAGAAACATGAGGGCAGATTAAGGCTAAATGGCCCATCCAGTCTGCCCATCTGCAGTAACCATTATCTCTTCCTCTCTCTAAGAGATCCCATGTGCCTATCCCAGACTTTCTTGAAATCAGACAGTCTCTGTCTCCACCACCTCTACCGGGACACTGTTCTGTGCATCTACCACTCAAGTGCATTTATGCCATGAGGTCTCCCAGAGTCTTATACAGGGGCATCAATACCTCCTTTTTCCTACTGGCCATACCTCTCCCTATGCACTCTAGCATCTTTCTAGCTTTCGCCGTCAACTTTTCAATCTATTTGGCCACCTTAACATCCTCACATACAATCACACCCAAGTCCCACTCTTCTGTCGTGCACATAAGTTTTTCACCTCCTCAGGTTTTTGCAGCCCAAATGCATGATCTTGCATTTCTTAGCATTAAATTTTAGCTGCCAAATTTCAGACCATTCTTCAAGCTTCGCCAGGTCTTTCTTCGTGTTAAGTCACACCATCCGGCGTGTCTACGCATTGTTAAACGCATGGAATAATTTGATATAGCGTTCAAATCAAAACTTTAATAAAACTTGAAAACTTGGTATCATCCGCAAAGAGGCAAATCTTACCCAACAGCCGTTTATAATATTATTTATAAAAATGTTAAAAAGAATAGGCCCAAGAACAGAACCTTGAGGCACACTACTGGTAACATCCATTTCCTCAGAGTGATCTCCATTGATCACTACCCTCTGTCACCTTCCACTCAACCATTTCTTGACCCATCCCGTCACTTTGGGACCCATCCTGAAGGCATTCAATTTATTTATTAGACGTCTGTGTGGAACACTGTCAAAGGCTTTGCTAAAATCTAAATATACCACAACTAGCGCACTCCCTCTATCCAATTCTCTGGTCACTCAGTCAAAGAAATTGATCAGATTTGTCTGACAAAACCTACCTCTAGTGAATCCATATTGCCTCCGGTCCTGTAATCCATAGGATTCCAGAAACTTTACCATTCTCTGTTTTTAAAGCATTTCCATTAATTTGCTTACCACAGAAGTCAAACTTACTGGCCTATAATTCCCTATTTCTTCATTACTTTATCTTTTGTGGAGAGGGACCACATCTGCTCTTCTCCAGTCCTCCAGTACCACTCCCAACTCTAGAGACTCATTGAAAATGTCAATCAGCAGGGCCACCAGAACTTAACATAAGAACATAAGAACATAAGCAGTGCCTCCGCTGGGTCAGACCACAGGTCCATCTTGCCCAGCAGTCCGCTCCCGCGGCGGCCCGAACAGGTCACGGCCTGTCTAAGTCACCAGAAGGGGCCCCCTTGCCACCTTGGTTTCCCATTGAGTCTTATCTTCCCATCGAAGTCCTAACCCTCTGGTCTTGCACATGCACGACCTGGTTGGATTTCTATACTTATTACTTGGTTTGCTTTCTATACCTGTGTTACATCCCAGCACCTCTCTCAGTATCCCACGATCCCCCTATCCCTAAGTTCCTTTAGCACCTCGGATGTACACCATCTGGCCCCATCACTTTGTCTACTTTTTTTTTAGCTAGCTCCTCACGAACACAACCCTCTGAAAATCGATCAGGGTCTACCACTCCTCCATCCATATTCACGTTGTCTTCTGTGGACCCACTCCCGGCACTTCAGCCTTGAACATAGAACACAAATATTTGTTAAGCAATTCAGCCTTTTCTTTATCAGCTTCTACATATTTCTCTCCTTCACCTTTGAGTCTCACAATGCCACTTTTACACTTTTTCCTATCACCAATATATCTAAAAAAATGTCTTGTCTCCCCATTTTACCGTTTCAGCTATTTTTTTCTTCTATTTGCATCTTTGCTTTCCTGACTACACGACCAGCCTCTCTTAACTATTCCAGATATTTTTGCCTCTTTCTGTGATCTTTTGTAGTTTATGAAAGTTAATGTACACCATCTGGCCCCATCACTTTGTCTACTTTTTTTTTAGCTAGCTCCTCACGAACACAACCCTCTGAAAATCGATCAGGGTCTACCACTCCTCCATCCATATTCACGTTGTCTTCTGTGGACCCACTCCCGGCACTTCAGCCTTGAACATAGAACACAAATATTTGTTAAGCAATTCAGCCTTTTCTTTATCAGCTTCTACATATTTCTCTCCTTCACCTTTGAGTCTCACAATGCCACCCGACCATGTGCCTCAGGCCGCGCCCCCAGGTGGGACCTAAGGCTCCAGGGCCTATTCTGATTGGCCCACGCGCCTTAGGCCCCACCAGTAGGCGGAGCTTTAGGATGGATGGGCCAATCCGGCCTCATTCCTTCGTTGGCTGCCTGCCGGACAGGCGGGTTTGGCTCCCGTCTGTCCGGCCAACTACCAAAGGTACGGGGAAGGGGGGGGGGGGGGTCGTGGGGGTCGCCAGGGGGGTCGCGGGTCGGCTGGGGGGCGGTCGGAGGTTCTTGGGGGGGGGGCGTTCGTTGGGGGGGAGGGGGGGTTTGCGTCGAGGGCAGGAGGGCCTGGGATCCCTCCTGCCCGTAATGTAGTGCGGGGTGGGGTTAGGGGGTCGCCGTGGCCAGGAGGGTTTGGGCTCCCTTCTGGCCCAACTACCAAAGGTACGGGGAAGGGGGGTGGGGGGGTCGTGGGGGTCGCCAGGGGGGTCGCGGGTCGGCTGGGGGGGCAGTCGGAGGTTCTTGGGGGGGGCGGTCGTTGGGGGGAGGGTGGTTTGCGTCGAGGGCAGGAGGGCCTGGGATCCCTCCTGCCCGTAATGTAGTGCGGGGTGGGGTTAGGGGGTCGCCGTGGCCAGGAGGATTTGGGCTCCCTCCTGGCCCGATATTGTTGGGGAGTCGGCGGTCCTTCGGGGGGAGGGATGTATCGGACGTCGGGGGGGGGCATCAGGCTTTCAGGATGGGGACAGACCTTCAAGGGGGGACAGTGCACGGAAGTCAGGGGGGGTGAACGGAGAGTCGGGACAGCGCACGGAAAGTCAGGGCGGGCGAAAGGAGCGTCGGGCAGCATGCGCGGTATACCCGTGAGCGCGGTATACCAAAGTTTTTGTACAGATCATCGTGATTTCTGCGCGCTATACCCGTGTGCGCGTTTTACACGGGTGCGCGTTATATCCGCGAAAATACGGTACTGTTGGAAATTGAATAGGATAAAGACCTTCATAAACATTCCCACAGCTCGCCAGCTAGCCAGACGAACCTTTTCATCTCGCTAGTCGCTGTTCTTTTCATCTCCCCACCCTCAGTAAAAACACAAAATCATGCAGAAAAACCCATACTCTTCACGCAAATCCCGAACAATATAGACAGACAGGGTGGGCACTGTGCCGGTCTGGAGAGACTAAAAGAAAGAAAATTAGCAGGTAAGAACCTAATTTATCCTTCTTTCAGCGTCTCTTCAGACCGGCACAGCTCAGTGATAGGACATACCAAAGCAGTACCCATCATGGGTGCTCTCCAAACACCGTGTCCCAATGTGCCTGAACATCCACATGGTAGTGCCGCATAAAGGAATAAAGAGAAGATCAAACCACCGCTTTTCAGATATCAACCGGAGGCACCAGGGAAGACTCAGTTCAAGAGGCTGCCTGACCCCAAGTAGAATGAGCATTGAGAAATTCCGGAACAGATTTCTGCTGAAGGAGATACGTGGAAGCAACTGTCTCCTTGAACCAGTGCGCTATAGTAGCCTTGGAAGCACCATTCCCCTTAAGAGGACAAAAAGACAATCCGATTTCCAAAACTCCTGGGTCTGCTGAACATAAGAGCGAAGGACCCGACAGACATCTAATTTATGCAACTGCCTCTGATCCAAAGAGCCCGCCCAACTACCCAAGACTGTGAGGACCATGGACTTGTTGACATGAAAAGGCGAGACTACCTTCGACAGAAAAAAAGGAACTGGCTGCAGCATGACACGTTCCCTAGAAAACTCTAGGAAGGGAAGCCTACAAGAAAAAGCCTACAGCTCGAAAACGCGTCTCGCTGAAGTAATAGCAACCAGAAAGACGGCCTTAAGAGCAAGGTCTTTCAATGTGCAGGAGCCCAGAGGCTCAAAAGGAGGGTACACAAACATTGACAGTACCAGATTGAGATACCAGGCTGGAGCTAAAGGCTGCACCGGAGGCTGGAGCAACTTAGCTGCTGGCAAAAACAGAACTACATCCGGAGAGGAGGTCAAGCAGCAAACCTGGAAACGTAGATAAAGCCGTACCTGGAGGGAAGACCAGGGAAGGCCTCTGACCAGGCCATCCAGCAAGAACACCAAGATGTGACAATTGACATAAGCCACCGCAGTGGCATTGTCTGAGAGAACCCGAACTGACTTGCCCGTCAGCAAGGTCTGGAATGCTAGCCGCGCCAACTGGATGGCTCTGGTCTCCAGAACACTTATCGACCATGACTTCTCCTCCGGAGACCAGGAGCCCTGAGCCGAGCAACCGAGACATTGAGCTCCCCAACTGAGGAGACTGACGTCCGTGAGCAGCACAATCCACTGAGACTGATCCAGATTCACTCCTAGTACCAGAATGGAAGACTGAAGTCACCAACGGAGACTGCGATGAACTAACGCCCAAAGAGGAACAGGAGAGTCCAGGGAGTACATCTGAGGGGACCACCGCTGAAGAAGAGCATACTAAAGTGGCCACATGTGAGCTCTAGTCCATCGAACCACATCTAGGGAGGCTGCCATTGACCCCAAGACCTGGAGAAAATCCTGTATCCAGCAGAAGACAAATCTGCAACTGCAACATGCCCACTTGGGCCTCTGGGAGGAACACCTTCCCTAATCTTGTGGCGGAGAACCCCAAGTGCTGAGACGGAGTCAACTGGCTTTTGGACAGGTTGACCATCCATCCCAGTAACTGCAGAAACTCCACAACCCAAGCTGTAACTCGGGAGCTCTCCTGAAAAGACTTTATTCGATCAGTCAGTCGTCCAGATAGGGATGAACCAGAATGTCCTCCTTGCGCAAAGCCGCCACTACATCCTCCATAATCTTGGTGAATGTCCGCAGAGCCATAGCCAGACCGAAAGGAGGTGCACAAAACTGTTGGTGTTGTCCCAAGATCACAAAGCAAAGGAATCGCTCCAACTCCACCTGCTGGAGACTGAGAACAGACTGAGTGTACTGGGGAATGCACAACCCACTTGTACTACAGCCAAAAGTTTATGTCTCGGTCTCCAACTGCTGGTCATGGTGAGCTATTACCCATCAGTGAGCTGTGCCGGTCTGGAGAGATGCTGAAAGAATAGTGTTTTTAAGGTACGAGAGATATCAACTCAACCTATTCTCTTTTGATTTTTTCCTCTCTTCCTCCCAGTGAGGGAAAACATCTTATACTACAAGAAGTCTCACTCACAGCATCTATTGCTAACAATCAGAAAAGTCATGAAATTTTATGAAGCAATAAAATAAGCTTGCTCTTACCTCTGAAAGTATCTTGTGAATGTACCTGAGTCTTTCTTTAGTAGGCAGAAGCAGAGTACACCTCTTAAACAACAAACCTATAAAGCATAAGAAAATAAAAGATCTGTACACCTGAAGTCTGGATCTTGGTCACCATAAACTGTCTGCATTACCAGCAGCAGTGGCTACAGATTAATAAAACAAAGGAGCCAATATTCAAAACAGGAAGCTCTACTGCCCATCTAAATTTCTTCCTACCATCTAAGTGGAGATATTCAACAGCACTTAACCAGACAGTGCCGCTGAATATCCTCTCAGATTTCTCAATTAAAAAGTAGGCAGAGCAGGGGCAGTGCTTGGGGCAGCCTCAGGTTATGCAGGTGCTGGCAATATTCAGTGCCAGCACCCCCATACTTGAGCAGCCTAATTTAGGGCCTCTTTTATCAAACCCAGATGTTAACAGGGGAACTCTCCACTAATCCAATTCTACTGTTTTCCTACCCAAAAGTATAGTAGCAAATGAAAACAAACTGTAACTGCTCCATCTTTACATACAGTACTCATTTATTTAGTTTGTTATACTGCCTTTAGCTTGTTATACTGAATTTGAGCTACGGGTTCTGTACTGGTTTACAGATTCTAAAGGAAAGAAAATTAGCAGGTAAGACCTAATTTCTCCTTTTTTAGCAGACCAATCCTGACTCTTGGAAAGTACCAACATAAGAACATAAGAATTGCCCTCTCTGGATCAGACATTAGGTCCATCAAGTCCAGCGATCCGTACCCTGGCATAGTTTTGGTCCCCATATCACTCTAAGCTTCTCATAGGGAAATGTGCATCCAGCTTACCCATACCCGTATCACTCTATGCCACTCTTAAGAAGATGTGCATCTAGTTTACCCTTAAATCCTAGAACGGTGGATTCCTCAATTACTTCCTCTAGGAGAGCATTCCAGGTGTCCACCACTTGCTGCGTGAAACAGAACTTCCTCATATTTGTCCTAGACTTGTCCCCCCTCAGCTTCAGTCTGTGTCCTCTTGTCCGAGTCACATTGGACATTGTAAATAGCTGTTTTTCCTGCTCTATTTTGTCGATTCCTTTCAGTATTTTGAAAGTCTCGATCAGATCTCCTTGCAGTCTCCTCTTCCCAAGGGAGAACAACCCCAGTCTCCTAAGTCGTTCCTTGTAATCCAGGTTCTCCATACCTTTCACTAGCTTTGTTGCTCGTCACTGCACCCTCTCCAGCAGTTTTATATCCTTCTTTAGGTATGGAGACCAATGCTGGATGCAGTATTCCAAGTGTGGTCTGATCATGGCTCTGTAGAGTGGCATTATAACTTTCTCTGATCTACTCGTGATTCCCTTCTTTATCATGCCCAGCATTCTATTTGCTTTCTTCGCCGCCGCTGCGCATTGCGCCAACGGTTTCAGGGTACTATCTATCAGTACACCCAGGTCCTTTTCTTGTTCGGTCTTTCCCAGAGTTGCACCTGACATACTGTACTTGTGTTCCTTATTCTTTCTGCCTAAATGCATCACTTTGCATTTTTCCACATTAAACTTCATCTGCCATTTCTCTGCCCATTTCTCCAATCGACTCAAGTCGCTCTGGAGTTCCTCGCTGTCCTTCAGCGATCTGATTGCCTGGCATAGCTTTGTGTCATCTGCAAACTTGATGATCTCACTGGATGTTCCTTCTTCTAGGTCAGTGGTTCCCAACCCTGTCCTGGAGGAACACCAGGCCAATTGGGTTTTCAGGCTAGCCCTAATGAATATGCATGAAGCAAATTTGCATGCCTATCACTTCCATCAAATGCAAATCTCTCTCATGCATATTCATTAGGGCTAGCCTGAAAACCCGGTTAGCATGGTGTTCCTCCAGGACAGGGTTGGGAATCACTGTTCTAGGTCATTGATGAAAATATTAAATAAGATGGGCCCAAGTACCGAGCTCTGGAGTACACCGCTAGTCACTTTCTCCCATTTATGCCCACTCTCTTCTTTCTGTTCTCCAGCCATTTGCCTATCCATCTTAGTATATCTCCCTCTATTCCATGGCCTTGTAGTTTCCTGAGAAGTCTTACATGTGGAACCTTGTCGAACGCTTTCTGGAAGTCCAAGTATATAATATCCACCGGTTCTCCACCATCAATTTATATGTTCACTGTCTCAAAAAATTGAAGTAGGTTTGTCAAACATGATTTCCCTTTCCTGAATCCATGTTAACTGGCTCTCATCAGGTCATGTGTGCCTGACTATGCTATCTTTGATCAGCGCCTCAACCATCTTTCCAGGGACAGATGTGAGACTCACAGGTCTGTAGTTGCCTGGCACTCTTCTCGATCCTTTTTTAAATATCGGCGTGATGTTCACGATCTTCCAGTTGTCTGGTATCTGTCCTGTTCTAATTGACAGGTTGGCAAGTTTTTGCAATAGTTCTCCGATTTCAACTTTCAGTTCTTTTAAGACTCTCGGGTGAATTCCGTCCAGTCCAGGAGATCTATCATTTTTAAGTTTGTCGATCTGGTAGTAAATCTGGTCCAAGTCCACTTCTACTGTGGTGAGGCTGTCCTCTACGACCCCCTTGAACACTTTCACTGTTTCAGGTATTGTAGCGGTGTCCTCTTTTGTAAAGACTGTTGGTCGACTGTTGGCTTTCCCCTGTCCTTTAGTTTAAAGCTTTCTCGATGGCCCTCTTCATGTTGCCTGCCAATACTCTTGCTCCTTCTTTGTTGAGGTGCAGTCCGTCCTTTCTGTAGTACTTGCTTTTTCCCCAGAACACCGTCCAGTTGCGCACGAAGTCAAAGCCTTCCTCTTCGCACCATCGTCTCATCCAGGCATTGATCGCTTGCAGTTCCCCTTAGCTCCTTTACCTCCTCGTTTGGGCTGAACTTCACTAGAAGCTTCTCCTGTTCGCGGATTTCTTCTTCTTCAAAGGTGAGGAGTTCTTTTAGTTCCAGCACTGTCTCCTCTAGCAGCTGGACTTGCCTTTTCAAGCTATGCAGCTCCATGCAACAACTGCATGGTAGTGACATTCATGGGTGGGTTACTCCTAATCCTAAGGCAAACACCCATGCTCCAAATCCCACATTCTGATGAGTAGCAGTTTCTTACCTGTAACAGGTATTATCCAGGGACAGCAGGCAGATATTCTCACAGATGGGTGATGTCATCCATAGAGCCTGGTATGGATGGTCTAAAAGTACAGTATCACTAACTCTTCAAAAGTCTTGAGACAGCCTGTACAGTGCATGCACGAGTGCCTTCCCGCCTGACGTCGGCTTGCAGGACCATCAGTTCAGGTAAAAAAGCTAAGAGGCCAACTAGGGGAGATGGGAAGGTTGTGAGAATTTCTACTTGCTGTCCCTGAATAACACCTGTTACAGGTAACTGTGCTTTATCCCAGGACAAGCAGGCAGCATATTCTCACAAATGGGACTCCCTAGCTACTACAAACGGGATGGAGGGAAGTTGGCGACTACATAGAGAATAAGTTATTTTTTCTTTAGAACTGTTTGGCAAAACCAACTATCTCATCTGGAATTAGGCCCCAGACAAAAATGGGATGTGAAAACATGGTGTGGGAACTTAAGTCTGCTTCACAAATGTCCAGAATGGAAGAGAAAGCACAGTTACTTACCGTAACAGGTGTTATCCAGGGACAGCAGGCAGATATTCTCACATGTCGGTGATGTCACAGACGGAACCCCAGTACGGACACTTTAAAAGTGCATCGCCACTTTAAGACTTTCAGAAAGTTTATGATAACCCACACTGCGCATGCACGAGTGCCTTCCTGCCTAACATAGGCGTGTGGTCCCTCAGTTTAGTAAGCCAGCTAAGAAGCCAACCTGGGGAGGTGGGTGGATTGTGAGAATATCTGCCTGCTGTCCTTGAATAACACCTGTTACGGTAAGTAACTGTGCTTTATCCAAGGACAAGCAGGCAGCATATTCTCACATGTGGGTGACCTCCAAGCTAACCATAATGGGATGGTGGAAGTGTTGGCTTTTTAGGAAAACAAATTTTGTAATACTGACTGGCCAAAGTGCCCACCCCGTCTGTAGAAAGATTCAGACAGTAATGTGAGGTGAATGTGTGAACCGAGGACCAGGTGGCAGCTTTATAAATTTCCTAAATAGGGGTAGATCTAAGGAAAGCTACTGAAACTGCCATAGCTCTAACTTTATGGGCTATGACACAACTCTCCAGTTGCAGTCCAGCCTGAGCATAACAGAACGATATGCAGGAAGCCAACAAGTTGGAAATCATTCTCTTGGAAATAGGATGCTCCAACTTGTTAGGATCATAGGAGAAGAAAAGTTGAAGAGATGCTCTATGCTCTTGTTCTGTCGAGATAGTAGGCCAAAGCCAGCTTGCAATCCAGAGTATGAACAGCCGCTTCTCCAGAATGAGAGTGAGGCTTAAGGAAAAACACTGGAAGCACAATTGATTGATTGAGATGAAATTCCATGACCACTTTTGGCAGAAACTTTGGATGTGTGTGCAGGACTACTTTGTTATGGTGGAACACTGAAAGGTGAATCTGCCACTAATGCTTGAAGTTCACTGACTCTCCTTGCAGAAGTGAGAGAGATGAGAAAATCGACTTTCCAGGTAAGGTACTTGAGATGAGCCGTAGACATTGGTTCAAATGGAGGCTTCATTAACCTGGAAAGAACCAGATTGAGGTCCCAGACTACTGAAGGAGGTTTGAGAGGTGGTTTCACATTGAAAAGGCCTTTCATGAATCTGGAGACCAAAGGATGAGCAGTGAGAGGTTTACCCTCAACTGGCTGGTGAAAAGCAGTAATAGCGCAGAGATGGACTCTGATAGAAGTCAACTTGAGCCCAGAATCAGAAAATGGAGAAGATAATCCAGCATCAGTGAAACTGAAATGTATTGTGGATCATAGTGATGGAGAAAACACCAGGAGGAGAAACAAGTCCACTTCTGTAGATAACATTGTTGTGTGGCTGGTTTTCTGGAGGCTTCTAGAATAAGTCTCACTGGCTGAGAGAGGCGAAGCTCAGCTGCATTCAGCCCGAGAGATACCAAGCTATCAGGTCTAGAAACTGAAGGTTGGGATGTTGCAGTGTACCTTGACTTTGCATAAGAAAATATGGAAATATCAGCAGAGGAATGGGTTCCCTGGAACTGAGTTGAAGTAGAGGGAAGAACCAAGGCTGCCTGGGCAATTGAGGAGCTATGAGAATCATGGTGGCTGTCTCCTGCTGGACTTTGAAAAGAGTCTTGAGAATGAGAGGAATACGTGGAAATGCGTAGAGAAACTTACGTGTCCAATCCACTAGAAATGCATCCGCTTCCAGATGATGAGGAGAGTAAAGTCTGGGGCAGAATTGGGGCAGTTTGTTGTGGGGAGATGCAAACAAGTCCACTTGAGGAGTACCCCACTGAGCAAAGATGAGAAGGAGAAATGCAGAGTTGAGCGTCCATTCGTGAGGTTGAAGAATTCTGCTGAGCTTGTCCGCTAAGCAATTCTGCTCTCCCTAAATGTAGACTGCTCTCAGGCAGATATTGCGAGCGGTCGCTCACAACCAAATCTTTTGAGCATCCTGTTTATATAGTACATCGCTACTTGATTGTCCGTGCGAAGTAGGAGGACTTGATTGTTAATGAAGTGCTGAAAAGCTTTAAGGGCACAGTAAATTAACCTGAGTTCCAACAGACTGATGTGAAACTTCCGTTCTCTGTTGGACCAATGACCCTGGGTCTGTAGGCCATCTAGTTGCACCTCTCAGGTATATGTTGACGCATCCGTAGTCAAAATTTTTTGATGAGGAGACATGTGAAACAGGAGTCCTCTGGAGAGATTGGATGAAATCATCCACCACTGTAGCGATTGTCGAAGAGATGACATCACAGAAATACGTTGTGAGAGAGGATCTGTTGCTTGGGACCACTGAAAGGCTAGGGCCCATTGAGGTCTTCTAAGATGGAGCCTCACCAGAGGAGTTACATGGACTGTAGATGCCATATGGAACACCGTCTCAGCTAAATCAAAATCGATGGCTGAGGAGAATGACGGCAAAAAAACAATCATTTTTTTTTAGTTTTATTTTAAAACAGAAAAGAAAGAACGAATGTGACTAAAAAAGTAAAAAAACCTCACGAGAGTGGGAAGGCAAAAGCGACAACAGCCTTTGAACACGACTTCTTAGCTCCGCGGAAAACTAAGAACTGGGGGATTGCACGCCTACTTTGGGCAGGAAGGCATTCACACATGCGTGGTGCAGGCTATCGTGAACTTTCTGAAAGTCTTAAAGTGGCGATGCACTTTTAAAGTGTCTGTACCGGGGTTCCGTCAGTGACGTCACCCACATGTGAAAATATTATGCCTGCTAGTCCTGGGATAACTAGATGAATCAGGACCCCCATTCTGTGAAGATACACCACTACACTGGAGCCAGCCCGCAAGATCGAGAACCCAAAAGCGGCATCTTCCCAAGCTGCTACGTCCACTAAGTAGCTACTCTACAAATCTCTGCGGGAGAAACTGCCTGAGACTATGTCCATGAGGATGCAACACTCCTGGTCGAATATGCCTTAAGAGAAACCGGTGACTGCTTGTCACAGGTGATGCATGCTGACAAAATGGTCATGGCATGGATGTTATTTAAAAATATCGTCGTGGAAGCCCAGACCAGATGTATTCCACGTATCAGCAAAGGTGGAAAGAAGAGGAAACGAGAGCCAGCATGGTTAAAAGGTGAAGTGAAAGAGGCTATTAGAGCCAAAAAACATCCTTTAAAGAATGGAAAAAGGATCCGAATGGAGAAAATAATAAGAAACACATGTACTGGCAAGTTAGATGCAAAGCATTCATAAAAACAGCTAAGAAAGAATATGAAGAGAAACTTGCAAAAGAGGCAAAAACTCATAGCAATTTTTTAGGTACATCAAAAGCAGAAATCCGGTGAAGGAATCTGTGGGACCGTTGGATGACCAAGGAGCAAAAGGGGTACTCAGGGAGGATAAGGCCATAGAGGAAAAACTGAATGAATTCTTTGCTTCGGTCTTTACGGAAGAAGATGTAAGAGATTTACCTGAACTGGAAATGGTTTTCAAGGGTGATGATGCGGAGGAACTTAGATTCAAACAGTTTTTATTGATGCAAACATCATCAAATACAACATCAAAGCACATCAATAATGCATCAACTATTTATAATAATAAAATGCTACGCGCGCATGCGCACCGCATGTTCCCTGATCCGTCGTGATGTGGCGGCACGAGTGCGCATGCGCTAGATGGTGCGGAGTGAGGGGCCGGGACTTAGGGGAAGGAGAGCAGGCCCGGAATTTGGCTGGGCCCAGCCAGACAAGACCCCCCTTCCTCGCCGCACCCAGGCTCCGGCGGTCCCCGCCGGCAGAGGCAGAAAGACAGCGGTCGCTGGCTGTGTGGACGTGTTTCCTTAAATCCCGATCCTTTCCGTGTAAGGCAGATCGTCGTCGTCATCGCACCCTTCCCTACCGGCGCACCCGAACTCCTGTCCAACCCTCCCTTCACACGGTCTGGTCGCTATCCTTAGTCCCTTGCCGCCCTCCCTTCCTGCGGTCCCGACAAACCTCTCGCCTCTAGCAGCAGCCACAGCACTCTAAAGACGCTGCTTCACGGCCTTCTACTGCCCTGATTTGCTCTGCCGCGTCCCTGATGACATCATCAGACATGCAGCAGAGCAAATCAGGGTAGTAGAAGGCCACGAAGCAGCATCTTTAGAGTGCTGCGGCTGCTGCTAGAGGCGAGAGGTTTGTCAGGACCGCGGGAAGTGGGAGGCGGCAAGGGACTAAGGGACCCAGAGTGCAAGGAGGATAGTGATCGTCTGCTTCAGCAACATCTTCTGCAACAAAATCCGGCAAGCCAGCAATTTTTGTCTTCACAACCCACCACCTATCTATTCACACCATATTCACCCAGCTTCCACAGGTGATAGCTACCCCACTGCAACCTCTCCATGTCACTGTGCCTGTGTAGGCACAAATTCAAGTAGCTCCCCCACAGGAATCTACAGTACAAGAAAACCAGCAGATACAAATGCAGAGCTGTGATAGTTACTTTGCTGCAGATTCTGCTTCAGCAAAAGACCTAAGTAATGGCTATGAAGGAAGTAATGTAGTTGAATCTGATGGGGAAAGACCTCCCCGAGCTGAGTTTGCTGATGACACAATAAAAAGCTTGAATGAGAAGTTACGAACTTTACTGTACGGGATGCGGCAGAGGGAACTTTCCCAATGGGTGCAACTGGGTGGGCCTTGAGGCGGCTGTCGGCGGAGGGAACCTCTGATCAGGGGCAGAGCAAGGTAAGTGTATCATAGGGATAAGAAGGAGGAGGGGGGGAGAAAAAGGAAGGGAGGCCTACTGCTGGACAGGGGGAGCAGGAAAGAGGTGCTGATGGACAGGGGGGGGTGAAGAAAAAGGAAGAAGGCCAGACCGCGGGAAGAGAAGGGGGTGGGGTGGGGGGAAATGCTACTGCTGCTTCTGCACAGGGGGCAGGGAAAGACACAGAAAGACAGACAAAGAAAGGGGGCCAGGGAGAGAGAAAGACAGAGAGAGAGAGAGAGAGACAGACAGAAAGAAAGACAGACAGACATATATTCTAGCACCCATTAATGTAACGAGCTAAAAGACTAGTTATAATATAATATACATAATAAAGGACAAATTCCAATTTCAATAAACTCCCACTTTATCTATATGTGTTTGAATCTTTACCGTCCCTTCCCCACCCAATAGTACTCTCTACCCAATGATACTCTCTTCATTTAAGAAAGCTCGGTGAATCTGGAAGATGTACTGAGCCAAATCGACAAGTTAAAAAAAATTATAAATTGCCAGGACCGGATAGTATACATCCCAGGGTACTAAAAGAACTCAAACATGAAATTGCTGACCTGCTGTTAGTGATCTGTAACCTGTCGCTTAAATCGTCTGTAGTACTGGGCAAAATGGTAGAAACAATTATAAAAAATAAAATTATGAAACATGTAGATCAGGGATCTCAAAGTTCTTCCTTGAGGGCCGCAATCCAGTCGGGTTTTCAGGATTTCCCCAATGAATATGCATTGAAAGCAGTGCATGCACATAGATCTCATGCATATTCATTGGGGAAATCCTGAAAACCCGACTGGATTGCGGCCCTCAAGGAGGAAATTTGAGACCTCTGACGTAGACAAACATGATTTAATAAGACAGAGTCAGCATGGGTTCAACCGAGGGAGATCTTGCCTCACAAATTTGCTTGACTTCTTTGAAGGTGTGAATAAACATGTGGATAAAGGTGAGCCGGTTGATATAGTGTATCTAGATTTTCAGAAAGCTTTTGATAAAGTTCCTCATGAGAGGCTCCTGAGAAAATTAAAGAGTCATGGGATAGGTGGTAACGTTCAGTTGTGGATTAGGAATTAGTTATTGAATAGAAAACAGAGGGTAGGGTTAAATGGTCATTTTTCTCAATGGAGGAGAGTAAACAGTGGAGTGCCACAGGGATCTGTACTGGGACCGGTGCTATTTAACTTATTTATAAATGATCTGGAAATTGGAACAACGAGTGAGGTGATTAAATTTGCAGATGACACAAAACTGTTCAAAGTTGTTAAAACGCATACAGATTGTGAAAAATTGCAGGCGGACCTTAGGAAATTGGAAGACTGGGCGTCCAAGTGGCAGATTAAATTTAGGGCCTGTTTTACTAGCGGCTGCCGCACGGCAACAGCCCCGAAGCCCTTTAAATTTCTATGGGCTTTGGGGCCGTTACCGTGCAGCAGCCGCTAGCGCGGCTTTGTAAAACAGGCCCTTAATGTGCACAAATGCAAAGTGATGCACATTGGGAAGCATAACCTAAATCAGTTACTAGATGCTAGGGTCCACTTTGGGGGTTAGTGCACAAGAAAAGGATCTGGGTATCATTGTAGACAATACGATGAAACCTTCTGCTCAACATATGGCGGCGGCCAAAAAAGCAAACAGCATGCTGAGAATTATTTTAAAAAGGGATGGTTAACAAGACTAAGAATGTTATAATGCCCCTGTATCGCTCTATGTTGCAACCTCTTTTGGAATATTGCATTCAATTCTGGTCTCCTTATCTCAAGAAAGATATAGTGGTGCTAGAAAAGGTTCAAAGAAGAGCGACCAAGATGGTAAAGGGAATAGAACTGCTCTCGTATGAGGAAAGACTAAAACGGTTAGGGCTCTTCAGCTTGGAAAAGAGACGGCTGAAGGGAGATACGATTGAAGTCTACAAAATCCTGAGTGGGGTAGAATGGGTACAAGTAGATTGATTTTTCACTCCGTCAAAAATTACTGACTAGAGGACACTCGATGAAGTTACAGGGAAATACTTTTAAAACCAATAGGAGGAAATTTTTTTTCACTCAGAGAATAGTTAAGCTCTGGAATGCATTGTCAGAGGATGTGGTAAGAGCAGATAGCGTAGCTGGTTTTAAGAAAGGTTTGGCAAGTTCCTGGAGGAAAAGTCCATAGTCTGTTATTGAGAAAGATATGGGGGAAGCCACTGCTTGCCCTGTATTGGTAGCATGGAATATTGATACTCCTTGGGTTTTGGCTAGGTACTAGTGACCTGGATTGGCCACCGTGAAAATGGGCTACTGGGCTTGATGGACCATTGGTCCGACCAAGTAAGGCTATTCTTATGTTCTTATCTGGCTGTAGAGGCCTTGGATGCTGGCCTGCCTCATGTGGACTGGTTGGTTAGCACAAAGAGATGGTTTGAAAGATGAAATTCATTGGTCTTTTCCAGGTATTGAAGTTAAACCCTTCGCACATCCAGTTTCTGTAAAACCCTAGGGTTAAAAAGCAGGCAGACAAATCTCTTGGTTGTTGTGGAAATCTTCAGGCTGCCAGTTGGGACCGACCCTGACCAAGACCTCCACCCCACAAAACCTCAGAATGCGATGGGAGGGTGGGGGGCAGATACACAGCCGGCTCCCTGATACCCCAAGGGTTCTTACTCAGGGAGCCCACAGCCTGCTTTCAAGCCTCTGAAAAACTCAGAAGATGAGCTAACTTCCAGGGGAATGGACCCCGAGCCCTGAAGTGACACAGAGCAGGCTTGCCACTTGAGGGCTTGCCCTGCGAGCTGCAGTCCGGCTCTGTGGAACTTGCATCCTTTCCCAAGCAGAGAACCCCAAAATAAAGGGTCTCAGAGCACCAAAGTCTCAAAAACGAACAATAAGAAAAACTAAACAGAGCATATCAGAAACAGCTCTGCATAGTTCGCTTATAGAAGGAAAAACTGAAGGGGACATTCCACTCCACTGGGAATAAGGGAGGTATGGAGAGCTGTGAGTGACACACTTCTGCAAAGTTGGTTCGTGGCTGAAGATTGATCACCTAATTTATGGACTCCTGTGAAGATGTAACAAAATTATTGCTTTGGTTTCAAGCAGCGCTTTCCTCAGGATTCTCCACACACTAGTTACTCCACGTATCTACTACCATAGGACTTTTAGGGATCCCTGAAGAAGACTATCTTGTCGAAACACGGACCGTGTTAGGTCTACGCTTTCAGCGAACTAGGTCCTTTAGGTTTTTATGTGGATTACTTTATTTTTATGTGGATTACCGTATATACTCGAATATAAGTCAATCCGAATATAAGTCAAGACCCCCTTTCCCCCCATAGAGGAGGAAAAATGTTGACTCGAATACAAGTCAGGCGGCTTAATATTCAAGTACCCTGCCCTGTCAGGTTCTGCACCCAGCTCCCTTTCTGCCAGGCACTGTACCCAGCACCCTTTCCTTCCTCCCCTGTCAGGCATTGCACCCAGCCCCTTTCCTTCCTTCCCTCCCTCCCCTGTCAAACTCTGCACCCAGCATCCTTCCTTCCCGTCAGGCACTGCACCCAGCTCCCTTTCTGTCAGGTACTGCACCCAGCACCCTTCCCTCCCTCCCTGTCAGGCATTGCATCCAACCCCCTTCCTTCCTTCCCTCCCTCTGCTGTCAGACTCTGCACCCAACACTCTTCCTTCCCTCCCCGTCAGACTCTGCATTCTCCCTCCCAGGCTCTGCATCCTGCCGCCCTCCCTGTCCTAGCCTCATACCTCTACTGCCGATCGCCGGTTGAGGTGCAGTGGGCAGGATTCGCAGAAACCATTAAGGAAGCAGCTCAGCAGTGCCAAATCGCGCCTGCTTGTGCTTTTCAGCGGCCGAAGACACTCACGGCAGCCAGTTAACAGTGGGGCAGGAACTTGGAAAGTTTGCTCCTGCCCGCTGCACCTCCACCGACGAGGTATGAGGCTAGGACAGGGAGGGCGGCAGGGTGCAGAGCTTGCGGCAGTGGCGGCATGCAATAATTTTGGAAGGGGGTGTATTGGCTTGAATATAAACCGGGACCCCCATTTTTGGGCTAATTTTTTGGCCCAAAAATCCCGGTTTATATTCGAGTATATACGGTACTCAATTGTACTTTTGGACCTTTGAAATTCTCAATAAAGTCCATTTCAGGAACATCGTCACTCCACAGTGTTTTTTGGTTTCTCTTGGACTTTCTTCTCTGTGGATTTCCTAGGGTCAATTTTTTTGTTTTTGTCTTGATGTAACAGAATACCCATTTATGAATAATATAGCTAGATGCTAAGGAAACCCATGCTTTTTGAACTACTGTAGTTACACAGCTGTGGTAATACATACTGAAAATAATTTCACAAAGGAATTTCTATGTATAAAGCCAGTTTTACATGCAGAAAGGACTTTTAATAAAACTGTGCAGCTGTATAAGTATGTGCTCCTATAAGACCTTGCATACTTATATGCACACCACACACAGGTGTTCCCAGGGGTAAAGCTTAGGCAAAACAGAGGTAGAGTTGCAATGCATATGCATAGTTTACAAAATATACAAGTATATGTGTAGAGTACACATATGTACTTACACCAACTTTGGAACATGTGTAAATACATACTTTTCAATTTGCATGTTACTGGGGCTGGTTCTTAAAGCCTAGTTTATAAAGGAAATAAACAATGTTGCTTTTATAAAAAGAGACCCACAAAAAGGCAAAAACGGTCAAAGGTTCCCAAGAGTGGTGGTGAAACAGTGGCCCCAACAAAGGTTAAATCAATAACCAACAAAATAATATGAATAAAGTAAGTAACTATCAGAATTTTACAAGACTTAGGTACCCTCAGTGCAAAGGAACAGCGATGGGAGCGTAGCTTCAACACTTCACGCATCAAGGTGACGCCGGGAAGGCGTACACCTACACACCATCATAGGGTACCAGAGTGTGTGTTATAAATCAAAATGACACAATCACCAATAAAGCAGTGCAAAATAAACTCAGGTGGACACTGTTACCACAACCATTCAGGGAATCCCCCAGCCAACTATCCCAAAAATAATTGAAAAACGAGCAAAACTTAGCTTCATAAGATTTTCATCCAAAGTCCAAGGGAAATGAGACAGGGCAGACATCTTCCAAATATAAATTTTTAAAAAATTTACTTGAAAAAAAATGGACATCTTCTTGGACTTTAAACATAGACATTCTTTTATTGAATTAATTAACCCCACTATCACAAACATCTTCTATATGCATTTCTGTTAATAACATCACCTAGAGATCTGTAGTGGTGTGGCAGAGAAGGTTCTTGTCTCTTGTCAGGTAAGTGAAGGCTATGAAAATCCTGAAGCAAAAAACGCCTGCTTCCAGATGGTGTTGATATGTAATTAATGAGGTGGTTGCTGATGGTCTTCGACACCATGCTTAACATGCTAATATCCTTCACTGTGAAACACAATAGCAATACAAAATAACAGAATAATATTTATAAGCCCATGCTGCACAAAGGCAGCTGATAGAACAATCAAGAATTTGGCTACAAAGCATAAGCTTTCACACTACCAATTGAGATCTGCTTTCTCAACAATTTTCTCATGGCAATATAATGGTAGAAAACCTTTGAAAAGACTTGCCGGCCTCGGTATTTTCACGCAGATAACGCGCACCCGTGTAAAACGCGCACACGGGTATAGCGCGCAGAAACCACGATTTTATGTTCAAAAACTTTTGTATACCGCGCTCACGGGTATACCGCGCATGCTGCCCGACTGTCCTTTCGCCCGCCCCGACTCTCCTCTGGCCACCCCGACTCTCCTTTCGCCCTCCCCGACTCTCCGTGCGCAGAATTTCCCAGACCACCTCTTCCTCTCAACACATTGACACGCTAGTGGGTTTATTTTATAGCTTTTTCACTCCCTTCGGTCTGCCTGTCCCCCTTGAAGTCCTGTCCCCCCTTGAAGGTCTGCCTGTCCCCCTTGAAGGTCTGTCCCCATCCTGAAAGCCTGATGCCCCCCCCCAATGTCCGATATATCCCCCCCCGGCAGGACCACTCGCACCCCCACCCCGAAGGACCGCCGACTCCCCGACAATATCGGGCCAGAAGGGAGCCCAAACCCTCCTGCCAATGGCGACCCCCTACCCCCACCCCGCACTACATTACGGGCAGGAGGGATCCCAGGCCCTCCTGCCCTCGACGCAAACCCCCCTCCTTCCAACGACCGCCCCCCCCAAGAACCTCCGACCGCCCCCCCAGCCGACCCATGACCCCCCTGGCCGACCCCCACGACACCCCCACCCGCCTTCCCCGTACCTTTGTGTAGTTGGGACAGACGGGAGCCAAACCCGCCTGTCCGGCAGGCAGCCAACGACGGAATGAGGCCGGATTGGCCCATCCGTCCCAAAGCTCCGCCTACTGGTGGGGCCTAAGGCGCGTGGGCCAATCAGAATAGGCCCTGGAGCCTTAGGTCCCACCTGGGGGCGCGGCCTGAGGCACATGGTCGGGTTGGGGGGCGGTCGTTGGAGGGAGGAGGGTTTGCGTCGAGGGCAGGAGGGCCTGGGATCCCTCCTGCCCGTAATGTAGTGCGGGGTGGGGGTAGGGGGTCGCCGTGGCCAGGAGGGTTTGGGCTCCCTCCTGGCCCGATATTGTCGGGGAGTTGGGGAGTCGGCCGGGCAAGAGGGCTTGGGCTCCCTCTTGCTCCGATCGTGGATGCGGGTGCGGGTGGGAGCGCGTGCGAGCGGTCGTTCGGGGTGGGGGTGCGAGCGGTCCTGCTGGGGGGGGTGAATCGGGCGTCGGGCTGGGTGGGAACTATGTAAAAAAAATTTTGTATACCGCGCTCACGCGTATAACGCGTGAGGGGTATGCGCGGTAGGTAAAAACGCGTATAACGCGCGCGTTATATGCGTGAAAATACGGTAAATATGACACACCTATTGCACTGGAACAAGGTTTAAGATTGTTTCTTGGCATCATCTAGTTTTTATATCTTGGTGTGACTCTTGTGATTGCAGTGGTCACTTTTTCATAGAGTAGCATGTTTTTTGTAATTTAAAAACATACATATGAAACTGTAGAAATATAAATGAATTCAGCTTGAACTAGAATGAAACACAATGAAACCAGAATGTTCCCTGTTAGCTAGATTTTAAAGTTTTTATGAAGTTTTTCATCAACCTTTAGTGGCCTAATAGTAGAGCTACTGCCTCAGCACCTTGAGGTTGTGGGATCAATCCCAGTACTGCTCCTTGCAACCCTGTGCAATTCAAATAATCCTGCTCTGCCCCAGGTACAAAATAAGTAACTTTATATATGTAAACCGCTTTGAATGTATAACCACAAAAAGGAAGCATACAAATCCTATTCCGCCCTTTAGGTGCTTCTAGTCTTCTGAATGTTAAATGAAATGTGATGTCCATCATGCTTTCTCTAACAGCCTCACCTGAAAGGTATTCTAAGATCATGTAAAAGATCTCCAAAGGTAGTTCTTTAAAGTAGCCAAGTGTTGATAAGTGCTGAGACTCTGTCTCAACACTGCTGCAGAGCTGGGCCTGGCTGGGTCGTCGGTTACTACGCCTGTACTTCTGGTTAGGAATCAAGGTAAAACTCGTACTTATGAGGGATGTCATCTTTCTGTTTGCCCCATAAATTTGCTCTGTATGAATAAATATACAGAGATATATTAAAAAGAAAGCACAGATGAAGCATACATTTTAACACTTCATTAATTAGTTCAAAGTATTTCCAAGCAGAGAAAATTTTAAGGGTTTTCTTATTATTGTGCTTGTTAATTTCAGGGTTCTACATGAACAACAATCTTTAACCTTTACATTACTACCTTGATCATGTGGATTCTCTGAAATCAGACACTGCTGTGGAACAACAGGGTAACTGAAGAATAGGTTCTTACCTTTGCCAATCTTTTTTGTAAACAGGAATATTAGTCTTGACCAATGGCTATTTTACAGGAAGAAGTCTGAAGAGAGCCTAATTTACATATTCTTCAGCTCCTCCTCCTCTCACTCTGGGCTGTGCTAAATGTTCTCAGTCTTTATCAAAGCAGTGAGTCAGCCTCAGAGTGGGTACAAAAAATAAGAGAGAGGGGATGCAGGGATTCTCCCCAAGATAATACAAGTCTGTTCTGCTCAACAAAAACAGCATAATTACAATATTTTGCAAGGCCTAAGAAGGTGAAATGAAACTTGTGTGTAACCTGCATCAGCAATTCAAAAGTTGCTCAATTTGTAAATTTTACACTACTGTAATATAGTCTCCTCCCTGTTCGAAAGGGGCAGTGGAAGTAAACAAAATGTCTGACCCTCCAGACATGTCTGAGACAGAAAGCAGACTAAAGAACTGACAAATTGGGCATCAAGACTGATATTCCTGTTTACAAGAAAGAAGGTTAGCAAAGGTAAGAAACTAATCTTCCATTCTAGTGCAATAGGAATATCAGTTTTGACCAAAAGAACATACTAAAGCTGTCCCCAGTGCCTAGGAAGGGACAAGTGAGCCTGCTGACAGTACCACAGAACCAAACTCTGCATACCTTCTGGCTGCTACATCCATCATGTAAAACTTGGTAAAAGTGTGGAGGCAAGACCATGTGGCTGCCCTATAAATTTCTTCAGGTGAGACAGCTCTACCTTCCGCCCAATATGATGCCATCCCTCTGGTGGAGTGTGGCTTTACTCCCATTGGAAACCTTTTCCCATTCCCAAAATAGGCTGAAGAAATTGTCAGTCATATCCATCTTGAAAATGATGCCGACTGTCCCCATCATGCTGAACCCAGGAGAATAAAGTGATGATCCAACAAGCGAAATTCATTTCTCATCTCTAAATAATGAAGAACTACTCTTTGGATGTCCATGCATTTCAGGATCTCGTCTTCCTTCTTTACCCAGGAGGGCAAAAAGGCTGGGAGATGCGCTTCCTGGTTTACGTGAAAACTGGAAAGGAAACTACCTTTGATAAGAAGGAAGGTACTATTCAAAATCTTGAGGCTGAAGTTATGGCCACTAAAAGCAGTCAACTGTTAAATCCATGAGCGAGGCCTCCTCCAAGGGCTCATACGGAGCCTAAGCTAGTGCCCACAGGACAAGGTTAAGCTTCCAGGAAGGAAAGGGCTGGTGTACAGGGGGGTGAAGACGCTATGCTCCCTTTTAAAATCTGGACACATCTGAATGAGAAGCCAAGGTTCCCTGTTTGGTCTGCCCTCTAAAGCAGGAAAGACCCGCTATATGTACCTTGAGTGAACCGACAGCAAGGCCTTTATTGAGTCCCTCTTGAAGAAAGGCTAAAACCATGGCAATTGGAGATTTAGTCAGATCTGTGTGTCTCTTGACTGCACCAGCTATGGAAACACTTCCAAACCTTCGTATAGGCTGCTAAAGTGGACTGCTTATTAAATCTTAGCAGTTCAAATAGCCTTTGTGCACTAAGGCTTCGCGCTCAAGAATCAAGTCGTAAGATCAAAGTGGTCTGGATCTTCCAGGGCAACTGGACATTGCAAAAGGAGTCCTGGATGACAGGGAAGCCTAAGCCCCAGGTTTGCGTACCACGGCTGCCTCAGCCAGTCTGAGCCAACCAGAATTACTTGCCCATTGTGGGTCCTTATCCTTCAGAGGACTCTTCCTATCATCAGCCACGGAGAAAACACTAACAGAAGCTCTGCTGGAAGCCAGGACTGGACCAGAGCATCCAGGCAGTTGCTTCCTGGCTTGCATCTTTGACTGAAGAACCAAATGGTCTTCTTGTTGCTGGCTGATGCCATGAGATTGAACGCCAATCGCCCCAGCGCTGTACAATGTTGTCAAAAGCTTCCTGAGACAGAGACCACTCTCTTGGATCCAGTGTCTGACAACTCATGAAATCCACTTGCACATTGTTCACTCCTGTTACATGTACCACTGAGAGAGCCAATAGATGAGCCTCGGCCCATTGGAACAGCATTTGAGCCTCCAATTTCAATGGTGCACTCCTGGTGCCTCCCTGTCGGTTGATGTAGGCTACCCTCTTGCATTGTCCGAGAAGACACAGACCACCTTACCCTCCAAGATGCTCTCCAGTGCCCGAAGGGCTAGCCTGATTGCTCTTAGCTCCAAGTGGCTGAGTGACCAACCCCTCTGCAAGGATGACCACAGGCCTTGCAGTGGGCTTCCCCAGCCGAAAAGGCTGGCATCTGTCATCAAGATCTCCCATGTGGATATTGTCGCACAGCGGGTGCCAGGCCCTAAGGCGGGTGCCCTCGCTAAGCGTAATTTATGATCTTGGCATGCCTTCAAAAAGCGAAAGCCCTGCTGGGAAAATAATAGTCAGAATGACAAAAGCTCCTAAAAACACAATAAGGCCACAGTCCAGCCACTGTTCAAATAAAGTAGGCTTTATGTTTGTACTCAGCCAATGTTCAAAATATGTAACAACAAAAATTAGCATTAGTCCAGAGGCCTGGCTACTTCAATTCCCTGTAAGTCAGGGTCTCACAGTCTCTACTTACAGGTGACTACACAAGTGTCCAAAATAAAGACAAAAACCCAAACAGTGCATCTGCTCTTGCAGTTTACACTGCAGTCTCTCGGACTTCCGGGTCAGTATAGGGCTGGCAATGCCCTTGCTTCAGGGTAAGTCCAGGAATTCACGCAGCTGACATTTTGCCAGTGAAAAACAAAAATCAAAAATACAAAACAGGTATTTTACAGTTCATTGAATCACAAAAACTTTTCCTTACCAAACTCACTGTGCCTTTCTAAATGTAGTCAGGCTTCCCCTACCAACTCTAGTAAGTTGGTGGGGGTTGGGGAATTGCTGAATCCACTTTAGTGTAAATCTTTTTTATTGTCGTACAACCAACAAACAAGCAGAGTAAATCAGTAACACAACATTCCATAGAAAACAAGAAGTACAACAATAGGTAGATTTGTTTTTTCTCCCCCCATTCACTCGCCCCTTGCCCCATCTACCCCCCAGTAAGCTGCTGAATCCACTTTAAAGAAATAGCCTTGAATATTGAAAAGGCGATTAAACAAATAAATATTAAACTTGAACTTGAAACTTGAAACTTTTAGGTCCCACAATCCCAACCCTTTGGTTCTCACGTGGATTCTGTCCCACAATCCCCACTGTAGCAATCAGCAGCTTGTAATTTCAAAACAGGAAAAAACACAATCCAAAGTCCTGCAGACATCACGGACAAGTGCTCTTCAAGCTCAGCACTGCTTCAATGGCAGTAGTGGTAACAGCCTTTATATTTTCTTCACCAATAAACATGGATAAACAAAAGAGTCCTTTTAAGGCAGGGCAGGTTTCCCTTCAACTGCCCTTACAAATTTTTAAAGTAGCATCAAGCTGCTGGGAACAAAACCAGCCAGCAAAACAGTTCTTTTATCAAAAAGCACAAAACAGTATCAGCTTCTTTACTCCAGTCCACAAAAGTAGTCAAAAAGAAAGTTTTAACTCACGTCCATTTGTTCAACAACTGGTAGCAGAGCAATCTCCATTGCTTCCTGTGGTCCCAGACATGGCAGCTGATTAGCAGGTAAGGATTCCTCCCAATCCAACATCTCTACCTTATTTCCTTGTCTGAACTCTGGAGCACCTAACCATGGGTCTGACTCCTCTCCTGGTTCAGCTTTGTCTCTCCCTGATTTGCATTACTTAAACTGCCTTTCTTTGTGAGAGCCTACGTGGGAGGACAGGCTTCAGCTCTCTCCAGGCTTTCTCCTGCTCTACAACTAATCTAAGCAGGTGTGTGCTTAAAGGAGACAGTGCCTGTTTCTTAGACTATGTCCTAATAGTGACTGGCTTAGGTTTAAAGGTGTTTTTACCCTCATAGTGTCCTAAATCCTCCCAGGACTCCTGCTCTTGGGAAATCTCCTCAGAATCTGAGACCTGGTCCATGTCAGGAGTAGAGCTGCTGCACTGATCAGCTTTCCTCAGCTTCATGGCTGTGTTTCTTGGCTTTCTACCTGGAACAATGCTAGCTGTAGTGCTGGGCTTATGACAATATGCACAGAGGCATTCTCTGGGATAGGAACTGTGGTGCCAGACTTGGCCAAGAGATAAGAAATTTGGGAACACAGTGACTCTGGTAGAAAGATGTGGCCAGCACCCTTTTGAATAAGACTCCCAGGTATTCCAGGGATTGAGTCGGTGTCAAATTGCTCTTTTGGTAATTCACAATCCAGCCCAGTTTTTCCAGAACTCAGATCACCTGATCCACTGGGTTCCACTCTGATCAGCCAGTCGACAAGGTAAGGATCTACAGACATGGGGGAAGCAACTGCTTGCCCTGGACTGGTAGCATGGAATGTTGCTACTCTTTGGGTTTTTGCCAGGTACTATTGACCTGGATTGACCACTGAGGATGGGCTTCAGTCTGACCCAGTAAGGCTATTACATTACATTACATTACATTACATTAGTGATTTCTATTCCGCCATTACCTTGCGGTTCAAGGCGGATTACATTCCAACTAAAAAACAGGAATTACATAATAATAATAATAACAGTTTATATACCGCAGGACCATGAAGTTCTATGTGGTTTACAATGATTAAAGGTGTTACAGATTGAGTGGAATAAACATAGTTCAGAGTTAGTGAATAACAGTTCTAAAGATCATTTGTTAAGGACTAAGATTGTATAGGTCAGTTACCTAAGTACTTCAGGAACAGATGTGTTTTTAAGCGTTCATGTCACACCGTTCGCCCGATTGCACCTGAGATTTCCTCAGTGGACCTTGGCCTCCCAGTGGCGTCAAGATCGGGACCCACTCTCCTTTCCTGTAACAGTGACTCCTTCCTTGAGACGCTCGCTCCGTTGGTGGACCAACTCTTCCAATCTTTCCGGGGGTTTGCTCTTTCTCGTCCCTCCGCATCGCAAGGTCCTGCAGCGAAATCTGACGGCACAGTCGAAGCAGAGCGGGGTGGAGGCCTAGAGAATGCTGGCGTAGACTTTTGAGGGTATCGCCGCGGTGGAGGTCTAAATGGCTTCTGTGGCGGTACCCGTGGCTTAGGACGGACCAAGGAGGCAATGGAGTGCTCATGTTCGGACAGGCGTTTGGTCGCCGCCTCCAAGAACTCATCGAACAATTCCGATCCAACACATAGCAGATTGGCTAGGCGCTCCTGCAAGTTCGGGTCCATATCAACCGTTCGACTCCATTTTCGATGGAACCGCTGTGACTGTAAAGGGGGAGTCCAAGTTCCTCAGGAAGGTCTGATGGAGGACTTTATTAAGAGGCAGACGAGAAGTCTCCCTCGGGGGAGAAGGTAAATCCTGCTCCTCCAAAAACTCCTTGGTATAGTGAGAACTGGACACCAGATCAAGGTCCAAGGCCCTCCCCAAATCTCGAAAAGGAGGAGGGCTTGGAAGGCGGGGAGGGAGATCGAGAGGCCCGCGTCGCCAAAAAGGAAGGGGAAGCCTCACGGGAATACCGAGGTTCCCTACCAGTACCAGACCCCGAACCCCACGACGACGCCCCGAGCGACCTCGACGGGGTCGGGGACCGCCTATGCCCTGAGGAACCCCTTTGGGAAGTCCCCTGGGAACGAGGCACCGAGGCCTGCCCCTTCTGTTTCGGCGAGGAGTCTCTCGATAACCCTCCCTCGGAGGAACGGAAAAGCCTCGGATTATCGAGGCGGAGCTCCGAGACACGCAGCGTCTCAGCCCCGGTCGGCGAGGAGCGACCGCGTCTCCGAGGAGAACCCCGAGAACGCTTGGGCTTCCTCAGCCGGCGCTTCGCCCGAGGCCGACCCGAGGGCGAGGAGCCCCGGGAGGACCTCGACGAGGAAGAAGTGGAAGAGATCCTCCGAACCTTGTCCCGAGGCTGCACACTCCGCCCCGGCTGATCGACCGAGGTCGAGGGCAAGGTCGGGGTCGAGGCCGGAGCCACCCCGGGGGCCGAAGTCGAGGGCACTGAGACCGAGGCTGCCGAAACCGGGGCACTCAAGGCCGAAGCCGGCTGCAGATGCGCGAGGGCGCCGGACAGCTCCGAGGCAATGAGGGCACGGAGCAAGTCCTGAAAAACAGGAACCCCCATCATGGCCGGTAGATCCGGGGTCGGTGGGTGCTCCCTCGAGGGCTACCTCGGTCTCGAGTATTCCCGCGGGGCACCCAACTTCGACGCTCGGGGCGGGGACGAAGACGACCCACCCACCCCCGTCGAGGATCCCGAGGATGGCTTCTTCGAGGTTGGAACTGAAGAAGGAAGTGAGGACTTACCCCGTCGACTTCGAAGTCGAGGACGCAGGCTTCGACAAAGCAGGATGTCGCGGCGAGGTCGTGGGAGTCGAGGCCGAGGTCAAGGCCGGGGCCGAAGCCGAGGCCGACGTCGAGGCCTGCCCCGCCGCGGGGTCCACGGCAAAGAGCTCCGCCATTCTGGCACAACGGTGGCGGAGAGCTCTTGGCTGAAAAGTCGAGCACCGAGGACAGGAGTCGGTGGGGTGCTCGGGACCCAGGCAAAGGAAGCACCACCGGTGGGGATCGGTGATTGAAAGCAGCCGATCGCACCGGGTGCACTTTTTAAAGCCAATCAAAGGACGGGACATGTAATCGAAAAATGGCCGGGAACGTAACGAGGTCCCATGGCCGCGGCTACCGGGAGCCCCCGGAGCCGAACGAAAAAATACTTTTTTTTTTTTTGACGATTACCGAACACACGAACGAATAAAATAATAAAGCAAGCACAGCGACCGAGAAAAATGACTCAGACGCGGTGTCAGAAGGCAAAAATAGAGAGCACAAATTCCACAGGGCTTCTGGCTCCGCGGAAAAAACTGAACTGAGGACCACGAGGTGGGGATGCGCCCTCTAGTGGGCAAGAAGGCATGCACATGCGTGGTGCAGCATAGCAAACTTGAAACTTCAATCAAGTTTGCTTGAAAAGCTGTCCGCGCTGGGGCTCCGTAGATGACGTCACCCACATGTGAGAATATCATGCCTGCTTGTCCTGGGATAATAATGAGTTTATGCATATTTAGAAGTTAAGGTAAACAAAAATATGATTTCTGAAACTTTTATTTCGATATCAAAAAAGGAAGTTCTTTGTTCAAACTTAAGGACAGCCTCTATTAGGTGAGTGGTTAACAAGGAATGATGTCAGACTGGACAGAAAATATATATTGGTGAGCAACGAACTATCAGATTGAGATTTTTGACAGAAATGCCAGAGTTTGGCTTCTGTAAAGATCTCCCAGATGACGCAAAAATCTTTTGATAATTAATTATGGAAATAAATAAACCAAATAAGCTTTTTAATACAATTTGCGTCATGTGCCATCATTCATATACACTTTACCCACCTATGAGCAAACCTGGCTATGCTCAAGGGTAGAGCTGAAAATTGATGATTGTCCCAGAGGATGGGCCTTAGGCATTTGAGCCAATGAGGGCCTTAGGCTCCTCTCAGTGTATCCCAGGATACACCAGGCAGGGGAAGGCCTGCCATTTTGAAGAGGCGGGTCTGCAGGCAGGAGGGATTGGGCATCCCTCCTGTTGTCTTCTTCAGATAAGAGGTACGGGGGTCATTTTGGCGGGGCGGGGCACCCAGAGGCAGGAGAGAGTGGGCAACCATCCTGCTGATGTTTTTTTCTAAGTATGAGGGTGGGGAAGGGGTAGCAGTTCGTAGCAAGGGGGGGGTTACATCCTCCTACCTCTCTTTATTTTTGTTCCGGGGCATTGGGAGGGCATCATTGGGGGGGGGGGGGAGGACACAACTTTTTTTTATGGGGTAGCTATTATGCATGAGTTAGACACATACAACATCTGTGCCCATTTAAAAAATGGGCAAAGTGTCTCACTCTTTGCTGGCGTCTCAGCCTGATGTTATTAGGTTCCTGAAAGGGGTTCAATGCATTTGTCCGCCTGTTAAAAGGCTTTGACCGGAGTGAAGTCTTAAGTTGATGCTTCTGGGGGTTACAGAAGGCCCCATTCGAGCCTTTGGCTAGGGCGATGCTGAAGGATGTGTTGATGAAAAGGTTTTTCTGGTGACTATGGCTTCGGCTAGGCAGGTATCCAAATTACAGGCTTTATCTTGTAGGGATCCTTTTTGAAGTTTACGAATTCTGGGCTAATGGTGCGGACCGTACCGTCCTTTCTTCCTAAATTGGTCTCGTCCTTTCATGTCATCCAGTCTCTCTTTTTTCCGGGAGGAGGACTGTGGTTCGTGGTTTCCTTCCTTGCATTTGCTCGATGTCCGTAGGATATTTCTCCACTATCTGTGGGTTACTAATGACTTTAGGCATTCGGATTACCTCTTTGTGTTGTTTGCGGGTCGCAGCAAAAGTTTGACAGCATCCAGAGCTTCAATCGCTTAATGGGTCAGAGAGGCGATTTCTTCCTCTTATTTGCTGGCAGGAAAGTAAATGCATTACTTTGCACTTTTCCACATTAAACTTCATCTGCCATTTCTCCGCCCATTTCTCTAACTGACACAAGTCACTCTGGAGTTCCTCACTATCCTTCTACAATCTGATTGCCCGGCAAAGCTTTGTGTTGTCTGCAAACTTGATGATCTCACTGGATGTTCCTTCTTCTAGGTTATTGCTGAAAATATTAAATAAGATGGGCCCAAGTACCGAGCCCTGGGGCACACCGCTAGTCACTTTCTCCCAGTCTGAGAACTTCCCATTTATGCCCACTCTCTGCTTTCTGTTCTCCAGCCATTTGCCTATCCATCTTAGTATATCTCCCTCTATTCCTTGGCTTTGTAGTTTCCTGAGAACTCTTTCATGTGGAACCTTGTTGAACACTTTCCGGAAGTCTAAGTATATTATGTCCACCGGTTCTCCACTATCAATTTGTTTGTTCACGGTCTCAAAAAATTGAAGTAAATTCGTCAAACATGATTTCCCTTTCCTGAAGCCATGTTGACTGGCTCTCATCAGGTCGTGTGTATTCAAGTGCTGGACTATGCTATCTTTAATCAGTGCTTCAACCATCTTTCCAGGGACAGACATAAGACTCACAGGTCTGTATTTGCCCGGTTCTCCTCTTATCCTTTTTTGAAAATTGGCGTGACGTTTGCTATCTTCCAATCGTCCGGTATCTGTCCAGTTCTAATTGACAGGTTGGCAAGTTTTTGCAATAGCTCTCCGATTTCAACCTTCAGTTCTTTTAAGACTCTCGGGTGAATTCCATCAGGTCCAGGGGATTTGTCGCTTTTAAGATTGTCGATCTGGTAGTATATCTGGTCCAAGCCCACTTCTACTGTGGTGAGGCTGTTCTCTATTACTCCTTTGAACACTTTCACTGTTTCTGGTATTGTTGCGGTTTCCTCCTTCATAAAGACAGACACAAAGAAGGAATTTAGTCTGTCTGCAATTTGTTTGTCTTCCTTGATGTACCCTTTTCTTCCCTGGTCTTCCGGCGGTCCCACCACCTCTTTTATAGGTTTTTTTTCCTTTTATGTATCTAAAGAAGGGCTTGATATTTTTGGCCTCTTGCGCTATTTTCTCCTCATAGTCCTTTTTGGCATCCCTCACCTCCTTGTGACATTTCTTCTGATCATCTTTGTGTTTGTTCCAAGCTTCGGTTGTTTTTGTGCGTTTCCATTTTTTAAAGGAGTCCTTCTTTTCTTCACCTGTCTAGTAAGCCATGCCGGTTCTCCTTTGCCTTTAGTTTTCCTTTATTTGGAAATCCGCAGAATGTACAGATTTTGTGCTTCCATGATAGTATTTTTCAGTAGGGACCATGCCTGATCTACCATTTTTAACTTTGTCCATCTTTTTCTTGAGCCATAGTTTCACCAGGGCTCTCATGCTATCGTATCTTCCCTTTTTAAAGTTTAAGGTCGTGGTTAAGGTTTTGGTACATTTCCCTTTCCCGATGTCAAGTTTAAAGTTGATTATGTTGTGATCGCTCTGACTTCTACTTCTTTTGTCGGTCCCATAATGCCATTTAGGACCAAGTCCAAGGTAGCATTTCCTTTTGTAGGCTCTCCCACCATTTGTTCCAGGAAGCAGTCCCCTAGCACTTCCAGGAACTTGGCCTCCTTGCCGCAGTTCGAGGTTCCCAGGTTCCAGTCTATCCCCGGGAAAATGAAGTCTCCCATAATTATTACATTACCTGTCTTACATTCTTGTTTAATTTCCTCTATCATTTCTGAGTCTGTCTCCTCCGTCTGTCCTGGGAGTCGATAGTAAAGGCCAATTTTTGTGTCTGCACCATTGTGTCTAGGAATCTTGATCCAGAGGGACTCCAGCTTCTCTGTCCTTTCCGTCATAGCCTCTCTAACAGTTTCTACTCCATCCTGAACATATAGGGCAATACCTCCACCTTTCTGCCCTACTCTATCTCTTCTGTATAGTTTGTATCCCTGTAGTACTGTGTCCCATTTGTTTTCATCATTCCACTATGTTTCTGTTATGCCAATGATTTCCAGTTCATCGTGTCTTGCTATTGTCTCTAATTCTCCCATTTGTTTCTCAAACTTCTAGTATTCGTATACATACATTTGAGTTCCCTTTGTGTTACCTTCTTGGACTTTCTAAGCTTAGCAATCTCTACTGTTTCTTTCATGGTATCCTTTTCTGCTCCTGTGTTGTCTCCCTTATTTGCTTTGTGGTCATCCCCTCCAGTGTCTGAGTAGTTGTCCATAGTTCCTTCTTCGGGGCAGTGGAACTGCAACCATCTGCCTGCTGAAGATATAGAATACTGAGGAACAGGAGCAGTTACATCCAAGAGGAACACCTGTTAATCAGTCTCTATATCTCCACCTGCTGGTAGATATATGCTATCCCACTAGTCTCTGGATTCATCTGCTGCTGTTGCTATGGAATGAGGCTTTAGGGAAAAAAATAAAACACGTAGCACAAGATGAAATTCCATGACTACTTTCGGGAGGAATTTAGGATGAGTTCTGAGGACCACCTTGTCATGATGAAATACTGTGAAAGGTGAGTCAGAAACCAGCGCTTGTAGTTCACTCACTCGACGAGCAGGTGACACAGATCAAGAAGACTACTTTCCAAGTGAGAAACTTGAGATGAGTAGTTGCAAGAGGTTCAAATGGAGGTTTCATGAGAATGGTGAGAACTACATTAAGATCCCAAATAACTGGAGGCAGTTTAGCAGAGGTTTTGAATTTAAGAGTCCTTTCATAAACCGGGAAACATGTAGATGAGTAGCTAAAAGTTTATTATTGAAACGAGCGTGGAATACACTAATAGCACTGAGGTGCACTCTGACAGAAGTGGTTTTAAGTCCAGAGTTGGATAAGTGGAGAAGGTAGTCCAACACCGAATGAATAGATGTGGAGGGATCCAGGTGATGGAGATTACACCATGAAGTAAAGCATATCCACTTGAATCGATAGCTTTGCCGAGTAGAAGATTTTCTGGAAGCAGTTATAATGGCTTGTACTAAGATTTTTTTTCTTATAAAGCAAAGGGGATCTAAGACAACTGGTCTACTATATACCCAAGATATTTACATTTATACTGATCACTGGGCACATCCCATAGCAACTGAAAATGTTATTGCTAACTATGCTCATGGATAAAAAGTATAGGCTTATGTCCAAATTTTCAAAGTGAAAGGTGTCTACATCTAATTTCAAAATTATCCCAAAAATCTATAAATTTACATTTACTCCAGCTCTTTTCTGGTTAATTTACTCACATTTTCAAAAGTATGCACATGTTAACCCCCTCTCCCCCGGCAATGCCTCTGCTTGCTGCAGGTAAAAAAAATATGTGCTCACAGGCTTGCATTTAGAAGTGAATTGTTTTCAAAAAGCAGTAAATGGCACTCAAATTTGGGTGCTGAAAAAAATGCACACTGAGCGTTATCCAATGCACAATGGTCCAAGTTGGGTGCTGTTTATAGAATAGAGCAAGCACAGGTCCATAACCAACTTTTGATGCGAGAATTTACACCAACTGAAATTTGATATAAATCCTTATGCATAAATTACGCACAGATCCCCAAATTATATAATAATGTGCACATTTATAGTGAACACCCTTGACCTGCCCATGCTCCTCCCATGACCCTTTTAAAGTTGCACAATACAAAATTAACACGTGCATTTTTATAGAATAGTGCTTAGCAAGATGCCTGTGTAAATCCAAATTGTTGCCAATTAATGATGAAAATGGATTGTTAGAGCCTAATTATTGGTGCTAATAGGCTCATTACTCAATTAAATTTCATGTGCAATTTTTAGCGCCAAATATAGAATCTGGGGGAGAATGACTTTAGAAACTACCCACTGGAAACTCTCCAGAAGTCTGTCAAATCTATCAAATCCACATTACTAAAAAAATCACAAATTACCTCAGAACTAGATCCGATTGGTCCATTCTAGGTAAACTATGACAAAATAGATTCCAAAAGACTCATACACCAAGATCTCATTTCATGTCAAAAAGTTTGCAACACTGATCCAAATATGGCTGCTCCTAGGGGTTTAGGAAATTCATAGGGGATGTTTAAAGCATTTAAAAAGCCTAGCAATAAAATGTTATATTTATATTGGGCAAGAATAATGAAAATGCTAGCAATAGAGGATAACACTGTACAAGATTTCTAATGAGAAAATGGAAATTTAGGTCCATATGTTAAAAAAACCCTACAGTTTTAGAAATGTTTTGATGAATGCAGTCTTTTCTAAAATAGCTATAGCACAGGCAAAGAATCACTTTGGCATCATAAGAGCCATTTTGCAAATTAAAACATTAAAAATGGAGTAGCATCAGTTGGAACTTTGCATGTGTAAGTAGCACTACTGACGAGTATAAGGGACAAATTTATTATACTTATGCATGTGTATGGGGCACTTGCACCCGTAAGTGATAAATTTTGTAAACCAGTTGTCTGTGAGGAACTAATTAAGGAGTGGATCTCTAAACTTCTAGCTGTTGGCATTCTGAGGTGAAATTGAAAACCTGAAAGGTAAGTACAATTTCTCTAAGCTCTCCGCCAAAGTCCAGGCAGGTCTAAAATGAGAAGTTAGCTTATGTGTGACACAAAACAAGTGTAAATGCGCATGGGAAACTTTTCATGGATATATGTGTATTGCCATTTTTAAATAAGGAATGCTGTACATATACATTTTGAAGGACCATACAAACCAGGTCTCGAACACACCTCCTTAAATTGTCTGCATGCCACAACATATACTGTAGCAGAAGAAATTATGTAAAATTTTATAACTATTAGTGCTCCAGAACAGTCACCAATATATATCTTAAATCATCCACATATTCCAGATTATATAAACCTTTAGATGTTTTTATGGCCTCAGCCCCACCACTCCACAACTAATACAAGTTTATAGGGTGAAGAATTATGTTGGGTCTACTTCTCCCGGGTCATGTCAGCTGTTAAGATAAGTGACTGAAAAGTTTTTAAACACCATTATTGAAAGAAACTAATTTATATATTTATAGAGAACAAATAAACATTAACTGAGATGATAGAATAAATTAGAATATGAATTTATGGCTGATGATGAAAGTCCACATAATTCTTCACCCTATAAACTTGTATTATTCTAAAATTGCTACCAAAACTTTGAAATACAGCAGAGTACATGACAGGTGCTTTTCTACTACTACTGCTTATCATTTCTATAGCACTACAGTACTAGACACATGTAGCACTGTACATCTTTCATGAAATATGTCTTATCTCTTCTTTAAATGGAACATTATGGGTGCCCTAGTGTTTTTAACGCATGCACCAGATTAGTGCGCACTAGCTGAAAATCTACCGCCTGCTCAAAAGGAGGCGGTAGCGCACGCGGCAATTTAGCACGCACTATTCCCCGCGTTAAGGCCCTAGCGCCCCTTCGTAAAAAGAGCCCTATATCATTATGACTTATCTTCTGCTTGCCTTCACTGAGGCAGGATGGAAAGCAGGAAATAATTTGAAAGAAACTGCAGAAACCTCCAAATGTCCTCAGCAATAAGTATCTGTTATTATTATGCTATTTTCTACCTCTTCCCATGCCTCAGTGCCATAGGAGACAAACACAGCACTTAATATAAAATGTCGAAATGTTAAAGAATAAATCTATAATGCAGAGAAACCAAAAACATATTAGGGGGGAAATCGCTTAATATTCCTCCCTAAAAAAATACATCCTCGAATTATAATTATCCTGTTCATGACAATGGTTTAATCACAACGAATGTTTTCTGTGGCTTGTAGAAAATCAATAACATGGGAAAATCTATTTGATAGAAGCAATTCTGAGAGAAAAAGCTTGCGATAAACGGAACCAGTTGGTTTACATAAAGGCAGTATCATATGGAATCCATACATATCAAATTTAGAACTGTAGACTATCCCAATCAAAATTTATAGGATTTTAAAGTTATGGGACAAATATGTCCCTTGGTCCTGAAAGGGTTAAGGCTGCAATCCTCCTCCTCTTTCCAAACTGAGAAACCGGATGACGTTTTCTTATGCTTTCCTCGGGTACTACGTCCCCATGTACTCCTACGAATCTTGCTAGCCTATGTCCCCAGTTTGCACCCGTGACCCTTGACATGGAAACATTTTTGGGGTTGGAGAGGTCAAAGAAACCAATCTCCGGCCCTGTTCCAAGTTTTCCGCTAGCTGATGCTGTCCCGGGCAAAATATTGGTAGGACCGTGGTCCCTGTAGCCCACCTCATTCCGCTACCTATGCCTCCTCGCCTCACCCTCATTTCCAGGCCTCTGGCAACTCCATGTCCCCGGCCTACCCGCTCTACTTTTTGAGATGTTTCTTCCCTCACACTCACCGCCTCCGCGAACCTAGCAATCGAATCTCATCTTTCCCGCCCTGCGCGTGCCCAGCCGCACGACCAACCAATGGGAGCCGAGCCCGTGACAGCGTGGCTCACGGAAGGAGCGCGTCACGTGCCGGTGAATTCTAGGGACACCAGACCTCAGCGCTGGTCAGGTACATACACACTGGCTCTCTCTCCCGAGTCCCGGAGACCACCTACTCGTCCCTTTCGGGGCCTTTTCCTGCTTGTTTTTTCCTTAGGGGACTAAATACGTTCGATTGCACTATCTCCTTGAGGGGGGGGGCAATCAATTCCTGCCATCTTTCCCTTTCTCAGGGTATACACCGGGAGCTATTCTCAGGCGCAAATTCTCACCAATCATGCCATTTTCTCTATCCTACAAAGGGGGGTATTCCTGATCAAACTAATTCTACCCCCTCCCCCCCTCGGGGCTGGTTTTGGTCTGATAGTCTTCTTCGGGGCCTGTGCGTGATCACACACCTTATGGGCAGTTCCTCTCTTTTCCACATTCTTGGGTATTCCCTGCCATAAACATTCTCCACCATAGGAGCCAGTACCCCCCCAATATTGGACTGTGTCCAAGGAGCGGTCATTTCAATTGGGCTTAGCATCCTAATAAGGTTGAAAAGTTGGCTCTTATACTGTCCACTATGCTGGCTACCCCTGGTCGCAAGCCCTCTCTTTTGGAATTCTCTTCCCACGCTACTAAATTTAAGGCTCTGCTTAAAACTTGGCATTCCTCGACCAAGCACAGTTTTGAGTGTCATAGCAGTCTGGAACCTTCTCTCCCCTAGATCTAGTACACTTTTTCTTTTCTTCTCTTGATTATTGTAATGTTATTTATTTGGGTGCTTTTAAGAAAATTGAGAGTGGTTCAAAACACCTCAGTTCGATTGATCTTTGGATTGAAAAAAAATGGGAGCATATTACATCATATTATTTGAAACTCCACTGGCTGCCGATTGAGGCCAGAGTTTTGTTTAACTTTGCCTGCGTTTGTTACAAATCAATTTTTGGTTTGTCACCTGGATACCTTGTTTCCCATTTTTCTTTGAACCACCCAAATATGGTCACAAGCAGAGTTTGTCTGTTTGCGTTTCCTTCTGCTAAATTATGTTACAAAATATTTCTGGAGAGAACTCTATCTTTTCAAGGTGCCATATTGAATGATTGGTGCCAAATTATGCTAGGATCCTCTTCTTATCTTGATTTTAGAAAACTATTGAAGACCCAAATGTTTGATAAATTTGTATCTTAACTGGTTGTTTCGTTTAATAATTCTATGCTTCCGTCATGCAATGTATCTTCTTTTAAATTGTATTTTTACTGTATGGTCATTTGTATGGTCAGTTCTTATTTGTTGTGGTATATAAACTGTTGTTATTATTATTAAATTTGAGTATGTTTAATTGGGCTTTAAAAGGAAATCTGGTCCTGTCATCTATGTTGTCTGCATTTGGTGGGATACAGTACAACTCTTATAAAATGATCTGCTGGATTCTGGTCAGTGGACACATAGGGCCGGATTCTGTAGGATGGCCCAGGAGAGGCGTCCTATACAGAATCGGGCCTACACTAAACCCCGATTCTGTAACCGGCGTCCAAGTTACAGATGCCGATTACAGAATCGGGTTAGAGTAGACGCGGCCGCTATACTTATCGCGGCAAGGGATCTCTCTGCCGCTATAAGTATAGCGTCCGCCTGTCCGATTGCTAGCAGAAGGGTGCCCAAACCCTCCTGCCGGAAGATGCCCCCCCCCCCCCCCCGACACTACCGATCACCAGCAGGAGGGTGCCCAATCCCTCCTGCTGGAAGATGCCCCCCAACACTATTGATCACCGGCAGGAGGGTGCCCAATCCCTCCTGCCAGAAGACGCACCCCCCCCCCGCGCTAACAGCCCCCAAACCTCCCCCCACCAAACTAACCTTTAATTGTTGGCCAGACGGGTCTTGTCCGTCCAGCCGGCAGGCCCGCCTCGTCGAAATGAGGAGGGCCCGCCCCTTCCCGGCCCATCCTCACTAAGCCTAAGGCCTGATTGGCTGTTTGAGATTTTCTAAACTAAAACTAAACTAAACCTTGAGTTTATATACCGCATCATCTCCACAACGTGGAGCTCAGCACGGTTTACAGGAATTGGGAAAAAATGAAACTCCAATGGAATTATAGAAAAAGTATGAAGAGAGGTTAGAGGGCTTAGTATATCAGAGAGGGAGAGAAAAATTACATTTTAGAGAACAGCCAAGTTTTCAGATGCTTACGGAATAGTTGAAGGGAGCTCAAGTTACGAAGTGGGGAGCTAAGATTATTCCAGAGCTCCGTGATTCTGAAGGGGAGGGAAGACCCTAGTTTACCAACATGGGATATGCCTTTTAAAGAGGGGAAGGATAATTTTAGTTTTTGGGCGGATCTAGTTGAATTTGGATTTGAGGAATTCCAGGATAATGGAATAAAAGGAGGGAGGATGCCGTGTAGGATCTTGAAGGTTAAGCAGGCACATTTAAAGTGGACCCTGGAGATTACAGGAAGCCAGTGGAGCTTGGACAGGAGAGGTGAGACATGGTCAAATTTACTTTTTGAGAAGATAAGCTTAGCAGCGGTATTCTGGATTAGTTGGAGTCTATGGAGGCTTTTCTTTGTTAGGGTTAAGTAGATAGAATTGCAATAGTCCAATCTGGAAAGGATGGTAGATTGGACGAGGACGGTGAAGTGTTTTTGATGGAAGCAGGACCTTACTTTCCTCAGCATGTGAAGGCTGAAAAAGCATTTTTTTTATCAAGGAGTTGAGGTGGTCGTTGAAGGATAGTGAAGAATCAATGGTGATGCCCAGAACTTTGCTACAGAACTCCAACTGTAGTGAGGAGCCTGAGGACAATGGGATGGAGGTGGGTAGTTGGTCTAATTTAGGGCCGAGCCAGAGTAGTTTCGTTTTGAACTCATTCAGTTTCATTTGAACAGTGAGGGCCCAAGATTGGAGGTTCGTTATGCATGAGGAAATGTTCGCTGCAAGATTAGTGAGGTTCGAGTCGGTCTCGAGGAGGACCAGGATGTCATTGGCATAGGTGTAAAGTGTTTCTAGGGGGGATGAAGGAGTTTCAGGGAAGACATATAAATGTTGAAAAGAATAGGAGATAGGGGGGAACCTTGCGGGACTCCACATGTCGGTTTCCATGGGGAGGATGAAGTGCCATTCTTGGTGACGGTGTAAGAACGAGAATGTAAGAAGTTCGAGAACCAATCAAGGACTGTAGAGCTAATGCCTATCTCGGAGAGTTGGAAGATTAGAATGTCATGATGGACGACGTCGAAGGCTGCAGAAAGGTCGAATTGAAGGAGAACAGCACATTTATTATGAGAATGAAGTTGTTGAACCTTAGAGATTAGTGAGGCCAAAAGTGATTCAGTGCTGAAGTTGGATCTGAAGCCGAATTGATAAGGTAGGAGAATAGAGAATCTATCCAGGTAGGATGAGAGTTGGGAGGATACGATAGACTCTAGCAATTTGGTTAGGAGAGGAATATTTGCTATTGGGCGATATTTGGATGGAGTGGAGGGATCCAGGTCAGCTTTTTTTAGTAGGGGGGGTCAACGCAATATGTCCCATTTCTGGGGAGAAAATGCCCGATGATAGGGCAGAGTTTATAAGTTTGGTAAGAGATGATATGGCCTGTGCAGGAATTTTCTCAAATAGGTAGGATGGAAATGGGTCCAAGGTACATTTGCAGGATTTCAGTTTCAGGCAGAGTTTAAGGACCTGCTGTTCGGAAACTTGCTCAAAGGCAGTCCAGGATCTGTTTACTGGGATAGGGTAGGAGACATTTGGGGTAGGGTTGGGAATAGCGGACACCAGAGAGTTGAAAGAGACTGCAGGCGGGAAGGAGCTTCTTAAGGTGGTGACCTTACCGTTGAAGAAGTTTGCTAGGATGTCGGCTGATGGGGAAGAGGGGAACATGGAGGAGTCATTTTTAAAAGTTAAGGAGCGCCAGATGTTGAACAGCGCACTATTCTGGTTGTTTGATCTGGTGATCTTGTCACCGTAGAAGTTTTTCCTTGCTTTTTTGAGTATAGTATTGTAGAGCTTAATGTTGACCCTCCAGGTCTGTTTATCTGTAGGAGATTTAGATTTTTTCCAGATGCGTTCCAGAGATCGACATTTCTGTTTCAGTTCTCTGTGAAATGGAAGATACCAGGGTGCCTTGCGGGAGTAGGAGATGGTTTTAGTGGAAAGTGGGGCAAGAGAGTGGTAGGTGGACTCAGAGAGGATAATCCAGCTGTTCCAGTTGGTTACTGAATCTAGAGGCTTAGGCATGGAGGAGAATTGGTTGAGAAATTTGATCCAGAACTGATCGCTTGAAATTTTTTTGCGGAGAGTTATAGGATTAGAGGTATGGGGTGAAGTCCCAAGGTGCGACATGAAGATGGGGAGACTGAAAGCTCCTAGGAAGTGGTCGGACCAGGGGACGTGATCCCAGCGGGTATCTTCGGTTGAAGTTTTGTAAGCAATAAGATCAAGGAAACTGATGAAGTCTAGTGTGTGACTTTTTTCATGGGTTGGAGAGGATACAGGGAGGGGGAAGCCTAGAAAGGTGAGGAAGTTATTAAATTCGGAAGCATCTTTGCTGGTGGTGTCGTCAAGGTGGAGATTGATATCACCAATGATCAGTAGTCTTTGAAACTTAAGGAATGCGTTAGTAATGGTCTCGAGGACGAGTTCGGAGGAGTTTCTCCAAGGGGTGTGTGGGCGATATAATAATAAGATACCCAGTGAGTGTGGATGGAGTTCATTGTTGACAGAGGCAAGCATATATTCTAGTGAGGAGTGGCTACCCTTTTCGAGGAGCTGGACATCAAAGAAAGATTTGTAGAGGAGTGCCAGACTGCCTCCTTTTCGGTTTGTTCTAGGTGAGAAGAGGCCTTGGTAGCCATGGGGGCATAGTTTGTTTTGTGTAAATAGATCGTCTTTAGTGATCCAGGACTCCGTGATGCAGAGGAATCCAGGGTCAAAGTCTACGAGAAGGTCCTTCAAAATTTGAATCTTGTTGCAAACGGATCTGGCGTTGCAGTAAAGTGTCGGGACTGGGGTGAGAGAGTCAGTGGCGTGATTGGGAAGATTGGCGGGGGGCACAGGTTTTAAAGAGGCGTGGTTGACTTTGCGGGGTTTTTTTTTGAAAGGGTGACTTCTGGTGCGCATCACCGTGGGGATTATGAGACCAGGGCAGAAGTTACTGACATTTGAGGAGTCTAGTAGATTGGGGGAGGGAGGTTTCAAGCAGAGGGTGGTCTTAAGAGATGAGCAAAGAAGGAGCCAGAAGGGAGGCTTCATGGTGAGTCTTGGGGAGCCTTTGGGGCTGGGAGGCAGGACTTGTTTGGATTGTGTGTGTGAATAGCAGAGGAGAGGCTTAGCGTCAGTTTAGGGAGAGGTCTAGGTACTTGTTTAATGTCTGAGGTATGAATTGAACAGGAGGACGGCACGGTAACTAGTAGAGGCTAATAAAACAAGAGCGGGTGAGAAATGGTTGTTTTTTTAATTTTTTAAAATTTTTTTTTAACGTTAATCAGAAGTAGAATTAAGCAATTAGAAGACTACGCAAGGGGAACTGAGCATTAAGGCCAAGTCTTAGCAATGAATACAATTTAGCGTCTAAAACAGTATTCAAGCGGAACTTAAGCAGGGAGAAACTTACAATTTTCCATGTAGAGCCTTGAACAGGGGGAACTTGAAGTCTTTTCATAATTCCTGTTCTTGTTCCTTTCCTTGAGGCAATGGGGTGTCCCCAATCACTTGTTCTTAGTGCAAGTTCTCTTAGTAGAGATCTTCTTTGTATGGTTCACGTTAGACAAAACAAGGGAAGGAGTAAAAGGCGGACTTCGCAGATCTAAACCCGCACTTCCAAAGTAGCCTGGAGATTAGGGTAGCTGTCTTGGGCCCTGCTGACTCAGGTTCAAGACCAGCTTGAACCAAACAACCCCTCCCCCATTTTCCTGCCGTAGCTCTGGGGTAAAACACAGACCTTTCTTAGATGATGTGTTTCCTCAAATTAATTATTATTAGTAATATTAGTGTTAAGACAGCACAGATCTGTGGGGTCATAGGCGGTGGAATAAGCTAAAAGGTGGACCTGTAGTCATGAAATCTGAAACCAGATTTGTCAATAAACGACAGAAGATTTTTAAGGAAGTGTGGGTTTAGATCCGCAAGGTCCGCATTTTACCTCTTCCCACAAAACACTTTAATGAGTATATAGATTTTCTTTGGTTGAGACCTGGAAGGTGAAGACATTTTTTTAGGTCCCAGCTCAGTTCAAGACTATGCAACTTGGCATGAACTGCCAACATTTCTGTTTTGAGTTCTAAGACCCATTTTTAGAGTTCTGACCTGAATGATGGATCTTTTGGGCTCTTTGCAAGTTCTGTGTTCTGACTGCCTGATTTATTGTTCTTTGTGGCCTGATCTGCGCTGCCCTCCATCACTTGTGTGGTCATACCCTTTGTAAATGGACTCTCCTAGACCAGCTTGTTTACATCGTGTGGCCATTAAGAATTCATTTTTGAGGTAAGATCAAATAGTTCCACTGCAATATAGACCCTTTATTTGCACTATAGCTTTGATGGAACCAGGTTATTAATTCACTGAACCAGAGCTCCAGCCTTAGGCTGCTGTTCTGGGGCTTGACCTCAGTTAATTCATCAGCTTATTTGTCTTGATGAAGAGCATACAGCCACTATGAAGTATAGAAGGAAGATCTGCCCCCTTAGGGAGGGACCTCTGCAATAAGAGTGTTTACATAACAGTTGGAAGCTGGGTAGTTGTGTGCTTTCAAGGGGTTAAAACACCAACCACATTTTTTCCTATGTTATTCTAAAAATTACAATAAAAAATAGAAAAAAATACAGATAAGAGTAGAAAAGGAAGCAAAAAGAAGCAAATTATAGATAAGCTAATATTCTGAGTGACCAATGACCACTGGCTTCTGACTTTTAGATCTAGACTGTCATAGACACACATTGATTACCAATTAAGAGAAAATAATTAGACCAACCTACAGATCAGCAAAGGACACAAGAAATGGGGGGGGGAACCCCAACCCTCAGTGCTCAAATACCATAGGAACAGGTGTAGCAAAACCAACGTTAATGTGATCTGAAGAGTAAAATTGTAAGAAATAAAATTGTAAGAAGCAGCAAATTTTAGTCGGACAACTTACATTTTCTTGTTAAAACTGCAAAAACAAGGCTGCATTAATGATATGGAATCAAATCTTTACAAATTGCTGCCATTTTGAGTGTCTGATATAGATCTTAAGTTGCCCAAGTGGTCCTGTTTCCATGGTTACCATCTTCTATGCCAGTCTTTTTTTTTCCTCTTGGTTGTAATTGTCTCATTGCCCACAAGATGGAGTCATAAGACCATAGAAGGCTTATAACTATATTACATTAGTGATTTCTATTCCGCCATTACCTTGCGATTCAAGGCGGATTACATCCAAACTAAAACAAGAATTACATTTCAACTTTGAAGTAATAGATTAAATGATGAGATAAAATTTTAAGGGAGAATTATGGGTTTTAGATAATGTTTGGTAACTAGAAAAATTAGAGAGTACTAAGGGTTTATAGAGTTGGATGTTGGGTTAGGATTGTTGTGCTGGATAGGTTTAACGTGTTTTTTGAAGAGTATGGTTTTAATTTCTTTCTTGAAGGTTTTGTAATCTGGATGAAGTTGTTTGTCCAATTTAGCTGCTTTGGAGGCTATTAGGTTCTCATAAAGTTTTTTTCATTTGACATTTTTGGATGATGGGTAATAGAATAGTGAATATGTTCTTCTGTGTCTGATTGAGGAGGATTGATTTAGTCTGTTATTCCAGTAAGTTGGGCTTTCTCCGTTGATAGCCTTGTAAAGTAAGCAGTAGAATTTGAAGTTCACTCTCGCTTCTATTGGAAGCCAATGCGAGTCATGGTATGCCTCTGTGATATGGTCATATTTTTTTTAGTGACTAGACAAGTCTCAGGGCTGTATTCTGCACCGTCTGCAATTGCTTCATCATGGTCGCGGGACATGGTAGGTATAGTATGTTGCAGTAGTCCAGCATCCCAAGGATTAGAGATTGCTTTTTTTTTTTCGAAGAATGATCAGATTTTTCTCAGATTTCTCATGGTCATGAATGATGTCTTTATTATTTTGTTAATTTGGGGTTGCATGTTACAGCTTCTGTCAATCGTGATTCCAAGCAATTTTAAAGTAGGTTGTATTGGGTATGAAAATGAATTTATTACAAGATTAGTTAACGTTGGAGTTTTGTCATTTTCAAGTAGAATGAAATTTGTTTTGTCAGGGTTAAGTTTTAATTTGTGCTCTGTCATCCATATAGCCACTGATTCGAGGGTTCTGTGTATTGTGTTTGCTATGAAGGATTCTGGTTGGTTGAAGGGTAGAAGAATAGTGATGTCATCTGCGTAGCTGTATGAAATTATGCCAAGATTATCCAGGTAGTAGCTGAGGGAAGCTATATATATATTAAATAGAGTAGGTGATAGGGGTGATCCTTGGAGAACTCCGCAGGGGTTGGACCAAGGTTCTGATTTTTCTTGCATTGTTTTGACTCTGTAAGTTCTTGATTGTAGGAATCCTTTAAACCATGCAAGTACTTTGCCAGAGATTCCTATTGAGTCGAGAGTTTGTAGAAGCATGTCGTGGTTGACCGGGTCAAAGGCAGCAGAAAGGTCTAATTGTATCAGCAGTATTTTTTTACCTGTACTGAGGTGTTGTCTTGCAGTGTCCATTAGTGTTCCTAGAAGTGTTTCCGTGCTATATTTGGCTCAGAATCCTGATTGTGTGGGGTGCATGCAGATGCTGTATTTACAAATTAGTACAAAACTTCTGCTATTTTTGTTTTTAAAAACAACACAATTGCTCTTAGTTTTCTGATATAGTAGTATTCAGAATCAGTTCTATCAGTATTTATTTGGATTTATTAACTGCCTTTATGAAGGTTGCCCAAGGTGGTTTATATTGAATAGTAGTCAGGTACTCTAAGCCAGGGGTGTCCACACTTTTTGGGCTTGTGAGCTACTTTTAAAATGACCAAGTCAAAATGATCTACCAACAATAAAATTTTAAAAAACACAAAGCACACTGTACACAGAGAAAATGTTAATTATCATTTATATTCCGCGGGTTTTCAAAGAGGTCAAGGCAGCTGACTTTATGCAATGTCACCTCAGTTACAACTATACAAAAAATAGACAAATATATCCCCTCCCTTTTTCTAAACCGCGATAGCAGTTTTTAGCGCAGGGAGCTGCGCTGAATGCCCTGCGCTGCTCTCGATGCTCATAGGCTCCCTGCGCTAAAAACTGCTATTGCGGTTTAGTAAAAGGGGGCCATAGTGCAAAATATAGACAGCAGATAAAAATTCTCAAAACGGACATATTTTGATCACTAAATTGAAAATGAAATCATTTTTCTTATCTTGTTGTCTGGTGATTTCATGAGTCTCCGGGCCTGTGCTCTTCAACATATTTATAAATGACCTAGAACTTGGCACGACGAGTGAGGTGATTAAATTCACAGACGATACAAAGTTATTCAGAGTAGTGAAGACACAGAAGGATTGCAAAGACCTACAAAGAGACATGAATACGCTCGAGGAATGGGCCGCAAAATGGCAAATGAGGTTCAACGTGGATAAGTGCAAGGTGATACATGTTGGTAACAAAAAATGTATTTACAAATACAGGATGTCCGCGAAGGGCTAACAGAATGCTAGGAATGATTAAGAAGGGGGATCACGAACAGATCTGAAAAGATTATCTTGCCTTTATACCGGGCCATGGTACACCCCCAGCTGGTATACTGCGTCCAACACTGGTCGCCGTACATGAAAAAGGACATAGTACTACTGGAAAGGGTCCAGAGAAGAGTGACAAAAATGGTTAAGGGACGAGGGGAGTTGCCATACAACGAGAGGCTAGAGAAACTGGGCCTCTTCTCCCTTGAGAAGACAGAGGGGACATGATCAAAACATTCAAGATATTGAAGGGAATTGACTTAGTAGAGAAAGAGAGACTGTTCACCCTTTCCAAGGTAAAGAGAGCGAGAGGGCACTCGCTGAAGTTAGAAACCTGGAATGCTCTTCTAGAGGCTGTTATAGGGGAAAACACCCTTCAGGGATTCAAGGCAAGGTTGTATAAGTTCCTACTGGAACAGAAAACGCAGGTAAGGCTAGACTCTAATAGGCACTGGTCTTTGATTTAAGGGTGGTCGCTTGAGCGGACTGCTGGGCACGATGGACAACTGGTCTGACCAAGCAGCGGCAATTCTTATGTTCTTATGTTCATCCACCGGTGAAACAGTGTTTTCTGACGTGGAATCTGTACCTGGCTCTAAAAGCCCATAACTCGGCGCCATATGAGCCATTGCAGGGAGCATCACTCATAGACCTTACCATGAAGATGGTATTTTTAGTAGCAATTGCATCAGTAAGAAGAGTCAGAGCTGTAGGCCTTGTCCTGCAGAGAACTGATCCTCAGGTTTAGTGAGGTGGGAGTATCATTACGCATAGTGCCGTCCTTTTTTGCCAAAGGTCATTTCGCCTTTCCATGTAAATCAAGAAGGATCAATGGGTCCAAGAAGAACAAGATCTTGCAGTTATTGGATGTCATAAGAACATAAGAATTTCCACTGCTAAGTCAGATCAGTGGTCCATCGTGCCCAGCAGTCCGCTCATGCGGCGGCCCTTAGGTCATAGACCAGTGCCCTAAGACTAGCTTTACCTACGTACGTTCGGGTTCAGCAGGAACTTGTCTAACTTTATCTTGAATCCCTGGAGGGTATTTTCCCCTATATCAGCCTCCGGAAGAGTGTTCCAGTTTTCCACTACTCTCTGGGTGAAGAAGAACTTCCTTATGTTTGTACGGAATCTATCCCCTTTTAACTTTAGAGAGTGCCCTCTCATTCTCTCTGCCTTGGAGAGGGTGAACAACCTGTCTCTATCTATTAAGTCTATTCTCTTCATTATTTTGAATGTTTTGATCAAGTCCCCTCTCAGCCTCCATTTTTCAAAAAGAGTCTCAATGGGCCAAAATTCCGGGGACAACAGGAACGGAAACGAAGATCGGCATCTACTACCGACCTTCAGGGCAGTCCAAAGAAATTGATGGAGAGATGACAGATGAGATTAAACGCAACTGCAAGGGAGGCAACGCAGTTATCATGGGTGACTTCAATTATCCGGGGATAGACTGGCACCTAGGCACCTCCGGCTGCGGTAGGGAGACCAAGTTCCTGGATGCTGTAGGCAATTGCTTCCTGGAACAACTTGCCAAGGAAAATACGAGGGGGAATGCAATTCTAGACTTAATTCTAAATGGACTACGAGGACCGGCACAAGGTGTAAAATTAGAAGGGACGCTGGGAAGCAGTGATCACAATATGATCCGCTTCGACATGGATACAGGGGCAAAACATCGATCCAGAACATCGACCACGGCACTGAACTTCTGAAAATGGAATTACGAAGGGATGACACTCATGGTGGGGAAGAAGATTAAGAAGAGGATAAGCACTATAAAAACACTAGAGCAAGCGTGGTCCCTTTTCAAGGACATGATCACCGAGGCACAAAATATATACCGCGTATCACCAGTATTGTCCGCTTGCCGGTCTGCTGTGGCTGTCCTCTGTGTCTGCTGTGACTGTCCTCTTGCTCTTTTTCAGTGACTCATCCCTTCTTAAGGCCCTTCGCAAAAGCGCTCTCGCTAAGGCGGGCACCTTTAACACTCGCCTTCGATGCATGCCAAATGGCTGAGCACCATTGGCTCCTCCCCTTTTAAGGGGGAGCTCCGGTGGGTGACTTTGGGGGGTAGGCGGAGCTAACTCTCGCCGCTGCCCCTAGTTCTCTCTCTGCTCTCTGCCTCCTGCTTTTTCTCCCCCTCTTTTGTCTCATTTGCCTGCTTTCTTCCCCTCTAAACTCCTTCTCCTTCCTCCTGCTCGTCTGCCCGAGCCTTTAGTTCATTGTTGGCTCCTCCCCTTTTAAGGGGGAGCTCCGGTGGGTGACTTTGGGGGGTAGGCAGAGCTAACTCTCGCCGCTGCCCCTAGTTCTTTCTCTGCTCTCTGCCGTCTCCTACTTTTTCTCCCCCTCTTCTCTTTCTCTTGTTTGCCTGCTTTCTTCCCCTCTAAACTCCTTCTACAGAATCTCAAAGTGACCAATGAGTTTTGTCTGACCGATCATCTGTTTGTCTTGACGAACCCCAGCCGTTGGAAAATGCCGGCTTCTGAAACATACATTTCCAGATGGATTCTAATAACTATATTACATTACATTACATTAGGGATTTCTATTCCGCCATTACCTTGCGGTTCAAGGCGGATATCTGCAGTGTACATATCTGCAGCATACGTCGGGAGTGGACAGCGATCCCTGATATCACTGAAAGCGCACTCCAGTGGAGGGGGTAGCAGGTTCCTTCACAGAGTCTCTTTCGGCTCCTCTCGAGGAGATTGGCAGGGCAGCGAGGTGGTCTACACTTCATACATTTATGAAATTTTATAGGGTTGATATGGCAGCTCACCTGGACACAGCTTTAGGGTCCTTAGTGCTGGCAGCAGACTCATATGGCCTGCCCAGGACCAGGGATTGCTTAGGTACGTCCCAAGATTTCAGGACTTCTATATCCATTGCACTGGAAAGAAATATTAGGTTCTTACCTCGATGATCTTCTTTCCTGTAGATGGGTGTAGAGGTCCTGAAACCCCGTCAGTATTCCTTTCGTTTGTTTGTGATGTCCAGAACAATGCTACAGTATAGTAGACAATCTGCCTCAGTTAAGTACCTGTCTTAAACAGAGTTTGCATTTATCTATTTTAGCAGGGTTCCAAAGCAAAGAGGCTTCATCAATTCAGAAGTCAAAAGTGTATGATTGGGTATCCTATGGATGATGTCATCAGGGAGGTGTATATCATGCAGTAACTGAATGCCGCGGCCATATTTGGATGACATATTGTAAGCAGTGTGAGAAAGCGAATGAATGAAATGTAGTTGGTGAGTACTTGAAAGGAATGATATAATACCAATAATTATTCATTGACATTCCCCTCCCAATAACTCTTATGTTGCTGTGTTTGCTTTGTTGTAGTTAAGGCACTTTCCCCGTCCTGAGGAAGATACAAAACGCGTTGGTGGGGCGTAGTGTAACGGCGACATTGCACTAACACAAAGCTAAGTTATCTAGGGGATAAGAAATGTTCAGTATATTACTTGAAAATGAATCAGAAAAAATGATAAATTATTGAAATGAATGAAATGACTAAGAAAACATATGGAAGAGATAAAAATTCAATGAATTGAGATTTTGGAAATGACTTTAAAGATATTAGCATATTTATTTATTTATTAAAGAGCACAGAAACAGTATGAAAAATTAGAATTAGAAACAGTGTGAAGAATATAAAAAGGAAAAAAAGAGATTAAAATAGAATAGAGGGCACATTTGGGTGAGCCAGTGGCGAGTGCTGCCACACTGTACTGCAGGAACCAACAAGTGGCATTCTGAGATTCCCCTTGTATCTTTTAGAAGTATTATAAGCTGCTTCATAAAGCATGATATAAATTTAAACAATAGTTTGAAAAACCCTTGGAAGATAGTCATTACAACATCTTCCTGATTCCAAAACACTGTGGCCATGACCTTTCTGATGACTTTTGGGTCTTGAATTTCCTTGGCCTTGGAGAACCTGAGTGCCGCCATTGCATGGACTGTTGTTTTGTCTAAGGATCATAGTGGTGTAACCATGTTTTATCAATAGTAACTAGTCATTCCAAAAGGTTGGCAGCAGCTTGCTGAAAATGCTGCAAAATTAACTTGGACGTATCCACTTGACATCATTTCTTATCAGCATTCAAACATTTGGTCTGACAGCTTCTGCATTCCCAGCTGCTCGTGGATTATATACTCAACACATTCCCTGGATATCTTTAGTGTCTCAGCAATTGTTTTATCCGATATTTGCTGATCAGGTCATGGATATGGTAAACAATTTCTGGAGTTGACACCGTTTGAGGCCTCCCAGTTATTATTGCATCTTTGGACTCAAAATCTCCTTGTAGAAAGTTTGCACACCACATCTTCACTGTGGAGTATGATGGACATTTGTCACTCAATGTTTGCATCATATATTCATGGATTTCCTTTGGAGTTCTCTTCCACAGGAATAGGAACTTCATGACGGCTTGGAGTTCCACACTTAAAAATTCCTCACTTTTTGTTGATGTGGTTCAATCAATGATCTGAAACAATGTCAAAACATAGCATTGTGATTCTGCAAATTGGCACTTTGCAAAATAAAATATCACTTTTTTTTCAGCTACAGTGGCAAAATAACTCTCAGAATTTAGGTTGTTTGGGCTGAGAACCTTTCAGCACCCACTCACATATGCATCTTATAGTGCTCTTGTAGTTCTATTTTAAAAAAACACCCTAACTACCGTAAGAGGAAAAAGTCCAACTGTCGAAAATTGAACTAAGTTGATTGTGCGACAGGACACCTGATGGCAAATCTCCCTCAGGGAGTTGCAACCATACTGAGATTATGATACAGAGCAGTAGGTCCGTTTGACTGGTTGCAGATTTGAAGAAGTCGTGTATATGCAAAGCTAAGAAACACAGATCCATGTTGGGTTGAATAAGAAAGTACTGCATGACCATGGAGGAATTTTGATCATCAGGGCTTGAACGGATATGTTGAAATACTATATATTATATTTTAAAGAAAATTTTCAACTTAGTGCAATTTTTGACAGTTGGACTTTTTTCTCTTCTGGTAGTTAGCAAACAGGCAGATGGAACTTTTTTTTAAAAATAGAACTCCAAGAGCACTGCAAGAGACATATATTGTGGATTTTTGTGATTTTTTTTTTAATGAAACTATGTGAGAACTGCTATAATTTTTGAATATAGATCTTGTGGATAAGTTAGAAAGATTGAAATATTTGAGCAATGTTGAATTCACTTTATATAAATTCAGCACAATTGTATATTTGGTGCAATATTTGTATTTATTGATGACATTGTTCCCGTGTAAGGTGAATAAATTGTGTTGATATGTGTATCTTTGTGATTATTTAAATTTTGAAGCAGTAACAAGAGTTTAATTCTGTTTTAATTATATGTATTAAGCTGAATTGTGATAAGGTATAACATTTTGAAGAAGCTTTATTGAGTATTCCTCATTGAATTGTACATTTTGATTAATATTATTCATTGCAGATATTCAGAAATTCTGACTGGCCCAGGTTCCCCCAGGACAGTTTTGGTAATCACTGGTCTAGAATAAGACTCCCAAAACGACATTTGATTTGGTCAGACAGTCCTTAAGAATATATTTGAAGTCTAGATTCCCCCCTAGGCCTTATATTTCTGTTCCAGGCTGTTCAAAAAAGAAGTGAGAATCAAAAGAAAAAAAAAGTTTCTTTTCTGTTTTCAGTTCTTCATTAGTCTTGTTTACTGCAAGCTTTTTCTTTCTCCTTTGTATTTCAGACAGCCAGGTACCTAGGGGATTACCTTCAGCATCAAGATATCATTTGCTTGTCCTGGAGAAAGTGAAGCTATTCACCTGTAGTAGGTGTTCTCCAAGGACAGCAGGATGACTATCTCTGCTCAGTTCCCCTTGGAGTTGTATTCTATCAGTTATAGCTATAGTATTAGATTGGCTTGGTCTAATGTTACAGTGGCCAGATGGCAAGGCATGTACAGTGCAGTGCACTGTGCTACTTGCAAAGGCTTCAAGAAGTTGTTGGAGAGCAATTCCTATTCAGGGTGTCAGATGACATTGTCCATCAGTATGGATATCCATCCTACTGTTCTCAGAGAACACCTGGTGCAGGTGAGTAACTTGACTTTCTATTGGACTTTCTATGGGGGTTATAGCAAATTCATTGACCTTGGTTATATGTTCAAGGGTGTACAGATCTTTCTTGATTTGATTTTAGCTTATACTTTTTCAGTAGTAGTCAAGGCCAGTTATTCACAAACAATAGGGATTTCCCTGCTCTCAGAAGATTTATAATCTCAGTTTGAACCAGAGGTAATGAAGGGTTAAGGGATATGCCCATAATCGCAAGGAGAGTCAGTGGAATTTGAACCCTGGCTTTCCCCATTTCTTTAACCACTAGACTGCTCCTTCACTTTGATCCTAAAGGATACAAGGTTAACATTGCTACAACATGGGAGCTAGTGTGACACAAAATTCCCATGTCTATAAACGCATTTGCAAAGTGGCCTTGTGTATTCTGGGCTAAATGATCAGCTGTCTTCATCTCACTGCAGAAAATAGCATAAGCCGCTCCATCCCTTTCTGATGGATAGATCTGGAGCAGCATCAAGACAAATAAAAGCAAAATTTAACCTCTATCTTAAGCCTTAACAGACATATAAAACCAGTGTTGGAGGGGATATTATAGATTATCCAGGTGCTACTCTTGGTAGCAATCACTGACAGCTAAACTGCATAACAATTTCACGCCTGAGGGGTCTCCAGTGCACTGAATGCCTTCCGAAAGATGTTTTTGATAAAGCTAATAAAAAACAATTGACTAGCAAATATTTGTGCAGTTGCCATTATTCCTAAACACCTAAGAGTGAGATTGGCGCAGTGCGCTAATCAATTTATATATACAGTGGTGCCTCACACAACGAACTTAATTGGTTCCAGGAGCAAGTTTGTTATGCGAAAAGTTCGTTATGTGAAACGCGTTTTCCCATAACAATACATGTTAAAAAAAATAATTCGTTCTGTAGCATAAAATATGCTAAGATGACATAAAAAAAGATAAATTTTTTGTTATTATTTTTATTTAGATACATCTAAAAACATACATCTCCCTGTCCTTTTACTTCCACTATCTTCCTATCCCATCTCTATTCCCTTTTGTCCCTCTCCCCATGATCAATCATCTCACCACCTCTCTCTGCCCTCACCCTCAGGGTTCAAGATTGCTTCCACTCTTTTTCCTGTTGTTCTCTCTGCCTGTCACCCTATGATTTAGCATCCCTTCTGCCCTTGTCCAATATTTCCCCTTCTCTCCCTCCCTCTCATCCCCTGCTCCAACATGTGCTTTCAGCGGCCTTCTCCCCCCTTAAGCGTCTTTTCTTCTCCACTCCACCTTTCCTCCCTCCCTGCCTCCACCTTTGTGGCGCTTTTGCACCCGACCGACAACAGAACAGGCCCGGTCGGACAAATCTCCCTGTCCTGTAGCCACGAATCTAAATTACCTTCTTACAGCAGCTGGATTATTGAAGCTGCTGTAAGAGGTAATTTAGATTCGCGGCTACAGGGCAGGGAGGTTTGTCGGCCGGGCCTGTTGTCGGTCGATCGGGGGACCTGACCAGCTGTGCACATTCTTCGGGGCGGACCGCCCCCTCCCCCCTCTTTCGTTCGCCATTGCCTTGTTCCTACCTGCCCTGCCACAGCCGCACACAGCCGACCGGAAGTCTTCCTGATGTCAGCGCTGACGTCGGAGGAAGGGAGGGCTTTGCTTAAGCCCTCCCTCCGACATCAGCGCTGACATCGGGAAGATTTCCGTTCGGCTGTGTGCTGCGACAGGGCAGGTAAGGAGAAGGAGACTACCTTCGCGGCTCGACCAACCCCGCTGCGATCCAACCCCGCAGGAACCCCGGAAGGATGCAGCTCGGGCGACTTCGTTGTGTGAAACGAAGTCCGTTGTGCGAATCAAGACATAAAGTTTGTTGTGCGCAGCGTTCGCTGTGCGAGGCGGCCGTTATGCGAGGCACCACTGTATATATATATTTCCAACACTGTAAAAACTTACCCAGAATTTAGCACTTATGTACATAAAAGTTGTAAGTGCTATTGTGCAAGGGTATGGTGGGCAGAGCATAGAGTGGAATATGGGCGTATCTCCCACTTTTGTGCATCACGTATACAATAAAAGTTACACGTGGCTTTGCCACATTTAGATGCACCCAGATGCATCAAGTCTATGGCTGGTGTGTCTACCTACATACGCCTAAATAAAAGGCATGCCAGTGTTCATAATATTTTATAATGAAATCTGGGCACACAGATGCTACATAGTGAGACTCTATTCTTTAATGACATCAAGACACATAAAAGGAGGTGCCCACTTATAGAATTGCCCCAAAAGTGCAATCTTTTGGAGTAGTAGAGATTTGCTTTGCACACTCTCACAAGTTTTTGCCTATTTTATATTTGTTAGAAGGGGAAAGGGCATAGAGAAAAATAGAGTACAGCAGATTTGGCCGCCTCTACATCTTTTTCTTGTTTATTTTAGTCTTATTAAAAAACATTCAATTACAGCTTTCCACTTTGCTGAAATGTTGCCATTCCTTCTTGAGAAGCTCCTTAATAGGGGTTCAGGAATACATAGCAAAGGAACTGAAAACCAGCAAGCAAGTCCAGAATTTCATATTGTAATTTTGTTCAGCTCTTTCTTCCACTTCTGTACTGTCCCTCCTTCCACCCCTACCCCTGTCCCAAATAGAAGGTTTTTGTAAAACCTTGTAGGAAACAGATACTGTGCCTAGCCATTTCTATCACTGTTCTGCTTCAATAAAACCTTCCTTCTCAAGAACCGTGGGCTCCACCTCTGAGTATGCTGTGTTGACATCATGGTGATTCCAAAACTTCATTGCAGGCCAGTGGTATGGACAGTGCTGTGAAGAAAATAAGAAATCAAGTTGTTATATTTTTCGCTCTATAAGATGCACCTACCTAAATGGGAGGAAAAATGAAGAAAAAAAAAATACAGGCCATAAAGGATAGAGAGCCACTTCCTGCATTTGAGTGATCCTAATTTAAGCCCGATTCAAGCCATCAGCACTTAGAAATATGATTGACACCAATCAAAAAGCTTGTAGTATTTAAATGAGCAGACCCTTGTTATAAATCTAGCAGGACCACAAAATGTGCCCTCTATAGCTATGGGAAAGATCTGACTCATAGGTGCCTCTCTACTCAGGTCTTTTATGAAAATGGGCCCCAAATGAAAATGCTTGAGAGCTAGCGTTGTAGTTAACCTGGTCCTTTTATTTCCTTGATGGGATATGATGCATAAAATGCAGAAGAACTGGAGTTCTGCAAATACTTTTTAAACCAGCTCCAGTGTATGGGCAGGCAGACTGAATGAGGAAAAATAAAATAAGAAGGAAGAATCCAAGGAAGAAGAAGCCCGAAGCGAATAGCGAAGGGCTGGCACAAGGTGGGGAGGCTCCAGGGGACCAAGGTGGGATGGGAGAGAAAGAGGCTAGTTGGGGATAGTGGGAGCTTTAAATAAGTGGCCTCTGTACCTGCTTCACTCCAATGACCAGCACACGACACAACTAATACGGTAAGTGTATTCAGGTAAAGCCCTGGCGAATGGATATCGCCCGGTATAAAACACACTTCTAAGGGGTGTTGGGGCGGGGGCAGGAATGGGTGATTCTGAGAGGCAGACCACCAGGTATGACGCCGGGCCTGTGGCATATTGTTGCAGGGCGCAGATAGCGGCCCCCTGAGGTACCCACAAACTAATGGCACAAAAACAATAAATGCCCCCAACACACCCACAGTCAAGATTCCCGCAGGCAGGCAAAAAAGACAAAGGATCAGCAGCAGCGGCAAGTCCTCAGCAGACGACCTGCCGGCACAAGCTCTCTCCTAGTGACGGGGCAAGCTGCTGGAGAGATGGAGCCAAGTGGGGCTGGCGATCTACCTCTGACCCCTCCGCGATCTAACTGTTGGACATGCCTGTTGTAGGGGAAGCTCCTTGACACAGCAGAATGCGAAACGTGAATTCATGTCAGAGCCCCTAAGCTTGTTGCAAGATGAGTATTTTTTTTAAAGTATTTGTTATGCCTTTTAAAGGATATATATTTATTGAAGAAAGAGATACAAGAAAATAAATTTTGGGATATGAAGTGAAATTGATAAATGAAAAAATATATTTAGAATTTTTTAATGTGAAAACTTGATGAGGAGGCTGGCTATTGGGATCTCAATCGTGGATAGTCTGAGGGTAGCCCCTTAAGTCAAGTTTTTTTAATGATTGACATAAAATAGCCACTGGTTGCTGAATCAAATTTCATTATAGCTGTCTGTAATTTTCTTTTCCTATATATATTTTTTTTTATTGTGAGCTCTCCTTGGACAGAAAAATACCTTTTGTGACTTCCCTTACTTAGTTCAGTGAAGAACTGCTCAATTGGAGCACCTTTCTGTAATCTGGGAAATCATTCTATGGAATGATTTCCCAGATTACAGAAAGGTGCTCCAATTGAGCAGTTCTTGGGAACCAGAAAAAATCCCAAACAAACCTGAATGGCAAGTTGTCTCATAATGTGCCTGTTTAGGTCCAAGAAGAATCGGTTTGTGTACATCCAAAGTCCTCAGCGGAGTAGAAGGAATGACAAGAGATGACAAAGTGGGCTCCCTAAATAGTATGCTTGTGTGTCAAACACAAATTTTGAAATGATATGCAATGATGCATAGAAAGCCAAGATATAAAACAAAGATATAATATGAACAGATTTATGGGCTCTACATAAAAATCTTGCAGCATTGTTTTGGGATGATATTTAGAACTGCCTGCATAAACTGAATTACAGGCATGATATAATGAATGCATGTATACGTGAACGGGGAGAGGAGAATTCTAGAAAACTATGTAGAGCTTCGCAACCAAAAAATGCTGATCTGCAAAAATTAATCCTGAGTCAATAATGACCCCCAAATATCTAAAGGAGCAAAATAGTTCCATAGGGAGTCTGAAAAGGACTGGTTGTGGCTGAACAGACCACTGTTTTATTTGGGTTCAACACTAACAAGGAATGGGAGGCAAGGAAGATGTGAGCTGGGAAAGAGGTATTAACACTCATGTTTATGAAGAACAGGATAGCATGAAAGCTACATATTGACACTTACCTCAATGAAGAATAGAGCAGAATGGGAAGTGGGATGATTGTTAATGTAAATCCCAGCCAGGATAATGGCAGCAATGAGTAGCAGAGCGAGGACAATCCCCACAATGGTCCCTGCATGCACTGGAGCACCATTTTGCATTGAAGGGACATCATTTCTTAGCCCTGGAATGAAAATAAATTCTTAATAGTACAGTTCATTTGTGTACATAATGCAAATAATATTTTAATCTTGCCCAATTATAATATAAATTGAGCAAGATTAAAATACTCATATTTCAAGTATATTAGAGTTTGCTTTTTCAGTAATGAGATATTGCTTTATTCCACTCATTAAGGTATTAGAAGTACAGGCAGTCCCCGGGTTAAGAATGAGTTACGTTTTTAAAGCTGTTCTTAAGTCCGATTTGTATGTAACTCAGAACTTGTAGATTTTAAGATTCTTGCTCCTTACCTCTGCTCCCAGCTGACAAAAGGGCCAACTGTACCTACCTCGGGGACTGCCTGTATATAGCTTCTTGATCATCTCATTCTTAGAATGTTCAAGATAAAGAGAATCCAATAGGAAGCAGTCAGTGTTTTTATGTCTGCTACCAGTTGTGTGCCTGGCTATTCAATGCTGGAACCATGTCCAGGCACTATCCAGTTGCATGTTGAATGCTAAAACTTAATGTGGTTAAGTGCAATATTCAACCCTTAACAGCATAAGATGAACTGTATAAAAATAGGCTTCTTTTAAGCAGCCCAATTTGTGTAGTTAAGGCCTGAATATTGGCACTTAACCACATAGGTACCAGCTATGTCCTTGGAACATCCTCAGGTCAGCTGGTTTTAGCCAAGGTATTAAGGCCCATATTCTATAAATGGCACCTTAACTTAGGTGCCTAAGTTAAGTGAAGAACACTGTTTAAAATGATTTTCAAGGTACCTACCAGTGCCTAAAAAAATGGCACCGGAATTGCACCTATGTAGGCACTTTATAGTGTCTAATGCCACTGTAGGCATTAGGTAGTGGCATTAGGCGCTGTAAAGCACCTATGTAGGCATGATTCACCTTGTAGGGAGTACTTTGAGGAGTCTGACTTAGATATTTCCAACTGTTCTGACAATTTGCCAGAATGCTCAACAGAAGATTCCTAGAATATACTTTCTGATCCTTCACCTCCTCCCCACTGATACAAGTCTCCGCTAGAAAGTATATCTTTTACTGGTTTTGTAAGGCAGATGGGTCAAACTTTTACCCACCAAAATTGAAACAGAGGAGGAACCTCACTTGAGCTTTTGGAACTCCTTGACTATGAAGTATCACCAAACAAATGCATTAAAGTACCTTTGCATAGGGTCATGAAAGATACTTTATTTAAGAACTGGGAGAAGCTCCTAAAAAGATAGGCACAATGTATAGAATTCAAAAGTATCCAGGATTTGACAGAACTCAACTTCATCGTCATTCATTAGTTGTGGAATCTGCCCTCAAACATTCACAGAGCTCATGATCTTACACTTCTGCTCTTTCAGCAGAGAAGCCAGGACACTGGATTATTTTGGCAAAAGCATGTTCCAGTCATCTATCCTCATCAATAGAATTATGGACCACCAATTCTACATGTCTATTTGTTATAAATCCTTACTTAACAGTCAGAGTTGGAGGAATTCTTCCCTCCAGACAAACTAAAAAAATTTCAACAATTATCTAAGAACTTGTTTACTATAAGAAAGTAAACGGCTAGAGGAATTTTTGATGCATTTGATGTTTCTTCCCAAACATCTGCAGTGGCAGTTGCAATGTGTCACTTGGCCTGGCTTAGAATATCTAATCTGGAGAAACTTCAGTTCAAGAACACTTTTTGAATGTTCCTTGTAAAGGAAACAACCTGTTTAGAGATAACACACACAAATATTGTGGCAACTCAACCTAAACCACAAACCTCTCAATCTTTATCATCTAGAACAGTGGTTCCCAACCCTATCCTGGAGGACCACCAGGCCAATCGGGTTTTCAGGATAGCCCTAATGAATATGCATGAGAGAGCTCTGCATATAATGGAAGTGCCAGGCATGCAAATCTGCTCCATGCATATTCATTAGGGCTATCCTGAAAACCCGACAGGCCTGGTGGTCCTCCAGGACAGGGTTGGGAACCACTGATCTAGAAAATATTGTGCCTCATCCAGATGTTCCTATTATAATAACACCAAATGGCATTACAATCAGCCATCTTCATCATCTGTTAGACCTGCTGCCCAACGACCCCATGCAAGGTAACAAAGACACAAAAATCATAACCTCAATCTCAGTTCAATCAGCAGTCATCCTTTGGACTCCTTTTTAGAGAGCATTGCCTCTTACTCCCAATCACCCCACTGGAGGCAGATTATTGTACTTCTATCAACGTTGTGATAAAAGTCCAGCAGATCATTGGGTGCTTTGAGTTGTCACTCAGGGCTACACCTTATGCTTAATCAGAAAATCTCCAAACCACTCACTAAAAGAGTTTATTTTCAACTCCCTTCAGAAGACCCTCCTTCACCAAGAACTCTCAACCCTTCTCCAGATAAACACAATAGCAGGTGTTCCTCTGCAGGAGAGGGGCCAGTGGTTCTACTCAAAGTATTTCCTACTATACAGATATCAGTGTTTGCTATTACCAAAGTTCAGGTGCTGATGACAGGGCTTACCATCTCCCGTGTACTGTGTCAGCTTGGTGTCATCTAAAGTGAAAAGAAAAAGGTGTAATGTTTAGTGCTGTGGGATTTCTCATATTTCCTACTGCAAAACTATAGCCCCTTTTTATAAAGTGGTGCAAACAAGTGCTCCGATGCCCATTCAATCCTTAGGGGCATCAGAGCATTTACCATGTTAGCCTAGGCCCTATATTTAGTGTTATTGCTTCCAATTTTAGAATTCCTACTCCTTTAGCTATTAGCTATTTCTTATATGCATCCTAAACAAAACTAAGCAAGCATTTCTTCTGCCACACTGGCGAAGCTAGTTTCTTTATGCATTCTGAGATAGCCAGTGAGACAGACTAGAAAAGAGAATGATTTTCTCGTAAGAATAGTACATCAAACCTCTCTCTTGAAAAAGAAAGGTTAAGCAATCAAGTTGAATATATTTCTTCTTACTAATGACTTTAGTATTTATTCTTTCTGATTTTCAAATAACATAATTTTAGGAGTATCTGTTTTAATTTTTAAACTAAATTAAATTTGGTTTTCTGGGATTCTTATAAAAAGTGAGTGGTCAATATTGAGTATTTCTGTAAATGCTGAACATCACTGGCCAAACATAGGCCCAAATATTCAGTACCAAGCCCTGTGACTCAGCAGCCCAGAAGGGGACCCCTTTTTATCAAACCACGGTAGAGCTTTGTACCACGGGCTGACAAGGTAAATGCTCTGATGCCCATAGGAAGTGAATGAGCATCAGAGCATTTATCTTGCCAGCCCGAGATAAAAAAGTTCTATCTACTGTGGTTTGAAAAAAGGGGCCCAGTGTGTTGAAATAATATTTTTTTATTTTTCAAAGAATGCACAGTGCTGTTGTATGATAAAATACAGAAAATTGGGCATTTTAACCTTAGGTAATTTTGAAAGGGAAAGTACATATATAATTCTCTTTTTAAAAATTGTCTTGTGAGCAATATGAAAATTGTTCCCACTGAAGGCAAGTTTCAAAGCTATATTTAAAATTGCACTCCCTCAGTGTGGTTAAAACTATCACTGTTCCATATCATATATACTTTGTCACACAGGGAGATAGCATTCCCTTGCTTTCACTTAAATTAGCTGTTTCTGTTTAGGAATTATTAAGTAGTGAGAGTGGAACAGTTCAAATCATGGTTAAAACCAGATTGTTCTGCTTTAATAGGATAAACGCAAAAGGTCTGTGAGGAATTAGACCAGCAACCCTGTCTGCTACATGCTGTAGTCCAGGATTTCAAGCTTCAGTGCTGCTCCAAAAATGATGCTCCAGAGAAAAATCTCCTATGGTTACATCAGAGCAGCATTGCATGACACTGTATTCTGCTTGACTGGCCTTACAAGGTGACTGTGGTCTTTATTTTTGGAAATGAAATGGAATGGGAATGAAGACAAATATATGGACTGTGTGAAGTGACTCTTAAAGGGCACTGATGTCTCAAAGAGAAATGCAGCAAGTATACCACATAATTCTAAATATACTAGTACATAAATATACTATTGCATAGAAAAAGTGTGTTTTCTTTCTAAAGATGGCAGATACAGGTGTCAGTTTTCAGGTTCATTTCTCATCCCATACCTTCAGTGGTGAGGCTGTCAAATGAGAGCAAAGCGCTAGAAGTAGAAAACTCTCCATTGGATGGCGTCAGGTCTGATGCGGAGGCATATGGATCACTCTGTGCAAGATCCTCACAAATATTCTCCTGGGACTGAATATCATCAGAGAATATTTCTTGTAAGAGAAAGAATTAAAACATCTATGTCCCAATAAGCTTATCACAGTGGATCTGCAGAAGAGATCCGAGCATAAGTAATTGATGGCATAGGTGAGAACCACCCTTTTATGATGCTCTTTGTCATGTAATGTTTATGCCCATCCTTTTAAGCTCCTGGCCCCCCAAGAAATATAACCCCTACCCGTCACAGGTCCCATTCTTGACTATGTATACATGTTGCCCCTTTTTTACCTCTTGTGTGCAGCCATAGATCAACCACTCTTGGCGGTAGCGGTCAAAACCACTGGAGCATCTACAAAGGGAAGAGAAAGACAGGTCATAATATTTCTTTTTTTTTTTTTTTTTTCAATTATCTTTATTAACAATTGCAAAGGAACATAATAATAATAATAACTTTATTCTTATATACCGCCAACAATCTTGCGACACAACCATGAGCAGAACATCCTCACAGCAAGAACAGGTATGGAAGGTCAATCTAGTTGTATGGGAAAGTGCCTTTTGTGGGATATAAGTACTGATATTTAATTTAATTTTACAATGCTGTTAAATGTGTATACTTCTGATACTATCTTCACTGGAAAATGTCCAGTCAAATCTTTTGTAATCCGCCTTGAACTGCAAGGTATAGGCGGAATAGAAATCCGTAATGTAATGTAATGTAATACTGTTTCATGTTAATTCTGTTACTAAACCCTGTTATGTTTTATTATATATGTAAAACTTGTAACCCGTTCTGAGCTCTTCTGGGAGGACATGATATAAATCCAAATAAATAAATAAATATGTGTTTATTTTGAACTATACTGTATGTATGTACATATACATACATATTTCATTTAACTACACATCATCTAATTCAGTGTTTTTCAACCTTTTTACACCTATGGTCCGGCAGAAATAAAATAATTATTCTGTGGACCGGCATCAGTTCGTGGACTGGTGGTTGAAGAACACTGGGCTAAGTCGTGGTCCAGACCCCGCCCATCTCTACCCAATCTCCACCCCAGACCCCGCCCCCATAATAGTACTAATTGCACCTTGCACGTTCTGTGCCTCATCTGGAAGCCTTCCCTCTGACGTTGCAAAGTCAGAGAGAAGGCTTCCGGTTCAGGCGCAGGATGCCCGTAGGAGCCACTGCCCGTGGCTTTGTGCACTGAATCAGTTAGGAAGAGGGAGCTGGCTCGAAGATAACGCCGCATCGATCGCACTGTGGACCTGATGCACGTGCTGGCCCTGTGGACCGGCAGGAAATTTCTGTGGGCCGGCACTGGTCCATGGACCGGTGGTTGAATTTATTACAGGTTTTCTTTAGATTTGAACCTATATTTAAAAAATGCTTTGATAAATTTATGATAAGAGTATATTGTGTGTGAACCTGTTCTGGTCTGTCTTATGTATATAATCAGTTCATGTGCAAAATACGTGCATACATACTAACATATGTATGGTATATTCTTTATCCCAGGACAAGCAGGCAGCATATTCTCACTGATGGGTGATGTCACTGACGGAGCCCCGGTACGGACCACTTTAAAAGTGCATTGCCACTTTAAGTCTTATGATAGCCCGCACTGTGCATACGTGAGTGCCTTCCCGCCCGATGTAGGTGCGTGGTCCCTCAGTTTCTTAGTTTCTGCAGAACTAAGACGCGTCTTTCAACGGATGTTGGAATTTTTTCTTTTGCTGCCTTCCCGCTCTTGTAGAATTTTGACTTTCTAGTCATTTCTTTTTTTGTTTTGCTCTGTTCATTTGAGTGTAAAAAAAAAAAAAAAATCATAAAGATTTTTGTTTTTTCCCTCTCGTGGGTTCGACCCGGCGGGGCCTGTTCAATCACCTTGGCCTCAGACTTCGACCTAGCTGGGGCCATTTTTCCATCGATGTTCCACCCACAGACAAGTTTTAAAAAGTGCGGTTGCTGTGCTCGGCCCATTTCAGTAACTGACCCGCATCGCTGGTGACTCCAGTGCTTGGGGCCTGAGCACCATTCGGAAACTTGCTCACGCTGTTCTTCCCTTCAAAAAAGAACATTGAAAAACTGCCTGATCCAGCAGAAACTGCTTTTCGGCATCATAATGGAAGGCGAGTCTACATCAATACCGACTTCAACGGTGTCAGCCAAGGCAACACTGCATCATTCGACACCAACAGAAACAACTCCGGTGTCGCAGTCTTCTGTGGGTAAGACGGCTAAGAAGCCTTCTTCCCCCACCCCATCTGGGCCTCAGTGAGCCAAGTCCTGCCAACCTTGAAGAGGCCCAAAAAGCGCTTCGCTCCGATATCAGTGAGTGCCTCTTCATCAGCTTCCTCATCGCCGGGGTTCTTCAGATGATGACTTTCCTCACCATTCCTCTCAGGAGACTGAGCAGTCCTCTTTTTCCAGATTTCTTTTTGAAATGTCAGAGATTTTATCTATTCCTCTTGAAGCTGATTCAAAACGTTCTGAACAGTTCCTAGAGGCCTTAGATTATGATCAACCACCTAAGGAACTTCTCAAGCTTCTCCTTCATGACATTTTACGGGAAACATTATACAAAAATCTGGAAATGCCACTTACCATTCCTGTGGCTCCTCACAAGTTGGATTCTCTGTAAAGAGCGGTTCCTATCCCTGGTTTTGACAAACCACAACTTCCACATGAATCTCTCCTGGTGGAATCTACCTTGAAGAACTGATCTTTTCTGCTTCACCATTATCCACCATTCACTGCTGCCACCATGCCCAACTGGAAATATTGCAAGTCTGCTCTTCCCCATTCAACAGTCACCACATTTTTTTTGCATCATTTTCGGCAATAATGAACAATATATAAGGGATTTTTTTTGTTTGTTTGTTTTTTTTGTTCAGCAATGAATTGTAGTGTTTTGTATATCATAGATGTGAACATCATCTGCCAGGTGTGTCACAATTGAAGAAAGGTTGAGAACCACTGTTCTATATAAATGTATGTATATTTCTATACTCTGTAGCAGCATACCAAGCCAAACTGTACCTTTGTGACACATTTCTTGGCACTCCCACCCCACCCATTGCACTGTGTGGCTGAAAAGAGGAGATAATGGATAGGGAATATTGGTACTTCCACCTCCTTTATGTCCTGTGTGGCTGTACCACTCGTGCACCCCTTGGTACAGTCTTGATGCTCTGTCCGGCCTGCTCTTACAATGGATTCTATGCTATTTGTTTTTTTTATATTTTATTGATAGTTTTATTGCTATTTGTGGTATTGTGGGCTACTGTGATTGGCTGAAAAAGGACTGCCCTTCAGTTCTTAAGGCATTCTGGAATATATGCTTAAACACAAAATGCTAACATGTGACATTTTTTCTTAACCAAGCTGACACACAGGGGAGCACACGGGGTTAATTATCTACAGCCAGTTCTTGCAGTATGAATGTTCCCACTGTTTTACTACAAAACAGATTATCTGTACACTACTTTTCTCAGAAATGAGACAATGCAAGACTGTTGCAAATCTCTGCAAAGGTCAAGTCCTAAAAAGGGAGAGTGCAAAGCTAAAATTCCCATGAAAATGTCTTAAAGATACCAAATCCTAGGGAAAAGGCATCGCTGCATCGCTGCATCGCTGCATAACTGTCAGAGACATCTGTGCATATTAATTGGATATTAAGTTATTTATTTATTATTTGGTACTCAAATATATTAAAATATTTTTTCCCATTTGAATGAATAAACTTAGATTTCAGGGCAAACTATGAGCCCAACATTTATTTGTTGGGACTTATTAACTACCTTTAGGAAGAAATTCACCCAAGGTGATATACAACAGGTTTAGCTTAACATATATTCACAACATAATAGTATAATGTCCAAATATCAGTATAATGCATAGAACAATGAGGTGGACTTGGAGAGGGCAAATTAAATGCTAGTAATAGTGGTGATATGATACAATATCATATTAAAATAGCACAGTAGAATATTCATGTAACAGAATATGATAAATATCAGCAGAATACAAATGATACAACATGACTCTCCTGTTAACTGGAACTCAACCAGAACTCTCAAGCAACCAGAAAAAAAAATTAGTGTAATTTAAATAAAAATGAAAATAAAATCAATTTCTGGCGGAAATTTAAATGTAAACTTGGCATGACACACCTGAGTACACCCACGCGTTGCCTACCAAATGTCCGGTAATTTGTCTGGAACAGTTTTTGGTATGGTATAATATGGGGTATAGTATTAGGCCTATTTTGAATAGTAATTCTCAAGCAACCAGAAACTACATTTATCCAGCATCTATCAATCCCCATGGGTGCCGGTAAACTAAGAGTCTAATGTAATAAGTTCCATGGAAAAACATTCATATAACGGAGATATGATATTCACAAAGTTATCGAATTATAAATGAAACACTTTAACAGACAGGTTAAAACATCTAAATAACATAGCTACGATGCTTACAATGTCAGTATAATACAATGAAACATATTACTAGGCAGTCCAGGGGGCATGTGCAGTTGAAACATAAGGCAGACAGGACTTTGGGACAAATAAATATGTGGCTAAATTGAAGGCAAATTATTGCCTGAATTCTATAAAAGGTGCCCAATTTTGCACACAACTTAATTGAGTAATGAGCCAATTAATGCTAATTGGCTTCTCAGCAAACAATTATCAAGTTTCAAGTTTATTCATATATTTGATTAAACGCTTATCCTAGGATACTAAGCGTTGTACAATGATAATAAAAACTTTTATAGACAAACAAATAAGTCAGACAGTTTTCTTACTTAACTATTAAGACTTTAGTGGTACAGTGGGAGGGGAGGGAGGGGAGAACTACAATATTTATCAAGGAAAGATACATAAAAGGAAAGTACATTAGGGAAGGGAAAAGTTAACAAATTTGCTGGACTAAATCAAATAGTCAATTATAGGCTTAAGAACATAAGAACATAAGAACTGCCATCTCCGGATCAGACCTTCGGTCCATCAAGTCCGGCGATCCGCACACGCGGAGGCCCTGCCAGGTGTACACCTGGCGTAATTTATAGTCCACCATATCTTTATATGCCTCTCTTAAGGAGATATGCATCTAGTTTGCTCTTGAAGCCTAGGACGGTCGATTCCGCAATAATCTCCTCTGGGAGGGCATTCCAGGCGTCAACCACCCTCTGAGTGAAGCAGAACTTCCTGATATTAGTCCTGAACTTGCCCCCCCTTAGCTTCATTACATGTCCTCTAGTCCGTGTCAAATTGGACAATGTAAATAATCTTCTCTGCTCTATTTTGTCGATTCCTTTCAGTATTTTGAAGGTCTCGATCATATCCCCACGCAGTCTCCTTTTCTCAAGGGAGAACAATCCTAGTGTTATAAGTCTTTAAAAAGAAAGCATTTTAGATTGCTTTTGAACTTCTGTATATTTTGTTCGGATCTTATATATATAGGAAGAGAATTCCAAATCATAGGTGCAGTTACTGAGAAGATTGTGGTACGGCGAGTACCTATTATCCTTAGAGATGGGACACTAAGAGTGTGTTGAGAAGTGGATCTAAGAGCTCTAGGTGGGTCATATGGGATTAGAAGTCTGTCAATGAATACTGGGGTGTGTGTTTGTATTGTTTTGAAAGTTAAAAGGGCGATTTTATATGTTATCCTATGTATGACTGGTAACCAATGAGCTTTTCGTAGTAGTGGAGTAACATGATCACATTTTTTAGAACCAGATATGAGTTTAATAGCGGTGTTTTGGATTAGTTGTAAACGTTTTATTTCTTTTAAATTTATGCCTCGGAGTAGAGAGTTACAATAATCAATTTTGGATATTACAAGGGAATGTATTAAAACTGTAAGGGATTTAGCAACAAGAAGAGGGCGGATTGATCTGATCATCCTTAATTTATAGAAGCAGTTTTTAACTAGAGTACTGATTTGAGGATGAAATGTAAGTTTGTGATCAATTAGTACCCCTAAAATTTTTATAATAGTAGTTAATTTGAGTGGAATATTATCAATTGAAATTGGAGCAGTTAAATGTAAGCCTTCTTTCCATGCAAATAACATGGTATTAGTTTTAGAAATATTTAATGAAAGCATATTATTATTTAACCAATCATGAATGGTGGAAAGTTTTTGGTTAATAAGAGCAATTTGCAGGGTCTATATTATGCATAAGTTGAAGATCATCAGCATAAGCATAAGCTGTAAATCCTATTGATTGACAAAGAGTCAGGAGGGGGGCCAGGTAGATATTAAATAGTAAAGGAGATAATATAGAACCTTGTGGAACACCGAAGTTAGTATGATATGGTTTTGAAGTAGTCTTATTAAAATGAACTGTAGAAGATCTGTCAGAAAAATAGGATCTGTTATTCCAATGGAAGCAAGTCATTCCAATGGAAGCAAGTCTTTGAAGTAGTAAAGAGTGATCAATTGTGTCGAAAGCAGCCACAAGATCTAAGGAAATTAGAAGTACAGATTTGTGTTGATCAAGGTTGTATTGGATAGTTGTAGTCAGTGGCGTACCTAGGGGGGGGGCGGGGGGGGCGGGCCGCCCCGGGTACCAGCCCTAAGGGGGTGTTCCCGGCCTTGCCGTTCAGTCCCCCGCCACCCCCGAAGGACCGCTCGCCCCACTGACCTTCCTGCACCACCTGTGAAGCAGCCCAGCAGGATCGCGAAGTCAGCGTCAGCATCCCTGCGCTGCTTCCTGCGCCGCGATCCCGCCCCTCCTCTGACGTCAGAGGAGGGGCGGGACCGTGGCGCAGGAAGCAGCAGCAGAGATCGCTGACGCTGACTTCGCGATCCTGCTGCGGCTGTTCATAGGTGGTGCGGGGAGGCCAGGGGGGCGAGCGGTCCTTCGGGGTGGGTCGGGACATCAGGCCTTCAGGGTGGGGCGGGCGGGCAGGCAAGCAGGCTTTCAAGGGGGAGGGGGTGACAGGCAGGCAGGCCTTCAAGGGGGGACAGGCCTTCGGGGGGGGGGTGCAGACCTTCAAGGGGTGCAGGCCTTCAAGGGGGACAGGCAGGCCTTCAGGGGGGTGCAGGCCTTCGGGGGGGGGGGGTGCAGTCCTTCAAGGGGGTGCAGGCCTTCAAGGGGGGACAGGCCTACAAGGGGGTGGGACAGGCCTTCAAGTGGGGGACAGGCCTTCGGGGGGGGGTGCAGACCTTCAAGGGAGTGCAGGCCTTCGAGGGGGGGGTGCAGGCCTTCAGGGGGGTGCAGGCCTTCAGGAGGTACAGACCTTCGGGGGGGGGTGCAGGCCTTTGGGGTGGGTGCAGGCCTTTGGGGTGGGTGCAGGCATTCGGGGTGGGTGCAGGCCTTCGGGATGGGTGCAGGCCTTCAGGGGGGGAAAGACCTTCGGGTGGGGGGTACAATCCTTCGGGGAGGGTGCAGGCCTTCAGGTGTGGGGTTTAGGCCTTCAGAGGGGGACAGACCTTTGGGTGGGAGGTAAAGTCCTTCGGGGGGGTGCAGGCCTTCAGGGGTGGGGTGTAGCCCTTCGGAGGGGGGACAGACCTTCGGGGGAGGGGGGTCCTGGTGTAAAAGTACACAGAGGGAGAGAGGGAAGGGGGGGTTCAAAGATACGTGCATATGCCAGACTTTGGGGGTTAGAAATAATGGGTCTAAAAACAGAGGAGTGGGAGAGAGATGGTGCATAATGGGAATTAGGGAGGGAAGGAACAGAAAGGGAGAGAACTTGGAAACAGGGGATGGTGTGGAGGGGGGATAGAGATACTGGATAGGAGGATAGTTGGGAACAGAAAGGGAGAGATGGTGGATCCTGGGGTGGTGGGGAGTTGAGAAAAGGTGAATCTGTGGATCGAGACAAAAAAAGGAAAGATGCCAGATCTCCGGGAGAGGGAAGGGAAACGGAAGGGGAGGACAGAGATGGCAGACGGATGGTTAGCACGGAGAAAGGAGACCCTGGCAAGCAAGACAACAAGAGCCTGAGACCAACAAGATTTGAATATTGACCAGAGAACAAAAGGTAGAAAAAATAATTTTATTTTCTGTTTTGTGATTACAATATGTTAGATTTGAAAAGTGTACATGAGACAGCTTGAAATGGGAACTTTTCTATTTTTGTGAATGGCAAGGCTGAGTTCAGTTAAAATATATGCTTTATAAGAAAATATAATAATGTGTTTTATAAAGTTTATAAGCATTGCTGGCATACTCGGTGAGGTGTTCCTAGTGTTGGTGGTGGTGGTAGCATGTCAGTATGTTGAGAGGAAGAGGTAGTCTGGGAAATTCTGCTGAGCAAACTCTGGGCCCATTTCCACCCCCAGTTAGTCCACTCCACTCAACTGGTTCACACACTGAGTGGGTCTTTGGGTGTTATTTCTGGGTAGTTGTTTTAGAATCTCTTCCAGTGGTTTGTCAGTATCTCCTTCTGGTCCAAGGAAGGAAACTTTGTCAACCTTAGCATTGACCTTCAGAATATGTTTGTAACAGCGCTGCTTGTGTGGCATTAGGCTATGTAGTGATCGAAAGAAAAAAACAGACCTTTGCACATTGGCAATTTTCTCTTGGGAGAGGCTTGTTCATGCTTGTTGTTGCTGTTACTCTCATTCTGTGTTCTTTTTGATAATGTATAAGTTTCTGTACAGACCATGGTTGCTTGTCTGGACCTTTTGCCATTCTCAATAAAAATACTTTGAAAAAAAAAAAAAAAAAGAAAATTTTCACTGCCTGTTTCTATTCTGACCATTTATTCCATTTCATGGTTATTGCAAAAAAAAAAAAAAAAAATTTTTACATGGGGGGGGGGGGGGGTGTCAAAAAATGATGGGCCCCGGGTGCCACATACCCTAGGAACGCCACTGGTTGTAGTGAGTCCTAATAGAGAGTGTTCTGTGGAGTGGTTTTTACGAAAACCAACTTGATTAGGATGTAATACCTGAGTTTTTTCGATGAAATCCGATAATTGTTGAAAAACGAGTTTTTCTGTTAGTTTGGCTAAAAACGGAAGATTGGCTATTGGGCGATAATTAGAACTGTCTATAAGATAATTTTTTGTATCTTTAACCCTTGAATAAAGAATGGACTGTTTCCATTCTGATGGAAGACTTGCTGTACAAAAGCTTTTATGAATAATTTGGAGAATATAAGGTCCCAAGATAGAGAAGTAACGTTTATAAAGAAAGGGAGGAAACGATTCAGTATTGGAACCTTTGATATTGATAGAGTGTAAAGTATTTTCTATATCTTTTAATGAAGGGAGAGAAAGTTTGGAGCATGTAGCATTTAGTGTGGGAAATTCAATATCTTCGGAACAAGCGGGACCTGAGGAAGTGGCGATTTTATTTGTGTGGATTTAACGTAAATATACATTTACGCAAGACACCAAAAAGGGGGGTGCAGAAATGAGAGGATCAGGAGCGGATCTGGGGTATTCCTCAAAGCTATGTGTGCAATTTCAGTATAAGGGGTATTCACACCTAACGTTAGATGTGAGGTTTTGCATCCTGCCTCTCTTGGTGCAAATGGTTGTACCTAAAGTTAGGTTTGGCTCCCAGGCATAAACGGCCTAACTTAGGTGCTGTTTATAGAATAGCACTTTAGGTGTGTGTTTTTTCAGTGCCGATTTTTTAAGCATAATATATAGAATTCAGTCCTGTATGTATTTGAGCTTTGGTGCTGGAGAAGGATTTTGTGTGCGCCATGGACCCCCAAAAGAACTAACAATTCGATTCTGTATTAAACTGGCTATGTCACTCGGAACCCAAATGATAAACTTACACTGTCAAAGTGAAAAATCATTGGAGAAGGACATTATGTTTGGGAAGATCGAAGGAACCAGGTGAAGAGGGCGACCTACAATCAGATGGCTGGACATGCTGAAAAAAAACATGGGGATGACATTGGAGGACCTTACCGAATTAGCACAAAACCGATCCTCAAGACACTAGAATTTGAGCATGAGTCAATGGCACCTAACTAATGTATAGTTGAATAAGATATGAGAAATTGATCTTATTTGCAAGATATAGAGCAAGCTGGTCTAGATGTGGAATGAGTGGATGGTCAGTTGCAACTGGCACTGAAGACTTGGGAAAAGAGTTTCCTGAAGTTGAAGTAGTCTTTAGTCTGGTGGAGCCCTGAGGACTAGTACTAAGAAGGCAGCTAGTGTGTGTCACACTGTATGATTTCCTTTGATGAGAGTACAAATAGTGATGCTCCTTGAGAGGACCCTAGGCCCAAAGGTGTATAGAAGGCTAATTTATTATTTAGGTATTCAGTTCATATTGTCTGAAGGTCTTCTAGCCAGTACAGTTTTTGCTGTAAGAATGTAATATGGTTATATTGCTTGCAACCCTCTATTAGAATATGGGATAGATACATATAAAATGATATGAACAGTTGAGAGAGTCAGGTATTAGGATATGTTTGTTGCAACCCTCAATTAATCATAGAAACATAGTAAATGATGGCAGATAAAAACCTGAACAGTCCATCCAGTCTGCCCATTAGTTATACCCATTTTAAAAAATACATGATTACATTAATTTTTCTCTTCTTTGATATTTCTGGGTCATAGACTGTAAAGTCCACTTGGTATTGTCCTAGGTTCCAAATGCTGAAGTAGCCATCCAAGCTCACTTCAACCTATTCAACCATCCTGTTTGAATCGTGCAGCACTAGACATCACAACAAAAACCATTGTGATCAGATTCACCTTTTGATATATGGAAAAAGATTTTGTAGTTGTTGCAGGTGATAGAAGCAGTTTTTAAAGTTTATTTGAATTTGTAGAATCAAAGTAAGTATTTTCCCAGGGTAACATATGTCATTCACTCAAAAAGTGGGGATGTATCAGCAAAGACTAAAGCATTTACCTTTGAAGGACATGGCACCACCTGCAGTTAAGAGTGGTATCTGAGATCTTGCACTCTTCACAACTCTGATGCTGCAGGCAGGCTACAGAATACATACAAAGAGAAACAGAAAGGGTCATCCTAGCATGCTTATTTATTTACAGTTTTAATACAAAACAAGAATATGAAATATATGCATACAAATATGTGAACAGTTGGAGAGTCGGGTATTAGGACAGAGTTATTTAAAGAGATGAGGATTGTTTGGAATGCAACATATTGTACTGAGGAAAATATAAAGGGCACACAGTAAACCACAAATAAAATATTCACATTACTATCTCTCTAAAAAATGCTGCAGAGACATAAATATAATGGAAATATTCCAAATCACATACTCATTACAAATTCATCTACCCATAGCAAAGAACCTTTCCTCCTCCCCCTCTCCCTTTGGTATTTTATATCTGTGAGAACTTCCTTGTGCCCAGTGGCATACCTGATTGGAAGGGAAATGGGGGCAGAGCACGCCCTCTGGCTAGAGCACCCTCCTCCGCCAGGCAGTGGGAGGGTGTGTGGAGCAGTCACAGGGTCATGGCTCACCTTTGCGCAGCCATCAGCTCTACTGATCCCCTCCCCAGCCATCAGAGGGGGCAGGGGCCTCCGAAGCTGACAACCTCACAAAGGAGGACCACAGCCCCCAACCACTCCAGTACTCCTTTAATTCCTGAATGCCTCCACCACCCTGTCCTTGGTATACTTCTGTGTGTGCTAATCCAATAATTATTTTTTGGGTGGCTTAGGAATCAACATAAACATACAAAACAGAGAAAATGAAAAATCACTAGCAGCCTACCAAATAAATTATACCAGCCAGGAGAAATGCTGAGGTCATCTCAGGGAACACTTTTAAAGATTCCATCATTGAAGGTGATGAGCTAGAACCTTTTCTGTTCAAAGTACAGATTTCTGACATGGTTTGATACCAGATCTGAGGCTGAAGCATAATTACTTGCAGAGTAAGCCTCGATCAGCTGGACATGGCTCTGGAGCTGGCAGGGGAAGCCCTAATCAGCTGATCACATAAGTACAGCATCACTATAATGGGGCAGATCAAAGGGAGTCTACTAGAAATAAAGCCTTCTTCTATTTAGCCCCCCAGTCTATGGGACTGACTCTCTAGTTATTTGAGACTGGATCCCAATTTCAAAGCCTTTAAAACATTGTTTAAATCCTTTTCTTAAGAAGCTTTTGCCAAGGATATTCCTCAGAACAACCAGGTGAGGGTACAATCTGGAAGGCATGAGAACAGGTTAAAAAAAATGTTAGTTTCCAAATTTTATTAAAATTTGTTATCCTGCTTATCAAATTTCTAAGCGGCTTACAGTAATAAAATTATTTTTAAAAATGGGAGCTATACAAACAGACAATATAAATGAATATTCGGATAATATGGACTGACAACGATTACATGAGGTATAAGGGGAAGAAATACAATTTTATATAGGATAGGAAGACATAAAGGGTTAACACATGTAGGAAAGGGGGATTGCATCTGTGGTAGAAGATAGGATCAGGCTGTCATAAGTTATAAGTTGAATGCATCTTTGAACAAGAAGGTATTTAAGTTTGATTTTAATCTTTCAAGGTTGATTTCTTCCCAGAGGTGATTAGGCATTAAATTTCATAATTGAGGGGCTGTAAAGGAGAATATTGATGATTGATATTGTTAATTAATAATTGTCTTCTATGAATGGTCTAAGACTGTACCTTTCTATTTTTATGGAGCTCCTTTCCTTTAAATGATTTTTTATAATTATAAACCGCTTAGAACTGTCGGAAGCTGTTAGCGGTTTTTCAAATTTTAATAAACCTAAACATATTCTGTTTCCAATAATGATCAATCTAGGTTACAAGTACCTGGCAAGATCTCAAAAGAGTAAAATAAATTTTATGCTGCTTATCTCAGGAATAATTTCAATTAAATTTATTATTTCTAGTTCGCCTTTCTCCAAGGCGGATTACAAAAATACATACATAATAATAGTACAAACATCAATTTTGCAGGGCAATTTCGCACACCATTTAAAGAATCTGGGGATAAATGCATAGGTTTAGACTTGGAACTGTTATTTTGTAAATATATGACTGTGAGTTTGTTGAAATTGGCATAATATTTGTCTTGTCTGTTTTATATTATCTATGTTTTAATTGTACCCTACCTAGATTTTGTGGATGATAAATTTTTAAAATAAATAAATAGTCCAAATCCTTTTAAAACCCTGCTAAGTAAAACACATACAGTGTTATTGTTACTAATGCAAACAGACATTACACAAAAGATATGAGATTACTGCCAACAAAACAGTAAGCAAATCAATGAAAGTCTGATGATCTACACTTTTCAGAACACTACTACCAATTTCCAAACCACCCATAGAAAAGTTTTTAATTTTTATGAAAAGCCAATAGAATCAACCCACTTCTAAGATCAAATGGGAGTTTATTCCAAGAGTTGATGCTATTATTGAAAAATCTTCCACACTCCAGCAGCAAAGGCACGTCTGTGCAATTGCAAGAATCTCCAATAAACAACCCTTTACGCCAGTGGTCTCAAACTGAAACCCTTAGTGGGGCCACATTTTGGATTTGTAGTACTTGGAGGGCCGCAGAAAAAAATAGTTAATGTCTTATTAAAGAAATGACAACTTTGCATGAGGTAAAACTCTTTATAGTTTATAAATCTTTCCTTTAACAGTTAAAGGAAAGATTTATAAACTATAAAGAGTTTTTTACCTTATGCAAAATTGTCATTAACTATTTTTTCTGCGGCCTTCCAAGTACCCTATTTTTTCTGCAGCCCTCACATTTAAAGTTTAATATCTTTCCTTTCTCAAAACTGACACATTTCAATCACTGTATTGAAAATAAAATCATTTTCCCTACCTTTGTTGGCTGGTGACTATTTTTCTGTGCTTTTAATTATGTTTCCAGGGCCTTCTTGTCCTTTGACTGTTTTTCTCTCCTTCTTCACTTTCTGCCTTGCATCCATCTTTGGCATTAACTTAATATTCAATTTTTCTGCTTTCTTTTCAAAATCTACGTTTCCATGTCTTACCTTCCCTTCTATCTCTCTCTTCTTCCGTCCCTATTTCCATGGTCTGACATGGTCTCTTTCTTTCCTTTTACTCCCTCCCTCCTTCCTTCCTTTCCCCTGGTCTGGCATCTGTCTCCTTCCATCCCCCAACTTTTTATTTCTTTCACCCTGCCCCCTTCTTTCTTTCTCTCTCTCCATGCCCCCTTTCTATATGTCTGTCTTTCTCTCTCTCTCTCTGCCCCCTTTCTTTCTTTCTCCATGCCTGCCCTTTCTTTCTGTCTTTCTCTCTCCATGCACTTTTCTGTCTGTGTCCTGTCTCCCTTCTTTCTTTCTGTCTCCCTGTCCCCCCTCCCCCCCGTTTCTTTCTTTATTTCTCCCTGCCCTCCCCCAAGCCACCATCATTGGGGAACAGGCCGCCACCGCAGCAATCGGGGAACAGGCCAGCACCAAGGTCTTAGCTCTTCCTGCTTATCTTCCCCAGCGTGGGGCCGACCAATTCTCGCCACCCCACGTCAATTCTAACGTCGGAGAAGAAGTTCCGGGCCAGCCAGGCAGCGATTAGCTGGCCTGGAACTTCCTCCCCGACATTAGAATTGTCGTCGGGTGGCGAGAATTGGCCGGCTCAAAGATAAGCAGGGAGAGCTAAGACCTCGGCGCTGGCCTGTTCCCTGATTGCGGTGGCTTGAGGGAGGGCAGTGAGAAGGGAAGGGAAGCAGATTGGGGGACCCCTGCTTTAGGCGAGCCGCAGTCATGGTCTGTACGCGATTGTCCTCTCCACAATTGGAAAACTTGTGAAGTGTAGAGGACAGATTGCGGGCCACAAAATAGTCCCTGGGAGGCCGCATGTGGCTCGCAGGCCGCGTGTTTGAGACCGCTGCTTTACACCATGATGGGCAACCTTTATACAAAGAAGGCCCCATGAATGTCAGTACTGTCCCTTGCAGGCTGCAGCATTATGTAATATCGGAACTGGAACTGCACAGCATTCCATAGACCATTTGTGATCAATAAGTTAAAATGTAACTAAAAACGATGGAAACAAACTTCTAGAGCAGTAGTCTCAAACTCAAACCCTTTGCAGGGCCACATTTTGGATTTGTAGGTACTTGGAGGGCCGCAGAAAAAAATAGTTAATGTCTTAGAACTTCACGGTATTGCGGTATATAAGCTGTTATTATTATTATTATTATTAAAGAAATGACAATTTTGCATGAGGTTAAACTCTTTATAGTTTATAAAACTTTCCTTTAACAGTTAAAAGGAAAGATATATAAACTATAAAGAGTTTTACCTTATGCAAAATTGTCATTTCTTTAATAAGACATTAACTATTTTTTCTGCGGCCCTCCAAGTACTCTATTTTTTCTGCAGCCCTCTCATTTAAAGTTTAATATCTTTTCTTTCTCAAAACTGGCACATTTCAATCACTAAATTGAAAATAAAATCATTTTCCTACCTTTGTTTGGTAATTTCATCTGTCTCTGGTTGCACTTTATTCTTCTGACTGTGCATCCAATATTTCTTCCCTTCTTTCAGCCTCCTATATGCTTCCTCTCCTCCAGACCTCATTCCCTCCCCCAACTTTTTCTTTCTTTCTCTATGTCTGTCTTTCTCTGATTCTGTGTCCCATTTTTTGCTTTGTTTCTGGCTCCCTGTCCCCCCCTTCTTTCTTTCTTCCTTCCTGCCCTCCCCCATGCCACCGCCGCTGGGGAATAGGCTGCTGCTGCTGCTGCCGCCAGTGGGAACAGGCCGAGATCTCCATGCTTCTCTTCTCCACGGGGCCGACAGCCCGACGTCAATTCTAACGTCGGAAAGGACGTTCCGGGCAGCCAGGCAGCGATTGGCTAGCCAGAACGTCCTCTCGACATCAGAATTGACGTTGGGCGGCGAGAGAAGCAGGGAGATCAAAGAACAAGGTGCCGGCCTGTTCCCCGATGGCAGCGGTGAGAAGGGAAGGGAAGCAGGTTGGGCACCACTGCTCTAGACGAGCTGCACTCTAGGGAGAACAGTGGAGGGTGGCCAGCTGTGCGGACCGCTCCCCCCCCCCCCCTTGGTATGCCACTGGAGCAGCAACGTTTCTGGCCGGCTCGTTCCGTTCAAAGCCGCGGGTGGCGGCTCCTTGCGAGATCCGCGCCTGCGTCTGAAGCCTCTCTGATGTTGTGATGTCAGAGAGGCTTCCGATCCAGGAGTGGATAGCGCAAGGAGCCGCCAACCCACGGCTTTGAACGGAACGAGCCGGCAAGACATGCTGCTGCTCCAAAAGGAAGAGAATGATCCAGTCCAGACCGCGGGCCACAAATAAAACCTGGAGAGCCATATGTGGCCCGCGGGCCATGTGTTTGAGACCACTGTTCTAGAGTGTCTTCTGAATAAATTTGCAAAATACAGTATTTACAAACACCAAAACTCTGGTTAAATGGTATTATCTGTGCACATTCCCCGTGGTCTCGCGGACGTATAATATTCAATAGGAGGCTGAATTCGAGCTGTAGGTTGCCTACCCCTGCTTTAGACCTTAAAGCTCTTAAGGGTCAATACTGTCTCAATATCTCTCAAATCTGTGGATGACCTGTACACAAAAAATAAACAACTTTAATTTCTTATGAGATGAATTATCAGTTTTGAGCTATAACAACCCCCACCCCCCCGAACCAGCAGACTTCAGCCCATACTGTGCCTCTACCTTCTAGCTGCCCCCTATGCCTGGAATAAATTACCCGAGTTTGTCCGTCAAGCCCTTCCCTTGTTTAAAAGCAGACTGAAAACCCACCTTTTTGATATAGCTTTCAATCCTTAACCCTATTCCTCTGCCCTCCAACCCAGCCCGCTGATTAACCATTCCCCTTAACTGTATCCATGACATCTTGTTTGTCTATCTTGCCTATTTAGATTGTAAGCTCTTTCGAGCAGGGACCGTTTTCTTACTCTTTGTGACTCTCTGCAGCGCTGCTTGAGTCTGGTAGCACTATAGAAATAATTAACAGTAGTATTAGTACTCCTATCCCCACCAGCCAGCAGCTAGCATTCCCTCCCTCCCAAGCAAAAATAACCCCCCCATACCTACTTAGACTTCCTAGTGGTTTAGTGGTGCGTTGAGGCAGGAGCGATTCCCACTCACTCTTGCTCATTCTTTCTCTGCAGCAAAAGTGACTGCCAAGTCTTCCAATAGCAGTCGTGCAGAATTTGGCCGATAATAGTTTCTAGTTTATTATTTATATTCCGTGTTTAAACAAGGTGGATTACAACCATAATTAAATCACAGCAAAAGCCATGACAAAATAGACATGTCAAAATCATCAAAAGTACCAGTTCATATAGCAAGCATCAGCCATCATACAAAATAGATGACGCTTTAACAGTTTTTAAAACTACACAGATCTTTTTATTGCCCGATATATACTGGAAGCTTATTCCACTCTGCAGGTCCCACACATTAAAAGGTATTAGGTTTCATGGTTTCTAAATGTAATTTCTTATGAGTAGGAATAACAAAGTCACAATGTGCAGCAGAATGCAATGATCGAGAGGACACATAGGACATCACACAATCCTATAAATATGTCGATGCTTATTTAAGGGGTCTGTGGTTAAGATAAGCAGCAAACAGAGTCTAGCCAATAACAATGCTACTCACTTGGCAGTGGAATGAGCTCCACAGCAGATGCGCTGGTAATCTTGCTGGTGTCCAGTTCGACACGATGGTACTCATAGATGGTCCTTCTGCGTGATTCTAAACAGGGCAAAGAGGAATTATTATGGCCTGTGTGATCACTAACCCCCTAATTCTAGAATCTTGCACATACATTTCCACACTTAGGGCTGGACTCAGTAAACAGTGCTCAAAATTTGACGCAGAAAAAAATTGGCACTGAATGGTACTCTATAAAGGGCGCACCAGGATGGGCATACTTTATAGAACAGCATACATCTCCGGAATCCGTGCTCAGCTTTGGACGTAAGGATTTATATCAACTGAAACCGGATGTACATCCTGGTATGTGTAAGTTGGGTGCAGATCCTCATTATTCTATAACACTATGCACATTGTAAGGGCATGCATCTAACCCACCTATGTTTTTGCCACTGTTACACCTCCTTTGCAGATCCATGCAGAAACACTTACATGGCTCCCTTTACAAAGCCATGGCAGCGATTCCCCCTTGGGAAATGAACTGAAGCCCATTCAGTTCCTATGGGCTTCGGTGCATTTGCTGCTGGAGAATTGCTTAGGGTTACCAGATTTTACTTGCGTAAACTCTGGACCTAAAGACCCACCCCTAGACCCACCCAGTTACACCCATCCCTGCCCCGTTACACCCACACCACGCCCCAGCCTGTTCTCGTCGGTCAGGAGGGCATCCGCACCCCCTCCCGGTGCAATCTGATGAGGAAGCTTTTCAAAACCTGAACAAAGTGCCGGGTTTTGAAAAGCCATCCGGACACCCGGACATGTCCTCTAAAAATAGGACATGTCCAGATAAATTGGGATGTTTAGTAACCCTAGAATTGCTATCATAGCTTTCTAAAAGAGGCTTTTTGGCACTACAGTACTCCCCCGCAAACTTGTGGTTCCGAGTTTGCGGCCCCAGTCATTCAGGGGGTTTTTGTTCACCTATTTCGCAACCCGGGACCCCCCCTGCCATGCGCATCCTCTGACCCCCCCCTGATCCTACTGCACCAATTCAAACTGCCCCATCTGCTAAAACAATGTGGGGAGTAAAGAAAGAGAGCGAGAGGGCTGCAGGAGCAAGAGGTTGTTGTTAGGAGTACCTCCGGCGAGATCCCCACCAAAAATACAGCAAAGTGGCCTCTCCTGCCTCTGATCCCCGCATCCAATATTTGCAGTTTTCCAAAATTCACAGGAGAGTACTGTACTCTATAAACGAGCATGTAAGTGTGTTTTTGCACAGATCTGCTCCATTTTGGCACCTTGCATCCTTTAGAAGAGTGGTTCCCAACCCTGTCCTGGAGGACCACCAGGCCAGTCGGGTTTTGGGGATAGCCCTAATGAATATGCAGGAGAGAGATTTGCATATAATTGAGTTGCCTGGCATGCAAATCTCCTCCATGTATATTCATTAGGGCTAGCCTGAATACCCGATTGGCCTGGTGGTCCTCCAGGACAGGGTTGAGAACCACTGCTTTAGAACACTTCAGTATATTGCCACACTTGCACAACGCCTGGCTCCTCCGTGGCTCTGTCCAGTTTGAGAATGGGCAGTGAGAACTGATATTCAGCGGCATAGCCTGGTTAAGTGCCATTGAATGTTGGCAAATGACACACTGAGCCTTTCCTGTCCAATTAAATTGCTTTGAATACCAGAATTGCTTGCTCTCGCCCCATGGTAAGAATACATCAGAGAGAATTTCTACCACCAGGAGCTTGCTCCCTGACACTTTACAACAGGGGTGTCCAACCTTTTGGCTTCCCTGGGCCGCACTGGCCGAAAAAAATGTTTCTGGGGCCGCGCAAACACTGCAGCAAGACAGAGGAGGGAGCCGGCAAGATGGTAAACACCCAGGGGCAGCAGACGAAAACTCTGCATCGCCCTCAACCGGGGCTGCACAAAATACTTCACGGGGCTGCATGCGTCCCTTGGGCCGCAGGTTGGACACTCCTGCTTTACAACTACCTACAGAAATGCAAGTTAATAGTCCTCTTCAGCTTGAACAGGATTGATTTTAGATAAAGAAGCAAATTAAACAGAATTATTAATAATAATAATTATAATTTTATTTCTTATATACCGCTATACCATAAGTTCAAAGCAGTTTACAACAAGTTACATACAATGAGAGTAAGAGATGTTTACATCCCTTGAAAGGGACCTGGGGGTGATGGTCGACACATCACTGAAACCATCGGCGCAATGTGCGACAGCCTCAAAGAAAGCAAACAGAATGCTGGGCATCATCAAAAAAGGTATTACAACCAGGACGAAGGAAGTCATCATGCCGCTGTATCGCGCAATGGTGCGCCCGCACCTGGAGTACTGTGTTCAATACTGATCACCTTACCTCAAGAAGGACATGGCGATACTCGAGGGAGTGCAGAGGAGGGCGACTAAACTAATAAATGGTATGGAAAATTTTTCATACGCTGACAGGTTAAAAATGCTGGGGCTGTTCTCCCTGGAGAAGAGGAGACTTAGAGGGGACATGATAGAAACCTTCAAAATCCTTAAGGGCATAGAGAGAGTAAATAAGGACAGATTCTTCAAACTGAGGGGAGCCACAAGCACTAGGGGTCACTCGGAGAAATTGAAAGGGGATAGGTTTAGAACAAATGCTAGAAAATTCTTTTTTACGCAGAGGGTGGTGGACACATGGAACGCGCTTCCGGAGGAAGTGATAGGCCAGAACTCTGTACAGGGGTTCAAGAAGGGTTTGGATAGGTTCCTGGAGGATAAGGGGATAGAGGGGTACAGATAGAACTTGAGGTGGGCTGTAAGAGTGGTCGGAAACCACTTCACAGGTCGCAGACCTGATGGGCCGCCGCGGGAGCGGACCGCTGGGCGAGATGGACCTCGGTCTGACCCAGTGGAGGCAACTTCTTATGTTCTTATGTTCTTATGTAAGTAAGAGATGTTTACAACAAGAAGTAAGAGATGTTTACAATGAGATACATACAATGAGTGTATGAGATGTAAAGGGAACCGAAAAAGTACTTTCTGGGATACAAATTGCAAATGGAAGAGAACCAAGATGGTTTGAATCAAAAGGAAGTATCTAGTCAGAGATTGGGGTGCAGGGGAAAACAATTTGGGTGGAATACCTTTACAAATGGGAAGAAGGATGAGTTAATCTAAAATCAAGAGAATTGGGGATTGGGATGAGGATAGCTGAGGGGGACTGGGCAAGAATTGGGAATTAGAATTTGTTAAAGAGACGGGTCTTCAGTGATTTTCTGAAGTCGGCGTAAGAAGTGGCCTCGAGAATGGGTTTTACGAGCCATGTGTTCAGTTTGGCTGCCTGGAATGATAACATTCTGTCTAGGAACTTCTTGTAAAGACATGATTTCAGGGATGGGTAATTAAAGAGATTTATTCTGCGAGAGCTCTTATTAGAGCTGTTGAGGATGAATTGAGAGGCGAGGTAATTAATTCCCTCTAATGTAAGATTTCACAATCATTTGTGATCTCTCTACCCCTTACTTATTTCTGTGGGATGGTGAAAGAGTTCTCTATGGAAATGTTAAGAATGCTGTATGCAAATTTGCACAGCAGGTCTCTTACAGTCTTAATGATTTCTACAAGACTTAGAATGCACTAAAAAAAAATATATATAAAAATGCTACTGTCGTATTTACTGCACCTGTAATAATGTTTCCTATTTCTTATGCAATTGCTTTATAAAATAGATTTTGCAAGAAGCTGAAGCAGTAACAGTAGATTTTTAGGGCGGTTTTTTTCCCCCCAATTTAGTGTTTTGTTTCTGAAAGTGAAGAGAGAAATGTCTTTCCATTGTCTCTATTTTTGTCTTTAATTTCAGCCATGCTTTCTTTTATCTTATTCTCACACTTTTAAAAGCATTAAAGAGAATTAACCACTGTTTTCCCCCACCACCACTACCATCCTGCCTAGTGACCAGATTGCCCATTCAAGAAGGGAAACTTTTTGGCCAGGCCTGGATTTCTGCCAACCTCATCCTGATGTATTATGGGACCTGCAGCACTGATATCAATGGATAGAATCATGGACTACAAAATACTACACTGCATTGGGATGTAATTTTAAAACCAGGACTGGCCAAAAAGCCTCCCTTCTGGAATGGGTAACTTGGTCACCCTACTGCCTAGTGAATAAGCAAGTAACTCACCGGGCACATCAGAGGAGGGGTTGAGCATCATGAAGGCATCAGAAATACCAGCTTTCACCGGGTGTTGTATGGAGCTGATTTCCTCCACTGCAATGGGAATCTAATAAGAGGGAAGAGGAATTCTGTAACACCTTCAAATGCCAGTTATCTTTGAAGCCATGAGACTTTGGCGTTAGGATTATAGTTCCCATTTATAAATGACAGAGGGTCTGATTTTAATAACATAGACCATGATGGCAGATATAGTCTGCTCAACAAGATAACTTATAGCATATGATATGATATGATATAACATATGCACACTTGATCCTCATCTGTCCTTGCCATTTTCAGGGCACAGATCATAGAAGTCTGCCTGGCACTGGTTTAACTTTCAGCTACTGTAGTTGCTTTTGAGGCTCACTGTAGCCCAACCACATCTGCCTAGCCATAATTGCGGCACAGACTGGAGAAGTCTGCCTGACACTAGCCTTTCTTCCCATCTCTCAGCAACTCTTAGGAAGCATGCCATGCAACTCTACTAAAGCTTTTTCTAAAGGGTGTATTTTTCCTCCACTCGTCAAAACTGTAGCCGATACATTCCAGGACCAACATTCACAATGATTTTTTCATTCAAACTCCTGCTGCTAATAAAACTGGTACGGGTTTGTGGCCACTGCCAGAGAAAAAAAAAAAAAAAAAAAAGAAAAGTAGTTATTATTCTGTACAACAGTGGGACAAGTTTATCATCTGAATAATCTTTGCTTCCAGGAATACTTTCACCACCCACTCTGCAAAAAGCAATAGTGCTGTCTATTTCTGACAGGATTAAGGGCTCCTTTTACTAGTGTTTTTAGCGCACGCAGGACATTACCGTGTGCTACACTTCTAGAACTAACGCCAGCTCAATGCTGGCGTTAAGGTCTAGTGCTCGTGGCAATGTAGCACGTGCTATTCTGTGCTTTAAAGCCCTAGCACACCTTAGTAAAAGGAGCCCTAAGTTTCAAGTTTATTTAAAATTTGATTAAAACGCTTATAAAAATTTTCTAAGGGCTGTACATAATAATAATAAAACAAAACATTGCCTTCTGTAACATCAGTATTGATACTGTCCATTCTCTGCTCCATTACAGGGTCAAGTTTACAATTTGGTTGGTGCATCCTCACTACCCAAACACTAAGAGGTTCCACTCTGTCACATGGTTCTTGCAGTAGATCCCACGCACCTCCTTGTAGCCGAAGGCAATTCGACCATCTTGGTACAGAGTGGCTTGGAAAGTGAAGCTGCCGATGTTCTCTTTTTCCTGAAGGTGGACACGGTCCCACTGCACCACAAAGACAGTCCCTTAAAGAAAGGAGACACCATAGAAGCTTACAGTTGGCATATGGGTACATGAAGGGCAGGATTAACCAATAGGACAAGTAGGCATGTGCCTAGGGCCCAAAATGGTCAGGGGGGCCCGATGAAGGAGGGCATCAACATTGTTTTTTCCAAACGGCGATGGGCCCCTCTAGCATCGATTAGCAACATGCCCCCCCCCCCCCTTGATCGGCAACACAGGCCCCACCCCGATCGACGGAAAGTAAGACAAGCAAGCAATGTGGGTAAGAAAGGAAATGGAAACTGTAATTGTGCAAGTGGTGCAGCTTGCCCAAAGCTTCCCTCTGACGCAGCTTCCTGTTTCCGCCTGGGCGCATGGTGGGGTGGGGTGGGGCAGGGGGCCCAGTGTACTTGTGTGCCTAGGGGCCCTCGATGAATTAATCCTGCCCTGGGTACATGTGGAGCATAAAATTGAAGCTGGATTAAGAAGACCCAGGCTCAACCCATATGTCTCTGCTGCAACCCAAAATAAACCCAAAGCCATCCAAGCACAAGGCAGTTTGTTCTTATCTGAATGTATCTCAGTCAACATGTACACTCAATAAAATTCCCATTTGACTAACTGGCACAAAGTCCTGACCCCACCAAAAGAAAACCAAAAACAAACCCCAACTAAACAATACCACTACATCATCCTTGCCAAACCACTAATGATACTGTCTAACAGCAAATCTGAAAAACACTATATGGAGTATTGTTATAATTTTTTGGAATCACTCAGGGACAGCAAAATCATTGTCTACACGAGAGTGCCAGTCTTGCATGGAGGCACAGCTTTCTAAATGAAGGTTCAAGTAAACTAACCCTCCCTTCCATGAAGCCGCATTAGCATTTTTTTTAATCACCAGCCGCAGTGATAAAAGTTCCAATACTCAAAGGAATTCTATGAGCGTGTGAGCTTTTACCACTGTGGCTGGTGATAAAAAAAAAAAAACCACCCTAACACTGCTTCATAAAAAGGGGAGGGGCAGGTAAATTAAGTAATCCTTTCTCATAATTTCTCTATATACCTTCTTACCTTTGTTCCTTTACTCTCATAAGTCTTCAGCATTTTGGTTGAATCACTAGAATATTTGACACCTGGAAATTCATGTCATGAGTTGAGGTCTCCTACAAGATCAGCAGATTTCCAGCAACATTTGCACAAGATATCTAAAAAACACCTGAGAAAGAATACCATCTTCTCTCTTGTGTCCTGCACTCCCATCTAGGGCACCAGGACACAGAGTGACCAGGCATAAGTATGAACTCTGAGTCCAGTAGGTACTTAAACTTCCCCTGACTTCTTTCCTGTGTCTAGGGAGAGGTAGCCTATGTTGAGTTTAGTACCCATAATTGTTTTGAAAAGTCTGCTTTTATACCACCAGGGAATTTCTAATGGGTTCCACCCACAGATTCTTTTCTGCAGATTTGCATTTAGCTATTTATTTTTTACTGTTTTGACAGATGATCCTGGATAAATCTGTGAAATTCATGTTGGGCAGATAATGAGAAGGATAAAAAGGAGCTTTGGGGAAAATTATAGCTATTAATTTTGTAAGGTGCTGACAGTTGAAATTCAGACAGAATGCTTATAAATCCTATAAAGGTCAGATGATGTCATTTTAATATATTAGGGGGTGCTGAAAAGATCTCAGCCCAACCAAGAAGAGAATAACGTTGTGGTTCAATCAATGATCTGAAACAGTGTCAAAACAGAGCATTTTGTTTCTGCAAATTGGCACTTAACAAAATAACATAACACTCTTTTCAGCTAGGATGGCAAAATAACACTCAGAATTTAAGAAGTTGGTTGGTTGGTCTGAGAACTTTTCAGCACCCCCTCGTATATTAATAAAAGTGAGCCAAGTATAGGACAACCAATCCATTGTGACAGTGATGAGGTTGTCTCTTATTGGTGGAATGAGGCATTATGACATCACAATCTTAGCTCTGGTTATCCGAGACTGAAAGTCTTTGCATTACGAGGAGGTGCTGAAAAGTTCTCAGCCCAACCAAGAAGAGAACGATGAGGATAGGTTCAATCGATGACCTAAAACAATGTCAAAACACAGAATTTTGTTTCTGCAAATTGGCACTTAATGAAATAAAATAACACACTTTTCAGCTACAGTGGCAAAATAACACTCAGAATTTAGGAAATTGGTTGGTTGGGCTGAGAACCTTTCAGCACCTCTTTGTAAATACATTTTAAAACTTCCATATACGGGAGGGAGTCCTCTGGTACTGGGAGCAGTTGAAAACTGACAGAAGAGGAAGCAGCCGGTAGAAAAGATTGTTCACCAACACTTCTTGCTAAAAGGAGGAAATGCACAGGGGGTAGAAAGAAGAGACAAACTTTTCTAGGCAGTGGTGGCTGCAGTTATGATAACCTTTTAATCTTTTACCACAGGGAATATCCCTTTTAAAACACCTTCAGAGCCACCCAAAATTGTAGAATTTTTCCTCCAGCTACTATAATGTGTTTATAATTTCAGCTAATTATTTAATGTTTAATGTTATGCAGAATACACTGCCTGCTTCTCCTATAGCATTCACAAATCAAATCACAGCTGAAAAATCTTCTTCCTGCTGGGGGGAAACCCTTTTTCTGCTTTTGTACCCATCAGCAAGCTATGGTTTGCTTATCCTGCAAGCCTTCAGTACCTTAAGTAAAATAGGAACAGATGCCATAATGGCCAGGGCAGAATGAAGGCTTAGACATACTAGGCAAATGCCTAGGGTGCTAGCGTTTAGGAGGGAGCCATCTCAGATGTGCTAGTTCAGTGATTCCCAAGAAAGTTTTTTGTTTTATTTTTTTGATGTTAGCTGCCGGCAAAAAGAAGCATGTGTGTGAGAGACTAAAACAGGGCTGCCCAAGTCCGGTCCTCGAGATCTACTGGCAGGCCAGGTTTTCAGGATATCCACTATGATTATGCATGAGAGATTTGCCTGCACTGCCTTCTTGGTATGCAAATCTCTCATGCATGTTCATTGTGGATATCCTGAAAACCTGGCCTGCCAGTAGATCTCAAGGACTGGACTTGGGCAACCCTGATCTAAAGGATTAAAAGGTTATCACAACTGCAGTCTTGGTACTTTGATCTCAAAAGAATTGTGACAAGCACTTTTACTTGCACTGAAGTACTAGAATTAGCATTTGCTTTTACTTGCAATTAAGTGTTGTCCCAGAATGTTTGGCAACACCATGCAAAGTACATGGATTTTTGGGTCTACCCCGTTCAACCATGCTCTAAGAGCCTCCAAGCACTTTTATGAGAGTTTGATGACACTGGGGGAGAGATAATGACATATCCTTGGGGAAAGATGTTGACATGTACTAATGATCTCACCGTTATCGAAGTATTTGACAGTGGAGTTCTTGGAGAAACTGGGGTTGAAGTTAGCCATGAGTGGAGCCACATACTGAGTGGCTGTTAGCATCCGATGTATAACGTCTCCCATAAAAATAAAACCTGCACTTCAAGAAGAGATAAAACAGACTGAGAATTCCACTTTGGTTTCTTCCCCCAAGTACTGAAACCACTCATCTGCTTACCTCGCTTTTCAGTTTGGGCCCTACAATTGAACCCTCATTTTTATATGACCTTTAATTCAAGCTTTGAGAACTTGTTTGCTTACTTGCCTAAGGCAACTAATTTAGGGCTGGGACTTGTAGCCTCACCCTTTAATTTCCTTGCCCTCCTTCATTAGCCCGTGCTGATGTCTTCTTTAAAACTAATCCATCTTTGAAGAGTGTCCTTAACGTAGGCAGGGGTGTCAAAGTCCCTCCTTGAGGGCCGCGATCCAGTTTTCATTGTATGCTAATAGATCTCATGCATATTCATTGAGGAAATCCTGAAAACCCGACTGTATTGCGGCCCTTGAGGAGGGACTTTGACACCCCTAATGTAGGGGGTCATTTCAGTCGCACGGAAGGCAATTCTATAACTGGGCGTATGCCCTTGCATGAGCCTTGAGGATGTAAATGCACCAAATGTATTACATGCTATTTTATAGGGTAACATGTAAGTGCAAGGGGAGCACACACATGAGCGGAGCTTGGGCAGACCATAAGTATGGCACCAACTTAAGTTATGAGAACCATATGGCATATGGCACCAACTATAAGTTATGTGAACTATATTGCATACTTAGACACACCAACTTATGCCAGCCGCAGACCTTGCATACACTGGCATAGTAAAGGCGGGGGTAGGGGGAGGCGGTCTGCGTGGGGCACAGGCACCCATCCTCCTCTCTACCCCCTCGCCTCCCTTCCCTTGTACCTCTTTCATTTTCCCTATGTGAGCAGCCTTACGAACTTGCTGCCTGCGTCGGTGTCACCTCTCTCTGATATCACTTCCGGGCCCCATGCCTAGGAAGCGACATCAGAGGGATAGCTAACATGATGCAGGCAGCTGTTGCTCTTGCCTGGAAAATTAAAAAGGTACAGTGGAAAGGAAGCGGGGTGCACGCAGGGCAGGGGAGGTCAGGAAGGAGCTGGGGGGAGAGGCGCCACCGCCCCGGGCACTACTCATCCTTGCTACGCCACTGCTTGCATAAATGGTCATGCCTAAATGTAGGCGATGCCAACACGCTAGTATTCTATAATGGATCTTGGTGCCAAGATGCCATTAAAGAGTTGGTGCTCAGCGCACAGTATTGAAAGTTATGGAATGACCCCCTTTCTGTCTTTCTCTGTCAGCTCCCCATGTGAACGAGACGTACAAGTAATTTTTGTTAAACGCTATTAACATATTGGTACTCTGCTAGGAAAAGACATCCATGACAACCGTAAAGATGCTGCTCCCTTTCCCAGCCTCATCCCTGTTTGCCCAACCAATCCACTTCTGAACACCTAAGGGAAATACTCACCTCCTGTTGCTATGGTAATCTGGCGAAGATAATGACCATAGAAGGGAAAATCGAATGAAAGGAGCACTCTCTGGGAGGAGACAAAGCATAGAGAGAGATGACAACCAGCAAAATTTAGTACTAAATGCAGGAAGTTCTACAGAGAGGGAGTTTGGGAGGACTAGAAAGGTATCTGGAGGGTGCAAGGTAGGATACAGTGCATGGATCCACAGAATGGGCAGGTTTTAAGGTCCCGAATGATCCAAACTTGTGCTCCACACATGAATGACCCCACATATTTCTGAACTTTTCATCCAAGTTCATTACTTCTATGTTATGTATAGGGACACATGTCAGGTTCCTAATGAGGGATGGGGTGGATATTCCTTCTTGATTTTCCTAGGCAGGCAGAGCAGGGCCCCCTCCAAGAATGCGCAGGAAGGAGGGCCTTCCCCTGTCCACCATTGAGGAAGTACTGTAATGAAAAGAAAGCCTCCATGGAGTGACCTTTTTCTCTTGAGCACTGCTAATCTTGGCCAGTAGCTTCATATCAAGCCATATCACTGCTAGGATTAGACCAACAGTGATTCTACAGTATGTTAGAGTCAACAGAGATAGAGCCCATGACCCTGGGAGCCTAGACTGGGGAGTAAGATCTATGGAGATTATTGACCCATAAAGAAGTCTGGGATAGTTATCCTCTTGGCCTGAGAGAGGTAAACACATCTCTGCCGTAACTGCTCCCCTCATCTGGAATAGTCTGCCCCCTTACAATAGCGAGGAAGCAAGTTTAGATAAATTTAAAGGAGCTCTAAAAAGTTTTTTTTATATAGAGACGCCTTTGAACTATGATCTAATCTCCAACATTCCCGCATTCTCCTTCCCTTTCTGATAACAACAGCCTGAATAAAACCCTTCCACCCCCATTTTTTTATCCTTTTTCGTTCGCTCTCCTTTACTATACTTTATTGTAGTTCACCCGTAGTCCTTTTGTACCATGTTAGTCCGTTCTGTCTTTGTATTTGTCAATATGCACTTTTGTTGTGTATCCCCTGATTTTAAACATTTTGTATAATCACTTAGTATTACAATAGGCGATGCATCAAATAATCATTAAAACTTGAAACTTGATCTTTGGAAGCTCCACTTTGGGCCAGCAAAGGATGTGTCTTAAATTAAATCACATATATTATGCATTCCAGGAAGAAACACCTTTGCTGGTCCAATTGTCTCCTTGGAGGTCTGCAGGGTGTAACATCTACCAGAGCTGTTAGGTTTGTTGCAAGCGTGTGGGATAGATGCTGGCTATTAACAGCATGAAACTAAAATACTGACTTTTTTTTTTAGGGGGTGTATATTAATGTGAAAAAGCAGGTGCTATTCAAGAGGAAGCTTTAACCTGGAAACAGTAATTCTTTCAAAAGGCTGGATTGCTGCTACTATTTGTTAGTAAGTTAGTCCTACTGGAGAAGCCAGTTTTTATGATGGACAACAGTTATTCACAGACTTCAGGCAATGGCAAGCCCAGATGTTGAATGAAATGAACGTGTTAATGAGAGCAGGAAGAGGAGGAGAAAGGTGTATAACACTGGGCTGACAGCATTTAAGAAAACCAAAGCACCTGTGCAGTAAAGTTTAGCATGCATTTGAGGGTCTGGTTTAGCACATAATAAAAAAAACCAAACGTGGGTTACCCTTATAACGGGGAACTCGCGTTTCCCAGGGATGGACAGAAGCAACTCACCTATGCCCCATTGCCCTGAAGAAGCGGGAGGCAGCTATGAAACGCGGATTCCCTGTTGGAAGGGGCTATTAATTGGTGTCTGTTTGGTCATATCACCCTTGTTGTTTTCCACAGCGTTCTGGAGGTTTTTTAAGCCGGTGATGTCTAAGGAGTAGAGCTATTATGATTGCTCTCTTCATGTCTGAGGCTTTTTCCTTTGATTTTCTGTGTTATGGCAGAGCAGCTATCCAAGTTTTTCATAAAAGTTGAGTTTTCTTTCTTTGTGTCTCAGGACCGCTGCCGTGCTGGTGCTTCAGGGTGGGAGGAAGGGTGGAATTGAGAGTGTATTAAACAATGTTTCTAACACACTCTCAATTAACCATAAAAACAGTTATCTGATATCCACCAATCCCTGTGGGTGCCAGATAACTGAGATTCTACTGTATTTATTTATTCATTCAATTTTCTATACCATTCTCCAAGGGAAGCTCAGAACGATTTATATTAATTTATTCAGGTACTCAAGCATGTATCCCTGTCTGTCCCCATGGGCTCACAATCTATCTAATGTACCTGGAGCAATGGGGGGATTTTGTGACTTGCCCAAGGTCACAAGGAGCAGAATGGGTTTGAACCCACAACCTTAGGGTGCTGAGGCTATAGCGATTCTTCTGTATCGCAGCGTCATTTTGAGACTGCCTTTGTTCTAATAATGTGCCAGGCGGAAGGAACCTTGTAATACTCACTGCAAGTAACCTCGTTTTTGCTTGATTGTATGTTATGTGGCGCCATGTACTGGGTTACTTTATAAATCCCTGAAGAAGGCCGTTGTGGCCGAAACACGGGCCGTGTTGGGGTCCAGTATATGTTTTATTACAAAGGACTGTATATGCCTGCCAAGTTTTATTTATATATTTGTGTGATTTTAATTGAAATTTGTTTGACATTTTAAATAAACGTATTTGTCCACACAGTTGTTTGACCTATGTCCCTTACCCACTTTTTTTTCTGTTTCTATAGTTCGTTCGTGGGGCTGTGGTTTTTTCCTTTGTATCTGCCATAATATGATCAGTCTGAGGCAATTGGAATCACCTGTAACCTGGAAGAGTGGTGTTTCTTCATTGACAGCTCATCCAGGAACATCAAAGCCATAACGGGAGCTAGTACTCGTCTCTTTCACTGGCTCAGTGCATCTCAAAGAGGATTACAATAACATCAAGACCTTACTAGGTGCCTTGAAGTATGATGAGGATGGCTGGGAGGTCATCAGAGACTTAAAAATGGTGGCATTCCTAATGGGTCTTCAAAGCAGTTTTACCAAATTTCCCTGCTCTCTCTGCCTATGGAGCAGCAGGGACACAAAAGCACAAGACCAAAGGCAGAACTGGCCACAGAAGACTGAGTTCTCTGTGGCAAGAAACAACATCAAATGGGAACCACTGGTGGACTCCCGGAAGGTGCTGATGCCACTACTACTGTTCAAATTCGGTCTAATGAAACAATTTGTCAGAGCTCTAGCTAAGGAGTTAGCAGCCCTCAAGTACCTTCAAGACATCTTCCCTAGTCTGTCTGAGGCAAATGTCAAAGCTGGGGTCTTCATCAGGCCAAATATAAAGAAGATCCTGGAGTGCAAGAAATTTCCCAAGAAGCTAACTTTGCTACAGTGGTTCAGAGTTTCCTGGGAAATCACCAGGCCAAAAATTACATGGAGTTGATTGGGAATCTGGTGAAGAATTACTGTAAAATGAGCTGTAGGATGTCTCTCAAAGTCCATGTCCTTGAGGCTAATCTTGAGACATTCAAGGAGAACATGGGAGCATAAGAGGAGCAAGGTGAGTGCTTCTACCAAGATATACTGGACTTTGAATGCTGCTACCAAGGACAATATAATGAGAGCATAATGGAAGAGTACACCAGGGGGTTGATTCGTGAAAGTGACATATTAAAATCACAAATCTAAAAAAACTGCTTACTTCTAAATCTTCTGTGGTCATCTTTGTATAACTTCAATATAAATACATGTTAATTGCTATTCAGATGTTGCTTTTTATGACTTTATAAGAATGAAATACAAAAATTTGGCGTTTTCACATTTTAAATAAGTAAATTACAAAAATTTGATTATCCTGGTCACAAAAGCAACATTTTATGTAAATAACAGACATTTTCTATACTTTTTAGGCATGAGCGATTAGGAAATTACTCTTACTGCCCAGGAACAAAAATCGTGTTACTTAGTGTGATCATTGTTGTTATGGTTGCGAGGAATCTGATCACACAGACCTTTGTAGCCATTCTGACCCTGAACATTGCAATATTTTTACAACCAGTACATTTTTTTGTTTGACTTTACAGCCTTTTCTATTCTCCCAGAGTGTGCTTTCTTGTTGTTATAATTGCAAAAACAACTCAGAAGGCCCCCCCCCCTACTTTTTTGTTACCATGAAAGCCTCATCCATAGCTCTGTCATTTCATCTATTTGCACCACTAGGGTCAAAACCAGCCATGGCTCCAATATTACAGGGTGTTTGTAAAGGGAGAAAAGTTAGCTGTGTCTCAGTGTTAGCTCATAAAGCCTGACTTATGCTACCATTCTAAAACAGAATCTGGAGGCCCAGGTTTGGCTAAATTATTCACGCTCAGTGCCCTGTATTTTCGTGTCTAAAGTTTGGCACACTTTATAGTATTGACCTTAGGTATTCCAAAACTTGAATTGGAAGGGCAGCCTGCATCTAAAAAGCTTCTCTGAGCTCACTAATTGTTTTGGTTTCAGTGTAGAGCTCTTTTCTTTCAGCTTTGAAGTCCTAGATGTCTGTCATGCAAGCGTTGCATAAGTACATAACAAACTGTGAGCCCACAAAGGACAGAAAAAAAGTACCTGAATATAGTATATGTAAACCGCTTTGATTGTAAACACAGAAAGGTAATATATCAAATCCATGACCCTTTACCCTTTATGCTACAGAATGATGGAGGGTGGGTGGCAGGGGTAAGTTAGCAATACTCTTCTGAGTCAGGGTGACCAGTTTTCTCATTGGGTCACCCCTTCTGTCACCAACCACTTATGTCATTCTTTCAAGACCTCTTATGTCATTCTTTCAAGACCTTACTGACAAAAGAATGATAGGCAGAGTTGCAAATTCATGTCCGGGTTTTCTCTCCTGGAGCTCTCTTCTCTCCTTTACAGTCCTCTCCAAGGGTCCAATAGCTCTCCCATTTCTCCATTCACCCCCGACACTAATAAGCAACCCTACATGCCTATCTTACTAAAATCCCATTCTGAAACAAGGAGCAGGAGCCAGAAGGAAAACAAACTGTTTAATGTGGATTTGGATTGAAATATGGATATTAGATTTGATTGCTCACATTTTCTAATGTGTACACTCTATTTATCTTTCCAGCGGTATGTAATGTTTCCATCCATTTAGGACTAAAATCTATACATGTCACCTGAAATATCAACGCTGAAAAATCTGCACTTAGAGCTATTCTGTAAACTACCTCCAGAGTAAGGTGTGATTTATAGAATATACATAGCACCCATCCATGTGATTAATATTTAGGCATGGCCATTTATGCCAATAAAAACCAGGTATAATTGCCTGCATCTAAATTGGACACGAGTTGAGTGTACCTTGAAGTTCAAGATTTTTGCCTGACCCTTCATTTGAGCATAAAAATTTCACTCACCTTTACCACTTGTATTCTCCTTTTCCTGTCATCCCTAAAATGTTTTGTAACTTTTCCTTACTCCATTTTCCTTTTGTACCTGTAAGTCTCGTTTTGTATTATGTTTGTCTTTAATGTTTTAGATATTGTCCCTACCCCCATTTTTACTTGTAAACCACATAGATTTTATTTCAGTTTATATCTGCAGTCTATCAAATAAACTACACTAAACTAAACTAACACCTAACGTTTAGGATCACCTATGATCCACCCATGTCCCTTCCCTGGCCACGCCCCCTTTCAAGATCTGCACTGTAAAATGTACGTGCTCTGCTTTATAGAAAATGCTGAGAAAGTTGTGTTCATAAATTCTAATTAGCGCCAATAATTGCTTAAGTGGCAATTATTAGCACCAATTGGTTTGTTAATCAATTAAGTTGCATGCACAAATTGAACATGTGCACAGATTTGCAATTGCAACTTTGGTCGCAGTATATAGAATTCCCCAGAAAGGGGGGGGATAATTCGATACCTGTATAACTATGTACAGACAGTAGGTGTCTGATTAGCACCTATTATTTAAAATAAAGTAGATGCCTACTTTTTTCATAAAAAACTAGCATAACCAGGTACATAGGCATGTATGCACTTAGACAACAGCGCTGATGTCAGTCAGAGCTCCTGCACTTATAGCATTCTATAGGTTGCACATGTAACTTTATGCCCCAACTACGCCCCAACTAAAAGCTATTGGAGATATGCACATAGTTATACAATACCATTTAGGTGCATATCTGCAAGTATTCTAGACATTTATTTGTATAACTGGCATGTAAATGTTTAGAATACTTTATAAGATTACCTCCTTGAAGACTGCATTCTTGGGTTAATAAGATGGATATGCAGTACTGTTGGGGAAATGTTCTACCTTGCACACACAAAAGCATTCACCATCACGTTAAATGGTGTACTGTCTTTATTGACTTTTGTGCTTAGAATTTTTTTTTTTAGCACAAGTTTTGCTGTATAGGCCTCAAAATGTCTCCAAGGCAATAAAAAGAAGCTCACCGAGGCTTGCCGATGCATGTTGGACAGGATTCCATGCACTTTCACTTGTGTCCTGTTCATCTCATTAATGTCTAACCACAGCTCCTTAGCACGGCTTTCACTTGCTCCATAAATTCGGGAAATGTAGTAACTATGATTATCTTCCTATAATTAGTGCAACAACAACAACAAAAAAATCATTATTAAAACAGGAGAAGCCTCACTTAAATGAAATGCCTAATATTTAAAATAAAAGCCCTAAACATATCACCAAGGACAAATTTGCAAATGTGGTTGGTGTATAAAGATCATTCCAGTGTTTATTTAACAACCCATGCATGCAGAATTATTCCAGCTTTCTGCTTTAATCAAACATGAATCGATGCAGTACAAAAATTGATCCACTTGTACCTGTTTGAGACATGATTGAAGTCTACAAAATCCTGAATGGTGTAGAACGGGTACAAGTGGATTGATTTTTTTGCTGCATCAAGATTTACAAAGAGTAGGGGACACTTGAAGTTACAGAGTAATACTTTTAAAACTAATGGGAAGAAATATTTTTTCACTCAGAGAATAGCTAAGCTTGGAATACGTTGCCAGAGGATGTGGTAAGAGCAGTTAATGTAGCTGGTTTAAAAAAAAAGATTTGGATAAGTTCCTGGAGGAAAAGTCCATAGTCTGCCGTTGAGACCGACAGGGGGGAAGCCACTGCTTGCCCTGGATCAGTGGCATGGAATGCGGCTACTATTTGTGTTTTGCCAGGTACCTGCGACTTGGATTGGCTTCCGCGAAGACAGGATTCTGGGCTAGATGGCCCAATGATCTGACTCAGTAAGGCTATTCTTATGTTCTTATGAAGACGGCTTATCATGAACAGTATTTGTGAAAAGCTTTTACCAGCAAACATTAAGTATGAATAAAATGCCATTAACAAGGAAACAATCCGGCATGGAGTGGATATCATGTCCCTGTATATATAAACCATAGAAGAACAAGAACTGCTTAGCACCACATAGAAGGACTGGTGCAAGCCGTGCTTTTCTATTTATCTAGACATTTACAAGCCATTCTAAACTTGGCTCTGTACAACACAGGACAAACGGATACAAAAACTCCTGGAACCTTGAAGAGCTTGTAGTCTAAATAGATACCTAGGGCAACTGGAGATAAACTGAATTGGCCAAGATGACAAGCAAGTGGCAGAAGCAAGGCCTAAATCCAGGTCTCATGGTCCCCAGCCATCTCATTTTGGTTAATTATTCCTTTGGTTTTATATCCTGTCCTCCCAGGAGAGCTCAGAACGGGTTACAATTTTACATACATAAGAAAGCATAGTAAAACCTAACATGATTAGAGGATTAGAGGCAGTTACAAAATTAGTCAGGGACACTGTTCAGGCGATTAGGCCTGATGGGCCGCCGCGGGAGCGGACCGCTGGGCAAGATGGACCTCTGGTCTACCTCAGCGGAGGCAACTTCTATGTCACGGTGTGACATAGCATGACAGGCATTGCATGCAAAGCATAGGATAGCAACTTAGCATGACAAACATAGTCTTACAAGCGTGGCTAGCATAGCATGGCAGACATTGTATTATATATACAAGTATAGCATGGCAAACTGCCAGGATCTTCGAGTTCTCTCAGTTTTCAATAACCAGCTTTATTTTAGCTTTGTTGTTTGGGGCAGGTATATGGGAACTGTTCATGCAGATAAGTTTGGGGCTTGCTACCCCGTCTCTGTGGCAGAGCCATCCCTTGGAATATTGATCTCTCTTAATAAAGCTCTTATCACAGCCCTTATCACTATGGTAAAATGCAGGTGAAAAGATCAAGCAAATGACTTCACCAGAAGCTGGTCTGCTTGGTATCATAAGCTGTTTTGGTGTGCTGTCTATGGAGGACATAGGCAACCTCACAATATAGTTCCCTTGATTATGACCACAATGGTACCTCCAAAGAGGAAAACGGGAAAGAAATGTAGATGGATTTGGACATCTTACAGTACGATTTTCTGCCCTGATGATAGGAAATATTTTAGGGCAGTGGTGCATCATGGGTCGCCAGTTTCCTGGGGCCCACTATTTACATTTGTACATCCCCCAATACACATATCACAAAAACCATGTGTTTTTGTTTTTTTACCCTTCTGGCTTATTCAGTGTCCTCCCTCAGATAGACATCTGGGGGCTACAGCCCATCCCAACATCCCCTTCCAATGTTGATGTGCTAGTGCCTCAAGCAGGGGTTGGCAACCACTACCCCCTTCAGTGTCTCTGTTCACAGAGCAGTTAAATAAAGAAAAGGGATCACAAGTTGAGCTGCTGTCTCTGCACCCAGAGATTGAGAGATCAAATCCCAGTGCCGCCCTTTCTGACCCTGGGCAAGTCACTTAATCCTCCAGTGAATGTCAGCTTTGAAATGCCAAAGCAACAAAAAGGCAGTATACAAGTCCCCATTCCCTTTCCCTAAATTAACACATCAACCAAGACTCTTTATCCAAGTCTGTTTCAGAATGAATATGTGTGGGATGAGCAGCCCACCTCCATCTCTCCTCCCTCCCTTTCTGCAGAGCATGATGCTTACTGTGTCACCCTTATTCATTATTTCCAGCATTCACATCTCCCATACGTACAGCTGGAGCTGCAGAATTAATCTTTAAGACACAGTGGCAAAGAGAACATACAGGCTGAAATTTTCACCACGCTGCATATTTTTCTGACTGTGTTTCCTTAGCGGTTTTTCAACATTCGCTAACACATGCAGCAGTATCCACTGTCCAGTGTTTCTATGAATGGAGCTAGTCAGGGGAAAATATCCAGGATTGTATAATATTATTGCTACACTTCTCCCTCCATATCCGTGGTTTCCGTATCTGCGGATTCGCTTATTTGCGATTTTTCGGCTGCTGACTCCGCCCCCTAATTTTTATCACCGAACCCGGCGTTTCACATTGGAAATCGCTGCTCCCGGTGGTTCCTGAAGGAAATCGCTGCTCCCGGAGTTGTACGGAGCAAATCGCAGGTCGGGTTATTCACGGTTTATTATCTTTTTCAGGTCTGTTTTACCAAAAAAACATGAATAACATGCAAGAAGTTAGCGGTTTTTCAGTATTTATGGCTATGTACTGCCCGCATCCCCCGCGAATATGGAGGGAGAAGTGTATATTCAGCATATAACGTTACACCCTTAGAATGTCTGCTTTCATTCTTTTTTTTTTTTGATGCTCTGTCAACTGTTTAATTTTTTTTTTAACTTTATTAATTTTTCAAGCCAACAAAAATACAGAATATATATATAATCATTAATCCACCACAGTAAGCACTTATAATCTGTCAATAATCATACATAAAGAATAACTCCCCTCCCTTCCCTTCTATAATCTGTAGACATAGAACATAACAAAGCAAAGATATACCCCCCCCTCCCAACCTCCCACCCTACCTTGGATGTGTGTGTAATTCCACAAAAAACTAAAGATAAAAGACAATTATAACGAAGTAATAAAAGACGTCAATGGGCCCCAAATCAAATTAAATAATGTGCTATGCCCCAACATATCAGCATTCATTTTCTCATACCTGTAGCAGAGGCATACATTTTCCCACCAAAAAGGAAAATTAAGACGATCGCAGTTTTGCCAATTACGAGTCAACATCTGTAAGGAGTAGCCGGCTTTTATATCGGTCCAAAGGGGGTTTAAGATGTACTAATGTCCCACATATGACTACATCATATGTCAATGGGATCGACAAATCCAGTACAGTGTTAATCTGTCCCCATATCGACTTCCAAAAACTACCGTATTTGCCGGTGTATAGGACGACTGGGCGTATAAGACGACCCCCCAACTTTCAGTTAAAAAATAGAGTTTTGTGTTATACTCGCCGTATAAGACGACCCCTTCTTCCGCACACCTTCTCTACCGCCCCGGGTGCAGCACAGCCGGCCAGGTTCCCTTACTTTTGTGGCACTTCCCCGACCGACCGACAACAGCCCCGGTCCGACAAACCTCCCTGCCCTTAACCGCGAATCTAAATTACCTTCTTACAGCTGCTGTAAGAAGGTATTTAGATTCGCGGCTACAGGGCAGGGAGGATTGTCGGACCCGGGCTGTTATCGGTCGGTCGGGGAAGTGCCACAAAAGTAAGGGAACCTGGCCGGCTGTGCTGCAACCGGGGCGGGGCGGCCACCCCTCGAACCGCGAGGCTACTCTCCTTCTCCTTACCTGCCATGCCTGCAGCACAGAGCCGAACGGAAGTCTTCCCGACGTCAGCGCTGACGTCGGAGGGAGGGAGGGCTTTGTTTAAGCTTTGTTTAAGCCCTCCCTCCCCTCCGACGTCAGCGCTGACGTCGGGAAGACTTCCGTTCGGCTCTGTGCTGCAAGCAGAGAAGGTAGGGAGAAGAAGAGCCGCGCGACTGAGTACATCCAGCCCCGCAAGTAAGGGCATGTAAACTGTACCCGGCGTATAAGACGACCCCCGACTTTGGGGAGGATTTTAAGGTACTAAAAAGTCGTCTTATACGCCGGCAAATACGGTAAGTATTAAAGGACAGTAAAACAACAGATGGTCCAATGTCCCAATGTCAAGATGACAGTGCCAGCATCTGTTAGATTTAGAATTATCTAACTTCTGTAGACGAACTGGGGTCCAAAAAATCCTATGCAACAAGAAAAAAACAAGTTTGTCTCAGAGATGCTGACGCTGTACATCTCATCCTCCAAGACCAAATTCGTGGCCATTGAGTAGCAGAAATCTGCTGCTTAATCTCAATGCTCCACATATCTCTCACACTTGTTTTTGGCTTCTTATTCATATATCCAGATATTAATTTATACCACTTGGCTGCCTGATGCCCTAGCAAATCTGTCTGGAAGCATAGGACCGGCAAACTATACAGATTTTTTAGATTGTGCCAATCTGAATGGCCTGCTTCAACCGCAACCACTTATAAATTTGAGACTTTAAAATACTGAATGATTGTTGCAGTCGTGAAAAATCAAGCATTTTCCCATTTGATAAAACATCATCTAGTGTACTTATACCTGCCTGCATCCAATGCTTCCAGAAGATCTTAGACTCGCCAATTTGAATCTTGGAGTTTAGCCATAAGGATTGACACGTGGATTTTTCTTCTGGAATATCTGTTACGTTGTCAATAAATTTCAAGGTTTTCCAGGTGTCAAATAAAATACTATTGCCCTTAACATATCTGGGTAACCTGATACTTAAAACATGACACAATCTCAAAGGAGACATGAGTTGCCATTTTAAATAAAGCCAATCTGGAAGATGTTCCATGAGCTCAGGAAGGATCCAATACATACCCTGTCTCATGATGATATCTGTAGAAATTGGGAAAATTTACCCCACCCTCCACAATTGGTTTTTGCAAAGATACTAGAGCTATTCTAGCAGTTTTACCCAGCCAAATAAAGTTAGTGAGAATTCTATTTAATCTCTATATATAAAATCGGAGGTATGTATGTGTGTATGTATGTATGTATGTGTGTGTGTATGTGCCGCGATCACGCAAAAACGGCTTGACCGATTTGAACGAAACTTGGTATGCAGATCCCTCACTACCTGGGATGATATGTTCTGGGGGTCTCGCGGCCCACCTGCACACGTGGGCGGAGCTACAAACAGAAAATCAGATTTCACCCATTCATGTCAATGGAAAAAATGTAAAAAGCTGCCATTCTCACAGTAATTCAAAAACGGCTTGACCGATTTGAACGAAACTTGGTATGCAGATCCCTCACTACCTGGGGTGATATGTTCTGGGGGTCTCGCGGCCCACCTGCACACATGGGCGGAGCTACAAACAGAAAATCAGATTTCACCCATTCATGTCAATGGAAAAAATGTAAAAAGCTGCCATTCTCACAGTAATTCAAAAACGGCTTGACCGATTTGAACGAAACTTGGTATGCAGATCCCTCACTACCTGGGGTGATATGTTCTGGGGGTCTCGCGGCCCACAACTCTATGTTGCTTGTTCAAGGGTCAGTTCACCCAAGAATTTATATGTTCTTGCTTTAGGAGGTGAAACTAAAATTGTTGTTTATAATCACATTTTGCGTTAGTTGTATTGTATTCATTTTGTCAAATATTTCACATTATAATTTGAATATTGTACTTTTTATTAAGCTGTAAAAAAATAATTTCATTCACCACTATAAAGTATCTTTATTTGAATCCATTTACAGTGTTATTGCTATAATTAAATACCCGTGCAACGCCGGGGCATCAGCTAGTTTCTTATAAAAGGACCCCTGAAAATAAACTGGCAACATCCCCATTTGGTAGCAAACTACAGGCAATATCATCATCTTGACAGTTTGTACTCTCCCCACCAAGAAAGATGTAAAGGGTTCCAATGCTCACTTATCTCTTTGACTTTCAGCAATAAAGATTTCTCATTTACTGTCATTGTGTCTTCCAGAGTTTTTTGAATCATAACACCTAAATCAGTGGTCTCAAACTCAAACCCTTAGTGGGGCCACATTTTGGATTTGTAGGTACTTGGAGGGCTGCAGAAAATATAGTTAATGTCTTATTAAAGAAATGACAACTTTGCATGAGGTAAAACTCTTTATAGTTTATAAATCTTTCCTTTAACAGTTAAAGGAAAGATTTATAAACGAGTTTTACCTTATGCAAAATTGTCATTAACTATTTTTTTCTGCGGCCCTCCAAGTACCCTATTTTTTTCTGCAGCCCTCACATTTAAAGTTTAATATCTTTCCTTTCTCAAAACTGACACATTTCAATCACTATATTGAAAATAAAATCATTTTCCCTACCTTTGTTGTCTGGTGACTTTATTTTTCTGTCAATTCTAACGTCGGGGAGGAACTGGTTCTGGTGAGGGATGTACTGTCATCTTCCAAACCCTCCACATGTTTTAAATAAATTTAAATAATAAAAATAAATAAATAAAATTACTTGTCTTTAGTTTTCAAGACCCAATCACATCAAAGAATGATGCTTATCTGGGTGGTTGTATCTTTACGCACACAGACTCTCATAACTGACAGATTCTTGCGTATGTGATGTTCATGTTATCTATTCTAGTGTATACTTATGAAGGTAATTTTAAAAATAAAGTAAAAGTCTGGAATCTGTCGTGGCACACCCGGAATCTCATCAGTGCACACCATTGGGCCATGGCACACAGTTTGAGAGACCATGTATAGGATGTAATTATGCAAGTGCATAATTTATTGTGAATCCACAGAGGCCTAAAGTAGTAGAGGGTTGGATGATTTGTCCGTGATCACAAGGAGTAGCAACTGGGCTTGAATCCTGGGCTTCACTAATTTTTAGCCCATTGCTTTAAACTCTAGGCTGTTTTTCTTACTGCTGTAATCCCTTTCTGGAAAACCAAGGATTACCACAGCCTGAATGTGCTGAGCCACTATTTATGGGGTGTGCTGTGCCATATCAGCCTTTTCTGTCCCAGATGCAAATTTCTTCATCTTCCAAATGTTGCCAAGATAAACTTCCTGTTCCACCCTCTCATACTGCCAAGCTCAACTGGCCTTAAACTATATATTGAGAGAAAAAAAAAAGTAAAACATCCAAAATAAACCATTAATTTAGGGAGGGGCTTGTTCTTGGACAGCAGCACCAAGAACAGTAGGTTAAAGGTTGGAAATGGCCCTGAGGAATTGTAAGATTCAGCAAGTTATCCAGCGAGAGTTGCAGGCAGTCCCTAGCAAAGTTCTCATAAAGAGGAGGCAGGTCAGGCTTTCATCTCTAGATCTCCTGGGGGGGAGGGGCAGAGTCACATTCCATCCTTTCCAAATTGCCAAGATTTTAAAGCAAAAATACTGAAAGTGGCAAATGATTGTAGACCAAAGTATAACTCTGTGCTATGGATGTGATTACTATAGTTCAGCCGGGAAAAGACTTCTAGAGAGGAAGCTATGAGAAGTGTGAAGTCTTCCTAGGGTTACCGTATGTCTCAATCTGTCCTCCTTACTTCTGTTGCTTTCAATGGAAGTAAAACCCAGTCGTCTCAATCCGTCCTCCCTTTTCTGGAACCGTATGGTAGCCCTAAGTCTTCCTACACCCTCATCCTTTTTATAAAGTTCATTCATAGTGGCAAGAGGATGGAATAAAGCACTGGGTGACCAGAGGTAACTTTTCTGCACAAAACAGTAGATAGAACCCCAAATATCATGCTGTGAACACTGTTATTTTCTTTTTGCCTGTTTTTGTCTGCCTCTTTGTGCTTCTTGGTAAATTGGAGCTGAGCTCTTACTTAGGGTTATCAGACATCCAGATTTCTCCGGACATGTCCTCCTTTTCAGGACATGTCTGGGGGTCCGCATGGCTTTTCAAACCCCGGCACTTTGTCTGGGTTTTGAAAAGCTGTGTCGGGTCAGGAAGTCCGCACATGCGCGGCCGTCGTGCGCGTGATATTGTCACATAGTGTCCGTGTGTGCACGGACTTCCTCCCAGCCTGATAAGAGCAAGCAGTGGGGGGTAGGGGGGGAGGGGGCAGGGCTAGGGCGGGCCCGGGGGCAGGGCTAGGGGGTCTGGATTTTCTGAAAGGAAAATCTGGCAACCCTACTCTTAATAAGTGTAGAGTCAGGGCTGGTTTAACATTGGATTGAGAACTGCATTGACAGGTCCCTAGAAGTTAGGTGCCATTTACAGAACAGGCCCTTAGTGCATATTTCAGTGCCCAGCTTTGGGCGTGAGGATTTAGACCAACTGAAACCTGGTATAAATCCTACTGCGCAACTTGGGCATACAGCAACTAAACCCTGTAACACTGTGTATAATTCTATGGAATGCCTCTGACCTGCCCATGCGCCTCCCATAGCCTTGCCCCCTTCTGGATTATGCACGAGAAGATTTAGACGCCTGCAGCCAGATCCATACACAAATCCAATTCAATAATTGATTGTTAACGGCTCATTAATTTATTTGTGTGTTAATCTTGGGCCCAAATTTGGGCAACATTTATAGAATTTGGGGGCTAATGCTTTTCCTTGATCCAAATTTCTGGTCACCCATGCAAAAAAAAAAAAAAAAATGTAATCAGATAGTGTACCATGTTCCTCCTGTTGTATTTTTTGAAATCTATCGCCCACGAAAAACTTTGAGATCTGAAACAAGCATGCAGTTAAATTCTAACAAGCGTAGGTCAATTGTACATTCAAGGACTGGAGATGCTATGGTGTCAGTGTGTGGGGTGAGAAGGGGGGGGGAAGCTTTGAAACGCTCTGGCTGGAACATTGTGGCTGGTGACAGGTCAAGGATTTGGTTTATGTACTCTGATGTTATTCTAAATTTATCTAGGATTTGCCTTTAAACCACTACGTCTGTATTGTCAAATTTTTATGCATGTTTTTTTATGTGAACTGCACAGGGTATATGCGGTATATAAACTTTTTAAATATAAGAATAAATAAGATCTGTCTGACAAGCCCTGTCTCTTCTAGTACTTGTGTCCTGGATTGACCACTGGGCTTGATGGACCTTCGGTCTGTCCCAGTATGGCAACTCTTATGCTCTTAAAGCCATGTTTCCATTAATTTCCTTGCCTCAAAGGTCAGATTAAAACAGTGGTCTCAAACTCAAACCCTTTGCAGGGCCACATTTTGGATTTGTAGGTACTTGGAGGGCTGGAAAAAAAATAGTTAATGTCTTATTACAGAAATGACAATTTTGCATGAGGTAAAACTCGTTTATAGTTTATAAATCTTTCCTTTAACTGTTAAGGAAAGATTTATAAACTATAGTTTTAATAAAAGCATTGCATGTGGAGGTGCAGCTGGGGTTTGAACCTGCAACCTCTTGCTCATGAGCCATGGTGGGGACCCCTTTAAATGTGGCACAGCAAAACCACTACATTATTGTGGGTTTTTTTTGGGGGGGTTGGGTTTTTTCTTCTTCTTAATAATAAATACATTGCATTGCATGTGCAGCTGGGATTTGAATCTGTAACCTCAGGAGCATGGGGTGGATGCTCTGATTGATGAGCCATGACAGGGACCCCTTTGACCCTGCCATAGCACACTACATTATTGTGGTTTTGGGAGGGGTGTTTGTTTAACTGTTAAAAGGAAAGATTTATAAAACTATAAAGAGTTTAACATTAACTATTTTTTCTGCGGCCCTCACAGTTAAAGTTTAACATCATTCCTTTTCCTTTTAATTAACAAAAGATTATAATAGTTATAACAGGCGTTCGCAACCACCTTCAGCTCTCACCTCATCGAGCACCGGACACTCACACACGCTGCACTGCCTCCAACCATTGCTCCAATGGTTACCTTACGTTCTGGAACGTTGCCCACTCGCTGTAACCTCATGCAATCGCTTTCTTGCATCTGTGATTGGACTCCACCTCACAATTGTTAAGTTACAGCGACTGCCGGACATGACCGCTGGACACTTGTGGAGTGGACAATCATGTACAGACCGAGGGTCTCAAAATAGTACCTGGCAGGCCGCAAGTTTGAGACTGCTGGACTAAAAAGACTGTAGTTCCCAGTCTCCTCCTTTGTTCCATCCAACTCTAGTCAGTCAAATGGCAGGCCTAAATCTAGCCAACCAAACTGTGGCTGCCTAGATATAGGATGATTTTCACTTGCAGCTTTAGCCAGTCAGTTGTGGTTGGCTCTCTGGATAGTCAATGGCATTTTGAATGTTGACCGTGTTTGTATTGAGGAATGGAGGGGACTGCCTCACTAATTTGCTTGAATTATTTGAAGGTGTAAAGAAACAGGTAGATAAATGCAAGCTAGTTGATGTATGTAGTGTATCTAGATTTCCAGACAGCATTTCACAAAATTCCCCATGAGAGGCTCCTGAGAAAATTAGAGTCATGGTATAGGAGGCAATGTTCAGTTGTGGACTGAGAATTGGTTATCGGACAGAAAACAAAGAGTAGGGTTAAATGGCCATTTTTCTCAAATGAGGAGGGTAAATAGTGATTTGCCGCAGGGATCTAAACTGGGACCGGTGATATTTAACTTTTTTATAAATGATCTGGAAATTGAGTGAGGTGATTAAATTTGCAGATGACACTAAACTGTTCAAAGTTGTTAAAAGGCATGTGGATTGTGAAAAACTGCAGAAGACCTTAGGAAATTGGAAGACTGGGTGTCCAAATGGCAGCTGAAATTTAATGTGGACAAATGCAAAGCAATGCACACTGGGAAGAATAATGCAAATCATAGTTACCAGATGCTAGGGTCCACCTTGGGGGTCAGTGCTCAAGAAAAAGATCTGGGTGTCATCGTGGACAATACGCTGAAATCTTCTACCCATTGTGTGGCGGTGGCCAAGAAAGCAAACAAGATGCTACGAATAATTAGAAAAGGGATGTTATAAGGCCTCTGTATCACTCAATGGTGCAACCTCACCTTGAGTATTGCATTCAGTTCTGGTTTCCTTATCTCAAAAAAGATATAGTGGCACTAGAAAAGGTTCAAAAAGTGACCAAAATGATAAAGGGAATGGAACTCCTCTCGTATGAGAAAAGACTAAAGAGGTTAGGACTCTTCAGCTTGGAAAAGAGATGGCTGAGGGGAGATATGATTAATGTTTACAAAATCCTGAGTATTGTACAACAGGTACAAGTGGATCGATTTTTTACTGCATCAAGATTTACAAAAACTAGGGAGACACTTGATTAAGTTGCAGAGTAATACTTTTAAAACCAATAGGAGGAAATATTTTTCCACTCAGAGAATAGTTAAGCTCTGGAATGCGTTGCCAGAGGATGTGGTAAGAGCAGTTAATGTAGCTGGTTTAAAAAAAGGTTTGGACAAGTTCCTGGAGGAAAAGTCCATAAACTGCTTTTGAGACAGACACGGGAGAAATCACTGCTTGCCCTGGATCAGTCAGAAAAGCAAAATCCCAAAACAATAGAACTCAAAAACAATGACAATATAAGTTCTAAAGTGTCATCGTTTGACAGTCTGTGGAGAACATAAACTGTGATTAGTATAAGCTTAAATAAATTAATGAGAAGACCTCAGTATAAGTCAAATGAACATAAAAAACGTTCGATACTACAACCCGTGCACGGGTCACAGCCCAACGCACCACACCCTCAGAGTATTCACGTGTGTGGTGAAAATCAAATAAATAGTGCAAACACACTTAGTGATTAAATATTATATAAGAACTTTCACAGTAAAGCACTGACACAGTCTGAAAAACAGAAAAACTGCACAGTCTTTGCAAAAAGTCAATGAGAAAGACTTCTCAATGGGAAATCCGGCATGAGCAAGGACTCCCAGAGACATTTCCTGCGGGATGGTCTATTTCCAAAAACACTGTTCTTCTGCAACAAACTTGAAAATAACTCAAAATTATAGACGGTTCAACTGAACTTCAGTTTCGGAACAATAATCCCTCATCAGGAACCTTCAATTAGAGAGAATTCATTGTGAAAGCAGAAACAGAAGAATTGAAATAAATCCAAAAGAACGCCCAACCCAGCATTAGCTGGATCAGTGACATGGAATGCTGCTACTATTTGGGGTTTTCTGACTTGGATTGGCCACCGTGAAGATGGGATGCTGGGCTAGATGGACCATTGGTCTGACCTAGTAAGGCTGTTCTTATGTTCTTTCACAGCATCCCATAGCTGCAGATCACCTTGGGGCATTAGCCAGGCTTGGAACTTAGTTAATCAGACCAACCCTACTAAAGCACTTTACAACATAGAAAGCACTACTGGTGAAGTCCAACCAAACACCATCACCCTTAGCTTGGGTCACACGGATATGATGAAAACAATTTAATTGTTCAGATAGTTAAAAATACATTAGGCCAGTCCAATAAAAAAAATACAATTTTCAGCTCATTCCACTAACAAAAGAATCTTATTAACTCTTTAGAGCCCACAACTTCTGAGCATCTAATTGCACTAATGCAATTTTGTCTGCCATAAAACCCTGACTGCAGATGCCAAAGGGTGAAATACCATGGTGCTGAAAGATAAAGAAAATTTAGGGGGTAATATTCAACTGGAGACGGAACATGATGTATCGACTCTGGCAGCCTGTTCCAGATATACAGCGCAGCAAGAAAGAAAGGATGGGGTCTGGAGTTGGCAGTGGAGGAGAATTGTACGGATACGAGGGACTTACCCGACAAATGGAGTTCACGGGGGAAGGGAGGGGGGCGCTTAGGAGTAGATAAGTGAGGAGAATAATTTTACCAGTCAGTGACTGGCTAGATTGCTTTGAATATTGGCCCTTTAGCATGCAAAATTTGATGTACTTCTTTCTGTAGGGTACAACCAAAGCAGTTTACATGTATTACATGCAGGCACTTTCTCTGTCCATAGTGGGCTCACAGTCTATGTTTTGTACCTGGGATAACAGAAAGGGTTAAGTGACTTACCGAGAGTCACAAGGAACTGTAGTGGGAATCAAATCCAATTCCTGAGGTTCTCAGCCCTCTGCACTAAGCATTAGGCTACTCCTCCACTTTAAAGTTATGACAAATTAGCTGTTAATTGGCATTCACAACAACCAATTATTGGTCATTAGTGTTAATTGATGCTAATTAGCACAAACGTGTGGTTAGGCATGTAACTGCACAGGCCCCGATTCACTAAAGTCAGCGATGTTTCACAGGTTTAGCAACGATCACTGCTAACCGACCCAATTCACAAAAAAGCCCACTACGTGCATTTCCCTTCGATCGCCCTTTTTCAGATCCAGACATGCAAATTAGTACAACCCCATGCAAAATAGCTAAGCGATTGATTCACTTACATTGCTTGGCTATTTGCATTGGGTTTTACGATCCTAAAACCCGACTGCTGTAGACCTGTCAATAACTGTGTTAACGACAGGTCTGCCAGGATTTTTTTTCTTTTTAATGGCACAGATATTTTGCATGTATTATACACACATAATATCTGACCCATAAAAAAAAAATTTTAATCCCTCCCCCAATGACCCCGACAATGCGTGCCCCCCTAACAAATGTGGCGATCCACAAATGGCAGGAGGGATGCCCACTCCCTCCTGCCATGAAGAATCTACCCTCCCACCCAAAAAATCAGGAGGGATATCCGCTCCCTCTTGCCACCCCATGCCCCATAAATCCTACCTTAACATTGGGAGCAGGAGGTATTCAAAACACCTCCTGCTCCTCCTTTTTTCTGAGGACAATGGGCTTTAGGCCCCTCCCTGTTGCATCTTGGGAGGTGCCTGAGGCATCTGAGCCAATCATGGACTTCCTTAGAAAGGAGTCAATGGCCAATCAGGGACTTCCTTAGGCTCCTTCCTAAGGAAGTCCCTGATTGGCTCAGATGCCTCAGGCTCCTCCCAAGGGAGGAGCCCAAGGCATCTAAGCCAATCAGGGCCTTAGACTACTTCCCTTGTCACTACTGTTAGGGCTTTGCGCATGTCTCAATTGCTCACTGAGCAATTGAGTTGGTGGGTTTGCATGCAAATGATTTGCACCTCCGTGCATGCAAACTTAATAGTGAATCAATCACTGTTGGAAATCGGCCAACAGCGATTGAGTCGCTATTGTCAGTGAATCTAGCCCTTAGTATTCTAGAACCTTAGGGTGTAACTGCAAGTGGATGTGGACATAGGAGAGGTGTGGATGGGTCTGTGGTTAGAGCTACAGCCTCAGCACCAAAGAAACTGGGCCAACACTGAGGCTGTGGGTTCAAATCCTGTACTGCTCCTTGTGACCCTGGGCAAGTCACTTAATCCCTCACTGCCCTAGATACATTACATAAAGTGTGAGCCCACCGGGACAGATAGGGACAAAATGCTTGAGTACTTGAATGTAAACCCTTGGACTATAAGTGGTATATAAATACTAAAATAAATGATTGAATGATGATGCCAAGCACTTATGCACTAAGGTTACAGAAGACTTAATTACATGCAAGCATTTACACCAGCCTTAAATATGCCACATGTGTTTATGACTATAATTACACACTAAAATGTGGACTTATGCTAGTATTTCACATGGTGTCCAGAAAAAAAGGATCCATCAGAACATAAGAGTTGCCCTACTGGGACAGATCAAAGGTCCATCAGGCCTAGTATCCTGTTTCCAAAGGTGGCCAACACAGCTCACAAGTACCTGACAAGATCCCAAGGAGAAAACCAGATTTTATGCTGCTTATCCTAGAAAAAACAAGCAGTGAATTTTCCCATGTCCATCTTAATAATGCCTTATGGACATGTCTTTTAGAAAATTATCCATACCATTTTTTTTAATCCTGTTAAACAAACCACTTTCACGACATTCACCAGCAATGAATTCTATAGTTTAATTACTCATTGAGGGATGAAATATTTTCTCTGGTTTATTTTAAATCTATTACTTGGTAGTTTCATCACATGCCCTCTAATCCTAGTATTTCTGGAAAGAGTAAATAAGTGATTCACATCTACTCATTCCACTCCACTCCGTATTTTATAGACCTCTATCCTATCTCCATCTCTCCAGGCTGAAGAGCCCTAGCTGCATGCGTGCACTTTATATTTTCGCTGCACCAAGGATACCACCTGTTGAGTGCGTCAATACTTGGGTGTTATTTGTTTGGCTAATTTTATCACCGTTGATCTTCTGTGGATTGCATTGAATGACCCCTGACGCAAGCGGACATGCCGAAACACAGACCATGTCGGGCCCTTCAATAAATTGCTCAGAACTTGAAGGCCCCCTTGTGTTTCCTATATTGGATAAGAACATGCCTTGCCATACTGGAACAGTCCAAAGGTCCATCAAGCCCAGTATCTTTTTTTCCCAACAATGTCCAGTCCAGATCGCATGTACCTGGCAGATTCTAAAACAGTAAAACAGATTTTATGCTGCTTATCCTAGAAAAAACAAGCAGTGGATTTTCCCATGTCCATCTTAATAATGGCTTATGGACTTTTCTTTTAGGAAATTATCCAAACTTTTTAAAAACCCTGCTAAGATATCTGCTTTTACCACATTCTCTTACAATTAACTCCAGAGTTTAATTATACATTGGGTGAAGAATTATTTGATTTGTTCTACATTTGCTGCTTAGTAGTTTCAATGTGTGCCCTCTCCTACATTTTCCCAATAAGCAAAGACCCTGAATGATAAAAGTTTCTTGAGCACTGTCCCATTAAACTTGATAGTTCTTTCCATAGGTCCCTCAGTGGTCTCACCATCACACTTTTATACAGGTAACTGGGCAATTTCTTCCAGACTGCAGCTATGGGAGTCTTCCCTATTCAAAGCCCAATCTTTTAGATGACACGATAAGCAGGCCAATTAAATATAATAACATTAGATTAGGAAGACCCAAACCCACTACAGCAATTTCTATGCAACTTTTCTAGTTTGCAAAAGGCTAATTAAATTAAATTAAACCACCTAGCTACATGGAGAGCTGGTGGCAGTTACTGCTCACCAATTATATTCAGCATCATTCCCTATACAGCAGGACTGACTGTACGTAATGGAGCTGTCCGCCTGACACCAGCGCTCAACTCGGATATTCCATGCCAGGCCATTTCCAGTGACTAGTTTTTAATATCCAGGGAGGTTAAACTGGCTCTCTCAATATTTATTGCTAGCTGGTTAATAGTGACTATTTACGTGGCCCGATTTGATTGCTAAACGTAGCCAGCCAGCGCTTGAATATTTGCAGCTAGATGAATATTCAGTGGAGATAACTGGCTTTCACTGAATATTAGAGGTTAGCTGGCCAAATGCTATTTAACTGGCCAGGAGCTGTTCCTGGCAGGTTAAATAGCACTGAAAATCAGGGAGGAATATATTTAAATGAAGTGGCCAGAATTTTAAAAGAATACATACTGCGACATTTGAGTACTGACCTGGGTTCTACGTTCCCATAGACTGCTGTGGTGTCTGCTATGGATGGAAATGACATTTTCAGCAGTGTCATGAGTCAAGCAAAGCATTCTCCACTCTCTCAAACATCACAAAGTAAAAATTAGATCTCCATTTTGCCTCTGTGCAGCTGCTCTGGGATTTCTAAGTTGTCTCTGTTATAGTTACTGGTAAATTGCTGTTTTATTCACAATGACTGCAGGAAGAAAATGGCTATTGAAGCTCAAGATGGGTTTATCCAGAGGTCATCTTCTCCTTCTTATGTCCATCCATCAAAGTCATATTTCCTTCCACTAGGAGCTCTTTTTGAATGTGGCATTATGGACCATATGGTGACTATTGTTTGATGCGAGACAATGGGATACCAAATACGTACCAGAGTATTATAATAAATAACATTAAAATCCATTCAACTTCTCCAGCCTCAGTTATCCTGTCCACATTGCTAATGATACATCCCAGCTGCCAGCTATAGGACCACCTGCAAGATTTCTCCTTAGCCAGGAAATCTATATTTGTCTTCCTCCTTTGTATTCCACATCTTGGTTAGAACATCATATTATTTATTTATTTCTATACCCCTTATAGCCTAAGTGGTACTTAAGCATTTTCCCCTATCTGTCCCGGTGGGCTCGCAGTCTATCTAATGTACCTGGGACAATGGGGGATAAGTGTCTTGTTGGAAACCATAGGAGGGACCTACCTAGACACTGTCAGGTCTACCCACTGCACTCATACAAAGACCCACTCATTCACTTAACACACAAAAAACAAGGGAAAAAAAAGTGGAGAAAAAGCCTCAGTTCATCTTCATATGGCAAAAAACTCCACTTATAAACAATAAGTGGAGTTTTTTTGCCATATGAAGATGAACTGAGGCTTTTTCTCCACTTTTTTTCTTGTTTTTTGTGTGTTAAGTGAATGAGTGGGTCTTTGTATGAGTGCAGTGGGTAGACCTGACAGTGTCTAGGTAGGTCCCTCCTATGGTTTCCAATAGGGCATAATTTATTAGTAAAATTAGGAGTTTTGTATGTCCTTCCTGAGATTTTTTTGGATAAGTGTCTTGCCCAGGTTCACAAGGAGCAGCACAGGATTTGAACCCACATCCTCAGGGTGCTGAGGCTGTAGCTCTAACCACTGCGCCACACACTCCCACATACAGTAGTTCCCTCCTGAACCTATCACATATCTAACTGTAAGACTCTGGCACAACTAGCGATGTCATTACCTAAACAGCCAACTCCCAGGTCCCTTGTGTAGCCTGCCAGACAGACCCAACCATGTGCGTGCCTGCACTTTCAGGAACTCGTCTAGTAAACAGCAGAAAGACTCAGCTTGCTAGTTTGATCCTGTCAAGCTATCATTACTGGTGAACCTTCCAGGTCCCTTGCACAGCCTGCCTGCAAGATCTCTATACGACTATCTTCATTTCCACTAGAACTGATAAAAGTTGACAGTATGAGGATTTACCTGGTTAAAAGTGGACCTTAGGAAGATAGTTCTTTTCCTGTTCAATTCCTCCCCTTTACCTAGGTAAAGGGGGAAGTAATCAATATGGGCTACTGTTAAGAAGAGTTAGTTTACTGTCAACCCTAGCAGAAAATTACATATGTAATAAAATAGCACATCTAAATGATAGCCTATGTTGATAATAGAGAATGACACGGTGACAAAATTCATCACCGTTCCCGTCCCCACGGATAACCACGGGAAATAATCCCATGTCATTTTCTAGTGTCTATTTCAACCTCAGTCTTCTACACCAGCATTCTTCAAAGCAAAGCTTGAGGGTCAGTGGTTGTGGCCATTCATACTCTGATTCTTCCCTCTCTCCTTAAAGAATGACATGAAGATGGTTTCCCGCGGGGACGGGAACGGTGATAAAATTTTGTCACCGTGTCATTCTCTAGTTGATAACTACACCCCTAAATCTGTGTGAGTAGTTACTTTATCTACACAAAGACAGACAGGTGACTCAGGTGAGAAAGGCCAGGGTCTTCCCAGAATGTTTTTTTTTTCTTTTTTTAAAAATTTAGCTGAGTAGCCCTGATATTCAGAAACCTCTTGGCTAAATCTTGTGGCAGCATTGCCCGCACAAATACATGTCCTAAATCTACTTGTATACAATTTGTATAGGGAGGTTAAGCTGGGTATTCAGTGGCACTTTTATCTTGACAAGCATTATTAGCTATTCATAATAACATAGTAACATAGTAAATGATGGCAGATAAAAGACCAACGGTCACATTCATTTTTTAGGCAATGTTAAACCAGCAATCCAGTAATTACTCATTTTCACTGGCTTTCACCGCCTAAACCGCTACCTCTCATCCAGATCAAGAAGAACTCAAAACCTATTCACCTTCCCACCTAATAATGGAACCCGTCTTAAGAAACTATACGACAGCCTTCTAGCGACACAGGCAGCAAAAATTGACCCCACAATCACCAAACTAATAATCAATACAACAGACATCAAAGTATTTCGAAAAGAAATCAAAACATTTCTATTCAGAAAACACGTCATTACCAACTAATATCCTCCCTTTATGCACAAGCTCTCCCTCTATAGAATAACACATTAATCAATTCTTAGAACCTTTCCTATCATACATACTCTGATTCCTATATAAACATTTTCCACACTATCCAATAAACTTCTTATGTCATTATTAGGTAACTTCCAATCTGTAAACCGTATATACTGATATTCTCCACTATATTCTCTTATCACTTGATTCCCTGATATGTAATTTTCATAATTGAATCCTCTACCACACCATGTAATGTACATGAATCACTGTTATGTAATTTATCTAGATAATCTTTATTACGCAATTCTTTTGGTAATGTCCAAATCTCCTATAATTTGTATTCCGCCTTGAACAATATATAATGTATTCAAAATTAATTTTCCTATGAACTGTTTTCCTACCTTCTTCTACTCTATGTTTATAACCTAACTAACTTATTTTTCTCAAGTACTTTAGCAAGAATGTGAGCCTTTGGGACAGTCAGGGAACTCTAAGTACTCTCTCTTCATCTTAATTAATCTTACTTATTGCATTTCTTCTGTTTCTATTGTAAACCGCTTAGAACTTCACGGTACAGCGGTATATAAGAAATAAAATTATTATTATTATTTTACTAAACCGCAGAAGAATTTCTTATCATGGGCTGGCAGGGTAAATGCTCCGACGCGCATAGGAATTGAATGAGCATCAGCGCATTTAACATGCAAGCCCACGGTAAGAAGCTCTTCCGTGGTTTAGTAAAAGGAGCCCTTTAAAAACATAAGAATAGCCTTACTGGTCAGACCAATGGTCCATCTAGCCCAGTATCCCGTCTTTGCGGAGGCCAATCCAAGTCACAAGTACCTGGCAAAACCCCAAATAGTAGCAGCATTCCATGCTGTCCCATGTCTGTCTCAACAGCAGACTATTGACATTTCCTCCAGGAATTTGTCCAAATCATTTTTTAAACCAGCTACATCCACTGGCATTTTAAACCAGCTATATCCACTGGCAATGCGTTCCAGAGCTTAACTATTCTCTGAGTGAAAAAATATTTCCTCCTATTGGTTTTAAAAGTATTTCACTGTAACTTCATCGAGTGTCCCCTAGTCTTTGTATATCTTGATGCAGTTAAAAAATCGATCCATTTGTACCTATTCTACACCACTCAGTATTTTACTTGCCAAGTTCCAATGTAACAGTGTATCTCAAACTGTGCCTCCTGAGATTTCAGATATGCCGCGGCACACTGGGGTGGAGGAGAGGCACCAGTGTCAGCTGACTGCCTACAGGACGTGCCTCTCGAGAGGCACGTCCTGTAGGCAATCAGCGGGCACTGGCACCTCTCCGGCCCTCTTCCCTGCTAGCACCCTCCCCCCCCCTGGCATCTCAGGGCCCTTCTGTAGGACCTTCGTGCAGGCATGGCTATCGAAGTGATGAAGTCACACATGTGCGTGATGTCATCACGGCAACATCTGAGAACTTCCGGGTGCCTTGAGCCGCAGCCACTAGCTTTAGTGTGTTGCGGCTCGAGAAAGTTTGCGGGACACTGCACTATAAGATGTTTTTTTCCCCTCTCCCCCAAGTTAGGCAAGACTTGTACTCCAACTATATGAATGTGGTAAAAATGTGCATTCTTGCTCCTGATCCCTATTGCTGCATATGGACACAGGCTTTAGAAGTATGGTTGGCAGTGGAATAGTAACGCCCGGGGTGGTGGCGCCTCCAACCCTGCACCCTCCTCTCTGTGCCCCTATTCCTTCCACGCCCCCCACACCATTCCCGCCCCCATTCCACAACTGCATTCTCCCTTTCCCCCCCGCACCTCTTAATCTTCGCTAGCGCACCGGAAGTGATTCAGAGGGGAACCAGGCTGGCGCGAGTAAAAGGCAGAAGTTGCTCGCGCTAGCGAAGATAATACGGAGGTACAAGGTGGGAGGCAGGTATGGAGCGATGTGGCAGGGCAGGGCGGAGAAGTGCCAGCACCCCCACCGACTTGGTGTTCAGGGCGGTCCACACCCCCTTACTATGCCATTGCTGGCCAGCATCAGCCATATTGCTCCACAGCTGGAGTCGCCGTCCATGCTAACTTCAGCCTATCCCAATCTATCTTGCTGCATACTGAACCCAGACTGTGGGAGCCCAGTCTGCTCCTCAACGCCAGCTCTGACAAAGTCCTCTGCTGCTGGGTGGGACTGAGCCCAAAATGGGCAGGCCAGGCCTACCCGTGGCTACATCCCTAGGAAGCAGAAAATATAGAGAAAGGAAGGAAAATAGATGAACATAACTGTAATCACAGATCCTAACCTACCATGGTCTTTCCCACCCCACTCTGTGCACTCCACCCTACAGCTGCACATCACACCCAGACCAGAGGCTGGCTGTATGTCCATATGGACTTTGGCTGCTTCTCCTAAACTAGCAGCTGCACACCAGTCACTGCCAGGTCCAAAGCTTCCTACCAACAACACTCCTTGGAGGTTTTAGCTATCAGATGTAATCTTAAGTCTTCTCACAAGGCCTTTTTTCCAAATCACACTTCTTAAGCGTTTTGGGAAAGTTGTCCGAGTGTTGCTAGGCCTTTGAGCTCTGCCTCTGTCCCCCCCTTTCAGAATCCCCTTTCATGGAGAAAGAAGGAATGTGTGAAAGAATGGGAAAAAGGAAGGGAGAGACTAAATTCTAAAAAATGTGGGGCCCAATATTCAAAGGATTTAGCTCACAAATTGCCCTCTTCTAAAATTTACTAAATCACCTGTAGAACAAGAGGTTGCCATCCATTGGATTAGAATCACCCTGACAAGTCGCAATGTAAAGTCTCTTGAGAAGGTTTGTACTGACCTGATCCACGGAGCCAAGGTAAAAAAGAATCTACAGCTGAGTGCATAACTTTATACACATAATTTCACTTAGAGGGGTATAATAGAAAAAAAGTCTAAGTCCCCTTTTGGCCTAAGGCCTTAAATGTTGAAAGTAGAAGCAGGGAAAATGTCCAAAAGGAGGTTTTTTTTTAATAATGGCCGCCTCTATGTTCAGCTGTTTAAACTCCCAGACCACCACTACGTCTAAACTTATACCATATAATCAACCTAAAAAAAGCCTAAGCCCCAAACGTCCAAAACAAGGGCTTTTAGGCGAAGAAGGAGCCAGTCTTTTGCCTAAAAGCTGGATTCTGTAACCGGTGTCTGTCAAAACCAACACTGGTTACAGAATCCACCCCCCGACATCGGGGCAAGAGGGAGCCCAAGCCCTCTTGTCCCGCGGCACCCCCGACCTCCACCACACTATCGGGGCAGGAGGGAGCCCAAGCCCTCCTGCCCTGCGGCAGCCCTGAACCCCTGATGAAGATCGGGGCAAGAGGGAGCCCAAGCCCTCTTGCCCCATGGCACCCTCAACCTCCCCAACACTATCGAGGCAGGAGGGAGCCTAAGCCCTCCTGCCCCGTGGCACCCCCGACACTATCGGGGCAGGAGGGAGCCCAAGCCCTCCTGCCCCAGGAACCCCCGAACTCCCCGTCAGGATTGGAGCAGGAGGGAGCCCAAGCCCTCCTGCCCTCGACCCAAGGGCCCCCCCCCCAAACCCCGACCACCCCCCTGATCACCCCCCCTCGACCCAAGGGCCCCCACAACCCCCCCGCCAACCCCCTGTACCTTCAATAACGTTGGTCGGACGGACAGGTGCCAAACCCGTCCGTCTGACAGGCCAGCCATCCGTTGAATGACTGGCCTTAGGACCCAATTGGCCCAGGTGGCTCAAATCCCGCCCACAGGTGGGGCCTGAGACGGCTGGGCCAACTGGAATAGGCCCCTCCTGTGGGCAGGGCTTTAGGTACATAGGCTGGGTTGGGCCCATGGTTGTGAGGACTGTTCCAATGCCGGTCCTCATGTCTGCCCCTATGCAGCAGATGATCGATCGCTTTGTGGTGGTGAACCCTATGCTTGTACCCGGAGAAGAGGAGAGAAAGAGCACCCCTCTTCCAAGGGCTTGAAAATTTCTTTGTCGCCTCCGGATTCCAATGGTCCTCCGTGTCCAGCAACTGCTGGGGCACCGGTCGAGGAGACACCCGCACCCGGAAGTGGAGCAGGAGAATCTTCTAGCGTGGGTATGATGTCATCACCAGTAACACTGAGGAAACAGAGCAAGGCAGTAGAAGATTCTGCTACAACCATGGAGGTATCTCTGACTAACATATAGTTAGTCCTTCAACGTTTGGAAACTACAGTCACTAAATCGATTGAGGAGGTAACATTAATGGCAACTAATGTAGAAAATCTTACTAAGATTGTAGAATCTATTAAAGAAGATCTCACTAGTTGGGTCAAGCAAATACAAGATGATATACATTTACAACAGTTTAATATCTCAGTGGTTAAAGAGAATCAGGTTTTTCACAGGAAATTTGAACAAATGGAAAATTACAACAGACGGTTGAATCTCTGTTTGTTAAATTTTCCTAAAACTCCTGGGTTAATGCCTAGTGATATATTTAAACGGTTTCTAATGGAAAATTTAAAAATTTCTTCAGACCATATTCCACCAATAAATAAGATATATTATTTATCTGTAAAAAAAAAAAAAAAAAAAAAAGAATCCCTATGAGTTGTGGGAAAAGAAAATAGAGAAGAAAAGCAGATTGATTTGGTAAATATATCGGAGATTCTGGAACAATCTATTGATGATGTTTCTGAAAGGGCGACTTTGCTTGTATCATTCCTTTACAATCAGGACATGAACATGGCTTTATGACTATTTCAAAAATGCTCATCTTCCTTTTGGAGGACAGAAAATCTGGGTTTACCAGATGTAGCAAAGATTAAGCAGGAATGAAGAAAAATGTTCTTATCCTTGCAACAAGAAACTATTAAAATGGGAGCGACTTTCTTGTTAGCTTATCCTTGCAAGTGTCTGGTCCATTATGCGGGAGCGAAATATGTTTTTTATGCCCCAGAACAACTGAAGGACTTCTTTGATGTTAAGAAAATCATAAGAGAATAAATCTAGGATAGGAAAAAATAAAAAATGCGAAGAGGGAAAACACTAACCCTTTTCCTTAAGTTTTGGATGTAATTAAACTCATTATTATTGTTCTTTGTTCACACCCACAGTTTTGTGGTCTAAGGAAAGGTAAAAATGTTTCTCTTTTTTTTTCTTCTTCTTCTTCTTCTTCTCCTTTCTATATGATTTCTTGTAATATTGTTGCTCCCTGAGTTTCTGTAACAAGAATTTGTCTTATGAATTACGTGAAATGTAATAAAACAAAAACATTTTCTCTGCATACGGTGTGCTTTGCGTTTTTTTTTTTTTACTTTTTGGTTACCATTATGTATTAATAAGATTATATTGTCTGTATAAAAAAAATGAATTGGAAGAAATTGCATTACAATCAGTACTATTATTATAGGGGTGGGGTCAGGATCAGAGCTTGGGTGGGTCTGGGGCGGAGATTGGGCGGTGGTACTCAATTGATATTTGTTAGACTTAGGGAGTACTTGGCTTGAAGGAGTTGAGATAGAGGACCGCTCAGCTTAGTGGGAACAGTAATCTAAATGTATGATCTAAATGTAACACCTTGAATTATTACTGGAAAAAGTATGAGCTACAGTAAATCCAAGTAAATATTCAGGCTTTCAAGAGCTTACATAATTAGGCTGTGAAACCAGCCCTATTTTGGCTGACTTTTGTGTTACCTTATTTTGAAAATTAGATTGCCAGAAAAGCTGTATCCTACAACTGTAGAAAGCATCCAGAAATATGCTGCTGAAGTTCTTCCCATATTAGGCTAAATTCTATATATAGTGCCCAAAAAATTGGTGCCGATATAAGTGCTACTGATTAAGCTGCGCTTAAACTTATGCGCGGTTTATAGAACAATGCTTACCCCTGGGAACCACAATTTAATTTAGGCATGGCTATTTGCACTAAGGAAATGGTAACACGTCCGCTCCTTGGAAACCAACTTGCGGAGTCCCGCAAGGATCACCCCTATCCCCTATTCTTTTCAACATCTATATGTCTGCCCTGTAACTCTTCCATCAGTCTTCCCTTGAAACACTCTATACATATGCTGATGACATCCTTGTCCTTCTCGAGACAGACTCGAACCTCACCAACCTCTCTGAGAACATAACAGAATGCATAATGAAACGCTAACCCTGGTCCCTCTCAGTACAAATGAAACTGAACAAGTCCAAAACGAAACTACTCTGGCTCGGCCCAACATTAGAACAGCTGCCTACCCCCTTCTCACTGCCTTCTGGCGCCACACTGCAGCTTGAGTTCTCAAGCAAAGTTCTAGGCATCATTATCGACTCTTCTCTTTCCTTCAATGACCATCCTTGGTAAAATCATGCTTTTTTAGCCTCCACATGCTGAGGAAAGTGAGATCCTGCTTCCACCAACAACATTTCGTCGTCCTTGTTCAATCTATCATCCTCTCCAGACTAGACTACTGTAATTCCATCTATCTAAGTCTAACTAAAAAATGTCTTCAAAGACTTCAGCTAATTCAGAACACTGCGGCCAAGTTGATCTTCGCAAAAAGCAAATTTGATCATGTTTCCCCACTTCTGTCCGAACTTCACTGGCTTCCAGTAATTCCCAGGGTTCATTTTAAATGCGCCTGCCTAGCTTTTAAGATCCTACACGGCATCCTCCCTCCCCTAATTCCACTATCTTGTAACTCCTCGAGTCCCGATACCACCAGGTCCACCCAAAAACTTAAACTGTCATTCCCTTCGCTAAAAGGTATCCTCTATGCGGGAAGATTAGGGAAATATCTGTTCTTCAGAATCACAGGGTTTTGGAATAACCTTTCTGCCCACTACGGAATCTGGGCTCCTTCCAACTATTCTGAAAGCACCTGAAAACTAGGCTATACTCAACCTCCAACCCCATTATGCTGTTCCTTCCTATATTAAGCTCTTGTAAACCGTGCCAAGCTCTATAATTATGGAGATGATGCGGTATATAAACTTAAGGTTTAGTTTAGTTTAGTGGTGCAAATGCCTGTTCCTACATCTAAGCACTGATGCCCTTATTCTATAATTATGCCCCAATCTGCCCATTTCCACGCCTCCTTTTTCTTTTTTAACTCACTTGTAAGTTGTTCCCTCTAAGCTGAGCAGGAGTCCTCCACCCACAGTCTCACCAATAGAGGGTGCTGTTTTACTGTCACATTTTTCAATTGTGAGGGACAGGCAAGTTCTGCAGGACTCCAGGGAACATACCTGTCCTTAGCGACTGAAAATATTCCACCCCCTAGTGGTAGCAATGCAGCTGGAGGACACCTGCTCAGCTTAGAGGGAACAGGGCGCCGTTGATTTCAATTAGCGCCAATAATTACTTGTTAAAAAGCCAGTTATTGGCATTAATTTGTTTATTATTCAATTAAATTGCACACACAATTTGGGTATGTGACCAAAACTGTGCACACAACTTTTAGCACTTTTTATAGAATTTGGGGGATTAGACAGACTCCTGTGCTTCACACACAGCTGGAGCTTCTGGGAGCATGCATTTATTACAAAGCACTTCCTGAGAATAAAGAATGTGCAAAGACAAGTCAGATTGGTGAAGAGGTAAATAATCATCCAACATGCATTCTTACCATAATTATAAACTATGAAGTATCGGACCATCAGCAGGCACAGATCTCATAAATCATATGTAGAGATACCTGTATCAATATCCATCATTAGTCCTTATATATATTTTTACAACTTAAAAAAAAAAAGAGCTTTTTTCAAAAGATTTTCACATTTATAAAAATTCTCAAAGATGTGCTGATTTGGGGATGGGAGGATAGGGGGAGAATAAAGGGGGGTTGTGGACAAAGCATTCTCGGAATACTTTGTATCAGTGTTTATTTTATTGCATATTTTATTGTTTGTTCATAGGTTCAGTGTTTGATAACTGTTTCTGGAGTTCATCATTTTTTATTCCCGGTTTGTTCGCATGGAAAATTTCAGTAGACAGATTTAAAAACACAAAAATCTTAAATGTGTATTTAACTCAAAAAGATACTATAGCAACCCCATTCATAAGAAATACTTTTGACATGACATCATTCTTTGTTTACTGTATCAGGGAAAGATTTCCCTGGAAAAATAATGTTTTCAAGGTTCTATATCAGTCCAAATATTTAAAGTTTTCAAAACATACTTTTGTGGCGCACAGCTATAGATTAAAGCATTTATAAAATGATGGTGATACCTTCCCCTATATACCCCAGTCACATGACCATGACTGGCCAATAAACTCAGAACATCATCCATTCTAATTCCTCATTCAAACTTTTCAGAACAACAGTATTCAATGTAAATATCCAATGTTTTTCTTTATATTTTAATAACAGTCATAATCACTACCTTCCCACCAACGTTCTAGTTTATCAATAATTCATCAGTGAATTTCTTACACTGACCCCCCACCCCTTTTATTAAACCGTAATAGCGGTTATTAGAGCAGGGAGCTGCGCTGCTCCTGATGCTCATAGAGTTCCTATGAGCATTGGGAGCAGCGTGGAGCATTCTGCACGGCTCCTAGCGCTAATAACCGCTATCACAGTTAAGTAAAAGAGGGGGATGAGTGTTATTTAACTTGCTAATGTGCAGCTAATGGAGTAGACAGTCTATCTGTTCACAATTGAGATTTATTCTTATTTAAAGGAAGCATAAAAGAACAAGTAGTTCTTCCTACATTTAAAAGATTGCATGGACAAATAATTAAATACGAGAGTTTCCAAGTTTATTCCATTCTTGATATACCACTTATCATATATCTAAGTGGTTAACAATAAAAATAAAATTGAATAAAGTTAAAATACACTTACAGGGAGAGAAATACAATATTAATAAAAAAAAAAAAAGAAAGAAGAAAGAACAGAGGTATACCTTAAGGGAGGGGAGAGAAAAAAAATTGCTAAAATATAGAGCAATAAAAAAAATAACTTAAAATTATATGTTATAGGCATCCTGAAATAGGAATGTTTTAAGGTTGGATTAAAACTTAACTACTGAAGATTCTTGATGAAGATGTAGAGGCAAAGCATTCCAATATATAGGAGCTGTTACTGAAAAGATGGATTTTTGTGTCGTAAGGAAGGGACAGAAAGATTTTGATGACTAGATCAGAAGATGCACAAGTAGGAAAGACATCGCTTTGTTATAGTATGAGCCCAAGAAAGCCCTTCGAAGCTCGACTACAACAGTGGCAATGCCACATTTAGTATGACCATTCTAATCTAATCTTTGGTTTATATACCGGGTCATCTCCCAGTTCACATATAATTAACAGTAGAGTACATAGCAGAAAACATAAGAGAAGGAAGAACTAATTAAAAAGTGTAGTTACTTACCTGTAACGTAGGTTCTCCGTGGACAGCAGGATAGTCAGCCACATATGGGTGTTGTCCCAACACCTCCCAATTTGCGGATAAGCTCTCCAATAGCTCAGAGAGATTTTTTTTTTTTTTTTTCTCTGAGCATGTGCAGTGCCCGGGCCCCACTGGGCATACCCGAGCCCTACCCATTTCCCCCTGCTTCCCCCTAATCCCCAGGATGTTCCTATCTGTGGCCGGGTCGGCCGTATGGGGAGGCGGGTGGGTTGTGTGGCTGACTATCCTGCTGTCCACGGAGAACCTACGTTACAGGTAAGTAACTACACTTTCTCCTAGGACAAGCAGGATGAGTCAGCCACATATGGGTGACTCCCTAGCCGAGGGATGTACCGACTGGACCTGCGCCTTAGCGCTTTGTGCATCCCTCGCCTGGCTGTGGAGGCCGAGCCGGGCAAGGTAATCAGGCAAAGCAGGTAAAGTTGTGGAAACAAGGTTTTAGATAAAGTGCTGTATTAACTGAGCAATAATACTCACAGAACAGTGAACTGGTCAATGACAATCAATGAACAGTGAGAGACCAACTGGTCCAAAGTGACAATTCGTACTTGCATGTGAGAATTCATACTTGCCTATTCCACATTCAGTCTAGATAGGAGTGCTGGAAGACCTACTTAACTCACAGAACAGCGAAACTGGTCAATGACAATCAATGAACAGTGAGAAAACCAACTGGTCAACAGTGACAATTCTTAACTGGTCAACAGTGACAATTCGTACTTGCATATGAGAATTCATACTTGCCTATTCCACATTCAGACTAGACAGGAGTGCTGGAAGACCTACTTAACTCACAGAACGGCGAAAACTGGTCAATGACAATCAATGAACAGTGAGAAAACCAACTGGTCAACGGTGACAATTCATAACTGGTCAATAGTGACAATTCGTACTTGCATATGAGAATTCATACTTGCCTATTCCACATTCAGTCTAGAAGGAGTGCTGGAAGACCTACTTAATCAATATCTATAACACCCTACTTGAACAGTGTTTGTCGATATTTATAACACCCTACTTGATCAGTGTTTGTCAAGGCTGTGCTAGTGGTTGCTGTCCCTCCCGTGAGGGAACCTGTGCTTGGTGAAGGTGTGCATGGAGGACCAAGTGGCTGCATCGCAGATGTCCCCTATTGGTGTGTGGTCCAGATGTGCCGTTGTGTTGGCTATGGTTCTGCGCTGGTGGGCGTTGGCTCCCACCTGTGGTTGATGCTGCACTTTTCTATAGGTGAAGGGGATGCACTCTTATATCCAGCGCGCGCGCCTGCGTTTGGTGGCCGGAAGTCCTGGTCTGTTTTGGTTGTAGGAGACGAACAATTGAGGCTTGTCTAATCTGCTGCATAGTCAGGGCCCGCACACAGTCCAGGAGGTGTTGCTGAGGTGGCAGTGTGCCTCCCTGTGGGGAGATGTAGAGTGCCGGGAGGCACGCTGAAGCCGCCTTCGGCAAGAATCGGGGGTGGGTTCTGGGTACCACCCTGTTCTCATGAGGGAGTGTGTCGGTAGACACGATGGTCAGGGTTTTCCCAGCCAGGAATACGGGATCTGCCTCCCCCAAAGGTTTGAAGGGGTCGAGGTGAGATGATGCGGCACCAAGTTGAGGTCCCATCCGGGCGGTGGTGGTCTGACCGGTGGGTGCAGATTGGACAGTCCCTTCATGAAATTTTGTGATTACTGGATGCCTCGACACTGGTTTGCTGTCTAGGCCAGCGTGGTATGCTGTGATTGCACTTAGGTGGACCTTGATGGAAGTGGGTTTTAGGTCCCCCTGAGATAAGCTCAGTATGTACTGCAGGATGTCCGGTATGGGGCAGTTGTAGGGATCTCGTTGCGTGTCTGTGCACTGGTAGCGGAACCTTCTCCCTTTCAACCCATAGCGTTTTCTGGTTGAAGGTCTTCTGGCTGCCATAAGAGTGTGCTCCACGTCTTGTGGTAGGTTCATCCTCTCATCATCCATGCGGTCAGGGCTAAGGAACGCAGGTCGTGGTGGAGGTGGTAATGAGAACTGCACTGATCTGGAGCGGGGAGAGGTGGGTGAACCGCTATCCCTTGCTGGAACGGGAACCATGGTTGCAGGAGCCCGATCAGGGCAATCATGATCACCGTTGCTCTGTCCTGAAGAATCTTCTGCAGGACTTAGGGTGTTCCAACTCACAGACAGACCGTCGGGGCTGAGATGGCAATGGGTCGATCTTTTTGCGCAGAAGGTCGAGTATTTTGAGTTCGGTTCGGTTGCAAACAGGTCGATGCTCGGTGTGCCCCAGGTGCTGAAGATCTTCTTCATCGCTGCTGGGTTGAGACACCACTCATCGGGATCCAGCTGGTGACTGAGTCTTTCTGCCAGGTCGTTCTGTTCCCACAGGAGGTAAGTTGCCTGGATGGTGCATTGAATGGAATTGGAGAACTCCCACATGTGGCAAGCTTCCTTGCATAGCGAGGTTGACCCTGTCCCTCCCTGTTTGCTGATATAGTGCGAGGCCACCTGGTTTTCTGTTTGGGTGAGGACTGCCCTGCCTGGTTGAAGGTTTCGAGGGCATTCCCTAAGGCCCTGAGCTCCAGTGGGTGGGTGGTCAGAGGTTGGGTACACTGGTCCCAGTGACGTCTGAGGTGCCCTTTCAGGGATCACATGAGTAGTCTGGTGTGCTGCACAACAAAGACCGGAGCGTGCTGATGATGAGCTGCTGGCAGGGATGCACTGGGCCAGGGATGTCATGGCATCGATCTGGTAGTCCCGTAGGATGGCCTTGGTCTGCGTGGTGTCGATGACTGCCCAGATGAACGATATCCCCTGGATGGGTATCAGGTGGGGTTTCATGTAGTTGATGAGGAACCCCAGTTCTTGGAGGAGGGTTATGGTGGTTGACGGGGCTGCCAGCTGTCGAGATAAGATAGGACGCGCACCCCGCTGAAGGCGAGGATGTGCCACTGCCACGCACTTTGTGAACGCTCTTGGAGCCGTTGAGAGTCCAAGGGGCAGGACCTTGTACTGGAGGCGTCTGTCTTGGCTTTAGATGCGACGATGCCTCCTGTGGGCTGGGTGCATGGGATACTAGCCAATACTCGGGCTGTAACAGGGCCAAGACTGTACCCAGAGAGTGCGTCTGGACCTTGTGTATGCATCTGTTGAGCTTACAGAGATCCAGGAACGAGCGTTGTCCTTGTCCATGGTGACGTGGGGGTTCCTGGAGTAGAAACCCCTTGGTGATCTCCTCTGTTCGTCACCGCCTCTATTGATTCTGCCGAAGCAGGTCCTCTCCTTGCTGCAGGAAAGTTGGGTCGTCAGATGGAGGGTGCCCCGCCCACTCGAGGGGGGGGGGACGGGAGTGGAGACGAATTCGGAATCCCTGTTTGATGATGCTGAGGGCCCACTGGTCGATGGTGATCCTGGGCCAAGCCTTCGCAGACAATCTGATCATGCTGGGCCGGAGGGTGATCAAGGTTCTGTTTTTGCCTTGGGGAGAGGGCTGCCCTTGGATGCCCCTGCCCCTCGGGCGGTGCTTGTTTGCATAGCAGTTATGTTACTGTTGCGAGCGCTGGGGCACAGACTGCTGCCAGTGTGGACTGGCTCAGTTGTGAGCTGGAGTCTCTATTTTATTTATTTATTTCCTCTCACTGGCCTCCTGATAAAGCCGCATCTGGAACTGGAGCGCAGCAATTCGTGCACTCAGCATTGCGCTCTCGAAGGTCTTTTTCCCCGTGGAAACCAGGGTTTTTCAGGTCCTTCCCTGACGGGGGTTGGAGGGGGGGGGGGTCGTGCTGCCCTATTTCTCTTAAGCTACCGCAATGTCCATGTATGGCCGCTGCGGGTTGTCGAATCCCTGGGCTGGAAAGATCTGATACTTCAATCCCAGTCTCCTTGATGTTGGTTGCCCTGAGGAGGGAGTCAGCCAAATCTCGTCTCTGCAGTCCAGGAGGTTCTTGTGGACTGGAATCGCCACTGCCTGCGTGAAGTACTGGTACTGGTAGTTCAGGCCTTGTAGTACTCTGTCTTGGGTACTTGTTGTCCACCCATGTGGATCTTGAGAAAGGCTGTGAATTTCTGGAGGGACTTGGGGTGAGTCCTCGTTTGTGGGTTTTTGTTTGTTTGGTTTTTTTTAGTAAATATTTATTTTTGTGGGTGGTGACTCGGGGCGTGGCTGGAGGCTGGTGTGTAGCTTGTTCCTCCGTTGCTTGGGTGCATGGCATGCCGCTGAACCGCGCCATGTTGTTGTGCGTGGCTCCCTCTAAAGGGGGGCATTGTGGGGAGTGTAGCCCGCTGAGAGAGGAGTGGGTCAGCAGGAGGATTAACTGTGGCTGCTGGTCCCACCCCTGGTGGTTCGCATGTTCATGTGCTGCTCCACTTGACTGGTTGGGTGGCTCCATGTACCCCACCGCCCTTCTCTGTCCTTCTTGAGAAGGGGGGAGAGCCTGCAGAGAGGGGGCAGGATGCACCCCTTCATCTGTGCCAGTGCTCCTGGCTGCGTTTCCCACTGTGCCTGGAGGCAGAGAAAGAGGAGTGATAATGCCTCTTGAGTGGGCTTCTCCTGCTGTACTGCCTATTGTATATTAAACTGTACAGCGCTGCATATGCCTTTCAGTGCTATAGAAATCATGAATAGTACAGAGTCCCTCATGCTAGCTGGAAAAGCACTCTGCCTAGGTTTTATGAAGAGCAAACAGCTTTTTAGACTGAGGAGTTTCAAACCCCCACCCTTGGAGAGGCATGGTCTGGCATGCCGCATCTCTGAAGATAACAGCACCCTGCTGAGAAAGGCAGACTCCTCGTTCCCAACCTGAGAGGGGGAGGGGGGCGGGGTGGGAAAGGTGTGAATTGTAGACTCTGCAGGACCCCAAGAGGGAAAGAAACATCGAGTTGGTTTTGTTTTGTTTTTGAGTTTTTTTTCAGCATGTCCTTTATAAGCTGAACTCTGGGGCAGCATGTCTCCTACTGGGGGGAGAGGTCTGCAGGTCCCCTCCAAGGGAAAGAAGCATGGGAGATTCTTTCTCCTTAAATTCAGATTGGGAGGAGGGTGGGGCAGAGCCCTCGGGGCTGCAACAGATTATCAGAGGTTTTCCCAAAAACAAGCAGATAGGACTTACCTTTGAACCCCAATCGGCTCCCTTCAGTGGCTGGCTGTAAGAGGCAGCATGCCGTCTGGAGGGTGAAAGCCCCGATCTGTTGCTTGCAGAGGCTGTGGATTTACGCAGCAGCATGCAAGACTCCTATCGGCTGCCCTGCAGAGGATGGCTGCGTGGCAACATGCAGGGATTCCTGGAGAGATCTCTCGGTCTGGCGAGACTCCTATCGGCTGCCCTGCAGAGGCTGGTTCTAAGCGGCAACATGCAGGGACTCCGGGAGATATTTCTCTACCGGGCCAAGTGCAGGCGGGGGGATTAGCTGAGCCAGGGCATCCTGGAGGCTCCTTGCCACTGTAGCATGTGGATCCCCCGCTGCTGCATTCTGATGAGAATGGCTGCTGGAGGAAGATTCTCGGGCCTCACTTCTCTTCATGCCCTGCGGAGGCTGGCTGTAAGCAGCAACATGCAGGAACTCCTGGAGAGATCTCTCGGTCTGGTGAGACTCCTATCGGCTTCCTGCAGGGGCTGGCGGCTAGCGACAGCATGCAGGACTTCCGGGAGAGATTTCTCGACCGGGCAAGTTGCAGTCGGGGGGTTGACTGAGCCAGGATGTCCTGGAGGCTCCTCACCGGATTCGTCTGTGGATCCCCCGCTGCTACGCTCCGATGAGGATGGCTGCTGGAGGAAGATTCTCGGGCCTCACTTCTCTTCATGAAGTCTCTCAGTGCCCTCTTCCTTAGCTTACGTGCACGTGGTGACATGTGCGCACAATGCAAGCCACATGGAAACCTCGAGCGCCGGATCCAATCAGTGGGCGCACAATTCATGAGGATCCAGTGTGTTCATCCTCCTCCTGCATCCCAGTTGTTTCTTTAGATGATTCAGGCATCTTCAAGTTGAGTAGAAAAGTTGTAATGGAGAGCTGTAGAAAAATCCGACCGATGGGAACGGGCGGAAACTAAAGACTGGGGATTAGGGGGAAGCAGGGGGAAATGGGTAGGGCTCGGGCATGCCCAGTGGGGCCCGGGCACTGCACATGCTCAGAGGAAAAAAAAAAAAAATCTCTCTGAGCTATTGGAGAGCTTATCCGCAAATTGGGAGGTGTTGGGACAACACCCATATGTGTTTATCCTGCTTGTCCTAGGAGAAACTAAAGTACATAAGAAAAGCATAAGAAAAATAACTATATTATCATTTTGTTGAGACTGTGGTTAAACCATTTAAAAATTGCAAGAACAAAGTTTTCAGGAATTTACGAAATAATTGCAGCTGGACTAAAAGCCTAATGGAGTCAGGAAGTTCATTTAAGTTTCAAGTTTTATTTTAGTTTGATGAGTCGCTTATTTAGTTTTACTAAGCGAGGAACAAAATTGATAAAACATATATTTAGACATACAATTTAAAATTTAGAATAATGGGTTAGACAAATAGACTTACAGACCGACTAATACACAAGGTAGGAGGAAACAGAACTACAACTCAGTATTTTTAAAGTACAGAGGAGAACCATATATGGAGAAAACAATAGGGAGGGAAGATCTCTACAAACTTGAAAACAAAAGATCGACTGGGGTTAAGGGGAGGGAATTATTCTCTTTATCATACATTATAAATAAAATATTATAATAGATGATATTCTTACATGAAAATAACGTAATAAAGGGAGGGGGAAAAGGTTCATATTTAAATAATAATTAATAAAATCATTACAATATATATATTGTATAACTTTATAAGAAAAATAATTACAATTATATGATATATAAAACCATAAGAAAAATAAGACAAGAAATGTTATATATAAAATATATTATAAAAATATCAAGTGTATTGTTAAGATAATTGTATGAAAATTTATGACACTTGTTAAATGGAAAAAAAATTCAATAAAAAAACTTAAAAAAAAAAAAAACAAAAGATCGACTGAGCTTCCCAAGTAACCAGCTTTTTGAAGATAGACAAAAGTTCTTCCAATGATCTTCCACAATTATACAGTATACTGTTATTGGGAATTCAGAGAAAGCACAGTTACTTACCGTAACAGGTGTTATCCAGGGACAGCAGGCATATATTCTCACATGTGGGTGACGTCATCTACGGAGCCCCGGCGCGGACAGCTTTTCAAGCAAACTTGCTAGAAGTTTCAAGTTTGCACACTGCACCACGCATGTGCGTGCCTTCTGCCCACTAGAGGGCGCATCCCACCTCGTGGTCCTCAGTTCCATAACTAGCAAAGAAAGCCATCCCCGGGGAGGCGGGCGGGTTGTGAGAATATATGCCTGCTGTCCCTGGATAACACCTGTTACGGTAAGTAACTGTGCTTTATCCCAGGACAAGCAGGCATGATATTCTCACATGTGGGTGACCTCCAAGCCAACCAGAAAAAAGGGCAGGTGGGAGGATGGCAATTTAGGAAAACAGATTTTGCAACACCGACTGGCCAAACCGGCCGTCACTCCTGGATAAGGTGTCCAGACAGTAATGAGAGGTGAATGTATGAACCGAAGACCAGGTGGCAGCCTTACATATGTCCTCCATAGAAGTAGATCGGAGGAAAGCTATCGAAGCTGCCATCGCTCGGACCTTATGCCCCGTGACTCGACCCGGGGGCGGAAGGCCAGCCTGAGCATAGCAAAAGGAAATGCAAGCAGCCAACCAGTTAGACAGAGTGCGCTTGGAAACTGGATGCCCCAGTCGATTAGGATCGAAGGACAAAAATAATTGAGGAACCTTCCGATGAGGCCTGGTGCGTTGAAGGTAAAATGCCAACGCCCTCTTACAGTCAAGCGTGTGAAGCGCCGTCTCGCCAGGATGGGAGTGGGGCTTAGGGAAGAACACAGGAAGGACAATGGACTGATTGAGGTGGAAATCAGAAACAACCTTAGGGACAAACTTAGGATGGGTGCGGAGAACCACCTTGTCATGATGGAAGACGGTGAAAGGAGGATCCGCCACCAAAGCTTGCAACTCCCCAATCCGCCTAGCGGAGGTGAGGGCAATCAAAAACACCACCTTCCAAGTCAGAAATTTCAAGAGGGACTTGTTGAGTGGCTCGAAGGGGGGTTTCATTAGTTGAGCCAAAACCACATTCAAATTCCACACGACAGGAGGAGGCTTAAGAGGGGGACGAACCTTGAGTAACCCTTTCATGAAGCGTGTCACCAAGGGATGGAGTGACAGGGGACGTCCCTCCAGATGTTGGTGGAAAGCCGAGATAGCACTAAGATGAACACGCACCGAATTGGTTTTCAAGCCAGAGTGCGACAGATGGAATAAATAGTCCAAAACCGAGGATACCGGGACCGATACCGGATCCAGTTGAAAGGACGAGCACCAGGTGGAAAACCTGGTCCATTTCTGTGAATAGCAAAGCCTCGTCGAGATCTTGCGAGAGGCTTCCAAGACCTCCCTTACCGATTGCGACAGATCCGGAGGAGTCAGGGAGCAAGAAACCAAGCTGTCAGGTGCAATGACTGCAGATTGGGATGTAACGTGGATCCTTGACTCTGAGACAGCAGAGAAGGAGAGACAGGCAGAAGAAGAGGTTCCCTGGCACTGAGCTGAAGCAGCAGGGAGAACCAGTGCTGCCGCGGCCACCGAGGAGCAATGAGAATCATCGTGGCCGTGGACGATTTTAGATGTACTAACGTTCGCATGATCAGAGGGAAAGGAGGGAATGCATACAGGAACCTCCCTTCCCAATCGAGAAGGAAGGCATCCGCCTCCAGACGATCCCGCGAGTACATCCGGGAACAGTACCGTGGTAGTTTGTGGTTCTCCGGAGAGGCAAACAGGTCCACCTGCGGTGTTCCCCAGCGAGCGAAAACCTCGCGCAGAACTGCTGAGTGTAGAGTCCACTCGTGCGGTTGGAGAAGTCGACTGAGTTTGTCCGCCAGACAATTCAGTTCTCCCTGGATGTAGACCGCCCGGAGGAAGATGTTCCGGGAGACCGCCCACTCCCAAAGGCGAAGCGCCTCCGAACAGAGGGGCCAAGACCCCGTTCCCCCCTGCTTGTTCACATAGTACATTGCCACTTGATTGTCCGTGCGGACGAGGACCACCTGGTCCTGCAATATGTGAACGAAGGCTCGGAGTGCTAGAAAGATGGCCCGAAGTTCTAGCACGTTGATATGACACCGACGGTCCTCTGCCGACCACAGGCCCTGCGTGCGAAGACCGTCGAGGTGGGCTCCCCACGCGTACTCCGAGGAGTCCGTGGTCAGAACCTTGTGAAAGGGAGGGGTGCGAAACAGTAGCCCCATGGACAGATTTGAAGAGTCTGTCCACCAACGCAGCGATTTCCGCAAAAGCGGAGTCACCGAAATGAGGCGAGACACCGGATCGCAATCCTGACGCCACTGAGACGCGTGGGTCCACTGAGGAATCCTCAGATGCAGCCTTGCGAACGGCGTGACGTGTACCGTCGAGGCCATATGACCGAGTAGCATCATCATGCGCTGGGCTGACACCCTCGGTAGTTGAGAGACCTGTCGGCCCATCCGTACCAAGGCTTCCGACCGCTGGGTCGGGAGGTAGGAGCGCAGGCGCACCGTGTCCAGCACCGCACCTATGAATTGAAGAGACTGAGTTGGCCTCAACTGAGACTTTGGAAAGTTTATCTCGAACCCGAGGGTTTGCAGGAAGGCAATAGACTGTCGGGTCGCTGAGATAACCCCCTCCCTGGTCGGGGCTTTGATGAGCCAATCGTCCAGGTAAGGGAACACGTGGAGCCCCCGGGACCTCAGGGATGCCGCAACCACCACCATGCATTTCGTGAATACTCGTGGGGACGCGGCCAGGCCGAAGGGTAGTACCCTGTACTGGAGGTGGAGGTCCCCCACCTGGAATCGTAAGAATCTTCTGCAGGCGGGGTGCACCGGAACATGGGTATATGCTTCCTTCAAGTCGAGGGAGCACATCCAGTCCCCTTCCTCCAAGAGAGGATACAAAACCGGGAGAGATAGCATCCGAAACTTCTCCCGGGCCAGGAATTTGTTGAGCCTCCTGAGGTCCAGTATGGGGCGCAGGTCCCCGGTCTTTTTTGGGACCAAAAAGTAACGGGAGTAAAACCCCGTACCCCGCTGGTTCTTGGGGACCGGTTCGACCGCCCGAAGCTTCAAGAGGGCCTTGGCTTCGGTCAGGAGGGTCGGTAGCTGCGAACGGTTGCAGGAGACTAGACTTGGGGGACTGTCCGGTGGCGAGGACACAAAGTTGAGCGAGTAGCCCTCGGAGACGATCCGGAGCACCCAAGCGTCTGAGGTAATCCCGGTCCATGCCTCCCGGAAGAACCGAAGACGCCCCCCGATAGGAAGGGGTTCCTGAGAGATTGCGGAGGGGAACCCGCCCCGTCCGCTCAGCCCGTCAAAAGGAAGGCGCGGGCTTGGAAGGGCCCTGCGCCGGGGCTTGGGTTTGTCCCCCTCTGCCTCGCTGAGACGGACGTCTCGGAGGTGGCCTCGAGAAAGCCGGAGTCGACTTCTGGGGATATCGGCGCGGCGGAGGCCGGAAAGGTTTCTGCGGCGGGGGCCTAGGTTTGGGGCGGACCAGGGATGCTAAAGAGCGCTCCTGTTCCGACAACCGCTTGGTCGCCGCATCCAATGACTCGTCAAATAACTCGGACCCCACGCAAGGCAAGTCTGCAAGACGTTCCTGCAGATTTGGGTCCATGTCGAGGGTGCGAAGCCAGGCCAAGCGGCGCATGGCCACTGCGAGGGCCGACACCCTCGAAACCAGCTCAAAGGCGTCGTACACTGCATGGAATAGGTACAACCGCAATTGAGACAGGTTGGACATAAACTTATCGAATCCTGCTCTTTGGGAGTCCGGTAACGAGTTTCGATATTGAGGAAGGACCTTCACCATACCACGCAAATAGGAGGAAAAGGTGAAGGCGTAATTAAGAACCCTGGTGGCCATCAGGGAATTTGAATAGAGGCGACGGCCAAACTTGTCCAGGGTCCGCCCCTCCCTGCCTGGTGGAAACGCCGCAGAAACCCGTGAGGGCTGTGATTTTTTTAGAGCAGACTCCACCAGAAGAGACTGGTGTGATAGTTGCGCCTTATCGAACCCTTTAGGAGGAATCGTCCTATACTTCGATTCCATTTTTGAGGGTACAGACGTGACTGTAAGAGGGTTTGCCAAGTTATTCAGCCAGGTCTGCAGAAGGACACTGTTGAGAGGGAGTCTAGGCACCTCTCTAGGAGGTGTGGGGAGGTCCTGTTCCTCCAAAAATTCTTTGGAATACCGAGAAGTTACCGCCAGGTCAATCCCCAGGGCTTGGGCCATGTCCTGAACGAAGGATGAAAAAGAGGACGGCCTAGCCTGGGGAGACGGGGTTCTCGACCGCCCCACCGAGGAGAGGGGGGAGGCCTCATGGGAATAATGAGGATCCCTAACAGATCCCGAATCCCAGGATCCCCTCTCGAGGGCCCTCGAGGGGGAAGGAGAAGTTGTCCTCCTCGCAGAGCCCTTGGGTGAGGACCCCGGGGTTCGTGGGACACTCTCCCGTTTCCTCGGCGAGGCGGCCCGGGAGGACTTCCCACGAGGTGAGCGGAGGAGCCTCGGATTGTCGAGGCGCAACTCCGACACCTGCAGCGCCTCGCCCCCGAACGACGAGGAACGGTCGCGCCGAGGCGAGCCTCGGGGCCGCTTAGATTTCCTCGATCGACGCCCCGTCCGATGTCGCGTCGAGGGCGAGGCGTGTCTGGAAGACCCGGAGGAAGAGGAGGAAAGACGGCGCACTCTGCGCAACTTTTCTTTAAGCCTTACACTCCGCTCAGGGGGTTCCCCCGAGGTCGAGGTCCGGGGCGGGGCCGAGACCGAGGTGAACGGGGCCACAGTACCCGAGACCGAGGTCGCCGAGGCCGGGGCTCCCGTGGTCGAGGGAGCCGAGGCCGGGGCCTCCGAGACCGAGGGCGCCCCGGCCGAGGTCGAGGCCGCCGGAACCGCAGCACGCTGCAACACTTCCAGGGCTCCCGACAGCTCCGATGAGATTAGAGCTCGGAGGAGATCCTGGAAGGCCGGAATTCCCACGAAGGTGGGGAGTTCCGAGTCCGGGGCACACTCCCTGGAGGGCGACCTCGGTCTCGAGTATTCCCTCGGGGTGTGCGGAGTCGAGGTCCGATGCGGGGCCGGGGTCGACCCACCCGCCTTGGCCTGACTCGAGGATGGCTTCTTTGCTGAAGGGGATGGAACAGAGGACTTACCCGAAGCTTGCTTGATCGATGCCGCCTTCGAGGAGGAGGGCCGAGGCGAGGCCGAGGCCCCCGAGGACGCCGAGGCCGAGGTCAAGGCCGGGGCCGAAGCCGAGGCCGACGTCGAGGCCTTAGGCGGCGTGTCGACGGCGAACAATTCCGCCATTCTGGCCTTGCGGCGACGGAGGGCCCTGTTTTGGAAGGTAGCACAGCGATCACACGATTCTGTCGGATGTTCGGGCCCAAGACAGACAATGCACCACCGGTGAGGGTCAGTGATGGAAAGCAACCTCTCACACCGGCTGCACTTTTTGAATCCCGTAACAGGACGGGACATCCACGAAGAAAAGAAGACGGCCGGGAACGTACCGACGTCCCGCGGCCACGGCTTCCGGGAGCCCCCGGAGCCAGACGAAAACGAAACCTTTTTTTTTTTTTTTTTTTTGAAAAGAACCGAAAAGAAAAACAGCACCGCGAACTAATTCGAAGGAAAACCAAACTAAACGCGGCAGCTAGAAGGCAAAAACACTGGAGCTCAGATCCACAGGGCTTTCTTGCTCCGCGGAAAAATTTGAACTGAGGACCACGAGGTGGGATGCGCCCTCTAGTGGGCAGAAGGCACGCACATGCGTGGTGCAGTGTGCAAACTTGAAACTTCTAGCAAGTTTGCTTGAAAAGCTGTCCGCGCCGGGGCTCCGTAGATGACGTCACCCACATGTGAGAATATCATGCCTGCTTGTCCTGGGATAAAACCTTATATAGTCCCAAAATATTACAGTGCATCCATATCAGCTTACAAATGGCTGCAAATAGAGTATAGAAGGTCACAGGTCAATATTTTTTTTTGGGGGGGGTTCTTGTGTCAGAAGTATTTCTCCTGGATGGGGTTTCCACAATCTCTTCTTGAGTTAAGTACATTTTGAGATTTTCTATGTATGTGAAAAACATTTGAAAAAAAGCTCTTTTGAAAATTTGTAAAATTATATATATGGATTGATAAATATTGGTATAAAAATCTCTACAATTGACTTTTAAGATCTGTACCTGCAGATGGTCCAACACTTTGTAATTTATTATTATGGAAGGAGTGCTTATTAGATGATTGACTTTTATTATAAAGCAAACATACAGCACAGGATAAACTATAAATATCAGACTGACCTGGATAAGAAGTTGAAAAAATAATAAAATGAAATTCTCATATATCACATGAAGTGCAGTGAGATAGTAGACACTGCATTCTTTTCCTTCTTGCATGAATACTTATGAGCTTTGACTAAGCTACCTCAAATATATTGAAAGCAAGTTATGTAGATCCTTGCCTCCCCACCCCTTTACTGACCAGGCTATGATTTCAAACCTAGCTTACCACAATCTGTGTTTCATTATTTGGAAGGGTATCTATGGCCAGGATACCACCCATCAAATCCTGGATGATTCTAGCATCCTCAGATTCCTGCTGGTGGATTGCGGTCTCCCGGGTTTGCCGTTTCCATGGCAGCAGTTTCTTTCCTTCTCTTCCTCTTGTGGAGTTCCTGTAGAACCATCCTGTGGAGAAATAAATCTCTGTAAAACAGGCCTGAGGAATTTAGAGGACTCTCAACATCTGATCTGTGTGAAGACAGACATCAGGTGCCATGATGTATTTAAGGTTCTGTTTTCTGCACCTATGAGTAGAGGATGCCCTGATAAACGTTCAGCCTTAAACCCCTCTCATTTAACTTTCAGGCCCCCTAGCCTGTAGCCTAGGGCCAGCTTAATCGTTAGACCAGGTGAGGCTCTGGCCCAAGGCACCAGCAACTATAGGTGCCAAATACCCAGCCTCTGACCTCACCTCCTCTACAGATCAAGCCTTTTCTCCCCCTCCCCAGTCTAGTCTCTCTTCTTCTGTTTTCCCCCCTCGTCACAGGTCCCACCCCCCCACCCCTAATCCTGTAAAGTTTATGTCAGTCACTACAGACAGCAGCAGCATGACAGACTGCCTTCAGCCAGTCCCTGGGTCTTCCCTCTGCCATATCCTGCTTCCTCCGATGCAATTTTCTGTGGGTAGTGACGCAGCAGAGGTAAAGTTCAAGGGCAGGCTGAAGGCAGCCTGTCAGGCTGCTGCTGCCACCAGCATAAAATTTACAGGACCACAGGGGACTCCACTGCAGCTGCTGCCCTCTCCCATGGGGGCTACCTCTTCTAACCCAATTGAAATCCATTCATTACAGAACCAGTCACAACCAATCCATCGAACAAAGGTGGAGAAAAAGCCTCAGGTATAAAGAGCCAAACCCTGTTGAACCCCAATGGAGTACATAAAACAGGTCAGATCACCTTCCATCATAAGCTGAAAAAACTCAATCAGCAAGCTGACATTATCACAATATCCTAGCAATAAACACCACAATCATAAATATTGTACATCAAATGCTCAGTTTTAGTTAAGGCACTGGAACATAAATCCCTTCCCCTAGACAAGGTCAGTTATCATGACAGTTGTAGTCCAGTTCTTAATATCAAAAGAGTTTTGTGCAAAAGTATCAGGAAACACATTCAATTACACCTTCTGAGAGACAACTGTACAAACTTCCAAAGTCACATAAAGACAAAATAAGGCAGTACTTATCCAAAGTATTAGCACTTCTCCCAGAGGCTTGAAGACCTCTTCACGGGGCTCCCGTTTTGCAGATCCACCCGCTGTGTTGGGGGAAAAAATCCAGCCTGCCTTCTATGTTCTTCACAGGCTGAAACCACAAACGCTTTCAGCCTGTGAAGAACATAGAAGGCAGGCTGGATTTTTCTCCCCCGACGCAGCGGGTGGATCTGCATGTTTTTTAAATCAAAACTTAAACAATATTTTTTGCTAATTATTATCCATATTACATTAAAATATTTAAAATAAAATGGTTTTCTTCTACCTTCATTGTCTGGATGTCTTATTTTTCCATTATGTTGGTTCCAGTTTCTTTTTTCTGCTTTCCTGTCGTCTACTAATTCTCCTTCAAGTGGTTGCTATCCATTTGTGTTATCTACTCTCTCCTATTTCCTCACTATACCTGCCTCAGATATAGTGATCATTTCTTTTTAGCTCTTTTCTGCCTCTTTCTTACCCTTTTCCTCTTTTTCACTTTTCAGCTACCTATCAAATTTCTCTCCCATTCCCCATCTCATTCCTTCCTCAACCCTCCATTCCCTTTCATCTTCAATGTACTCCCCATTACCATATTTCTACCCTCTGTTATATCTATCCTGTCATCTGTTTCCTTGCCATTCTCTCCTCCCCATCAAGGCTCTACCATTCTCAGCGTCTTCTTTCCTCCACCTTTATAGCCCAGCATCTATTCTCTCTTCCTTCCCCACCCTGTATAGCCTGACATCTCCCTATCTCTTCCCTGCTGCACTCTCCCTCATAGTCCAGCATTTCTCCCACTCTCATCTCTCACTCCCATTTCCAGGCATCTCTTCATCACTCCATTCTACTCCTGGATCCATCTTCCTCCTTCTCTCCCTCCAACTCATGTGCATCTCTCCCTCCCTCTTATCCACCCCATGTCCAACACCTCTCTGTCTCATTTCTTTGTGTCTTGTGTCAAATCTCTCTATCCCCCTCCATGCACCATCTCTCTCTTCCTCCTCTACATTATGTGCAATTTAATCCTCTCCCTCCCTCATTATGTGCAATTTAATCCTCTCCCTCATCATCTCCTAGATCCAACATCCCCCTATCCTCCCCATCCCTCTTCTCCCCCTGTGACAACAACCTTCCTCTCATCCCTCTTCTCCCCCCTGTGCCAACAACTTTCCTTCCTCTCACTCATTCTCTCCCCCTGTGCCAACAACTTTCCTTCCGCTCCTCTCCTGTACTATAAGGCTTGCTTCTTTGGGACGTGGTATCGGCAGCGACTCTCACATGCTGCCTGCTGGTAACCTGGAAGCTTCCCCTCTGTTGCAGGTTTGAAGCAGGTAGAGTGTGGGAATTGCTGCCTTTATCGTGACCGAAAAATGCTGACACGGTCGAGATTCTTCCTAGGAAAAGGGAATTCTCTGCGACTGCAATTCTGCCGAATTTCTGCATTGTGCAGAATTCCGCCAGAAGTATTTAAGCATGGGTGGTTAGAGTCCACACACAAGAGTGCAGGCATGGTTCTGGCCACCTTGTTGAGCAGACTGGATGGACCATGCAGGTCTTTATCTGCCATCATTTACTGTGAGCTGGTTGACTCCTTGAATGCTTGTCTTCCACCTCAAAACTTTGAGCACTTAAGTACTTATGAACTGGATTGGCCACTGTTGGAAACAGGATACTGGTCTGACCCAGTATGGCTATCCTTATGATAATTCTAGCACTAGGGATGGAATTTGCTAGACTTTACATTTTCTGTTAGAGATTCTTCATTGTGGTATATGCACTCTCAACAGTGTTGCATTTGAAGCAGGATTTGGTCTTGAACCATAACAGCCTAAAGTCTTATTTATTTAAATCGGCATTTGATTATTGCAGTTAACTTGGTCTCATTGAGGGTCCAGATGCTGTGCGACCAGGATAATTGCAACAATCATGACGCCAGTGGTGGAAGCCTAAGAGAGCATTTGATTAGTCGTAATGCTTTTAGCAGATGACCCCCCTGTTATGAATTACCTGCTTGTGCATTTATTTAAATTGTGGTGTGTCTGCATGTTTATTTATCTAGAATGTTTTGTATTTTTATTGTTCAGTTGTTTGATTTTATTAGTCTTTTTGTTATATCCTTTATATGTTTGCATGTCTGTTGATAGTCAGAGGATAAAATAAATGAGATGTCAAGGACATCTTAAGAATGACAAGAGAGAATTTACAGCTAGCAAGGAGCAATATAAAGTGAGACCAATCTTATTCTATTTTGCTAAAGTGGTCATCAAGTAGCAGCGAGAAGAAACTTGTCTACAGACATCAACTTCCAAAAATCATTTGCAGGTTTAGTATTAAGGACATCATAATGCTCTAACAAAATGAATTGGATTAGATGCTCTTTTTTGCACAATAGAGAAGAAAAATGTATCTTTCTTTTCTTTTTTTTTTAAAGCCTGAGGCATGTAAGACAGCTGGACACCATAAACTTGTCAGAGCTAGTTTCTACTAATGTCCTTCAGAAACACCCTTTCTGTGATCCTGGACAATTAACTGTAGCACTCCATCCAAAGGAAAACATGTTCTTGGTAAAGTAATATACAGTTAACTAACCTTCTATCTATCTATTTCATTTTCTATGCCATCCTCCCCAAAGAACTCAGAACGAGTTACAGGCCAACATACATAATGCAGTTAACAGGTCACACATTTCTACTAGACAAATTTGTCAAATATGAACCTCTGTTGCAAACTTCTAGCTAAGTTACCAAGAGTAAAGGACCTATGTGAATGCAAAAACTAGATCATAATGAAAAGAACCAAGGTATTAAAATTTGCAGATCATCACACAGTCAAACCTAGAAGAAACCACGTGACCTCTGGTCTAGGAAAACAAATTAGGCAACAGCCAGTGGAAAATGCTGAAGCAGCATCAGTTTCTTAAAAATCTATCTAGGATAAATCCAGAGTCTTAGGCCCCCTTTTATTAAACTGCTTTAGGTTTGTAATCACGTGTCGCTGCAATAAAAACTCCGACGTTCATAGGAATTCTATGAATATTGGAGTTTTTACTGTAGCAGCCTGCGATTTTTTTAAAAAACCCAAAGGTAAAAAACCCCCCTCTTCTACAAAGCCGCGTTAGCGGCTGCCTCGCGGCAACAGCCCCAAAGCCTTTTAAATCTCTATGGGCTTTGGGGCCACTAGCACAGCTTTTTAGAAGAGGGGGTTAGTTGCAAATGGTTCTCTGTCAAGGTAATAAACCTGTAACACTCTTCAGGTATGGCAGAATCACACTCATTATTCCTCAAATTGATTGACTTCCTGTTGGACCAAGTGTGCTGAAGCAGAGAATGAAAAAGATATTGGTACAACAATTTGTCCGTACATATTGTTGCTTCTCATCCAAAAATTTTAAATACATATTAAGGGCCTTTAAGTGTTTAAAGATAAGATACTGTGCAGCAGAACTGTCTGATTCTCGATTTGAATCGATTCACTGATTCACTCCAGTTGAATCGATTATTTTTTTAAAATCAGCCTCACCAATTCAGTGGTCAAACCTCAGCTCCTTCTCTCCTGCAGCAGCAACAGGATTGTGATCGGAGTGATAGTGCAGAGGAGGCAGATGTAAGAGCAGAGCTTCTGCCTGCTAGAGAGCCATGGGAGCCACTTTGAGCAGCTGAATTGTCAGTTCCTGCAGCTGATCCCCTACCATCTGAGGCGGGCAACTATGAGCTGCACCTCAGAGCACTGCTCTTTGGGCTGGGCAGAGCTGCAGATGCACAGCACCAGGGGCCAGCAGCTGCAGGCATAGGTGTCAGAACAGGGGAACCATGGGGGTCATGCCCCCCCCCCAAAAAAAAAAATTGCGTTCTTCAGTCTCTCCTCATTTCTTCCCCCTACACCCCTATCTTCCCAGCCAACAGTGCTTTGCCTTACATGCTAGCACTGTTGGTTGGCCAGTTTGAGTTTCCTCTCTATTGGTCCATATGGACAATGCTTTGAATGTTTTTAAATACACATTTTTTGTGGTTTTTGGGTTTCTTTTCAGCCTGAAGCCTTTACTACTACTACTACTACTACCATCTATGTAGTTATAATGTACTTTTACTCTTTTTATCTATACTTATTTTAGTTCATATTGTGTTTTTTTATTCATTAGTTTTAATGCTTGAATTAGTTACTTAGAATTTTATTATGTAAGATATTATTATATTGTATGCTCAGTACCTATTGTGTAAACCACTATGAACTGCTGGTTAGGCGGTATATTAAAATAAATAATTATTATTATTGTTGCTAGACACACTGTAGCCACCACCAGGGTCTCTAGACAGGGTTCAACAGTGCCCCTAGTGGCCATAGCAAACCGATCCGGGCGTGTGACTCAGAGGGAGTCAACTCTTCAGGGACTGAAATACTATTAAAAAAAAATTTTTTTTTAACCTACAAAATTCCAAGTGCAACAGTTTTCAAAATAGTTTTAATAGTCAGAATGTGCCAAGCCAAAAGCAAAATGTAATTTCCAAAAGAAAAAACTTCAGGGGGAAAATCCTGTGAAGTGCTCAGGATTTCCCTACACAGTTCTATCAAATCAAAAAACTGTACTTTTCCACTCAAACAGTTTCTTTTTTCCAAGGTTCTTTCCCCTAACCTGCCCAATGCAGGTCACAGGTATGTCCAGCTCCTTAGCTGTAGCAGTCCAAGCATTTAAACAGGCCAAACACGACAGCCTCCAGCTATCACAGCAATGCTGGGGCCAGAATTGCCTCAAATTTGCATTAGTAAAGCACAAATAACGGCTTTCAAAATTCCCTCCCAAATAGTGGCAAACTTCTCCCACAAAAGACACTCTCAGCTTCCTAGAAGCTTGGGCTGAGAACAAGAACAAAGAAATCAAAACTCAACAGTTCTGGTAGTAAATAAATAAAAAGGCAAAAAACATATCCTCAGCAAAATAAGCAGAAGTTAAAAAAAACAAAACAACAGTTCCATTCAAATGTCCCCAAACACAGGAAAAAATCCAAAAACTCACAGTCCTGCAATCAGTACTTGCAAATGGCAGCCAAACCCATATCCGTTAAGTCTGGTTCCTGGAACAGCTCCTGGGGAATCTACGTTTCCTGGAACTCCATCTGCTCCTCTTGGGCTGGAGCTGCAATTCCAATACTGTAGAGCAGTGGTCTCAAACTTGCGGCCCGGGGGCCACATGCGGCTCGCCAGGTACTATTTTGAGGCCCTCAGTATGTTTATCTTAATTACAAAAGTAAAATAAAACAGTTTCTTGATCATATGTCTCTTTAGCTATAAATTACAATATTATTATTAAGATTTAGCCAAAAGGAAAGATTTATAAACTATAAAGAGTTTTACCTCATGCAAAACTGTCATTTCTTTAATAAGACATTAATCCCCTCTTCTATTAAACTGTGCTAGCAGTTTTTAGCGCAGATCCGCACTGAATGGCCTGCGTTGCTCCTGACGCTCATAGGAACTCTATGAGCCTCGGGAGCAGTGTGGGCCATTCAGCTCGGCTCCCCTTGCTAGAAATTGCTAGCGCAGTTTATTAGAAGAAGCCCTAACAATTTTTTCTGAGGCCCTCCAAGTACCTACAAATCCAAAATGTGGCCCTGCAAAGGGTTTGAGTTTGAGACCATAGCTGTAGAGTAACCTACCTCCTCTACTTCCATTGGGTCAGGCAGATTATCCTGGCTTAGGCTGGGAAGCTGTTCCTTGGCGAGAGCCTGTTCCTCCTCCCTATCCTCTCTAACAGCCTAGTCAAATCTACAGGCTTTTCATGTGGGGAGCCATGCCCTATCCTGGTTGAACTGGATCTCACCTGGGTCTCTCTCTGGCTCCCCAGATGGACACTAGGGAAATAGCATTGCTCCCTATTCCCAGGAATAGATTTAAAGCCTATGTTTCTAGCTCTGCTGTGTGGAGGATAGTGACTGGGTAGGGTTTCCCTGTTCCCCCATTCTGGGTCTGTGACATCATCAAGCTGGCCTGACTGGTACTGGGAGCTGGCCTTGGAAATCCCCTTTTTGGGCTTCTTGCCACCCTTTCTCCCAGATTTAACAGGGACCATGGCAGGCCCGGAGTCTGACTGGTCACTATCTGCAGCACTGCACATTAAAATATTCAGGAGACAGTCCCTATTTAATTCATAAGAATATAAGAATAGCCTTACTGGGTCACTTGGACATTTTGACTAGTAAGACATCCAAGTGCTGGTTTAAGCTGTCTTTTGGATGTCTATCTTTTTTGAAAATGAGCCTCAAGAGTTAATTAGCATTTAAAAGTGACCATGGGTTTTTTTGTTGACCAATGCTAATATTGGGTGGCCCAGTAAAGATGTAGTTTTAATCTACATCTGGCTGTTTGAAGTCTTTTTCCCTGTGTTCTTCTTTACCATGCTTGTCTTGTTTTGCTTTTGAAACATTAACGCATGACCATTAAGAGAGAAAAAAATTAGAAAATCAGATATTTTATTGCTGACATAAAAAATGGTCTTAGCAGGTGGGAAAAACCTATATAAGGGCACACTAAGGCCACTTCCTACTGCAGCTTTGTATAAGGATCCCATTTTCAGTTCTGTGTGTTACCATGCTTATCACATGTATGATGCTGCAATATCACCTCACCTAGGGATACCAGACATCTGGATTTCCCTGGACATGTCCAGGGGTCCGGATGGCTTTTCAAAACCCAATACTGAGTTTTGAAAAGCTTCCTGTAAAAATTGGGTCGGGAGAGGGCATCCGCGCATGTGCACATGACATTATCGTGTCGCATCTGTGCATGCTTGGACGCCGTCTGGGGGGGGGGCAGAATGGGTCATGACGCAGTCGGAATGGGGCAGAACTAGGCAGGCCTGTGGGCGTGGCCATGGGTCCAGATTTTCCTTTGGGAAAATCTGGTAACCCTAACATCACCACACCAATATTTTATTATTGTAATCTCAGCATGGTCACATTCATTATGATAACAATTAAACCAACATCCTAATTATATTGCTAATTAACATTTACTCTCAATTTCAACTTTAAGAAGTCTTTCCCTCCCCCATAGAGATACATATAAAATCAGCATACTTGATCCTGACCTGAAGTTGCTATTTTCAGGATACAGACAGGGCTTACACCCCTCTATGTTTATCCCACGCTTTATTAATTAGCGATACATGAGAAGCAACATCTATAGATTCCTAATTCTAATATATAAAGAACTCTGAACCAGAGACAGAGAATGAAGAAAGAGTAGGTTGGTTGCAGGAGAAGGAAAGAGTTTCAAATAAATTTTGCAGTTTGTTAGAGTTTATTTAAAAAGTTCCAATTATTAATTTTGTATTTTTTACTCTGGGGGGGGGGGGGTTGTTGAGATTGGAACATGGGATGAGTCTTTGAAAAGAGACCCCCTGAGCTTGAAGCCACCCTCCAAGCTCAAACGAACACTCGTTTTCTAATCAGCGACTTCCTACCCAATCCTTCTAGCAATATCACATATCATCCTGTCTGCCCAGACAAAGATTAACCGCATCTTACTCTGTTAGGAAGCTTCACATTCCTAAAGCGCATTTGATTGCGTGCAATTTGATTTGTAAAATGATATGCTAATGTTTGCCAGATTATTTTAGTAGCAACGCTACTTAATATAGAAAGTAACAAGCAGTGTTAAGGGGTCCTTTCACTAAGGTGCGCTAACCGTTTTAGCGCATGCTAATTGCGCTAAATGCAAATGCGTCCATTATCGTCTATGGATGTGTTAGCGTTTAGCATGTGCTAAAACGGCTAGCATGCCTTAGTAAAAGGACCCCTAAATCACAGTGATGGCACACCACTGTGCCCAGCTGCTTTTCTTTTTTGAATATATTTTTATTGAATGAACCAATCACGAGAGGTACAATCAGCAACCAAGCCAAAAGAGAATAACACCATAGATACAGTAATCAGGTATACTATACAGCTAGGCCAGAAATCAGGCACTCAAACAGAGCCTTCCCATGAAAGTTCACAATTTTCATTTATGAAACAGAACAACAGGAAAACAAACCTCCCTCCCTCCCCCCGCCCCAAATCCACCCACCCCCCTCCCCTTGCATCCTGAGGAACCGACCCAGCTGGAAGCCAACTGCATTCCAGTCCTCAGAACACACCAAGCCAAGCTGGTTTTCAAGATATCCACAATGAATATGCACAAGATAAATCTGCATGCACTGCTTCCATTGTATGCAAATCTATCTCATGTATATACATTATGGAAATCCTGAAACCTGATTGGCTGGGTATATGCTGAGGACTGGGTTGAAAACCCCAATATAGACTGATTGTTTTCTTTCATGTGGTTTCTTTATTTACATTTTTTTTCTTTCTCAGTATTGTGTGGGGTTTTGTTTTTTTATTTGACAAGTATAAAAAAAAGTACTTAAAATAAAATTTTAAAAAGTCATCAAATAAGGCATGAAGAAAACATGATTCCCTTGGAAGAGTCAATTGGAAGAGACCATCTCTCTCATTCCAAAGTTTGACCCAATAGGTATATGGAATGGGGCATTCCACTAAGGCCATGGTTCCACCAATATTTTGCCTACCAGCATCAGCAACAAGAGAGCTTGGAGGCAGGGCCAGAGATTCATTTATTTAGCCCCTCTAATCAAACAGTGTTCCGCTGCCCCTAGGTTCAAATCAACAGAGATAGGGAAAAATAACTGAAGCAGCTTCTGCTTCCAAACCACCTTGCTCTATACTTTTCAAATCACACACTCACCCTACTCCATGTAGAGAATGACATGGTGACAAAATTCATCACCGTTCCCGTCCTTACTTCCAACCACAGAAAGGCAATAGAGCTATAAATGCATTACCCTCACCCTACCTTACCTCACTCCCAAATGTCTGCCGACAGATTCTCTCTCCCTGTTCCCTTCTCCTCACCTTGTCCCAAACCCAAATATCCTCATTGTTTATTTCAGCCCTTTCTCAGAGGGTAGGTGCTTCTGGAAGCTTATATCAACACCTTCTTCACAGGTGGGTTATAAGCAAAAACTTTCATGTCACAATATATGCAAAACACGCTAACCTGAAACAAATGTAAAGTGTAAAAACACTGTGATACCAGGAAAATGCTAGGTCACAGTACTGGCAGGACAGTAGAGAATGAAAACACTTTACTGTTCCATCCAAACTGATATAAAGCTTGATGTAAGAAAACTGGATGTTGTGGTGAAGGAGAAACCCACCCACCCCCACCCCAAGAATGGAATTGCTAAATAAAACGTCAGTGCCAAGTGAATATTCTGTATGTTTCTTCTTCTCCTCTATCAAAATTGTAACTATTTCCCTATTTAGCCTCACATGTCTTGTATGTTTTACCCTCACATTATTGTGAAATTAGGTTTTAGATTAGTTTGTAAAGTATGTTATATGTTTACACAACAAATTTGTTTTTATGTCATTTTTAACACGGTACTTGTTTCATTTATTAATACATGTCACTTTTATTGTACATCGCCTAGCAAATTATATAGGCGATTCATCAAGACTTAATAAACTTGAAACTTGAAGACAGAGATCATCCAGAGTCATGAGGAGCAATCAGAAACCAGGAAAAGTTCACTTGTGAGTACCAGAAGGAAGCTCTCTCTGGCATAATGCAGAATAGATCACCAGCAGCAAATTTGCGACAAGTCATAGGCAACTTCCCCTGACTTAAAGGTGAAGCTCATTCCTAAGCATCGGGACCTTGATGTGCACAAAACAAGCCAAGTGGAGGCATTAGCCAAAGTGAGGAACCAGCACAGCACTACCTATCAGTCTTAGAAACCTTTGCATGTCAGCTCAGTACTGAGTGGGGGTAGAGTCTTGTGTCTAGTAAATCCCTCTCTAGCCTAATCCCATCATGTCATCAGATATGGGACCGGATGAGAGGGACTCAGCAAGGCACATGCTGGCTGTGAAGGGCATTAACCCTTTCAGGACCATAAGGATCGTAGGCCAATTTTTGTGGTTTTGACGACATTTTTATGGTAAAAAGGGCTTGCAGATGCCAAAAAATTGATTTTTTTTGTGAAATATCATTATTTTTTTTAAAAAAAATCACACTTCTGGCTTATGGACAGTGTGGCAAGTGAATCTTCTCGTCAATCTGGCAACGACGCTAATGAATGAATGTCGGAACCAGTTTGTTTACATAAAGGCAGTATCATATGGAATCCGTACATATCAAATTTAGAACTGTAGACTATCCCAATCAAAATGTATAGGATTTTAAAGTTATGGGACAAATATGTCCCTTGGTCCTGAAAGGGTTAACAGAGCAAGGTCTGATACTGTTAATCCACATCTCATGGCTGAAGAAACCATCCTACTGCACCGCCTTTATCAGTTGAATGTTGGTGATTTATCTGTGACCGAGGTCTGTCTCTCATTGTAGTGACATGCAATGCAAGTACCAGAGGATCCAAAAACATTGCAGAGAAGAAAGGTAGGGGAGTGTGTTTGTTTGGTTTTTAATAATTGTAGTGGAGAAAAAGGTGGCAGACCAGTGACCTCACCAAAAAATCAAGAAATAAGCAAGCTGCAAAAAGAAATTGGGGGGGGGGGGGGCGTAAAACCAGAGCTTTAATTAAACCTGCCCTGGAAATGAGAAATCGAGACTGTGTGAATACAAGAGACGGTCAGAAGGGGAACATGTGACAATACAAACGGTAAATATCAAACATTTCTCCCAAACAGCAAAGTAGGAAGTAACTCAGAGGCATCCGGGCGGATGGCCCAGGGTCAGGTGGATCCCACCTACAGCATTAGCATCTCAGCCCGCCGCTCTCTGCAGTGCACCTCCTGGCGTCGGGAGGTCCGAGCCGCCCCGCCCCGCCGCCCCCCCCCCTGCTTCCGAAGCTCGCCAGCTCAACCTACCTGTGTCACGAGTGGGCTCCGCGGCGGCCTCTCCGAGCAGACACAGCAGCAGCAGCAGCATCCCGGACGGCATCTCTCCAAACTTTCTCCCTCCGCCCCCCCCCCTCCCCTATGGCAGCTGCCCGCGAATGGCTCGGGCGGAGCGCCGCAGGAAGCTTTATAGGCTCAGCATCGGAGCCCCCCCGTTCCCCTCCCTTCGGACAGAAGCGCCACCGAGCCGGGCGTGGGCTCTCGCCGTCCGCGCCCGGAACCCAGCCAGAGGGCTGCGGCGGAGGGGAGTCGCTCATAACGCGGGTACGGAGAGGGGGGGGGGAACCGTGGCGCCCCCTTGCGGCTCTCTGCTGCTAATTACAGTCCGGCTGCGGAGCGCGTCGTCTTGTTAGGGTTTAGTCCTAGATGGAGAACAATTTCCCCAATATCTTGCTCTGGGACTGATGCGTCTTGACGCTCGCACATAGTGTTATTGGCCCAGGCGGGTGTTTGCAGAATAGGAAATCCTGCTACCCTGTTTCCCCGATGATAAGGCAGGGCCATCAAATAAGACAGCCTCCCCTTTTTAGAAAAAAATGTAAAATAAGGCACCCCCCCCGCAAATAAGACACCCACCGATACCTGCGCTTACCCGAATCGGGTGGTACGGTGGGTGACTCCGTGTGGTCCCTCCGTCTACCGTATTTGCCTCCATGGCTGCGTGCCGCGCCTCGTCATGAAGTGAAGAGGAGGAAGTGACAGGACTGCAGCGCGCGCACGTGACTCCGCGCAAGGAAACACAGGCAGCTTCCCTCATCCCTCCCTAACGGAGACTGCAGGAGTTTGTTCACGGCCAGAACATCCAAAAGTGAGACCCGCAGACAGGTTTCTTTTGCTGTGAGCAATACCACTTACTGTATATAAAGCCTGTTTAAAATGCATACGGTATATAAACAATGGTTTCACATTGTCAAGTCCCCTCTGATGCTGCACTACAGAATAATCTCTTTACTGTGTTTCCCTGATGGAGAACATTGGGGACATTAAATGGTACAATATATGGTATGATGGATAAAGCTGGCCATACACGGTATGATTTTTCGGCCGACCGATTCTTCAGCCGTCAAATAAGACAGCCCCCCCTTTTTAGAAAAAAATGTAAATAAGGCATCCCCCCGAAAATAAGCCCTAGAGCATATTTTGGCCTTCCAAAAAAAATAAGACAGTGTCTTACCATCGGGGAAACAGGGTAGGTCAGGGATTGGGACCTGGATTGGCCACTGTTGGGAGAAGGATACTGGCCTAGATGAACCGTCGCTTTGTCTCAGGATGGCAGTTCTTATAAACCACTAGCAGCTAGTGTTGGGCAGGGTCAATTATTTGGCTGCCATAACACCCAGTGGTGTCACTGGCGAGGTGGGAACCCAGGGCGGAGCACCCCACCCCCACCCCTCTGCCAGCCAGTCCAGGCAGTGGGACACGGGGAGCCGACAGCCCTGTGGCCACACTAGCACCCCCACCGCCCAAACAGATGAGTTTTGAGCAATTGCCTGAGTGAGGTCCACAGTAAAGGTCTGCACGGGGATTGCGGGACTCCCGCGGGAACCCCCCTCTGGCCAACGGGACCCTCACGGGGATGGAAAGCTTTGGAAGCAGGGTTCGTCCATATAATATAATGTACGCGGCAGCCTTAGTAAAAGAGGGGGGTTTATAAGTTAATTACCTGAACACAAAACAAAAAAAAGGGTTCCACCAAAGAGATTCCACAAGGAAAACAGCAGCAAAAACACAAAAGAAACTGTGGAATTGATGATCCTGTCAGAAGTAATTGCTGCTTTTTATGGGGACGGGTGGGGATGGAGAGGATCCTGGCGGGCACGGGTGGGGATGGAGAGGATCCGGGCGGGGATGGGTGGGATTTCTGTCCCCGTGCAACTCTCTAGTCCACAGTCTTGAAAATGCAGCTTGGCTCGTTGACACATAAACTACCAACAATCGCATTGATGTTTCTGATCTTAATGATCTACTGGGCATATATAGAAACAATGCCTGTTGCAAATACTATAGTGCTTGCCCATATAAAATCTGATGAATTAACATCAAGACCTTATACTAAACCCTACACCTTACTGGCAACCAATGTAGATGCTTCAAAATCGGGGTCACATGCATTGCTTGTCAAAACTCAAGCTGCTGCATTCCGAATTAACTGCAGTGTTTTGGATTTCACATGTTGTCCCACCTAAATATAGCACATTGCAGTAATCTACTTTGCAGAGTACTAGACTTTGCAATATACCAGGGTGTGTGAAAAGTTCTCAGCTCAACCAAGAAGAGAACATGTAGATATAGGCCCAGATTCACTAACCTGTCCGATCGGGCCCGATCCTGGCAGGTCTGACGAATACTGCAAAGTTAAATATGCAGATAGGGTTGATTGGAGGAAAGTCCCCATCTGCCTGCCCAGATTGCTGGTGTGCGATCCCCACGCATGCGCAGATCATCTGGTTTCTCTGCAGATGGTCTGCGCATGCATTTTGTGTCCTTTTTTTGTTGTTGTTTTTTTCGAACTCCCCATCGGTGACTCCCCCCCACCGACAAGTCGGTCACCAGGCCACACGGACCCACCACTCCACGCTCCCCATGCTCTCGCGAGCCATGGCTCGTTTTGCCATTTTTTAATTTTTTTTAAATTGAGCCCGTGGTTGTAGCCCGCTTAAAGCCCGCAGGTTAAAACCATGGGTTCTCAGTGCGGGGCAGAGCAGGGTGGAATTCGGTCACTTTTTAATGAAAAATAATGCATTTTCACCTTTTAAATTTGCAGCCACAGGTGAGAGACCTTCCCCCCAGACCAGAGCAGGGCGGCATCCGGGGCGAGCAGGCAGGAGAGATTGCAGAGCAGGGCAGAGAGCAGGGTTGGAAAGATGTTTTCGACTGGTCCCCAGCAGTCGCTTGTTCAGTTGATCGGCCAGCTCAGTCGGATGTGAAGTTTTGTGTTGTGAATCCCGTCCCTGCCTACTTTGCACGTGTTTCTCCTCATTTGCTTGCACGGATCGGAGGATGGTGGGCAGAGAGGTAAGTGAATCAGGCTGGAGAGAAATTTGGTCGCTAAGGGGTCGCAAACCGATTGGTACACGATCGGTTTGCTTTGTGAATCTAGCCCATAGTTCAATCAATGATCTGAAATAATGTCGAAAAGAGATTTTTGTTTCTGCAATTAGGCACTTAACAAAATAAAATAAACACTCTTTTCTGCTACAGCGGCAAAAATAACGCTCAGAATTTAGGAAGTTGGTTGGGCTGAGAACTTTTTAGCGCCCCCATGAAAGTGCTACTCGCCCACTCAGTCAAATGGGATTCTAACATCAATCCCAACAGGCACAACTCTCTCTGCATCGGGACCCCAAAATCTCCCAGTCTCACATCCACAGGTCAGACCTCTTCATCCTTCTTTCCTACAAGCATAACTTATGTTTTAGCAACATTCAAAACCAGTTTGTTCTCATCCATCGACCAACTGCATTCATACTTTCATTTAACCTCCTAACAAATTTCTCTACCTATCCATCCTCAGGAAAGTAAAATGGTACCTTATCCACATAGAGCAGGTAGTCAACATTCCGGCCAACCTGATTTTTATTAATCCCCCATACCCCCCCCCCCATCATACATTGCGTTCATCTAATCAAAACTTGCTATCCATCCCCTCTTTAAGATACATTAACACTATGCGCACTAGCATCTTTTCTGTTACGGCCCCTACCATCTGGAATTCAGCACCAAATTATATAAGATAAATTACATCCCTTGACAAATTTAAAAGTAACTTGAAGGCTTTTCTTTTTAAAGACGCATATGATGCATAATAGTCCTTTTAAGGACAGCATTGGACATCTGTTTCTTGCTATTTTACAATCATTTTAGCTTATTTTACATTATTCTTGACTATTTATGTTTTGTTCCCCTTCCTTTTGGGGTTTTTTTCCCCCTCTTCCCCTCTCTTTCTTTTTTATATATATTGTATTTCTGCCCTTTTCTATCCTGTATCGGTAAGTCAATGTTTGTCAGTGTGTCTGATCGTTTGAAGCATTGGTTTGCTATTTGTTTTTAATGTACGTTTTTATATATTATGTAAAACCACTTTGAATTTTGATAAGGTGGTATATCAAATTTTAAATAAACCTGAAACCTGATTTCATAAAAATATAGCCACACATATAAGCCAAATATACAGATTAAAAAGAAGGCTGATAATGTAGACCCTTGAGGAACACCTCGCCACACATTCACCACTTCAGAAATTTCACCTTTACTCAAAACCTTCATTGATCAACCCATTAAGGGCTGGATTCACTAACCTGCCCGATTGGGCCTGATCTGGGCCCGACCCGGGCAGGTCCGACAAATTCACAATTTATAAAATATGCAGATGGGGGTTCTCAGAGGAATGCCCCCATCTGCCTCCATGGATCACACATGGGCGATCCACATGCATGTGCAGACCATCTGTAGATGGTCTGCGCATGCCCATCGGAGCTGCGATCTTTTTTTTTTTTTTTTAAATAGTTTTCAACCCTGTGGGCCTGTGGTTTTAACCTGCTTTAAACTCGAGGGTTAAAACCACGGGCTCGCAGGGCGGGGAAGGGCAGTGCAGGGTGGCAGGACTTTGGGGCATAGAGCAGGAAATTCGGAGCAGTGCAGGGCGGCAGGACTTTGGGGAGATTTGGGGCAGTGCAGGGCAGCAGGACTTTGGGACAGAGAGCAGGAGATTTGTGCTTGAATTGGGGCAGAGAGCAGGATATGCAGTCGGAAACCACTGAACAACTGGTTCCTAGCAGTCGCTTTTAGAGTTGATCGGTCAGCCCAGTCAGATCTGAAACTTTCTTTTGTGAATCGTGTCCCTGCCTACTTTACATGCATTTCTCCTCATTTGCATGCACGGATTCGATGCGGATCGCAGGAGAGGTTAGTGAATAGTGCAGGAGGGAAATCTGGTCACTAAGGGCTCGCAAAATGATCGATACACGATCGATTTGTTTAGTGAATCTAGCCCTAAGTTAGATTCAACCCATGCAAAGACCTTCCCTTTCACTCCCAATCTCTGTAATTTAGATAACAATAAACTAAAATCAATAGAGTCAAATGCTCCAGAGACATCTAAAGACACTAAACAAAAGGTCTGATTTTTATCCTTCCCTTTTCTAATCTCATCAATAGTAGATATTAACAATGGGTTAACTGTCTGCCGCTCTAAATCCATAATGAAAAGGATCCAATTCACCTATACTCTCCACAGGCTGGACTAATTGATCCAGTACAAACTCCTCAATCACTTTTCCGAGAAAGGGCAAAACTGAGATCAGACAATAATTACTCGGAACAGCTGGATTGAGCTTTTCTCCTTTCAACACAGGCTTCACCGTTGCACATTTCACTAAACATGGATATTCTCCTGAAACCAATGACTTATTAACAATAACTACCAAAGCAGGAGCAGTTTGATCACATAAAGTCTTAATATTGCTGATAAACAGGGATCGAAACGCGAACCTGTTGGAGTCAAATTTGTCACAATCTTGCTTTACCTTCAGTCAAAATTCTAAACTCATCCCAAATGTCTAATTCATTCTCATTTATCTTATCTTCCTCCTGCAACTCCATAAATCCTCTTACCTGCTGATCTAATCACCTTCAATTTTTCTCCCAAATATCTAGCAAAAGCTGCAGCATTATGCCCGTGTATCAGATCCTTCTGCTCATATCCCATAGCATAGTAAGGGGGGGTGCGGGGGGTCCGTACAGGGTGCCATCTTGGTGGTGGAGCCAGCTCCCATCCTTCTCTCTGCAAATGTGCCCTGGATCCATTCCCTTCCTACCTATATGAGAAAATTCCCGCGCAGGCCATCTCATCCCTCACCAGACTTATAAACTCTGCTTTACTATCGGGCCTATTTTCCGCAGAAATGGGACATATTGCCTTGACCCCATTACTGAAAAAAGCTGACCTTGACCCTTCCTCACCATCTAACTATTGTCCCATAGCAAATATCCCTCTCCTTACCAAAATGCTAGAGGCCATCATATCTACCCAACTCTCATCTTACCTAGAGAGATTCTCCATTCTCTTACCTTACCAACATGGCTTCAGACCCAACTTCAGCACCGAATCCCTACTGGCCTCATTAATTTCAAAGACGCAACAACTATATTCTCGTAATAAGTTTGTTGTCCTATTACAATTTTTTTCTTTCTGCAGCTTTTGATGTTGTCCACCCCGATATTCTAATTTATCAACTCTCCGAGATAGGCATTGACTCCACAGTTTTAGAGTGGTTCTTGAAATTCTTACGATCCCGCTCCTACACTGTTAACACAAATGGCACAACATCCTCTCCTTGGAAACCGACTTGCGGTGTCCCGCAGGGATCACCTCTATCCCCTATTCTCTTCAACATCTATATGTCTTCCCTGAAACTCTTCCATCTATCTTCCCTTGAAACACTCTACACATATGCTGATGACATCCTTGTCCTTCTCGAGATATACTCGAACCTTACCAACCTCTCTCAGAACATATCAGTATGCATAATGAAACTCCAATCCTAGTCCCTCTCAGTACAAATGAAACTGAACAAGTCCAAAATGAAACTACTCTGGCTCGGCCTAAAATTAGAACAGCTACTCACCCTCATTTCACTGCCTTCTGGTGCCACACTGCAGCTTGAGTTCTCAAGCAAAGTTCTAGGCATCATTATCGACTCTTCTCTTTCCTTCAATGACCATTTCAACTCCTTGGTAAAGTCATGCTTTTTTAGCCTCCACATGCTGAGGAAAATGAGATCCTGCTTCCACCAACAACATTTTGCCATCCTTGTACAATCTATCATCCTCTCCATACTAGACTATTGTAACTCCATCTATTTAAGTCTAACCAAAAAAAGTCTCCAAAGACTTCAGCAAATTCAGAACACTGCGGCCAAGCTGATCTTTGCAAAAAGCAAATTTGATCATGTTTCCCCACTTCTGTCCAAACTTCACTGGCTTCCAGTAATTCCCAGGGTTCATTTTAAATGCGCCTGCCTAGTTTTTAAGATCCTACACGGCATCCTTCTTCCCCTAATTCCACTATCTTGGAACTCCTTGAGTCCCAATACCACCAGGTCCACCCAAAAATTTAAGCTATCCTTCACCCTCACTAAAAGGTATTCTCTGTGCGGGAAGATTAGGAAAATCTCTCTTCTTCAGAATCACAGGGCTTTGGAATAACCTTTCTGCCCCACTACAGAATCTGGACTCCTTCCAACTATTCCAAAAGCATCTAAAAACTAGGCTATTCACAAAAATATAAGGCTCTCTTCCCCCCTATACTCAACCTCCAACCCCATTATGCTGTTCCTTCCTTATATACCTTTTATAAACCATGCCGAGCTCTATAATTATGGAGAGAATGCAGTATATAAACTTAAGGTTTAGTTTAGTTTGATGAGCCTTTCCAGTCACGGTACATGGGCTTGTCATGCCACTGGGGTTGTAGACAGGTGGGTATTGTGGGTTTTAGGGGCTCACCATAACCTATAAGAGAGTTTTGGTGAGATGTTTATCTGGCACCCTTTTTGTGAAGTTCTAAGGTGCCCCACTGCTCTGTTGCCATGTCTAGGTGGCCAGTCCATTACAAGATTGGCCCGTCCAATGTTCAAATGATCTTATTCTGGGCATTTGGGACTTGGACGAAATTTTGGTCAAAAATGTGGTGTACAGATGGATGTTCTGGACATCCATATTTACACCACATCCAAATAGACAATTTTCGAGGGGAAAAAATATTCTACACGTATTTTTCAAAAATGGGCATTTTCCCACTGCTGACTTTGGGAATCTAGCACCATACGTCCGAATCGGACTTAGACATTTGTTTTGATTATGTCCCTCTATGTGTATAAATGTGAGTGCCCCATTCTAGGACTGCTTTGAGTGCCCCTCACCAAGTTTGTTCTGGTTTTATTTACAGGACAAGAAACTTTCCTAGCTGGAATCTCAAGTTAAGGGTCACATGATCAGACTCGGAGAAGCAGAGAATCACTTTCCCAGGCTGAAGCTATCCAGGCTACTCCCACTACAGGATAAGGCAGTGGCTCATAGAAAAATTGAAACGGTGGACATTTTTACAAGACAGCTCAATCTGAGACTATTAAATAGTTTTGATCTTATCTCTCTTGAGGACTTGCTTTACAAATTCTCAAAAGAGTTTTTGCATTATTGCTTGAATAGGATTAATCTCTTCTGGTACAGAGTAATAAAGAATCTGGATGTCTTGCAGAAACTTCTTCAAATCCAAGCTTATTCTTGTGAAATCTTTTCTGAAGAACTCTTTGGGGTTCTTTTACTAAGCTGCATTGAACACTGACACATGCTTACTGCAGCTTAAAAGGGCTTTCCATAGGGCATGCTGAGGCATCCTGTGACAAGTTGCAAACGAGTGTACTACCCATGTTTTTTTATTGGTTAAGAACATAAGAACAGCCATACTGGGTCAGTCCAGTGGTCCATCTAGCCCAGTATCCTGTCTCCATAATAGCCAATCCGGGTCACAAGAACCTGGCAAAAACCCAAATAGTAGCAACATCCCATGCTACAAATCCAAGGGCAAGCAATGGCTTCCCCTGTGTCTGTCTCAATGACGGACTATGCACTTTTCCTCCAGGAACTTGTCCAAACCTTTTTTTAAACCCATCTACATTGATCACTTTTACCACATCCTCTGGAAATATGTTCCTGAGCTTAACAATCCTGAGTGAAAAAATATTTCCTCCTATTGGTTTTAAAAGCATCTCCCTGTAACTTCATCGAGTGTCCCCTAGTCTTTGTAATTTTTGATGGAGTAAAAACATTGATTCATTTGTACCCGTTCTACACTACTCAGGATTTTGTGGTTGACCAAGGGAGCATGTTTAGGGGGCAGAGAGTGAGCGTTCCTGTGCTAAATCAGTTAGCATGATAGTATTGTCTTGCGCTGATTAGCGCAGAATTAGAATACATGGTAAGGGCTCATGTGTTAATTCTTGTTAATGGTCACATACTGATGGGAACATTAGTGCATGGTCATTAATTCAGAAAGTAGAAAATCTGCCTGTCCAACCTATTACTGTTAATTTTAAATAGTATGTCTAAATGTATATTTTATTCTGCTGTAACTCACTTAGTAATTTGAATAAGCGATTTATCAAATCAAAATAAAACTTGAAACATTTCTGACTGTGGTAGAAATGATCTTAGCATACAGGAAAGACTGGTATAAAGGCACTCTAAGGCCTTTGTAAAAGGACCCTTATATGAAGTCAACCTATTACATTGTCTTAAACAGCTCTGTAAGAGTCTGTATGTGGACTCACAATTTACCTTTCACTACTGTATTACTAGCTATTGCTCAAAATAAAGGCATAGATATCCCTACCTACTAACTTCACTGCTACCTTGTTAATTACACTGTGTCCTTAAAACTATTAAACTCCAATAAGGATTTCTAATGAGCAGAGGTATATCACAGTGAGAGATTTAGAAGCTCAAAATTCTCAGGGCCAAATTCTCAAAACTTACCATGCCTTTAATTACGGTCGCAAAACCAGTTCCAGCTAGTTTAGTGTGCCAGTATTTTAAGTTATCAGAACGGCTCATCGTGGTCTTTTCCAAGTTTCCTAGCAGCCTCCGACTCTGCCATGCAAATGTAGTACAACGAGGTCATTGTTATTAAAATGGAAGTAAAATGGGCTCATTGATAAATTTAAGTGAGCATTCCGGGCAATTCTCTATCATCGCCGAGTGATTCTCCAAGCGAGGCAACTGCTTTTAATTACCAAAATTTACCTGCTGGTCCGGGAGTAATGGTATTGTGAAAAGCACACTTCAGATGTGTGTTTCTGGTTGTAGCTTATGATAAAAATGAATAAAAACTTATTAATAAAAATTTTTTTTAAAAAATCCCCCCCCCCCTCTTTTACAAAACCATAGTGTGGTTTTTAGCACCAGCCGTGGGGGTAACAGCTCCGACACTCAGTAATTCTATAAGCATCAGAGCTGTTACTGCCATGGCTGACGCTAAAAAGCATGCTACGGTTGTGTAAAAGGGTTTTAAAAATTTTTATTAATTAAAAAATTATAGTAATATAGTGATGGGGAAAAATATTAAAAGCACCCATCTCGACGGTGTGTATTAGAGGCATGTATTAAATACGATTATATTGTGTGTGTGTGTGTGTGTGTGTATATATATGAAAAATGAATGGAACAAAATGGTGTATAATTAGTACTATTATGGAGGTGGGGTCTGGGGCGGAGATTGGGTGGAGATGGATGGGGTCTGACCCAAAACTTAGCCCAGTGTTCTTCAACTGCTGGTCCACAAAATAATTATTTAATTTCTGCCAGTCCATAGGTGTCAAAAAGTTGAAGAACACTGCCTTAAGAGACTACAATTGCTCCAAAATACAGCGACAAGGCTAATCGTATGCAAAACCAAATATGAGAGGGTTACATCTCTCCTTAAGGAACTACATTGGTTGCTAGTCAGAAGCAGGGTCCAATTCAAGGTACCACGCATGGTACATAAGGCCATTTACGACTGGCTCAGCTTGGCTCTTTGGACCCTGTGTGAACTCAGATAATCCAACTATGGTAAGAGTCAGGGTCACAAATTTGATATACCACCTTTCAGTGGTACAACTAAAGTGGTTTACTTATGGTCCCCTCTCCTGCTTTTGATAGAAGAGAGGTTTGCTGCTAGAGTTAACTCAGGCGGAAGGAGACCGGGACCTGATACAAGGGAGTTCTGTGTTTCCAGCCTCAAAAATATTCTGTTCAGCTTTCTGTGCTGGTTCTTGGAGCCGAGACCAGCATTTATGTGACAATAATACAGCAGTACATCTGGGAAGGAGGATAATGAGAAGATTTGATGTCTCCCTATGAAACCCAAAGTATATCCTTTGTGTAGAACTGGCAGCCTCAAACTATAACTTTTGATACGCCCCTCAGGAGAATTGCTGTACTCCTCCTGGCTGACTGTGAAATGCTGCAGCACATCTGGAAAGCTGTAGTAATGTGTTTAATGGTCATTTTTAGCCAACAAAATCATCATCACCTTGTGTGCACCAGATCCAGATGTGTTTGTAAATTTTAAGAGATTTCTTTTACTGCGAAATAGGAAAAAACTAATCTTTGAAAATGGCATCACCCCAATTTTAGGCTTCCCCTCCCACTTCTTCTATAAGTTGAGCCTAAGTGGCAAAGTAGCTTAAGAAGTAATGAGGAGGGGGTGAGATGAAAGCTCAGAGTCCACTGACAGGCCAGTACACATTTTAGCTCCCTGACGCAAAGGGTTCAAAAGCGTGTACTGTCAGAAAAACAGCATACACTGCTGCAGTAATATGCAGCTGTTTCATGCAAATGTCTTCCTTCCTGTGGTTCACCTCATGCACTGACTGGAAGCATGCCAGACAATACATCCCCTCTCCTGCTAACACCTGTGGTCTATTGGACCGCCCCTTTCCTCCTGCCCCTGAACTGGCCGCCCCCTACCCCTGATATACAAGCCCTAGTAGTCTAGTGGGACTTCACTTCCCTCTCCCAAATGCAACCTCCCCACCTAATACACAAAAAGAAAATTCCTGGTAGTCTAATGGATACCCCTTTCCGGACCCGCCCCATCCCTTCCTAAGCTAGAGCAATGCCCACTTACTCCTGATTCCAATGCCACCATAGTCCAAAATGGCAGTGCTTGCTCCCCTAACCCCCGTGCAATGCATCCTGGGTTGCTTTGCATAGTCAGTGTGCCAAATAAAGGAATTTTTGCTTTATTTGGTAATCTGGGTGGAGTATAAGAAATACAAAACGCCCTTATTTGGCAAACTGATCCCACATGGTACATCCCAAGCTGTACTGCTATGAGTCAGGTGCCACCATTTCAGACAATAGTGGTGCTAAGGCAACAGCAAGTGAGCATTGCTTCTGCCTTGCAACTTTTAGAGGAGGGTAAGGAAGATATGGGAAGGGAAGAGGGGCTACCAGACTATAAGGACTTCATTTTTTATGTCATGGGAATCAGGTTCATGGGAGGGAATAGGGCCCACTATATTGCTAGGAATTTGTATGTCAGAGGAAGGAAGGGTGGTTCACTAAGCCAGTAGTTCAAGTTTCAAGCTTTTATTGATATTTGATGAATCGCTTATTCAATTTGCTAAGCGATGTACAACTTTCTAAAAAACATGGTTATAAAAACCAACAAAATAACGTCAGACTTACAAGTATAAAACAAACATGAGTCAGGGAGGAAAGGAGGGAAAAGTTACAATTCTTTCTTAGAGAGAATAAACAAAAAGGGGAAAGACGAAAGGGAGGGTAAAGAGTTAAAGACCTAAGCATTTGGTCGTATGTCTAAAATTTAACTGTTGAAAGCGTCTTTAAAAAGATAGGCTTTTAAGGATTTTTTTAAAGGAAGTAAGATTCTTTTCTTCTCTAATAGTTCTTAAACTTGTCCTGGGGGACCCCCAGCCAGTCAGGTTGTCAAAATATCCCTAATGAATATGCATGAGGCAGATTTGCATGCCTGTCACCTCTGTTACTGTATATGCATATCTACCTCATACATATTCATTAGGGACGTCTTGAAAACCCAACCGGCTGGGGGTCCCCAGGACAGGTTTAAGAACCACTGCCCTATAGTAAAATGAGCCCAAAGACTTTTTCTTTTGTAGTTCAAAGTAAGCTGCATTCAGTTACAGTAACACCAATTTTTTTAAAAGGGTTCCAGAGGTAATCCAGGAAATGATCGTTTAGTGAGTCTAACGACAATGCCGGGCAAAATGATAGAACATATAAGTAAGCATGGATTATGGATTAAGAAAGAAAACAGAGAGTAGGTTTAAATGGTCGATATTCTCAATGAAGAAGGGTAAATAATGGGGGTTCCCCAGGAGTCTGTGCTGGCACTGCTGCTTTTTAACATATTTATCAATTTTCTAGAGATGGGAATAACTTGTGAGATAATTAAATTTTCTGATGACACAAAGTTGTTAAGTTGCAAGATGATTGTGAAAAATTGCAAGAGGATCTTGTGAGACTGGGCATTAAAATAGCAGATGATGTTTAATGTGAGCAAATGAAAAGTAATGCATGTGAGAAAGGGTTCCATGTTAGAAGTCACTGCCCAGGAAAAGGATCTACTTTAAGGTGTCATCGTTGCGGATACAGTGAAACCCTCAAGCTAAGGCTAAGAAAGCAAATAGATAAAAATGATCAGCACAAGAATGAAAAACAAAGATGAAAATGTTATAATGCCTATGTATCACTTGGGCAGGAGTGCCCAAAAGGTCGATCGCGATCGACCAGTAGATTGCAAAAGCAACGCGAGTCGATCGCGGAGCCCATCCCGGGCTCTGCGATAGACTCACATTGCCTTTGCGTTCTCCCCGTTCCCTGACGCTATAACAGGCCAGACTGCAGAAGCGCCAGGCACACCAGCCTTCCCCCCCGATGTCAATTCTGACATCGGAGAGGAAGTTCCGGGCTAACCAATCGCTGCCTGGCTGGCCCAGAACTTCCTCTCCGACGTCAGAATTGACGACGGGAGGAAGGCTGCTGGCCTGTTACAGCGTCAGGGAGCAGGGAGAACTCGGTGGCTTGGGGGCCTCTACCCAGATGACGGCGGTGGCGGCGGCTTGGGGAGAAAGAAAGACAGGGACAGAAAGACAGACAGGGCGACAGAAAGAAAGAAAGACAGACAGAGAAAGAAAGAAAGAAAGGGGAACGGAGATAGAAAGAAATAAAGAAAAGGAGCAGGGAGAGAGGAAGAAAAAGTTGCACAGTCAGAAGAAGAACGTGCAACCAGACTCATGAAATCACCAGATAATAAGGGTAGGAAAAATTATTTTACTGTATTTTCAATTTAGTGATCAAAATGTGTCCGTTTTGAGAATTTATATCTGCTGTCTATATTTTGTACTATGGCCCCCTTTTACTAAACTGCAGTAGTGGATTTTAGCGCAGGGAGCCTATGAGTGTCGAGAGCAGCCGCAGGGCATTCAGCGCAGCTCCCTGCACTAAAAACCGCTATCACGGTTTAGTAAAAAGGGAGGGGGGTATATTTGTCTATTTTAGTATAGTTGTTACTGAGGTGACGTTGCATAATTTAAAGTCATCTGTCTTGATCTCTTTGAAAAAAAGACCCAATATAAATGATGATTAACATTTTCTCTGCGTACGGTGTGCTTTGTGTTTTTTATAATTTTATTGTTGGTAGATCATTTTGACTTGGTCATTTTAAAAATAGCTCGCAAGCCAAAAAAGTGTGGGCACCCCTGCTCTATGGTATGGCTGGCACCTCAAATACTATGTACAATTCTGGTCGTTGTATCTCAAAAAATATATAGTAACTCAAATTCATAAAACCAGCTATTAAATATTTAATACAAACAAGTATTATGTGAATCAATTCAATTTTAATCTTCACTTCTCAACTTTCACACAGTCATTGTGATTACTGTAGTATGTGTGTGAAAGTTGGGAAGTGAAGATTAAAATTGAATTGATTCACATAATACTTGTTTGTATTAAATATTTAATAGCTGGTTTTAAGAATCTGAGTTATCCAATAGGCAGCTATTTAATTAACTGAAAAAACCCCAAGCTTAGGCTTTAGGGTAATTTCTAAAAAATATATAGTGGAATTAGAAAAGGTACGGAGAAGGGCAACGAAAATGATAAAAGGTATGGGACAACTTCCCTTTGAGGAAAGGCTAAAGCAGCTAGGGCTCTTCAGCTTGGAGAAGAGAAGGCTTAGGGCAGATATGACAGAGGTCTTTAAATTTCTGAGTAAAAGTGGAAAGGGTACATGTGAATCACTTGTTTACTCTTTCCAAAAATACTAGGACTAGGGAGCATGCAATAAAGCTACATAGTAGTAGATTTAAAACAAATAGGAGAAAATATTTCTTAACTCAGTGTGTAATTAAACTCTGGAATTTATTGCCGGAGAATGTGGTGAAAGCAGTTAGCTTAGCAGGGTAAAAAAAAAAAAAAAAATAAGTTTTGCACAATTTCCTAAAACAAAACTCCATAAGCCATTATTGAGATGGCTTAGGGAAATCCACTGCTTATTTCTAGCAGCATAAAATCTGTTTTTCTCCTTGGGAACTTGTGACCTGGGTTAGCCACCGTTGGAAACAGGATACCAGGCTTGATGGGCCTTCGGTCTGTCCCAGTATGGCAATTCTTATATTCTTACAGTGGGAGGGATGGAATTTGAATTCTGGCTCTCAGTCCACTGCTGGAACTCTATTCCTTCCTTCTTTTATCTGGTGAGAGGCTTATCACTCCCTTTCACTGCATGCATGAAGGGTATTGGGGGGGGGAGGGGGAGGGGGAGGAGCCTGTTTGTGATCATGCTCCTAGAACCAATGTCTAATTTTTAGGGAGAGCGATTAGAGAAAGATTTTTTTAGAGTAGGAGTAAATGCCCACCCCTTCCCCAGGCCCCAAGTCACCCTGCCATGTGACTTGGAGTCTAGGATGAGTGTAGAGAAGCAGATTAGCTCTGTGCTGTACACAAAGCCATCTGCAGCATCTGCCTTCCACACAGCTCCAGCTGTGTTTATGATTTTGTAATTTAAGTCTCATCCTATGTATACATTACACTTTCCATTCCTATTAGCTTGTACGGCTGCTAAGAGGGGTTGAGGTTATGAAGGAATGTTTTATGCTTCTCCTCCCTCACTTAACTACTAGGTAAAAAGTAGAATGGTTTGTCAAACAGGATTTATTATTATTATTTTTTCCAGCTTAGCAGGCATCACAGGGATGCACACACAGGTATTCCAATACTTTAGAATGACAAGGGAAAGAGTTCGGGGGTGGAGGTGTATAGAATGACAAGGGAAAGGGGTTTGATATACTGCCTTTCTGTGGCTACAATCAAAGTGGATTACATATTATATACAGGTACTTTCTCTGTTCCTAGTGAACTCACAATCTAAGTGGGTTTTGTACTTGGGATACAAGAAGCCACAGTGAGAATTGAATTGTTTTCCTGGTTCTCAGACCACTACACTAACCATTAGGGTTACTCATGGGAAGAACGATAAAGGGTATGTATACAGGGTTACCAGATTTTTTCATGAAAAAAAGAGAGGACACGTGGCTCCGCCCCATTCTGCCCCCAGCCCTGCCCCTACACAAACCTCGTCTATTCTTCCCCAAATCCAGACCATATCTGGAGTACCTCCAAGCATGCACAGAGGCGAGGCAATGATGTCAATGTATGTGCACATGTGAGTGACATCATCGTGTCGCATCTGCGCATGCTCAGAGGCCCTCCAGATGCGAAAACCCGGACAAACTGCCATGTTTTGAAAATCCATTCAGGCACCTGGACGGTCCTCTAAAAAGAGGACATATTTGCATTTTTCCCAGACATCTGGTATAACCTTGTGGGATAAAATAAGATAAATTGTAATTGAAGCCAGTGGTGATGTTAAATAAAAGTGAGACATGGTCAAATTTTGTGACATGACACAGGAGCCTAACAGTACTATTATGCACAGAGTGATGGTGCCACACAGGGTTTCGGTTAATGCCAGTCAGTGGCATAGCGAGGGTGAGAGGCACCCAGGACGGTGGTGCCCCTCCCCTGCCCTCTTCTCCATCCCCCCACCATCCACATGCTCCTTCCCTGCCCCCTCCTGCGCCGCTTCCCTTCCCCCATACCTCTGTAACGTTCCTGGCGCGAGCAGCAACCCCCAAGTTGCTGTCGTACCAGCATCGGCTCTTCCTCCGACGTCACTTCCTAGGCATGGGTCCAGGAAGTGACATCGGAGAAAGAGCCGACACTGGTGTGACAGCAAGTTGGTGGTTGCTGCTCATGCCAGGAAAGTTACAGAGGTATGGGGGAAGGGAAGTGGTACGTGCAGCAGTGGGGTGGCAGAGAGGAGGACGGGTGCTTGCGCCCTCACTAAGATGGCATTTGGGGCATTAATTTCTCTTTTTCCCTAATCAGGTAAAACTTTTCCCCTGGTATTGCTCCGAGTGAATGTTGTATGAATGTTTTAAACTTTCCTATTATTTCATTGGAGTTCCTTTTTCTACTTTTAAATATCTCCCAGGGGTTTTGGTTATTGAAGAATGAGAATGAGTGGAGTTTTTTGCTGACTAATGAGTGAATGAAAGCTTGCTGTTTATGGAAAAGCTGTGCTTATAACTGCAGTGCTTTTAATACGGCTGAGGGTTTTTTTCTCCACTTTTATGACAGATTGTTCCCTCATTCAGTAGGGGAACTATTTTAGATTTAGTCCTTAGTGGAATGCAGGGCATAGTACAAGAGGTAAAATTTTTAGGTCTGTTGGGAAACAGTAATTATAACATGATCAAATTTGAGCTGATATCTGGAGTGACATCGATAAAGAAATCTACTGTAGCAGCATTTAATTTTTGAAAGGGCAACCACAATAAAATGTGAGAAATGGTTGAAAAGAAGCTAAAAGGATCGGCAATAAAGGTTAGGGCTTTAAATCAGGCATGGACTTTATTTAAAAATAACATAATGGAAGCCCAGACCAGATGTGTTCCACCTATTAACAAAAGTGGAAAGAAGAGAAAATGAGAGCCAGCATGATTAAAAAGTGAAGTGAAAGAGGCTATTAGAGCCAAAAGTACATCCTTTAAAGAATGGAAAAAGAATCTAAATGAAGAAAATAAGAAGCAACATAAGCACTGGAAAGTTAGATGTAAAGATTTGATAAAGAAAGCTATAAAAGAATATGAAGAGAAACTTGCCAAAGAGGTAAAAACTCATAGAAACAACTTTTTCAGGTACATCAGAAGTAGAAAGCCTGTGAGGGAATCCAAGGGACTGTTAGATCATCAAGAAGCAAAAGGGGCATTGAGGGAGGATAAGGCCATAGCAGAGAGACTGAATGAATTCTTTGCTTTGGTCTTTATAGAAGAAGATATTCTGTAAGATATCTACCTAAATCGGAAATGGTTTTCAAGGGTGGCAAGGCTGAGGAACTGAAATAAATCTCTGTGAACCTGAAAGACATACTGACCCAAATCGACAAGTTAGAGTGATAAATCACCTGGACCAGATGGTAACTATCTCAGGGTACTGAAATAACACCAACATGAAATTGCTGATCTGCTTTTAGTAATCTGTAACCTATTGCTAAAATTGTCCTTAGTACCTGAAGACTGGAGGGTGGCCAATGTTATGCTGATTTTTTAAAAGGTTTCCAAGTGTGATCCAGGAAATTACAGACCAGTGATGAGGAAAAGAGTGGAAACTATTATTTAAAAAAAATAAAATTATGGAACTTTTAGACAAACATGGTTTAATCGGACTGAGTCAGCATGGGTTCAGCCAAATTTGCTTGATTTCTTTGAAGGTGTGGTGTGAATACAAATGTGGCTAAAGGTAAGCTGGTTGATGTAGTATATTTAGATTTTCAGAAAGCTTTTGTTCTGACTCAGTATGGCTGTACTTATTATGCTCTTATGATTTGGAACATTCTTTAAAGTAGTATTCCCAGGGCCTGCCTCTGGAGGGCAGCAAAGAGCAACTGCAGTCAAAGCAAACCAATAAATGCTTACAAGTTATAGAAACTCAAAGACCCAGGATCCCTGTTTATAGGGGGGGGGGGGGGGGGTGCACACTCATTTTCAGAGAGCAATTTGCCCAGGTAAATAGCTTTTGGAAATTGCTTTCATCTATATACAAAACTGAATATTTAAAAAGTATGGTATCCAATTCTGTATTTTTACAAGACTTTTAGGAGGGATGGTTCTAGAATGATTAACTATGCAGGAAGCTGATAAATAACCAGTTCTGATCATATATGTGTCTAATCAGAATTAAAGCAGGAATACAATACTCATGACTAGTGCAATGGTATTAGGCACCCTAGTGAACTTTTAGCCTTATGTTCTTATTTAATTCAGCTCCCTCCCCCGACCTTGAGATTGTGTATGTAACAAAGAGAGACAGGATTAAATGAAAAGCTCTCTAGTCCCTTTTCTAAGATTAGTTTGCAATTATTATTATTATTATTTTAACTGAAAGACTCCTTCTTCCAGAGCTACCAAGTTACATTCCAAGAGGGAGATTATAGGCCAGTCCTGGCTTTCTGACAAGCTTTTCACAAGGTGTTAAGGGACTTAGGGCTAGATTCACAAAGCAAACCAATCGTGTACCAATCGGTTTGCGACCCCGGCCCGATTCACTTACCTGTCTTCTGACAATCCTTCGATCCGAGCATGCAAATGAGGGCAACGGCATGCAAAGTAGGCAGGGACGTGATTCACTAAACATAACCCTGCAACACCGACTGGGCTTGCCGATCAAAAAAAAGCGACTTTTGAGGACCAGTCACTGAAGTCCTTTGCGACTGCCCTGCCTTCTGCAGCCCTGCTCTCTGTCCTATCAGCCCCGATCTCCTGCAGCCCCGAACGTGCCTTCCTGCCTGCCCCGAACATGCCTGCCTTCCAGCCCCGAACCCGAACACCTTGCCTGCCCCAACTCTCCCACCCTTCCCTGCACTGCAAGCCCATGGTTTTAACCCGCGGGCTTAAGTGGGTTATAACCACGGGCTCCCAAAAGTTCCTCGATCGCCTTTTTAAAAAATCTATGCCGGCCTGACGTCCAGCACTTTTCAGGTTCCCTGGCTGCGCTCAGTGTAAAAAAATTGAAGAAGAAAAAAAACCCCCAACTCCGACGGCCCAGAGATCCTGCGCATGCTCTGACCATCTACAGATTGTCTGCGTATGCGCGGGGATCGCTATAGCGCGATCCGTGCCTGCAGTTGGAGTTTGCTGAATCCATCGGACCTGCCTGGATCGGGCCCGAATCGGCAGGTTAGTGAATCCTGGCCTTATAGCACTGATTCAATGGGTAGAATCAAGGACTATAAATCCCACACTATTTTAAAGTACAGATATGCCAATTCTTCTATGTTCAGCAGGAGAATCCTGCTTTTATGGATCATTTCTAGCACTCCCGCTGGGAAGTGAAGATCTTCCGATGAGCAGCCTCCCCTACATCAGCTGTGAGAGATGCATTAATAAGACTGCTGCCGCAGGACCAGTTGCAGGATGAAAACTGTAAAATCTCATAACTCTTATGAGACTAATGTCACAACAGGAGGTAATGGTTGTGGAGTCAGCTTGTTGGTGTTGTAGTCAAGGTCTGTCAGAGGGTGGAGCCAGAAGTGGGGGGTGTGGGCATGGCGGGGCAGAGCTGGGAGTGTGGCTTAACATCTCCCTCTCAAAGACTGCGCTCTCTTTGCAGCTCTGGAGGTGTAAATTCAAAACTAGGGTGGACCAAGACGTCTTCCTCCTGGAACTAACATAAGAACATAAGAGTTGCCATACTGAAGCAGAGCAAAAGTCCATCAAGCCCAGTATCCTGTTTCCAGCAGTGGCCAACCCAGGTCACAAGTATCTGGCAAGATCCCAAAGAATAAAACAGATTTTATTCTGCTTATCCTAGGAATTAGCAGTGGATTTCTCCAAGTTCATCTTAATAATGGCTTATGGATTTTTCTTTTAGGAAGTTAGCCAAGCCTTTTTTTCTTTTTTAAACCCCGCTAAGCTAACTGCTTTCACCACATCATCTGACAACAAATTCCGGAGTTCAATTACACATTAACTTGGCAGCTCCTCTTCTCTAGTCCTCCAGCTTGATCAGAAATGTCTCTTACAAGGACAGCAGCACTATAAAGGGCTCCATTTGCAACTATCCAGAGCTTTCATCCACGATCTAATGACCACAAACCATGACACCCTCAAGCATCTGCTGTGTGTATTCTCAGGCCCCAATACTCTAAAGCCACTGTTAAAATCCTGTGAACCATTGTAGTGGTGATAAATTTTCCAATTTCTAAACAATGAGCAATGCTCCACAAACTTCCCATGTAAATGAGGTCCACGGAAATACCATTCAATCAGTCGATACAGAAAGCAACTGACACACGTGCAGAATAATTCATGGAAAGAGATATAAATGTGTGCATGCAACAGAGAAAGCTACATCATAAGCATCACTGGGGGACAGAGAACTACCAGCAAACCATGCAAATGTATTTTTGTTTTGAACTTACACCATGCAGTTGGCAGCCCCAGTCTTGCTGGTATACAGTTTTAACTAAAGCGCCTGAGACGTGCCTTTAACACATGCACCTGAGATGCGTTTTTAACACACACATTTTGTATAGCAAAATGTATTCATATATGGGTTTTTTTGTGCCCCCCAACCCTATAAAAGTTTGATGCATGTATTCCATACTTTTTTTTTAAACTTTCACCTCTCATGCAATCGGCAGCCCCATACCTGCTGGTATATGCTTTTAACGCACACAGTTCAATGCTAGCGGCACCTCCAGACCTATCGGTAATTTTGGAGCGTTAAAGGTCAGTGCTTCATTTTGTGCATCACTCGGCAATGACTGGGCATCGCCTGCAGTGCTAATTTTAATATTAATGAGCTCATTGTACTTCATTTCCATACTATTCTCAGAGGCTGTTACGAGGCACGAAAAAGATCACACAGATTCATTTTGTACACTGGAAGCTAAAATGCTTGTACGCTAAACCAGTTAGAACTGGTTTACTGGCGAACACTAAAGGCATGGTAAGTTTAATAATCTAATATAATAAAACCCTAAGCCGCGCATGCGCACTCCCACCTGCGTGCTCCCGTTTTTCCGTGCGCTGTAGGGCACCGCAGGTAGGAGTGCGCATGTGCGCGAATCTCTCTCTTTCTCTCTTCCCCCGAGGCGGCTGCAGGCTGTGGTGGCTGTCGGCTGCCGGCGACTGCAGGCCGCGGTGGGCGAGCACGGAGCCACCAGCGGGTAGCGGTCAGCCCGAGAAACCCCTGACCTACAGGCCGGACCAAAGTTTCTTTTTAACTTAAAAGGCGATGCAGCGGCTCCTCTCACGAGCCGCTCCTGCGTCGGAGAAGGCGGTGATCGTGAGAGGAGCCACTGGAAAGTTACACTGGTCGGGGCTCGGGCTGTTCGGTCCATGCAGGCTCCTCTCTCACGGTCTTGACGGCGGACAGGAGGGGAACAGCTGGCTGGAAGAGAGAAGGGGACGAGCCGGGAGATGCAGCTGTAAGGAAAAGAGCACCCATGCCGTAGCCTCATTGAGGAGCTGGCAAGCCCAGCCAGGAAGGAAACTGCAGACTGAGGGAGCAGAGGCAATCCTGAAAGCCTGCCTCGGTGAGTTGACGCTCCCTCACTCAGGAGCCTGCCTCTGTGAGTATTCTCCCCTTTGATGCCTGTCTCAGAAATGTTCTTCTGGGACGTTTACTTAAGAGCCTGCCTATGGGGAGTTTTAGTGGATAAAGTAGTGAGTGTAGGAGGGGCAGGAGAAGCTAGACTGAGGGAAAAAATGCTGATGCACAGGGAAATGGAGGGAGAGGGAATGTTGCGGCTGCTGCACAGGGAAGTAGGGAAGGAGATAGGAAGAAAGACACAGGGGCAGGGAGAGAGACAGAAAGACAGACAGACAAAGGGGGCCAGGGAGAGCGAGAGACAGAAAGAAAGACAGCGGGAGGAAGAGAGACAGAAAGAAAGAGACAGGGGTAGGGAGAGAAACAGAAAGAAAGACAGACATATATTCTAGCACCAGCAGGAGGAAGGGAGACAGAAAGAAAAGAAGAAAGACACAGGGACAGGGAGAGACACAGAAAGACAGACAGACAAAGGGGGCCAGGGAGATTGACAGACAGAAAGAAATACAGCGGGACAGAGAGAGACAGAAATAAAGACAGACAGACATATATTCTAGCACCCGTTAATGTAACGGGCTAAAATACTAGTAATAATAATAACTTTATTCTTCTATACCGCCATAGTCGTGAGACTTCTAGGCGGTTTACACTGAAGAGAGCTGGACAGTCAGCGAGTTACAATATGCAGAGGTAAGAGAAATACAGCATGCAGAATCTTAAAAAAGGCAGCAAAATACAATATACAGATAGTTAACAGATGTTAGAAATTTTAGTCTTATACGCAGGGGTGGACATGTTTGAAATATTAGAAATTGATTTGGTGTTTTGTGTAGATATTTTTTAGGTGATATTTCTGTCGAATAAGGCAGTTTTTATGGCTTTTCTAAAAGCATCAGGGGCTTAATCTGAATATTAGGTATCACTGTTACACAATGACAGGGGGCAAGATGGCACTGCAGCAGTACCCTCAGCTCTTGCCAGCCAAACTTTTGACCTTCCATGTGAGCAGAGCATGACACTGCCACTGAGCCAAGCCTCTGTTTATTCATTTTTAATCATGTGACTTCCAGACATTTAGCAATTATTAGCACCTGTTCTCTTGACTTTGCACCTTCAGGTCTGGCCTTAATTAAGGAATGGGACAAGTCATTAAGCTTGTCTTGCGTCTTGTGATTGTGTTAGACTAGGAGTTGTTCACAATGGCTGAAGACAAAGGGGAGAAGAGTGTGAAGAGTAAAGTAAACATTCCATTTGCAGCCCATTAGACAAGGTATTAGAGGTACTGGGACAATCTCTTGAATAAACATTCCATGAACACAATCCTCCACATTCATGGACAGATGATTAGAACCTAACCCTGGTGCTAGAAAGTGTAGATGTGAATCGCTTGTTTACTCTTTCCAAAAATACTAGAACTAGGGGGCATATGATGAAGCTCATATTAAGTAGTAGATTAAAAAAAAACAAAAAAAAACTGGAGAAAATCTCTCTTCATACAACATGTAGTTAAACTCTGGAATTCGTTGCTGGAGAATGTGGTGAAATCAGTTAGCTTAGCAGGATTTAAAAAAGGTTTAGCTAATTTTCTAAAAGAGAAGTCCATAGGCCATTATTGAGATAGCTTGGGGACATCCACGGCTTATTCGTAGGGTAAACAGCGTAAAATCTGGTTTACTACTTGTGATCTGGGTTGGTCACTGTTGGGAACCAGATGCTGGGCTTGATGGACCTTTGGTCTGTCCCAGTATGGAAATTCTTATGCTCTGGAATACTGCGTTCAGTATTGGTCGCCGCACCTCAAGAAGGACATGGCGGTACTTGAGAGAGTCCAAAGGAGAGCAACGAAACTGGTAAAAGGGCTGGAACACTGCCCATACGCCGAGAGGTTGGATAGGCTGGGGCTCTTCTCTCTGGAAAAAAGGAGGCTCAGGGGAGATATGATAGAGACCTTCAAGATCATGAGGGGCATAGAGAGGGTGGATAGGGACAGATTCTTCAGACTGAAGGGGACAAAAAGTACGAGGGGGCATTCGGAGAAACTGAAGGGAGATAGGTTCAAAACGAATGCAAGGAAGTTTTTTTTCACCCAGAGGGTCGTGGACACTTGGAATGCGCTACTGGAGGAAGTGGTCAGGCAGAGTACGGTACAGGGATTCAAACAGGGATTGGACGGATTCCTGAGGGATAAAGGGATCGTGGGATACTGAGAGAGGTGCTGGGATGTAACACAGGTATAGAAAACTAACCAGGTAATGAGTATAGAAACCCAACAGGTCGTGCATGTGCAAGACCGGAGGGTTAGGACTACGATGGGAAGATAGGACTTAAATGAGAAACCAAGGTGGCAAGGGAGCCCCTTCTGGTGATGCAGACAGGTCGTGACCTGTTTGGGCCGCCGCGGGAGCGGACTGCCGGGCAGGATGGACCTATGGTCTGACCCGGCGGAGGCACTGCTTATGTTCTTATGTTCTTATGAGGAGCACAAGCACAGAATGAGAGCAAAAACCCTTTCAAAAATACTGCCTTTTGTGCTGTACACAGTGGCCAAGTAAGGGGTGGTGGGTGGGGATGGTCTGCCCTGTGCACCGGCACATGTCCTCCCCTCCCCCTCCCTCCCACTACTGCACACGTGCGCCCCTGTCCCTTTTTAACGTTCCTGGTGTGAGCAGCAACCCCAACCTGCTGCTCGTGCCAGCGCTGGCTCTTCCTGTGATGTCACTTCCTGGACCTGCGCCTAGGAAGTGATGTCAGAGGAAGAGCCAACGCTAGCGTGAGCAGCAGGTCAGGGTTGCTTGCTGCTCATGCCGGGAATATTAAAGAAGTACAGGGGAAGGGAAGTGAAGGAGCGTATGGGGTGGGGGATGGAGAAGAGGGCAGGGGAGGGGCGCCTCTCACCCTCGCTGTGCCACTGGCTGTACAGTTCAAAGTCCTAGTTTAACCTGGAAACATAAAGCAGGGGATCCCGGCGCCCCAATTTTGACTGGGTATGCATCCACCAGGCAAGTTTATCCTCCTTAACTTCCCAATGCTCAATGCTTTTAGTGTTAAACATTGGGAAGTGGTTTTCTGCACTGTTTCTGCAGTATTCCTGGCACTGTTCCCTACAGCGCTGGAGTTCTGAGCATTGGCATGTCAGTGTAACAATCACAGATCCTGATGAAGGAGTCAGACTTCTTCCTCATCCTAAATATAAGGGGAGAACAGCGATGAGTTGGGTCACTTTAAAGCACAATTGAGGCAAAAGCTGGTAGCAATTCTTGTCTCTCTAACACAACAGACTTCTAGTCACCTTGGCTAGAACTGCAGCAGAACGAGATTTAGGGGTGATCATTAGTGAAGACATGAAAACTGCCAATCAAGTGGAGAAGGCTTCATCCAAGGCTAGTCAAATGTTGGGTTGTATCTGTAGAAGTTTTGTTAGTCGGAAGCCCGAGGTCCTAATGCCATTGTACAGAACCATGGTGAGACCTCATCTGGAGTACTGTGTACAATTCTGGAGGCCACATTACCGTAAAGATGTGCCGAGAGTTGAGTCGGTTCAGCGAATGGCCACCAGGATGGTCTCGGGGCTCAAGGATCTCTCGTACGAGGAAAGGCTGAACAAATTGCGGCTATACTTTCTCGAAGAACGAAGGGAGAGGGGAGACATGATTGAGACATTTAAGTATATCACTGGTCGTCTCGAGGTGGAAGATGATATTTTCTTTCTTAAAGGGCCCTCGGCCACAAGAGGGCATCCGCTGAAAATCAGGGGCGGAAAATTTCATGGCGACAACAGGAAGTACTTCTTTACCGAAAGAGTGGTTAATCATTGGAATGAGCTTCAAGTGCAGGTGATCGAGGCCAGCAGCGTGCCAGATTTTAAGAATAAATGGGATACCCATGTCGGATCTGTAAGAGGGTAGAGTTAAGGGGATGGGTCATCAGAGTGCGATCTCTCAGAGGGTAGTTAAGGGGGAGGGTCAATAGAGTGGGCAGACTTGATGGGCTATGGCCCTTTTCTGCCTTCATTTTTCTATGTTTCTATCCAGTGGGTCAGACCAATGGCCCATCTAGCCCAGTATCCCACTTCACCGTGGCCAATCCAGGTCACTAGTGCCTGGCAAAAACTCTAATAGTAGCAACATTCCATGGTGCCGATCCCGGGCAAGTAGTGGCTTTCCCCATGTCTTTCTCAATAGCAGACTCTGGGCTTTTCCTCCAGGAACAAGCCTTTTTAAAACCAGCTACCTTATCATCCTCTGGTGATGTGTTCCAGAGCTTAACTATTCTCCGAGTGAAAAAATATTTCCTTGTAACTTCATCGAGTGTCTCCTAGTCTTTATAATTTTTGACGGAGTGAAAAATCGATCCACTTGTACCATCACTTGTCTTCACCACTCAGGATTTTGTAGGCTTCAATCATATCTCCCCTCGGCCGTCTCTTTTCCAAACTGAAAGGCCCTAACCTCTTTAGTCTTTCCTCATACCAGAGGAGTTCCATCCTTTTTTTCATCTTGGGGGGGGGGGGGGCTGTTTTTTTAATTTATTTGAATATAACATTATATAATGCATACAGTATTCTAAGGCAATAAGAATCCTCATCAAAGAGGAGAGAGGAACATTTTTCATACATATTAACCAATAGGAAAAGCAATATGCCTGTGTTACAACATGTTATTAAGTTTTAGTTTGAACAGCCGTCTCTTTATCTAATTGGAACCTTTCAAAGAAAGCATATGATATATTTCAATAAGTAGCTAAACATTTGGCTGGAAATTTTTAGAAAAAACTCTTTTATCATCTTGGTCGCTCTTCTTGGAACCTTATCTTGTTCCACTATATCTTTTTTAAGATAAGAGGACCAGAATCAAATGCAATACTCCAGATGAGGTCACACCATGGAGCGATACAGAGGCATTATAACAGTCTTGTTTACCTTCCCTTTTCTCATGCCTAGCATCTTGTGTGTTTGTTTTGGCCGCTGCCACCACCACAGCACATTGGAGAGGTTTCAAGCGTATTATTTACAATGACACTCAGATCTTTTTACTTGGGCATTGATCCCCAAGCTGGACCCTAGCATCCGGTAACTATGATTTGGGTTATTCTTCCCAATGTGCTTCACTTTGCATTTATCCACATTAAATTTCATCTGCCACTTGGACGCCCAGCCTTCCAATTTCCTAAGGTCTGCCTACAATTTTTCACAATCTGAAATCATTTTAACAGCTTTGGGCTAGAGAGACAAAGCAAACCGATCGCGTACCAATCGGTTTGCGATCCCTTAGCGACCCGATTCACTTACCTCTCTGCTGATCCAATTCTGATTCGTGCATGCAAATGAGGGAAAGGCATGCAAAGTAGGCAGGGACACAATTCACTAAACAAATTTTGCAAACCGACTGGGCTGGCCAATCAACCCAAGAAGCGACTGCTGGGGACCAGTCGCAAACATCCTTTCCCACTCTCCATCTCCATTGCTGCCCCAATCTAACTGCCTTTACTCTGCAGAAGTCCTGGGGGTGGAGAGCAGTGGCTGTTGGCTGCATTGTTTAGCTCCTCTCGCCGCCCTGCTCTCTGCCCCGAATCCAAACACACCCTGCTCTCTGCTGCCCAGACTGATCTCTGCTGCCCCGACTCTCCTGCTCTCTGCCTTCTTCCCTGCAGTACGAGCCCCGCTTTAAACATGCGGGCACGCACTGCAGGGAAGGCGGCAGAGAGCAGAAGAGTCAGGACCAGTGAGTTTTAGCTGAGCTTCCTATCCAATCCCCATCCTCTTGTGTATGGAGAGTGCCTGGCGCTCATCCAAAGCAAACTGTTGCAAACTTTTTGATCGACTGTCTCTGTCATAGGGAGCCTGAGTTTGAACAGGGGGAGTTTTAGCCTTTTAAAGAGGCTGCTGCCGCCGGGGATCGCCCTTCAAGACAACTTTGTAGTTGAAGAGATAGCAGGAGAGTCGCCCCCCCCCAAAAAAAAAAAAAAAATGCAGCAAAAACAAATACATGCGCAGACCATCTACAGGGAAAGCAGATGGTCTGCGCATGTATCAGGATTGCACAATAGCGATCCGTGTTGGCGGATGGGGGCGTTCCTCCGATCGCCCCCATTAGAATATTATTGGTTTCTGAATCCATCGGACCTGCCAGGATTGGACACGGATCGGTCACGATCGGGCAGGTTAGTGAATCTAGTCCTTTGAACAGTGTAGTGTCATTTGCACTAATCACCTCACTCGCCATTCCAATTTCCAGATCATCTATAAATATAGTTAAAATAGCACCAGCCCCAGATTCCTGCAACAGTCCACTATTGACCCTCCTCCACTGAGAAAAATGGCCATTTAACCCTACCCTCTGTATTCTGTCCGATAACCAATTCCTAATCCACAACTGAACATTGCCTTCTATCCCATGGCTTTAATTTTCTCAGGAGCCTCTCATGAGGAACTTTCTGAATATCTAGATACACATCACCTTTATCTATATGTTTATTCAAACCTTCAAAGAAGTCAAGCAAATGTATGAGGCAAGACCTCCCTTAGCTGAACCCATGCTGACTCTGTCCCATTATACCATGTTTGTCTACCAGTTCCACAATTTTAATTTTATAATTGTTTCCACTATTTTGCCTGGCACTGAAGTTAGGCTTACCAGTCTGTAATTTTCCATATCTCCCCTGAAACCCTTTTTAAAAGATCGGCTTAACATTGGCCACCCTCCAATCTTCAGGTACTACAGACGATTTTATCAATAGGTTACAGATCACCAACGGTAGATCAGCAATTTCATGTTTTAGTTCTTTCAGTAACCTGAGATGTGTACCGTCCGGTCCAGGTAATTTATCACTCTTTAACTTGTCAATTTGGCTTAGTATGTCTTCCAGGTTTACCAAGGTTTCTTTCAGTTCTAAGGCATCATCATCTTTGAAAACCATTTCCGGTGTAGGAAGCTCTATTACATTTTCTTCCGTAAAGACCAAAGCAAAGAATTCAGTCAGTCTGTCCACTATGGCCTTATCCTAACTGGGCACCCCTTAAATAAATAAATATTTTTTAATGTGTCTTTCACTATACTTTTACCTAAGTATGAAATTATAGTACATTTATTTTTACTTAAGTACATTTATTTTTACTTAAGTACATTTTATTTTACTTAAGTACTTTGACCAACACTGAGCATTCCCACTCACTTTTGTGCACAACTGGCTCCAGATTAAAATGGTTAGCTAGACTGTCACTTGAGCTCCCAGCAGCCATTGTGAGATTGGAACCGGCACAGGCAGGAGTGATCCTCCCTCTCTCCTGCCCATGCCGGTTCCAGTCTCAAAATTGGTGCCGGGACTTCCAGCAGTGGTGTTGCGAGATTGCACTGGACGTCCCAGAAGCCATTTTAACCTGGAACCAGCTGTGCACAGGAGCAAGTGAAGATGCTCCTGTACCTACTACCCATCAACAAGGTAGAACCAGTAGGGGGCTACTGCCAGGAAGGAGGATTTAGGAGGGGGCTGCCACCAGAGGTTAGATCTGGAAGGCTCTTTTTGATTGGGGGAAGAGGAGGGAGTGGGGGATGTGCATATAGCTTTGGTTCCAGCCGAACAATTACCACTACTATTTATCATTTCTATAGCACTAAAAGGCATACGCAGCCCTATACATGCTTGAGCTTATCATCTAATTTGGACAGAGAGTCAGGACATATAGGGGTTGGGGAGTCACTTACAGAGAGAATGATAGGATGGATAAAGGTAATTTTATGGTGAGTGGGAGAAGAGTTGAAAGCAGCCTTGAAAAGATGGGTTTTTGGCTTGGATTTGAATACCGATAGAGACGGAACCTGATGTAATGACCCATGCAGTCTGTTCTATGCATACGGTGCAGCAAGATAGAAGGGACAGAGTCTGGCATTGGCAGTGAAGGAGAAGGGTACAGATGGGAGGGACTTGCCCAGTGAACAGAGTACATGGGTTGGGGGGGGGAGGAGAGCATAGGGGAAGATAAGTGTGGAGCGATATCAAAGGGCTACAGAATGAATGCACTTGTAGGTCAGTAAGAGGAGTTTGAACTGTTTTTGGACCTGGATGGGGAGCCACTGAAGTGACTTGAGGAGAGGTGTAATACGAGTATGTGCACAAACATTTCTGTACTAAAGCAAAATAAGGCCGAACACAGTTTCAGGCTGGTTTTGGCATCAAAACCGAAATGTGATCGGCCTCTACAAGGCGGTTTACATATATGATATGCAGGCCCAGCACTTTCTTGCTGAACATACAGAAATCAGAACATCAGATCAAAAGTGTTGAGATATTCCTGCTCTTTCCCCACTCAGCATGTAGGACAGTTGCTACCTACCTGCTGCTTTGCCTTTTCTCTTGGTCCTTCTGAGCATTCCTTCCTAGATTTAAAACTGGTCATGTCTTTGGCACTGGTGCTGGCATTTCCACGCTACCTGAATGCAATGTTATCTAACATTGTGCTTCCGAATGCTCTGTGGTCACAGCAACAGATAGGCCAAAATGAAGTTTGAGCACCAGGAAGACTGGACTTATTTTTATCAAATTAGTGATATTCAGCAAACATAATAGTTAAACCAAGATAACAGTCACTACGGGCCAGATTCTCAAAACTTAAGGTGGCTTTTAACGCGGTCGCTAAACTGGTTCCAGACGGTTTAGCCTGCATGCATTTTAGTGGCGGATTATCAAAACGGCTTATCGCGGTCTTTAGCAAACTTTCTAGCAGTCTCCGACACTGCCATGAAAATGGGCTCTCGAATATTGAAACAAGCACTCTGGTGGATTCTTAAACATCACTGAGTCATTCTCCAACAGCAGCATTGGCTTTTGGCAACAAAAATCACTGGTCCAGGGATGCCGGTACAGCGCCAGCAATGTTAAAAGTGCATCTTGTGGCGTGTGTTGTGGCTAATAAAAAAAAAAAAAAAAAAATTACATGATTCTCAAATTATAGTCTTTTTTTTTGGGGGGGGGGAATAGAAACATAGAAACATAGAAACATAGAAACATAGAAAGATGACGGCAGAAAAGGGCTACAGCCCATCAAGTCTGCCCACTCTACTGACCCACCCCATTAAGTCTGAGTGCATATGACTTAGTTCCTTAGCTCGACCTTCGTAGGGATCCCACGTGGATGTCCCATTTATTCTTAAAGTCGAGCACGCTGGTGGCCTTGATCACCTGCACCGGAAGTCTGTTCCATTGATCCACCACCCTTTCTGTGAAGAAGTACTTCCTGGTGTCACTACTAAATTTCCCTCCTCTAAGTTTAAGCGGGTGCCCCCTTGTGACCGAGGGTCCCTTGGGAACGAATATGTCGTCTTCCAGCTCTACACGACCTGTGACGTATTTAAATGTCTCAATCATGTCACCCCTTTCCCTGCGTTCCTCTAGAGTATAGAGCTGTAATTTGCCCAGTCTTTCTTCGTATGAGAGACCCTTGAGTCCGGAGACCATTCTAGTGGCCATCCGCTGGACCGACTCGGCTCGAAGCACATCTTTACGGTAATGTGGCCTCCAGAATTGCACACAGTATTCCAGATGAGGTCTCACCATGGCTCTATACAGTGGCATTATGACTTCAGGTTTGCGGCTGACAAAGCTTCTCTTGATACATCCCATCATTTGCTTTGCCTTGGACGAGGCCTTCTCTACTTGTTTGGCAGCTTTCATGTCTGCACTGATGATTACTCCCAAGTCCCGTTCTTCTGAAGTCCTAGTTAGTGCTTCTCCATTCAAGGTGTATGTTCTGCATGGATTTCTGCTGCCGAGATGCATGACCTTACACTTCTTAGCGTTGAATCCCAGCTGCCATGTCGAGGACCAGTTTTCCAGCGTGATCAGATCCTGCGTCATATTATCCTTGAGATTGCTTTCACTTACTATGTTACACAGTTTGGCGTCGTCGGCGAACAGTGCTACTTTTCCCTGAAGCCCCCGGGTCAAGTCCCTTATGAATATGTTGAAAAGGGACGGTCCCAGTACTGATCCCTGCGGCACTCCGCTAGTCACCTTCAATGTCTCAGAGAGGGTGCCGTTGACCACCACCCTCTGAAGTCTTCCACTCAGCCAATCATTGACCCATGCAGTTAGTTTCTCACCCAACCCCATTGATTTCATCTTGTTTAATAGTCTACGGTGCGGGACACTGTCAAAAGCTTTACTGAAATCCAAGTACACTATGTCTAGAGACTCTCCCGAGTCTAGTTTTCCTGTCACCCAGTCAAAGAAGCTGATGAGATTGGATTGGCATGACCTGCCCCTAGTGAATCCATGTTGACAGGGATCCCTCAGATTTCCCTCATCCAATATCGTGTCTAATTTGCCTTTAAGTAGAATTTCCATGAGTTTACACACTATTGATGTGAGACTTACTGGTCTGTAATTCGCAGCCTCCGCTCTGCAACCCTTTTTGTGCAGAGGAACAACATTGGCAGTTTTCCAGTCCAGGGGGACTCTCCCCGTACTTAGGGAGAGATTGAAGAGCATGGCTAACGGTTCCGCCAAAACATCGCATAGCTCTCTGAGCACTCTTGGATGCAAATTGTCCGGTCCCATGGCTTTGTTCACCTTGAGTCTCGACAGTTCTCTGTAAACATCTTCTGGTGTGAAATCAAAATTCTGAAATGGGTCTTCCATGCTTTGCTTTGCTTCAAGCCGTGGCCCGTGTCCTGGTGCTTCACAGGTGAAGACTGAACAGAAGTAATCATTCAGCAGTTTGGCCTTATCGGAATCTGTTTCCACATAGTTCCCTTCTGGCGTTCTAAGGCGTACTACCCCGTTTGCGTTCTTTTTCCTGTCGCTAACGTACCTGAAGAAGGATTTGTTCCCTTTCTTAATGTTTTTCGCTAAATTTTCTTCCATTTGAAGTTTGGCTTCCCTGACTGCTGTTTTGACCGCTGCAGACTTTGCCCTGTATACAATGTTTGCTTCTTTTTCCCCCGAGCATTTGTATACGAGAAATGCTCTTTTCTTCTCTTTGACGAGGTACGAGACCTCATCAGTGAACCATTGGGGTTTCTTTTTTCTTTGCTGTTTGGTTACCGATTTTATGTAGCATTGAGTTGCCTCATGAAGGGTCGATTTCAAGGTTGACCACATAGTTTCAACATTATCAGTTACTTCATGAGCCTGCAGCGTCTGATGGACGAAATCTCCCATGCGTGCGAAGTCAGTGCCTCGGAAATTGAGTACTCTTGTTTTTGTTTGTGACCTAGGGAAGCCTTTCTTAAGGTTAAACCATACCATGTTATGGTCACTGGTGGCCAGCTTTTCTCCCACCGAGACCTCCGAGACGCTTTCCCCATTTGTAAGTACCAGGTCCAGGATGGCCTGGGCCCTAGTGGGCTCTAGTACCATTTGTTTGAGCCTTACTGCATGTATTATAGCTAACCGAAGTCAAACTGCTAAAGTCAAGCAACTCTCCACCCAACAGCGGGAGAGATGCCCACTCTCTCCTGTCACCAAGCAACACACACCCCAACATCCCCCCAGTAGTGGGAGAAGCCCACTCTCTTCTGCCGCAAACAACACACTTCCAACACCCCCTCAGCAGTGGTAGAGAGGCTCACTCTCTCCCACCCACACGCAACACCCCCCTGTGCCTCCAATGATCTCCGCCCTCTCCCCCTTACCTTACTTAGATGGCTGGCTGGAAGGATGCCTACTACCTCTGGTCAGCAGACCCACCTCTTCAAAATGACAGGCCTTCCCCTCCACGGTGCAAACTGGGGAGGGGCCCGAGTCTCTGATTGGCCCAAGATGTTTAAGGCCCCTCCTATGGGTGGGGCCTTATGCATCTGGGCCAATCAGAGCCTTAGGCTCCTCGCCGGTGCATCTGGGGAGGGGCCCGAGTCTCTGATTGGCCTAGGTTGTTTAAGGTCCCTCCTATGGGTGGGGCCTTATGCATCTGGGCCAATCAGAGCCTTAGGCTCCTCGCCAGTGCATCTGGGGAGGGGCCCAAGTCTCTGATTGGCCCAGGATGTTTAAGGCCCCTCCTATGGGTGGGGCCTTATGCATCTGGGCCAATCAGAGCCTTAGGCTCCTCGCCGGTGCATCTGGGGAGGGGCCCGAGTCTCTGATTGGCCTAGGTTGTTTAAGGCCCCTCCTATGGGTGGGGCCTTATGCATCTGGGCCAATCAGAGCCTTAGGCTCCTTGCCGGTGCATCTGGGGAGGGGCTTGAGGCTCTGATTGACCCAGGTTGTTTAAGGCCCCTCCTATCTACTGCTTTATCATGTGGATGGTACTCACAAGAACTTTATCCTGAAGTGTGTTTCTCAGAAGCTTTTATGTATGATATGTACTGCTCTGCATAGTAATTAAAGTTAATAACAAAGCTCCTGAGGCAGGCCGGTTAGGCCGAAACATGTGCATGTCAAGCCTTCGCACAATTAGGCAGAGTTTTGAAATAAAGTTGCCCACCTGGACCTTTGAACATCTCCACGGTTGGTTTGTTCATGTTTGAAGTCGTGGAGATCTTTCTCCCTGTTTTGTTTTCCTGGAAAAGGAGGACAGATTGAAACATCTGGATTTGACTTCCATTGAAAGCCATGGAGGTAACACCCGGATATCTCAATCCATTCTCCTTTTTCCGAAGCCATATGGTAACCCTACCCGCGCTGGATCTGTCTTTAGATAAGGCCAGTCACAGATAGGAGCAGAGGTAGGTCATAGGGATAGTCTGGGACCACTGCTCAGGCAATGGGCCTGATGGGCCGCCGCGGGAGCGGACCGCTGGGCGAGATGGACCTCTGGTCTGCCTCAGTGGAGGCAACTTCTTATGTTCTTACATCAGAAGGTCTGGAGCCCATACATAACTGAATGCTTGGCAAATATGAAGGCCTACAGATCTCAGAAGCTCCACATGGTCGCGTCTAGAACCAAGGTAATAATAATAATAATAATAGCTTTATTCTTCTGTACCGCCACAGTCGACAATGACTTCTAGGCGGTTCACAACGAAGAAGGCTGGACAATCAGCGAATTACAGAATGCAAGAAGTGAAGGTACAACTTATTACATAAGAAATAGATAAAAGGAAAATATGAATCTTAAGTATGTAGTATAGATCTCTTATATGCAACCAAAGGAATAAAGCTGGACAATCTGCAAATTTTAGAATAGAGCTGGACAATAAGGCGAATTGCAGAATGAAGAGGATTACAGAATAAAGCAAAATACTGGATAAAGCGAATTACAGAATAAAACTAGACAGTCAGCGAATTACAGAATGCAAGTAGTGAGGGTACAACTTATTAACAAGAAATAGTTAAAAGGAAAATATGAATCTTAAGTATGTAATTTAGATCTCATGTATGCAACCCAAGGAATAATGCTGGACAATCAGCGGATTGCAAAATGCAGAAAGTGAGGGAACAATATATTACACAGAAATTGACAGAGGGAAAATATAACTTTGTAAGTAGCGAGGCTTCTGTTTAGGAGATGAATTTGTCAAACAGTAGAGTTTTAAATGCTCTCCGGAAGGCGCCATAGGTCAGCCTGGCTCCATTGATGTAATTACCCAGCCAGGACTGCTGTTTGCTTGCTTGGAACATGAAGGACCTGTCCAAAAAGGATTTGCATTTGCAGCCTGTAATCTTTGGGTATGTAAATATGTTACGGTTTCTGGTTGACCGTGTGGGGTTGTGTAGTACGAAATGTGGTAGTAGGTAAGAAGGTGCTAGTCCCCAGACCTGCTTGAAACAAATACAGGCAAACTTGAACATTATTCGCGCCTCCATTGGTAACCAGTGCAACCTTCTGTAGTAAAAGCTGACGTGGTCGTTTTTCCTCAATCCGAAGATCAAGCGAACTGCAGTGTTTTGCACTATTCTTAATTCTTGTACTGTTTTCTTTGGGATACCTAGATAAACGATATTGCAGTAATCCATTACTACTGCCAGGAAGTAATGGCAAATCTCTGCTGTAGACTGTTAAGGAAAAAGTCCCCGGAATCGTGACGGCACTAACACCTACCACCCAGAAACATGTAGATAGAAAATAGGGACAATAACCTTTCAGGAGATTTGGGAGCCATTAACAAAATATTGTAATGATTTGAATATTTCTTTTTCTTTTTTTCTCTTAATAATACATATCCAGAATGGGGGGAGGGGAGGGAAGGGATTTTTATTGATTTGAACATTAAATAAGGTATATAAGAATGGGGCTTATGATAGGTTTTCTGGAATTTTAAGAGTGTAATTGATTAGGGGGAGGGGAAAAGTCTGATATAATGTTTAGCAGAATATTAAGTGTTGTACGTGAATTTTAAATGCTATAAATACTGTTACACTTATTGTAAGTTAAAAAAAAAATGAATAAAGAACTGAAAAAAACAACAACAAACAACCTGTCAAAATCCATTTTTCTCAAAACCAAATAATTTTCCTTCACTACAGTAGGAAGGCAAACAAAACACAAAGTCGTATAAGGCTTTATAAATGACCAGTTTACACCAGAGAAGTGACATAAGGAGAGACTCCCTGGGCCCTTTGACAATGGTTATTCTGGGGCATGTGGCGCCTGTTGTCAACCTCTTTGACTGGTAATTACACCCAACAACTCCTTAGCTCATTACCCAAATCTATACAGCAGAATTTAGCTTAACCCGCAGCTACCTGCCCCATCCGTACCAAAAATGAGAGCTGTAAATCTCACCCCACTGGCTGCTTGTTCAGCTATCCCCAGGGGGGGAAAAAAGATTAAGATAAGGGTACCAGGCTATAGCCTGGTATTTCTGGAACCTGGCTGCTGGGACTTAATAATAGCTTGTTGTTTTGCAGAAGGCTGGTGATTAGTTAAGTTTTTAATACTGTTTGCCTCCACTTTCCCCATTATGGGGGCAAACAGTTGTAGCAGCGGGGCACAGGGACAACGGGAGCCATATAAACTCCCCACTATCCTGTTGTAGAGCACATACATGCTTTGCTTGGATCATGGGGACACCAGCGTTGCTCTGGATGCTTTGCTTCCTGAGTTTTCTGCCAGCCTCACAGGGCTCTATCTGGGCCTGGATGTTTTCTATGCCATATGAAACCTCAGAGGAGGCCACGGCGCTCTTTAGAAGCACTCGTCCTCCGGTCGGCACGCAGGAACACAAGGTAAGCAGAGCTGCCGACGTAGAAAGTAACCGTGGGCTTTTGCTGGCCGAACGCTAGTTGTACGTGCCGAGCGATGCACAGAGGAATTCTGTGTGGACGTTAGCTCACACAGGCAGACACAGTACAGGTTTGTCTTGTTATGCAAGCAGAAGGAAGCCCGTGCAAGTTTGTGCACGTGACTGATCAAAACTGAAAGTGAAAGCACACATCGGCACCTTGTTTTGTGCCTAAACATGAGCATCTCAAAAATTTCAAGTACAAACATTTTGTGCAAGACTCATATATATAGGTGCAGAAAAACAAGCACCAATGTATCAATGACACATGGCACAATGTATCATGATGTATCGTTTGGACATGCTCAGAAGAAGCTGTGCTCACCCTGAAACGTTGTATGCATGCGTCTAGTAACGTGACCGTTTATTTATTTTTTTCCTCAAAACGGGACAGGACCCCCGGATCCATTCACCTGAATCCCGGATCCTCCGGATCCCATTCAATATAGTGTACAATATAGACAGCAGATATAAATTCTCAAAAGTGACACATTTTGATCACTAAATTTAAAATAAAATCATTTTTCCTACCTTTATCTGGTGATTTCATGACTTGTTGCATTTCCTTCTGATTGTGCATCCTCTCTTTCATTTCTTTCTGTCTCCCTGCCCCCCCAATCCACCCTGCTTCCCCGATGCAGCCAGCTTCCCCTGCCCCACGACAGGCCAAGCCAGCCCGCTTCCCTGATGCACCCTGCTTCCCCGCTCCGCCAAGCCAAGCCACCCTGCTTTCCTTGCCTCCTGCCAAGCCAAACCACTCTGCTTTCCCTGCCCCCGACAAGCCAAACCAGCCTACTTCCCCAACACACCCTAGCCAAGCCATCCTGCTTCCCTTGCCCCCATGTCATTCCCACATTTGCCATAGGTTTCAAATGCATAAAATATGCATTCAGTTTTCTTTTTGTATATCATGCATTCAGACAGCCATGTGCAGCTCTACATAGTGGCGTAGGAATGGGGAAAGGGGGCAGACCACCTCAGGTGCCGCCTTGGCAGGGGCACCATCACCTCTCTTCTCCACCCACCCACCCACCCCTTCAAACGTTCACCAGCACAAGCCGTCGGCCTCAGCGCTGCATCTGATCACTTCCTGGTTGTGGGACCAAGAAGTGACATCAGAGCCAGCCAAGGCTGATGCAAGCAGCAGGTAAAAGATGCTGCCCACTGCCAGCAAGGATTTCAAGAGGTATGTAGAGGGAGGGGGTGTGCGGCAAGGGAGGAGTGCAGGGGACAGACGCAGTGGGGAAGAGTGCAGGGGGGGGGTGGCACAGTGATGCCGGGCATCTCCTTCCCTTGCTACGCCACTGGCTCTACCGCAAGCATTTCTGCATTGGAGTTCAAGTAAGCTGCTGACCTAGAGTTTCTTTTATAACAGGGAGTCAGAGTACAGTCAAGGCATTTCCTCTTTGTCATCTCTTGACATGAGAACTAGAGAATGACATGGGGACAAATTTTTCCCCGTCCCCGCAGGAACTCAATTTCCCTGTCGATGTCCCTGTTCCATTCCTGTAAGCTCTGCCTTAACTTCACAAGCCTCGAACACTTATGATTTTAAAGTGTTTGAGGCTTGTGCAGATTAGGACAGAGCTTAGGCATTGGTGGAATGAGGCATTATGACATCACAATCTGAGCTCTAGAATGTTGCTACTTATGATTTTAAAGTGTTTGAGGCTTGTGCAGATGAGGACGGAGCTTAGGCATTGGTGGAATGAGGCATTATGACATCACAATCTGAGCTCTAGAATGTTGCTACTTATGATTTTAAAGTGTTTGAGGCTTGTGCAGATGAGGACAGAGCTTAGGCATTGGTGGAATGAGGCATTATGACATCACAATCTGAGCTCTAGAATGTTGCTACTTATGATTTTAAAGTGTTTGAGGCTTGTGCAGATGAGGACGGAGCTTAGGCATTGGTGGAATGAGGCATTATGACATCACAATCTGAGCTCTAGAATGTTGCTACTTATGATTTTAAAGTGTTTGAGGCTTGTGCAGATGAGGACAGAGCTTAGGCATTGGTGGAATGAGGCATTATGACATCACAATCTGAGCTCTAGAATGTTGCTACTTATGATTTTAAAGTGTTTGAGGCTTGTGCAGATGAGGATGGAGCTTGCAGGAATGGGGCAGGGACAGGAAAAGAACTCGCGGGGATGGGACGGAAAAATGAGTTCCTATGGGGACGGGAAAAAATTTGTCCCCGTGTCATTCTCTAATAAGAACATCAGGGTCCTTTTATGCTTTCCTTATTTCTTGATTCGTCCCAAGCTGTAGGTTGTGCCGGATGATATAGGAAACCCTCTCTGGGTTTTCTCTTGATCCTGGCTTTACAGTCACCTCCCACATGCTGACTGCTGGTTCTCTCTGGTTTCCTCTTAGGTATCATGCGATCAAGAGCGTAGCTGTGGGAAAGGGCAGTTCTGTGACCGGCACTTTGGACTGTGTGTCCCCTTGCAGCAAGAGGGCCAGTACTGCCGGAAAGACTCACAGTGCATCAGGGGACTCGGCTGCATGTTTGGCAAGTGCCACAGGATGTCACCAGGGGGCCAAGAAGGTGATCAAGAGCCTATAGAAATCAAAATATTAAGCAGCTGTAAAACAGTGAATTCTGAAGGAGTTGGACAGGCTGAGAACCAGGGAAGCCAGGGGTTTCAACATTACATTATCCCGTATGTCTATTCCACTCATACCGGTTACAGTTCAAAGCGGTTTACAAAATAAGAAACTGGATACAATCATCCCAAGAATTACAAAATCTTAAAACAAAAAACAAACTTAGGTTAAGATTCAATCGATTGGATAATACGTGTTTCTTAAACAGCAAAGTCTTAATATCAGAGCAGCAAATATTATAGTTTGTTATCCTAGAAATATGTAATAATATATTTAGTTACAGTTTATTTAAAATTTGATAAAAATGCTTATAAAACATACAAATTGAGTAGTAGGCTTGACTGATGATTAGTACAAGGTAGAGATGCAGATTGTAAATAGGGGCGGTATTCTAAACCTCCCTTAAATGCCTTGTATCAACTATTTAGTTTTCGTTTATCTTCACGGCCCTCAGAGATGCCACCAAGGGTTCAATAAAAGATCAGAACCCCTGGCTTTATGCACCCAATCGTCACTGGGTCGGTCTAAGTGTCAAACTAGTTGAGTCTTAAAGTGAATTATTTTTGTTCTCTTCTTTTTTTTAATAACTTAAGGTAAATATCATAAATATTGCTAAGAAATATTAAATCAATACTCAGCCTAACCGGGATGGTAGTTGACAAGGGATATAAAAGCCAACATGTTTCACCCGTAGAGGGGGGTTTCCTCAGGGCCCCCTTGAGAACTTCGATCTTGAGAACTTCGATCGGGTGGTCACGTCATGAGAAGTTATTATTCAAAAGGGATAGTAGCCCTGAGGAAACCCCCCTCTACGGGTGAAACATGTTGGCTTTTATAGCCCTTGTCAACTACCATCCCGGTTAAGCTGAGTATTGATTTAATATTTCTTAGCAATATTTATGATATTTACCTTAAGTTATTAAAAAAAAGAAGAGAACAAAAATAATTCACTGTAAGACTCAACTAGTTTGACACTTTGACCGACCCAGTGACGACTGGGTGCATAAAGCCGGGGGTTATGATCTTTTATTGAACCCTTGGTGGCATCTCTGAGGGCCGTGAAGATAAACGAAAACTAAATAGTTGATACAAGGCATTTAAGGGAGGTTTAGAATACCGCCCCTATTTACAATATAAAACATACAAGTCATACAATGGACAATGACTTACAGGAACAAAAGGAATAGAGAGGAAGTACAATGGTATAAAGAAAAGTTCACAATTAAGAAGAAGACGAAGGAACGGGGATATGACCGGAAAAATCTTTTAAGAAAATAGAGGAAATTGAATGACTAAATGATCAGTTGTTTAGGTATGCTGAGGTAGGTACATTTAAGTTTCAAATGCATCCTTCGGAGCCCAATAGGAAAAGGTAGCTGAAAAAGCTTTATATGATGGAAATATTAGTTTTAGTCTATTTTGAGTTCCGTAATTAGAATATAGTGTTTTAGCCAATCCTACAATGGAGTAAGACCAAAAAGCAAAACAGATACTCCTTGTAATCTTGGGCAAATCACTTAACACTCTTGCCTTAGATACAAACTTAGGGGCTGATGGAGAAAACTATCTGAAACTGAAGTGTACCATACATGAACTGGCCACATATGTAATATAGAAAAGAGGTTGGGTGCGGAAGTTAACTTGTGCAAAACCCATGGGCGCTTACTGCATTAACATGAATGGTAATGAGGCCATTATGCAGCATAGCACAGAAGAGAACAATGGCTTTTAATGTATGCGGAATGTCAGAAATTTTTCACCAGGTGTGGGGCAGCATCGAGAGGTTTTAGTACCACTTTTGGGGTTCAACTTTTTCCAGGGACCAGAACAAGTGCCTGCAACTTTAAAAGACGGACAGGAGGTTACAGCTCATGAAAGTACCATATGACTATAAGAATAGCCTTATTTGGTCAGACCAATGTTTCACCTATTTTCAGTGGCAAATCCAGGACACAAATATCTTGCAGAAACACAAATAATAACACTTTATGTTACCGATCCCAGGGCAAGTAAAAGCTTCTATTATGCTTGTCTCAATAGCAAACTATGGACTTTTCCTCCAGGAACTTGTTGAAACTTTTTTTTTAACCCAGCTACACTAACTGCTGTTACCACATCCTCTGGCAACGAGTTCCAGAGCTTAACTGTTTTTTGAGTGAAAAAATGTTTCCTCCTATTTGTTTTAAAGGTATTTCCATATAACTTCATTAAGTGTCTCTCCTTGCGTTATGTCCCTCAGGATCTTTTCTCTCCTCTGTCTGCAGGCGCCAGGTGTAAGCAGGATAAGGACTGCGGAGCCTCAATGTGCTGTGCTCGACATCATGGTGAAATGATCTGCAAGAAGCGTCTCAAACTGGGTGACAGATGCTACATCCCAGAAGGGGGTCTCACCTTTAGCATCAACCAGATCTGTCCCTGTCACGAAGGTCTGATTTGCAGGATTGGGGAGCTTCCAAAAGAGTAAATACTAATTCTTTGTTTGCCCAGTATTGTTTCTCTTTCAAAGAGCTCTTAATGTACCAGTGAAATAAACTGTTCAATTGACTGCCATGTCTATAGCCGGAGCCCTATCATTTCTGACCATATTCAGACATAAGATTTGCCATACAGGCATAGATAGAAGGTCCATCAAGCCCAATATCCTGTTTTGAACAGAGGCCAATCCAGGTCTCAAGTACCTGGCAAGATTCCAAAGAGTAAAACATGTTGCTTATCTTAGGAATAAGCAATGGATTTCCCCCAAGTCCATCTTAATAATGGCTTATGGACCTTTGTTTTAGAAAATTATACAAACCTTTTTTAAACCCTGCTAAGCTGACTGCTTTTTTAAATCTACTACTTAGTAACTTCATTGCATGCCCCTAATCCTGGTATTGTTGGAAAGAGTAAACAAGGGATGCATTCCATTCAGTATTTTATAGACCTCTATTATATTTCTGCCGAGCCATCTCTTCTCCAGGTTGAAGAGCCCTAGCCGCTTTAGCCTTTCCTGATACAGAAGTCATCCTATCCCTTTTACCGTTTTTGCTTCCCTTCTCTGTACCTTTTCTAATTCTGCTAATTTCTTAGAGTTGTGTTCCTCAGGACACACCTATCCAGTCAGATTTTCAGGATATCTACAATGAATATACAAGAGATAGATGTGCATGCAAATCTATCTCATGCATATTCATTGTGGATATCCTGAAAACCTGACTGGCTGGATGTGCCTTGAAGACTGACCTAGTGAACCAGACATAGCCTGATGCCACTACCTGATGCCAGGACACATACATGGACTGCTTCTGGGCAACTTTTATGAAGGCAGATGAGTGAACAGTAGACTCTCTGTTAAACGGAACTCAAGCAACCAGAACTTTCAAGCAACCAGCAAAAAAAAAAAAAAATCTAAGAAATACTGTAATACTTTAAATAAAAATGAAAATAAAATCAATTTCTGGCAGAAATTTAAATATAAACTTGGCACGCCACACCTGAGTACACCCACACTTTCCCTAGTAGTTTGTCTGTATAGTATTAGTTAGGCCTATATTTAATAGTAACTCTCAAGCAATAAGAAACTACATTTATCTGACATCTATCAATCCCCTGGGTGCTAGTTAACTGAGAATCTACTGCAGTGAACTGTAAACTGTGTGCTGCAGTGAGATTCTGGGTGTGCCACCTCTCCTCCTCTTCACTCCCAACTCAAACCTCATCTCATTTTCCTTGAGCTCGAGGCCGTATCTGGAAGGCCTCCGAGCATGCGTGGATGTCGATGTGATGATGTTGTGCGCATACACGTTACATCATCATGCCGCCATCTATGCATGCTCGGAGGCCCTCCAGAGTCCAGACACAGCCCTGAGGTCAGAGAAAGCAAGTCAAGGTTCGTATGGGGTGAGGCTGGGGATGGGGTTGAGGGTGTACCACAGAAAAACATTTGCTCCATTAGTGTGCTAGAGCAAAAAAAAAATTTGTGGAACACTGGTGTATTGTATTCCAGACAATAGAAAAGCAATGTACTGTAACTTAGTTTACTACCATTGGTGGCCACCAGGTGGCTGCTTTTCAATGCTGTGACTCACTGTGCTCTTTCTTCTACGCCCTCCCCCATCCCCCACTGCAGGAAGGATTTTGAATACTGGCAGGAGGCAGAGGACTGGAGATGCCTGAGGCTTTTTTCACCTTGACACCAAACCTGAAGGCACGGTTTTATATTTATTCTTTGTACATACCATGTAAATACAAGACACAGCTAATGAATTTTCTAAATAAAAGGAGCTACAGAAAAGGTTTGTTCTCTGATTTGTTGAGATTTTAAAGCGTGCTTAAGCAAAGGTTGCTATATTGCAAAAGTATTTATTATTACAACTCCTGGCACATCCTGCCCTCCTAGTATAACCCAGCTCAAGTAAAGTACTGTATATACAAAAGAAGCAGAGTGTGCTACCTGCTGCTAACTGTGTCATATTTTGAAAGCTCACATAGCCAGCTATTAATCTTCTTACCATTTCACAGTTCTGCAGAGCTTCCAAGCTGTTCAGGTCCAGCAGAGAGATTTTAGGGCAACCCTGGAGTTCTGACAATGCCATCCTGGTGCATTATGGGACTTGCAGCACTGATTTCAATAGGTAGAATCAAGGACTATAAATCCTACACTGCTTTGAGATGTTAACTCAAAAACTAGGACTGGCCACAAAGTCTCTGACCTCGGACTAGGTATCTCAGATGTGCCTAAAGTAAACTTAAAGTAAGGCTGCCTCGGATGTGCTTTCCCATGGTTTTGGCAGCATTGTGGCCGTTTCTTGGAGTATGATTCATCGGGAGCAGGAATATGAGTTCTTGCATAGAGCTTTCATTTCACCAGTCCGAGCCTTTCGAGCGGGTTTCGCTGACAGGGATACTTGCCCTAAGTTTGCCTCTCCTGGAGCCACGTTGGGGCATATGTTTTGGACATGCTCTTGTATACAGCGGTTTTGGTCTCGGGTTTGGTCTTATCTTCGTTCGTTCCTGCCGAATTTGCCAGCTTGTTCTCCTTTGGTTGCTCTTTTTTATGTACTGGATGGGATGGGATCTCTGCCCGGAGGGCACCGTTTGTTTGTCCAGAAAGCTTTCTTACTGGCCAAACGGGCGATTTTAGTGTGCTGGCGGGAGCAGGCTATCCCAACGGTGGTACAATGGCAACGTTCACTCTTTGAATTGGCCTTGCTGGAGCGCCGGGCTGTGTCCGGTAGGGTTCCCCGTAGTTGGGATCGTTTTCAGGAGATTTGGGAGGCTTATTGGACGGCTTTACCGCATCGTTCTAGGAGTTTACTGCTTCACTCATAGGATATGGGGAACTGCACCTCTTTCTTTTCTGCTCTCTGGCGCTTGCTGCTTGTTTCCTCACTCACTCATACATATACATACCTGTGTTTTCCATACCTGTGTTTCTCTGACATCTTTCTTCTTGTTGTGCCATCCACGGGGGGGGGGGGGGGGCTGGGGGGGGAGGTTGGGTATTTTTGGGGTGATATTTGTAAAATCATTTCTGAGCACTTGATTCTTTATGGCACTGTGTGACTGTTGTATTTTTTGTTGATGCCTTGTACTTAGGGTTTGCCGTGGTGTATTATTGCTCTTTTGGCATGGCTGCCTTTTGTTGTGTTCTGTGTTTTTTCTTGATTTGCTCAATAAAATATTGTAGGACAGGATTAATTAGGGTTGCCAGACGTCCGGATTTATCCAGGTCATGTTAAAAATGCTGGGGCTGTTCTCCCTGGAGAAGAGGAGACTTAGAGGGGACATGATAGAAACCTTCAAAATCCTAAAGGGCATAGAGAAAGTGAATAGGGACAGATTCTTCAAACTGAGGGGAGCCACAAACACTAGGGGTCACTCGGAGAAATTGAAGGGGGACAGGTTTAGAACAAATGCTAGGAAGTTCTTTTTTACCCAGAGGGTGGTGGACACATGGAACGCGCTTCCGGAGGAAGTGATAGGCCAGAAATCTGTACAGAGGTTCAAGGAGGGTTTGGATAGGTTCCTGGAGGAAAAGGGGATAGAGGGGTACAGATAGAACTTGAGGTAGGTTATAGAAGTGGTCAGAAACCACTTCACAGGTCGCGGACCTGATGGGCCGCCGCGGGAGCGGACCGCTGGGCGAGATGGACCTCGGTCTGACCCAGTGGAGGCAACTTCTTATGTTCTTATGTAAGAAAGGCAACGGGAACTGTAATTGTGCAAGTGGTGCTGCTTGCCTAAAGTTTCCCTCTGACGCAGCTTCCTGTTTCCACCTGGGCGCATGGTGGGGTGGGGCGGGGCAGGGGGCCCAGTGTACTTGTGTACGAATTAATCCTGCCCTGGGCAGGGTGATGGGTCCAGATTTTGTAGTCTTGTTTTTTCTTCGGGACTGCAATGGAGAAATCAGAACTACAAGTTCTGGATCAAGCCTGCCCTGCAAATCTGAATCCAGCTGGCAGCCTTGGCCTGAAGCAGACATTCTCAAACTAGTCTTTAGGACACACATAGCCAGTCAGGTTTTCAGGATACCCACAATGAATATTCATGAGATAGATTTGTATACAATGGAGGCAGTACATGCAAATTTATTTCCTGCAGCAGAGGAGAGTGTGGTGTAGTAATTATAGCTATAGCACCCTGAGGTTGTGGGTTCAAACCCCACGCTACTCCTTGTGATCCTAGGCAAGTCACTTAACCCTATACTGCCTCATGTATTGTACATTAGATAGACTGTGAGCCTGCTGGGACAGATTGAGTACCTGAATGTAAACTACCTATACACTGTGTCCAAGCAGTATATCAAATCCCAGTCCCTTTCAATTTCCCCTTCATTGTAGGTATCCTGAAGACCTGACTGGCTAGGTGTAGGGTTGCCAGATTTTCCAATCGGAAAATCTGGGCCCCTAGACCCCCCCCCATGCCTATCCCCGCCCTGTAATGCCCTAATCCCGCCCCCCAGTCCTGCCCTAGCCCTGCCCCCTGCTGCCTGCTCTTGTCAGTCAGGGAGGAAGTCCACAGATACCATGCGATGATGTCACACGCACGTCATCACGTGGCATCCATACATGCGAGGACTGCCTCCCTGCTCAACACGATTTGAGGAGGCTTTTCAAAACCCAGACAAAGTGCCGAGAATATCTGGTAACCCTTGCTAGGTGTGGCTTGAGGACTGGGTTGAGAATTCCTAGCCTAAAGCAGTGTGGGCCTGTGTTTCAAAATATTTGTAGCTGGCTTTGGAGATTTCACTGGGCTGTTTAATCACTGTAATTGCCCAGCAGCCTCACCTCTACTTCCCCCCACCCCCTCTCAATTTTTAGCTCATTCAGTCTTGATCTGAGGAAGGGTATGTTAGCACCCAAAAGCTTGCCAAGAAATGAAGTTACTTCAATAAGAAGGGATCACTTTTTAAGTTTTTTTGTTAACTTTAACATGTCTGCCATGTTACCAGTTTCAGGAGAAAGACTCTTTCACTAGTCGTAAGAACATAAGAATAGTCTTAATGTTTAAGACCAATAGTCCATCTAGCCCAGTATCCCATCAAATTCAGGTCACAAGTACCTGGCAAAAAGTCATATAGTAGCAACATTCCATGCTACTCATCCAGGACAAGCAGTGTCTTCCTCCATGTCTGTCTCAATAGCAGACTATGGACTTTTCCTCCAAGAACTTGTCCAAACCTTTCTTAAAACCAGCTATGTTATCTGCTCTTACCACAACCTCTGATGATACGTTCCAGAGCGTAACTATTCTCTGAGTGAAAAAAAGATTCCCTCCTATTGGTTTTAAAAGTACTTCCCTGTAACTTCATCGAGTGTAAAAAAAATCAATCCACTTGCACCCATTCTACACTACTCAGGATTTTGTAGACTTACATCCCAAAGCAGTGTGGTAGTAGTAGTCCTTGATTCTGCCTACTGAAATCAGTGCTGCAGATCACAATGATGAGGTTGGCAGAAATCCAGGACTGGCTTAAAATTTCCCAACCGGAACTGAGTAACTTTGGAATCTCTGCTTTGAAGAGTTGTACTCCTTCCTTTGTTCGCCAGTGTTATTACACACACTTCATTCCAGGTAGTTCCCCTTTCCCTTATAACCACGCTGTCTCAAAATATTCTCCCATTAATAAACTGGAAGCTCCTTGCAATTCTAACTGACCTAGATTGACCCTTTCAAATAAACTAAAAAAAGAAAAATGAAGAAAAACTAGTGGTATGTGGATTTTTTTTTTTTCCCTAAACTTGTCAAATATTTGCTGAGAAGTGAACATCAAAAACAGGTTTGATAAAAGCAACCAACTGGTCTTGAAAACAGGCCCACACACCAGAAATTCTGTGATGTACAGAATGCGTCATGGCACCACAAGCAATGAGGGGTGAATGATAAAACCACACAGTTACAGTTAATGGCACTGGAGTGCGTAACTCTAACTGGTTTCACAACCCCACCAAACTCTGCAGAAGTGTGTTAAGTGCACCGACGGCAGCTTTCCTTCATGATGAGGAAGTGGCTTCTGCTGACACCTGTGCTAATGGGCCTGTCAGCTCGTGAGCATGTTTTGTTCACTAATGCATATGTAACCGCCACTTGGCACACAACTGGGTCTTCTAGCCATAGACTCATCCCAGTTCCCAAGTTCTGATACTTAAGCTGATGGCACTAAAGGCACAAAGTCACAGTTTGAACTATTTTTACTGACATTAAATTATTTTTACTGGTGCCTTTTTTTATTGTTATGAATATTGGTTGTAAATTTTACTGAATGAAATGCTCATCACTTGAGCACTAAACTCAAACTATTCATTAAATAAATGACAAATAAAAGATAAAAACTTGTTATAACCTCTGTGAAGTGCCGTCGTTATAAGGGGCTAGTTGCCCGGTGCGGCTTGCATTGAGAGAATAGTGTGCCCATGGTTGTGAGTGGTTAATTTGAGCAGGTTCATAAGAACATAAGAAGTTGCCTCCGCTGAGGCAGACCAGAGGTCCATCTCGCCCAGCGGTCCGCTCTCGCGGCGGCCCATCAGGCCCACTGCCTGAACAGTGGTCTCTGACTAATTTTACAAATTACCTCTAATCCTATCCCTCTAACCTTACCTCTACTCTTATCTGTACCCCTCAATCCCTTTGCCCTCCAGGTACCTGTCCAGACCCTCTTTGAAGCCCTGTAGCGTGCTTCTGCTTATCACATCCTCCGGTAGCGCGTTCCATGTATCCACCACCCTTCCTGGCATTTGTTCTAAACCTTTTCCCTCTCAATTTCTCCGAGTGCCCCCTTGTACTTGTGGTTCCCCATAATTTGAAAAATCTGTCCTTGTCCACTTTTTCTATGCCCTTCATGATCTTGAAGGTTTCTATCATGTCTCCTCTGAGTCGTCGCTTTTCCAGCGAGAAAAGCCCCAGCTTTTTCAATCTGTCAGTGTATGAAAGGTCCCCCCATACCCTTTATTAGCTTAGTTGCTCTTCTCTGGACTCTCTCAAGTACCGCCATGTCCTTCTTGAGGTTCCTTCCATGACAGTGTGAAAGTGAGCCCCATATAAAGGTAGTTATAGGCAAATAGTGAGAGATAGATAGCGAGGGGGCCCGTGCTTGTGTCCCATGATGCCCCAGGCAGCCTAGGCAGGATATTTAGAATAATTAATAAAAATGACAATTTAAGGAACTTTATATTAATGATACTGTGTGAAAGCAAATTTTATATTGGATAATGCAGTAATGTGACATGGATTTATTGTAGTATCCATTCCTCTTGATGAAGCCTATCTTGGAGAAATTCAGGTCTGAGTAGGGGAGAGTTTAATGCACATTTCACAGATGGTGGAGGAACGCCTGCGGAGCCATGCATGACTAAGCAAGGACATCCGAACAAGATAAATGCCAATTTGAGGACTGATTGAAACAGCGGGATTTTGTAGCTAATAATTTTACATTTACATTATGGGAATGGCACATGGAGGGACAAATGAGGTACAGTGATGGTCCCTAATTAAGGGGTCCTTTTACTAAGGCGCGCTAGCTGTTTTAGCGTGCAATATTAGTACACGCTAATGCGCCCATTATATCCTATGGACGTGTTAGCGTTTAGCACACGCTAATAGGCATGTGGGATCTCTTCATGGAGTGAATTAAGGGGATGGGTCATTAGAGTGGGCAGACTTGATGGGCCGTGGCCCTTTTCTGCCGTCATTTTCTATGTTTCTAATATTTAGCGTGCACTAAAACAGCTCGCATGCCTTAGTGAAAGGACCCCAAAAATCTTCATGTGGCTCCAGTGCAGGAGATCTAGGCATTGAGCACTTCATAGAGTCTATAACAAATTTTTATCTTTTATTTTTCATTTATTTAATTAGTAGTTTGACTTTAGTGCTTAAGTGATGAGCATATACTATATGCACTAAGGAATCTATAGGTTTGTACGCCTTTTTGTAGTTAACGGAATCAAATGCTACATACATGGGTGATGTGACCCTCATCGTTAGGGTGTCCAGAGAGAACTATGCTGTGCTCTTTTCCCTAAAACTTATCAGAAATTGTATAATATTGAAATGTAGATAATATGAAATTTACCTTGTGCTTATAACCTTAAAAATAACTATAACTAAATAAAAAGACGTTTGTTTTTCATACTCATCCAAACTTTTTGGAAGGAGATATTTGACTGGCTCTGGTTTGCCAAACTGACATCCTCAGAGCATTGCGTCAGTTTTAATCTGTTTCATTTGGTTGAAATTAGCACTATAGTAACATAGTAAATGATGGCAGATAAAGACCTGAACGGTCCATCCAGTCTGCTCATTACCTTATTTTCACGCATATAACGCGTGCGTTATACACGATTTTACAAACCGTGCATAACCTTGCGCGTTATACGCGTGAGCGCGTTTTACAACTTTTTTTTTCCAATCCGATCGGCATCCCCCCTGCGAACCGGCATCCTCCCCCCCCCCCCGCTCGCATCAACCCCCCTCCCCCGCGATCCTACATCCCCCCAGCACCAAACATCTCTTACCCGATTGGGCACCGGCACCAGCACCAATGCACAGGACGTGCCAGTGCCCGAAGATATTCCCTCGTTGGTTTGGGCTGGGCTGGGCTGGGCGGTGCGATGCAGGAGAGATAATCCTTCTTCCTGCGCCGGGCTGGACTAGGCTTTGAGCATTTGCGCATGCTCAAAGCCTTCTGGTCTCGCTCTCTCCGAGAATCTGGAGAGAATCTCGGAGAGAGCGAAACCAGAAGGCTTTGAGCATGCGCAAATGCTCAAAGCCTAGTCCAGCCCGGCGCAGGAAGAAGGATTATCTCTCCTGCATCGCACCGCCCAGCCCAGCCCAAACCAACGAGGGAGGATCTTCGGGCACTGGCACGTCCTGTGCATTGGTGCTGGTGCCGGTGCCCAATCGGGTAAGAGATGTTTGGTGCTGGGGGGATGTAGGATCGCGGGGGAGGGGGGGTGACGCGAGCGAGGGGGGAGGATGCCGGTTCGCAGGGGGGATGCCGGATCGGATTGAAAAAAAAAGTTGTAAAACGCGGGTAAGCGAGCGGGGGGGGGGGGGGGGAGGATGCCGGTTCGGAGTAAGCGGGAGGAGGTTTTAGCATGCGCGGTATACGCGTGTGCGCGCTATATTAAATTTTTTAAACATAAATTCATGTTCCCCGCGCGCTATACCCGTGTGCGCGTTTTACACGGGTGCGCGTTATATGCGTGAAAATACGGTAGTTATACCCATTAAAAATACATGTTTAAATTAACTTGTCTCTTTGATATTTCTGGGTCATAGACTGTGACATCCACCTAATATTGTCCTAGGTTTCTAATGCCAAAGTTGCCATCCAAGCTCACTCCAGCCTATCCAACCATCCTGTTTGAAAGATATCTACCATAAAGTCTGTCCAGTAACATCCTCATGCTTCAACATAGTGGAGTTCCCATTGATGCCCTCCCCAGCCCATCCTACACCAAATCACCACATATGTGACACAGAGATCTTCTATGTTTATCCCACGCTGTTCTGAATTCCATCACCGTTTTCCTCGTCACTACTTCCCTCAGGAGGGTATTCCAGGCTCTACCACTCTCTCCGTGAAAAGGAATTTCCTAACATTGCTCCCGAGTCTTCCTCCCTGCAACCTCAAATTATGCCCTCTAATTGTAAACTATTTTTATTGACAAAAAAGACCGGCAGAACCAGAAAACAACAGGTTACATAAGACAACTAACATAGGTGGGAGATCCGCTTAACAAAGCACTTCAGTACAAAGACATGCGTCATTTACAGCCACCAAATTATGCCCTCTAATTTTACCATTTTCTCTGGAAAAGTTTTGGTTTTATATTAAATTCCTTTCAAGTATTTAAACATCTATATCATATCTTCCCTGTCCCTCCTCTCCTCATAGATTTCAGATAATCGGGGGAGGTCGGTTTACTGTCTCCCTTCAGAAAAGCTCTGGTGACACTCCTCTGGTTTGCTCCATTAGTGCACTGCGATACTCAAGTAAACAGAAGGGAGGTGGGGCTGGAACCAATGAAGCTAATTCAAGAGAACAAGTGCACCCAAAGCACAAATAAAAAAGCCAAAAACAGAAAACTATTACTGTTGGGGGATTCCATCATCAGAGGCATTAACCTTGGAACACAAGGCGAGGAGACCAAAATAGTGAAATGTCTTCCAGGATCCTCAGCTACCAGGAGTTCCAGGCAAATACTGACTATAATTAAGGAAGAAATTAAGGATTTTAACACTGATGTTGTTATCCATCTGGGAACAAATGACCTGGCCAACAATTCCACACTTGCAGCACAGAAAGCTTTTCGGGAGCTTGGTGAGGGCTTAAAACCTTTTGTAAAGACTTTAGCTTTTTCTGAAATACTGCCTGCATATGGAAAGGGAGAGCAAAGAGTGAAAAACACAGAGGACTTTAATAGATGGCTCAAAGCCTGGTGTCATCAAGAAGGCTTCAGGTACATAGAAGGATGGGGAAATACATGGAAGGACAAGAAGCTATATTGCACTGATGGGCTACATATTACTACAGCAGGAAAAAGAAACCTTGCAGAGAAATTTAGACAATATGTTTCAAGGCATAAAAACTAGAAGATGGGGGTGGTATATGAATGAAGGACAATTATATAGACCACCCCGGCAAAAGAAAAGATGTGATAGTAGTAAAGATTGCAACATAAACAATATCAGCAACTCATTTCTTAGCATTGCAATGGAAAGTGAAACGAAACAAAAATCTATACGAAAAAGGAGATTAGCGCTGAAAAATAGCTGGAAAGCGATGACCACAAATGCTCGCAGTCTAAGCAACAAAGTTCATGATCTGCAAACCCTGATATTAGAGGCAGATCTAGATATTGTCGCTATCACAGAGACATGGTTCAGTGAATCACATGGATGGGATGCAAACATACCGGGATATAATTTTTTTAGGAAGGACAGAGATGGTCAAAAAGGTGGAGGAGTAGCTCTCTATGTAAAGATCAATATCCAAGCGACCGAAATGCAAGGGACCTGGGGAGAGGAAGAAGCGATATGGATCGCTCTGAAAAGAGAAGATGGAACTTCTATCTACGTGGGTGTAGTCTACAGACCTCCAACTCAATCACAGCAAATTGATAAGGATCTGATTGTGGATATCCAAAAGTTGGAAGGAAAGAGGAGGTGCTGCTGTTGGGAGATTTCAACCTGCCGGATGCGGACTGGAATGTTCCGTCTGCGGAATTGGAAAGAAGTAGGGAGATTGGTTGCACATTGGTTGCCCATCTTACATCGTATAACCTACAAAATCATATTGCTCACTTTCAAAATAAAACTCTCACATCAGCCTCTATATCTTGATAAGGTCATCATCCCCCAATGTTCCTCACGTACCTTGAGGTCAACAGACCAAAAACTTCTACGAATTCCTTCCGTAAAAGAGTTTTACTATACCCGAAAAATAAATTATACAGTTGTCGCACCAACATTATGGAATGCCCTACCACAACAACTTAGAGAAGAACAACATTTAGATAAATTCAAAAACAACCTGAAGATGTTCTTATTTCGTGACGCCTTTGCCTGTCCTTAAAGCCACCTTCCTTTTCTTCTCTTTTTCTTCTCTATTTCCCTTCTCTTTTTTTTTTTTTATATATTTTCTTTTTCTCTTCTTTTTCTTCTCTCCTTCACTTCGCTGATTCCAATTTATTTAACCAACTGCTTTAAAAAAAGCGACCCTTTCCAATATGTTTTTTCCCATTCCCACTTTTTCCCTTTCTTCTCCAAAACATGTAACTTTCCCCCCTCCTTTCCCTCTTATCCTCACTTTCATGTTAGTCAAGTTATGTTTTTGATGTTCACCCATCGGCTTTTTATATTTATAACTCTTTTCTCTTTTTATAATTTTATTGTAAACCGGCCAGATATCTGCTGATGTATATTAAAAACTTAATAAACTTGAAACTTAATAAACTTGAGATTCAAGTTTCAAGTTTATTAAAAAAATTTTATACCGCTTTTTCAAATTTTCTAGGCGATGTACAGCAATAATAAAAGAGATATCTTAAAAAAAAAAAAAAAATTAAGGTTAAAATAATTATACAAAACAGTATTAAATTAGTAGACATTTACGGTAGAACACATATACTAACGTCACACAGCTGGGAAAGAGGGACTGAACTACAATATTTGAATAAAGCACACTTAGGGATAAAACAATAGGTAGGGAAAGGGATTGTAGTTGATTTAGTCCTAAGAAGGACAGTTATATCCAAAAGCATCCTCAAATAAAAATGTTTTGAGTTTTGCTCTAAATTGCTTTGTCGAAGATTCCATTCATGAATGATTAGGCAATGAATTCCAAAGGTTACGGCGAAATTATTGGATCGCAATGTATTAATTAGTTTTAAAGTATTAATTAGTTATAAATGACCTGGAAACGGGGACGAAGTGTGAAGTTATCAAATTTGCAGATGACACCAAACTCTGCAGAAGGGTTAGAACTATGAAAGAATGTGAAGACCTGCAAAGGGACCTAAAGAAACTGGAAGAGTGGGCAAAAAAGTGGCAAATGTGCTTCAATATAGAGAAATGCATGGTCATGCATTTAGGGAAATGCATGGTCATGCATTTAGGGAAAAAGAACCCGATGTTCAGCTACACAATGGGGGGATCATTGCTAGGGGAAAGCAACCTTGAGAAAGACTTGGGTGTGCTGGTGGATACAATGAAATCATCGGCACAGTGTGCGGCAGCCTCAAAGAAAGCAAACAGAATGTTGGGTATCATTAAGAAGGGTATCACGACCAGGACGAAGGAAGTCATCATGCCACTGTATCGTGCAATGGTGCGCCCGCATCTGGAGTACTGTGTCCAGTATTGGTCGCTGAACCTCAAGAAGGACATGGCAATGCTTGAAAGGGTCCAGAGAAGAGCGACGAAAATGGTAAGAGGTATGGAAAACTTTTCATAGGCTGACAGGTTAGAAAAGCTGGGGCTTTTCTCCCTAGAAAAGCGGAGACTTAGAGGAGACATGATAGAAACTTTCAAAATTATGAAAGGCATAGAGAAGGTAGACAGGGACAGATTCTTCAGACTGTGGGGAACCACAAGTACAAGGGGGCACTCGGAGAAACTGAAAGGGGACAAGTTTAGAACCAATGGCCAGGAAGTTTTTCTTCACTCAGAGGGTGGTGGACACATGGAACACGCTCCCGGAGGTTGTGATAGGACAGCGTATGCTACGGCGATTCAAAGAAGGATTGGATAAATTCTTAAAGGATAGGGGGATTGAGGAGTACAGATACAAGTAGAAATAGGTTAGGAAGAGTATGTAGATAGAAGAAAAAGGGGATTATAGGGCTAAGTCAAGGAACACCTGACAGGTCATAGACCTGATGGACCGCCGCGGGTCCGGGCTGCTGGGCGCGATGGACCTCTGGTCTGACCCAGTGGAGGCAACTTCTTATGTTCTTATGGTACAACTAGGAGATTTTGAGATACAGAGCGAAGAGACTTAGGGAGTAGGGAGTAAGAAGCCTATAGATAAACTCTGGTTGACTGTGTGAACAAGTTGTAAAGGTCAATAATAGAATTTTATAACTAATTCTATGTTCGACAGGCAGCCAGTGAGCATTGATTAAAAGGGGAGAGACATGGTCGTATTTCTTTGCGCCATAAATGATCTTAATAGCAGTATTTTGTACTATCTGTAGGCGTCTTATTTCCTTTTTAGTAATGCCCTTATAGAGGGCATTACAGTAATCTATACAAGAAATTAACAAAGAATGGATTAATGTATTCAGTTTGGATATAGAACGTATCATTCTAAGACAGTGGAAACATTTCTGAACCACTGTACTAATGTGATTGTGATAAGAGAACTTGCAGTCAAAAGTAACTCCCAATAACTTTAGGGTAGGTACAACTTTAATTGGGATTGTGAAGGCCTTTCAAGAGGCTCTGCTCAGACAAATGGTGACAGAACCCATGAGGGAAAAAGCGATATTGTATCTGTCCTCACAAATGGAGAGAGTAGCTCTAATGTTCGAGTGGGTGCTCACCTGGGAAGTAGCAATCAAACGATTTGGTTTGATATAACGGCTAAAGTGGAGAGCAGCTACACGATACTTAAAGTCCTAGATTTCAAATGTATGGACTTTAATGCAATGGGAGAGTATCTGAAGAAAGAGCTGTTAGGATGGAAGGACATAAGAGAAGTGGAAAGACAGTGGTCTAAGCTGAAAGGAGCAATAAGAATGGCTACGGACCTTTATGTGAAGAAATTAAATAAAACCAAGAGAAAAAGGAAGCCGATATGGTTCTCCAAACTAGTGGGGGAGAAAATAAAGGTGAAAGAGTTGGCGTTCATGGAAAAAAACCCAAGAAGAGGAGTGCAGAAAGGTCTACAGGGTGCAACTGTAAGAAGCCAAGAGAGAGATACGTCTGGCAAAAGCACAAGCGGAAGAACAAATAGCAAAAAATGTGAAAAAGGGAGACAAAATTTTTTTCAGATATATTAGTGAAAGGAGGAAGATGAAAAATGGATTTGCTAAACTAAAAGATGCTGGGAACCGATATGTGGAGAGCGATGAGGAAAAAGCAAATGTGCTAAACAAATACTTCTGTTCTGTGTTCACAGAAGAAAATCCTGGAGAAGGACCGAGATTGTCTGGCAAAGTTACACGAGAAAATGGAGTAAATTCTGCGCCCGTTCACGCAGGACAGTGTTTATGAGCAACTTGAAAAAGTGAAGGTGGACAAAGCGATGGGACCAGACGAGATCCATCCCAGGATACTAAAGGAGCTCAGAGAGGTTCTGGTGAGTCCTATTAAAGACTTGTTCAACAAATCTCTGGAGACGGGAGTGATTCCTGGGGATTGGAGGAGAGCGGATGTGGTCCCTATTCATAAAAGTGGTCACAGGGATGAAGCAGGAAACTACAGGCCGGTGAGCCTCACTTCAGTTGTTGGAAAAATAATGGAAGTGTTGCTGAAAGAAAGGATAGTGTATTTCCTTGAATCTAATGGGTTACAGGATCCGAGGCAACATGGCTTTACAAAAGGTAAATCGTGCCAAACGAACCTGATTGAATTTTTTGATTGGGTGACCAGAGAGCTGGATCGAGGATATATGCTAGATGTAATTTACTTAGATTTCAGCAAAGCCTTTGATATGGTTCCTCATAGGAGACTGTTGAACAAACTTGAAGGGCTGAAGTTAAGACCCAAAGTGATGAACTGGGTTAGAAACTGGCTGTCGGACAGACACCAGAGGGTAGTGGTTAATGGAAGTCGCTCGGAGGAAGGAAAGGTGAGTAGTGGAGTCCCTCAGGGTTCGGTGCTGGGGCCGATCCTGTTTGATATGTTTGTGAGTAACATTGCTGAAGGGTTAGAAGGAAAAGTGTGCCTTTTTGCAGATGATACCAAGATTTGTAACAGAGTAGACACCGAAGAGGGAGTGGAAAGTATGAAAAAGGATCTGCAAAAGTTAGAGGAATGGTCTAATGCCTGGCAACTAAAATTCAAAGCAAAGAAATGCAGAGTAATGCATTTGGGGATTAATAATCGGAAGGAACCGGGAGGTTCCTTCCGATTATTAATGGGAGGTGAGAAGCTGATATGCACGGATGGGGAGAGGGATCTTGGGGTGATAGTGTCCGAAGATCTAAAGGTGAAAAAACAGTGTGACAAGGCAGTGGTTGCTGCTAGAAGGATGATGGACTGTATAAAGAGAGGCGTAGTCAGTAGAAGGAAGAAGGTGTTGATGTCCCTATACAGGTCATTGGTAAGGCCCCACTTAGCGTATTGTGTTCAGTTTTGGAGACCATATCTGACAAAGGACTTAAGAAGACTTGAAGCGGTCCAGAGGAGGGCGATGAAAATGATAGGAGGCTTGCGCCAGAAGACGTATGAGGAGAGACTGGAAGCCCTGAATATGTATACTCTAGAGGAAAGGAGGGACAGGGGAGATATGATTCAGACATTCAAATACTTGAAGGGTATTAACATAGAACAAAATCTTTTCCAGAGAAAGGAAAATGGTAAAACCAGAGGACATAATTTGAGGTTGAGGGGTGGTAGATTCAAGAGCAATGTTAGGAAATTCTACTTTACGGAAAGGGTAGTGGATGCCTGGAATGCGCTCCTGAGAGAGGTGGTGAAGAGGAAAACGGTGACTGAGTTCAAAGAAACGTGGGATGAACACAGAGGATCTAGAATCAGAAAATAATATTAAATATTGAACTAAGGCCAGTACTGGGCAGACTTGCACGGTCTATGTCTGTATATGGCCATTTGGGGGAGGATGGGCTGAAGAGGGCTTCAATGGCTGGGAGGGTTTAGATGGGCTGGAGTAGGTTTTGACAGAGATTTCGGCAGTTGGAACCCAAGCACAGTACTGGGTAGAGCTTTGGATTCTTGCCCAGAAATAGCTAAGAAGAAAAAATTAAAAAAATTTAAATTGAATCAGGTTGGGCAGACTGGATGGACCATTTGGGTCTTTACCTGCCGTCATCTACTATGTTTCTATGACACTGGGAAAAATAACAAATGAAAGGACCAGGAGACAAAAATGCATCTCCATTAATCAGAGGCAGGGGCAGCGCTTGGTTAAAGGAAAAGTAAATGCATTTTAAGTAAAAGTACAATGAAGAACTCATGAAATTAAAAAGTTATTGCCTAAGTAATAAAGTAAAAAGTAAAAATATTGTATCTACAATGAATGGAACTTGTTAACACTTTTATCCCAACTTTTACATTTCAATCTACTTTGCTTTTAGTAAAACTATCACTCGTGTGAGCCATTATTAAACCAGTATAGCTAACAAAGTGTTCAACAACTGTACTGACAGAAAGTGGATTGTTCAGTCCGATTAAAAATTTCCTTCAAATCAGGCCAGGCTGCAAAATTACTGATACCTTTTGACTGGGTTTGCAGATATTGATCAAGGGAACTGTTCCATCTTGAGGCCAGACAAGGCGACTTCCTCTCTAAAGACTATCAATGTAGTAGACAGTCACCCCAATGTAAAATTTTCTATCAGATGACAAGAAGTCTGTTGTGGTAGAGACATACTGTATCTGTTCACCAAGAATTGCTACCAACTTCAGCTTTATCCCCATTTCAAAGTGACGATTTATGGTTTAAATGTATTTTATATACCACCCTTCCTTAGACAATAGCAGAGCAGTTAACAAAATAATAATTGTTAAAAACAACATAGAAAGAAATCACAGAGGTAAAGAAGGGGGAGGGGAGGGATGGGGTGCAGGACACTACAACAAAAAGTGCAATTGTCCTGCACCACAGCCCTGTTGAAGCACCTTTTTAATACCAATTATGTTCTGCAGTGGATCCCAAAGAAATGCTGACTACGGTGCTAACTCTGACCCTCAGAAACCCAGATTCCAATCTTTCCGTAAGTCACGTATTCCCACCCTCTGGAGCAGGGGCATTTGCAACCCTCTGATCTATCATCTGAAAAGTCCAGGGTAATAACAAGCTAACAGCTGCATCCAAAGAACAAGGCAGCAGCTGATACTGTGAAGTTTATAGCCAGCGTGGAAGTATAGCTCTTGTGTTATACTAATTAACAAATGATGATATGGTTGTGTAACAGAAACATGTTGGGAACAGCTCCTTCCGCTTCCCCAGGCCTAAGATTGTCATGGGATTTCCAAGAAGACAGAATTAACGGCTGTGTTTGCATGAGTCAGCTCCTGACGTGGCAGGTGAGACCTGGCGGCAGCCACAAGAGCCCTTGTTACTCACAGCCCAGACAGAGCAGGGCGGGCCATGCAGCACGCATGGTTGCAGGTGCTCCGAGAGGCAGCACCTGAGTGGTGAAACGGATACAGGCTGTAAACATACATCCCTCTGATCTTGAGCTGAGATCAAACTTTAAGAAAATAAAAAAACAAGAGGGCATTCGGAAAAGTTGAAAGGAGGCAAATTCAAAACTAATGCTAGGAAGTTCTTCTTTACACAACGTGTGGTGGACACCTGGAATACAATTCCAGAGGAAGTTATAGGGCAGAGTACAGTACTGGGGTTTAAGAAAGGTTTGGACAAATTCCTGCTGGGAAAGGGGATAGAGGGGTATAGATAGAAATTTACTGCACAGGTCCTGGACCTGTTGGGCCGCCGCGTGAGCGGACTGCTGGGCGCGATGGACCTCGGGTCTGACCCAGCGGAGGCATTTCTTATGTTCTTATGTTCTTAACATCTGCACACCTTGGCCTGCACTAGGGTTACCCTATGGCTCCAGAAAAAGGACAGATTGAGACATCCAGGTTTTAGTTCCACTGAAAGCAATGGAAGTAAATTAAAGTAATGGAACTTAATCTCTTCCTCCCCAAAACACCAACCAAGTATTCAGATCCCTGAAATGTAACTTAATCTTATTTGTACTCCAACTGTAATCTATTTGTTATATCACGCAGTAACGTACAGTCAATTTAATATCCAATTTGCAAGTTCTTCCGGAATTAATCCAGGTACCTCTCCTCCCTCGTAACCAAACCACCCCCCCCCCCCCCCCAAAACCGTTGTAACTTCACTGGAAATATCCAGTTAGCTCTTTTGTAATCCGCCTTGAACTGCAAGGTATAGGCGGAATAGAAGTCCCTAATGTAAGTAAAGAGATGGAGACTACGGGTAGAGAATGACACAGGGACAAGTTTTTTCCCACCCCCGCAGGAACTCAATTTCTCCATCCTGTCCCTGCAAGTTTTGTTGCTGTCCCTGCCCCATTCCTATAAACTCTGCCTGAAGCACACAAGCCTCAGTCCCTTATGATTTTAAAGTTTTTGAGGCTTGTGCAGATGAGGACAGAGCTTAGGCATTGGTGGAATGAGGCATTATGACATCACAATCTGAGCTCTAGAATGTTGCTCCTTATGATTTTTAAGTGTTTGAGGCTTGTGCAGATGAGGACAGAGCTTGCAGGAATGGGGCAGACACAGGAAAAGAATTCGCCAGGGCCAGGAAAAAATTTGTTCCCGTGTCATTCTCTAGAAGAGACATCTAGATTTTACTTCCCTTCAAAGCAATGGGATAAAATCCGGATGTCTCAATCCATCCTCTTTTTTTCTGGAGCCATATGGTAACCTTAGCCGCTGCATTTTCCTTCTGTTCTTAAAAACTTATTTTAGGGTCAGCCAGGGTAGGGGATAGCAAAGAACTCTGGGTTTGATTTCTCAGCTGGGTGATGCACAGGCGGGGCTCACAGCCCCTGCCCTGGAGGGGTCTCAGGACTAAGTGCATGGCAACACATCATAGTCAAACTTGGGGGGGTCTATGTGTGTCCAGCCATACCTGGAGATAGAAACATAGAAGAAACATAGAAAAATGACGGCAGAAAAGGGCCAAAGCCCATCAAGTCTGCCCACTCCATTGACCCTTTTGTTTGATTTTGCTCACCACCCCCTGCCCTCACCTCATTAGAGATCCCACATGAATGTCCCATTTATTTTTGAAATCTGCCACGCTGTTGGCCTCAATTACCTGCCGTGGGAGTTCATTCCAATGATCGACCACCCTCTCAGTGAAGAAATACTTTCTGGAGTCTCCATGAAATTTCCCTCCCCTGATTTTCAGCGGATGCCCTCTGGTGGAAGAAGGTCCTATAAGACGGAAGATATCCTCTTCCACCTCGATACGACCCGTGATATATTTAAATGTCTCGATCATGTCCCCTCTCTCTCTTCGTTCTTCAAGTGAGTACAGCTGCAATTTATTCAGCCTTACTTCATACAGAAGATCTTTGAGCCCCGAGACCATCCTGGTGGCCATCCGCTGAACTGACTCCATTCTCAGCACATCTTTCCGGTAATGTGGTCTCCAGAATTGAACACAATATTCCAAATGAGGTCTCACCATGGATCTGTACAGTGGCATTATGACCTCTGGCATCCTGCTGATAAAACCTCTACGGATACAACCCATCATTTGCCTTGCCTTAGAACCTGGTCACCAGCTGAGAACCACTGCTGCAGTAACTGGAGCAAGTACACAGTTTAGCAATTGACAGCAGAACAGATCACTCTTTCTAAAGCTGTCAATATTTATTTATTTATTCAATTTTCTATACCGTTCTCCCAGGAGAGCTCAGAACGGTTTACATAAGAACATAAGAAGTTGCCTCCGCTGAGGCAGACCATAGGTCCATCCTGCCCAGCGGTCCGCTCCCGCGGCGGCCCATCAGGCCCATTGCCTGAGCAATGGTCTATACCTATCTATACCCCCCAATCCCTTTTTCTTCTAGGAATCTATCCAAACCTTCTTTGAAACCATTTAATGTTTTCTTGTCTACAACAGCCTCTGGAAGCGCGTTCCATGTATCCACCACCCTCTGAGTGAAAAAGAACTTCCTAGCGTTTGTTCTGAACCTGTCCCCCTTCAATTTCTCCCAATGCCCCCTTGTGCTTGTGGTGCCCCTTAATTTGAAAAATTTATTCAGGTACTCAAGCATTTTTCCCCTGTCTGTCCCGGTGGGCTCACAATCTATCTAATGTACCTGGGGCAATGGGAGGGGATTAAGTGACTTGCCCAGGGTCACAAGGAGCAGCGTGGGTTTGAACCCACAACCCCAGGGTGCCGAGGCTGTAGCTTCACTCTCCCCTGGAGAGCATAAAACGTTTCAAGAGTATTAGATGACGTTGAAGAGATTCTATTTTGTTAGCAGCTGCTGTAGAAAGGCCAGACTAGAAACTGCAATTCCAGCTGCTTCACAGAGTTGCCAAGTTATCCAGTCCTGGCTTTGAACTGACATTCCAAAGCAATGTGGGCGTTGACAAGGGGCAGAATCAGGAACTACAGCTATGTTGCAGGTCCCATAATGCATACCGTACCATACAGTTTCTTAGATCCTGCAATTTTCAATTGTGGCTTACATTGAGATTGGGATCAGTTATTACATTAGCAATTAGACAATCAGGAGGGGATGTGTCAGAAATCCAGGAGGTCCAACATCTATCTCCTGCAATCATAGGAGGCAGCTCTATGGTTGCCAGAGGTGCTGAGCACCCCCACTATTGAGCAAGCTCCTCCACTGTGTTCAGTAAGGGGTCATTTCTATTGTGCTTAGCACCCCTAATCATTTTGATATGTTGGCACCCATGCCTGGAATCAGAGCTGGCTCAAGGGACTAGGGCACCCTGAACCAATTTTTGCATTGGTACCCCCAACTCCTCACTCTGGCATCTTTCTCATTAACCCCTTACCCTGTGATCCAGTATCTCTTCCACTCAGGTCTCACCTCCTGCTGGACCAGGTGAGGCACTGGCTCAGGGCACTGATAAAAGGTGCCAAAATTCCAATCTAGCATCTATCCCTTTTCTAGAGCAGTGGTTCCCAACTCTGTCCTGGAGGATCACCAGTCACTCATGTTTTTGGGAGAGCCCTACTGAATATGCATGAGAGAGATTTGTATCTAATGGAGGTTTCAGGCATGCAATCTGCTCCATGCATATTCATTAGGACTATACTGAAAACCTGACTGGCTGGTGGTTGTTTAAAGGTAGATGGACTAGGATTTTGGTGCCCTTTAGTACCGGTACCCTGGGCTAGGGCTTCACCTGGTCCATAAACTAAGCCAGGCCTGCCTGGAATTGGGTAACTTAGCAGCTCTGGCTCCAAGGAAAAAGTCAAATATATCCCTGTGATACGGATGCAGCTGTGTACATCCCTGAAAGGGGGTAATTTTATAACAGGGCAGGAAGATGCCTGCATCTTTCTAAAATCCTGCAGTAACTGCACCTAGATTGAAGGCATGAACATTCCACCTGGTGCAAGGCACAAGGTGATCAGGAGGTGTCGATAGCCACACAGAGTGCAAAAATGATTTTATAAAATGCAAGGGCCTCTGGGTAAAAGTGACTAAAGTCTCAGATCCAAAATGTTGAGAATGTAGAGTTTTTCATGGCATGGGTCCATAAGCAGTCTGCAAAAGTTACGTTTGAACTTCTGTAATATTTTTTTCCACATAAAAAGGATGGGTTTTGGTCTGTTGTATTGCATATTGTTTGCTCTAACAGAATTAAAACCTCACTTTTCCCCCCAGAGGTGATCACAAATTACCCCCTTAAAGGGTAGGAAGACCTGGAAATAGGTAGACATAGGACCAGGGCCCTGTAGATCCATAACTTAGAAAAGACCACTATAGGAACATCACTTGGAATGCACTCTGATCTGATACATCATATCCCATGTGCTAGGCCAGAGAACTGTTTTTATACTGGGATAAGACTGCACAAAATAGCATTTTCTCACTTCTTTATACCTCATATTTTTGGGGGTTGGATATAAACGTGATGGGAAACAGCACTCATAACACAGGAAACGGCTCTTCCCTCTTCCCAATAAACCTGATTAAAAAGTCACCTTTTCCTCTCCATAGTACTGGAGAATAGGTGTTACGTCTATAAAGTTTAACTAGCACAAAACACCCCCCAAATCCAGGCTCCTTTCCTTCTAAAATCCCACTTCAAACCTGTAGAGTCCTTCTTCCATCACTTCAGACATTATTTTACCAATTCTTTTTTATTATTTTATACTGTACATATTAAAAAAGCAGCCATAACTCAGTTTCACACCTTCTCTCATTCATGTTAAATAAGACACATTGGCCCTGGGGCCAGCCGTTGATACCGATTTGTAAAAGTACTAGTGCCATCATTCCTGGGGTCCTCGCCCTGCAAACACAGAAGGAAAACTGGGGGAGGGAAAGGACCAGGCGGAACCTTTCACCTGCCCCAGTGAATACTGTAGTCACCCTCAGAGGGCAACCTCCTTGGAGAACAGAACAGAGGACCCCACACTTTCACTCTAAGCTTACTCGAAATATTAAAAGACTAGCAGAACTATTCTACTCTGATAAAGATCTGGGGGCAGTGGGGTGAGGGGGAGCACCATTATGTCAGCATGGGTTCGTGTTCCATGTGTAACAGTTTCCATTCCAGTCTACAGAATCCATTGGGGATAAAGTTCACTTAATAAAATCTCTAGGCCATTTCAGGGAATCTTCCCCACACAAGCACTTATGTCCGCACCTTCCTTCCAAGACAGGCACTAGGACCCTGTGCAAGAGCTGCTGAGGTAGGAAGACAGGAGAAAGAACAGTCCCTCTCCAGTTCAGCTAGGTAAATAGGCAGAAGGACATGAAGCATGGCCAGGATCAGTGAGAGGCAAAAGCAGGATTAGAGCTTGGCTCTGCTACAGACACAACTCCCTACTTATCTCCCCAGCATGGGAAGCTGTGGATGTTTCCACCAACATGGCACAGAGCAACTGGCTAATTTTAATCTTTCTTCTCATGCCACCATTTGCTGGATTTGACCGATGAGGGGGGACGTTTCAGAACTCATTGCGCTGTGCATAGAACGTAATGTCAATCAGTATCCAACGATTTGCGCTCGATGAGCAGACCAGTGCTCTCTGCACAGTGAGTAAGACAGACATCAATGAACAAAGTTGCCCTGCACTGCAGTGACTTCTTTAAAGGCAGCAGCGGGAAAGTTGTTGAATGGTTTAAGGTCTCCTGTGCACTGCAAAAGCAGTGCTCCAAAGAGGTGGAGTGTGCCACAGAAATGCTTTGTAAGAGCTCCATCTCGCTGCCTCTGCTGCTGGAGGCTTCAGCACTCCCATCGACACCATTCTCCAAGTCTTTATGTCTTTTAAGAGCCTCCATGATGTCCTGAAGGAGCAACGGAGCAGAACAGACAGGTCGAGTTCCATCGCAGCTCTAGCTTATTGGCAAATGTTTCCTGAAGGTATGGGGGTGGGGAGGAGGGACAAGGGATCAGCAACCAGCAGACATATGGCCTCCCAGTAGGTCCTTTTGGCAGGTCTCCGCTTCCATGGCTCCTACACATATGAAGCTCACAAATAAACCTCAAGTAGGAAATACCGAAGGATTATTCTTCCAGCCCTCAGCCTGTCATCTGAGCCCAGCCTCACTACTTAAATATAATTATCCATAGAACGCTGGCCTCCAAGTCTTAAAATGATATAGAATACAAAAACAAGATCAAAGTCTTTTGTGTATAAAAAAATAAATAAGATGTGAGATTTCGGAACAGTTCTGGGGAGCAGAGGGCACGTCAGTTTGCTGTAACTCGTGATTTCATCCATTCAAGGCCAGCCGGTAACCTATAATAGGAGAAATAAAAAATGCATAAAAATATAACAAATGCAACTATTTAAGGATTTATTTACCACCTTTTTGAAGGAATTCACTCAAGGCGGAGTGCAGCAAGAATGTGTCAAAAATTACACAACAGACAATTACAGCAGTAACATAAGCTAAGAGGACTGATTGAAAAGTAATGAGGGAATGTGTAGTGCAGTGGTTAGAGCTACAGTCTCAGCATCCTGAGGTTGTGGATTCAAATCCCATGCTGCTCCTTATGACCCTGGGCAAGTCTCTTAATCCTCCATTGTCCCAGATACATTAAATTGAGTTTGAGCCTACCAGGACAGATAGGGAAACATGCTTGAGTGCCTGAATGTAAACCACTTATAACCTAAATGGTATATTCACTTCCCCCTCCATATTCGCGGGGGTTAAAGGCAGAGCCGGCCCATGAATATTAAAAAACCGTGAATAATATTCGAGCTGGTTCTGCCCCTAACCCCCGCTTCCCCTAGTAATTTTAAGCCATGAAAGCCCCCCACACCTTAAGCCTTATCTGGTGGTCTAGCGGGTTTTCGGGACAGGAGCGATCGTCCCACGGTTCTGCCCCATGCAGATCGCTCACAGGAAATGGCTCGAGAAACTATGGGAGCTCAAGGCAGCCATTTCCTGTGAGCGATCTGCACGGGGCAGGAGCGAGGGAAGATCGCTCCTGCCCCGAAAACCCGCTAGACCACCAGATAAGGCTTAAGGGGGGGCTTACACGGCTTAAAATAGCCTGAAAAATGAAAATGCATTTTTTATTTTAAATTGCGAATAAGCGAATCCGTAGATACGAAAGTGTAAATGCTAAAATAATGAGACTGGTTCTACTTTTCTTTCCAAGAAGTAGATGTTGCAACTCTGTACTGCGTCTTGTGAAACTCATACACTGACGTTTCTGAACCTGCAGTTGGACTGTTGTAGTCTTCATTGTTGGGACACAGCAAGAGTACGCCATAGGTGTGTGATTGAATTTTGTGTTAAATTTGAAAAGAGCAGCCATGAACCTCTTGAAATGTTATGGAAGGCAAAATACAAAATTCAATCATATTTATTTATTTATTTATTTAGATTTTTATCCCGTCCTCCCAATAGCTCAGAACGGTTTACAAATGAACATACACAGTGCGGAGTAACTAGACATATACGTAGTACAACAGGTTTAGTGGTTGGATTTATAGTTTTTGGAGAGAATTAAATACAGGGAGATTAAGCAGAGAGAGAGAAGGGGGAAATACAGTAGTTTAATTTAAGGAGAGTTATAAGCGTTTAGGTGCAATTTTTTAATGGATAGAGTAAGAGAGGGTCATACTGGAATTTCGGGAAGGTGATAGGAGAGTGGAGGGTGGGGCTTAAGGGGGGGAGAGATAGAGGAGATCTTTAATTGAAGAGGAGGGTTTTTACCGATTTATGGAATGTTAATAATGAGTTCTGTTGTCTAAGTTGGGGGGGGGGAGTTGGTTCCAGAGGTGTGGAATGAAGTGGCTGTACTCTCACAGATACATCTTCCTCATCTGCTGTGATAAACCATACATTTTTTTTCTCTATCCCTGCAATTTAATTGCATAATGAGCCGCAGCTATCCGGAAAACCTGACTGGCTGGTGGTCCTTCAGGAGAGGGTTGGAAACCACTGCTCTAATTATCAATGCTAACTGGAAATTTGAATTCAAAATGTACAACTTTCAGCTACTACGTTATAAAGATGCGTGTGTAAATTTTTACATGTGGATAAAAAGGAGTGTGACCATGGGCAGGCCAGAGGCATTCCTAGAATTTGCACGCAGTGTTACAGAATTAGGCAGATCTGTGTGTAATTTAGGTGTGGATTCCAATGCCTATAAATACACCCAACTCATAAGAGCATAAGAATTGCCATACTGGGACAGACTGAAGGTCCATCAAGCCCAGTACAGTGGAACCTTGGTTTACGAGCATAATTCGTTCCAGAAGCATGCTTGTAAACCAAATTACTCGTATCAAAGCGAGTTTCCCTATAGGAAGTAAGGGAAACTCGCTTGATTCGTTCCCCCCCCCCCCCCTGAGGCCAGCAGCGCTGCTCCACCCCCCCTGAGAACCGGCATTGCTCCGCCCCCACTCGCAAACACCCCCCCCCGCGCAAACCGGCATCCCCAGCCAGCCCGAACAGAAGCCTTACCCCATCTGGCACCGGCATGCAGCCCCAGGACGTGCCGGTGCCAGTGAACGAAGATCCTTCCTGTTACCTGGGCCTTGAGCATCTGCGCATGCTCAAGGCCTTCTGGCTATCGCCTGTTTATAAATGGAATCCCCTGCGGCGGTGGTGGTGAATGCATTAGGTGCAAGGGTGGAGAACTGTTCGACCTGCAATAGGGAGGGAGGGTGGCTGCTGGACTCGCGAGGGGGGGGCTGCTGCACCCACGATCGCGAGGGGGGTGCTGACCCGGAGGGGTGGGAAGGGAAGCAACTCACAGCAGATCCTTTACTGCGGGGACAAGGCCATTCACTGCTCCATGGAGTGGAGGCCTTGTCCCCGTACCCGCAGCTACCAATTGATTTTTTTTCCCCCCCATTCCGGCGGGTTACAGTTATTCTCTAGTCCAGAGCTAAGGCAGAGCCAGAAGTTAGCCGATCTGAAACGCTGTGCCTGGATAGCTGTCCAGGTTCTGGCACTGAATGCCAGTGGTACTGGGATAACTTCCAGCAGTCGCTGAATATTTGAATACTTAGCGCTAGTATTGGGGTATGGCCTAGGGTTGAATATCCAAATGCAAAAAAAAAAAATCTGTGGTGACCAGTGTTTAAAATACCGACACCCATGGGCTAAACAAATATTTCCCAAACTCCTAGAAGCTAGATTAAGGAACAGAGCTCATCCTGTAGCTAGGTCTTTCCGTCCCTTTAACACTAGCAGAGATTCACTAGGAGGGGAATCTGCTCCCTGCCCCATGGAGCTGCTATGGGTGTGACCTAATCTCAGGGCCGCTGCCTGTGGACTTTTGGTATTTCCCCAACTACCTGCTCTGTACTCACAGCCATTCGTACTAGTGTCAGTGACTAACAAAAGCCTTGCTTCTAAATTGACATTCCTTAATACATGTCAGGTGCTATTGGCTCGTGCTCGAGTCCTAGCAATTTGATGGGCTACAAATCTGAAAAGAGATCTGTTTTGTGCTAGTCCAATAAGATCCTCCAGCATCATGCCCAAGATTATACATACCTTTAAACCTAGAAAAGTAGCAGTGTGAGCATGGATCTGCTCCCTCCTGTGTGCATGTGCCACATTTGTGCCCGACTCCTCCTTCTGTGTGCCTGCATACCTGTCCCACCCCCTGGTATGCCTGCACCACATTCACCTGCAGTGCACCTGCCCCTACCCATCCCCCTTTGCACACACAGCTTGCGTACTTACCCCTCCCCTGTGAGTGCACAGCACCCTTGGATGTGCCACGGATGGTCTTTGATGGAGCTGAGGGTGAGGAACTTGGAAATCTCAGAGGTAGACATGGAATTCTTCACATCTTGCTTGTTTGCAAAGATCAGAACTGCTGCGTTCTGCAGATCCTGGAGGAACACACATATATTGTGATCCTTCTGCGACATTCTACCCCCCACCCCCACCCCCGAAATGAGGAATCTCATAGTCCTTCACTCCTTCTCCAGAGTTCACCTGTCTCCCCACTAACCTACCCTGCATGGCGAAAGGAAGTCAACACATTCTGGCCGATGTAGGAAAAAGAAAACTGTATTGCTTGGTTTCTCTTTAATGAACTTACTGCGTTTTTTTGCCTCTGAAAATTAGGGAGCCTGAGCTATGCAGAAGTCCAATATGCATTCTGATGGGATATGAATAAATTTCATGTACCCCGTTCTGAGCTCCCTTGGGCGAACGGTATAGAAAATTGAATAAATAAATAAATAAAATATTTCCTAAATTACAATTAAGCACTTAACTTATTTTGAGTATAAATGGACTTCCTTCCTTCTGCCATTGCAGGATAGTAATACTCTAAAGCACAGATGGGAAAGAGGATAATGAGGAGGACTGGGGGGGGCATCTCACCTCATGTGCCAGCATCTTGTACAGTTCTTCTTTTGTTACTGTCAGTCTCTCTCTGTCTGTGCTGTCGATCACAAGGATAACAAACTAGAAGAAAGAGAATAAAATCGGGTCACCTTTCACATCAACTTTACTGAAGATCCACATTGAAGACATCTGGTCCCTTTTAACTGAAGGATCACTGATTCATGAATGTATTACCCCAAGACCAGAAACATGATGGCAGATAAAGGCCAAATAGTCCATCTAGCCTGCCCATCTGCAGTAATCATTATCTCTTCCTCTCTCTAAGAGATCCCACGCCTTCTTGAATTCAGACACAGTCCGTCTCCACCATTTCTTCTGGGAGACTGTTCCACCCATCTACCACCCTTTAGATTACTCCTGAGCCTATCACCTCTTAACTTCATCCTTTGCCCTCTCATTTCAGAGCTTCCTTTCAAATGGAAGACTCGACTCATGCACATTTATGCCACTTAGGTATTTAAATGTCTCTATCATTTCTCCCCTCTACTGCCTTTCCTCCAAAGTATACAGATTGAGATCTTTAAGTCTGTCCCCATATGCTTTAGGATGAAGATCACGCACCATTTTAGTAGCCTACCTCTGGACTGACTCCATCCTTTTTAGATCTTTTGGAAGGTGTGGCCTCCAGAATTGCACACAATATTCTAACTGAGGTCTCACCAGAGTCTTATACAGGGGCATCAATACCTCCTTTTTCCTACTGGCCATACCTCTTCCTATGCACCCTAGTATCCTTCGAGCTTTTGCCGTCACCTTTTCAATCTGTTTGGCCACCTTAATATCATCACATGCAGTTTCACCCAAATCCTGCTCTTCTGTCATGCATATTAGTTCTCTACCCCCTAAATTGTAGGGTTTCTTTGGGTTTTTGCAGCCCAAATGCATGACCTAGAAGCAGGTCTGGCTACTGTGCTCTCAAAGGTCTGTCTTTCCTGTTGATGAATGTTTTCCCTGGAAGGCAGGGTGGAAACTTGCCACCTGCTGCTTTCCAGAGAACTAGCAAACCTGCCCATTTCAGCTGTGGACCAAAGTCCCAACAGCCGAACCCACCACCAATCACTGTATGAAATATTTTATAAGTAATTTGTATCAACTGAAAATTTTTCAATATATAAATAAATTTCAATATATTTCAATAAATTTCAATAAATTTCAATAAATTTCAATATATAAATAAATTTCAATATATATATTCAATATATGTAAAAAATTTCCAAAAAGTGTTTGACTTAACTTGTGCAGTCTCACGGGTCCCGACATGGACCACGTTTTGTGGAACTTTTTCAAGGAACCCACAAAAGAGTTGAAGTTCTACTTAACTGTCACCGTGCCATTCTATCATATCAGCAAAATTCAGCGTGGAAAATCTCAAAACTGCTTGCTGCTTTTCATTACATACTGAGTGTATGAGAATTTAAAGCTAACCTAACATCCAGGCTAATGGACATCTAACTGGAGACTATTTGTTGGTTAAGTTACAGGATTTTTGATCTCCACATTCCTACATGTTACTTCTTTACAAATAATTTCCCTACTCTTTTTATTTTGACTACAGAATAATCAGACAGAAAAGGTGAAAGACTGCATAACCAGAGCTGTGAGCAGTTTACTGCTCCAAGCCAGCTGAGGCATACATTCTCTGCTTCTAAAGTCCCTTCCAACTACAAATGAGGAAAGGCACATTGTCAGGATCTCAGCAGGGTAGAACTTCTGCCCTACCCTTCTACCCCTCCCTCCCCAGCTCAGCCCTAAATGCATGTACCTTATGCATGACACCAGGCATGGGGAAGAGGAGATCTTTCTGCCACACCCGCCTGTGAACAGAAAGGGTTCTTCTGGACATGATCTCAGTTCCTGGGTTTTTTTTAAACTTGTTCGGATTAGCTCTTTCAAATAGAACATATTGTTGGAGCTAACATTTAAAAAGGAGGCAGCTTAGCTTGAGATTTGACATATGGCCTACATCAGACAAAACAGTTTACAGAAAAATTTTTTAAAAAAGGAAGAATGAAGGAAGAGGGGCTTAACGAGATTGGAAGACTGGGCAAGAAAATGGCAAATGAGTTTTAACACTGAGAAATGCAAAGTCATGCATGTAGGGAAAAAGAACCCGATGTTCAACTATAAAATGGGGGGATCGTTGCTGGGGGTGAGCAAACTTGAAAGAGACCTGGGGGTGATGGTGGACACAACATTGAAAGCATCAGTACAGTGTGCGACAGCCTCAAAGAAAGCGAACAGAATGTTGGGTATCATCAAAAAGGGTATCACGACCAGGACGAAGGAAGTCATTTTGCCGCTGTATCGGGCAATGATGGTGCGCCCACATCTGGAGTACTGTATCCAGTACTGGTCGCCGTACCTCAAAAAGGACATGGCGGTGCTTGAGGGAGTTCAGAGAAGAGCGACAAAGTTGATAAAGGGTATGGAAAACTTCTCATATGCTGAAAGATTGGAAATGCTGGGGCTATTCTCCCTGGAAAAGCGGAGACTTAGGGGAGACATGATAGAAACCTTCAAAATCATGAAGGGCATAGAGAAGGTAGACAGGGACAAATTCTTCAGGCTGTGGGGAGCCACAAGCACAAGGGGGCACTTGGAGAAATTGAAAAAGGACAGGTTTAGAACAAATGCTAGGAGGTTCTATTTCACTCAGAGGGTGGTGGACACATGGAACGTGCTCCCGGAGGCTGTGATAGGCCAGAGCACGCTACAGGAGTTCAAGGAGGGTCTAGATAGGTTCCTAAAAGAAAAGGGGATTGAGGGGTACAGATAGAAGTAGAGGTAGGTTATAGGATTAGACAGAAACCACTTCACAGGTCATGGACCTGATGGGCCGCCGCAGGAGCGGACCGCGATGGACCTCTGGTCTGACCCAGTGGAGGCAACTTCTTATGTTCTTAAGAGAACAGATCATTGGATAAAGCAGAGACTCATGTGATTCAGCATGAGGAATCTTCTAAAAGATAGATACTGTTAAAACTGGGAAGTTAAAATATCCTGTAGAACGGAGGAGGTAAAAGCAAGGTGACTCAGGTTAATTTAAGTAAAGAACAAACCTAACAGTTTCTAAATTACCTCAGTTAACTGCCGGTAAGTGTTGTGAATAATCCCACCCCAGCCCCCTTTTACAAAAAAACGCAAGAGGTTTTCAGCGCTGGCCAGCGCTGCTCCGATAGTCATAGAATTCCTAGGCGCGTCGGAGCAGCGCACAGCATTCAGCGCACTGGCCGGTGCTAAAAATCCCTTGCGTGGCTTTGTAAAAGGAGGGAAAATGAGGCAAAGAAAAAGAACAGTTATGATAAAATCTACACGAGGCAAAGAGATCATTTAAAAAACATCTCGAACCCAGCCCCCAAAAAACATATTTCAAGTTGAGAGAGGTTGACAGAAGACCAGCATTCAGCTGTGAAAGATGCTATCAATGCTCAAAAAAGTCCTTAAATAGGAAAGTAAGAACTAAAAGAAAATAAGAGCAAAAGATCTGGAAAATAAGATGTGAAACATGAATAACGTGACCATTTATTTTTTTCCTAAAAACAGGACATCTGCTAATTTTCAGTCCCGCCCCAGCCCGCCCCCAATTTCTTCCATTCATTTTTCATGTACTACTATTAAATATTTATAAAGCACTACCAGACGTACGCAGCCCTACACACAATATCTTATTAATTCATAATGGCAACCATAAAATTTAAAAAAACCAAAAAAAACCACAAAACACTTCTTTCCAGGGCTCCCTCTGCTTCCCGATCTACTACTAAGTTTTTTTCAAATCTGCAGTGGGCCACAGCTACTCAGGGAGCACTTGGGTGTAAACAAGAGGCGGTGAAAGGGGCGAAGCCTGCACTTTTCTGTGAGAGTGGGGGGCAGTGCCCCAGAGCCAACCCAGGATCGAAATAAGCATTCAAATGCGTTTTTGTTTGGCACGCAAATGACGGGTCACCCTCAACAACAGCAGCTCTTGACCGTGCTCATAGGAGATTCCCAAGGCGGAGCTGCTGATTTCGTAAGGGCGGAAAAAATTTCATGACACTGGCAGGAAGAAACGAAGAGGAACGGAAGAGGGGACATAGAAAAATTATATAGAGAAAGATCAGGGCAACAAGCCCCGAGCCACAGCACATTTGGTGTGTGATGGGGCAGAGCAAGAGCCACGCTCGCCTATATATCTCCGTGTCCCCATGCTTCTCCCCCTCCCTTTCCAGCCGGCAGAAAGGCCTCATCAGTTCGACGAAGCTGAGGTAGTTCTTGCAGGCAAGCTTCTCCGCCTCGTCGCTACACAACACAGCCACCAAGGGCACAAAGGCGTGCTGCAGAAACTCTTGCACCGACTGCAGGCACCGCACCTTGCCGCCGGGTCTTCCCATGCACGTGTCTCAGTCCTCCTTCCTGACACCTTCCGTAAAACGCCCCGCCCCCCGCCGAGTGAATCTGCTGCTCAGCGACCTTGCAACAGTGCTTGAGCAACACCCAGCCGCCTCAGTCAGACTATCCCGTCCTGCACCGCTCCCTGTCAAGTGTTGATCGGCACCCCTACACTAAAAAACGGGACATTTTGATGTCCCGAAACTGTGCTTTGGGACAATGGGACAGACTGCCTAAGAACGGGATGGTCCCGTTCAAAACGGGATGTATGGTCACATTAAACATGAAGGCAGTCCAAGAGAATTTGAGGAGAAATATGCTGAAGGAAACAAAAAAAAAAAAACAAAAAACAACAAACAAACCTAACCTTTTCATGTGCAGCCAAAATAACCCTACAAGGAAATCAGTTGGGCATTTGCATGACTAGGGAATAATAGGAGTGCTCAGGGGAAATATGAAAGTAACAGAATTTCTTTTCTGCTATTTTTACTGCAAAGGATGATGGGAAGATACCTATGTCTAAACCAGGGGTGTCAAAGTTGGTCCTCGAGGGCCGTAATCCAGTCGGGTTTTCAGGATTTCCCCAATGAATATGCATTGAAAGCAGTGCATGCACATAGATCTCATGCATATTCATTGGGGAAATCCTGAAAACCCGACTGGATTCCGGCCCTCGAGGACCAACTTTGACACCTGTGGTCTAAACCATACTCTGTAGGCCAGGGGTGTCAAATGTCGGTCCTTGAGGGCCGCAATCCAGTAAGGTTTTCAGGATTTCCCTAATGAATATGCATGAAATCTATTTGCATGCACTGTTTTCATTGTATGCTAATAGATCTCATGCATATTCATTGGGGAAATCCTGAAAACCCGACTGGATTGCGGCCCTCGAGGACTGACATTTGACACCCCTGCTGTAGGCAATAATTCAGAGAACTGAAACAAATCACTATGATTCTAGAAGAGGTGCTAGAGCAAATGAACAAAATTAAATAATAGGAAATCACGAATACCTGATGGTATTCACCACAGAGTTCCAAAGAAACAAATATGAAACTGCAGACCTGATGTAATGTATTATTCAAATCTGCAATAGTCAAAGTAGGTAATGACTACCAACTTTAAAGGGCTCCAAGGATGATCCCCCCCCCCCACCAAAATAAACCCCACAACCCTATAAATTTGAGCTTGATGTAAGTGCTAGATAAAACTCTGGAAGATATTAAGAACAAATCACTACTCAAAAATAAACAAGGGAACAGCCAGCCAGGATTTATGATTAAAATACGTGAACAGAGGTGAGCCAATGTGTTACATCTGGATCAATGTGTTACATCTGGATTTCGAGAAAACCTTTGATGACTAATGAAAGGCTTCTCAGTAAATTAAAAAAGTCATGGGTTAAGAGACAATATCAGAGTGCAACATTGCAACCAGTTAAAGGATAAGAAACAACAAAGAAAGGGGGTGGGATTTAATATACTGCCTTTCTGAGGTTACAATTAAAGTGGCTTACATATCATATGCAGGTTCTTATTTTGTACCTGGGGCAAAAAAGGGTTGGCTGACTTGCCCAGAGTCACAAGGAGCTGCAGTGGGAATCGATCCCAGTTCCTCAGGTTCTCAAGCCACTATACTAACCATTAGGCTATTCTTCCACCCCAGACTGAGAATCAGAGAGCCAATGTTCAAATTTCACTGATGCTTCTTGTGATTTGGGTATTTTCAAGTTTATTTAAGTTTGATATACCGCTCATTATAATACTGAGCGGTGTACAGTAAAAATGGGGGGAAAAGAGGGATACATTACATAGACAGACATTAAATACAATAGGGTAAGATAGTTGTAGGGAAGAGACAGGAACTACAATATTTAGATAGGACATTAGGAACGAGGGGGGAGTGGATGATAAAATATTTCTTAAATAAAGTTAAAATTGTTTTGTCATAAGCATCATTGAATAAAAAGGTTTTAAGACTGGTTTTAAATTTAGTCAGTGAGGTTTCATGACAAAGATGTGATGGAAGGGCATTCCAGAGAGTGGGACCTGTTACTGAAAAAACTTTTTTGCGCGGTGTCATACATTAAATGCTTCAGTGAGGGAATGGTTAAAAGATTTTGTTGGCTGGAGAGGAGTGTCCTTGTTGGGTTGTATGGAGTGATTAGTCAGTCTACAAATCCAGGAGAATTATTTTAACTTTAAATGTAAGAAATAGGATTTTGAATGTCACTCTATGTTTAACTGGAAGCCAATGTGCCTTGTATAATAAAGGCGTGACGTGATCATATTTTCTTGCCTTGAAAAGGAGTTTGACTGCAGTATTTTTGTAAAATTTGTAGTCTTCACAGCTCCTTTTGAGTTGTTCCCTGATTTAGTGAATTACAGTAGTCTAAAAATGAGAAGTGATAAAAGAATGAATCAGAATGTTTAGGGAAGAAGATTCTAACTATGGATATATTGATCTAATCATTTTTTCACAACAGAACCTATTTGTTGGTGAAAGGTCAGTTTGTCATTGATTATAACACCAAGTACCTTAATACATCACTTAAGCGTCGATTGCCTTGGGTACCAATGAACTAGTACTGAAAAAGCATATGCTAAATCCTAATCGAATGGAAAAATGTATATATGTACTGGAGTTTCCCAGCGATCTATGCTGGGACTGACCAGTTATCTAACCTATTTACTAATGATCTGGAAAAGAGAACAATGAATAAATTGACCAAATTTGCAGATATAACATAGGCAATTGGTGACTCAGATGTTTGGGGTGGCTGAAGTGGGGCAAGACAGTGTGGGATAGGACGTGGCATGGCCAGTTTCAATCCTTGCAGTGGCAACACCTGTGACAGCACTTCTGAATATAGCAGGGAAAGACCTCTTCGCTATGTCCCTCTGCTGTCACCTCTGTCCTCCCCCCCCCCACCATACTTTTGTTAACTGTACCATCAAGCTAAATACACTCAAAAGAGTTATCTGCCAAAAAATATTGCCCCATCTCTCTCCTTCCCCTGACATCCAACATCACACCTCACCCTTGTCTCTCTCCCCTCCTACCATCATCCAGTCTCTTTCTTCCAATCATCTACTATTCAATATTGCCTCATTTCTTTTCCTTTCACTCCACCATCCAGCATCACCTCATCTCTTTCCTTGTGCCCCCACCCTCAACAACAACCAGTATCAGCTCCATTACCCATCTTTGCCAGTCCCCCCCTCCCCCAACATCAACCACCAGCACCATTGCCCATCTTCTCTCTTTCTCTCCTCCTCCCATTATTCACTCTCTCATCAGCACCTCATTCAAGTTGCCACTCAACAAAGAAATAGAATGCACAACCTTCCTCTCCATAGGTTCCACTCGCTCTCTGCCTACCAGGCCGCCAACTTCCTGACTTGGTAGCTGCGAACAATAAGAAACCATGGAACCATAGCTCTGTGTGCCACTAGCAGCTTTGTAGGTCGCAAACCCTATGATGTAACTTCCTGTTTTGGAGGGTGCACAGAGAGCTACGATGACTGACCACATAGGGAAAATAATCTTTACTACAGATACAAAATGATGGTTGTGTATTAGCAATCACCATCCAGGAACAAATCTTGAAACTGAGTAATACATTGAAATCCTCAGCTCGGTGTGCAGATATGGTAAAATAAACAAACAGAATAAGAATTATTCAGAAAAGAATAGAGAATAAAACTGATATCATAATGCTTCTACTGGTCCAAAGGGTAATCACACTGGTCATCCAGTCTATAAAACAAGAGAAAGGCAGCCAAAGTGGTAAAGCTGATTAAAAGCCTCCATTATCAAGAAAGGCTAAAGTTGAGGCTCTTCAACTTTGAGAAAAGACAACAGAGGGGATATAATAGACTTTATATAATCATAAGCAGGCTGGAGCAGGTGGAGAAGAAATTAGTACTAGGGCAAATGGAACTAATTCAGAACAAATTTAAAACAAATAGGATAAAGTATTTTTTTAGTCAAAAATTAAGCTGTAGAATTTGTTGCCAGCATTTGTAGCTAGGGTTAAAAAGAGCTGGGCAAGGTCCTAAATCAGGGGTGTCAAAGTCCCTCCTCGAGGGCCGCAATCCAGTCAGGTTTTCAGGATTTCCACAATGAATATGCATGAGATCTATTTGCATGCACTTCTTTCATTGTATGCTAATAAATCTCATGCATATTCATTGGGGAAATTCTGAAAACCCGACTGGATTGCGGCCCTCGAGGAGGGACTTTGACACACCTGTCCTAAATGAAATGTCCACAAACACGTATTGGCCTAGTAGATTATCTGGGTGCCTCCGCCTCTTGGTTCTGGGAGTGAGCTTCCAGTTAGAATCTACTGGGCTCCTCCAAGTGAATGGACAGTATAGAAGACAAGCCTTGCTGGCTCAGACCAATGGCTTGTCACCTCTTATGTTATTACACCCCATCAGTGCCCTGGAATTATTCCTTGGGGAAGAGTCAAAGTACCATTGAGAACCTTACTAGCACCCACCTCAAGATTATACTGGGCACAATGACTCTGATTCTATAAAGTTCGCCTAAAGTTAGGCGCTTATATTGGCACCCATTATAGAATCATGATTAGCGTCGCCTAAGCGTGCTTAGGCAGCATTCTGTCACTGTCCTCGCGGATGACTGTGGGAAATCATCCAATTGCCATTCTTTAGTGTCTAGCTCAACTTTAGTCCTACAGCAGCATTCTTCAATGCAAGACTTAAGGGTCAGTGGCTGTCCCATTCATACTCTGATTCTTATGTGTGACATCACCGATGAAGTTGATTCTTAGGCATTGGTGGCATTCTTAGGCATGAGGCGTTATGACATCACAATATCTGCTCTGGATACCAGAGACTGTCATTCTTTAGTGTCTCTCTCAACCTCACTCTTTCTACATCAGAATTCTTCAATGCAAGGCTTGAGGGTCAGTGGCTGTCCCATTCATACCCTGATTCTTATGTGAGCCAAATATAGAATAATGAAGCCATTGTGACATCACCGGTGAGGTTGGCTCTTAGACATTGGTGGAATGAGGCATTATGACATTACAATATCTGCTCTGGATACCAGAGACTGTCATTCTTTAGTGTCTCTCTCAACCTCAGTCTTCTACATCAGTATTCTTCAATGCAAGGCTTGAGGGTCAGTGGCTGTCCCATTCATACTCTGATTCTTCCCTCTCTCCTTAAAGAATGTCACAGGGATGGTTTCCCACAATTAATCACAGGGATGGGGACAAATTCTGTACTTGTGTATTTGTGAAGGGCATAGAGAGAGAAGAGAGGGACAGATTCTTCACACTTTCAAAAAAATAAAAGAACAAGAGGGCATTCAGAAAAGTTGAAAGGGGACAGATTCAGAACGAATGCTAGGAAGTTCTTCTTTACCCAGCGGGTGGTGGACACCTGGAATGCGCTTCCAGAGGGCGTGATAGGGCAGAGTACGGTACTGGGGTTCAAGAGGGAATTGGACAACTTTCTGCTGGAAAAGGGAATAGAGGGGTATAGATAGAGGATTACTGCACAGGTCCTGGACCTGTTGGGCCACCGCGTGAGCGGACTGCTGGGCACGATGGACCTCAGGTCTGACCCAGTAGAGGCATTTCTTATGTTCTTATTCCCTAACATTTAAGCACACCATATTTATACCAGGGTTTTCTTCACCTAAAGTTAGGGCTCAATATCTGAACCTAATGGCACCTAATTCACAAAGAGGTGTCTAGCTCAAAAACACCTCCATAATCTGTCCCCCCTAACTACGACCACTTAGTGCAGACGCTTTGGACTAGGCACCTACTTTTTATAGAACTGAGTTTTTCAAGTTAGGCATCTAACTTTCAATTGAGGCCAATTAAAGCAATTGTGAGGTGCTCAGTGCCAACATCGGCATTAAGTCTATTGATTGATTAGGCACCTTATGGACTTTATAGAATCAGGAATATGCCTAAGGCTGCTTCTAGCATGCAGGACAGCTCATAAAGGTAATGTGTGCCTACTCAAGGGCTGAGTGTTTCCTTGTTTAACCTTTTTGTGTTTAACAGAGGCTCTTGATTGTTATCGGCTTCAGTCTCAATATTTCTGTATCAAAGTTTTTTCTTGTTATGTTATTTTGAAAATACAATAAAAATAAAAAAGGTAACGTGTGCCTCTATCCAGGGAATGGTATTGCAAAGTGCCATAAATGCCACGGGATTTCAAGTTGGACTTACTCCCCCTTCCTGGGCTGAACTGGATCAGAATGAGAGTCTGCAAACGAGCAGGTGGTAGTAGAGAATGACACGGGGACAAATTTTTCCCCGTCCCCGCGGGAACTCATTTTTCCCGTCCCTATCCGGTGAGTTCTTTTTCTGTCTCTGTCCCTGCCCCTGTCCTCATCTGCACAAGCCTCAAACACTTTAAAATCATAAGTGTTTGAGGCTTGTATGTTAAGGCAGAGATTGCAGGAATGGGACAAGGAATTTGAGTTCCTCCGGGGAAAGGGAAAAATTTGTCCCCCGTGTCATTCTCTAGGTGGTAGTGACTTGAAGTAGCCTTCAGAATATCTTCTGCTCTAGTTCTAGAGCTTCTTACCTCCGTGTTGGAATAGTATGTGTTCCACGTGGATCTCAGGGTCTCCTGTCCCCCGATGTCCCACATCAGGAAGTGTGTTTTCTTTATGATAATTTCTTCCACGTTACTGCCAATGGTAGGGGAGGTATGGACTACCTCGTTCATGAGACTGCAAAAGAGGGAGGGACAGTGTTAGCTCTGCAGGGCTGGCAAATGCAGTGTCTACCTAGTCCACAGTTGCCAGGGGAAGGGCAACAAGCATTGGGGATTTTCCACAGTTTGAACACCTTACTGTGCTGTATAATGAATTAGGGAGTCCAGTCCAAGCTCTACCACTTACTATTACTTTTTTAAAAAAATATTTTTAATTGAAATTTCCACAAACAGTAAACAGTACAAACAATTGCAAAAAGGCAAAAGATACAAAAGCAAACATCAAAAACTGTCACCATAAGAACAAGAATCAAAAGTAAAAAATTTGCCATACAACTCCCCCCACACCAAAAAAAAAAAAAAAAATGAAAGCGAGAGTCATCCAATAAACCATCACAAACTACGGATGAGACTCTTTCTAGGCGATATAGGGATCCCAGATCTCATAAAAGGGAGTCAGGTGGTTTGATCGCAGAGCAGTTAATTTAGTCATCAAAAAAATATAATCCAATTTATGACAGAAAGCCCCCAAAGTTGGGACGGATGGTGTCCTTCACTCCCAGGCAAGGACCAGCCGGGCTGTAACAAAAACAAGAGACCGATTTTTTTAGTTCTAGGCTGAATCCCTTTGGGGCATAAATTAAGCAAACAGTATTCAGCTCGCTCTGGATACTTTACCCAAGTGATTTGAAAAGCTAATGCAAAAACTGAATTCCAATAAGTGCCGAAGCTGGGACAGATCCACCAGATATGATACATATCCCCCCGACCATTATAACCATGCCAACATTCCCCTCCTCCCAGGTCATACCGCCATACTCCTCTTGCAAGTACTGAAAAGAGACCACCCTCCCCGCCTCCCATAACTGGCGGATAGTATAAAGACCCTTTCTACCCCATCCCAAAAACATCCGGTTAGTATGGGACAGCAAAAATCCGGCAAAACCTCAAAGAAGTTTGCAAAAAATATTTTCTATCCATAAAGAATCGGGCCCGGACTGCTATCCAAATCTGGAGGAGACCCTGCAATGTCCGGGGAACTCGGGAACTAAGCGATCAAAGGGAGGATAGAGGCAGCCAAGGCACCGCCCACAAGGGTGTCGAAGGAATCCAACTCTGCTCCAGTTTCACCCACAATTTAGGAGAACTTGACAGCCAATCAGTGAGAATATGCAAATGTGCCGCCTTATAAGAGGCAAAAAAAAAAAAAAAAATCAGGAACTGTCATGCCTCCTGCCTTACGAGAATGCTGCATAGCAGCAGCTCTCAACCTTGGGGGCCGCTTATTCCAAATATAGCTATAAACCTTTCTCTTCAATCGTTGAAAAAACAGCTTGGGATAAGGCAACGGTAAGGCCATAAAAAGAAACAACAACTTTGGCAGCAGAAGCATTTTAACAGCAGAAATTCTACCGGACCTACCACTTACTATTACTGACCATTAGCTGCATTAATAACACCAAGCTTTACATGAAATGGAATGCTAAAATGATGTACTAGGTGGTATATAAAGCCAATAAATCAAATCAATGCCGGGCAACCCCCGTTTACCTCTCTTTGCAATGTCTATGATCCTGCTATAGCCCTTTCCACAAACTATTGGGCTCTGTGCCAGGCAGGAATGTTGGGTTGATACAGGATATGCAGCCACCATCACCACACACTGCAGGTTATGGGCTAGGTCAAGTTCTACTATTATGGCTTCTGGTAAAACTGAAGACAAACAAAAGAAGGCCCAAGTGTTCCATAGTAGAGAGCGAGATATCAAAATAGAACAGAAACTGTGAACATAAGAATTGCCACTGCTGGGTCAGGCCAGTGGTCCATCGTGCCCAGCAGTCCGCTGGGTCAAAGACCAGTGCCCTAATTGAGACTAGCCCTACCTGCACACGTTCTGGTTCAGCAGGAACTTGTCTAACTTTGTCTTGAATCCCTAGAGGGTGTTTTCCCCCTATAATAACCTCCGGAAGAGCGTTCCAGTTTTCCACCACTCTCTGGGTGAAGAAGAACTTCCTTACGTTTGTACGGAATCTATCCCCTTTTAACTTTAGAGAGTGCCCTCTCATTCTCCCTACCTTGGAGAAGGTGAACAATCTCTCTTTCTCTACTAAGTCTATTCCCTTCATTATCTTAGATGTTTCAATCATGTCCCCTCTCAGTCTCCTCTTTTCAAGGGAGAAGAGGCCCAGTTTCTCTAGCCTCACATTGTACGGCAATTCCTCCAGTGCCTTAACCATTTCTGTCGCTCTTCTCTGGAGCCTTTCGAATAGCACTATAGCACGCAGTATTCCAGGTGGAAGCTCACCTTGGCTCCATACAGTGGCATGATAGCCTTCTCCGATCTGTTTGTGATCCCCTTCTTAATCATTCCTAGCATTCTGTTTGCCCCATTCACCGCTGCTGCGCATTGCGTGGACGGCTTCATTGACTTGTCTACAAGTACTCCCAAGTCTCTTTCCTGGGGGCTCTCTCCGAGTACAGCACCGGACATCCTGTATTCATGCATATGATTTTTTGTTACCGACATGCATCACTTTGCACTTATCCACGTTGAACCTCATTTGCCATTTCGCGGCCCATTCCTCGAGTGTGTTTATTACTCGTTGTAGGTCTTCGCAATCATTCTGTGTCCTCACTACTCTGAACAACTTTGTATCGTCCGCAAATTTAATCACCTCACTCATCATACCAATTTCCAGGTCGTTTATAAATATGCTGAAGATCACGGGCCCGAGCACCGATGTTCTTGAATTATCCTTTACTACAAGATAAATTCAAATGAATTCACAATGTTGAACAGCTGACCCAGCTGATGTGTGTGGACCTGACACGGTCTGTATTTCGGATCAAATGAGCCTTCCTCGGGGATCCAATCAGTAAAGAACCGATCAATAGGAAAGGTGGATGTGTATACAAATCAAAAAAGCCTCCTTAAGCAAAAGGCGATGCCTGTAGATAAGATAAGGAGAAGCTGTTTCTAGTAATACAGGCCACTAAGGTAACTGGGCAGAAGCAAATTTTAACGGGCAGGCTTTGATTTGGATAAGCAGTGGTATTTGAACTCTGGCTTCTCTGACTCTTAGCTCACTGTTCTAACCACTGAACTATGAGAAATAATAAACGTATCCAGCCAATCTACCCAGCTGAGATGTCTAAAGGAAAGGAAGAGATTGGGGTAGAGGGGAGATGGGGGGCAGATTACCCCGGACACTGCTTTGGTGGGGGTGCTGACCCCGATCACGCCACACCCGTGTCCTCCCTTCCTCCTATCTCTTCAAATCTTCATCAGTGCAAGCAACTTTTTCAGCCAGCTGCTTGTGCCGGCCTAGCTCCCCTCTGAAATCACTTCCAGGTCAAGGAGCCAGAAGTAACGTCAGAGGGAAAGCCAACGCCGACCCAAGCAGCAGGCTGGAAAAGTTGCTCGCACTGGCAAAGATTTAAAAAGGTACGTGGTGGGGGGAAGGAGGGTGTGGGTGTGGGGGGTGCCTCCTACCCTTGCTACACCACTGCTTGCATACCGCCTTTTTGTAGTTATACAACTACACTTAAAGCGGTTTACATACAGATACTTCAAGCATTTTCATGTTCCCAAAAAAGACATCTCCCATAAGCAGCCCAACAATTTCCCATCTCCTTTTGTATTTGACCTCTCAATCCTTTACTGACCCCTGCCCTGGGAAATGGTACTAAGGAGTGTAAATTGTATTTTGTTTAGTAATTCACATGTTAGTTAAACTGATTTCCCCGTTTACTGAAGTCTTATGTAAAAGCCACTACTTCAGAAAATGATACAGGGCCAGATTCACCAACCTACCCGATCGGGTCTGACGAATTCAGCAAATTAAAATATGCAGATGGGGGTGATCAGAGAAATGCCTCCATATGCTGGCACAGATCGCTTTTCTGCGATCCCCCCGCATGCACAGACCATCTGTAGATGGTTTGTGCATGTCCGTCGGAGCCGTGATCTTTTCTTTTTTTTTTTTAACTTTAACTTTTATTATTAGTTTTTAGCTCTGCAAGCCCGTGGTTTTAACCCGTGGGTTAAAACCACAGGCTCGCAGGGCGGGGAAGGGCAGGAGAGATTCGGGGAAGAAGGGCAGAAGAAAACTGGGGTGGCGATGCGGTGATTCAGGGTGAGCAGGCAGGAGAGGGTGGCGAGCAAGACAGCCAGAGTTGGAAAGACATTTGACTGGTCCCCAGCAGTCGCTTCTTCAGTTGATCGGCCAGCCCAGTCAGATGTGAAATTTTGTGTTGTGAATCGCATCCCTGCCTACTTTGCATGCATTTCACCTCATCTGCATGCATGGATTCGAAGCGGATCACAGGAGAGGTTAGTGAATGGAACCCGAGGGAAATCTGGTCGCAAACCGATCAGTACACGATCGGATTGCTTTGTGAATCTAGCCCACAATATATAAATCTAAGGCTCAGATTAGATTAGATCTGTACCAAGCAAACCCAAATCCTCTACAAGTGCTGTCTACCATCACTCCTCTGTTGGTATATTACTAAAGGCCTCCTCTTTACCTTTCATTTGTTAAAAATACTTTTCCAATGATACAGTCACAAACATGTCACTGCAGATGAAACAATCACTAAAGCAAAAAGTGTGGCAGAAACTAATATAGGAAACAGCAACATAGGACATGCTCCCAGAGTCCGCTTAATATGAAGAAATTGGGAAAATGCAAGAAAAACACTGGAACATAGGAAAGGTAGAAAAACAAAAGAAAATAAAAGACGATTCCACGCCCTTCAGAACTTCCTTTGCTATGGTAGCTGAGCTCTAAAGAAATTCTGTATGCAATCAAGGTCAGGCAAAATAAAAAATAAAAAAAATATTCTATATTTAACATATTTACAAGGAAGTCTTAAATGGAAAACTGCTCTAGAAGAATGCTTGAGGTAAGGACAGAAGTTGCTCTTGAGATACCAAAGAATTAACCTCCTTATTACACGAAAAATGTTTCAAACCCAGTTCTGGTCTAGCTCAGAGACAACCACATTAAGCAATGGATCTTTCTTAAGTACCCCTGTTTTTCCATTCGGAAGAATTTCAAGAGTGCAGTTCCACCTGAAATTTCTCCCTATGGGTAGGGTTACCAGATGTTCGGATTGCCTCCGGACATGTCCTCCTTTTGAGGACATGTCCGGGTGTCCGGACGGCTTTTCAAAACCCGGCACTTTGTCTGGGTTTTGAAAAGCCTCCTCAAATCACAACCGGCAGGGAGGAAGTCCACGGATGTCACATGCACGTGTGACATCATCACGTGACATCTGCACATGCGCGGACTTCCTCCCTGCCCGACACAATTTGCGGACAAGAGCAGGCAGCGGGGAGCAGCGGACAAGAGCAGGCAGCGGGGGTCGGGGCAAGGGCGGGACTGGGGGTGGGATTAGGGCAGGGATGGGCAGGCCTGGGGGGCGGGGTCCAGATTTTCCGATTGGAAAATCTGGAAACCTTAGGTATGGGGGATATCAAGTTTCAAGTTTATTAGGATCTTATATACCGCCTATCAAGGTTATCTAAGCGGTTTTACAATCAAGTACTCAAGCATTTCCCTCTCTGTCCCGGCGGGCTCACAATCTATCTAACATACCTGGGGCTATGGAGGACTGAGTGACTTGCCCAGGGTCACAAGGAGCAGCGCGGGGTTTGAACCCACAACCCCAGGGTGCTAAGGCTGTAGCTTCAGCTACTGCGCCACACACTCACTCTTCTCTTCCCAACCTTAGCCAAGAGTGGGATAGCTTCTGACAATATTTTTAAGAATATATATTTTTTTTAAAAAACATCTTCAATAATCTCACAGGAAAATCAAAAACCTCGCATTCAAATGCCTGGCCTGATTCTCTGGATTTGCTATTCTGTATTGATTAACATACATCTTTTGAATTGATCCTTGTGCTACCAACTCAATAGAAAGGGCATTTTGGGCCTCCATCGAGACTTTAGTATGTGCCTGTTCGATGTTCTCATGTTACTATATTTGCTCTGAACAGAATCTAATCTAATCTTCAATTTCTGGGTGGCTCTATACAAGGCGTCTTACGAATTAAGAAGTTTACATTACATCTGGGAGTTAAACTATGAAATATAAAGTAAGCAGAAAATACTGGAAGAAAAAGAAGTCAGATAACGCCTCACCAACCATTCTTCCCAACAGCTAAAATATTCCACAAGGAATCAAGGGTTATAACTAGCTTAAAGCTGGACACAAGGGGGGGGGGAACTAAGCACTAAAAATACGTAACTAAATGGTTATTGTTTATCTTGGATAGCAATTGAATCATAATAGGCTGGATTTAAATTTTGTTGTATCAAATATGTTTCATCTAAGTTTTCCATTTTAGCTGAAATGTAATGGCTGTTTTATATTTTGAAACCTACCGGTAATTAAAAAGTATAATGACAAAAAAAAAAAATTCAAAACCCCTCCATACTTGATCGGGAGTCTGGTTTTGATCAGCTAAGACATCCAACAGCGGGCTTCAGTGGTTACATGAAGTCACAGCAGTTGATACTGGGGCCCTGCCAATGCCACACACGCAATAGCAGAGTTCAAATCCTGAATAAATTCAGCAGCAGTGGACCAAGAACCAGGGGATTCCCTGCTGACGGGGTTGAAGGATAACGCCAAAGGAGGCTTTTGCACGTCCCCATAATTAAAAAAAACTCGATCAACCAGGAGCGCCACAAGAACCACACTCCCAAGTTTCCAAGTTTATTCAGTGTTTGATATACCCTCCCTCCCTTGAAATTTGCGGAGGTTCCGTTCCAGGAGCACCTGCAAATTTTGAAAAACCACAAATATTGGATGCGGTTTAGGATCGGAGGCAGGAGAGGGCTGCAGGGACGGCGGCGGGTGCTAAAATAAAGGCTGATGTCCTGTGGGATCGTTCTTAGTGCCTCAATTGTGCTTCTCTCCTGCTAGGCAGACAGCCAGTCTGGAGAGCCCGTAGGGTTTGCTCTTTTCTATCCTATATAATAAAACCCTAGCCGCGCATGCGCACTCCTATCTGCGTGCTTCCATGATCTGTGGCCTCAGGAGTGCGCATGCACGAGTCCCCAGCCTTACACCTACCTACACTCGCCGGCAGGACTCGCCACCAGCACTAGATTCCCTGCTCTACAAAGACGGGGGTCGTAGGAGGCCCGAAATCGCCCGAACTCACAGCCACATACCGGCACAAACCTCCCTCCAACGTTGGCAGCCGCAGCACGCTAAACAGGCTGCTTCATGGCTTTCTCCTGCTGGTGAGTCTCCTGCTGGTGACGCGACAGAGGGACTCAACTGCAGGAGAAAGCTGTGAAGCAGCCTGTTTAGCGTGCTGCGGCTGCCAACGCTGGAGGGAGGTTTGTTAAGGTCATGTCACATGGGAGGGAGACATAAGAGAGTCCGCTTTAATTGAGGTTCCCTATCTGCTGTGCATTCCTCGCATTCCACAGCCCGGGCCCTGTTAACGAGCCCACGTGCCCCCCCCCCTCCCGAGTAGGCGGCTACTGTGATTCTCGCAAGAGTCGGCTACTGCAGCTGAGCCGCCATGTGCAGCTGGCCCAGGGACGCAGTTCCGCTGTCCTTGCTGCAAGGCTCTGGCTTTTCGGAGCTCGCTTCCCCGATCGCTCAAGTGGGGCTGTCGGCCACCTTCTTATTGTAGGTGCAGATCTGCCTGTAACCGTGGGGGGAGGAGGGCATTTCTCTACTCTGATTATGGCAATTGCAGCCTCTGGCCTAGGGTTGAAAGGCGTCTTTAAGATGTGATCCAAAGATACACCAATTACCTGTTTTATTTAAAAAGAAACATTAGAAATACCTCATAGAAATGACGAAATAGAGGTGACTTTAGCTTATATTTTTTAAAACCAATTTTAACAATTTGTGGAGAGAGACAGACAGAAAGAAAGACATACAGACAAAGGGGGCTAGGGAGAGAGACAGACAGACAGCGGCCAAGGAGAGAGAGAGGCAGAAAGACAGAAAGACAGCGGCCAAGGAGAGAGACAGACAGAAAGATAGACAGAGCAGCCAAGGAAAGAGAGACAGACAGAAAGACAGACAGAGCGGCCAAGGAGAGAGAGAGAGACAGAAAGAAAGAAAGAAAGACATATAGCGGCCAAAGAGAGAGAAATAAGAAAGAAAGAAAGACAGACATCTATTCTAGCACCCGTTAATGTAAATAAAAGCCCAAGGAGGAAAGTTATTTCCCAGGCAGCGTTGGGATTCCTTAGGTGGTTCCCCCCCCCCTTTTGTCAGTCATTCGTAGTATTTTCTGACCGCCTCCTTCGGGAACTAAAATCAGGCTACACCAATCAGAAGCTGCTTTGACACACTATCTGGCACGTCAAAGCAGTTTGTGATTGGTGTAGCCTGACTTTAGTTCCTGGAAGAGGCAGTCAGAAAATACCACGAATGACTGAGTCTGCGAACCGCAAATTCGCGGGGGTATACTGTACCGCATTGACAAATGCATCTATGAAGTTCACATGTAACATGAAGGTTAAAATAGAGTGAATATGAAATTCCAATAAAAGAAAATCTGACATTACATTTTAAACAGATAAAGACAAATAAAATACAATAAAATTTAAATATGTGCTTCTAATTCTATACTGGTGCTCAGTGGCATAGCGAGGGTGAGAGGTGCCTGGGGCGGTGGTGCCCCTCCCCCACCCTTTTCTACGCCCGCCCCCTTACCTCCACACGCTCCTTCCCCGCCTCTCCTGCCACCCACATGCTACATACCCTTCTCCCGTACTTCTGTAACGTTCCTAGCATGAGCAGCAACCCCCAAGCGTTGGCTCTTCATCTGATGTCACTTCCTAGGCGTGGGTCCAGGAAGTGACATCAGAGGAAGAGCCAACGCTGGTGCGACAGAAGGTTGGGGGTTGCTGCTTGCCCAACAAAGTTACGGGGGAAGGGAAGTGGCACACACACACGCAGCAGTTGGGGGCGGGGAAGGAGCAGCATGGTGGAGAGGAAGACGGGTGCCTGAACCTTCACCAAGAAAGTGCCCAGGGCGGACTGCCCCCCCACGCCGCCACCCCCTCACACACACTCCCCATTATGCCACTGCTGGTGCTCACCAAGTCCTGCCTGAAATATGAATAGAAGCTGATTGAATAGAAGCTGTTAGTTAAATGCATCTGAAAATAAAAAAAAAAGATTTTAAAAGTGATTTGAAACTTTCTAAATTGGTTTCAGACCTAATGTCAGCTTGATCTCCTTAGAGTTGACTATTAGAAGATCAATTTATTTATTTCACTTATAAAAATCATCTATAATTCCCAAAATCTTTTGTCGAAAACATACACAAGCAATGCTTAATCCACCAGTCGGGCTCCCTTTGGGTCTTATTACTAAGCTTTGTTATAATCCCCAAAGCCACTCAAATTTTAAATGGCTGTTATCCATGCTCATTGCTTTTTGTTGTTTTAACCATGAGCCATTCCACAAGATTATTCAAATGGCTTTTTAGAAGCCCGGTGTGGTCATGCCACTACTGTTTTCAAAGGCCCATTGTTATCCAATTCCTCTCTTACTCGGTAGCTTCCTGCAGCACGGGTAGCATGCAGTAACAGATGTGAAACACACAGGGGCTAGTGTGTCAGATCTGAGCACATCCAGCCCCAATTCTCTAGGAATCTGCATGAAGTGTGATCAGGAGCCCCCTCCCCTGTAGCTTCCAAAGCCCAAGATATACTTCATTTCCCATCTCACCCCCTGCCCAGGCCATCTGCTGGTGGTTTAAATATGAATGAGGAAGCAAGAGGAATACTTACAACTGGTAAAGGATGGTAGTCTTGCCAGCATTATCCAGACCCACAATAATCACCTTGTGCTCTGCAGAACAAAGGAAAAGAGCAGAGAAGGGTCAGCAGCCAGGTCTCCAATGGGACCCCAGCCCCCACAACAGATGCTCGCAAGTCTGGGAAAGGGCACGCTGTGGAATGTAGCCACCACTAAAAAGTTAACAGATGCATTCAGAGCAGAAAACAGGTCCAATTCTGTGGGCAGTGGATGCAAGAGTGGGACAGAAAGATTTCTGAGGGGTTCGGTCAATGTTGAGATAGGGAAGAAGGACTGACACTTCCCTTCTGAGTCCAGCTTACTCTAATAATTACTATAGCTATGGGACAGAAAACGAGTTGTTTGCTCACCTGGGGATTAAGGGATTGGTCTTTAGTATTTCTAATAGGAAGCTTTCAGATTCACTTTTTTTTTGGCTTGGGAAGGTGTTTGAGGGAGAGAAAAGACTCTGATCCAAATTTCTCAGTCTCAAAACTGAGCGTTGAGACTCTTGAAAACGGGTTTACAGACACAGAAGTGCAAGGAAGAGAGACAGCTGATGTTTCAGTAGAAATGAATCAAGAGACAAGTAGCTGAAAAAAAAAAATGTTCAGAAGTAAAATAGTTGTTTTTTCTAAAGAGGATTCTTAGCAAGAGAGAGTCAAGAAAGTAACAGGAGTGTGATCAGACACATTCTGAAGAGACCTGGAACTGAAATTCAAAGTAGGGGTGGGGAATGGAAAGCCAGGAATGTGAAGCATGTCTGAAAGTGTCTCACTTCAGCAGAAAAAGCCAACATCTGCGCCATGTTCGCCCATTTCTGCCCAGCCAGGGAGCAGCCAAGAACCTGGGCCAGACAAAGCAGTCCCAAAACATCTGTAACATCCCCTCCAGGACTCCCAGGGGTGCTGAATGCCTTTCAGAAGGAAGACTAGCTCAGCTCTATCCCAGACACCCAGGGGAGTCTGAAAAAGAAGAGCAGAGCCCCCCCGGCCCAGTGTCAGTCTGGCACCCTCCCAAAGCATAAAGCCCAGGAACAACAAAAGCAGCTGAAGGCTTACTGCTGACACAGCAGATGACAAAAACTAGAGCCAGAACGAACGCACCACACAATCCATAAATACTTTATATGTGCCCCCCCCCCCCCCCCCACTGCAGGACAGAGGATCGAGCTGTTCAGATGAACAAGATAAAAGCCGGGCCAGGTTCCCTTTACCAGCTCGGGTCTCACAAATAGACTCAGAACCTGTTCAAGTAGAACGTAGACCGTCTCCGGCAGCCCAGCTGGGGGGGGGGAGGCAATTCAGACACTTCACCATTCGGGAAAAAAAGTTTCTAGACGGCTGCGGTAAGGACAAGATGAGCTCCCTAAAGAGATCAGAAAAATATCTGGAGGGAAGACAAGGGAATATTAGGAAGGAAGGAGACAAGAACCCTTGTAGAGATCAGAAAAACTTTCATGTAGGAAGGAGGGAGGGGGGGGAGGCAGGAGGCCACCAAACTGGGAGTCTTCTAAAAACTAGAAAGGGGATAAGGGTGGAAAAGGAAAGGAACCCTAAAGAGATCAGAAAAATATCTGGAGGGAAGACAACAAGGGAATATTAGGAAGGAAGGAGACAAGAACCCTTGTAGAGATCAGAAAAACTTTCATGTAGGAAGGAGGGAGGGGGGGGAGGCAGGAGGCCACCAAACTGGGAGTCTTCTAAAAACTAGAAAGGGGATAAGGGTGGAAAAGGAAAGGAACCCTAAAGAGATCAGAAAAATATCTGGAGGGAAGACGACAAGGGAATATTAGGAAGGAAGGAGACAAGAACCCTTGTAGAGATCAGAAAAACTTTCATGTAGGAAGGAGGGAGGGGGGGGGAGGCAGGAGGCCACCAAACTGGGAGTCTTCTAAAAACTAGAAAGGGGATAAGGGTGGAAAAGGAAAGGAACCCTAAAGAGATCAGAAAAATATCTGGAGGGAAGACGACAAGGGAATATTAGGAAGGAAGGAAACAAGAACCCTTGTAGAGATCAGAAAAACTTTCATGTAGGAAGGAGGGAGGGGGGGGAGGCAGGAGGCCACCAAACTGGGAGTCTTCTAAAAACTAGAAAGGGGATAAGGGTGGAAAAGGAAAGGAAGCCTATGGAGTGTGCATATGTGATGGGAGAAGGTCACGAAGCACCCCCTCCGGAGATCCATATAAAAATTAGAAGGGGGGAGGGAGGAGAAATGATCTCCGGCAGGGATCAGGATGTGAGGGAAGCTCAGGGGCAGGCCATAAGGGGACAAGGGGTCCTGATGGCCCTTCACTACCCTCAGAGGCCAAGGGTGGTAGACGGGAAAACGGGTCCTTTCTCAGAGAAATTTCCAAGACACCCCCCCCCCCGTCCTTACCCTGAGTGCCGAAGATCGCCATCAGCTTTGCGAAGAGCTGCCCCATGCTGCAGGGCCCGGAGCCCCGCGGGTCGAACGCAGCGGTCTGCAAAGGGACGGGCTGCAGTAGCAATTAAAGAGCCAGTACCGCGCCGGCTCTACTTCTAGCCTGCGCTCCGACGTCACGAGAAGCCCTGCCCCTCCCCCGGGAGATCCTGACGTCTTGGTTTCAGGTCCCGCCCCCGGGAGTTCTTGCCGTCTGCGTTGGCCAACCCTGGCCCACCAAGGAACGCCCCGTCGTGGGCGGTGACGTCACACAGAGGAGGAGCGCTCTGGAGTTTAGCGTGGAGCAGAAAAGTGGAAGGGAAGGAGCACGGCGGGAAAAAGTCCCCGGAACCCAAAACTAACGGTTAGCTGGGCTGTTCAGACTTGTCACTTAAAGCTAGAGCCTCAGCACCCTGGAGTTATGGGTTCAAACCCACGCTGATCCTTGTGACCCTGGGCAAGTCACTTAACCCTTTCAGGACCATAAGGATCGTAGGCCAATTTTTGTGGTTTGGACGACATTTTTATGGTAAAAAGGGCTTGCAGATGCCAAAAAATTGATTTTTTTTGTGAAATATCATTATTTTTTTTTAAAAAAATCACACTTCTGGCTTATGGACAGTGTGGCAAGTGAATCTTCTCGTCAATCTGGCAACGACGCTAATGAATGAATGTCGGAACCAGTTTGTTTACATAAAGGCAGTATCATATGGAATCCGTACATATCAAATTTAGAACTGTAGACTATCCCAATCAAAATGTATAGGATTTTAAAGTTATGGGACAAATATGTCCCTTGGTCCTGAAAGGGCTAGAGCCTCAGCACCCTGGAGTTATGGGTTCAAACCCACGCTGATCCTTGTGACCCTGGGCAAGTCACTTAACCCTTTCAGGACCATAAGGATCGTAGGCCAATTTTTGTGGTTTGGACGACATTTTTATGGTAAAAAGGGCTTGCAGATGCCAAAAAATTGATTTTTTTTGTGAAATATCATTATTTTTTTTAAAAAAAATCAAACTTCTGGCTTATGGACAGTGTGGCAAGTGAATCTTCTCGGCAATCTGGCAACGACGCTAATGAATGAATGTCGGAACCAGTTGGTTTACATAAAGGCAGTATCATATGGAATCTGTACATATCAAATTTAGAACTGTAGACTATCCCAATCAAAATTTATAGGATTTTAAAGTTATGGGACAAATATGTCCCTTGGTCCTGAAAGGGTTAACCAAGTTCACTTCTGTGCTAATACCGTAGAAACAAAATAAAATACAAATCACACATGTGTTCTTAAAGTGCATGAAATCACTGTAGTATCAATTCATTGTGGCTTTGCACATAGGAGTAGTTTTTATAAGAGGATGGCTTATGTGAAATGCTTTTATAATAAAACAGGTACAGAAATATCAAAGAAGAGACAAGTTAATTTCAATTAGGATTTTTAATGGATTTAACTTAATGGGCAGACTGGATGGGCCGTTCGGGTCTTTTATCTGCCATCATTTACTGCGTTACTTTATACTAGGACAGCACCTGAACTGAAAACCAGGACTGGATAAAATGTGGACCCCCATGCCCTTAAAAATCTGCTCATCTTGGAGTGCGTGGGATCTGTGAGGTCCACGGGAGTTAAAATGAGGATCTCTGTGGACATCACGGCTGCTTTCTTTTTAAGGCTGTTTGCTTTAGCTCTGCGGGATTCATGGGGCCTCCAGATAGAAGGCATTTGGGACATTGGGGTGCAGAAAAGCTGGGTGCAATAAAAGGGAGAACTAGGGTGAGACTCCAGTATTCAGTAACAGCAATCCCAACCAACAACAGAAAAAAAGCCAGCAAATGTAGAAGTTAGAGCAGTGTTCTTCAACCTTTTTACACCTATGGACTGGCGGAAATATAAGAATTATTTTGTGGACCGACACCGGTCCACGATCCAGCGGTTGAAGAACACTGGGCTAAGTCTTGGGCCAGACCCCACCCCCATAATAGTACTAATTGTAAACTATTTTTTCCATTCATTTTTCATATATACACACACAATATAAATTTATTAACACATAATGGTTAACCACAAAATTAAACTACACAAAGCACACTGTATGCTTCTCAACATTCATTCCTAGCAGAACACAGATAATCCCTATTCAAATACGGGACCAAAAATCAAAAGTACTAATATATACAAACAAACCCTAAGATACAAAACTCTGCATGCAGTACAACCCCAGAGAAAAAGAAACAAATGCATTTCTTCCTGAACTGTGCAAAATACAGACAGCAGATGTAAATCAATCACTAAATTAAAAAATAAAATAATTCCCCCTACCGTTGTTGTCTTCCTCCCTCCATGCTGTGCCTTACCATCTGGCTTGCTCCCACCTGGCCATTTTATGCTGCCCCACGGTGTTATCTTCGGGCTGGCTCCCTCTTCCTCACTGACGCAGTGCACAAAGCCACGAGCAGCAGCTCCTCGTGCATTCCGCGCCTCATCTGGAAGCCTTCCTTTTGACGTTGTGACATCAGAGAGAAGGCTTCTAGTTCAGGCACCAGAAGAACGTAGGAGCCGCTGCCCACGGCTTTGTGCATTGTGGCAGTGAGGAAGAGGGAACCGGCCCGAAGATAACACTGCATCGATCGCACCGCGAACCAGCGGTTTAAGAACACTGTCTCAGGTCCAATGCACATGCCTGCCCTGTGGACCGGCAGGAAATTTCTGCGGACCGGCAGTTGAACACTGAGTTAGAGGATCTCGCAGACCCCCACAGAACTAAAAGCGCATGGCCTTAAAAAAAAATGGATGTGGTGTGGGATCCACAGGGATCCTTGTTTATTGTTAACTCCTGCAGACCTCATGGATCCTGTTCACACCATGAACCCTTATTTTAACTCCTGTGGACCTCACGGATCCTGCTGGAGGGGAGTATGATGAGGATACGGGGTGAGCAGGATCCGTGAGGTCTGCAGGAGTTAAAACAAGGGTCTGTGGAGTAAACAGGATCCTTGAGGTTCACAAGAGTTAAAAAATGAGGATCCTTGCGGACCCCACATCATGACCGTATTTTTTTAGGTGTCATCGACTCGTGTTCGAGTCCTACCAACTTGATAGAAACATAGAAACATAATGGCAGATAAAAGCCAAATGGCCCATCCAGTCTGCCCATCTGCAGTAACCATTATCTCTTCCTCTCTCTAAGAGTTCTCACGTGACTATCCCAGGCTTTCTTGAAATCAGACACAGTCTCTGTCTCCACCACCTCTACCGGGAGACTGTTCCACGCATCTACCACCCTTTCTGTAAAAAGGTATTTCCTGAGCCTATCACCTCTTAACTTCATCCTATGCCTTCTCATTCCAGAGCTTCCTTTCAAATGAAAGGAAACTTGATGAACATCATGTTTTTGTGGCAGAATACAGAAGTAGATTGTCGAGCCTTTCTTCTGCGCAGTATAAATTTGATGTTGTTGCGTCAAATGTGATCCTCTGCCTCCAACACTGCATGTCTGTCGGTGCGCGCATTTGACGGAGCGCAATTGTCCTGCGTCCATTTGTCGGTGTACCCAGCTTCCCAGATGGAATCTAAAGTTACGTGGGTAGGATTAATTAAGGGGGGTAAGGAAAGCTGGCCTGCCTGTTGTTTCAAACGTTCCACAGTCTGAAGATCTTCCAGCTGCTGAGTCTCTTGTTCTCCAAGAACCTCCCTTTGGTTCCAAGTAAACTCCTAGCCAAGACTTCAGCTTCTGTGGGATTCAAAACCGCAACGGCATCCATCCCTCCAACAGCCGCCTGTTCATTCCAGACACTCCCTTCAATTGATGCTATAGTAGCCACTAGATCTCCTACTTCTAGTTGCTGCATCGATAGTTCCTGCAGCGGCACTGTGCCCGGATTTGGAGGTGAAGAATTGCATCAAACTCCGGTAAAGCCGCCTCTTTGCCAGTCCTGGCTGTGGAAGGTAAAATTGACTGGGTAACAGACTTCTTGATGGGAAGTGGTGTAGAAACTGAAGGGTAGGTTCTAATCTTCCCTTTTCTCTTCACCCTAATATCAGTTAGAAAATTTTTCCCAATGAGGAAATAAGTAGCAGAAGCAGGAGCCCTAATCAGCATGACCGCCTAGGTTGCCATCTTGGATCTCCTTTCTGTGATTTTTTTCCATCTATGTGCAATTTTATTAAGGGTATTTTCCAAACGTACTCTGCACATAGAAAAGACTTTATAGAATTACCCGCCCCCCTTCTTTATGCTTATTATTCCAAAAGAGTCGTAGGTTTGCTGGGCCCTAACCCAGGACACAAGAGAGGCAGGGGCGCTAAAACTGGGCATAGGCCGCAGCACAGAGTGTCACTTTTTGTTCCTTCCCCCTAGCACACAGTGTGGGATCTCTGCCCTTTCCTTCCCCCTCCCTCTCTTTGAGACTTCCATTTGTGGGTGAGGGACCATGTTCTGCGGGTGCGGCGGTGCTCCGTGGAGCCTCCTGCTCGGGCGCGTTCCAGGCATTGATGAGTCCCACTCCCTTTGATGCGCACTTCTTTCTGTCGCTGGACGTGCTTGAGTGGGAGGCTCCGCGGAGCACCGCCGCACCCGCAGAACATGGTCCCTCACCCACAAATGGAAGTCTCAAAGAGAGGGAGGGGGAAGGAAAGGGCAGAGATCCCACACTGTGTGCTAGGGGGAAGGAACAAAAAGTGACACTCTGTGCTGCGGCCTATGCCCAGTTTTAGCGCCCCTGCCTCTCTTGTGTCCTGGGTTAGGGCCCAGCAAACCTACGACTCTTTTGGAATAATAAGCATAAAGAAGGGGGGCGGGTAATTCTATAAAGTCTTTTCTATGTGCAGAGTACGTTTGGAAAATACCCTTAATAAAATTGCACATAGATGGAAAAAAATCACAGAAAGGAGATTCAAGATGGCAACCTAGGCGGTCATGCTGATTAGGGCTCCTGCTTCTGCTACTTATTTCCTCATTGGGAAAAATTTTCTAACTGAGTCTTTTGCCTGCAGGTGAGAGGTTTGGAGAGGGGAGGGGGGGGAGATGGATGGAGATGCTGCATTGTGTGTAGGGTTAAGGCAGGAGGGAAGTAGGGAGTCACTCTGCGCAGGGGTGTGTGATTGCACAGGGCACAATACTGGCTTGCTAGGCCCTGTCCTGACCTCCATTCCTAAGCGGTACTGAAACTTCTATTGCTTGCACATTTTCTGGTTAAGTTTGGTTCCTTTCTGTTTTAGCTATAGAATATAAATCAGAGGCAAGACTGGCTTGTTTTGTAGGTCCTATGGCAAGACTGAAACTTGAACTTAAGCCAGGGGATGTTGGAGAGGATATGGGTGGATGCTAGGGCTCGCCAGATAAGGATATTAAATATTCCCAAACTGTGTTTCTTTCCTTTTTTTTAAAATTTGAAATAAGAACCTTTTTTCTACATACATACTGCTAATGTTTATGTAAGGCTCCAGTCAGGTCACCAGATAAAATAGAACTTAAGTGACGTTATCAAAAAGAAAATAGACAGTTGGAATAGTAAAAAGGGTAGGTTCAGTTTCCATTCACTTCAAAGTTAATCAGCCTCCTGCTTTGTATTTATTAAACACTTCTTATATCGGTGTTTCTCAACTTCAAATTAAGTACCCCCTAAGTTAAACAAATTTCAACCAAGGTACCCCCTCCCTCCTTCTGAGTTCCAGTGAGCAGAGATTTCGAAATGGACATTCCAAACCCGACAATCTGGTCATTCTATTTTTCTAAAATTCAAGCTCCTGTTTCTGCTTCCTCTTATGTCATTTTTCTCTCTCCTCTTATTCCTTTCTTCATTTTATTTTTCTGCCTCTCTTTCCTAGTTTAATTCATTCTTACTATCTGGTTTTCAGTTTCTATCTTTTTTTTTTTTTACAGCTTTCTATCTCTATTCCTCACCCTGGCTTTCCTGTTCCATTTCTCTTATTCCAGTCTTTCACTTACTAGCCTCTCCCCCCCCCCCTTTCATCCAGCATTTTTCCCTCTTTTGTCTCCCCTCCAGTGTCTCCCCTCGCATCTTTGTTCCCCCAGCTGCTGCTTCATCAGACTGCAGGACCAGGGACAAAACAACAAGAAGCAGTCTTGGGGTTGCAGTCTACAAGTTATCAAAGTATTTGGGGGGGGGGGGGGTTGTATTTATTTATTTATTCCACGCCTTTTCCAAGGTGGGTCACAATAGAGTACATACACAAACAGAATCACATAAAGCACAACAAATCGAATATGAATAAAACATAACAGTGATAATTTAAAACCTTCTAAAATTACAGAGAGGCTACCAGCGCCTCGACCCAAAAACTTTGGCCCCTTTTATGAAGCTGCGGTAGCGGTTTAATGCACGCTAAACCGCCGGACACGCTAGCCGTTACTGCCTCCTCTTGAGCAGGCGGTGGTTTTTCGGTTAGCGCAGGGGTTAGTGCGTGATTAAAAGCCGCACGCGCTAAAGCCGCTAACACGGCTTCGTAAAAGGAGCCCAATAAATCAAGTCCCATATTTCATCTTACAGAAGAGGTATTTCTTCAACATTTTCTTAAAAAAACTACTCAAACATGTTTGCTGTCGTAAATATCCCGAAAATATACTAGCTGTAGACACAGCTAGCCGCAGCTGTTTCACTGTCGGAATATGTAGGTCACCGAGCGCCACACGCGCTGTGGTTCGTATGACAGACTGCTATCCATCAAATGTTTCGGTGGAATCCATTCAGCTATATTAGGCATTTTTCTTTCCCTGGAGAACTCGCGTTCTCAGTTTGTACTGAGGCAATGGAGAAAGAAGCTCAGAAAGAGCTGCAGTAGGATTTGAACAGGGATCCCCTGGTTCTCAGCCCATTGCTCTAACCATTAGGATAATTCCTCACTCCCATTTTCCAAGTTTAATCTTTGATGTACCATTTATCAAAAACATACCTAAACGGTTTGCAATGATTAAATATTAAGAATAAAAAATTTAAAAAGAAAATAAGAGGGGGGCAACAAGACATGTTGACTTACTGGAACCAAGGGGAAAACGTGGGAAATGGTAAGATTAATTACATTGAGAAAAAAAAATCATAAGAGGGAGGGGCATTGAAACACAAGGGTAGGGTAGGGTTCGCTTCAAAAGAAGCGTTTTAAAATTCGATATTACCATGGAAGCTGTTTAGGCTCTTATTGAAATGGAAAAAGTCAGAATGTGTAGGCGTCTTTCAAGAGGAGTGTTTTTAGTTTAGATTTGAACTTTTCAAGAGATGTTTCTAGTCTAAGGTCTAACAGAAGGGCGTTCCATAGAGTGGGGGCAATGACAGAGAAGATAGTTTTACGGATTGAGTCAAGAAATAATTCACGTATAGACGGGACTGAAAGCACATTTCGGGTGATGGATCGGAGAGTTCGAGTGGGGGCAATGACAGAGAAGATAGTTTTACGGGTTGAGTCAAGAAATAATTCATGTATAGATGGGACTGAAAGCAGATTTTGGGTGATGGATCAGAGTCCGGGTTGGAGCATAAGGAATAAGAAGTTTATCAATGAATGCCGGTGAATTAGACTGCTTGGTTTTAAATGTTAGTAGAAGTGTTTTGTAGGTGATACAGTACTGTCCAAGATCCAAAGTCTGGCTGCCAAAGGACAGCACCTGTTTCAAGTACTCTTAGGGGTCCTGGGTATGGCAGGCCTGCACCTTCCTGGAGGCCCTCCAGCTATTGTTCAAAGCTTCAATTCCAGAAATCCAGTGATCTAAGATAAAGTAGGTGAGAGCAGCATTGGAGAGCTGGCAAGTGCGAGAAAAATCCCTTAAGAAAACTTGCTGTATAAGAGCATTTCCAGTTTTGACATGTTAGAAGGAAGTGGGGGAAGGAGATATGTAAGGGATATGGTTCTGAGTCCCCTACTGAAATGCTTGATGCAGAATACTAATAAAGATGTATTGTTAGCCAAAATGAGAAAGTGGTCAGAGCTCAGCTATGAGGTAAAGACTGAGACCCACATTCCAACCCTATTGCTGCCAAGGTGTAGGTGTAGTCGAGACCAACTTCCTTTACCTCCTCCTGCTCAAATGCAGTTGGTAAGCTCTTTGACTGGGGTCTACCTCTTGACAATTGATCTTTCTGCCATCATTTAATATTGAAAAATGTTGGATGTAGGAGGTATAAGATAATAAGCTGAAGCTAAAGAATAAAAAGAAAAACTGGTGATGTCAGTTTCTGAGAAATCTTATTGCTGTCTATGCTGACTGTGGTGCTCGGCAGAGGCACACAGGGTCAGATTTTACAAAAGCCGCTCTATTGCCACCTAACTTACCCCCTCTTTTATCAAGCTGCACTAGAGGTTTTTAGCATGGGCTGATGAGGTAAGTGCTCCAGTGCTCATAGGCATTCTATGAGCGTCGGAGCATTTACCGAACTGGCTTGTGCTAAAAACCTCTAACACAGCTTGATAAAAGAGGTCCTTAATTGGGTTTAAGTGGCTTGATAATTGGTCATGCCATTAAAACCCAATTAAACCCTCGTTACAAAAAATAAATAACCACCGCTATGTTTCGCTGACCGAGATTCAGAAAAGTCCCTAGGCACCAGAAATGTAGGCCTGTAAAATCGTGGCCTACATTTCCGGCGCCTGGGGGGTCTTGGGAGCTGTGATTTTGTAAGTGGCGTAAGTGGCTTCACTATGCGCCTATCAGTGATTGACACACGGCAGGCACCCGTTATGTAGGTGCCTGCCACAGCAGGCTTCTTACAGAATCAGGGCCACGGTACCAGGTGTTCCTCTCCACTCTTTACCTCTTCAAACCGCTCAGCTGAGTTTCTTTGCAAAACATGTTAGGCTTGTTTTTTCTAAAGTCGGCTGTGAAGACTATAAGGCTGTTTATAGTTATTCTGCATGTCTCAGCACCCTGAGGTTGTGAGTTCAATCCTAGCCTGTTCCCTGTGACTCTGAGCAAGTTACTTAACCCTCCGTTGCCCTGGATACCATAGTTAGATTGTGAGCAGATAGGGAAAATACTTAAGAGTATCTGATTATTCAATGTATTGCAAACTGCTTTGGGTGAATCTCTTAATCACCTTTTCATGACTACATCCCAGTAAATAAAAAAAAATACTAATTTCTAAATGCTATTTTAGATTATTTAACTTGTAAATTTTCAATTTGTATTTTGTATGTTTTTATCTTTTCATTACTTTTTATTCTTTTTTGTTTTTAAATGTAGACCTTACTACCTATGTACTTGTAGAATAAAATCTTACAGTGGAATATATAGGACACAGCCTAACACTTGGGCTCTTGATTCTAGTTTATTTATTTGGATTATTAACTGCCTTTATGAAGAGATTCACCCAAGGCTGTTTGGGTAAGGCAGGAGGGAAGTAGGGAGGCATTCTGCGCAGGGAGCACGCCATGCGATTGCACGCCATGCGATTGCACGCCATGCGATTGCACAGGGCACAATTCTGGCTTGCTATGGCCCTGTCTTGACCTCCATTCCTAAGCAGTACTGAAACTTGAAACTTCTATTGCAAATACAATTCAACTTAAAATTTGCAGGTTTGTTTCCAAGTTTCCAAATTTTAAAAAAATTTGTTATACTGCCTATTCAGACTTCAAGGCGGTGTATATAAAATAATCTTTAAAAAAAAAAGGGAGATATATTATGATTGTTAGTACAAGACTTATAAGGTCTTTAAACAATTAAAAGACAAACTAGACATATGGACGAACTGGGAAAAAAAGGGAGGAGGTTAGAAATACATTATTTATAAAAGAAGCTGTCAGGGAAATACGTAAGGTGAGCGATGTAAACTCAAAATCAGCAAATTGAAACTTAGGGCTCCTTTTACAAAGACACGCTAGCGGAGTTAACGCGCGCGACTTTTCATCACACGCTAACCCCTGCGCTAGCCAAAAACTACCGCCTGCTTAAAAGGAGGCAATAGCGGCTAGTGCATCCGGCGGTATAGCGCGCGGTATTACACGCGTTAAACCGCTAGCGCGCCTTTGTAAAAGGATTTCAATGAAACAACTTGGATTACAATGAAACAACTATGAAACAACTAATAAATGCACATCAGGACCTTGATATGATGCTAATGCTTATGTAATCCTTAGTAATGCATACTAAGGAGATACTTTCTTCATTCATTATTACTGTATTATTATCATACTTGCATTGTGCTGGATGTCTGGGACAACTGTGCTTTTAAACACATGTCCAGCCACCTGTATATTTAATCTGACTACTAGAGGGCAGTTTTGGTATTAAACAAATACCTTCCACCAGCTCAGCACCCTACTTCTAACCATCACCCTTTTTGGCTGGTGAGCCGTCTGATGTCCAAAAATGAAAACAATATGTGGAAACGATGTTCTTGAAGTAAAATTTTAATAATAAATGTTCTTCAGATAAAAAGGCAATGCATCCAAAATAAGGTCAATTCATATAACACACAGTTTGGTGTAGATCACACCCAGTTCTGTCAGCGCTCGGCAACTCTGTTCACACAGTTTTGGATGCTTTAATGCAAAATGAAATCGTGTGGTATATCATGACCAGACCCCAGAACCAAAACACGGACCACTACTCTTTTCTGTGTGTCACATGGATTGATCTTATTTGAAGGCACAACCACCATTCACCGTCTAAGTCAGATTTCTCTTTTAAATCAGATCAAAAATAGATTTTGATTCCTTACATTCATATCCATAGGACCCCCTGAGGAAGGCGCGTTAGTCAAAACATGGACCAGGTTGGGTCCCCTTCTCCATTCACACATGTGGATTATCTAATTATATATTTCATTGACTGAATAAAGCCTGCATCAGGAACATCCGTCTCCACGGTTTCTTTTGCTTTGGAACATTTATTATTAACATTTTACAACACAAACATTGTTTCCACAGTTTGATTTCGTTTTTGGGTTTCCCTTTTTATTCTGTGGAACTGTTTGGTGTTTTTGTTGCTTTTAGCTGTCTGATGTTACAGAGACAAGATCTTCTCCCTAATTCTGTGGCATGAAGCTAAGTCCCATTGTCTGTCTGTGCATTCTGTAATGGATATTCCAGAATTTGCACTCTTCATAGAACAGCATGTGGCATCAGGATCCATGCTCAACTTTGGGCGTGAGGAATTACATCAACTGAAACCAGCCGTAAACCAGGCACACAGGTTGGACTCAAATCCACATTCTATCCATAATCTATACTCTATCATAATCCACATTCTATCCATAATCTATACTCTATCATAATCCATACTCTATCCATAATCTATAACACTGCCTGTACTTTTAAGGAAATGGTTCTGGCCTGCCCGTGCCTCTCCTGTAGTTATGCCCCCTTTGCAGATCTGTGCAGAAACACTCGGCCACTGTTCTGTAACGGGGTGCATAAGTGTTTTTCGCACAAATCTGCCATTTCTGCCCCATTTTGGTGCTTTTCCACACCAAAAACTCAGTGCAGAGTAGAGTTTAATGTTCAGCCCCTTTAATGGATAAGTCTGGTCAGGAGTCCTAAAGTCTACAGTTGACTTTAGTCATATATATTCAAAACAGTGACTTAAACTGGTTATTCTTTTTAATTCCCCTGTTAAATGTGTGCTTATTAGGTGTTTCATTCGTATTATGCTAACATTGTATTATATCTGTTGTTTGAATTCAATGCTATTAAATGTGTATATGATTAGTTTTTTGATTGGTGGAGTCTCTGTTGCGCCGAGGTCCATTTTCTCCATATTATTAATGAAGGTATTTAATTTGTCGATGAAGAAAACCACAGGAGTCCCACGTGAAACCACCAAGATAACATAAAACAGTGGGGAAACACCATATTTGGCTCTACTTGGTAATGTAATGTAATTTATTTCTTATATACCGCTACATCCGTTAGGTTCTAAGCGGTTTGAAGAAAATATACATTAAGATTATAAATGAGAAGTAAGAAGGTACTTAAAAAAATTCCCTTACTGTCCCGAAGGCTCACAATCTAACTAAAGTACCTGGAAATTAATAAAGAAGAGAAAATAAAGATGGTTGAAAAAAGAAAAATTCTATGTGAACTTATAGGATGGAAATTAAACTGACAGTGAAGAACTGTATGAAAAATACATATGGAATGCAGTTAGAGAGGGTAAGTTACAATCTATTTATGGTATTTGTTTAATTGGAAGGTGTTAAGGTGGGTAATTTGGGGGAAGGTTATCTGAAGGTAGGTGAATCTACTTGGTGTAGAAAGGAGATTTGTTTGTTTTTACTCTTCCTATAAGGCCCATCCCACTGTCAGCTTTTGAGACGTACAGTTTTGGTATACACTGATGGATGTAAGAACAAGAACACTTATTCCCTCCATATTCACGGTTTCAGCATTCGCGGTTTCGATTATTCAAGGTTTTTAGCTTGCTGGCTCCTCCCCCCAAATTATAGTAACATAGTAGATGATGGCAGATAAAGACCCGAATGGTCCATCCAGTCTGCCCAACCTGATTCAATTTAAATTTTTTTATTTTTTATTTTTTTCTTCTTAGCTATTTCTGGGCAAGAATCCAAAGCTTTACCCTGTACTGTGCTTGGGTTCCAACTGCCGAAATCTCTGTTAAGACTTACTCCAGCCCATCTACACCCTCCCAGCCATTACATCAGCTTGCATAGAGAAATCGCTGATTCCAAGCGTTTACAGAGAAAAATCACTGATTCCTAGCACTTTCTTCACCGTGTTTTGCCTCTCCTTCAGGAACAGGCCAGGTCTCCCACCATGTTATTTGCGCTTTCACCACATTCACGATGGTTTTTCAATAGAAAACAGCGAATAATATATGAAAAAGTTATTTGCAGTTTTTCTGTATTTGTGGTTCTGTTAATCCCCTGTCACAGCGAATACGGAGAAGTGTACTTTCATACTGTTGAGATTTTTATGAGGTCAGTCTAACACTACAAGAGGGGATTGCACATGGATTAATGCTGTTCATTTATTTTCAGTATCTTCTGTACTGTTCTTTACTGATCTTTTCAGTAATTTGTGCTGGATTGTTGCACTTTCTATACTTAAATATTTATGTACACTTCCCTGCTCGTGCTGCTTTGTCAGAGAAATGGTTTCAGTTTTGCTTAGTTAGTTTTCTTTTACAGGAGGTTACCTTAGGTCATTTGTCCAGATCTTATTTCATCTTGATGACGTGTGAAAAAGCCATCAGGAAAAGGAGGTAATAATGCCTCTATGTAAGTCTCTGGTAAGATGTTATTTAGAGTGGTATGTGCAATTCAAGAGACATACTTGGCTGATTTGGTCATTTTAATAGAAGAACAGAAGAGATGTGACTGGTGCTTATTTCGCTAGAGAAATAAGTAGTGTAACAGTGGTAGTAATTGTCATACCGAAAGTTGAAACGAAGGGGATAATTCCTTTGAGACAGCCAGTGTGGTGAAACATGAATTCATGATGGGTTCCTGTTTTCTGCCACAACTTCCTCTGAGATTGAATCTTTGCATAAGTTAGTTTGTGGGTATAGATATTGATAGTGGACATTGCTTTGAACCCATTCTGCGTTTATGATCTTGCCAGTGTGATTACTTTGTTAGTGCAGTCCCTGCATTGCTTTTGTGATCTTCCTATGAACTGTATACCCTGTCTGTATCATTTTGTACTTGTGGTGTCCAGACCTGACTATTCCCTTATTCTGCTAGCGATACTTCTCTTTACACACCAAGGGCTAGATTTTACTAAAAAGCATTATTATGTTAGTCACAGACTAGCACACAATACATTACTTAATTCAGAAAAAACAAAATTTTATGTAGCTTCGCCACGTCCGCTTGACACCAAAACACACTATGTATCAATAAACTTAGTTATCCTATTCAGACTACTATGAAGGTATTGGGTGTAACAGTAGATCAGTGCCTAACCATGAAAGACCAAGTGGACTCCTTGATCAGAAAGGGTTTTTTCACTCTCTGGAAACTTCGATCCATTCGAGCATATTTTGATATGTCAGCATTTAGAATTCTGGTACAATCCCTTGTACTGAGTCAACTTGATTACTGGAACATCGCCTATTTAGCAATTTCCCAAAAGAATATGCGACAATTACAACTAATACAAAATGCAGCGGTCAAACTGATTTTCGGGCTGAGGAAGTTTGACCACGTGACACCTTACTACCGACAGCTGCATTGGCTACCGATGGAAGCACGTGTAAAGTTTAAGTTCGCCTGTTTCTGCTTTTAAGCACTATATGGCCTTAGCCCCTAAATACATAACTGACCTTTTTTCCTTCTCAGCCAACAGACATAAGAGAAGCACACACTTGAACTTTGTTTCCCCCCCAGTTAGAGGAGGTAAACTCAAAAGACAACACCAATACCTTCTCTCACACCAAGTAGCATTTTGGGCAAAGATGTAGAACAATTGCTTACGCCTTCTACTTATGGGGAATTTAGGAAACGCCTAAAAACATATCTGTTCCTGAAGTATCTAGACAGCCGACCCGTACAATTCTTTCTCTTCAATAACAGTTCCCTTGAACTGTTAACCACTATCTTTCACCTCTGTTAAGTTCATTCAATTTGTACCATCTTTTAATCTTTGTAAACCACATAGAACTTCACGGTCCTGCGGTATATAAACTGTTATTATTATTATTACATTACATTAGTGATTTCTATTCCGCCATTACCTTGCGGTTCAAGGCGGATTACATAAGAGTTGTCATGAAATTAGATAATACATGTTGGGTAATTTGAACATTTTAGATTTGATAAGGAGTAGATAGTATAGTAGGTGGAGTTTGGGATGATTCTGGTCGTGTTAAATAGGTTTTATGTATTTTTTGAAGAGTAGGGTTTTTGTTTCTTTTTTGAAGGTTTTGTAATCTGTGATCGAATATTGCACGTCCATATTATGCAATGAGATCTATTTGCCTATAACACCCATGCCTAACACAGTAGCACTCATTACTTTCGAGACTCTACAGGGTGAAATTGATCCCAGTTTTTGGTTTGATTATATATTTAGATTTTCTGTTAGTGCACACATTGGGATTTCAAGATTTTTCTTGTTCGCTCCAATGTGTCATTAGTACCATCATATATTGTTTTTGAAAGAGACCCACGGACGGTTGATCAAGCCATAGCGTTCAACACAAGTGGTGGTTTTATAAGAGCAATCTGTTGATTTCTCATTACACTTCAGACTCCTGATGCAGGCCTTAAAGCTGAAACATGATTGTGTTGCGTCTTGTAGAACCCTATAATAAAGGACCTTTTTTTTTAGCACCTTGAGGTCCTCACCACTGTGTTTGTTCATCAGCACTCATTGAGGCCCTTTTACAAGGCTGCAGTAAATGCTAAGGGCGCTTTTTACAAAACTGCGGTAGCGTTTTTAGCGCACGCTGCAGATTAGCGCGCGCTAACCCCTGTTCTATGCGGAAAAACTAACGCCAGCTCAATGGAGGCGTTAGTAAAAGGAGCCCTAAGGTGTGCTTTTCACACTGGGGGAGATTTGGAAGCAGAAAGTTGGCTCCTCTCCTTGCCGCGCGCTCCTTGCCGTCCCCTGTACCTTTTCTACTTCCCCAGCAGGAGGTTGCTGCCTGCATCGGCATCGTCGCGCTGTCTGACGTCGCTTCTGAGCAGGGCAGGATTAATTCTTCGAGGGCCCCTAGGCACACAAGTACACTGGGCCCCCTAGCTCTGCCCTGCCCACACCCGTGCCCCGCCCCCATTTATTTACCTGTTTTATTATTTACTTCATTTCCACTCATATTTCTTTTTTTCTTTTATTATAAAATTCAAAACAAACAACAAAGATTACTATACCAGTGCCAGTGTACAGTTTTAGTTCTATGCAAACCCCAAACATCTTTGAACAAATCCCCCCTTCCTTCCCTTCCCACCTACTTGCCCAGGACTTTAACTCTGAACCTTTCTATACGTATATAAAAATGTTCAAATGCATTGTAAAGCAGTAATACTATCCAAAGTCTATATTAATAACCAAGTTTGCAACTCTTCTCAACTGCCTCACTCTGTCATCCAACTTTAACCCATATGTATAAACAACCAAATCTGTAACTCCTCTGGTACGTTCCACTCCATGTATGCTAATTTGTAACAAGGCAAGTGGTCCACCAAAGAATCCAACGTGGAACAAAAGAAGATCTGCAGACAATAAGGAGATTCAAATCACTTTATCAATTAACAAATAAAACAAAAATAATGGAAAATAAGATATCATTTTATTGGACTAATACATTTTTAAATTAAGTATCAGAGGTCAAACCCTCTTTCCTTAGGTCAGTAAAGTATACTGCTGTTACAATATCCTGTCCTGACCTGAGGAAGGAGAATTTGGCCTCTAAAAGTTAGTAAAAAATGTATTAAAATTAGTCCAATAAACAATCATCGTATTTCCATTTTCTATTTCTAAACATTTATCAACACAGCTACAATACTACTTTATCCTATAACAAAAAAATAGAATTTTTTTTCTACCTTTGTCATCTTTGATTTTCATATAGGCTCTCTATCAGCTGAATTATGTGTTTGGGTCTTCCCATTTGCACTAGAGTTCTCCATAGTTTATTGTAATCCACACAGTCAATAGCTTTGCTGTAGTCGATGAAGCAAAGGTATAGAGGGTTTTGGTGTTCTTTGCTCTTCTCCAATATTCATCTAACATTGGACTAGGCTGGAGCACAAGTTGATGGCACCTAACAACCTTTGTCTCCCAGTTTCTGCTTTCCTCATGTTGTCATTTTCTTCCTTCCATCCACTGTCTGCCCCTTCCAGAAACTGTCTGCCAACCCCCTTCCATCTTTCCATTTCTCCTCCTGCCCTCCCCCTGCCCCCTTGGTCTGGCATTCATCTTCTTCCCTCTGTCTATCTCATGGTCTGGCATCTCTCTCCTTCCATTTCCTTCTCTCTTCTTGTTTCCTCCACTCAGATCTGATATTTCTGTCTCCTTCCCCCTTTCCCCCCATGCTCTGGCATCTCTCTCTTCTCTATTTTCTTCTTCTGTCTAAATTAAATTCTCTCTTACTATTCAGTCCTCAGTTTCCCTCTTTTCACTGTGCCTACCCACAGATTGCTACCCTCCACTATCTCACTAACTCTCTTCTTCCCCCCATCCAGCATATGCCTTTTTCTTTCTCCCCTCCTTCCATCCAGTATGTGTTCTCTTTCTCCACTTCCATTCAGCATCTGCTCTCCCCTCTCAACTTACATCCGTCTGCCCTCTTCTCCCCACTTCCATCATCTGCCCAACTGTCCATTTCTCTCTCTCTCACTCTGAGCCTCCACCCCAGACCCATCTCCCTCCCTTCCCCTCACCTTCGCGCGGGTCACCACTTACATTATTCATTATTCTTTGGAGGGTTTGCGGCCTGTAACCCTCTGCTTCTCCACTTCTCCCCCTCAGCTCCTCAGGGTGCTTGCAGCCCGCACTCCTCTCCAGCTCCTTCTTCCCCACTGCATCCAGTCTCTGTACCCCCTCTATGGAGCTGCAGTTTGTAGTACCCTTCGCGCCACCAGTTACTCCTCTTCCTCCTTCCCCACTGGGCCCAACAGCTGCAGAAACCCCCCCCCTGGAACTCCCTCTTCACGCATCCTGGAGCTGCCCCTCCCATGGCACTCACCTGCTGCAAAGGCTCCCGCTTCCATCCCATAGACACGGCGAAGAACGCTCGTACAGCCAGCGGGTAGCAAGATCAGCCACAGCACCTGCAAGCAGTGCTCAGCCCAACGCTTCCCTCTGATTTGAACTGCCAAGGCAGAAACAGGAAGCTGCATTAGAGGGGAACTTTGGGCTGAGTACCGCTTGCAGGTGCTGTGGCTGATCTTGCTGTCAATGCCGTGGTGGGGCCCGATCTTGCTGTCATCGGGGGGGGGGGGGGCGATCTTGCTGTCATGGCCGTTAAAAAAAAATTGGAAAGGTGACGGTGAGTGGGCCCCCCCCCCACAATTTCAGGCCTATCCGTTAATCCGGCCCTGCTTCTGAGACCTGCGTCACGGAAGTGACAACAAAAGACGAGCAGACACCGATGTGGGCATGCTGCTCACACCACAGAAGTTAAAAAGGTACAGGGAAAAAGAAGGGGGCGCATGGGGCAAGGAAGAGGGCGGGGGCGGGTTGCCCTGCTTACTACCTACCACTGCCGTCTTCTTTGTTTTGATGTACAGCGCTACGTATGTCTAGTAGTGCAAGAGAAATGATTAGTAGTAATGGGTATTGGTAGGTGCTCATGTTCTAATGGGAAAATTAGTGCATGGCCATTAATAAGAACAATTTAAAAAATTTACCATTTTACCCCAGCTGTAAAAATGTACTTAGTGCGTGGGAATGACCTGTGTAAGGACATGCTAAAGCCATAGCACTCAGGCACCGACCGGAAAGTAAGGCTACGACAGCTCAGACCCTGCCGTAAAAGTTTGCATGGGAAACAACACGTTTTTCTGCTGTGCGTTACATGGAGCGCTCATGATCCTGTCATGTTCTTTATGTATTGTCTGCCATTCCATGTACTGTCATGCATCATCATGCACTGCCATGTTCTGCTATGTATTGCCTTATCACACTTCGTACTATCAGGCACTATAATGTACTGTCAAGATCTATTAGTTACTGTAATGACATACCAAACTCATAACATCATCACCCCCATGCTCTATGAGGCTTTGTCCTGTCATATCCTATTAAGTAATGCCATGCTTTTGAGTACTATCATGGTCCCCTATATATTGTCCTATCATGTCATGATCTAAATGTACTATCATGCTCTACATTACCCTGTTATGTTTTATTATGCATGTAAACTTGTAACGTGTTCTGTGCTCCTTGAAATGTGTTAGCATAGGATTCTCGGTGGCTGCTACAAAGATAGAGAGCAGCCACAGAGAACCATTTTGTGCATCGGGAAGAGGGTTTTCCTGCCAGTACAACTGCTTTAACAAGTCTTACTGTCATGGAAAACTTTATGTGCATGGAGGGGGGAGGGGAGGCAGTCCTCCTAGTTCATACTGCCCTCTAGTGGTCATATGCATAAGTATAGCTAGTTTTGCTCTCCAGCCGATTTTCTTTTTTACACTGGAAACTGCTGGCTCACTTCTTAGAAAAATACTCAGCCATTGTGCAAAGTTCCTAATGTTAATCATAACTGCATATTCCCTTTTCAATGCCACTGAGCACACATCCCTTCCAGATGCTGCAGGTATCAGGGACATGTAAATATGAATCTCTGAAAAGACCTTTGCACTGCTTCTGTGCCAGGCTAGGATCAAGCAGGCTTGTATGCACCCCAAAGGAGCAGTATTGCTGGAGTATGATGGGGGGCTGGGTGATGGTTCCAGCCCCAGTTGCTCTGCCTTATAGGCTATAAGCCAAATTTACACTATCCCCCCCCCCTTTACTAAACCTTGATAGTGGTTATTAGCACAGGGAGCCATGCTGAATGCTCCACGCTGCTCCCGATGTTCTGAGTTAAAGAACTTTGTTTAATTTCCATTCTCTTTCCATTTAGGGATCTACTATATGCATCTCATCATGTCATGATCTAAAATGTACTATCATGCTCTACATTACCCTGTATGTTTTACTAGTCTTTAAGCCCATTACATTAACGGGTGCTAGAATAGATGTGTCTTTCTTTCTTTCTTTCTCTCTCTCTCCTTGGCTTTCTGTCTGTCTATCTTTCTCTCTCTCTCTCCTTGGCTGCTTTCTGTCTGTCTTTCTTTCTGTCTCTCTCTCTCCTTGGTTGCTGTCTGTCTGTCTTTCTGTCTCTCTCTCTCCTCGGCTGTCCACCACCTTCCCTTGCCTGCTTCCCCTGTCCAGCAGTAGCGCTTTCTTTCTGTCTCTCTCTCTCTCTCTCTCTCTCCTTGGCTGCTGTCTGTCTGTCTTTGTTTCTTTCTTTCTGTCTCTCTCTCTCCTTGGCCCCTGTGTCTGTCTTTCTTTCTGTCTCTCTCTCCTTGGCCCCTGTGTCTGTCTTTCTTTCTGTCTCTTCTTGGCCACTGTCTGTCATTTTTTCTTTCTTTCTGTCTCTCTCCTTGGCCGCTGTCTGTCTGTCTTTCTTTCTATCTCTCTCCATCCAGACAGACAAAAAGAAAGACAGACAGACAAAGGGGGCCAGGGAGAGAGACAGAAAGAAAGAAAGAAAGACAGGGGGAAGGGAGAGAGACAGACAGAAAGAAGGACAGACAGACACTGGGAGGGAGAGAGATAGAAAGAAAGAAAGAAAGACAGGGGGCAGGGAGAGAGACAGACAGACAGAAAGAAGGACAGACTGGGAGGGAGAGAGATAGAAAGAAAGATAGACAGTGGGAGGGAGAGAGAAAGAAAGAAAGAATGACAGACAGATAGCTGCCAAGGAGAGAGACAAAAATAAAGAAAGACAGCATCTCCCACTCTTTGTCTGTTTTGTTTGCTTGATTTTTTTAAAGTATTTCCTGATGTGGCTTGGGACTGGGATTGTCCTTGCAATATTGCAACTGATTTTGTCTCCAACTACTTTGGACAACTTCTGTAAATCAGCCATCATCATGTTACATTGACTGTTAGCAACCTGTCTGGAATTCCACATGTTGCATAACTGAGCATTATTCACATTTAAAGAGCTCAAGGCAATCAGGAATTAAATTTGGTTCAACATGTAACTGTTGAATCACTTCGCTGTGTATCAACTGGTTACATCAAATTAATTTTACTGACAACTAAAGCTTTGCTAAACAAGACTGGCTGACTTATTAGTTTTCTAAATGCCAAACGTGTTTATGCCATCTATCAAAATGAGAAGATGCCCTGTCCCGATGACTTACCAAAGGATCATGCATTTGATATACCACCTTTCTGTGATATAAGCAAAGCAGTTTACCTATTACTATGAGTTACACGCAGACTTTAAAGAGAAGACAGATTCCAGTACTAAGGCAGTGACTAAGGGGACCATAGTCAAAAAACACAGACGTTCAAAAAGCATCCTAATCTCCAGGACGTCCAAGTGCTGATAATCAAAACCATCTTTCTGTACATCTTGCGAGGTGTAATATGCAAAAGAAAACAAGGTTCCGCATGAACAAATACTTCGGAAAATTGCGAGCCATGAAGGGTGAAATACTCACGTGGATTAAAAACTGGCTGGATCATAGGAAGCAGAGAGTGGGGGGTAAATGGACAATATTCGGACTGGAGGAGCGTTACCAGTGGGGTGCCGCAGGGCTCGGTGCTTGGACCCGTGCTCTTCAACATCTTTATAAACCATCTAGACATTGGTACGACGAGGCGACGAGTGAGGTGACTAATTTGCAGACGATACGAAGTTATTCAGAGTAATGAAGATGCAGGGGAATTGCGAAGATCTGCAACATGACATAATCAGGTTCAAGGAATGGGCATCGACATGGCAGATGAGGTTCAACGTGGATAAGTGTAAAGTGATGCATGTAGGTAACAAAAATCTCATGAACGAATACAGGATGTCCGGGGCGGTACTTGGTGAGACCTCCCAGGAAAAAGACTTGGGAGTTACGATCGACAAGTCGATGAAGCCGTCCATGCAATGTGTTGTGGTGGTGAAAAGGGCAAACAGAATGTTAGGAATGATAAAGAAGGGGATCACAAACAGATGGGAGAAGGTTATCATGCCATTGTACTGGGCTATGATGCACCCTCACCTGGAGTACTGCGTCCAGCACTGGTCGCCGTGCATGAAGAAGGACACGGTACTACTCGAAAGAGTCCAGAGAAGAGCGACTAAGATGGTTAAGGGACTGGAGGAGTTGCCGTACAGCGAAATATTAGAGAAACTGGGCCTCTTCTCCCTCGAACAGAGGAGATTGAGAGGGGACATGATCGAAACATTCAAGGTTCTGAAGGGAATAGACTTGGTAGATAAGGACAGGTTGTTCACCCTCTCCAAGGTGGGGAGAACGAGAGGACACTCTCTAAAATTGAAAGGGGATAGATTCCGTACGAACGTAAGGAAGTTCTTTTTCACCCAGAGAGTAGTAGAAAACTGGAACGCTCTCCCGGAATCTGTCATAGGGGAAAACACCCTCCAGGGATTCAAGACAAAGTTAGGCAAGTTTATGCTGAATCAGAATGTACGCAGGTAGGGCTAGTCTCAGTTAGGACACTGGTCTTTGACCAGAGGACCACCGTGTGAGCAGAGTGCTGGGCACAATGGACCACCGGTCTGACCCAGCAGCGGCAATTCTTATGTTCTTAAACTGTGGAGAAACACAATGTTCCTGACATTCCTTTATTTCTTCCAGATATCTTCGAACAACGGTAAAGTAAATCCACACCGAACATATAAAACACTGCAGTGACCCAATACGGGCTGTGTTTCAGCTGTGAAGCCTTATCAAGGGTCTAGTTGTAAAGCCGATGATTGGTATAGTGGAATAGGATTTCAATCTGGAAGAGTCCGAAATGCTGAGCAAGGCAAACGCTGTACGACTAGACCCTTGAAAAAAGCTTGACAGCCGAAACACGGCCCGTGTCGGGTCACTGCAGTGTTTTATATGTTCGGTGTGAATTTACGTTACTGTTGTTAGAAGATATCTTGAAGAAATAAAGGAATGTCAGGAACATTGTGTTTCTCCACAGTTTGTTTTCTTTTGGATTGCTCCTTTTTCTGTGGATCTCCTTGTTTTGTGCATCTAGTGTGGTGTTCCAGCCTCTGTACGTTCAGAGCACGAGATGGGCGTGGCGGAGGCATGTGATGGGCGGGCTTTGGGCAGGGTTAGACGTGGACGTCATGCAGCGATAAACATTTTGCAAGACATCCTGGACAGAACTTATATGTTTGGAGCTAGACCTCTTTAAGAAGGGTCTAAATGCCATAAAGGTGCCCAAACTGACCAGATGACCACTGCATGTATCAAGGTAAGACCCCCCTCACACCCACAAAGATGAGAATACGAATGTACATACATTTGGGACTTGGACGAAATTTTGGTTAAAACGTGGTATAAAGATAGACGTCCCCTCTTAGGAATCTGAGCTCCCTCCAAATCTTCCGTAAACATCTGAAAACCTGGTTATTTTCAAAAATGTAACTCTTCCTCTCTCTGGTTACTCTGTCCTAAATTTTCTCTTCATTTTGTCTTTTCCTTTCACTGGAGTTCCTTTCTACCCTAACCCTTGTTAACCGTGTCGAGATTTGCGAATGTAGAGATGATGCGGTATACAAACCCAAGGTTTAGTTTAGTTTAGTTTAGTCCTGGCTGTCTGGGTGTCCCAATGGCCTGGATGTCCAGACAGAGGATTTTCCAGACAAAAAATTTATTTCTAGACGTATGTTGGTTTGCTTTTCGAAAATAGGCATTTTCTTACTGCTGACTTTGGATGTCTAGCGCAATACGTTCAAATCGGACTTAGATGTATGTTTTGCAAATACACGCAGCTCCTGATTGGATAAGGCCCGACTTAGAGCAGGAAGAGGCGGTTGGAGTGTACCGCGAGTGATTTCCTGCACTCGCGGCGCTCCGGCTGCTCTCCTGCTGCCCTCTCCCACTGCCCTCTTCAGGCTCCCCCATGAAAAACCGTATTCGCGGTTTTTTGAGATTTGCGGGGGTTCCTGGAACGTCTCAGTGTGAAATCACGGTGCTGGACCAAAATAAGTACCAGTTGCCACCGAGCTGTGTGTCATCTCTTGGATACTCTGATTCTTAGTATAGCGGGCATGAAAAAAATGTTTAAATCATTCTCTGATAGCAGAGGATTTAGTGATAATACTGCCATCAGACTCTTTAACCTTCATGATACTTCTGTCTGCTTGTAGACTGCAAAGTTTATCATCCAACAGTCTGCTTATCTTATTACTCTGTGCATATTATGTAGGCTGAAGCCTGGCATTAACAAACTTCAATCCATAATTACATACAGTGTATTCTCACTGTTCACACATTCAATATTAGCTAATTTGCTTATCCATGGGTGTGTGAATTGTGACAGCTTTTCACCATTTGTGCCGCTGTATTCATGGACATGCATTTTTAAAACTCAGCTTTCTTTACTTTTACTTTCACTTTTGCAGTTTTAATGTTTGCTTCTGGAAATGGCTACCATGCGTCCAGGGAATGTGTTGCAAGCAACTAATCCAAAAAGAAAGACACATGTGATGTGTCTTAGTGAGAAAATATGTTTGTTAGACAGGCTTCATTCGGGCAAGTCTGTTTCTGCTGATAGCCATGAGTTGAATGTTAGTGAATCAACAATCCGATCCATCCGGCAAAAAGCGGAAGATATTTGTCATCTGTTGGTGAAGCCGCAACAGAAAGTTCCAAAACAACAGCTGTGATGTTGTTTGTGATGAATCAGTGGAAAAGCAGCTAAATCTGTGGAAAATGAAATGGTGCATTCCCCCCCCCCCCACCCCCCAGTAGATAGAATTGTTGTGAGGGTGAAAGCCAAAGAGATTTATAAACATATCACCAAGGGCCAGGAAAATGTGAACCCCTTTTCTGTGAGTTCTGGCTGGCTAGCACATTTTAAAAGATGACATGCACTAAAAAAGTGTAAGCCTGTCTGGGGAGGCAGGAACAGCTGACAAATTGTACCTCTCATGTTTGCAAAAAAAAATAAAAATATATATATATATATAGCAGAATGGGTGTCAATGTTGGAAAAAAAATGTTCAGTAATTATGAAGGAATGTGATCCCATGCTGGAGTGCAGTCTAAAATTTATTTATTCAGTTTTCTAAACCGTTCTCTCAGGGGAGCTCAGAATGGTTTACATGAATTTATTCAGGTACTTAAGCAAGTTTCCCTGTCTGTCCCGGTGGGCTCACAATCTATCTAATGTACCTGGGGGCAATGGGAGGATTAAGTGATTTGCCCAGGGTCACAAGGAGCAGCATGTATTTGAACCCACAACCTCAGGCTGCTGAGGCTGTAGCTTTAACCACTGCGCCACTCTAGAAATCAAAAAGTGATCCAAGTGTGGGACGATCCAGCCATTGTGACATCACTGATGAGGTTGGCTCTTAGACATTGGTGGAATAAAGCATTATGATGTCACAATGCCAGCTCTGGTTATCAGAGGCTGAAATGTTTCACACAGTTTTCTATACTGCTCTCCCAAGGGAGCTCAAAACAGTTTACATGAATTTATTCAGGTACTCAAGCATTTTTCCTTGTCTGTCCCAGCAAGCTCACAATCTAATGTACTTGAGGCAATGGGGGGAGGGGTGTCACAAGAGGTTTGCCCATGGTCACAAAGGAGCACCATGGGTTTGAACCCACAACCTCAGGGTGCTGAGACTTAGCTCTAACCACTGTGCCACACTCTCCTCTGGAAAGCTCTGTGCTTGTCCTTTATTCTGAGACACTAAGGCCCAGATTCTATAAATGGTGCCGTTGTCAGCAGCCGCCTTAAAAATGGCCACTGACTGCGTGTCGGTTACATTACAGCGCCATTAATAGAATCTCGGCTTCAGGAAAAGTAAGTGCTGGAAATGTAGGCCAGGGTTTTCAAGGCCTAGGTTGTCATAAAGTGCCTCCATAGGCACAATGCAGGCACCATTTTTGTAGGCATCAGTAGGCGCCTAGAATTTATTTTTAAAACCACTTTTAAATGGGGGTTTTCACTTAATTAGGCACCTAAGGGCTCCTTTGACTAAGCTGCACTAGCGTTTTTAGCACGCACTAAAGATTAGCGTGCGCTAACCCCGTGCTACACATAAAATACTAACACGAGCTTTATGGAGGTGTTAAGCTAAGCGCTAAGCGCACGCTAAAACCACTAGCGCAGCTTAGTATAAGGAACCCTAAGTTAAGGCACTGTTTATAGGATATGGGCCTTAAGGACTTGAGAAGGATAGTCAAGCTGGCAAGGCTGACACAGTATTTTCAGTCGAGCTGTGACACTCATGTGCCAGAGGTTGATCAGGTTAAAGTCAACGTACCAGCATCAACATCTTCATTTTCTGTCATTATGGAGATCTGACAGACGTTGACCTTGCATGATACAGAACAGTACAGTAGACATCTGCAATTGTTGTGTAAAGCTGTTTTTTTTCCCCAAGCAATGTCTTTATCCTATATAATAAAACCCTAGCCGCGCATGCGCACTTACCTGCGTGCTTCCGTGATCTCTGATCTGTGATCAGTAGGTCTGTGGCCAGCAGGAGTGCGGATGCGCAGCCAGGCAACTTGGAGACGCATAGCACAGCCGGCGACTCCCCCCCCCCCTCCCACCCTCACTCACCGCCAAAACCACCACCGGCAAAGCCTCCTCCTCCTGCCCAGCTCACCCGCGTTTAAATTAAGAGAAAAGCGCTGCACCGCGCTAACGCTGGCCTCGCCGTCTTCTGTCCACTGTGGCCCGCCCTCTCTGACTACTTCCTGTTTCCACTAGGGTTGGCCGCAGTGGATAGAAGATGCCGAAGCCAGCGGTAGCGCGGTGCAGCGCTTTTCTATCAATTTCAACGCGGCGGCTGGGAAGGGGCGGCGGAAAATGCTGCTGCTGCACAGGGAAGGCCGGGAAATGCTGCTGCTGCACAGGGTAGTGTGTGTGTGTGTTTGGGGGCAGGACCGCAGGAAGGGAAGGGGGGTAAGGGAAATGCTACTGCTGCACAGGGAAGTGGTGTGGGGGGAGTGAAAGCTGCTTCTGTGGCTGCTGCACAGGGAGGTGGGGGGGATCAAAATGCTGCTGTACAGGGAAGAAGGGTGGGGGGGAATGCTGCTGCACAGGGACATGGAGGGGGAGGGAATGCTGCTGTGGCTGCTGTACAGGGAAGTGGGGAGGAAAGAAAGACAGCTAGCACCCGTTAATGTAACGGGCTAAAATACTAGTATATATATATATATATCCATTTCCCAGTCTGTAAGGAACATTGTAGTTCTGCACTGTTTTGTCCTAATGGTGAGAAAACTATGGTATTGGTTGATGAACACACTAATTGCTTACTGTTCTTGTGCAATACCGTACAGTATTTATTTTCCTGCATTGTTCAGTGCAATTTTTTTTCTTTAAGTATGTTACTTCTATAAGCAGTACTGCAAATATAAAAATATATTTCCAACATTCTGAATGTTCTATATGGTTTTTGTTAAGTGCTGTCCCATGCAGGAACCTAACCCTGTTTTCCTTATAGGTTTCATTATTCATTTTCCACGCTTATGAGGGACCTCATGTGTGGCTGGAACCTAACCTTTATTTTCCCATAGAGACGTACCCCCTCTTCTATTATACTGCGCTAGCAGTTTGTAGCACAGAGAGCCGCGCTGAATGGCCTGCGCTGCTCCCGACGCTCATAGGAGAAGAGGAGGATAGTTTCATTATTTGCAAATTCATGTTTTGTGGAGATTTTCAGGAACCATACTGCCATAAATAGCGAGAGCGCACTGTAAGTTATTCAGATGTAGTCTAGCAACTAGGAGTTCTCTCAGGATCCTAATAGTTTACGGTGCTTCCAGTTGACTAATCTACATAACTAACATAACATAACGTTATTTTTGTATACCGCCACAATCAAAAGAATTCTAGGCGGTTTACACAAAAGAGAAAAACTGGACAATCAGCGAAGTACAAAATAATAAGATGGGAATACTGACTATAAAGACAAAAAGAATTTAAATTAATGCAGTAAAACAGTAAAATTATTATATTAAGAATAAAAACTTTGAATTAAGAGATACATTTATCAAATAATACTGTCTTAATTTCTCTTTGAAAGGCGCCGTAAGATAACACGGCTCCGCTAATATAGTTACCCAACCAGGACTGTTGTTTACTTGCTTGAAATGCAAGCATCCTATCTAAAAAAGACCTAATTGTACAACCTAAAATCTTTGGGTATGCAAATAAGTTATAATTCCTGGTTATCCTCAAGGGGTTATATAGCACAAAATGAGATAACAGGTAGGTAGGGGCCAGTCCCCAAACCAACTTAAAACAGAGACATGCGAATTTGAACATTACTCGTGTTTCCACTGGCAATCAGTGTAATAAACGATAATAAGGGCTGATAAGATCACTTTTTTTTAGCCCAAATATCATGCACTATTCTCAATTTTCTCACAACTTTCTTTGGTGCGCCAAAGTAAACAATATTACAGTAGTCCAATATGAATAGTACCAATGCCTGCACCAAAAGATAAAGCCATTGAGCTATATGATCACAGACTACCCGATTATGCTGGTTAGCTTTACTAATGAATTATCCCCTAGGTACTGCCTTCAGTGTATCCCACATTATACCCAGGGAGGGGCCAGTGTTTAACTACATAGGGTTTTTCTATATCCCTTACAGGACATTATCACATGTCCAAAGTTTCTCTCTCTCCTCTTCGCAAAAGGCTGGGACCAAAACCCACAAAATCAGATAAGAGTTATGGGCCCAATGCTTGAGGGTTCCCCCCATATCCAGGAGTGTCCAGTCCAAGAATATGCAATCAAGCTTGGAGTAAGTCTCATGTGAGTGAGAGATAAAAGTATATTCTCTATTCCCATGGTGTCCCAGGTGCCAAACATTGTAGATTTCTAACCTCTCAGCTAGCTGATGCAGTGCATGTGATATTCTACTATTTAATCCCAAGGGCAAAACAGTTTTGACCACTCTTAGGATTCATGGCTGTGTTAAAATCACCCCTTATTATTCACTTTCCTGTAGCAAGATCTAACAGACATGTTTTCAACCTAGAAAAAAATTCAATTTGACCTTCATTTGGGGCATATACAGAGGCTAATGTGGTGGCATATGGTCCAAGAGGAGGTTAATAAAATATTCAGGATTTGCTCTATCTTGACCTGAACGATCCTTTGAGCTTTTTTTAAAACCATTTTCCTCATTTTATCATAGCTTCCCTTTTGAAAGTTAAATGCTGATGGAGTAGATTTCCTTAGTGTCTTCACTCCAGTTATTAATTCATTTGATCTTATTAAGATCCCTATTTCCAAGCAGCCCCAACATTACCACTCACACTGAGGATCAGGGACTCCTTTTACAAAGCTGCAATAGCAAGTCCCGCTGTGGCAAATCGATGCAGCCCATATGCTGTGTTGCACTCGCCACACGGGAATCATTACTGTGGCTTTGTATAAGGGGCCCTAGATCTAAACCAACCTCCCCTTTTGTCGGTTCCTATATCAGCTGCTCCACAAAGCAGTCATTTATTTCATCTAGGAACTTTACCTCCCTAGCATTTCCTGATGTGACATTTATCAAGTCGATATTGAGGCAATTGAAATCACTAACTTAAGAGATTCTGATAGACCATAAAATAAAACACTTCAGATGCACTTAAAAAGTTGACCGTAAAAGTTCCATTGTACATCATTACTCAATAATATGTTCTTTATCACCCCTTGTATTTCTTTCCTTTGCAAGGGAGCATTTAATTATTCTTCAGAAAGCAATGGTACATCTAGAGCAGTGATTCCCAACCCTGTCCTGGAGGAACACCAGGCCAATCGGGTTTTCAGGCTAGCCCTAATGAATATGCATGAGAGAGATTTGCATATGATGGAAGTGATAGGCATGCAAATTTGCTTCATGCATATTCATTAGGGCTAGCCTGAAAACCCAATTGGCCTGGTGTTCCTCCAGGACAGGGTTGGGAACCACTGATCTAGAGAACAAAAAAAATAAATCTGAACATGGAGCAGTGGAAAATGAGCCAGTTTACACATTCACACAAGTATAACTTTTAGATGACCTTTGCTGGACCAGAGATGCTAATAGTTTACCTGTCTTAGTTCCCCAATGATGCAGTCATGTGTTTGAGGAGTTTCCCCCACTTACTCCAAATGCAGCTTTACAGGACATCCAGTACAGGATATGCCATAGAGTGCATGCATATCACAAGACAGAGGATCTCTAGGATAATGATGTATGTATAAAGTGTGAAGCCTTCACCAACTCTTTCCTTCTTTCTTTTATGGAATGTCCTACCCTCTCCACTCTGTGGTCACAAGCCCTGAAAGATCTTGAAACTACTCTCTGAAAAAGAGGTCTTAATGCAAATTTGTTCTCTTGGCTGCCTTCCTATTGAAGAAATGTATATTAAAGTCGTATTTGTATACCGCAGCACCATCAATTAGATTGTGGCATAATGTTATGAAATGTTTCCAGCAAAAATAAGTGCAATGGATATATAGATTGACTTCATTTCAAGAAATATGGTCTAAATATAAAATTTGAGAAGAAACTGTTATATTAGACTAGAATATGGTGGTTTGGATGCTTAATAGTTGTGTCACCTCCTGGCTTCGAGGGTGGGTGGAGGTAGGGGATATGGGTGAGGGAGGTTTGGGAGGAGGGAAGGATTTTTTATTGCCATTATATTAATATACATGATTTCTATGAATGTAGGATTTGAAAGTTTTTGTATTTTGAAATACTTTAATAAAGAATATACAGTATATATATAAAAAAGGATATATAGATTGAATTCCTTGGAACCTAATGGTTTAAATAGTTCAACTGCTGTACACCGCCTTTGGTGAATCTCTTCATAAAGGCGGTTAATAAATCTCAATAAATACCACCATCCCCTTTTATGAAGCCGTGTTAGGCTTTCTTATTGCCATATTAGCGGTATTAGCTCCAACGCTCATAGAATTCCTATGAGCATTGGAGCTAAAAAAAAAAAAAAAAAGGCCTAACACGGCTTTGTAAAAGAGGGAGGGTGTGTGTATGTAAATAAATAATAAATGGATTTTTTAAAAATTAGAATATTTGTAAGAAAAAAATCTGCACATGTGCTGGTGTTCTTTTGTTAACCGAGGAATCAGACATCAGTTACTTGGCAAGCTCTCCTTGTTATTTGCAGTTCTCTCTTGGCTAAAATTGGGAAATTTATAGGGTTCCTGATGAAGGGGTGGTCATCGAAACCGAACTCAGTTGAACCAAGCCAGCCAGAAGGAGTGAGAGTTAACCTACCGCTTTAATTGAGCCAGCCAGGAGCGAGAATTGATTGACTGTCTAATCAGCTAAAAATGCTGTTACTATTTGCAAACGTTGACAGTTTATTAAGGGCTCGTTTTACAAAGGTGTGCTAGCGTTTTTAGCGCACGCACAAGATTAGCGCGCACTAGCTGAAAAATTACCGCCTGCTTAAAAGGAGGTGGTAGTGGCTAGCGCATGGGGCATTTTAGTGCACGCTATAACGCTAGCGCACCTTTTGTAAAAGGAGCCCTAAGTTTATTTCATACTTGAGCTTCCTAGGAACTATCATTATTATTATTTTCAGTATTGCTTTAGAATTAAAAATTTTAAAGGCACACACAAGGGTGGTCCTATGATGGTGTATGCCATTCAGCTAACAATGCCACTGTACAAGTTAAGCAAATGAATGGCGTATTCTGTTCTACAAGCTTATGCTTGAGGACACACATATATATACTTTAAATTTATGGGGTTGTGAATATATTTTATGTGGTGTGTCTCTTGCTTTTTGCACAGTGATCTAGAACAGTGGTTCCCAACCCTGTCCTGGAGGACCACCAGCCAGTTGGGTTTTTGGGATAGCCCTAATGAATATGCATGAGAGAGATTTGCATACAATGGAGGTGACAGGCATGCAAATCTGGCCCATGCATATTCATTAGATCTAACCCGAAAACTTGACTGGCTGGTGGTCCTCCAGGACAGGGTTGGGAACCACTGATCTAGAAGAACTTTATAGCAAGGTGTGAATTAATTTGTTCTTCACTTGGGTTTCTGTTAGATTGATACTTTTGTTAACCACGGACACCATTTTTAAAGATCAATGTGCCTGGTGCCTTTTTTAACACATGGAAAATGGATTGCATAACATAAAGTATTTGCTTTTCCATGAATGTGCTTGACTGAATGGAAACCTCTGAAGAAGCCCTTTTATGGGGCGAACCAGGCCTGTTGGGACATATTTGAAGTGCAATTTATATTTTGTATGATTTTTCACACAGACTGTTAATGATGGTTCACTTTGAGTCTATTATAAAAGTGGGTTTTTTTGTTAAAAAAAAAAAAAAGATCTATGATATTTGAAATTGATGCCACTTAAGATGTTATCTAAATGGTGTATATTCCTAAACCTTTTTTAAAAATAATTATAAATAATTTATTATTGAGTAATGATTTACGTTGGAACTTTTATAGTCAAGATCTTTAGGTGCATTTGAAGTAATTGAAATTGCCCATTATTATAATGACACCAAATTTCTGTTTCAGAGAAACAGGAGATAACGCCTTCACAGAATTAGGCAAGAAACAACGAAGGTGACTTATGGTGCTCAGTCACTTTATTTCACAACAAAGATTCTACACGATCGTGTTTTTGCCCAAAATGGCCTGCCTCAGGAGTCTGAATAACGTGTTTGTATTGACAGCAGATCACACACGTTGCAACCTGAGATTTGCATTTCCTTCTGTCAAGCATCAAAATATTTTTTCAAGCATTTCTGTGCTGACACCCTTATGGTCAGCAGGCAGAAAGTAATTTCACACATTAAAATACAGGCATTGATCATTTATGATAATCTACATCAACCCCTTGAGTATCAATTATTCAGACTCCTGAGGCAGGCCATTTTGGGCCAAAACACGATCATGTTGAATCTTTGTTGTGAAATAAAGTGAGTGAGCACCATAAGTCACCTTCGTTGTTATTTCTTGCTTGCCTAATTTCTGTTAACATTTCATCTGTTTGTTCTTTATGGCTTGGCAGATGGTAGTATAGCCCTACTAATATTCTCTTCAGATGTTGAAATTCTATCCATAAGGATTCAACATTGATGTTTCCTGCTGAATTTTTATTGTTAAGCTTCATTCCCTCTTTAACATATAGCATCACACCTCACATATGATCCACCATCATTGCAATATAAGCTCGCAGGTATGTAACATCCCATTGGTTATCTTCCTTCCACCAGCTAAGTCTCTGACGTGTCTATTATATCTACCTTTTATTTGCACTACAGGTAGCGGAATATGAGAGCCCCCTTCTCACACATCCACACAAGGAAGCAAGAGACGAGACAGAGAGAGAATCTTTTATAATTGATGAACAAGCACATGAGTCAAATCAAACCCACTATCCCCATGGTGGAAGAGATGAAGCGTTACACCTTTGTGGGAGGAGTCTGTTTCACCCTTGAATGTTTGTTTTATTTTCTTTAAACAAGTACCCATCATCCCCACCCCCTCTCCAATGCACAGATTAATATGCCCATTATCTGCAATTGGAGGCTCTGAGGAGAGAGAGTTTAGGGAATGCCCATCTGGCATCTGTAGGGTATTTGTGTGTTGTTTAATGCTGCAAGTTGGCAAAAGTTGCTGGTTCCAGGGAAGGGTTATGAGATAAAGTCCCTCTGCAGTGATCTAACTTCAAGGGGACTTCCTGACAAATTAACACCCGTGCAGGGACAATTTTGTCCAGCAGAAGCAGACGGCTGGTTCTACTGAAGGGATCTTAGCCTATCCTGGAGTATAGAAAAATAATAGCACAAAAAGGAAGTTGGGATAATGTCATCAACTCATGCTACCTGCTGCCTCAGTTACTGTAGTTGTGATGACATCATTGTGAGGTCATGTTACAGTCTATTGGTCGGTTCTACGACCAGGAAGGATTCTGGCTACCTAAAACTTGTATGTGTAATGCAGTGTGTGAGTGTGAATGTGACTATGGATCTGGGTTACTTCCCTGCTCTTTAGCTGTGTATGCAGCCTGTGCAGGTCATTCAAGTCATATAGTACTGAGACAGAAAAAAAGAAGACTTCAGGCAGAAATCAAAGTTTGGAGAAGAGGGGAATCAGTACAACTTAGGATGTAAGCCCTCTGGGGATGGGGAACTATCTACGTACCATACCTGAATGTAACTCACCTTGAGCTACTCTTGAAAAGGCCTGAGCTAAATCCAATGGATCAGACATGTTCTAAATAACTCTGCTATTGCTATGGTCTGGGCTGTAAAGGGGGTGATAGTGCTGGTATTGGGAGGGTTTGTAGAGATGATGCCTTTGCTTTATGGAACTTGCTAGAAGTCCTGGCTTTTAAAGTCTTTTCATGGTAGTTAGGTGGGTCTGTCTGTCTCTAGAAAAGAAACACTGCTTGTCTGTGAAGAGACAGCACTGGAAAGAGAGAATTTTAGTGTCCACAGGAACAGATTTGAAACTGAGAACAAACCATGGTCTCCATGTAACTTTAATCCCATAAGCATCCCCTGCAATGATTCTGGACTTAGGATGCTGTGGTTGGAGTCAGGGTTTTGGGAGATGTTAGCTACATCAAGTTCTGTGATAAGGATTAAGGTACTGTGGCTAGGATCAGGATGCTGGATGAGAAGAGCTCCCGGAAGTGAGGAAGCATAGCAATGGGTGGAGGATGGTGATGGACTCACTAGTTTCTGACCTGTGCTCTCCCACTCCAGTGCAGAGCCATCATTAGCGAATGTAGATATCCCGGTCCCAACTCTCCACATCATTCTTATTCTTTGCTGCCACCCCTTCCTGGTTCTGGCAGTAGTGCTCTCGGGCCTTGTTGCGATTTTTTGGCTGCCAGTTCTGGTGGTTCTGTTCTGGTTCCAGTTCATCCCAGGAGCTTTGGCGCTGGTGACCTGCCCCTGCCCGGTAGGCTCTATTTCCATGTATCTCTGACTCGGGATCTTCACATGGGTCTGTTTCAATGTCCATGCAGGAGTCTGCAGGCTCAGTGTAGGCCGAGTCCCGACTGCCTTGGGTTTCTGAGTCAAAGGTATCCTGTCTGATGAGGCCCCGGGTGCTGCTGCGACCAGACAACTGGCTGGGGCGCAGGCAGGGCTGCTTGGCATCTCCCTGGTGGTCATGTAAAGTGGTCCTGTCTCTCAGGGCACTCTCTTGTTTCTGCTCTCCATGCACTAAGTACGGACCCTGGTTAGAAAGGGCCGAAGCAGAAGCAGCACACACCATGCAAAAAGAAAGACAGAACACAGAGTTGTGTTAGTTACACTGGGGATCACAAAAGACCAAACAAAACATACAGATCATTTCACACCACTTCCAACTGGACAGCAAAGGTAACCCCGCAGGGGGATCTGGGCAGGAGCCCAATGAAGTGTGCAGTATCTGTGCAGACCAGGAACAAGAGGAATATATAGATGCATAGCTAAATAAGATATTTATAATAGGATATGATTTTTTTTTCAGAATATTTAATCCTGTTTTGGCACTGGTCATTACGTTATTATGTACCCAATGAATTAGGGTAGCACCCCAGATTCTCAGACTCAATCAGAAGTCCAAGAAGGAACCATTTGATGCTCATGGCTCACATGCTGAGATTGTACGTTGCCTAAAGGAAGCCAAGAATGACTCTGCAATTATTTAATCTGATTCATAGGCAGACAGAGCCCAGGGATATTTGGACAGGCCAGGAAAGGGAAGGACAGAGCCTGAGAGCCTGCAGGGACTCAGTGTAACAGTGAATTTAACAATGAAGGTAAGTAACATTAACAGAAAGACTTGTGACTAACACACAGTATAACATTAAAGATAACACCTGACGTAAAATACATCTGTAATACTGCATGTACAGAGCCTGGGAGTACAGGATGGGCCAATATGATATATAACACTATTGTGTTGATTTAAATATAATCCAGAGTCTAAAACATTTCCATGATTCACCACACACCAGTGGCATAGTAAGGGAGGGTGGGGGCAGTCCACCCCGGGCGTTGTCTTGGTGGGGGTGCCGGCACCCGTCCTCCTCTTTGCCCCCCATTCCTACCCCCAACACGTGTGCCTTCACTTCTTCCCCACTATACCTCTAGCTCTCCCTATGACATCACTTCCGGGTCCTGCACCTAGGAAGTAACATCAGAAGGAGAGTGCCACTGATGCGGGCAAGTCGGTGATGCAGTTGGCGTCGGGAAAGGGGTGGATATGCACATGGCAGGGGGGGGCAGAGAAGAGGTCAGAGGAGGGGCACCACCATCCTGGGCACCTCTCACCCTTTCTACGCCACTGAGATTAACCTATGGACCAGGTGAGGCTCTGGACCAGGGCCCTGGCACTAAAGAGCACCAAAAGCCCAAGGCCCATATGTTAAGCTACTCTGCAGCTTCCCTCCTCCTCTCTCTTCTGATGCTTCTGTCCTGTCCTGACAGGATGCATCTTCATAGGCCAGCTGCCGTGAGGGCGGAGGGCCAGCATCATAGGAGAGAAGTGCAGCACTTCTCTCTCTGACACTGAGCTATGAAGCTGCTTTTATTAGCTCCAATCCCAAGATGGTCATCAAGATCATAAGCGGCAGTCAAGAGAGACTATAAATCGCTCTTGCCCCAGTCAGGTCACTAGGCCACAAGGGCGCCTAAGGTAGGCGAAGGTAAGCAAACTGAAGGGTGGGTCTGGGGTGGGAGGAGGGTTGAGAGGTTATGTGTGGCAGCAGGGGGAGAGGAGGGAACAGTCAAAACCCGATCCAGGTTTTTACAGTAAAAAAAGAGGACATGTGGCCCTGCCTCATTCCGCCCCTGGCCTTGCTCTATTAAGCCACCAGTCATGCTGCCACATAAACCTTTGTCATCTTCCCTGAGTTTGGGGGCCACATCTGAAGGGCCTCCAAGCATGCGCAGATGCGATGCGATGATGTCACATGCATATGTGCGATGTCATCATGTTGCATCTGTGTATGCTCAGAGGCTACCCTAGACGCGGCCCCAAGCTCAGGCTTCCCAAAACCCGGACAAACTGCCGGATTTTGGAAATCCATCTGGGCACCTGGGCAGTCCTCTAAAAAGAGGACATATCTGGGTTTTTCCGGACATCTGGTAACCCCACCTGAACCCAGATTTTGAGCTAGTTTTGATGCCAAAACTGAAATTCGGTCAGCCTCTGTGCCAGGCTCAATTTCGTACATAACATAATTAGGTAATTGGCATTTAATTAGAGAAAAGTACCAATAATTGGCAATAAGAAACACTAACTGGAAGTCATTAGCACAACTGACTTCTGCCCCGATTCTGTAAACTGAGTGCCTAACTTCTCTTGTTTACAACTGAAAAGGGGGTGTTAACATGTGAGGGGGCAGGTCAGGAGCATTCTGATTAACATTGCATGCACTTTATGGAACAGCTGCATTTATGCGCCCAATTGCCGCATTTAGATGCCGCCATTCATACCAGCGTGAGATACGTCTACAGTAACTCTGCTGTTATAGAATACTAGCTTAGACCCCAGTTTTTTGGCTCCTAGTGGCCTATATTGAATTATTCTTTTATCTGTTTTGACTAATTATAAACTCCATCAAACTGGGACTGCCCAATTAAATTAAATAAAATTCAGTGCATCTGCTATAGATAGGATTACCATATTTGTTCATGAGAAAAAAGGAAATGTGACTCCGCCCCCGCCCCACCCCACCCCCGCCTTTGCATGAATGTCTTCTCTCCTTAAGCACTAGGTCGCATCTGGAGGACCTCTGAGCACACGTGGATGCAACGTGATGTCACGCCCTCCAGATGAGGCCCTGAGTTCCTAAACCTGAACAAATTGCTGGGTTTTCATAAACAGATAGTCCTCTAAAATGAGGACATGTCTGGGTAAATCCGGACATATAGTACCCCTAGCTATAGATATATTTAGTAGATATGGCATTTGCACTGTGTAGCTGAGACTGCTCCCTTCACAGTATACAATGCAGAGGTTCTGGGTAACAGCAAGTACCATGAGCTCATGTCATTCACAGGGGGCTAGAGATTTGGGGATTGTGCTGAAGGCTGCAAGGGACATGCAGACAGGGACAGTGACCGGACAGCTCAGGAAGGCAGAGGTTGTACACTGTGCAAGCACACAAAACATAGGCGTCGGAATGGGGGAGGTCACAGGGGCCATGACCTTCCCAAAAATTGGCGGTCGCCAGTTGATGCCTGCCCTCCCACCTGTTTCCCAATGTGGTAATTTAAATCTTCAGGGCAGCCACTGTACAGCGTCAACGAGCAGGCCTGCCCCGGAACCCTTCATTCTACTTCCAGGGGCAGGCCTGCTCGTTGATGTGCAGCGGCTGCCCAGAAGATTTAAGGTACAATGCCAGGAGGAGGTAGGAAGTGGAGTCGGGAGCAGGTGATGAGCCGTGCCGCACGATTCTGCTGGGGCTAGGGCCTCCCCAAGCCAAACAGCATTCCGCTGCCTATGACACAAAACACCAGCATTAATTTTGCAATGTGATTAGACTGCAGCCACTTCAGATTCTTACATTTTAGCTTTTAATTTCTTGTCTGCAGCCTAAGTAGTGTCACTGGTGATAGAGTGTTACTAGGTCAGTCACATGCTGCTCCCCTGTAGACTCTTGAGCCTTCATCACATGGAGTTGCACATCAAGGGACTACTTTAAGGTTTCCCTTACACTGAGCACAGATATATAACCTGACCCTACAGAGATGCAGCTGCAGTCCCGTCCCTCCCCTCCCTTCCTTCTCCCCTTCTATCTTCATTTATTTTTGTAAACCGTTGTCCTGTGGTAGAAAGGAAGTATATCAAAACACTGAGAAAAGTAGCGTAAACTAATCAGGCATATCTGAGATATCTACCTGTAAAACTATAGCATAGTCTTAAGCAAGCTCAGTTTGCACATTGCTCTGAGCCAGGTCACGTTGTGCCCCACTGCATGCAGGGAATTGTGGTCCTAGTTTCTGTAAGACAAACAGAAACTACAAGTCCCTGGATGCACTGGAGCCAGGCCTAGCTCGCTTCACACTGGGCTGGTAGCATGGAGCCCTCCAGATCACACTATGCATGCTTTCTCTACGCTGCTATTGCTGAGGTCCCCACTTCTCGTTTTCTCTCAGGAAGCACAGCACTGCGTTGCTCCTCTCTCTTCCATTTGCCTGCTCTCGCCAGGGTCACACGGACTGTTCAGCCACCACTGGGATTGGGTTCTGCCCAGGCTCCTGGGTTGATCGGTTTCCCCAGAAGCTAAGATTGCGCTTGAGGGAGGTAAGTACTTGTACCTGCAGATTAGAGATGGGGGCGGGACTAGAAGCCAGGGCGGCAGTTGCCATGGTGCGATTTAGCAGGGGATTAGGTGGGTTGCTGCTGGGGGGATGTGTGGCCTTCCAATAGGCTTCCAGGTACTCAGCTAGGTGCTCACAGGCATCTTCTAACTGGTTCTCATCCAGAATGATGTCAAACATTTCCTGCAAGAAAGCAGATGCATCATGGAATATGAGAAGTGAGGGTGCCCAGAGGACAATATGTTTTCACAGTGACAGCAACATGGTACCACTGCTGTCATTCAACTTAGGATGAGTTTCTTCAGGCTCACACCAGGGCACTCTGGGATATAAGATCTGGTTTTTAATGAGTAAAGAGCCAGATACTCCAGAGAGTTAAAGAGGGTTATTTTATAAAGGAGTGCCTAGTTTAAGAGGGCAATTAGATACCTCCTTAAGTACATTTTGTAAAAACACATAGGTACCTATGGCGCTCATTGTAAAAAGAAAAAAAAAACATCTCAAAAATGGTACAAAATGGTAGATGAAATGTCCAAGTTGTGATTTTTTAAATTCAGATTTGATATGATTTTCTTCATGGATTGTCTAAATTGGAAGGTGAAGGGGGGAGGGTATTTTTGGTTGGGATTTGGGCAGGCTCAGAATTTTGACATTTTTCAAGGGTAATGGAACAAGATAAATGGGGCAAAAATGGGGAAGTTTTTATCTGGACTTGATTCAATCATGACTAAGTGCCTTAACTGACCAGCTGACCACTGGATGGATTAAGGCATGACCATGACCCCTAATGGTCACTGGCCCCTTCCCACCTTCCAAAGATGTGACAGTGACAGTACATACCAGGCTCTGTGACAGCTTCAGAAATTATGGCCATTCTTATTACAGCATTAAGTTGGGCCCAGGGGTAGGCTTGTGGTCAGTGCAGTGGACTGTAGAGAAAGGGACCCAGACCTATATTCCACTCTAATTAGTATACTTGTGGTGGAAATTGTGAGCCTTTCAAAATCCATAAAATACCAAATCTACCTATAGATAGTTGACAGCTGCAGACTTCAGGGTTTTTGTAATGATGTACAGTTAGGTACGATACATTTTTAGGTGTTTCTTGAGGGCTCACAATACAAAATAAGAGTGTTAAGGTGGGATTTGTACCTGGTTCCCTTTATGTGGTACCTGGTTTCCTGCACTGACCACTAGGCTCGCCCAACTGGAAATTTCTACTAAACAATTCCCACCTGGAAAATTACCATCTAGTTCAATTCCCACCAGTTTCCACCTACTCATGATGGACAATTCCCCTCCATGACCAGACATATACCCAATAATTAAAAAAAAACAAAAAACAAAAAAAAAACCACTCCCATTGCACAAAAAAACCCTTACCCTAACACTTGGGGTCTCCTTCTAACCCTAACACTCAGGGGCTGCACATATATGGAGCCTCCCCATAACCCTAACACTTGGAGCTGTACAAAGCACAATCATGTCCAGAGCAGTATGGGACACTTCTAGAGCAGAACTGGTCATACCGAGTGGGGTGGGGAAGGGAATTGACCTAGATGGTAATTGTCTAGGTGGGAACTGTCCGGGTGGTTACAGACCTGATACACTAAAGAAAAACATACTGAGCATGAAAACATCTGGAAAAACAGTGATTTTTAAAACAAAAATGCAGACTTTTTCAGGTTCGAAAATTGCTATATTTAAGATAAGAATGTCTGCAATTGGACTTGGCCGTTGTATTGAAAATGCCCCTCCATGTGTCTTTATAAAATACTAATGTAAAGCAGCAGAAATTAAACCTGCATTACAGGTGCAGACATCTACATATGCTTGAAAGCAGGTGTAAATGTCCACGTTTAGATTATTTAAAAGTTTGCGTAAATTAGCACAATTTATCATCTATAGGGCAATTCTATACCTGGGCGTCTTCATTTGGGTGCCCAGATGCAGCACAGGGAGAGAGTATTCTATAATGACTTTATAAAATTGATTCAAATACAAACAATTTTTAGTAATGCTCTACTCAGCAATGATAGTCAGACACATACACACCACTTCTCAAGTACAACCGATCTTAAAACACAACTTTTTTAGAGTGTTTTTTTCCGGGCTTCAGTACCACCACTCCACCGCTGTCAAAATTTTCTTTAGCGGGAAGAATTACGTGAGAACTCCTCACTGGCCCATTTTATTCATTTAAAATAGTTTCACTGTTATAGTACTTTAACTTTTTTGTCTTAAATATAAAGTGCAAAGTGCTTAATTATTTTATAACTTATCTTTTTTTTTTATTTTGTTTTATTTGAAAAAAGACACATACAAATGAAATACAACAGTCAGAATATACAAAATTGGTACAAAACAGAAGATAAGAGAGTCTTCCGCGGGGTTTCTGCACGGAGACTAAGAAACTCTACAAGACAATTCAAAAATCAACTCCTGATCCCAATCCCACCTTATACCCTCCCCCCACCCACCCTTCCCAGCATTCCAGTGTCAAAACTCAAGAAATTCAAAAAATTCAACAGGATACTTCGGGCTCCATGGGACAAACTATCCCAAATGGGAGCCCAAATAGCCTGGAACTTTCTCCAATGACCAGGTCCACAATTCTTAACATCCAAATATTCATACCGTAACAGAGTGAACAGTTCATTTTTCCATATAGTAATAGTAGGTACCTCTTCCTGGCGCCACAGCAAAAGTATACATTTCCTAGCCAATAAAGAAGCTTTTTGCATTAACAAAGAATTACCCTTAGACAACCCCAAAGAAGAGTTTTGAGAAAAAAGCAGGACATTTGCCTGTAATGGAATTCGCCGTCGCATAACGGTCTGCAGATGAAGACAAACAAATGACCAAAAGGTTTGCAATCTGTCACAACACCAAAACATATGAAAAAGACCAGCTGGCGTTGAATGGCACTTGAGACAGTTAGCATGAGAGGCAAACCCTGCCATATACGCCCTATAGGGTGAGATATAAAGGCGCAACAGTAATTTATAGTATTGTTCTTGCAAGTCAAACGTGGGAGGCGTTTCATAAGAAGACGCAAACCATCTCCAGTTATCTGTTCAGAGGAGGCAAGATCCTGATTCCACATCACCGCCACAGCCTCAAAGTCCCAAGGAGCACTGAACTGACCTGATGAAAGGACAAACTGATTCTAGACTGTCAAGATAGAGTCAAAGTTTCCTGGACCATATCTGCCATTCAAAGTATTATGGTCCAAAGAGTGTAGGTAATGCGAGACTTGACCATAGGAGAACCAATCTCGAGCCTGCAAAAGTCCCCGAGCCCGGAGATCCTGAAAGGACAAAGGAAATCCGTGCTCCGACACCACATCCCGCACATAGCATAAACCAAGGCCTTTCCATCTCTGCAAATACAACTTAGAGCCGTCTGGATCCAAGTTTTGATTCCCCCATAAAGGCAACAATACTGTGGAGGTGAAAGGCAAATGCAAACGTTTGCATAACCATTATAACTTATCTTTTAAGTTGCTTTTTAATTCAGACCTGGGAAAGGCAGACCCAACATGTTTCGCATCAGAATGTTGTTTCAAAGGTCTCCCGCAGCCGATTTTGTCATCCAACTCCTACTAAGATCTTGCTCTTTGAAATTAGTAGGAGTCGGATGACAAAATCGGCCGCGGGAGACTCTTGAAACAGCATTCTGATGCAAAACATGTCGAGTCTGTCTTTTCCGGGTCTGAATTAAAAAGCAACTAAAAAGATAAGTTATGAAATAATTAAACACTTTGTACTTTATATTTAAGACAAAAAAGTTAAAGAACTATAACAGTTAAACAATCTAAATGAATAAAATGGGCCAGTGAAGAGTTTTCACGCAATTCTTCCCGCTAAAGAAAATTTTGACAGTGGTGGTACTGAGGCCCGGAAAAAAAAGCTCTAAAAAAGTTGTGTTTTAAGATCGGTTGTACTTGGGAAGTGGTATGTGTTTATAAAATTGGTACAGTACAAAAGGAAGTGGGAATGGACAATGAATACTCCACTGAAGATCACTGATGTAAAACCAACTTGTTTATTTCAGAAAAGGACACAAGCAGAAGCTTGGGAGATAGCAGACTTGAGAGAGACTTGGGTGTGCTGGTGGATGCATCACTGAAGCCATCTGCACAGTGCGCAGCAGCCTCAAAAAAAGCCAACAGGATGCTGGGCATCATAAAGAGGGGCATAACAACCAGGACACGGGAAGTCATCATGCCATTGTATAGAGCGATGGTGCGTCCACATCTGGAATACTGCGTTCAGTATTGGTCGCCGCACCTCAAGAAAGACATGGCGGTACTTGAGAGAGTCCAAAGGAGAGCAACAAAACTGGTAAAAGGGCTGGAACACTGCCCATACGCTGAGAGGTTGGATAGGCTGGGGCTCTTCTCTCTGGAAAAAAGGAGGCTCAGGGGAGATATGATAGAGACCTTCAAGATCATGAGGGGCATAGAGAGGGTGGATAGGGACAGATTCTTCAGACTGAAGGGGACAACAAGTACGAGGGGGCATTCGGAGAAACTGAAGGGAGATAGGTTCAAAACAAATGCAAGGAAGTTTTTTTTCACCCAAAGGGTCGTGGACACTTGGAATGTGCTACCGGAGGAAGTGATCAGGCAGAGTACGGTACAGGGATTCAAACAGGGATTGGACGGATTCCTGAGGGATAAAGGGATCGTGGGATACTGAGGGAGGAGCTGGGATGTAACACAAGTATAGAAAGCTAACCAGGTAATAAGTATAGAAAGCCAACCAGGTTGTGCATGGGCAAGACCAGAGGGTGAGGACTTTGATGGGAAGATAGGACTTTAATGAGAAACCAAGGTGGCAAGGGGCCCCTTCTGGTGATTCAGACAGGTCGTGACCTGTTTGGGCCGCCGCGGGAGCGGACTGCTGGGCAGGATGGACCTATGGTCTGACCCGGCGGAGGCACTGCTTATGTTCTATGTTCTTATGTTCTGTGGACCCGACACAGCACTGTGTTTCGGCGTCTGAGGAACGCCTGCATCAGGAGTCACTGTGGCGTATATGTTCACAGATGACAGGTCTGGATAAAACAAATCTCGGTCCAACTAACATGCCAGATTAACCAAAATCACTCCTGATGCAGACGCCGAAACACAGTGCTGTGTCCTTTTCTGAAATAAACAAGTTGGTTTTACATCAGTGATCTTCAGTGGAGTGTTCATTGTTCGTTCCCACTTCCTTTTGTACTGTTTTATACCCATGGGCTCTCTGTCCTGTTGGACTTTTTGGTGTTTTATAAAATTAGTAGCATATGTTTGACAGAAACATGTGTAAATTTAAGGCATGCCTACTTATGACCAGTCTTCCTCTCTCTTGTGTCCCCTCAGCATTCACTCAATCTGTTTCCCTCTTTCTCATGCCCCCCACCCCCAGTCTCTTTCCCCTCATCTGGATCCAGAAGCAGAAACTCAGCAGGATTCCTGCACACCCACATCCACACCCCCCCATGACTGTTATCTGCAAGCTTGATCTGCGCGATTGGTCTTACAGTTTCAAGTTTGGGTTGGTCAGTTTCAAGTTTCATGTATGGCTCAAACTTGCAATAGCTGAGTCATGGTAGGGGGAAGCAGAAATCCCGCTGAGCTTCTAAGGGCCAGGTCAAAGATATTTGCGGGCCATAGATTGAACAAGCCTTCTGTAAGCTGTGTGCGTAAACTGAGAGACATGGCCAAATGCCATCCATGCTCTTTACACACCCCTTGCATTTACTTGCTAAGGCTGTTACGTTTATAAGTTACAGAATAACGCTGCATGCCTAGTTTGCACCTCTGCACTTATGTGCTGGTATTTTATATAAGTGCACACACATGGGGCAAGATTCAGTAAATGGTGCCCAAATTTGGGTGCCAAAAAATATGAGCACTGAGGCCTGGATTCTCAAACCGGCGCCGATTTTCTAGGCACTGCCGGTTTGAAAATTCAGGCCTGAGTGCTGTTCTACGAGGGTCATTTCATAAATAATGCACACTATTTTTTTTTTTTAATTTACGTTAATTTATTTTTTTTCAAGTATTTCTTTACAATCCTTCAATATAGTCTCCCTGCTTTGCAATGACCAAGTCCCAATGTCTGGGAAGCTTCATTATTCCATCCAAGACACTGTTTTTTTCAGTTGGGGAATGGCTCGGGTACTGGCGGAAGAAAGCTCTTCCAGAGATGCAAAACGATGTCCACGCATAGGTTGTTTCAACTTTGGAAAAAGGTCGAAGTCTGATGGACTCATGTCTGGACTGTAGGGAACATGAGGTAACTCCTCCCAGCTGTAATCACGTAGCTTTTCAATGAAGACATTCCCTATGTGTGGGCGAGCATTGTCGTGAAGAATGAGTGGCCCAGTTTTGTGCATTTTTCTGTGCATTATTTGCAAAAAATAATGATAATACACTGCTGTGACACTTCTTCCACATGGAACTTTGTTTGTGATGATGATGCCTTCATGATCATAAGCAAAAATCATCATTTGATTGACTTTTGAGCTAGTCAAAATTTTTTGGGTCGTGGGGAAGATGGAGCTCTCCACTCATTGGACTGTGATTTCAGAATACGGCTGGGAGATGTTACCTCATGCTCCCTACAGTCCAGACATGAGTCCACCAGACGTCAACCTTTTTCCAAAGTTGAAACAACCCACGCGTGGACATCGTTTTGCATCTCTGGAAGAGCTTTCTTCCGCCAGTACACGAGCCATTCGGCAACTGAACAAAATCGGTGTCTTGGATGGAATAATGAAGCTTCCTGGACATTGGGACTTGGTCATTGCAAAGCAGGGAAACTATATTGAAGGACTGTAAAGAAATACTTGAAAAAAATAAAACATGTAAATTAAAAAAAATAGTGTACATTATTTATGAAATGACCCTCGTATAAATGATGCTCCCGTGTCTTGCATCCGGGATCCATGCTGAAAGAATTTACACCAGCTGAAACCTGGTGCCTAAATCCTTGTGCCTAAATTAGGCGCAGGTCCCCTGAATTCTCTTAATACCACGCGCATCTTTAGTGAATGCCTTTGACCTGCCCATGGCCACCCTCCCTTTTCAGTTTTGCATTAAAATATTTACATGCACATCTTTACAGAACAGCACCTACGTGATGCGCGCAAAATTTCAAATTGTTGCCAAGAGGCACGCCACTCAAATTGTGTGTGCAATTTTGAGTGCCATTTATAGAATTTGGGGGATGGCGCCTAGCTCTAGGCACCCTCGTTATAAAGCGCACACTTGCAAACTCTGTCCATTTTGCACTCAAACTGCACTCCTGGCCGTGCTTGCCAGCAAAGCCTCCCACTGTCATGCCAACACAGCTATTTTTATGTGGCTTTGAATTTTGTAACACGCTATATAAGGATGAAGATGACTTCAGAATATTACCCCCAATGGGCCAAAAGCTTTGACTCAGTAGTCCATAAGATGGCAAACCTACTCTTTAGTTTGCCGCTGACGCATAAAAAGGGTAATATCTAGGCGGCCCACAAAGATGCAAAGTCTGTAAGTGGGTTATACCTGTGGATTTTGCACCAGCTTTCAAAGCTGAAGTAAACATTTAAGGAAAGAAATTCCACACACCTTTCTGCCTCCTTTTCCTTAGGTTGTTTTTTTTAACAACCCCCCTCCAGAGTTTTGAAAGTTCAATCCCCACCCTAACAATACCAACCCTGGCAACACCTTCACTAAATGCAGGTGATAGTATTCACAAGGCTTTAATCCGCATTCTAATGTGATCCCTAGGAATGCCTCTGTTAAATGCACCAGGGGCATAGCCAGATCTGCCATTTTGAGTGAGCCTTTCCCACTCCCACCCCTGTACATATATAAATACAGTTATTTTAACCTTCCTCTATGTTCCTGCATCTATCTCTCCCTATCTCTTCCTTTTCATGCCCTCTGTCCTTAGTCAAATGTTTTCATGTTTCTCTCTCTCTGCCCAGTTCTGGCATCTGCCCCTCCCCCTGCCTTTGGCCTGGCATCTGTCCTTCCTCTCTTTGAACCCCCTTGCCCCCCCATTCTACCTCAGAACTATTGCCAAAGGCAATTCCCATATGCAACCTATATGCAAGCAGCAGGTTGGTATTACTGCTCGCGCCATTAAAGAGCATTTGATACTATTGATCATTTTCTCCTCATCGACCGGCTCAAAGATTGCGGCGTTACAGGATCGGCTCTTTCTTGGTTTATCTCATACTTCAACGAACACAGCTTTAAAGTTCACTCAAAGGAGGAAACCTCACCACCAGTTGCTCAAATATACGGCGTCCCACAAGGTTCAATTCTTTCTCCTTTGCTATTCAACATCTTTATGTCCCCACTCCTCACTTTGGCACAGTGTATTGGTTTTACAATTTTCGCTTACGCCGATGATATTCAATTACTCCATCCCATTGATACCTCAAACACCTCAGAAATCTCAGAGATTAACAATAAACTTGACAAGATAAGGCTTCACTCTAATAAACTCGCTCTCAACCTTGAAAAATCATGTGGTCTACCCTTTCCTATCAAAAAAAAACGAAACAATAATAGGAAAGATATTCATTAAATCCTTCCCCGTAAAAATAGAAACAAAAATAAAACTACTTGGGGTAATCATAGATAAAGACTTAACATTTCATGATCAAATCTGTTCAGTGGTAAAAACTTGTTTCTACAAGCTTCGTCTCATACGCTCCCTTACATCTATCCTAGACACGGAAGCAATCACGACCCTCATTCATTCGTTAGTTATTTCTCATCTTGACTACTGCAACTCTCTTTACAATGGAATTACTCAAAAAGAATCGCGACGCCTTCAGCTAATTCAGAATACTGCAATAAAACTTATCTACAAAGTAGGGAAATACGACCATGTCACTCCTCTCCTGAAAGAAGCCCACTGGCTTCCCATTTCACATCGTATCACCTACAGAACTATCCTATTAGTTTTTAAAATTCAACTTTCCCATCAACCTTCCTTCCTCGATAAGTTCCTTATTCCTCTGTGTCCTTCACGAACACTCAGATCAGCTGATCAGAACTTACTCTTCATTCCTTCTATAAAGGAATTTTTCTATACCAGGAAAACAAATTTTTCAGTGGTAGCCCCAACCCTATGGAATGCTTTACCATCTCATTTCTGTCACGAAAAATCTATCAACAAATTTAAGACTAACCTAAAAACGTTTCTTTTTCAAGACGCATTCAATTGCGCTTGAATTTCTCTTCTTAAACCCACCAACCGCTTTTAAGAAGCGATCCTACCCCTACCTCTCTCTGTCCATTCCCTTTCTACCCTCTTTTTTTTTTTTTTCTCCCCCTTTCTTATATCTAATAATGTAACTTTTACCCACTCCTCCCTTTCAACCATCACTTCAAAGTCCGTCTTGTCGATGTCTCTAATGTCCACCTTCCCTTCTTTACATAGACATTTCCTTTAACTATTATTATTATTTTTTTTTTATCTCTATTTTAATATTTTATTGTAAACCGGCTAGATACTCGTTGATGGTCGGTATATTAAAAATCAATAAACTTGAAACTTAAAGAGGTTATGGGGGAAGGGAAGGGGTGTGCGTGCGGTAGTGGGGGGCATCAAGGAGTGGGGGGGACAGAGAGGAGGACAGGTGCTGGCACCCCCACTAGCACAGCACCCGGGGCGGACTGTTCCCGCCTTACTACGCCAATGCACAGGGCTGCAGTATTTAGGTGTGTACTGAAGACTCTGCTGGCCTCTGATGCCAATTCGTCTTCCGGGGCAGGGGGGTCAGCAGAGCCAACAGTGTGTGCCTGAATACTACAGCCCTGTGCCTGCTTCTTCTTGGTGTGCTGCTACTGATTCTCGTCAAGAGACCCAGCAGCAGTAGCAGTGGTGGAGTGCTGGTGGCAGTGGCTTAGTGGGAGAATTTCCTGCTTTGGCAGGAGCGTGGATGATCTGCTCCTTGTATCTTGTAAAATTTCCCTCATCCACCCACCACTTCACGCAGGGATGCAAAAGATCAGAGCTTGATTCAGGGGATTTTGGAGCCACTCAGAAAAATATACACATATACAAGTCAGCTAATGTCACACAGAGACTCTGGCTACTAGGACCATGGCGGGGACTACTGACCGGTGGGCACTGGGCCAACTTATCCGCAGCCACCATCTGTACATTCAAGTGCTTGGCCTGAGATTTTCCTCGTGATTTCACCAGTCTGTGTAAAACCTGCAGCAAAGAAAGAAAGGAAAAGCACAAAAGGAAATATTTATCATGTTATCTTAGGTTTCTGCAGCTGTCCAGGTAGTACTGTATCTCAGTTTGCTTGACCGGTCTCTATAGGAAGATCATCTTCAAACTCACCAGAGCATTTTTCAACCTGATGGAAAGAGAGGTCTAAAAATGACTCGGCTGGCCTTCCTGTGCTGGCTCAGGAAAGTGGATGCCTCACCTACCTTCACAACATTCATAAGGTAATTCTATAACAGGGCACTTACAGTTATGCTACTGACACATGTAAATGTATAGAAATTGTGTATGAATGTGGCAGCAAATTGACTGAGCATTGTTCTATAAGAGCATGTGTAAGTGGCATACCAGGAAATGCCACTGGGAGCATTTACATAGGCAGAGCCTGGAAGGAGCATGGGCAATTTACAGAACACAGTGAATATAGGTGCCCATTTAGTTCTATGGCTGGTGTATCCATGGACGCCTAAGGCACGCTGATATTGGATTGTACTAGCAATCTATTGGGAGAATCTGGGCTTCCAGATGACAGTATACTGTTCCCAGTATACTGTTCAGTCACTTTATCCCGGGATAGACTGGAGTCTTGGAAGCTCAAAATGCGCTAGGGAGATAGAATTCCTGGAGGCTACACAAGATTGCTTCATGGAGCAGCTTGTTAGAGAACCAACGAGAGAAAATGCCATTCTGGATCTAATCCTAAATGGGTTAAGGGGACCTGCAAAGGAAGTGGAGAGTACCCAAGAAAGGGACTTGGGGGTAATGGTGGACATGACAATGAAGCTGACGGCAAAGTGCGCAGCGGCCACTAAGAGAGCGAATAGAATGCTAGGTATAATCAAGAAGGGTATTACTACCAGAACGAAAGAAGTTATCCTGCCGTTGTATCGGGTGATGGTGCGTCCGCATCTGGAGTACTGCATCCAATATTGGTCGCCGTACCTTAAGAAGGATATGGCGTTACTCGAGAGGGTTCAGAGGACAGCGACACGTCTGATAAAAGGTATGGAAAACCTTTCATATGCTGAGAGATTGGAGAAACTGGGACTCTTTTCCCTGGAGAAAAGGAGACTTAGAGGGGATATGATAGAGACTTACAAGATCATGAAGGGCATAGAGAGAGTAGAGGGGGACAGATTCTTCAAACTTTCGAAAAATAAGAGGGCATTCGGAAAAGTTGAAAGGGGACAGATTCAAAACGAATGCTAGGAAGTTTTTCTTTACCCAACGTGCGGTGGACACCTGGAATGCGCTTCCAGAGGGCGTAATAGAGCAGAGTACGGTTCTGGGGTTCAAGATAGGATTGGACAATTTCCTGCTGGAAAAAGGGATAGAGGGGTATAGATAGAGGATTACTGCACAGGTCCTGGACCTGTTGGGCCGCCGTGTGAGCGGACTGCTGGGCACGATGGACCTCAGGTCTGACCCAGCAGAGGCATTGCTTATGTTCTTATTTGATATACTGCAATTATTAATACAAAAAGTTAAGCCAAAACGGTTTACAACAATAAAAGCAAAGATGGCATCTCAAAAATCAATAAGCACCACCAAATAAAACCATGTAAAGCATGGTCTAAGTCACAAAAACCCACCTAAACTCACCAGATAAGCACTGAAAACACATAACACAGACCCCCCCCCACACTACCCCAGTGATCACCAACCCCCCCCCATAAAAATTTTATTCACAACTTTAAATTTCACCCTCCAGACCATCATCACTTGGCCGCCTGGCATAGGAAAGCCTAGTCGTCCAGCCCAGAGGCAGCTTAAGTCATCTTGGGGGTGGGTTAGGAACCCATAGAGAGGAGGACCCATGCCCATACGCCCCTGCAAGCACTGCATTGATACTTAAACATGTGCACTCCCCTATACACCCCATAAACCCTTTTTTTACTGGCATATAAGTGGCTCCTGCAGCCATAAGGGCTATTGGGGTGGTAGATAAGTGGGTCTAGGGGATTCTGGAGGTGGTTTGGGGGGCTCATCGTCACCTATAAGAGAGCTGTAGTGAGGAGAAGCCATGGCACCCTTTTTGTGAAGTTCACAGCAGTGCCCTGTAAGGTACCCCACTATTTAGGTGGCATGTCTGGGTGTGCAGTCCATCACTTTGCAGACCCCTCCCACATCCAACAGGGCTTGTTCTAGGCATTTTGGACTTGGACGGAAAGTTGGACGGAAATGTGGTATAAAGATGGATGATTTAACGGCTTGGACGATCAGATTGGCAGGACGTATAATTAGACGATTTTTGAAAGTAAAAAAAAGTTGGACGTATCTTTCGAAAATGTGTCTTAGGCTCTTTTTAACTTTGGACGACTTGCGAGATGGACGTAAAGGGACTTAGACGTCCCTTTTGATTATGCCTCTCCACGCCTTTAGTTGTGACTTAAAATTTTTGAATGATTTTTCAGATCTTAAATATAATGGAAGAGAATTTCACAAAGTATTCCAGATATCTTATTCCATAAGATTAAGCCCACAACAGAAAAAGAGGATTTTATAGTACAAACATACTTTACCTCTTTCTTCTTTGTTCGTCTAATAATATACCATTTTCTGATCTTAATGACCTACTTGGTCTATGTAAGGCTAAGCATTTACTAAAATAATCTGGTAAAGTACTGTAAATTCCTTATTGAATTATCTTCAGGATTTTCAATTATTACATGAAGATGAACCGGTAACCAGTGCAGTTTCTTCAGAATTGGAGAAATATGTTCAAAACGCCAAAAAGGGAATGCCAAAAAGGAGGCACCCACTTAAAGAACTACATTCCATGTGGGCACACCAGCGGCACCAGGGATCCTTAATCGCTCAAGCACAGCAATCCTAAAAGAAAAAGATACATCAAAGCCCAAACGGATCTAACGTCTGGATTCTATATAGATCACCCAAATTTTGGTGCAGATCTGTTAATAATTAGTAATTGGTGTTAATTGGAATTCATTTGCGTTTATGCATGGCTCTGCCTTGCGCCCTATTCTATAAAATGCACACCTTCATTTTATAGTGTGCAGTCAAAAGGGGGTGTGGCCATGGGCGGGGCATTGGAATTTCCAGAAATTAGGTGCGATGCTGTAGAATAGGGTCATTTAAACGCCCAACTCCCATTAGTTGTTCACCAGTATTTACACCAGGTTTCAGGAGACATAGGGCTAGATTCACTAAACTTACCGATCCTGTAACGACGATCGCAAAACCAGTTTTACGGGTTTTGCAATCGTTCCCCGACCCGATTCACTAAACAGCTTCCTGATCAATCTCCGATCCGATCCACCCTTGCAAATGAGGGGAAATGGCATGCAAAAGTAGGAAGCGATCGATTCACTAAGCAGAAGAAGAAACACCGATTGGGTTTGCCGATCCAAAAAGAAGCGACTGCTAAGGACCAGTCGCTTACTTTCCTTGCCGACTCTCCTGCCCTGACACAACCCCATATAAAACAACCATCAAAATTAAAAATAAAACCGTAAATTAGCTTTACATATGTGAAAGAATTCCAAAGCGCATTGCGAGCCCGTGGTTTTAACTGGTGGGTTTAAAGCATGTTCTGTTCGATATTCTGGCTACACAAAATAATTCACGGCGTTGGTCACAAATCATTCCTTTTTTAAAAATGTTCAACTCGTAGGGCCAGCACTGCAGCCACTCCTCCCCCTTTCTTTTGAGCTCGTTTGTGCTTTGCTGCTAATGACATATGGGAATAAACCCCGCCCACTAAATACGTAATAAGGGTGAAGAGCTAGCGCATGCGTAAATTGCATCACTAAACAACAAGGATACTCTGCATATGCGCTTCGTTCGCTCTTACGGTGATCAGTGGAATCGCTATAGGGCGTGCGTCCAATCAGGTTATTTGCATGTAGAATCTGTAGTGAATTGGTCGTTTGGCAAAATTCGACCAAGAATCACCCAACTACGATCTAGATCGATAAGTTTAGTGAATCTAGGCCATAATGGCTGCACCCAAAGTTAGAAGCAAAAAAAGAAAAGCAAAATTAGACCCAGATCGTAAAAGCAAGGGGGGGTAGTAATGTTTTGGCATCTTTATCAAACAATGTTTACCATGCTATCTTTTATCATACTATGTGGCACGGTGGTTAGAGCTGCAGCATCAGCACCCTGAGGTTGTGTATTCAAGTCCATGCTGCTCCTTGTGACTCTGGACAGGTCGCCTGATCCCCCACTGCTCCAGATTATGAGCCCACCGGGACAGACAGGGAAAAACGCTTGAGCACCTGAATAAATTCATGGAAACTGTTCTGAGCTCCTCTGGGAGAACAGTATGGAAAATTGAATCAATCAGTCAATCTGTGGTAAGCAAATATTCTGTAAGCGGTGCACCACAGAGTGCCCTTTGCAGACGAATAGTTTAGCACGAATCTTCCCAATGCCTCATTTTGGGTGAATTTATAGAATTGTCTCCCCCCCACCCACAGTGAACAAACTCTTCAAGCTGCATTTAGTCCTTATCAATTATGTAAATGAGGGGGGATTTAAACACCTCAGATGGTGTGTTGACCGCCCAACCAAACTAAAAAACCCAGGTCCAGACAGTACATTCCCCCTCTCTCTTTTACAAAGCTGCACTAGCGGCTGCTGCTGAGGTAATTGGTCCAACATCCAAAGGGAATTACGGTAATGGATGTTGGAGTGTTCCCCCTTGCGGCTTTGTAAAAAAAAAAAAAAGTCCTTAATCATGAAATGCTAGTACAGCATATTGAATCTGAATGTACTGTAACTTTTACCTTAGGCGGTGTCTTTGTCTAAGTTTTCTCTTTTCCATTATATCATGAATTTGTAAATTGCTTAAATATATTTTTTTACTTTGCAGTATATCAAAGTTGACAATGATGATGATGAAATGCCATTCAAGCAAACTCAGATGTGGCACCACCTGGACAGTTACAAGAAATATTTATGTCAGAAGAGATCCTCATAGCATATCACACCTCCTCTCACACCAAAGCGGGGGGGGGGGGAAGGATTCTTAATCCTAAACTCTCCCCTCACACATTGCAAAAAAGAGACTCCAAATAGAGAATGACACGGTGACAGAATTCATCACTGCTCCCATCCACGTGGGAAACCATCTCCATGTTATTCTTTAAGAAGAGAGGGATAAATCAGTGTATGAATGGACACAGCCACTGAGCCTCAAGCCTTGCATGGATGGACTGTTCAGGTCATTTACTATGTTATGTTATGTTATGTTATTAATGAATGCTGGTGTACAAGGATTGAGGATGAGATAGACACTACAGAATGATAGTCTCTGGTATCCAGAGCAGATACTTTGATGTCATAATGTCTCATTCCATCAATGCCTAAGAGCCAACCTCATCAGTGATGTCACAATGGCTTCATTATCCTATACTTGGCTCACATAAGAATCAGAGTATGAATGGGCACAGTCCCTGACCCTCAAGCCTTGCATTGAAGAGTGCTGGTGTAGAAGGACTGAGGTTCAGATAGACACTAAAGAATGACAGGGGATGATTTCCCGTGGGGACGGGAATGGTGATAAATTCTGTCACTGTGCCATTCTCAACTCCAAATTCAGCCTCTGCTTCTCAAACTACAGTGGGAATAGAACCTGGATCTTGTCCTCGGCCCTTCTCGCACCTTAGGAGAGGTGATTTTGATGTACACCAAAATTGGTGCCAGTGAAGTTTTGCACAGCTGTGCCGGGTGGTTGATGGTGTCTGCATCCAAGGCCACCAACTGCAGTGTTCGAGCCAGCTCAAAGATCCTTTCGATTTCACTCTGGACCTCTGCTGCAGCAAAGACAAAAGCAGTGAGCGTGAATGCACAAATGCACTCTGGGTGTGTAAACATGTAATATCTGTGCTGTATTTATATAAGAAATTTACAATGATATAAATACTGCATGTGATCATATATACAGTATATAGATAGACAGAGATATACACTTGTACACGCATACCATGTGTACCCAGTAAATAACATCAATTGTGCCCTCGTGTTATATTTACAGCATGTGTGTACACAGTGAGAAGCCAGGATCTGAGTGTTGCAGCAATCATGTTATTACCCATAGAGAAATATTCTCACGTGTTTAGTTGGGCTTTGAGGATCCATGAATTCTGCCGTTTGTACACCTGATTCTGTTGAAGTGCCCTCATATGCCTCTCAAAATCTGCTTCCAGCTAAGGTGCAATCCTTAGCCAGGTTTTCGGGTGTATACGTCTGAAATATTCTTGTTTCTTCATTTCATATCTTGCATCCATTTAAACCACTTTACAGAAAATTGTTCTCTCATCTTGACTGTGTGGGTATTTAAGGACGTGTCTTATTAATTCCTAGTCAGCCAGCGCTCTGAGATCTGCTTTATGCACAATATGTTTCTTCTCAGAACCATCATATGTCTGATTTGTAGCATTTCTAAGAAATCTGCAGTCCTCTGTTCATATGTCACTGCATCACTTTTGGTAACTATATTTCTGCGCTATTCTGCATGAGAAATGAGGAATTCTGCTTCTGTTGTCATGCCCTAATATTTCTATATATCTCCCTCCTTCACTTTAATAACAGAGCCGCCAGATGGATAAATACTGGGAAATAGGCTAATTAACTTGTATGGCTGCAGACAGGGTCACACTGAACTATAGCTGTGCCTGTACCATTCACCCATTGTCTTCCCCTATCTTGCCTGGCCAATGAGAGGAGATGGCGGACAGTGAGCAATTTTTGTACCTGTGAGGGTAACATCTCATGTTCTCTTGTAGCAATTTTTGTACCCTCCATCTCTGGGATCTGTGCAATGCACTGCTCACACAGCACAGCACTGGCTGCAGGAGTTCACTCCACATGACAGCTATTACTATAAAAAAGCCTAGATGTAGGCCTCTTGAGTTAGACATCTAATGCTGGAAATAGTTCAGAGTCCCTAATTTATTTTCTCCAGTACTTCTAACAAATAGGCTAAGTCTAGATGCTCAGAAAGGGGAAAATATTCAATTTGCCAGATACGGTATAGGGGCTCTTTTACTTAAATGTAGGTACTACCACACAGTAGCATAGTAAGGGTGAGTGGCACCCAGGGCTGTGACGCGCCCTCCCTGCCGCATGTGCGCCCCCTTCCCTTTTTAACTTCTCTGGCGTGAGCAGTATGCCCATGTCAGAGTCGGCTCGCCCTTTGATGTCACTTCCTAGGCGCGTGTCCCGGATGTGATGTCAGATAGAGCGCCAATGCTGACGTGGGCAGCAAGCTCACGCCAGGGAAATAAAAACAAGGGACGTGGAAGGCGAGGGGCATGTGCACAGCAAGGAGGGGAGTGGGGAGAGGAGAAGGGGTGCTGTGTCCAGAGTAGACCTCCCTCCCACCTTACTACACCACTGCTAATACTTGCTTATTGCAGCTAAAACTGCCTTATCGTGGGGTGTGCTCAGACACCCCGTGACAGTTTTGGGATCAATGTGTGCTACCCACATGCTAAAATCATAAAATTGAATTTTTAGCACTGGGGGCTGGTTTGGGGATGGAGAGCATGTGTGTTCTGCAGCAATCAGCGCAGCTGCACTGCTGCACGCTGATTAGCGCATGGTTAGCTCGTGAGCCCTTGCTGCCAACAAAACAGGTGTCGGTAAATGCTAAAGTGCTAATGTTCACACATTAATGGGAAAATTTGTACTTGGCTATTAATGCTGGGAACAGAAAAACCTGCCATTTTACCTCTGTGGCAAATATGGCCTTAGTGCACAGTAAGGATCCACATAAGGATGAACTAGAAACATGATGGTAGATAAAGTCCAAATGGTCCATCTAGTCTGCCCATCCACACTAACCACTAAAGCCACTTTTTTTTTTATCACAATGTAGTAAAAGGGCCCAATAGGCAGCTAATTCCTGGCATCAATAATTCACAGTGACGTGCTTGTATGCACCAGGTATATTCTATAAGGTAGAGCTTAAGTGCAAGGGTATACGTGTGGGCAGAGCATGAATGGGTCAACTTGTAGAATATTGTCAGCTGGATGTGTTGATTGGTGCACCCACTTACAGTATATACTCGAATATAAACATGGATTTTGGGGCCCTCTCCCATAATTATTGCAGGCCCCCTCCTCCAGGCTCTGCAACCTGCCCGCCGTACTTTCTCTGCCGATCCCTGGTGGTCCAGAGGTGCAGCGGGCAGGAATGAGCTTTCCACGCTCCTGCCCCGCTGCTAACCGGCTGCTGCGAGATTGGGTTTCTTTGGCTGTGAGCGGCACCGAGCAGGAGCGAATTTTGGTGCTGCTGCTCGGCGCTGAGCAGCTTCCTTATTGGCTCCCATGAAGAAACTCGATCTCTTGGCAGCTGGTTAGCAGCGGGGCAGGAGCGTGGAAAGCTCGCTCCTGCCTGCTACACCTCTGGACCACCAGGGATCGGCAGAGGATAGGGCAGGGAGGAGGGACAGGGTGAAGAGCCTTGGAGGGAGGGTGCAGTGTCTGACAGGGGAAGGAAGGGTGCTGGGTGCAGAGCCTGACAGGGGAGGGAGGGAAGGGGGCTGGGTGCAGATCTTGGCAGGGAGGGGGCTGGGTGCAGAGCCTGACAGAGCAGAGCACTTGAATATTAAGCCACAGGACTTATATTCAAGTCAACCATTTTGCCTCTTTTTTGGGGGGGGAAATTAGGGTCTCGACTTATATTCAGATCAACTTATATTCGAGTATGTACGGTATACCAAATGTAGCCCCAACGTAAATGACTGTGCCTAACTTCTGGCGTATTAAAGCAGGTTTGCCCTATAATGACTTAGGCTTGCCTAACTACTATGACAGAATTGTCACTAATTATGCCCCACTGTGGCAGCTACTTCTTGGCGTCAAATTGCAGAATTGCCCCCTATATGCCTAGATCTTTTGACTATCGCCCTGTAAGTATCAATTTAATGTGCTTAGAGTTAAGTGCCCAGATTCCAGCATTAAAAAGATACCTCGTGGTATTTGCCATTTTTCTCCAAATTTCAGGCACCAACCAATTTGCACCTAGACATCTGGAAAAGTCTGTTTTATAACGTCAACATCGAGACCTGTGTCTTTGTACAGTAGGCTTCCAGTGGATTCTAGAGGTGCAGAAGTGCTGATGCACACAATTACTCCCTGCACCAAGGTTGATGTAAAGATGTGCATGTGCTATAAGCATGTACCAGTGTACATTATAAAACAGGTATATGACAACTCTACCTCTGTTTCGCCCATCCTCTGCCCTAGAATGCTGAACATATAAGAACGCACCATCTCATCAGGGCATGTATTTATTTATTTATTACCTTTTTTAAAGGAATTCAATCAAGGCAGTGTACAACAATGGGAGTTTTCTTAAGAACAGATGTCTATAGGTTAGTTGACAAGAGAATCTTTCACAACAATGGCAGATGACCCAAGGAGAGCCCCCTGGATTCTTCCCTTTCCCCCATTCTTTTTAACTTATACATGAGAGACTTAGGGCTCCTTTTACGAAGTCGTGTTAGCGGTTTTAGCGCACGCAGCTTTTTAGCGCGTGCTAAACCCGCACTACGTGGCTAGAACTAACACCAGCTCAATGCTGGCGTTAGCGACTAGCGCGGCTGGCAGTTTAGTGCGCGTTAAACCGCTAATGTGGCTTCGTAAAAGGAGCCCTTAGGTTTATTGCTCCAGAAAAAAACGTGTTGACTATTTTTTCTATGCTGATGACATGTCTTCAGTTAAGGTTTTGATGAATGATATGTTTATGGATGTCCCAAGGTTCTTTGATGTTAAATTCAGATAAGAAAAAATGTAATATGGTTAAAAAACCATCACATTTAATGCAATATTGGGGGTGAGGAAATCAAGTCAACGCTGTAGAAAAGGTGAAACTCCAAAATATGAATGTTAAATTCAAAACTGAAATTAAACTCCTGAGAGTTTAGTTGGACATAGGCTTAACTATGGAAGTTCAGATCAATAATATGATCAGAAAATTTAGGTTTAAATTGAAATTGTTGCGTAGAATGAAGCATTTTTTAGAGATAAGAACATAAGAAGTTGCCTCCGCTGGGTCAGACCAGAGGTCCATCGCGCCCAGCAGTCCGCTCCTGCGGCGGCCCATCAGGTCCATGACCTGTAAGGTGATCCTTGTCTAAAACCCTTTATTCCCCTTTGTGCTTCTATCTATATCCTTTCATAATCCTATCTCTACCTCTATCTGTATCCCTCAATCCCCATATCATATCTATCTGTATCCCTCAATCCCCATATTATCCAATCCTTCTTTAAAACCCCGTAGTGTACTCTGTCCTATCACAACCTCCGGAAGCGCATTCCAGGTGCCCACCACCCTCTGAGTGAAAAAGAACTTCCTAGCATTGGTTCTAAACCTGTCCCCTTTCAATTTCTCCGAGTGCCCCCTTGTTCTTGTGGTTCCCAATAGGCTGAAGAATCTGTCCTCTCTACCTTCTCTATGCCTTTCATGATCTTGAAAGTCTGTATCATGTCTCCTCTGAGTCTCCGCTTTTCCAGGGAGAAAAGCCCCAGCCTTTCTAACCTGTGTGCGTATGAAAGGTTTTCCATATCTTTTATCATTTTTGTCGCTCTTCTCTGAACCCTCTCAAGTATCGCCATGTCCTTCTTAAGGTACGGTGACCAGTATTGGACACAGTACTCCAGATGTGGGTGCACCATCGCACGATATAGCGGCATGATGACTTCCTTCGTCCTGGTTGTAATACCCTTCTTAATAATACCCAACATTTTGTTTGCTTTCTTTGAGGCTGCCGCGCATTGTGCTGTTGACTTCACTGTTGTATCCACCAGCACACCCAAGTCTTTTTCAAGGTTGCTTTCCCCTAGTACTAATCCCCCCATTTTATAGCTGAACATCAGGTTCTTTTTCCCTATATGCATGACCTTGTATTTCTCTACATTGAAGTTCATCTGCCATTTATTTGCCCACTCCTCCAGTTTGTTCAGGTCCCTTTGTAGGTCTTCACATTCCTCCGCGGTTCTAACCCTGCTACAGAGTTTAGTGTCATCCGCAAACTTTATAACTTCACACTTCGTCCCTGTTTCTAGGTCGTTTATAAAAACATTGAACAGCAGCGGTCCGAGCACCGACCCCAGCGGAACACCGCTCGTGACCCTCCTCCAGTCTGAGTAGTGGCCCTTCACTCCAACCCTTTGCTTTTTGCCTGCCAACCAGTGTTTAATCCATCTGTATACATCCCCTTCCACCCCGTGGTTCCACAGTTTCCTAAGTAGCCGCTCATGGGGTACCTTGTCAAAGGCTTTTTGGAAGTCAAGATAAATGATGTCTATGGGTTCCCCTTTGTCCATCTGACTGTTTATCCCTTCAAAGAAGTGCAGTAAGTTTATTTGGCACGATCTTCCCTTGCAGATAGGTTTTCTATAGGTTATATTTCAGTCCTTAGAACTTACCCCATTGGATAATTGTAATACTGTATATGCCTTCTAAGTCTTCATGTCAAACAGATGAAATGATTGCAGATTTTACAAAATGTTGCTGCTAAACTTATATTGGGGGGAAATAGATTTGATCATGTTACCCCATTACTGGCATCAGTTGCCAATTGAGGCAAGAATTGAATTAAAAGCTTGCTTTTTATTTTAAAAATTTTATATAGGTTATGTCCAGGTTATTTGATGGATTTGATAATAGTATATCACTCAACTAGGTATTTCTGCTCTTCCTGAGAATTGTTATTGGTAATACCATCTTGTAAAGACTGTAGATTGCTATCCTCTAGGAAGAGGACACTCTTGGGAAGAGCTGCAGAGTTTTGGAATTCTCTGCCCAGTGAAATAAGAAACTTGTCTAATATCGGACTTTTTAGGAAAGCAATAAAAACATGGTTATTTCAGAACTATTTTTTATTAAGTAGGGTGGATATTATGAATATATTTTGAACAATGCTAAATAGTGAATACAGTATTGTTCAATATATGGTAATAGGATTATTACTTTTTTTGTTATAAATATTTTTGTGCCAACTAATAGTATACTACATTACAAAGTCACCATACTACAATGTAACATTTTAATAGACCGCATAGGGTATAAGCAAAGAAGGAACATATAGATAGACTGCCTGATATTCAAAAAATGATTTAGCCAGCCACTGACCAATTAAATTGCTTGGTTGGGGGCTAGATGCTAATATTCAGTGGCACCAATGGCATAGTAAGGGGAAGTGGACCGCCCTGGGTGCCATCTTGGTGGGGGCACCAGCACCTCTCCTTCTCTCTGCCCCTCTCCCCGCTCTTTCCCCACCCTTCCCCTGCTGGATGAGCGCCTCACTCCATGTCTCTGACTCCTCACTGGCGTAAGCAGCATATCAAACCTGCTGCTCACACTGGCCTCGGCTCTCCCCCTGCAGTCACTTACTGGTCACGGCAACAGGAAATGACATCAGAAGGAGAGCTGAGGCTGGTACAGGAAGCAGGTTGTGGGAGTGTGTGGTGCAGTGGTTAGAGCTACAGACTTGGCACCCTGAGGTTGTGACCCTGAGCAAGTCACTTAATACCCATTGCCCTAGCTACATTAAATAAAGTGGGAGCCCACCAGGACAATTAGGGAATAATGCTCGAGTACCTGAATAATTTGTAATCCGCATGGAATTGTGGGATATGCGGAATATAAATTATACAGAAAAGAAAGGTTGGCAATGCTGCTTGCGCTGGTGAAGTTAAAGAAGTGAAGTGAAGGGGTGCACGTGTGCAGCAAGGGGTGGGGAAGAAGCAGGGGGGCAGAGACGAGGGACAGGGGTGGCTACCGCCCCGGGCACCTCCCACCCTTGCTACGCCACTGAGTGGCACTTAGCTATAGGACTCAGGTCACACACACTTCTTTCCTTGCAATACAAATGACTTTTTGGGGGGTGGGAGAAAAGCCATGGTATCATCAGGGGTGAAAGGATACGTACCCAGGACATCTGCATCGGGAGTAAGCCAAGAAGAAAAGGAGAGAAAGAGATGAACGCTACAAATATTAACTTAATCTTCAGCAAGAAGGCCAAGCTGCAAGGTGTGATACAGCCAGCTAAGCTACCACATAAGGTGGACATTCAGGGCAGGTTATCACCCAGGAAAAGTACCTCGGGGTAGAATGTAAACTATCACGAAGAGAAAAATATCACATGCAGTGGAATATCAATCAGGGCACTGGAGGAGGGAGATATTAAGCAAGAGAGCTTATCACACAGGGGAAGATATCATTCAGGTGAGTTGTGACAGGACTGGTTATCACACAGAAACACACAGGTAGGTGAGCATAGGTTGTTATGAGATAAACTTCCTATGGTACACAGCAGAAGCACATGAGTATTGCAAAGCCTTTCTAATTGTTCAGATGTGGCTGACTGAATACTTGACTGCATAACCCTATAACTACAAGTCCCATCCAACATATAAGTCAGTGCAAGCCGCTGTTACTGAGAATTGAATCAAGGCTGGAGCTTGATTGGCTATTAAGCATAACATGAGCTAAGAATACTTCCCACTCCTGGCTTACCCAGGCTGGAGCGTGTGTTGGACCGCTCGATTATGGTGTGCTTGCTGGGGTTATTCAACACAGAGCGTTTGGCCAGAGAAATGTCAGCTGTTACTCGAGTGATGGATATTCTGGAGATAGAGAAGAAAATGAAATAAGTATATATATATTGACAGTGGCGTAGTAAGGGGGGGGGCTGGCAAACGTCCTCCTCTCTAGCCTTCCTCGCCCCTTCCCACTACCGCACGAACACGCCCCTTCTCTTGTATCTCTTTAACGTTCTTGGCGTGAGTAGCAAACCCAACCTGCTTCTCGCGCCAATGTCAGCTCTTCCTCTGATGTTACTTCCTGGACCCACGCCTAGGAAGTGACATCAGAGGAAGACCTGACACTGGTGCTAGCAGCAGATTGGGGTTGCTACTTGTGCCAGAAACGTTAAAGAGGTACAGGGGAAGGGATGGGGGCGAGTGCGCACAGAAGGAGGGGGCGGGGAAGGAGTGGATGGGGTCGGGGAGGGGCACCACTGCTCCGGGCATTGCTCACCCTCGCTACGCCACTATATATTAATTATTCCTCTTAAACAGCTGTTCAAAGACTTCTAGAATAGGCACCTCATTTGTGTTGTTTAAATAATATTCAAAGAAAACAACATAAAGGTTTAAATTCTGAGCAATCTGTCCAATAGGGTCCCAGATATATTTCTGCTTTATTAGAGCAGCTTCTGTTTAATTCCTCCATCCTCCCATCTAAACCCTCTGGAAAAGATGGGCACTAGGGAACACCTCTTGCTTCCTTTCTGTGGAGATAGCATGGAGCAATATATCTCCAATTATCTCCATCTCCTCTCCTCTCTCTTACATGCAGCAGCAGCAGCAGCAGTAAAGGTAGGAGGCACCCCCTCCCCCCGGCACCCTCCTCTCTGCCTCCCTGCTCCTTCCACGCCAAGCCCATGCCCTCCCTTCCCAACCCCATACCTCTTTAAATCTTTGCCAACGCAAGCAGCTTCTCCAGCCTGCTGCTCCCACTGGTTTTCCCTCTGACGTCACTTCCTGGCCCTATAACCTGGAAGTAATTTCAGAGGGAGCCAGGCCGGTGTGAGCAGTAGGCTAGAGTAGTTGCTCTCGCAGGTGAAGATTTTAAAAGGGGGGAAGGGAGGGCATGAGCATGGTGTGGAGGGATGGAGAGGTGATGGCGCCCCCCCCCCCCCCCCACACACACACATAATGCAGCTTACCTTCCATCAAACCTGTGCTTCAGGAAATCAAATAGTGCCTTTTGCATCATGTCTGTAACCTGGTGGGAGGGGGGGGTGAAGGAGGGGAGAGAACAGAGAGACATGAGCTGGCCACTGTTACACAAGCTCCTAGGCAAGAATGATCCTTGATCCGACTCACTATGTTTCTTATTGAAGACACCCTCCGTATCTCACATGTCCACTTGCTACAATTCCCTACACCTTGCACTCACTTAGATTGCCAGCAGTGCCTAATACCACACTCCCTCTGTGGGCACCCACATCCCAGTGCTCCTGCCTGTGTGCATTCTGTGCCACACTTCATGCACCCATGTTGTCCCACTGCCTCAAGTTCCCCTTTCTTCACATTGTTTCCCCCACCTTGCTCATCTGCTTCTTGTGCTTCCATTCCTGGTACTGAATAGTCCTTACCTCATAACCCTTTAAAGAAGGCCCAACTAAAATGATTGGTCTCATAGATGGCACAACATCGTAAGGTGGCACGTGCTCCATCTGTAGGAGGAAGGTATAGAGAGCATGACATCAGGCAACTAAGGCACCTTAACACTGACTCTCAGAGGAAGATTCTCAAAACTTCACGATAAAATCTGATGGGCTGCTATTGTAACGATTTCAAAAAGGCGAGTCATTCTCAAAAGACCCCACATGCAAATGAGTCTCTGGTGGTAGTGATCAGCACATGCACAGAATACACCTGCATATTAAAAAAACAAACAAACCCACCAAACCAAATTGAAGATTGGCAGGAGAGATGCCCACTCTCTCCCACCATGCTTGAACAACCTCCGGACACCCACCCCTGGCAGCGGGAGTGGTGCCTACTCTCTCCCGCCCCGTCACACAGTCCCCCGACACTACTACCTCCCCCCGGCCTGCCATTTTGTACGAGGTGGGCCTGCCAGCCAGAGTGGGTAGGAGTCCTTCCGGCTAGACTTTGTGAATAAGGTAGGGAGGGGCAGGAGGGGGTCATCGGGGGAATCCCTCTCACACCGGGGCGGGGAGATGGGTAGTAGTGTTGGGGGATTGTGAGACATGGTGGGAGAAAGTGAACATCCGGGGTGGGGAGATGAGTAATAGCATCAGGGGATTGTGCGATGCGGCGGGTGAGAGTGGGCGTCTCTCCTGCTGGGGGGTAGGTGTGGATAATAATAATAATAACAGCTTATATACCGCAATACCGTGAAGTTCTATGCGGTTTACAGAAGATTAAGCAAAGGTAACAAATTGAATTGATTTTAAGAGGGGAGGAAGAAAGAGAATTAATAGGACAGGAAATTCATTGTTGAGGAGAGAGAGATCAAAAGGACAAGTTAATCGCTATAGAGGGGAGAGAGAAGAGAGGATCAGTTGTCTAGATGCTTTAGGAACAAGTGTGTTTTTAGACGTTTCCTAAATTCCCCATAAGTAGTGGGCAAAAGCAATTGTTCTAGGTCTTTACCCCATGATGCTGCTTGGTGTGAGAGAAGGTGTTCATGGTGTTTTTTCAGTTTACAACCTCGATAGGTAGTAGTGTCGGGATATTGTATGACGCGGCAGGAGAAAGTGAGCATTTCTCCTGCTGATCTTCGATTTGTTTTTTTGTTTTTTTTAATTTCTGTGGGGGCTGGGGGATGGTCTGAGCTGTCAAATCTTACCTTCCTGTCAGTGCCTGAGCCAATCAGTGCTCAGGCACTGATCAGAAAGTAAGGCTACGATAGCTCAGACCTGTCGGCAAATTTTGGCCGCAAATGTGGCACAACGAGGATAGGGAATCACTAGGAGTGATCATTTTAATATTATTGACCTCGTTGTACTAAGTTTGCATGGCAGTATCAGAGACTGCTAGGAAACTCGGAAAAGATCATGGTAAGCCGTTTTGACAAAACGCCGCTAAAGTACATGCATGCTAAACCAGTTGGAACTGGTTTAGCGAGCACGTTAAAGACACATTTTAGTTTTGAGAATCTTCCCCTCAGTGACAAACAGATTGTCCTATATATCCACTGTATTCAGTGTTCTCTCTAATCTGTCTGCATGCAGACTTTTTGGAGGCACATAGACTGTGAACTCTGCACACATGATCAAACACAGCATGCAAATGAAAATATGACACAGCAACGTATTTTAATCAGCACAAAGTATTTGCATCTTCCTGACCTTATCTTATTTTTCACTCTTACTTATGGTGCTTCAGTTTAGAATTAGCCACATATAATGGCATAATAGCAGATATTCTTTTTTACGTAATTCTGCAAATATAAAATCACATTTCTTTGATGTTCTCTAATGATCAGATAATATATAATTACTTTCATGAAAACAACTACTTAAATAACACTTTTTGAAATCCTGATTATTATTTGCATTATACTTATTCAAGTACACTTGGCTTGTGGTGCACCAATTTGAGCTCAGCTTATAAAAAGTTGCCCATAAAAGATTTTGCGCAAAAAGCCCATCAAATCTTATAGGGGAACACTGATTGTAGAATGCACATTTCATACTGTATCCACCTCAGTACTGGTTTGATTAGTAGTGTGGGCTGATGAAAGAATAAGGTTCAAGGTGCTGACTATGACTTATAAGTCCTAATTAATATATAAGTCCTACACTATAAGTCTTAATTCATTGATCAAGAAGTCACTGCATATACTCTGAATTGAGTATTGCATTCTTAGGGCCTTAGGTTTGCCTTCAGCCAAAGAATCAAGAGCAGTGCAATTTGGAAATATAATATCCCTTGACTCTTCTATGTTTGTGGAATTCTATTCTTAGCCAAGCTAAGTTGGCAGAGTCTTTGATGCTTTTAGATGTCTTTGAAGACTTGGGGCTCCTTTTACACAAGGTGCACTAGCGTTTTTAGCATACGCACAGGATTAGCGCATGCTATAGCGCGCGCTAGCTGAAAAATTACCACCTGCTTAAAAGGAGGCGGTAGCGGCTAGCGTGCACTAAAACCACAAGCGCACCTTTGGTTACAGTCACATAGTAAATGAGTTATTTTCATTAGGGTTTTATTTTCTGGTTGTCTGTAAACTGTTGATAGAAGACACTTTGAGAAAGGGTGGTCATGCTAATGGTAATATTTTTCCAGTAAGAGACTGTATTGTTTTTAGGGTTCATAGTCATTCGTGCGTGGGACTTCGGTGCACAGACATTGCAGTGCAGATAAATCGGCGCAAGAACCCAGCGCACAGCCTAAAAAGGTACTTTTAAAGAGCTCTGACGTGGGGTGTAAGTGGGGAATCCTCCCAGTTTACTTCATACTCTTCGCGCTGCCATTGGGGGGGGGGGGTTGGAACCCTCCATTATAGAGTAAAATTAACTTTTTCCCGATTTTTTTAGGAAAAAGTTAAGTTTTCTCTATAATGTGGGAGGTTGCACCCCCACGCCCCCCCAACGGCAGTGCAAATAGTATGAAGTAAAGTGAGGGGGTTCCCCCCCCACAGCCCCCATCGGAGCTCTTTAAAAGTAACTTTTTAGGTGGCGCGCTAGGGTCTTGCGCTGAATTGTCTGCACTGCAATGTCGGCGCGCCAAAGTCTCGCACACTTTTGTCCCGTCACCGTTTTTAGAGATTAAAGTGATTAATTTGATATTATATTGTATTATAATTATCACTGTGTTGTACGCAGTTTTGATGTTTGCTGAAATGGGATATGAATTGCTAAATAAATAACAAATATCTATACACTTTATACCTTATGCACAGCAAAATTTACACATGCCACACTATATGCACTGTAATATTTACACACACCACACTGTGCACAATGCAATATTTACAGACAACACACTGTATGTACTGCAATATTTTCACATCACACTAAAATATAAGACACTGCTCCATCTCAAAAAGTTAAACTCTAAACTCACGGGGGCTAAAATTGAACTCTCCATATTAGCAAAAACTCAGTGGAGGAAGTCCCATTAGTAAAAATTACCCAGCTAGTGGGTATGTTGCTTTGCCTCTGGAAAAAGAACTTGAAGAGATCCACATCTGCTTTTTCTTCAAGAATATTTTCCAAGCAGCGTTACATGTGTTACATATATTTTCAAGACCTAACTTTGCCTATAGGAAAACCTCACAGTATGTGTAAACTACTCCTAGCAGAATTCTGTGCAACTGCGCTGTGCAGAATTTACACAGAATTCCCCATTCATGCAGAATTCACACACTGTGCAGGGTCATGCGGCCCGGGTCTTCTCCCATACTCCTGCCGAGCAGAGGTTTTCTGCTTTCCTTCTTGCTCCTATAGAGGCATTTAATTTCTGAAAGGGTGACTATGATAAAATAAGGAAAATGGTTAAAAAGAAGCCAAAAGGATCAGTTGCAAAGGTTAGGACTGTAAACCAGGAATGGATGTTATTTAAAAACCCAGACCAGATGTATTCCACGTATTAACAAAGGTGGAAATAAGAGGAAATGAGAGCCGGCATGGCTAAAGGGTAAAGTGAAAGAGGCTATTAGAGCCGCAAAAAATATCCTTTAAAGAATGGAAAAAGGATCCGAATGAAGAAAATAAGAGGAGACACAAGCACTGGCAAGTTAGATGCAAAGCATTGATAAAGAAAGCTAAGAAAGAATATGAAGAGAAACTTGCCAAAGAGGCAAAAACTCATAACAATTTTTTAGGTACATCATAAGCAAAAAACCTGTGAGAGAATCCGTGGGACCGTTAGATGATCAAAAAGCAAAAGAGATAAGGCCAGAGTGGAGAGACTCAATGAATTCATTGCTTCGGTCTTTACGGAAGAAGATGTAAGAGATCTACCTGAATTGGAAATGGTTTTCAAGGGTGATGATCCGGAGGAACTGAAAGAAATCTCGGTGAATTTGGAAGATGTACTAAGCCAAATCGACAAGTTAAAAGAGATAAATCACCTGGACTGGATGGTATACATCCCAGGGTACTAAAAAAATTCAAACATGAAATTACTGATCTGTTCTTAGTGATCAGTAACCTGTCTCTAAAATTGTCTGTAGTACTTGAAGATTGGAGGGTGGCCGATTAAAAAAAAATGGTTCCAGGGGATATCCAGGAAATTACAGACCAGTAAGCCTGGGCAAAATGGTGCCGGGCAAAATGGTGGAAACAATTACAAAAAAATTACATTTTGGAACACGTAGATAAACATGATTTAATGACACAGAATTAGCATGGGTTCAGCTAAGGGAGATCTTGCCTCACCAATTTGCTTGACTTCTTTGAAGGTGTGAATAAACATTTGGATAAAGGTGAACCAGTTGATGTAATGTATTTAGATTTTCAGAAAGCTTTAAACAAAGTTCCTCATGAGAGGCTCCTGAGAAAATTAGAGTCATGGGATAGGTGGCAAAGTTAAGTTGTGGATTAGGAATTGGTTATTGGATAGAAAACAGAAGGTAGGGTTAAATGGTCATCTTTCTGAATGGAGGGGAGTAAACAGTGGAGTGCAGTGCAGTGGAGAAACTTTAACTAGGACTTCAGCAGAACGAGATTTAGGAGTAATCATCAGTGCAGACATGAAAACTGCCAATCAAGTGGAGAAGGCTTCATCTAAGGCAAGGCAGATATTGGGTTGTATCAATAGAAGTTTTGTCAGCCGAAAGCCTGAAGTCATAATGCCGTTGTATAGGGCCATGGTGAGACCTCATCTGGAGTACTGTGTGCAATTCTGGAGGCCACATTACAGTAAAGATGTGCGCAGAATTGAATCGGTTCAACGGACGGCCACCAGGATGATCTCGGGGCTCAAGGGTCTCTCGTACGAAGAGAGACTGAACAAATTGCAGCTCTACACTCTTGAGGAACGTAGGGAGAGGGGGAGACATGATCTAAACATTTAAGTACCTCACGGGACGTGTCAAAGTGGAAGATGATATTTTCTTTCTCAAGGGACCCTCGGCCACAAGAGGGCACCCGCTCAAACTCAGGGGCGGAAAATTTCATGGCGACACCAGAAAGTATTTCTTCACAGAGAGAGTGGTTGATCATTGGAACAAGCTTCCAGTGCAGGTGATCGAGGCAGACAGCGTGCCAGACTTTAAGAATAAATGGGATACCCATGTGGGATCCCTACGAGGGTCAAGATAAGGAAATTGGGTCATTAGGGCATAGACAGGGGGTGGGTAAGCAGAGTGGGAAGACTTGATGGGCTGTAGCCCTTTTCTGCCGTCATCTTCTATGTTTCTATGGGTCTGTACTGGGACCGGTGCTATTTAACTTATTTATAAATGATCTGCAAATTGGAACGGCGAGTGAGGTGATTAAATTTGCAGATGACACTAAACTGTTCAAAGTTGTTAAAACGCATGCAGATTGTGAAAAACTGTAGGCAGACCTTAGGAAATTGGAAGACTGGGTAACCAAGTGGCAGATGAAATGTAATGTGGACAAATGTAAAGTGATGTACATTGGGAAGAATAACCCAAATCACAGTTACCAGATGCTAGGGTCCACCTTGGGGGTTAGTGCCCAAGAAAAAGATCTGGGTGTCATTATAGACAATATGATGAAACCTTCCGCCCAATGTGTGGCAGTGGCCAAGAAAACATACAAGGTGCTATGAATTATTAGAAAAGCGATGATTAACAAGACTGTTATAATGCCTCTGTATCGCTCCATGGTGTGACCTCACCTGGAGTATTGCATTCAATTCTGATCTCCTTATCTCAAGAAAGATATAGCGACACTAGAAAAGGTTCAAAGAAGAGTGACCAAGATGATAAAGGGGATGAAACTCCTCTCATATGAGGAAAGACTAAAAAGGTAGAGCTCTTCAGCTTGGAAAAGAGACAACTGAGGGGAGATATAATTGAAGTCTACAAAATCCTGAGTGGAGTAGAACGGGCAAAAGTGGATTGATTTTTCACTCTGTCAAAAATTACAAAGACTAGGGGACACTCAATGAAGTTACAGAGAAATATATTTTCTTACTCAGAGAATAGTTAAGCTCTGGAATGCATTGCCATTTCCTGGAGGAAAAGTCCATAATCTGTTATTGAGAAAGACAAGGGAGAAGCCACTGCTTGTCCTGAATCAGTAGCATGGAATATTGGAATTTGGATTTTGGCCAGGTACTAGTGACCAGTATTGTTCACAATAATAGGCTACTAGGCTTGATGGACCATTGGTCTAACCCAGTAAGTCTATTCTTATGTTCTTATATTCTCCTGACCTGACAACCCCACACACATATGTGGATCTGGCCTCTCTTTGACTGAAAACCCTCCTCCCCATTATGGATCCAGTATCTCCCCTACCCACAGATCCTCCTAAAGTAGTAGCGGCATCTGTGATGTCACTTCCTATAGATGGATGACAGGAGAGGAAAGGCCCTGGCGGGGCTGGTCACAAGCAGCCTGTTTGCAGCACTGCCTCTGCTGGTCGGCCACCGCTGCTGCTTTGGGAGTGCCCGGAGGGGCATCGGTTGGCGAGAGTAAGAGAGGCCAGACCCACAGGGGAGGGGACATGGATGGTGGACCTGATAGTGTGTTTTTGGGGGGTGAGGAGAAGACATGGATGCTAGATCCCCAGGGAGAAGAGAGGAGGGGAAATGAATGCTAGACCTAAAAGTGAGGGGGAAGGGGAGATTAACTCAGGCCAGAAAGGGGGTAGGAAGGGAAGAGTAGATGCTTGGCCAGTAGAGAGAGAGAGAGATGGCAGGGAAGGGATTCAGGGTGCAAGTGAGAAAGGGATGGGATTTAGGGCTCCTTTTATGAAGGTGCACTAGGGCCTTAACACGTGCAATAGCGTGCGTTAAATTCCCGAGCATGCTAGCCACTGCCACCTCCTTTTCAGCAGGCGGTAGATTTTCAGCTACCACACGCTATAGCGCGTGGTAATTTTGTGCATGCGCTAAAAACCCTAACGCTCCTTTGTAAAAGGAGCCCTTAGAGGGAGACAGAACTGCAGTTGGAGTGAGAGAGGGAACCTGAGAAACGAAAAGGCAGGAAGGAATTTCAGGCCTCAGGATGGAGGAATTCTACATAAACGTCAAAATAGTGGAGTGGGCGTATAAAGTCACATAATATTCAAAAAAGGTTCTTCAACAAACTTCTCAAAACACTCTCCAAGACATCAAAAAAAGATTTGCACAAACATCCAATGTGCTGGCTGAAAAACAGTCTTGTAATCATATTGGAAAGGTGGAAGACCTCCTCAGATTCCTTTTCTCAGCTCACAACAGAGCAGCTTACACTGTTCAATTCAATTGGATCAATCGATCATTGGTCTACCACCTCCCCCAAATATCAACTACACTTCTCCCTCCTGATTTGCGGGTTTAGGACTTGCAAATTCAGTTATTCATGAGTTTCTAAACCCGGACCTACCCCTCCTCCTGAACGCCTCATAAAATGCCCAAACCCGGCCCCACTGCGTTACCCTGACTCAAAACGCAGGCAACAAGTGACTTGGTCGGCTCCTCCCTGCGCACAACCACGAAGCCCCGCTCTAACAGCCTCACCTCTCCCAGGATGCTAGAGAGAAGGGGGAAACATGCAGGCCTTCAGCGAATTGAAGAACCTTTTTTGAATATTATATGCCCACTCCACTATTTTGACGTTTGTCTTTTGATGAAAATCGAGTGGAGTAGTTTCTTCTTTTTGTCTAAGTGAGAATTCTACATAAAACACTACAAATAAACTTTGCAGTATTTAAAAAAAAAAAAAAAATTTTTGCATAGAATTTTGTCAGGAGTAGTAAACACAGACATGTGATTGAACTACATGCTTACTTTCATATGCATAGAAGAAAAGTGAGTTTGAAAAAGCACACTTCTAGAAGTAAATTGCTTTTCCGGCAGGTAAATGGGCTCTTTGAAAACTGCTCACTCTCTTTGTGAATTAAGCACAGTTTTTTGAGAGCACGCAGAGGCATGCCCTAGGATGAGACTAAACTAGGGAAGGCAAAAACACTCATAGCTTTGGATGTTCAAAATTGTGCTTTTTTTTTGCCTGGAAAAATCATGAACAGAAAACATGGCACAGATCTCTGTATTTTTTTTTATTTTTTAGAGCAAACGATCCAGGCAAAATTACCTGTAAAGTTTTATAACCCTATAAAAAAGCTGCCTGCAGGGTTTTCCACCAATGTTAGACAGACAGCTTCATCATTCTTCCCATCAGTGACATAGCAGTGGGTGGATAGAGGCCCACTCTCTTTGACTTCAGGCCCACCCAGAAGCAGCACACTTTTACTGCAACTGGTGGGGATCCCCAAACCCTGTCATCTGAAACCCTCTTTGAACATGACCCAGACTCTCTTCAACACAGCTCCACAGCTGGTGACAGCTCTCCTTTGCTGCCCAACACTGGCACACTACGCATGCTCAATGTTTACATATGCACAGGATAACTGAGAATGTGTCGGGTGCCTAAGAAGAGCTGCTGCTGAATGTGGAGCTGTGTTGAAGAGAGTCTTGGTCACACTCAAGGAGTTTTCAGCTGGCAGGACTCGGAGATCCCTGTCTGACCAGGTATTTAATTGAGGGGCTGGGATGCAGAGATTACATGTGCCCGCCCAGTTTGCCCAGTGGCCAACCCAAAATTTGAGATCTGGCTACACCTTTGCCTCCCAAATGAATATATTGAGAACTGAATACCTCCTGCCACCTGAGGAGGGGGAGACCCTGGTAACCACCTCCTGTGTATCACCTAATAGTCTGCAGGCCTCACCCATAACATACTGTGTGGAGGATCTTCCTATGATATGTATTGTATGTGTCAATAAGCTGTGGGGAGGGTGCATGTTTGTATCTGGTAATGAGTGGATGATGCTAAAAGAGCAGAATCTTATTTCCCATCAGTTAGGGTTACCATATTTTGAGAAGGGAAAACCTGGACACATTGGCCCCGCCCTGTTCTGCCTCCAGTCCCACCTAGTCCCACTCCCAGAAAGTCTAGTCTTTCTTCTTCCCTGACCTCCGGGCCATGTCTGGAGGGCCTTAAGCATGTGTGACATCATCCGCACATGCTCAGAGGCCCTCCAGATGCAGCCGAAGGCTGTCGGGGCTTTCCAAAACCCAGACAAACTGCCAGGTTTTAGAAAGTCCGTCCAGGCACCTGGACAGTCCTCTAAAAAGAGGAAATGTCCGGGTTTTCCCAGATGTCTGGTAACCCTACCATCAGTTTATAATGAAGGTAGCCTATATCGACTTCTTCATCTTCAAGCTAATAACATACACACAGAGAAGAGAAATACTCAGACTTACCGACTTCTGCTTCTGTTTGGCTACATCAGTGATCCACAAGCAAGAGATGGGCAGAGAAAGAGACAGCGAGGAAACACACAGAGAAAGAGACACACCAGAAATATAGAAAGATAGAGATATACATACAAGTCAGACAAAGGAGGACAGAGAGAGAGGGGAAAGAGGAAGAGAAGAGAGAGCAACAAGAAAAGACAGCAAGGCAAGCATGTTATTAACAAGTCAAACACACGCACCTATGCACATACATGACATGGGCGCACACGCTGGCACATTCAGGTGCACATACACATGCATACAGGCAGAGGTAAATGAGCTAACTGGAGGCTTAGGTAGCTCAGCCACCTTTAGAAGCTGTTTTTGAGAGATTTTTGGGAGTGATTGGAACAAAGGAGTATCTCTAACGGCCCCACAAAACATATCACACGCAATAGTTTGTTTTATTTTATCCAAACCTATGACTCTCCTTCCAAATGCAGGTTGGCCACTCTAAGCTAATGTATTTGGGAGATCTGGAGCCTGATTCCAAAACAGAACACACTGACAGACACAGTTGAGGTTACTGGGTCACAATTGCCTGGTTCTGTGTCAGGGATACTAGGCTGTAAATGCCGGGAATGTTCCTCCTCTGAACTTGCACTGATTCCCATTCCTACTGCATCTACTCTGAATCAAGCTCCAGAACTGCAGGCTTCACGAGCGCTTAACCTCCTTTTCATCTCCAGGTAATGTAAAAACTGAGCAACTAGAGAAGTACAGGCATTTGGGCGCACAGCAATAATGCAAGCTCAATAGTCAAGGGCCAGACAAAAGCTGCAGCATCCCAGGGCCTGGCACACTCATCGCAGGGTCCCAGGAACTGGCGAGGGCGGAGCTTTACCTTTTTAAAGAAAGGGATTCGTTTGACATTGGATGGGGGAGTGGTGACACTGTTAACACTAGTCCTAGGGGAATGCTGGTCTGCGGCCTGTCCATCCAGCTCTTCTTCTAGCTCAAGGGCATCTAGGCCATAAGCTAAGTGAGACATATCCAAGGGTCCTGGTGGGGGGGGGGGGGGGTAGAGGGTCAGGAGGGAAAGGGATGCAGAGACACAACAAAAGAAAAGGTGGAAAGAAGAGTTAAATATGTGAACATGAAAAATTGATGAGAACTAAAAAGAGGGGAAAGAATGGAGAAAACAGTAATTAGAGTGTGCCTGGGAGCTACAGACCAGCCTATCAAGCAATGGCTGCCAGAGGGTACAGTGGAAGAGAGGGAACTATCCAGAGGAGAAATAATAACTCAGCCTGCTGCAGCAGTGAGATATGCCGAGGGCACCGATACTTGTACTCATCTGCTGGTGCATTTCCTATTGAGAAACTGAAGGGTTTTTATATCCTCTTCATGGCTTTGGCAAGCTCAGAATACAAAGTCACAACAGGTCCATGCTGTATCCAACCTATGTGCTCTGCTGCTGCTGCTGTACACTTAGGATTTTCCAAAGGAAAGAGGTGTGCATCTAATGCTGGGTACATGAAAAACTGAAGGAATTTACCCGGGTAAATAATGTGTCTATTCTATTCCAATATCTGTATTCCTTTCTCCATTCCAGATAGTGAATATGAGGTTGATATTCAAAACCCCTTATGTGGCTGATGGTGCTGACTTCACAAGTGGCTCTGCTTCTAATTTTCACAATTTATAGCACTTAATGGCCAAAACTCTATGTTTTAAAAGGGGCCCGGGCGAGAAAAAACGTACTTGTTCAGAAACAAAATTCAGTCTGACAGGGCACTTGTATAAAATAGGTGCCTATTCATTGTGGCTATCCTGAAAACCTGACTGGCAAGGAGGTACTCCAGGACTGACTTGAGAAACATGTATATGCCAGCAAGCTGTGTAAGTGCCATTTCTAAGGTTCAAAGGTATCTATTTAACTTACATAGCATGTATTGGCGAGAGGGGCATACATGGGGGTTTACAAGTTTATTTAAAATTTGTTAAATCGCCTATACATAGGGCAGGATTCATTAAACCTCAAAACCGTGTGCGATCCGTTTCCGTTTGCATCCCGGCCAACCAATTCAGTAAAGGCCTGCATGTAAATGGGGATGATTGTTAACACGCCCCCCCTACCCACGGCAAGAGCGATCTCTGCTCATGCGCACACCCTGACAGTAGTGACAGGAGAAGCAGCCTCCTGTCACTGCTGTCAGGGCTCAATCCAGCCCAGATCTCTCTTGCTGGCTCACTGACTCTCCTGCTCTCTGCCGTTGTTCCCTGCAGTGCAAGCCCCTGGTTTTAAAGCGGGGCTGCACTGCAGGGAACGGCGGCAGAGAGCAGGAAAGTCCGGCGAGCAGGGAAGAGAGATCGGGCACCAGCCCAACAAACCGGCCCTGCCTACCTCCTCATATCCCCACCCCTGCAGGCCCCAATCTCTCCTACCTACTCTGCCAGATCTCACTTGCCTGCTTCCGGACTCTCCTGCTCTCTGCTGCTGTTCCATGCAGTGCAGGCCCACTTTAAAATCACGGTCTTGCACTGCAGGAAATAGCGGCAGAGAGCAGGATAATCTGGGAGCAGGCAAGAGAGATCTGCCCAACACCCCCCCAGGCCCCGATCTCTTCTGCCTGCTTTGCTTAGATCTCTCTCTTCCTCCCTCCCTCCCCCCCACCAGGATCGGCACGGCACGGCCCTCGCCCCCCTCATGGCAAGACCCTCCCAGGATGCCCCCAAAAAGTTGGGAGCAGGAGGGGTTCTCGGTCCCTCCTGCTCCTAGGCCTCCCACCCACCCCTGGTCGGCCAAGGCGGTCGGGCCCAGCCCACCCACTCCGGTACCTTTTAAATAGTTGGGAGCAGGAGGGGTGCCCAGTCCCTCCTGCTCCTTCCAACAAGGATGGCCATCTTCGGGAGCAGTAGGGGTGCCCGGTCCCTCCTGCTCCTTCTGTCAAGGATCGCTGACATCTTCGGGAGCAGGAGGGGTGCCCAGACCCTCCTGCTCCTACTCTGATCTTCGGGAGCAGGAGTAAAGTCTTCCTGCTCCTGCTCCCCAGGCTGCCGCTGCCCAATAGCGGCCTTAGGCCCCGCCCAGGTGCATCATCTGATGCACGGGGAGAAGCCTAAGGCCCTGATTGGCTGAGGCGCCTCAGGCTCCTCCCTTTGAAGGGGCCTGGGGCACCTCAGCCAATCAGGGACTTCCTTAGGGAGGAGTCTAGGGAAGTCCCTGATTAGCCATTGTTTTAGCCAATCAGGGACTTCACAAGATTCTTCTCTAAGGAAGTCCCTGATTGGCTGAGGTGCCTCAGGCCCCTCCAAAGAGAGGAGCCTGAGGCGCCTCAGCCAATCAGAGCCTTAGGCCTCTCCTTGTGCATCAGGTGATGTGCTAGGGCGGGGCCTAAGGCCGCTATTGGGCGGCGGCGGCAGCCTGGGGAGCAGGAGCAGGAAGACTTTACTCCTGCTCCCGAAGATCGGAGTAGGAGCAGGAGGGTCCAGGCACCCCTCCTGTTCCTAAAGATGGCCATCCTTGTCAGAAGGAGCAGAAGGGACCGGGCACTCCTCCTTCTCCCAACTGTTTAAAAGGTATCGGAGTGGGTGGGCCGGGCCCGATCGCCTGGGCTGACAAGGGGTGGGCCAGAGGATGAGAGGCCTAGGAGCAGGAGGGGCTGAGAACCCTTCCTGCTCCCAACCTTTTGGTGCCGGGAGGGGGGGCCATCCTGGGAGGGCCGTGCCGTGAGGGGAGCGAGGGCCATGCCAGTCGCGGGGAGGGAGGTAGGGTGAGTGCTGTGCTGGTCGGGGGTGGGAGGCGGCCATGCTTGGGGGACATGTTTTTGTGAGGGGGTACATTTTTTTGACAGGCTTACCTGTCTTTTTTATTCATTTTTTTATGGGGCAGATATTTTGCATGTGTAACACACGCAAAATATCTGTGCCATGGAAAAAAATGAATAAAAAAGACAGGCAGGCCTGTCAAAATACCTGAAGACCTGACGATAACTCAGTTACTGACAGGTCTACAGCAGTCGGGTTTGCCAATAGTAAAACCCGACTCAAAATAGCCAAGCAATTGTTAGTGAATCAATCGCTTGGCTATTTTGCATGGGGTTTTACTAATTTGCATGGGACGATCGGGATCGGATCACTACAGGCGTTAGTGAATAGTGCAGGAGGGAAATCTGGTCATAAAAGGTTCGCAAACCGATCGGTACATGATTGGTTTGCTTAGTGAATCTAGCCCATAGTTTCTAAGCAGTTTATAGTTAAAATTAGCGGGTAGCTTTACAATGACCAATACATTTAAGAACAGCAAATATGGGGTGGAGAATGAGTGGGCCCCAAACTTACACACATACCTTAGAGCAGTGCTTCTCAACCCAATCCATGAGGTACACCTAGTCCCATCAGGTTTTCAGGATATCCACAATGAATATGCATGAGATGGATTTACATACCAGGGAGACGGTGCATGCAAATTCATCTCATGTGTATTCATTGTAGATATCCTGAAAACCTGGTGGGGCTAGGTGTGTCCAGTGGCAAAATGAGAGTAGGAGGTACCCCCCACCCCCGTGCCCTCATCTCCACCCCCTGCTCCTTTCCTGCCCCCCCCCCACTCACACCATCCCTTCCCCCTGCACTTGTTTAATCTTCACCAGTGTGAGTAGCTTCTCTGGCCTGCTGCTTGCACCAGTGTTGGCTTTCCCTCTGATGTCAAGTGATTTCAGAGGGGAGCCAGGCCAATGCAAGCAGCAGGCCTGAGAAATTGCTTGCACTGGCGAAGATTTAAAGAGGTACGGGGTGGGGGAAGGGAGGATGTGAACGTGGCATGGGGGGGGGTGGAGAGGTGCTGGCGGCCCAAGGGCTGGTTGAGAAACACTGTCCTAGAGATTATTAAAAGGTTTGTGTGTCTCTGTGGCATTTAGGCTCTAACACTTATACCAGCTCTATGGCTGGCATCACTGCTTGCACTTAAATATTAGGCAACGCTGATCACACACACAATCACAAAAATCCCCAACCACCCGCCACCAATAGCCTCTAAGAAAAAAAACAACCTCTCCACCCCAAAAGACCACCTATAACCGCAATCCCACCAACTCCTTCCTCCTATTTTTCACAATGAAATCTACACCACAAAAACAAACACAAACTATCCTACTGATCATCCTGCTCCTAACCAACTGGAAGGCAGCAGCAAACAATATCTCCCCAATTCCAATTATTTCAACTACTAACAGAATCCACCACCCAGCCAGGAGAATCACAGTGGACAGAAACATAAATTGCCAGACCTATATACACCACACCATCATACCATCACATCAACATGGGGAAGAAGACCAACAAACCCCTCTAAGACCAATCCACACCCTCACCCAAGACCACTCATCTACCCAAAAACAATAAACAGTGCACAAACAGAATACACCACACTTACATGTGCCTACATAAACATCAGAGCTCTAGGCCCAAAGACAGAACACATAAAAGACTGGATAGACTGCCTCTTCCTCACAGAAACCTGGCTTACATCTGCCCTAAGGGATACAAAATAACAATGGTCTGCAGGGAAAAAAAAAGAGGAGGAGGTCTAGCCATCTTAGTCAGAAACTCTTTAAACCTGAATATACTAGACAAAATGTCCACCCCTTACATGGATCTACTAGGCTGCCAACTTTCATGCACCACAATAAAAGGATCCATAACTTGCATGCTCTGCTACATTACACCGGGGGAATTGGAACACAGCAAGACCCAAATTTGAAGATTTTATATACTGAAACTCACTAACAGCAACTTACAACCTAATCCTAGGAGACTTAAATCTCCATCTTGAAGACCAATCCTTCAAACAAGTAGAAAACCTACTGTCATTCCTCGAAGCCCTAAACATACAAGATTTTAGAGCCACAAACCACACATGAGAAAGGTCACCAACTAGACATCGCAGCCTTCATGACTCAATAGCCCTTACTGCCAGAGATTCAAACATCAAATGGAAAGTGGTCTTAATCCCTCTGGTCAGACCACTACACATACTCCTTCAGCATCATTTGGGCCAAAGGCAAAACCAAACCAAAATCCCAAAGATCAACCTACAACTCACGTAAATACATCCACCACTCCAAATTCTGGACTAAAAAAGACGCAACAATCCAAGAATGCAACCCCAAGGACTTCATCTCACAATGGTGCAGGGTAAGCACAGCAACCCTAGACGAGTTAGCCCCAATACAAACAAAAACCAGAATTAGCAGACGATCAGACAAATGGTTTGATAATGAACTACTCCTACTCAAAAGACAATGCAGACGACTAGAAAGAAAATGGAGAAAGAATAACCAAGAACCCACGAAAACAGCATGGAGAAAACTAAACCAACAATACAAGCTAAAATTAAAAGAAAAAAGAAAGATACACTACACCAACCTAATAGGCAAAGAAACCCAAGACACAAAAAAACTATTCCAAATACTAAAAGAACTCACAGACACCAAACCCTATCTAGCCAATAACGACACCCCATAGAAACATAGAACATGACGGCAGAAAAAGGCCACGGCCCATCTAGTCTGCCCACACTAATGGCCCACCCCCTAACTACCCCGTCCCCCTCAGCTACCCTTTTAGCTGAATACTTTAAAAACAAAATCACAACTGCCAAGACTACTCTCACTGGAACCCCAACCCACTTAGAAGAGATCACAATGCCCCCCACAAAAAAAGAATCAGCTGCGGCAGACAGAACTTCCCTACTATACAATGGTCCGACCTTAACAAACTCTACAAAAAATACAGCCATGCAGCCTACGACCTCAACCACTGCCCTCCATAACTATTAAAATCCTCCAGTACCAAATTCCACACTCTTCTCTTACAATGGATACAAACCATGCTCGCAGATGGTCTTTTCCCGCAAGACCTCAGCAAAATCGCCGTCACCCCAATCCTAAAAGACCCTAAAGGAGCAACAGATCAACCATCCAACTACAGACCCATAGCCTCAATACCACTTTATGTCAAACTAATGGAAGGCCTAATAGCCAAACTTCTCACCAACTACCTAGAAGACCACAACATACTCCACCCTACACAGTCTGGTTTCAGAACCAACTACAGCACAGACACTACTAGGTTCCCTCCTGGACACAGCTAGACAATACCTCAGCACAGGTAGAAAAATGCTGATTATACAACTGGATCTCACCACAGCATTTGACCTGGTGGACCACAACATCCTATTATAAATACTAGATACAATAGGAATCACAGATAAGAATCACACATGGTTTCAAGGATTCCTACAATCCAGAACTTACAGAGTAAAATTGAATAAAGAAAAATCAGAACCATGGTCCAACCCCTGCAGTGTATCCCAAGATCTCCACTATCCCCAACTCTCTTCAATCTCTACATTGCATCCCTCGGCACCTGCCTGGACAAATTAAGCTTAACCTCCTATAGCTATGCAGACGACATCACCATTCTCCTTCCTTTTGACCAACGTCCTCCATGACAGCTACACTACACAAGACACTTGAAACAGTAGCAACATGGATGAAAAATCACAAACTGAAACTGAACCCAGACAAGACAAAATTAATTCTCCTCGAAAATAATAAAACCCCAACCATAACAAATCTAGTAATAAACTCAATCACATACCCCATACAACCCACTCTAAAACTTCTGGTAATGACAATAGACAGATGCTGTACCATGCAACCACAAATCAACAAAACAATACAAAAATAATTCACGGTCATGAGAAACTTAAGGCAAGTTCGAAAATTCTTTAACATAACACAATTCCAGCTCTTGGTCCAGTCCCTAGTCCTAGGTCTTCTAGAATACTGCAACATACTCTATCTCCCCTGCCCCGCAACCATGATAAAACAGCTACAAACAGTTTAAAACGCAGCGCTAAGACTTATCTATTCACTGAGGAAACACGACCACATCACGGCGGCATACCTAGATTCACACTGGCTCCCAATGCAAGCAAGAGTACAATTCAATTTATACTGCCTACTATTTAAAACCATAAACGGAGACAGCCCAGCCTACCTAAACAACCAACTAATCCAAACTACCTCAAACAGACATAGGAGAATCCACAAACCGTTCACGTATCCCCCAATCAGAGACGTCAAACGAATAAAACTGTACGATGGCCTTCTAGCCACACAAGCAGCAAAACTAGACTACCAACTCTCCAATTTACTGATAACGACCCCTACAAATCGTTCAGAAAAGAAATAAAAACCATCCTATTCAAGACATCCTTGAAGACAAACTAACACCGCAAGACTCATCCCAATTCTCTGAAGCAACTCGCTCTACTCTTCAATTCCTCTGGAAATGACCAGATAACTCCTTTTGTAATCCGCCTTGAACTGCAAGATATTGGTGGAATAGAAATTAATGTAATGTAATGATTAGGATAGTATTTTATGTAGTCCTCCTTTTTTTCTGGAGCTATATGGTAACCCTAGTATATAGATTGGGCTATAGATTTGGATGAGCAGACTGGATAGGCCGTATGGTCTTTTTTCTGCCATCATTTTCTGTGCTTTGATACAGCCCTGGACCCCTGACAAAACACAACTTGGGAACACTGCCTCCTCTCTCCTGCTGAAAGCATGCATGGGCTTCCACAGTGCACATGCTTTCAGCCAGGTGATAAGTCAGGGAGGATCACAGCTGTGAACTTTATTTATTTATTTGGATTTATATCCCGTCCTCCCCATAGAGCTTCATATAGGATTACCTACTGCTGCTGGTGAAGGATTGAGGGAGTGACTAGGCAAAAAGATAGGTTTTTGCAGCTTTTCTAAAGTTAAGAAGTCTTTTAACCCTTTCAGGACCATAAGGATCGTAGGCCAATTTTTGTGGTTTTGATGACATTTTTATGGTAAAAAGGGCTTGCAGATGCCAAAAAATTGATTTTTTTTGTGAAATATCATTATTTTTTTTTAAAAAAATCACACTTCTGGCTTATGGACAGTGTGGCAAGTGAATCTTCTCGTCAATCTGGCAACGACGCTAATGAATGAATGTCGGAACCAGTTTGTTTACATAAAGGCAGTATCCTATGGAATCCGTACATATCAAATTTAGAACTGTAGACTATCCCAATCAAAATTTATAGGATTTTAAAGTTAGGGGACAAATATGTCCCTTGGTCCTGAAAGGGCTACGGGCTCTGATATGAGGAGGTAGGCTGTTCCAGAGGTTTGGGGCTTTTACTAAGCTGTGCTAGCGGTTTTAGAGCACACTGCAATGCCGTGCACGCTAGACTCTAATGCCTCCATTGAGCTGGTGTTAGTTTTTCCGTGTAGCGCAGGAGGCAGTGCACGCTAAAAATGCTACCGCAGCTTAGTAAAAGGAGCCCTTGGTAAGAAATGGGAATAGGATCGTTTCCAGGCTGTCTGGAGTTGGAGGGAGTGTCCTGATGGTACCTTTAGCTGTTCATGGCAAGTTTCAGCCTTTTTATCCAGGGAAATGCCTTTGAAATTGCTCCCTATCTGGGCAGTTCAGCAGGGACTGGGCAAATCTGACATTTATTTTTAAAGAAAACAAACCATTCACCATCTTATTTTTTAAAACTTTCACATCTAAAAAGGTGCAAACCACAGAGTATTTAGCAGAAATCCTAACATGATGGAAGATGTAATTTGTAAATGAAAACCTTTGAGAAAGGAGCTGTAATGCTTTTGCCCCCCGCCCCTATCCCATCCCCAAATCATGGACTCTCACCATCTGAAACGTGCATGTAGAAATTATCATAAGCTATTTGGAAATGGAGTTTAAATGAATTGGCTTTCACGCTGAAACAAGCCATGTCTGAGAAAAATGATGGAGAACCAAAAATAAAAAAACTGATTAGGATGGGGATTAAGTTTTCAGAACGCACCTTCTGGCCAGCTCTTGTTTTTAAAATGCATGGTGGGATTTTGTAGTCCCTGTATCTTCTTCACTATAGGTCTCAGCATGCACCAGAGCAGAGCCATCAAAAAGCCAGAGCTGGTCTAAATTCTCCCTCCTGAACCCTGCAGGCTTGGTGGCTACAGTCCCCCAGGGATTGTGGGCCAGGGATTCTTTATATGATAGTGTTTACATTTCCATGGTCCTACTGGGGGTGGGGTCCCTTTCTGCCACAATGGTCTTACCACTGAGTGGTGGAGCAGGTTTCCGGGTTCCTGTTACCAAATCTCCAAGGCTAGAGCTGGAATTTCCACCAGATTTACTATTCATAAAGAACAAAACAGTGAACAAATCAATAATCAATAAACCAGCAATGAAATTAATCAGGGTGCACAGCATTAATGATTATCAATAAATCCACAAATTAGAAATCAATGAATCAATTAAAAATTTCAGCTAAGACTAGGAATCCTATGCCCCACCTTCCATCCTCCTTGCTGTCAGAAATGGCCTGTGGAGGATAAGCACTACAGAAATCATAAGCACAGCCAGCTGTTCATTTTTAGGGAGCTCAAGGGTGACTGGGAAGCCATGCATTTCCTTTATGCTCTTCTCCCCCCCCCTACACATTCCCAATTTAAAAAATTGTACCATTGCTGGTAGAGATGCACAAGCCCTGCCAGCCAGAGAGATCTGCTCCCTGAGCCTCTTCCATGCTGCCTCAGCAGCGAGGAAGGCGTCATCCTGCTTTCAGCCACCAACATCGGCATTCCATGCACAAGCTCTGTTCATGTGCATGAACTGAGAATGCCTGGGAAGTGCTGGTGTCAATGGGTGAAAGCACAACCCCACTTTCCCCACTGCTGAGGCAGAATGGGGGAGGGCTCAGGCAGTGGACCTCTTTGATTGGCAGGATTTGGATATCTCTGCCAGCCATTCAAAATTGCCACGATTTCAGGGTCCCAGCCCCCCCTCCCCCCTTGGCTATGCCACAAACTGAAAAGTGGAACTGATAAACAGGGCCATATGGAAAAAAAACCCAAACAGTCACTCATCAGCCCCTGCTTGCTGCAACCTCTCTCCTGTTTGCCCTTCAACCCCCACCCCATGCAACATCTCTTAAGAGAGACTGTATGAGGAGAGATTTGGCATGGGAGTTATTGATCAAAGCTCCTTACTGTTTGATTCTGTGACATAAGCCCCCTGTGCCCCATTCTCAACCAAAATTTCTCACCTGGAGCTGAGTCGGTTCTGCCTCATTTTTTGTTCCTGTAGCATCCTCATGTTCTCCAGCTTGACGGGACTGGGAATGAAGCCTACCTCACAGCCCTCCTTCACCAAGCGCCCAATCCACCACTCATTATTGTATTTCTGAATCAGACAAAAAGGCAAATGGTTGAGTGGCTGAAAAGGGCTGGGGGGTTAGAGGAGTCTTCAGAGTCAAGGTCACACATTTTCTACTGATAGCATCTTCTTTATCACATTCCCTTTCACCTTTCCATTAAATATGACTGGCAGGAAACAGGATTCACAAGGAAGGGTCTAGAAAGAGCTGAGATAAGATCCAGATAAGACTTATATCTCCTCTTCTCGAGATTGACTTCATTTGTAGCACTGAATGAGCTACATCTTGATCAGTTCAATGCAGGCTGGTCTACAAGTATCTGACATCCTAAATCAGATATGGGTAAACTACGGCCCGCAAGCTATATCCGGCCTGTTTAGGTTTTTAATCCGGTCCGCTGACCATCTGAACCCCGCCGACTGCGAGCCTACATACCTCCCCCCAAAGCAGCATCGGGCCGGCAGCACTCTAAACAGGCTGCTTCGCAGCCTTCTCTCGTCAGGGAATTCCCTCTGCTGCATCATGTCTTCCCTCTGCTGATGATGTCATCAGTAACACAGCACACGGAAGGCCCAGACGAGAGAAGGCCACGAAGAAGCCTGTTTAGAGTGCTGCTGGCCTGACGCTGCTTTGGAGGGAGGGATATAGGGCTCGCGATTGGTGGGGTTTGGTGGGAGGGAAGGATGGAGGGTCAGTGGGGGTTCGGTGGCAGGGGTGGGTGCTCAAGGGTTCTGCTGCACAAGGGATGGGAGGGAGGTAGGGAAGGATAGAAGCAGGGCAAGGGTTCTGCTGCACAGGGGGATGAGAGGGATGGAGGAATAGAAAGATGCTCTTGGTCCAGTCCCCTCTGTAAGAACCCATTGTGGCCCAAGAGTCAAAATGTTTGCCCACCCCTGCCCTAGATCGATATTTCTCAACTAGGTCCTGGAGTATCCCCTTAGCTTTTCAGGATATACACAATGAATATGCATGAAAGAAATCTGCATATAATGGAAGCAGTGTATGCAAATCAAGTTTATGCATATTCATTGTGGATATCCTGAAAACCTGAATAACAAGGATCGAGTTGAGAAACACTGCCCTAGACAAACATTCAACTATGCTTACTCCATACTTGGGGCAGTTCAAGACCCCCCCCCTCCCCATATCCAACATATCTCCCTTCCTTTCCCTACCCAACTCACAGTCCAGCATCTCTCCTTCTCTTCCCTACCCTCAGGTATCTGTAGCTGCTGCTACTCAGCCTCTGATCTCTCTTTCCCTTCCCAACTCTAAATCATTTTACCTTGCCTCCCTGAAAGCACAACAGCCCAGCAATAACTCAACCCAGCTTTCCCCCTCTCCAGAAAACAGCAGTTAATGGGAGGAAGCAAGAATGAAATGGACAAGTAAACGGTGGGGTGGAGGGAGAGCTGGAGAGAAGATGGAACATCACGGATGAAAGAAAGGGAATACATGAGGGCACTGACGGCTATCACTTTAACTATTTCACCCGATTCCTCCCTTCCCTTGGCTGTGGGGCTGTAACACATGCATAGGACTGTCAGTCCCCATGATCCCCTACTGGCACATTTCTCTTTTGAAACAGGAAGCACACCAGTAGAGGAGGAAAGAGTTCAAAAGAATATATGAACTGCACATGCTTTGAGTCCCCAGAGCCCAGAATGAATTGCCTCACTCCTCCCAACATGAGAAATAGGGTGTGGTGTGGGCTGCCTCCTTCTCTCTGCCCATTGCAGCCTCCTGGAGGGCACATTACCACCACCACCATCATCCCTCTCAAACTTTCCTGCCTTGGCAAATGCCCTGTCCACAAAGTGGCAGGGCTGGCCCTGGTTCTATATCAGTGGAGAAAACCTATAATGACCTCCACTCCTTACCTCTTTGATATGCAGGAAGTCTTTGGGCTCAAAGGAGATAGACATCCCCTGGACGGGAACTTCATCATTGAGAGAGGGGTTATATCCAACATTCGTCCTGACTGCAAAGGCAACAGGCTTTGTCTGTCAGAGAGAGCAAGAGGCAGTGAGGCACTCCAGGCACAAAGCATTCTGCGATGCTTCCCTATCAACAGGATTCACTGAGGGAGGCCTTCCTCCATACCCACCAATCTGCTTTACTGGGAGGCAGCTCACGTTTACTCCCCAGCAGCCAACATGCAAGATACACTGGGTACCAATTCCCAGTTACAGAGCAGCAGACAGTGCCAAGCCCCAATCGCAGCCCAATAGACAATGACAAACCCCACTTCCAGCCCTTCAATACTTTGTTCACAGGGATGAAGCTCACCTTGATGATCCCTAGCGGCTCTTGATCAAGTATTGCTGACTTAAGGAAACCAGTAAATGGACCTCTTAACCATAGAAGGATCGATCATATCTTTTATTGACTAGCCAAATGAATTAAGCTAATAAGATTTTTCTCTTTTATCAAGTGAGATCTGTATGCTCACTCATTAGGCATTCTGACAGAGAAAATGTGGCCAGGAACCACAGCCCAAATGCACAGAGCAATGTGGTATCTGTGCCAGACCACAAACTCCACTTCTGCCACAGTGTAATGCAGAAATCCCAAAAGCCTCATGTCCATCTGAGTGCAGAGTACCAGATCCAACTACTTGATGACATCATAAGCAGAATGTCAGACTGCATCCAGCAGAAACATTCCTGGAAGCCTGAGTCCTGGCAGGTATTAGTGGTGAACCACAGGAAGACTGGGAATCAAGATCTGAATCATCCCTGTGTCAAGATCTTTCCCCTCACTCTGCCCAGGGCCTAGAATTCATGAAAATATGCTAGTCAAATCAAAAGGTCAGCTAGCCAGACTAGGAATTTGCCAGTGTCCTTGTGTCATAGCTGCAGAATTAACTGTTTCATACCCTTGGGTCTTGAACTCCCAGTTTGCAGCAGAAAGACCGGCTCTGCTCACCTTGGCTTTCTCCAGTTGTGCCAAGGCCTGGCGCTCAGCTTCCTTCCTCAGCGCCTCACGATCCTCTTCCAGAGACACATCTGAATCAGAGGGACGACTGGTGTAAGATTCTGCTGAGCCCTGGAGTAGAGGGAGGAATGAGAGACATCAGAGGGGCTATTGGCATGGAATGGAGCCAGCCTGGGCTTGAATTCCAGGGATGAACACAATAGACTGAAATTTGACCAACTTATCCAGTTAAGTTGGGCAGCTGAACATATTGGTCTAAAGATAAACGGATACAAGGATGGCCTGTGGGGGATGCAGAATTCCAATGGAACTTTTACCACAGCGGCCGGTGATACAAAGTCCTAACACGGCTTGATAAAAGCGTGCCTAAATAAGTTACAGTTTTGCAAAATACAGCCAATACAATTGGCTTTTTAAAAAATCATGATATGAACATGTGGTTTTAATCTACTCAAAAGTCATATCTGAAGGAAAGCAGATATAACGACTTGGCTCCTTTGCTGCATTAGGAATGTGACAATTGATATACTGTATACAAGGAGCTGCTGAAAAGTTCTCAGGCTAGCCAACAAAGCTGAGGCAGTCTCCATCGAGGGCTATACACTAGTCCAGTGATTTTCCACTTTATTTGTTCCGTTGGAAAAATACAGAACGAAAAAAGTAGAAAATCACTGGACTAAGGCCTTCTTTTATGAAACTGCAATTGAAGTTTCTAGCACGGGGAGCTGCGCTGAATGGCCTGTGCTGCTCCCGACGCTCATTCAGTTCCTATGAGCGTCAGGAGCAGCGCTGGCCATTCAGTGCGGCTCCCCGTGCTAGAAACTGCTATAGCAGTTTCGTAAAAGGAGGCCTAAGTGTATATAGCCCTAGAGGTGTCTGCCCCAACTTTGTTGGTTGGACTAAGAATTTTTCAGAGGTCCTTTGTTTAAAAGTCATCTAATTGGATTGCAAGTGACAACACTTTAGCTTAACAATTTCATTTAGAGAGTCATTTTTGATATGACATCTAAATCCGAGTTTAGACGTTTCGTGGAACATGCCCAAAAATCAAGTACCAAACATGCCCATTTTCAAAACTGCAAAATATCTTGTTTTTTCAAAAATAGTCATTTTTCAGATATGCATCTATCTTTTTGAACCATTTTCTTAAAAAAAAAAGCATGTCCAAAAGAAAAATGCACAAAACAAGCATTTTTAGTAGAGCAGGGTAGTGAGGCAGAATGGTGAGTGCTCTAAAATCTACCCAAAACCTACTAGACCCAACAGTACTCAACACCTTATGCTAGCAGGTGTTACCCATATGTAGATACAATGGGATGTTGGTAGATTTTGGAAGTCTCAGAGATTTCACCATAAGTGTAACAGTCAGAGTGGGATGTAGGTCTGAGTCTCCGTCTATATAGGTTCAGGTTTATTAAATTTGCTTAACTGCTCAGGGATACAAAGTACATTCAAGCAGGTTACAAGCAATTCAAGAAACAGGAAAAGAACACCATAAATCAAAAGAAAAGAAAGGTACAAAACATCTAGTCTCCCATGCATCTTCCCCCAACCCCTGGCTCAAGATTACAATGCCCACTAGGCTACTAGACCTGATTGCTGCTCTACTAGGATGCACCGGGGAGGGACCTAAGGCCCTGATTGTCCCAGGCACTTAAGGCCCTTCCCATAGGAGCGGCCTTAGGCACCTGGGCCAACTGGAATCTTAGACTTCTCTCCCAGTGCATTCTGGGATGCACTGGGAGTGGCCCACTATTCCGATTGGTCAGCTCCCTTAGGCCATCCCCTATGTCCAACAATTCTTCCTTTCTCCTCTTTCCCCCCATATGCAGCAACTTTCCATCTCTCCCTCCTATCCCCTTGTACAGCAGCTTTTCATCCCTCTCACCCCTTTGTGTATCAGCTTTCCATCCCTCCCTTCCTTCCTCCCATCCCTCAGTGCAGCACTTCCCAATCAAATTCTCCCCCATGAGACTTGATCTTTCAGGCCTCCTACAGCAGCAGCAGCGGTGTCGGAGACTGGCGGGTGGGCAGAGACATGAGGTGAACAGGCTGCTCGTGGCCTGCCCACCAGAGCTTCCCTCTGCTGCATCATCAGTGATGTCATCAGTGATGCGGCAGAGGGAAGGCTCCCGCAGGGGAGTCCAGGAGTAGCCTATTCACCACCTTTCTCTGCCCGCTGGTCTACGCCATCACTGCTACTGCTTTAAGAGATCCAGATATGCCAGGAGACTAAAGGATTAACTAAATCAGTGAGTCCGATTTTTTTACAAAGCAAATCAATTCGAATCAGTGAATCAGACAACACTACTTCTTCTGCCAGACCAAGTCGCCAACGCCAACCCCAGAGAACCCCCTTATGGTCTGTACCTGGGGTGGACTGCCCCCCCTCCTTGTTTGTAGGCATACCAAAGGCAGAGTTGGCTATTATGTGGATAAGTGTCAATATTCAACCCTTAACCACTTAAGAAAACTGCTTAAAATGGACCGCATAAAAAGCAGTCCCATCATGGGGTTCATTTTATGTGGTTAAGCGATGAATATTTTACTTAAATGCATGTTTAGCAGCCAAGACATGCCCTGGCATTGAATATTCAGGAATACAGCTGGCCGCAGACAGAAACATGCTGACCACTGCCAGCTGAACATGGGCTAGCAGGTGCCATAGGCTAGGGTTACCAGATTTGTTTGTGCAAAAAAGAGAACATGTGCCCCACCCTCACCCAAGCCCTGCCCTTTTCCTCCTCCAGCCACGCCCCCACACAAACCTCATATCTTCTGCCCTGAGTCCAGGCCATGCCTGGAGGGCCTCTGAGCAAGCGCAGATGCAACATAATGACATCACAAGCATGCACACATGCATCGGTGGCTGTCCAGACGTGGCCCTAAGTTTGGGGCCTTCCAAAACCTGGACAAACTGCTGGGTTTTGGAAATCCATCTAGGCACCTGAAAAATCCTGTAAAATTAGGTCTTGTTCAGGTTTTCCTAGACACTTGGTAACCCTACCTTAGGTCTTAGGTCCTTATTAAGCACTCATGTCACACACACAGATAGATACAAGGATCATTTTCAAAGTCATTCACCAGGTTAAGCTGTACTTTACTCCTGGAAATGGGCCTTTACAGAGCTGCATGTGATAGAAGTGTGTGAGTACTGTCCCTGAAACCAGTTAAGGACCAGACCAGGTCCTTAACTGGTTTCAGGGATTCCTAAGAAATAGATCCTACAAAGTATGCAAGAACAACTCTCTCTCTTACAGCTGGGACAACACCTGCGGGGTCCCGCAGGGCTCCCCCTTATCCCCCACCCTCTTCAACATCTACCTGGCCTCCCTAGGCAACCTTCTCCATAACCTCAAGCTCAAATTCTTCATTTATGCAGATGACATCACAATCTCCATCCCACTCACTAACTTTTCACATGAAATACTCGACCACACAACAAACATTCTCAACCAGATCGAACGCTGGATGCTAGCATTCAGACTGAAACTAAACCCTGATAAATCTAAATTCTTCCTAGCCACCCCCAATGACAAAATCAAAGAAACTACAATTCAACTGAAAGGAATGACCTTCCCTCTCGAACCAACCTTAAAAATCCTGGGAGTCACGTTGGACAAAAATCTTTCCTTAGAAAATCACACCGACCTCGTCATCAGGAAAAGCTTCTCTGCACTTTGGAAACTTCGCACCATAAAAAAATACTTCAACGACACTTCCTTCCGCCTTCTTGTACAATCCTCCATCCTCAGTATTCTTGATTATTGCAACATCATATACCTTAACGCCACGAAGAAAACAACCAGGAGACTAAAAATAATCCAGAATACCGCCGTGCGCCTCATCTTTGGCCTAAAGAAATGGGAACATGTCACCCCATTCTACCACCAACTCCACTGGCTGCCTTTCGAGTCTAGAGTCCTTTACAAATTCGCATGCTTCTGTTACAGGGCGGTAAATGGTTCCTCACCAAGTTACATCAATCCTCACTTCAACCTCTACCGCACCAAAAACAAATCCCGTCGTATTCAGCTGTTCGCCTTCCCCTCACCCAAACTCTGTCACTTCAAAAGATTCCTTGACAGAACTTTCGCCTTCCAAGCAGCCAAGCTGAACCCATGGCTTGCACAAATGATACTAGAGGCCCCCACTTACCTCGGTTTCAGAAAATCACTTAAAACTTACCTATTCCGCAAACAAGACCCGAACGGTACCCCCCCCTGACAATATCTCCCCCCCTCCCCAATCGGGCCCCCTCATGAGGCCTTCCCCCGTTTTTCCCCTCTTCCCGCATCCTCTATCTAGTTCAAATAAAGCCGATAAACAATTGAAACTATGTTACTCTGTAATTCTAATAACAAATCTGTAATTCTAATAACAAATCTATAATTCTGACAAATAATTGTAAATCTGCCTGTCTATGCAGACCCTAATGTAATTCAATGTAAACCGCCTTGAACTCGAATGGGTATGGCGGTATATAAAAATAAACTATTATTATTATTATTATTATTGCACAGTCTTCTCCCAGGACAGGGACTGGGAAACATTTTCACTGACACGTGTATAAATATGTAAGAACATTGCCTTCCTGCAATAATTGTCAATGCAGAAAGAGCATATATTTTCATTTTGAAAATCTGACCAAATCTTCAAAGAGAAAGGTTATAAAATTACCTGCCTTGTGTTTCATTTGATAACAAGGTTTCTTCATTCAATGTATAATTAAACTCTGGAATTCATTGCCAGAGAATATGATAAAAGCAGTTAGTTTAGCAGGGTTTTAAAAGGTTTGGATAATTTCCTATAAGAAAAGTCGTAAGCCGTGACTAAAATGGACTTGGGGAAAATCCACTGCTTATTTCTAGGATAAGCAGTATAAAATCTGTTTTCTCTTTTGGGATCTTGCCAGGTCTTGTGACCTGGATTGGCCTCTGTTAGAAATAGGATACTGGGCTTGATAGACCTTTGGTCTGTCTCAGTATGACAAAGGGCACCTAAGTGGAATGTGTCTTTATCAAAGAAGCACATACAATGATCTTCAGTAACATACAGATCTTCTTGCTCAGAAGAGCTTACAATCTAATTTGGACAGACAAGCAGGACATCTTGGGGCTGGGGAGTTTTTGGCAGAAGGAATGATACAACGGTTCATGAAAAGCAGTAATACTCCTATTTGCATACTTTCTATACTGGTGTAAGTGTAGGTGCAATTTCTGCCACTTATACTAGTATTTTATAAAACACAAAGACACCTAAGTATACAACGACTTGACCTGCTAAACTAGGTGCCCTTTTGATAAAATCTCCCTCTAAATCCCCCAAAAACTTTATACAATTGCCCCCAATATGTCCAGATTTAAAAGCTATTAAGAGACATTTCTACCCCTCCTGAATGCAGCCCCTGCTGCTCTACTCACGTTCAAGTTATGTACTGCAGCTGCTCTCTGGAACAACACAACTTTGGAATCTTGTTCAGAATTGTGACCTTGCCATGCAGCCCCCCTCCCAGCCTAGTTTTCCCTCTGAAAGAAAGGGCTGAAGTTTCAGTCAGGAATACTCACCACCTCCGAGTCATCCAGGTTATACAAATACATAGTGGATTACCCGCTTTCTTAGCGCGTGTTCTGCCAGTCCTGTACCCGTACCCTATGCTCAGTCCCTCCCAGAGGAGCCCTGCCCCTTCTCTGCCTATCCCAGGGGCACAGCTGGCCTTAGAATACCAAAGAAATGTGTCAGCCAGAGAGAGGAAAACTTCACCAGGTCCTAGTGTCACACTCGCAGCAGAAGAAATAAAGAACCCCTCCCCCACAAAAAATAATCTGATTCGGAAAAAAGGCCCGGGAAAGCAAGGTAGAAGGTAGCAGCTGGGACTGCCTGCATTCCCTGAGCAGATTGGTATGAAGGAAGTCTTTCTCTTTCGCCTTCCTATGCGTGTGCCAATGGAGCATGCTTCGCTCTTTGCCCATTAAATCAGCGGCTTGGTGTGCTCTCGCCTTTGTTCTAGGTAAAAAAAAAAAATCACATTAGCATAACCGGCTGACAAAACTGCAGTGGAAATGTTGCATGATCCCAGTCCTTTTTGATATAGGGTAAAGGGTCATCAGTGGTGTAGCGAGGGTGGGAGGCAGCCCCTCGCCCTCTTCTCTGCCTCCCACCCCAACCACGTGCGTTTCCCTTCCATTCCCCGTACCTATTTAGCTTCCCTGGCATGAGCGGCATCTCTAACTTGCTGCCCGCACCGGCATCTGTTCTCCTTCTGATGTCACTTCCTAGTTGCGAGACCCAGAAGTGATGTCAGAGGGGAGCGCCGAGGCTGAAATGAGGAGCATGTTAGAGCTAGAGGTACAGTGGGGGTGAATTAAAGGTGCGCACGCAGCGAGAGAGGAGTGGGAAGGAACGGGACGAGGGCAAAGAGGCGGAGAGGTGCCAGCACTCCCCTTACTATGCCACTGAAGGTCATAGAGTTGATATACCACCTTTCTGTAGAGGGCTCACAATCTAAGTTCTGTAGCTTGGGCAGTGGAGGGTTAAGTGACTTGCTCAGGGTCACAAGGTGCTGCAGTGGGAATTAAACCTAGTTCCCCAGGTTCTCAAACCACATATTCTTTGTTTCTTCTGCCATGAGTTACATCTTCAAATGGGTTAGTGTGCTTGTGTGATATTTTCAGTGGAGCTTCTGGAAATTAAATCAGTGGGGAAAGGTACAGCATTTCAAAATCCTGTAGACATACTGAATGAAAGGCCTTTTGTCTAAAACTTATATGGCCCTAATCTCTTCCCCATAGTGTCTTCTCCCAAAGAGCTGTCCTGCATCAGCTAAGCACTGACACACCCTATCGCTTTTTATTTATTTATTTAATTCATTTTCTGTCCCGTCCTTCCCTTAGAGCCCAGGACGGGTTACAGGTCAACATACACAATATACAGTTAACAGGTTACAGTTTGCCATAGTTACAGTACAAGTTTTGTCAGGTACACTATATGCTTCTCAACATTCATTTCCACCGGGAATGCCTGGCCTTGGTCACACATGCAAAACACATATAACCCCTATGCAAATATAGGACCACAAATTAAAAGTACTAATATACACAAATGAAACCCTAAGATGCCAGATTCTACACACAGTAGAACACTAGAGAAATAACACTATTATAACACTAGAGAAATAGAAAATAATTTATTCCTGAACAATGCAAACTATAAGTTCTCGTTTTTCTAAATCTCCACCTGTGTCAGGGGTCAGAAAGTCATGTAGTTCAGTATAAAAGATCAAAATACTGAAGTAATAATGAGAAAACTTTGCCCAAACTGGTGGAAAAGAAACACGTACAGTCTAACAGTTGACCTGGAGCCACAAAAAGCTAAGCTACACGAATAGATAAGAACATAAGAATTGCCACTGCTGGGTCAGACCAGTGGTCCATCGTGCCCAGCAGTCCGCTCATGCGGTGGCCCTCTGGTCAAAGACCAGCGCCCTAACTAAGACTAGTCTTACCTACGGATGTTCTGGTTCAGCAGGAACTTGTCTGACTTTGTCTTGAATCCCTGGAGGGTGTTTTCCCCTATGACAGACTCCTGAAGAGCGTTCCAGTTTTCTACCACTCTCTGGGTGAAGAAGAACTTCTTTACATTCGTACGGAATCTATCCGCTTTAAATTTTAGAGAGTGCCCTCTCGTTCTCCCTACCTTGGAGAGGGTGAACCACCTGTCCTTATCTATTAAGTCTATTCCCTTCAGTACCTTGAATGTTTCGATCATGTCCCCTCTCAATCTCCTCTGTTCGAGGGAGAAGAGGCCCAGTTTCTCTAATCTCTCGCTGTATGGCAACTCCTCCAGCCCCTTAACCATCTTAGTCGCTCTTCTCTGGACCCTTTCGAGTAGTACCATGTCCTTCTTCATGTACGGCGACCAGTGCTGGACGCAGTACTCCAGGTGAGAGCGCACCATGGCCCGGTACAGCGGCATGATAACCTTCTCCGATCTGTTTGTGATCCCCATCTTTATCATTCTTAGCATTCTGTTCGCCCTTTTCACCACTGCCGCGCATTGCGCAGACGGCTTCATCGACTTGTCGATCAGAACTCCCAAGTCTCTTTACTGGGAGGTCTCTTCAAGTACTGTCCCGGACATCCTGTATTCGTGCATGAGATTTTTGTTACCGACATGCATCACTTTACACTTATCCACGTTGAACCTCATCTGCCATGTTGATGCCCATGCCTCGAGCCTGATTATGTCCCGTTGCAGATCTCTGAAATCCCCCTGTGTCTTCACTACTCTGAATAACTTCGTATCATCCGCAAATTTAATCACCTCACTCGTTGTACTAATGTCCAGATCATTTATAAAGATGTTGAAGAGCACGGGTCCAAGCACTGAGCCCTGCAGCACCCCACTGGTGACACTCTTCCAGTCTGAGCATTGTCCATTTACCCCCACTCTCTGTTTCCTATGTTCCAGCCAGTTTTTAATCCACGTGAGTATTTCACCCTCAATTCCATGGCTCACAATTTTCCATAGTCGTTCATGTGGAACCTTGTCAAACGCCTTCTGAAAATCCAGATATACAATGTCGACCAGGTCGCCTTTGTCTATCTGTCTGTTTACTCACTCAAAGAAGAGTAGCAAGTTCGTCAAACACGATCTGCCTTTGCTAAAACCGTGCTGACTGGTCCTCATCAGCCCGTGTCCATCAAGGTGATCAATGATGTGGTCCTTTATCAGTGACTCTACCATCTTTCCTGATACCGAGGTCAGACTCACCGGTCTATAGTTTCCTGGATCTCCCCTCGAACCTTTCTTGAAGATCTGCATAACATTCACCACCTTCCAGTCTTCCGGAATCTTTCTCGATTTGATTGACAGATTAACTATTAGTTGAAGCAGTTTAGCTATGGTCCTTTTCAGTTCCTTGATGACCCTCGGATGAATGCCATCAGGTCCTTATGTTCCTGAAGTGGACCCAGAGACTGAAAGAAAGATATTTCCCTTAAATATCTCCATATTTGAGAATGACTCTTGATTCAACCTTAAACATGGATCTTTATGTAGTAAAAAAAAAAAACCCAACTGTTTAAAAATTACATCTGATGTGTCAAATCCAAGATTTTTAAATGATCTATAAACAGTAACACTCAGGCTGTTATAATAGCTGGCTATTGTAATCTTCTTTACAATCTTCTAGAATTCAGCAGCTTCAGAATAAAGCTGCTAAGATCATTTGTTTCTGACAGAGTCACTCTACTGTTGCAGCTATTACATTGGCTGACAACAGAAGCAAAACTGAAATTTAAATTTTTTATATGCATTGAGCCATAGTTATTTAGCTTCTTATTTATAAATTAGAAAGACATTTTGTTCCGTTTGCATTACATCTATCAATACAATCCAACTTCTGGTTGCCTCAAATACTTGATTAAAAGTTACTCAAACAATTGCTTGAAGGCATTGTCTCTGGTCGTTGAAATGCTAAACCACTTGAGTGTAATACAGTTATACAGAAAATCTTTGAAAACGTGGTTATGTAATACATTTTTCCTAGAGTTCTTTCATAAATGAGATTTATTGGTTTTTACATGTTAAATCTTCTGGTTTACAGTTTGGTTTATGGTTTATTCGTATTTGATCAAATCGCCTAGCTTGCCAAGTAAATTGAAAGGATGTACAATAAAAATGACAGAACAGAACTCCATCAGGATATAAGAAAGTCAACATTCAGCCTTTCATACTACCATGCCAACCGCTGCAGACCCTCTTGCTATTACGAAATGAAATTTCTAACGTCGTCTTTCATGTTTATAAATCATTCAAAGCTATCAGTTTTTGGCGGTACAGAAAATACTGATTATTAATATTATTGTTCTGTTTAAATCCAGTGTAACTGCACTGATTCCTCACTGACCTGTTAACTCTGCACAACTAGTCCCAAAAAACATGTAATGCACTACACTCAAAACAACATGTTTCCAAGTTTGTATTAAAGACTCTTAGCACCACAAGGTTATCTCCACTGGGTTTTCTGTTCATTCACTACACCCACAGGCACAGAGAGAACCTGTCTCGTTGTATAAAGAGACTGCGTCAGTAAGGATTCCAGGAATCAGAACTATTGCCTAAAACAGGCCTCAACCCAGTCCTTAAGGCACACCAATCCCACTGGATTTTCTGGATATCCACAGTGAATATTTATGAGAAAGATTGAAATGTACTTCCTCCTGGGTTTGCAAATCTATTTCACGCATATTCATAGCGGATATCCTGAAAATCTGATGGGACATGGTGCGCTGAAGGACTGAGTTGGGAAGCCCTGCCCTAGATAATGAAGTTTGTGATGCCCTGCACACTTTAAAGGGTAGGAGAGGCTCCTACACGGTTAACTAGCACTGACCATCGCAATCCCCACTGAACATAAATCCCCAAAGATCCATCATGCCCAGTATCCTGTTTTCAGCAGTGGCCAGTTCAGGTTACAAGTACTGTACCTGGAAGAGTCCCAAAAAGTGGCAAGATTTCAGGCTACTGATACCCAGGGATAAGCACTGACTTTCCACTGGGTGACAACCCAAATTTTGGGTAATAACATAGTACGATACCTGGACAACCTTCTATTTGTGGGCCTGACTGGAACGGAAGCATGCACAGAAGGATAAATAGCGGGGTTCCCCCGGGGTCTGTGCTGGGACTGCTGCTTTTAGCATATTTATCAATGATCTAGAGATGGGAATAACTAGTGAGACAATTAAATTTGCTGATAATACAAAATTGTTAAATCGCAAGAGGATTATGAAAAATTGCAAGAGGACCTTGGGAGAATGACCATCAAAATAGCAGATGACGTTTAATGTGAGCAAGTGCAAAGTGATGCATGAGGGATAGAGGAACCCGAACTATAGCTATGTGATGCAAGGTTCTCTGTTAGGAGTCATTGTCCAGAAAAGGATCTAGGAGTCATTGTTGAGGATATATTAAAATCCTCAGCTCAATGTGTGGCAGCAGCTAAGAAAGAAAATAGAATGTAAGGAATTATCAGGAAAGGAATGGAAAACAAAGATGAAAATGTTACAATGCCCTTGTATCGCTCTATGGTATGGCTGAACCTCGAATACTGTGTGCAATTCTGGTCGCTGTATTTCAAAAAAGATAGAGTGGAATTAAAAAAGGTACAGAGAAGGACAATGAAAATGATAAAAGGGATTGGATGACTTCTCTATGAGGAAAGGCTAAAGTGGCTAGGGCTCTTCAGCTTGGAGAAGAAGTTGAAAAGGTGATGTCGAAAGCTAGAAGGATACTAGGGTGCATAGGTAGAGGTATGGCCAGTAGGAAAAAGGAGGTATTGATGCCACCTGTATAAGACTCTGGTGAGACCTCATTTATAATACTGTGTACAATTCTGGAGACTGCACCTTAAAAAAGATCTAAAAAGGATGGATTCGGTACAGAGGAAGGCTACTAAAATGGTGTGTGGTCTTCATCATAAGACGTATGGAGACAGACTTAAAGATCTCAATCTGTATAAGAACATAAGCAATGCCTCCACTGGGTCAGACCCGAGGTCCATCGCGCCCAGCAGTCCGCTCACGCGGCGGCCCAACAGGTCCAGGACCTGTGCAGTAGTCCTCTATCTATACCCCTCTATCCCTTTTTCCAGCAGGAAATTGTCCAATCCTTTCTTGAACTCCAGTACCGTACTCTGTCCTATTACGTCCTCTGGAAGCGCATTCCAGGTGTCCACCACACGCTGGGTAAAGAAAAACTTCCTAGCATTCGTTTTGAATCTGTCTCCTTCCAACTTTTCCGAATGCCCTCTTGTTCTTTTATATTTTGAAAGTTTGAAAAATCTGTCCCTCTCTACTCTCTCTATGCCCTTCATGATCTTGTAGGTCTCTATCATGTCTCCTCTGAGTCTCCACTTTTCCAGGGAGAAGAGCCCCAATCTCTCCAATCTTTCAGTGTATGAAAGGTTTTCCATGCCCTTAATCATTCGTGTCGCTCTCCTCTGGACCCTCTCAAGTATTGCCATATCCTTCTTAAGGTACGGTGACCAATACTGAACACAGTACTCCAGGTGCGGGTGCACCTTTGCCCGCACCTGGCAGAATGACTTCTCTCGTTCTGGTCGTAATACCCTTCTTAATAATACCCAACATTCTGTTTGCCTTCTTCGCGGCTGCTGCACATTGTGCTGTTGACTTCATTGTTGTGTCCACCAGTACACCCAAAATCTCTTTCAAGGTTACTTCCTCTAATACTAATCCCTCCATTTGGTAGCTGAACATCGGGTTCTTTCTCCCTATATGCATGACCTTGCATTTCCCTACATTGAAGTCCATCTGCCATTTATTCGCCCATTCCTCCAGTTTGTTTAGGTCCCTTTGTAGGTCCTCACACTCTTCCGCATTTCTAACCCTTCTACAGAGTTTAGTGTCATCCGCAAATTTGATAACTTCACACTTCGTCCCCGTTTCCAGGTCATTTATAAATACATTGAACAGCAGAGGGTAGAAATGATAGAGACATTTAAATACCTACGTGGCATAAATGCGCATGAGTCAAGTCTTCCATTTGAAAGGAAGCTCTGAAATAAGAGGGCAAAGGATGAAGTTAAGAGGTGATAGGCTCAGGAGTAATCTAAGGAAATACTTTTTTACAGAAAGGGTGGTAGATGAGTGGAACAGTCTCCCAGAAGAAATGGTGGAGACAGACTGTGTCTGAATTCAAGAAGGTGTGGGATAGGCACGTGGGTCTCTTAGAGACAGGAAGAGATAATGGTTACTGCAGATGGGAGAACTAGATGGGCCATTTGGCCTTTATATGCCATCATGTTTCTATGTTTCTAAGAGAGGGCTCAGGAGTGATATCATAGAGGTCTATAAAATACTTAGTTGAGTGGAAACGGTAGATGTGAACCGTTTGTTTACTCTTTCCAAAAATACTAGGACTAGGAGGCATGTGATGAAGCTACTACGTAGTAGATTTAAAACAAACCAGAGGAACTAGTATTTCTTCATACAATGTGTAAATAAACTCTGGAATTTGTTGCCAAAGAATATGGTGAAATCAGTTAGCTTAGTGGTATTTAAAAAAGGTTTGGATAATTTCCTAAAAGAGAAGTCCATAAGCCATTAACATCGGATACAGACCCAAGAATTACAGAAGTCTGCTCTCAAGGATACAAAATTACAGTGACTTGCAGAGAGAAAAAAGAGGAGGTGGATTAGCGATCTTACTCAAAGACTCCCTAACCTTAAACATATTGGAAAAAACTTCCACCCCTTACATGGACCTTTTAGCATGTCAAATCTCTTCCACCGCACTGAAAAACTCACTAAACTGCATGCTCTGTTATATAACACTGGGAAACTGGGCCATGGTTAGATCCGAATTTGAAAACTTCATATACCAAAACTCACTTACAGCAGCACACAATCTTATCCTAGGAGACCTAAACCTTCATCTTGAAGACCATTCATCCAAGCCAGTAGACAATATACTTTCTTTCCTCAATGCCCTATCCTTCCAAATTTTAAACCCACAAACTACTCATGAGAAAGGACACCAACTGGACATTGCAGCCTTCATGACCCATCAAACATCTACTTCAGAAATTCAAACGTCTAAGGGAACCTGGCCCCCATCTCTCTGGTCAGACCACTACACTTACATCTTCAACATCATCTGGACCAAAAACAAATCCAAACCAATATCCAAAATAGTAACCTACACATCACGCAAATGCATCGAGCCCGCCATTTTCTGGTCAAAAGTAGACGAAACAATCCAAGAAGTAACCCCAAAGACTGGGGCTATTTGAGCAACAACATCCTTGATGAACAGGCCCCACTTCGAACCAAAACCAGAACATGCAGATGATCAGACCAATGGTTCGACGAAGAATTACTCCTACTCAAGAGGCAATGTAGACGTCTGGAAAGAAAATGGAGAAAAACCAACCAAGATCACACGAAAACCGCCTGGAAAAAAATTAACAAACAATACAAACTTCTATTAAAAGAAAAGAGAAAAAACATTACAACAACCTAATAGGCACGGAAACCCAAGACACCAAAAAACTATTCCAAATATTAAAAGATCTAACTAACACCATACCCTATTTGACCACTAACAATAACTCCTCCCCTTCAGCCTCCCTCCTAGCTGAACACTTGAAGAATAAAATTACAAACACCAGAGCTACTCTCATTAGTAACCCAACCCACCTACTCGAAGTCACAATATTCCCCACAGAAAATGAATCTTGTGATGCAGACAGATCTTGGTCCCAATTCCCTAAGATACATTGGACCGAATTCAACAAACTCTACAATAAGTACAGCCACGCATCATGTGAACTCAACCACTGCCCGCCATATCTCCTGTCATCAGCGAGCACTAAGTTCCGTACCTTATTCCTACACTGGATACAAACCATGCTCACAGATGGCATTTTCCCGAATGACCTCAGCGAAATCATCATCACCCCAATCTTAAAAGACCCAAAAGGACCAACAGACCTCTCATCCAACTACAGACCAATAGCCTCAATACCTCTATATATCAAACTAACAGAAGGATTAGTAATCAAATTCCTCACCAACTATCTCGAGGACCATAACTTACTCCATCCCACGCAATCCGGCTTCAGAACTAACTTCAGCACAGAGACAGTACTAGGCTCCCTTATTGACACAGCAAGACAACACCTCAGCATTGGAAAAAAAATGCTGCTCATACAGTTGGACCTGACGGCAGCATTTGACCTGGTAGACCATAACATCCTACTGCAAATCTTGGACTCAATAGGCATCTCAGATAAAGTATACTCATGGTTTGAAGGTTTCTTAAAATCCAGAACATACAAAGTAAAATCAGACAAAGAAAAATCCAAACCTTGGTCCAATCCCTGCGGCGTTCCACAAGGGTCCCCACTGTCCCCTACTCTCTTCAACCAATATACGGCCTCTCTTGGCGTTTACCTGAACAAACAAGGCCTATCCTCTTATAACTATGCTGATGACATCACCATCCTCATTCCTTTCGACCAACTAATGCTCTTAATGTCAGACACACTACACAGAACTCTAGCTACAGTTATGACTTGGATGGAAGACCACAAACTGAAACTCAACCCAGACAAAACTAAATTCATCCTCCTAGAAAATAACAAAATCCCAATCATAACCAACTTAGAAATCAACTCTATCAATTACCCTTTGCAAACCACCCTAAAACTTCTAGGTATGACTATTGACAGAGGCTGCACCATGCAACCACAAATTAACAAAACAATACAGAAATCTTTCGCAGTTATGAGAAACCTTAGACAAGTCCGAAAATTCTTCGAAAAAACACAATTTCAGCTCCTAGTACAATCTCTAATCCTAAGTATCCTAGACTATTGCAACATCCTCTACCTCCCCTGCCCTGCAATAATGATTAAACAACTACAGACAATTCAGAATACAGCTCTGAGACTCGTCTATTCATTGAAAAAACATGATCACATTATTGAGGCATTCATCAATTCTCATTGGCTTCCAATCCAGGAAAGAATACAATTTAAATTCTACTGTATACTATTTAAAACTATAAATGGAGACAGCTCAACCTACCTAAACGACCGCATCATCCAAACCACCTCTACCAGGCATAGAAAAACACACACCCCATTCATTTACCCCCCAATCAAAGAAGTAAAACGGAAAAAACTATACAACGGACTACTGACAACTCAGGCAGCGAAGATAGACAACCAAGTCCAACCTATTGACAACAACCCCAGACTACAAGATGTTCAGAAAGGAAATAAAAACTATACTCTTCAAGAAATCCCTTAATAAAGCTTAATACCATGATAAAGCTTAACCCCCCTCTTACCATCTCCTCCCTAACCCCAGATCCTACTTTTCCCTCTCTTGGAAACCTTCGCTGATCTAACGTTGTAACCCTTTTCCATAACTCTTTTTGTAATCCGCTTTGAACCGAAAGGTAATGGCGGAATAGAAATCTGTAATGTAATGTAATTATTGAGATGGCTTGGGGAAATCCACTGCTTATTCTAAGGATAAGCAGCATAAAATCTGTTTTATTACTTGGGATCTAGCTATGTACTTGGGACCTGGGTTGGCCACTGTTGGAAATAGGATACTGAGCTTAATGGACCTTCATGCTGTCCCAGTATGGCAATTCTTATGTTCCTATGTACTAAGGGTGTTTCAAGGGGTGGCAAGTGACTTTGGTAATCTTCTGACTCTGCACACGTCACAGGCCCTGAGCCTGATGTTCCCTTTCTTTGGTGTAGAGCTTGAGTCTGTGGAAATGGAGTTGCGTTTGCCCAGGCCCAAGTTAGAGGAACTAAAAAGCCTAGTTGGGGGCTATGGAATCAAGGTGACACTGAAGCAGATGTGGTCTCTAATAGGACATCTGCGTTATCCCCACTGGCAGAGTGTTCCTCCATGGGGTGGTAAGAACAACAGTGGGCACCAGATGCTGCCACCATTTCTTATGAATCACACATGACTTTAGGGAGGACCTCCACAAATGGGGGACCTTCCTAATGTCCCAAGTGGTCCCAGTTTCCAGCAGGAAATTTGACATTTACTCTAATGGTTCAGAGAAGATTGGTCTTGGTGGCTACTGCCAGGACATCTGGTGTGCTGCCTGATGGCCAGACAACTGAAAGGAAGCAGGAGTGACCAGAAACATAACCTTTCTAAAATTAATCCCAATAGTGGTGGCATTCACAATTTGGAGACAGAGGAGAGCATTCTGCCATATGCTCCACTTCCAAAGTTGCACTCTCTGGATCGTGTTGATCTATACATTCCAACGATCAAACAATTAAATCTGAAAGTAACCAGGACGAGTATGTTTTCCTGTATAGGCCTTGAGAATGGAATGAGATCCTGCTGCATATAAACCAGCAGGAAAATTTGAGTAACTTTAAAAGATTACTAAAAAGACATTTATTCTGTAAGATGAAGTATGGGAACCGAGTATCCTATTGTTTATTTGAGCGCCGGTCACTAACTTGTTTTGTAACTGTCTGTTGTTATTTTATTGTACATGTATTGTTATTTTATTACAAATGTATTTGTATTTGTGACCTGCTTGTATAAAGCGGGATACAAATGAATAAACTATAAATGAAAAAGTAGTGTTTTGTGTGACAACAGGATGGTAGTAAAGTGATCAATAGGCAGTCTCCAAAATGCAGCCTTACGGCAGGCTTGTTCAGAGAACCTGTGTTACATGAATCTATACTCGAAAACAAGTGTCCAAAATAAAATGTTGGGATTGCTGACTCACTCTCTTGCTTCAAGTGGTCTTTTTTTCAGGGAAATGACCCTACAAGTGGAGGAAGAAGGAACACCATTGCTGGAGGGCCTTTGGTGATTCGGGATAATGCAGCACGGGAATCGTTGAGCAAATGGAGAACCTACCAATGTGGCTTCAATGCTATATGTGGGTTTCCAAATGAACAGAGTGGGAATTATAAGGGCAGTGACAGAAGGCAGGCTGGTTGCAAATATTATGTAGGCAAAGGATGAATGGTTAGGAAGGGCAACAGCCATTTTTCGTAAAGTTATCGCTAAATGTATTCAAGAGACGGGCAAGACAGAAGAGGCCCAAAAGTGTCTCGGTTGCGGCATGCTGTGTCATGAGTTTGTCACACCCTAGGTATGAGGTAGCCTTATTTAGGCTGACCTTTATAGTAGCATTTTTTGGTACCTTGAGGATCAGTATGCTGGTGGCTGGTGGCAGCAAGAATGAGGCAGGTCCAGGGTCAGTTGCCAACCCCCATTCAGCGTCTCTTTTCTCTCCTCTCATTCCCTCGCCATCTAGCATTCCCTTTTTCTCTGCCCTTCCCTCCCCAGGGGCTACAGAATGCCTTGTTATTTGGGGGAACCCAAGCTCTGCTCTAGTTTCTTCTCCAGTTATCACACTGACTTACATTTAGTTAACTTTAGGTAAATCATATATCTCCACAGAATGCTTAAAGCTGGGTGCCTTTTGTGCACATAACTGTTATTGTTCAGTTTTATTCTTTTGTACACATCGAACCACAAGGTATTTGCCCTATAGAAATAAATTTTAGCACATATGCATATATAATGCATTCTTACAAGTATAACTGCTAGAGAGCCGTTATAATTTACACACAAGGCATGTGGGCAGGACACGGACTGGGCTCCCAGTTACATCCTATTTAATAAAACGCTAGCCGCGCATGCGCACTCAGACCTGCGTGATCTGTAATCTCTGATCCGTGATCTGTAGGTCCGTGGCCAGAGTGCGTATGCGGCGGGCAGATCGGGAAAGCACAGCACAGCCGGCGACTCCCACCCTCCCGCCCTCACTCACTGCCCCCTCCCGCCCTCACTCACTGCCAAAACCACCACCTCCTCCTTCTCGCCGGCTCACCCGCTTTTCAATGAAGAGAAAAGCGCTGCACCGCGCTAACGCTGGCTTTGCTGTCTTCTGTCCACTGCGGCCCGCCCTCTCTGACTACTTCCTGTTTCCCCTAGGGTTGGCCGCAGTGGATAGAAGACGCCGAAGCCAGCTGCTGTAGCCGCAGATCTCCGTTCCTCCAGGGGGGAGGGGTCTGGGAGGAGAGGGTTCGCGGCCACTCAGCACCCCCACCGAGGAGCCCTGCAACTTTCCGCTGCCCGGGACCTGAGTCATTTGCCGCCCCCCCTCTTCACTTACTGCAGGCCTGACTGGCGATTTAAGCAGCGTGTCAGCAGTCTTCACACGCTGCTTCGGGCCCTTCTACTGCCCTGATTTGCTCTGGATGTGCCAGAGTAAATCAGGGCAGTAGAAGGACCCGAAGCAGCGTGTGAAGACTGATGCACACCAGTCGGGCCCGCGGGAAGGGAAGGGGGGGCGGCAAAGGACTCGGGCCCGCGTTTGTAGTCGCGACTGTGGAAGGGAAAAGGGAGTAGAGGAAACGCTAATGCTGCTGCACAGGGAACTGGTGTGGGGGGAGGGAAATGGAAGGGGGAGGGAATGCTGCTTTGCACAGACAGACAGAGGGAGGAAGGGAGACAGAAAGACAAGAAGAAAGACACAGGGGCAGGTGCACAGGGAACTGGTGTGGGGGGAGGGAAATGGAGGGGGAGGGAATGCTGCTTCGGACAGACAGACAGAGGGAGGAAGGGAGACAGAAAGAAAAGAATAAAGACACAGGGGCAGAAAGATATACAGAAAGACAAACAGACAAGGGGGGCCAGGGACAGAGACAGACAAAAAGAAAGACAGCGGGAGTCGCATCAGGAGGGGTGCGGGATGCCGCAGAGGGAACTTTACCAATGGGTGCAACTGGGCGGCTGTCGGGAGCCTCTGATCAGGGGCAGAGCAAGGTAAGTGTATCATAGGGATAAGAAGGAGGAGGGGGGAGAAAAAGGAAGGGACGCTTACTGCTGGACAGGGGGAGAAGGAAAGAGGTGCTGATGGACAGGGGGGTGAAGAAAAAGGAATGGAGTCCTAATGTTGGACAGGGGGAGAAGGAAGGTGCTGCTGGACAGGGGGGAGGTAAAACAAAGGGAGAAAGGCTGCTGCTGCATAAGGAGACCTGTGAAGGGGTGGTGATGGACACAGGGGAGGTAAAAGGATGGGAGAATGGACAGGGGGAGCAAGCAAGAGGTGGTGATGGACAGCCAAAGAAAAAGAAAGACAAAAAGAAAGAAAGCAGCTAAGGAGAGAGAGAGAAAGAAATAAAGAGAGAGACACACACACATATATTCTAGCACCCGTTAATGTAACGGGCTATAAGACTAGTGTGTTATAATGCTCTTGTATCACTCCATGGTGTGACTGCACCTCGGGTGCTGTGTGCAGTTCTGGTCACTGCATCTCGGGGAGGATGTAGTGGAACTGGAAATGGTGCAGAAGGGGACAGCAGAAATGATGGGGGGGGGGGATTTGGATGATTTCCTTATGGGGGTGGCTGAGGCTCTTCATCCTGGAGAGGTGGTAGCTCAAAGGAGATGTGATGGAGGTCTATAGGATACTGGGTGGATTAGAATGGGAAGATGTGAGTTGCTTCTTTACTCTTTTCAGGGATACTGGAGCTGGGGCGTGTGCAATGGAGCTATTAATTAGTAGATTTGGAACAAACTGGAGAAAGTATTTCTTCATTCAACATGTCGTTGAGCTCTGGGATTCTATGCTGGAGAAAGTGTTGAAAGCAATTGGCTTGGGAGGGTTTAGAGGAGGTTTGGATGATTTCCTATAGGAAAATACCATAATAAGTCATTATTGGGATGGACTAGGGGCGATCCACTGCATGTTTCTGGGATGGGTAGCATAGAATCTGTTTTGCTCTTTGGGATCTTGCTGGGTGCTTGTGACCTGGATTGGCCACAGTTGGAGGCATGATGGTGGGCTTGATGGACCTTCAGTCTGTCCCAGAATGGCAATTCTTATGTTCTTATGATTCAGAGGCATTATAATATACTTGGTCTTTATTTTTCATCCCTTTCCTAATACAGTGGTGCCTCGCATAACGAACGCCTCACACAACGAACGCTGCACACAACGAACTTCATGTCTTGATTCACACAACGAACTTCGTTTCACACAACGAACTTCACACAACGAACTTCGTTTCACACAACGAACTTCGTTTCACACAACGAAGTCGCCCGAGCTGCCGATGTATTGCATCCTTCCGCGCAGGCACTGCAGGCAGTCGTTAGTCACTGCGCTTAACTGCCCTCTCTCACTGTATACAGTCGTCCTTTTAAGATAAACTCAATATTTTTATATATCATGGCTTCTAAAAAAAGCAGGAAGGTGATTTCTGTTGAAATGAAACGGGAAATAATTAGAAGGAGTGAATGTGGGGTAAAACAGTGTGACCTCGTCAAAGAGTTTGGCCTCAGCAAGACCACCATTTTCACCATTTTGACAAATTTATCTTTTTTTATGTCATCTTAGCATATTTTATGCTGCAGAACGAATTATTTTTTTTAACATGTATTGTTATGGGAAAACGCGTTTCACATAACGAACTTTTCGCATAACAAACTTGCTCCTGGAACGAATTAAGTTCGTTGTGTGAGGCACCACTGTACTTCCTAGCATCCTCTTTGCTGTTTTGGATGCCAATAAACACTGGGCAGGTTTCAGCGTATTGTCTACCATGATATTGAGTGGCTCATTTAGGCACATGCATTTATGCCTCCCACAAGTTGGCACTTATGCTGGTATTCTATGATGGAATTTGGATGCCTAGATTCTGTTGTAGAATTCACACTTAGTACCTGCCATTTCTGCACTTAACTTTTGACACATTTTATAGAATTGTCCCCTATATGTATAGGCAGAAATCAGAATTGGGACATCCAGGTCAGAAAAGCAACTAAAACACATGTAGGAGTGCAAGTGAATGTGGCGGCACATGCAGCAGGAGCAGCCATTTTGTGTCAACAGAGAAAAAATGGCAAATTACACAGTCTTAAGTACCGCAAGTGACGAATGACGCCTTGAGAGTTTAGCCGAGGTAAAAAAAAATTTGGCGATCCTTAATTCAGGTCCCAATCATGTTTTTCAGCATTGAATAGTAAACAGTGCTGACAAAAGTGACTATATTGTTCTTGAAGAACTCTATTGTTTGTAGAGAAAGTGAAACAGAGATCTTCCGTTGTTTCCAGATGGCCGGGTAGTAAATCTACACCTGAGCTAAGTATTATTACGATAATGACATAAGGAGATAACCTAAGTAGAACAACTTTAGTGAATGGTATAAAAAGAAAATGAAAAAGATAAATTTCCATATACATTAAACTTTATAATAAAGAGTTCATTGGACCGATGATAGCTCACAAGATAGTTATACGCCGTGACTTGTTCTTTTGGCGGTATAACTGTGAGCACTTGAGATCCATAATAAACTTTTGAATTCAATTTAATGAATGATATATGGATTTGTGACTCTGGCAATTGCCTATACATTTTGGTGGTAAGAGTGCGTAGCACAAGATTTTTTAAAGGAGTGATCAAAATTACACAGCTAACATGTATTTCACAGCTTTATATGATTATAGGGTGACCAGATTTTACTTACGTAACTGGAGAAAATATTTCTTTGCTCAACGTGTAATTAACTCTGGAATTCATTGCTGGAGAATGTTGTGAAAGCAATTAGCTTAGCAGGGTTTAAAAAGATTTGGATAACTTCCTAAAAGAGAAGTCTATAAGCCATTATTAAGATGGCTACCACAAGCAGTATAAATTCTGTTTTACTCTTTGGGATCTTGCCTGTGACCTGGGTTGGCCACTGTTGGAAACAGGTTACTGGGCTTGATGGACCTATGGTTTGTCTCAGTAAGACAAAGGGCACCTAAGTGGAATGTGTCTTTATCAAAGAAGCACATACAATGATCTTCAGTAACACACAGATCTTCTTGCACACAATTTACAAGTGCTCTGAAAAGTGTAAATATCTACATGTGTATTTTATAAAACTATGTACACTTACGCATGGATACTACTACTACTACTACTACTACTCCTACTACTCCTACTACTACTACTTAAAGGTGTACACAGCACTGTTCATTTCAACAATCAAGTCGGTCCTTGCTCAGAAGAGCTTACAATCTAATTTGGACAGACAAGCAGGACATCTTGGGGCTGGGGAGTTTTTGGCAGAAGGAATGATACAACGGTTCATGAAAAGCAGTAATACTCCTATTTGCATACTTTCTATACTGGTGTAAGTATAGGTGCAATTTCTGCCACTTATACTAGTATTTTATAAAACACAAAGACACCTAAGTATACAACGACTTGACCTGCTAAACTAGGTGCCCTTTTGATAAAATCTCCCTCTAAATCCCCCCAAAACTTTATACAATTGCCCCCAATATGTCCAGATTTAAAAGCTATTAAGAGACATTTCTACCCCTCCTGAATGCAGCCCCTGTTGCTCTACTCACGTTCAAGTTATGTACTGCAGCTGCTCTCTGGAACAACACAACTTTGGAATCTTGTTCAGAATTGTGACCTTGCCATGCAGCCCCCCTCCCAGCCTAGTTTTCCCTCTGAAAGAAAGGGCTGAAGTTTCAGTCAGGAATACTCACCACCTCTCTGTATGGCAGCTCATGTTCTTATGTACAGACTATTGCAACTTACCCACTAAAGTTAGAACCTAACGGATGTAGCGGTATATAAGAAATAAATTACATTACATTACATTTAAACATGAATGATGATGCCTATATTAATATGCCTACATTTAGGCATATCAATGCCAATTTATGCTAGATTTCTGTAATGGCTCAGTACACCTCGGTTATGGTTCCCAGTTATAGAGTATAATTATTCATTCACATAGGACTTGCCTAAATCAGCCAATAAAACTCCCAGTATAAGGTACAGAACAGAAGCAGAATTATAAAAACATTCTGATGCGCTGCATCAGTGAGAGCAACAAAAACTCCCTCCACTATCAGACACAAAACCTTGCAAATAGACTGCACTAACCCTACCTAAGAAAAGTCAGTAGTGCAAATATTCTGGAAGACAAGATCACCTCCATTTGGTAAAAGAGAACAACCAGACATGGGCTAGATTCATTTACCTGACTCTCCATGCCTGATCCGTGACTGATCCATGCAGGCCCGACCAATTCACAAAACAATAAAATGAAAATGAGGGCGATCGGAGGAACGCCCCCTCCGACCACACGGATCCTGACGCATGCGCAGACCATCTGCTTTCCCTGTAGATGGTCTGCGCATGCATTCAATATTCATTTTGGCTGGGGGGGTTACTGGCCCCGACACTCCTGGTCTGGAAGGGCGATCGCCGGCATTTAAAAGCAGGCAATTTTTGACTTTCCTGCTCTCTGCCATCCTTCTCCGCAGTGCAGCCCCGCATTAAAATCAAGGGCTCGCACTGCGGGAAGGGCAGCAGAAACAGGAGAGTCGGGGCGGCAAGAGCAGGGCTCGGCTGAAAGGGGCAGAGAGCAGAGCAACAGAGATGGGCTGCAGGGCTGGGATTTCAGGCCCGAAGACAGTCGGAACGGATGTTTGCGACTGATCCCCAGCAGTCGTTTCTTGTGTTGATCTGCCAGCCAGTCAGTTTAAAAAATGTATTTAGTGAATCGCGTCCCTGCCTACTTTGCATGCCGTTCTCCTTATTTGCATGCATGGATCGGATTCGGATCGGCACAGAGGTAGGTGAATCGGGCCGGAGTAAAATCCGGTTGCAAAGGGGTCGCAAACCGATAGGTACACAATCGGTTTGCTTAGTGAATCTAGCTCATAGATGCTACATTTTACAAGAATCCTCTGCAGGTACAAAAGGAAGACACAGATTGTCACCTAATAATAAAATAGGAGACTTCAGTTTCTTTTTTTTTTTTGTCTAATCTGTAATCAAAGAAACCAAACTATAAGCAGCAGAACACTGAAAAAAAGAGAATCAAAAAGACATTACCTCCTGTACAGAACAAAATACAAGAAATCCACATTTTCAAAGTTCACACCCTATTATCTAAATATTAAAAATTAAATGTGCTGTACCTTTGTTGTCTGACCATTTTGTTTTTCCTGGTCTCTCTTTTCTACTTCTTGTTGATTTTCTCTTAAGTCCTTTACCAGGATCTAATTTTCACTATCTGCTTCTTCACTGTTGTCTTCCTCCCTTCCTCTTCCTTTATACGTAACTTTGACTGATTCTTCTGTTTCACTTTTTACTCTATCATCTGTTTTTTTTAACCCCCTTCCCCACCCATCCTCAGTCTCCTTCATTCACCTACTTATCTGCCTTTTTTCTTACCTCCTTGAAACCAGAAGTATTTAGAACCTGATTCTACAAATGGCACCTAACTCTGTAGGTACCTGTGAATATGGCACCTACCGCATATCAATAAAAGTCAGGTACCATTTGAAGAATTGTGCCTAGTCTCGGCGAAATCCTGGATGCTGGCCAAGCCCTGTCCCGTACTGCCACAAGCCCCGCCCTCCAAGATCCTTGTTTCATTATTCATAGCATCCCAGCATGCGTGGCCGAATGTGACATCATCCGTGCATACTCATAGGCCCTCCACACACAGCCAGAGCTTTCCAAAACCCAGACAATTGCTGGGTTTCGGAGAGTCCATCCAGGCACCCGGACAGTCCTCTAAAAAGAGAACATGTCCAGGTTTTCCTGGATGTCTGGTAATCCTACTACTGGCACCTAAGTCAACTTAGGCACCAGCAGGCATCATTAATATTAGACACGGTGTTCTTGGCCTAATATACCACCACCTAACTCAATCCATGACAAAACTCCCTCCCTAACCATGCCTACTTTTTGGGTAGGTGTCATTAGACACTTTGGTATAGACGCCTACCACAAGGGATAGGTGCATGTCAAGTTAGGTGCCTACCAGCTAATTAATTGTTTAAATCATTATTAATTGGCTTTTAATGGTGCTTTCAATTAACAGTTAAAAGGGGATTGATTCCGTACAAATGTAAGGAAGTTCTTCTTCACCCAGAGAGTGGTGGAAAACTGGAACGCTCTTCCGGAGGCTGTTATAGGGGAAAGATACCCTCCAGAGATTCAAGACAAAGTTAGACAAGTTCCTGCTGAACCGGAACGTATGCAGGTAAGGCTAGTCTCAGTTAGGGCACTGGTGTTTGACCTAAGGGCTGCCGCGCGAGCGGACTGCTGGGCACAATGGACCACCGGTCTGACCCAGCAGCGGCAATTCTTATGTTCTTAGCGCTAATTAAAAAATTAAGTTAGGTCTTGCTGATTTAGGCGCCTAATGTAGGGCAGCGTTTACAGAATCTGGCCCTTATTGTCAACACACGCTACTAGAGGCAAGACCCGTTTTAAGGATAGGCAAAGTGGCAGAAATGAAAAACAATGCTACGGTCACTCTGTAAATGTTTTTATGCTTCGAGGAAGGTGGGAGAATTGGAATCAGAGCAGAGGACTGCAAAAGGAAAGTGAGAGAAGGAGCAAGTGGGAAGAGCTGAGGATCGAGTCGGTTCAGCGAACGGCCACCAGGATGGTCTCGGGGGCTCTAGGATCTCACATATGAAGAAAGACTAAAAAAATTGCGGCTGTACTCACTTGAGGAACGAAGAGAGAGGGGAGACATGATTGAAACGTTTAAGTACGTCACGGGTCGCATCGAGTCAGAAGATGATATCTTCGGGCTCGTGAGACCCTCGACCCCCAGAGGGCATCCGCTGAAAATCAGGGGAGGGAAGTTTCATGGCGACTCCAGGAAGTACTTCTTCACCGAAAGAGTGGTGGATCAGTGGAACAGACTCCCACTGCAGGTGATTGAGGCCAGCAACGTGACGGATTTTAAGAGAAAATGGGATCTCACGTGGGATCTTTAAGGGAGTAAATTCAGGGGGCGGATACTTGGAATGGGCAGACTCGATGGGCTATGGCCCTTTTCTGCCACCATTTTTCTATGTTTCTATGTTTCTAATGCTGGTGCAGTATGATACAGGCTCGGCACAACAGGTAAGTGGCCGGCAACTTTTGGCACCTTGAATGTTGGCTCCCCCTTGCTGTGCTTACCATGTTGCACTGGCCCTGGACAAGTCTTACAGGACTGCTAGTGGGCCATGTAATAATTTGTGAGAAAAACTGCGGGTAAAGGTTCACTGACCAAGTCTGACTAGGAAGGCAAGAGGGTTTACATGATGTTAAGGTCAGCCCTGTTGGTCAACTACCCAGTTAGTAACACACAAGCCTGCATGTGAGACCCTGGGCCCATATGCTGGTGCACAAAGGTGGATCAATTCCCTTTTACAGGGTTCCAGTTCACAGCAGTTTTCAAAAAAGTGATTAGTGTCAATGGGATGGAGTTGAGAGTCTTTAGAACACAGAGCCCCTTTTGCATAGGTGCAGCATCAGTCTGCCCGCCGGTGCTTGCCCAGATCCCCATTCAGAGAACTGGGAGTTGGAAATCCTCAGCTTATGCATCATATTACTGTACCACCACAATAATGTGTAATTGCTCCCTATGTAGGTATGGTGCCAATGAAAGAGGTATATATCGCGGGTCACTTGTACGTCCTGTGGGCCAGTCAGACAGAACACAGCAGAGTCTACGGGCTGCATCTAGATTTAGCTGCCAGAGGAGTACGTTTGTCTGGCATGGAAAATGTGGCATGCACTGGCACCAGCTTCTGCTTATGACAAGGCTGATAAGAGAGACATGCATGGCCAGCAATAGTGATCATTCACCTTGGGGGCAGTAAGATGCCAACAACAGCTCTATAAGTGATATAAAGAAAGACTTGGTGTTCCTATGTGTGGCCTGTTAGATTTATATGGCTGGATATGATACTGCAGCTGGCATAGAGCACTAGGTAACAGCTTGACTGAGCCCGCCAAAGCCAACAAGCAAATCAGAGGGACAAAGATGCAATTCGACACCAGCTAATGACAGTGAATAAGAAAGAGTTGTACCATGGGATGGTGTGCACCTGTCAAACATTGGGAATGACATTTTTAACAAGATGCCATTGAGAGTAGTGAGGCTATTGTATACAAGGTCACAGTATCACATGGGAAGGGGCCTAGGGGAGAGGAAACGCTGCCCCTAGATTGTGGTAGATACCCAAGCTTGTAATGAAAAGGGGGCAGCTAGGGAAATAAACTAAAGGAAATTTAGAGATAAGCGCCACCAGGCCTAGCAGGTGGAGGCACAATGGAAAGAGTGTGGACTGGCCCCAGACATGTATTAATAAACATGCAACCGTGTGTGTGTGTGTGTGTAGAGGGAGCTTATGGTTATTGTGCAATGTCTGACTGTTATGTCTTGCCCCCTACTCAATACAATCTCACCGACACATTCACTTAGTCCCACAAATCACAGCCACATCCCTTGCCTCACAATCCCAGAGTGTCTCACTAACACATCCCCTCCCTCACCTCGTATCTCAGAGACCAGGGCTTCACAGGTGTCAACATTTTAAAATGATTGGGGGTGCCAAAGCAGAATACACAATCACAGAACTAACTTAATATTGGGGGTGCTCAGTACACAGGCACCAACAGAGCTGGTTTCTATGGAGATCTTAATTTGGAGACAAAAAAGGAAGTGCAACTGGAGAGGGGCGGAGGATAATAAGAGGTGCAGGTGGATGGAACAACCAGGAGCAGGAGCAACAGGAGATGAGGGGCTGGATTAGAGATTAAACAGATGATTGCTTTATGCTCTGCTCCAGGCTCACCCTGTCACCTCTTCTTCCCTGCAAGATACCTTGAAGGGAGGGATAAAGTTGAATATCCTGCTACTCTGAAGTCTGGTGGACCTGCTTCTAGACTGCACCCTCAGAAATTGGCCTATCACAGACAAATGTCCCATGACATTTTAGACACACCTCCTTACTCACAATCCCACAGCATCAAAGAAATATTCCCTTCCACAGAACCCACAGTAGCATCTCACAGACACATCTCCCACACTTCCTATTACTGTATCACTACATCATCCCACACAACCCACAATGCTCACAGAAATATTCTTTTTCTCATAACCCACAGCAACATCTCACAGAGACATCTCCTGCCTCACAATCCCCACAAAAGTTTCTTCCACACCTCATCTCATAGTTACATCCTTTTCTTCATAATCCTTTAGGGACTCCCAGAAATAGTCCTTTCCAGAGTGCCACTACATCATTTTTTGGAGATATTCCTAGTTTCATCCCACCCCTTGCCAAAGAGTGGGCAAACCCACACAATATCTCAATGCTGAATCCGTCTGACACCATTACTGCGCCTCTTGAATGCCACTGTTCCACAGAAACTACTGGTGCCCAGATCAGATACCTCTCTCTACCCCCCTCCACATACTACTCCATTATTTACTGGTCACAAATTGGTGGGTAGAGAGGGAACTAAAAGACACGCATGAGAAGAGCAAACAGTCTCCACTTTCCAAACTCTGTTAAAATGCCTCCTTTCTATGGCTGCCATTAAAATTCTGTAAACAGAACAGCTGTCTCTAGGGTTGACACTACAGGGGAGGGACAGCTGACTGTCTTTCCTCCACCCTCCATGCTAAGTAAAATTAAGCACCACATTGGGGGGAGGAGGACAGAGAGAAAGGCAGGCTGAGGTGTCCAGTCATCTGTGAGGCATTTTCCTCTAATCAGCCATAACTGGAGGGGAATGACAAGGAAGGGGCTGGGATCAGCTAGGAAAATCAGAGAAGGAGGGGAGAAAAACAGACAGACAGACAGACAGAGCTCACCAGGAGTGGCTGCGGGATCTTGTCTGAAGGATCCATGCCACCCAGGGCAGTGCAGAGCCAGGCTCTAGGAGCAGGCTGGAGCCTGCCCTGCCCAAACAGCTCCCCTTAGAGAAAGGCTCCGATTACAGAAATACTGCAACCTGTTAAAATATATTTAGCCATCTCTGAGAAGAGAGAGAATATAACCCCCCTCCCAGAGTGAAAAGGAGGACTGGTATTCATGGCGAGACACCCTACACCAAGCTTGCGCTCTGCTGGCATGCCCACACACTCTGCAGAAGCAGGCAGAGAGGTATAGAGTTTAGGGAATCTATTTCTACCTCCGATGGGGCCCCTACAGCCCCATGAAATAGATTTTGGGGTACAGAATGAATGAATGAATGAATGCTCCTACGAGGGGGGTGTTTAAAAGTTCTCAGCCCAGCCAACCAGCTTCCTAAACTCTGAGCATTATTTTGCTGCTGTAGCTGAAAAGAGTGCTTCTTATTTTGTTATGTGTCAATTTGCAGAAACTAAATTCTCTGTGTTTTGACATTGTTTCGGATCATTGATTGGTTGGGTTGAGAACTTTTCAGCACCCCCTCGTAAATTTGTTATACTAAACTCCAAAATATCCCCTATCTTACCACCATAAACTAACATACCTTCACTAGAGCGAGGAGACCAGCAGGAGCAACAAATCAAGAGTAGATCCAAAAGAAAAGGTAACAAACTGGGACTTAAATTGCCTATATACAAATGCTAGAAGCCTAAGAACTAAAATGGGGGAGCTAGAAGTTATAGCCAGAAATAAGGACATAGACATAATAGGAATCACAGAAACATGGTGGACAGAGGACAACAAATGGGATGTGGCACTGCCAGGGTACAAACTCTACAGGAAGGACAGGGCACACAAGAAGGGGGGAGGAATAGCACTGTATATAAAGGACTCCATTGCTTCATCCAGAATTGAAACAACAATAAGGGCAGACAGTCTGGAGTCACTATGGGTTAAGCTGACAGGAGGGGAAGGAGCTGACATCAAATTGGGACTGTACTATCGCCCACCAGGACAACCAGAAACAAACGACCTGGACCTGGAGGCCGAACTGAGACAGGTGTGCAAAAGTGAAAAAGTGGTGGTTATGGGGGACTTCAACTATCCGGGAATAGACTGGGACATTGGGCACTCAAACTGCACGAGAGAAACTAAATTCCTAGAGGCAATAAGGGACTGTTTCATGGAGCAGCTGGTCACGGAACCAACGAGAGGGGATGCCACTCTAGACCTAATCCTCAACGGGCTAGAGGGACCCGCAAAGGAAGTGGTGGTACTAGCACCGTTAGGGAATAGCGATCACAACATGATCCAGTACAAATTAAACATGGGAACAACCAAGGTGAAAAGAACCACAACGACAGCACTCAACTTCAGAAAAGGAAACTACAAGGACATGAGGAAAATGGTAGGAAAAAAGCTCAGCAACAGCTCAGGGAAGGTGAACACCGTAAAGGAAGCCTGGACACTGCTTAAATGCACAGTACTCGAGGCACAAGACCTGTACGTCCCAAAGTTTAGGAAAGGGTGCAAAAAAAATCGAACTAAAAACCCAGCATGGATAACAACTGCAGTTAAAAAGGCTATAAGCGACAAGAAATCATCCTTCAAGAAATGGAAAAAGGAACCAACAAGGGAAAACCAGGAAGAGCACAAAAGACACCAGAAAGAATGTCATCGAGAGGTCAGGAAAGCAAAGAGAGAATATGAGGAAAAACTGGCAGGAGAAGCAAGAAACTTCAAACCCTTCTTCAGGTATGTGAAAGGGAGACAACCAGCCAGAGAGGAAGTGGGACCACTGGATGACGGAGACAGGAAAGGAGCGATACAGGAGGAAAAAGAGATAGCTGACAGGTTAAACAAATTCTTCTCGTCAGTCTTCACCAGAGAGGACACAACCAATATTCCGGAACCCGAGGAGATTATAAACGGAGAACAAGATGAAAGGTTGGTAAAACTAGAGGTGAGCAAAGAGGATGTCCTCAGACAGATAGACAGACTAAAGAGCGACAAATCACCAGGCCCGGACGGCATCCACCCAAGGGTACTAAAAGAACTGAGAAACGAAATAGCAGAGACACTTCGCCAAATATGTAACCTCTCCCTAAAAACAGGGGAGATCCCAGAGGACTGGAAAATAGCGAATGTCACGCCCATCTTTAAGAAGGGATCAAGGGGTAACCCGGGAAACTACAGGCCTGTGAGCTTGACCTCGGTTCCAGGGAAGATGATGGAAGCAATGGTAAAGGACACAATATGCGAATACATAGAAAACCATGGACAACTGAAGGCGAGCCAACATGGCTTCTGCAAGGGAAGGTCATGCCTCACGAACTTGCTATACTTCTTTGAAGGAATAAACAGCCAGATGGATAAGGGGGAATCCATAGACATCATTTACCTTGACTTCCAAAAAGCCTTCGACAAGGTACCTCATGAACGGCTACTTAAAAAGCTGTGGTACCACGGGGTGCAAGGGGATATCTACCGATGGATCAAACACTGGTTGGCTGGCAGGAAGCAGAGGGTTGGAGTAAAAGGCCAATACTCTGACTGGCAATGGGTCACGAGCGGAGTTCCACAAGGGTCAGTGCTGGGACCTCTACTGTTCAACATATTTATTAATGATCTGGAGGCAGGGACAAAATGTGAGATTATCAAATTTGCTGATGACACCAAACTCTGCAGCAGGGTTAGAAACACGGAAGACTGTGAAGATCTGCAAAAGGACCTAACGAAACTGGAAGACTGGGCAAAAAAGTGGCAAATGAGTTTTAACGTAGAAAAATGCAAGGTCATGCATGTAGGGAAAAAGAACCCGATGTTCAGCTACAAAATGGGGGGAACACTGCTAGGGGTGAGTAACCTTGAAAGGGACCTGGGGGTGATGGTCGACACATCACTGAAACCATCGGCGCAATGTGCGACAGCCTCAAAGAAAGCAAACAGAATGCTGGGCATCATCAAAAAAGGTATTACAACCAGGACGAAGGAAGTCATCATGCCGCTGTATCGCGCAATGGTGCGCCCGCACCTGGAGTACTGTGTTCAATACTGGTCACCGTACCTCAAGAAGGACATGGCGATACTCGAGGGAGTGCAGAGGAGGGCGACTAAACTAATAAATGGTATGGAAAATTTTTCATACGCTGACAGGTTAAAAATGCTGGGGCTGTTCTCCCTGGAGAAGAGGAGACTTAGAGGGGACATGATAGAAACCTTCAAAATCCTTAAGGGCATAGAGAAAGTAAATAAGGACAGATTTTTCAAACTGTGGGGAGCCACAAGCACTAGGGGTCACTCAGAGAAACTGAAAGGGGACAGGTTTAAAACAAATGCTAGGAAGTTCTTTTTTACCCAGAGGGTGGTGGACACATGGAACGCGCTTCCAGAGAATGTGATAGGCCAGAACTCTGTACAGGGGTTCAAGGAGGGTTTGGATAGGTTCCTGGAGGATAAGGAGATAGAGGGGTACAGATATAACTAGAGGTAGTTTATAGAAATAGGCAGAAACTAGAGGTAGTTTATAGAAATAGGCAGAAACCACTTCACAGGTCACGGACCTGATGGGCCACCGCGGGAGCGGACCGCTGGGCAAGATGGACCTCGGTCTGACCCAGTGGAGGCAACTTCTTATGTTCTTATGTTCTGTAATTAAGGTTTGCATGGAAACATGTGCACCAGGAACAGCAGATACTTTCCTAGAATATGGATGCTGAGTGGACTCTGGCAGTAGTGAGGGATATTTTATTCTCCCTGCCCACTATACCTGAATATGGACCAGTACAGACCTCTTGCTCTATCTAGACTTTCTGTTACAGCAGTCAGGAGTGCTGATCCCTGACCCAGAAGCAGTCAGGATAGGGTTAATACATATGTGAGAAGAAATCTAAGCCCAGGGCTAATGGAGACCATGAATGTAGAAACAAAATTCATTTTAAGCACAATTTTAGTAGCCTCTTTTGATTCTAAGTTCCATAACTGAAGAACTTCTCTCCTTGTGACTCACATGCTATATTCTAAGAAAGCAGAGAGAGAATGGAGGAGGCAGGGAAAGGGAAGGTGGCAGACTGGGATGGAGGGAGGATACAGAGAGAGGAGGGACTAGGGAGGAAGGGAGAGAGAGAGGGAAGAGTGGCAGACTGGAACTAGAGAAGCGAGTAGAGAGAAGAAAGGTTGTAGATGGAAAGGTGGCAAATTGGAACTAGGGAGGGGGGAGAGAGAGGGAGGGTAGCAGGCTGAAAAATGTTTTGGGGATGGGAAGATAATTAAAATTCAAATCTCATAGCCATCTGTTACTGAAATTAGTTATTTCTGCAATGTCCACCAGAGGGCAGACAAAACCCAGAAGTGACAGCTCAGCTAGGTGACTCAAGGTAAGGAGAGACAATTTGAGCCAGGCCTAGGATTGCTTATCTATTCCCTTTTTACCACCGTCTCTGTGTGAACTTGGATAACTGTCTTGATCTCTCTCTGTGGCTCCAAACATGAAAATTAATTTCAGCATTATGTTTTCTCCTCCTTCCTCCTCTAGAATCATGAGTGCTTAAAGCAGGGGTGCCCACACTTTTTGGGCTTGCGAACTACTTCTAAAATGACCAAGTCAAAATGATCAATAAAATTAAAAAAAAACACAAAGAACACTGTACGCATAGAAAATGTTAATTATCATTCCTATTCCAGGGTTTTTCAAAGAGGTCAAAGCAGATGACTCTATGCACTATCACCTCAGTAACAACCATACAAAAATAGACAAATATACCCCCCTCCCTTTTTACTAAACCACGATAGCAGTTTTTAGCGCAGGGAGCTGCGCTGAATGCCCAATGCTGCTCTCGACGCTCATAGGCTCCCTGCGCTAAAAACCTCTATTGCGGTTTAGTAAAAGGGGACCTTAGTGTAAAATATAGACAGCAGATATAAATTCTCTAAATTGAAAATAAAATCATTTTTCCTACCTTGTCTGGTGATTTCATGAGTCTCTGGTTGCACTTTCTTCTTCTGACTGTGCATCCAATCTTTCTTCCCTTCTTTCAGCCTGTATGCTTCCTCTCCTCCAGACCTCATTCCCTCTCCGAACTTTTCCTTCCTCTCTCCCTGCCCTTTTTTCTTTCTGCCTCCCTTTCTTTTTTTTCTGTTTATCTTCTTTCCTTCTGTCTCCCTGCCTGCCCTTTTTCTTTCTTTCTCCCTGCCCTCCCCCAAGCCACTGCCACTACCATCGGGGACCAGGACCCAAACCTCTACCAATAACAGGCCCGAAAGCTGACGCCGCCCCAAGCTCTCTCTGCTTCGGCCAACCAGCATTCCTCTCCCCGACGTCAATTCTGCCGTCGGGGAGAGGAAGGCTGATCGGCACAAGATCGCGATTGACCTATTGGGAGAAATACTGCCGGGTCCTGCCTTCACGGAAACAGAAAGTAGGCAGGACCCGGCAGCAAGAAGAGCAAATGCTTCACTAACCTGTCTCCCACCTTAGCCCGTAGCGAACGCTTGCTTCAGGGCTCTCAACATGTGCGTGCCGGCTTCCCTTCTTTCCCCCCCCCCCGGACATAACTTCCGGTTTCGGAGGGAAGAGAAGGGAAGCCGGCACGCACAGTTAGAGCCCCGGAGCATGAGTTCGCTATGGGCTGAAATCTCCAAGCCGGGTTTTCTTGTTTTTTTTTTTAATGTTCAGCAGTGGCAGCAGCAGCAGATAACAGCTGGGCGGACCGCCCAGCTAAAAGGCCCTAGGGAGAACACTGGAGAGGAAGGCTGATCGGCCCGGTAGATCAGGACGGCAACACGAGTCTATCACGGAGCACCGGATGGGCTCCGCAATCGACTCACGTTGCCTTCCTGAGCTACCGGTCGATCGCGATCGACATATTGGGCACCCCTGGCTTAAAGATTAGCTGTAGGCATGGCTGCACATCTGCTCCTGATTAGCTTTAAAGTGCTGGGAATCATTTGGCCAATATTCAGCCCATAGTAGTTGGTGTTTTTGACAGCGTTGACCACTACAGGCAGAATCGATGCCGGGCCTAATCTGGGTATTACATAGAAACATAGAACATGACGGCAGAAAAGGGCCACGGCCCATCTAGTCTGCCCACACTAATGGCCCACCCCCTAACTACCTCCATGAAGAGATCCCACATGCCAATCCCATCTTTTCTTAAAATCTGGCATGCTGCTTGCCTCAATTACCTGTTATGGAAGATTATTCCAGCGATCAACCACCCTTTCAGTGAAGAAATATTTTCTGGTGTCGCCATGAAATTTCCCACCCCTGATTTTCAACGGATGCCCTCTTGTTGCCGTGGGTCCTTTAAGGAAAAAGAGATCCTCTTCCACCTCGATACGGCCTGTGACATATTTGAACGTCTCAATCATGTCTCCCCTCTCTCTGCGTTCCTCGAGTGAGTACAGCTGCAACTTACCCAGTCGTTCCTCATACGGGAGATCCTTGAGTCCTGAGACCATCCTGGTGGCCATTCCCTGAACCGACTCAACTCTCCGCACATCTTTTTGATAATGCGGCCTCCAGAATTGTGCACAGTATTCCAGATGGGTTCTCACCATGGATCTGTACAATGGCATTATGACCTCGGGCTTACGGCTGACGAAACTTCTACGGATACAGCCCATGATTTGTCTAGCCCAAGTCACGTTCTACTACAGTCCTTGCTAGGATCTCACCATTTAGGGTGTAAGTCCTGCATGGATTTTTGCCGCCAAGGTGCATGACCTTGCATTTTTTGGCATTGAAACTTAGTTGCCAAGTCTTTGGCCAATGCTCCAGCAGGAGTAGGTCCTGCGTCATACTGTCGGGCATTGAGCTTTTGTCGGGCACTGTGCTTTCATCTGTTGTATGGTTGCCTACCATGTTGCATAGTTTGGCGTCATCGGCGAATAATGTAATTTTACCTCGAAGCCCCTCAGCCAAGTCTCTTACGAAGATGTTAAATAGGATCGGGCCCAAGACCGAGCCCTGCAGCACTCCGCTGATCACCTCCATCGTATCGGAGAGGGTACCGTTTACCACTACCCTCTGAAGTCTACCTCTAAGCCAGTCTCTAACCCATGCGGTTAATGTTTCACCCAGTCCCATCGAACCCATCTTGCTCAATAACCTGCGGTGTGGGACGCTATTAAACGCTTTGCTGAAGTCCAAGTACACGACGTCCAGGGACTTCCCTATATCCAGCTTTCTTGTTACCCAGTCAAAGAAGCTGATCAGATTTGATTGGCAGTACCTTCCCTTCGTAAAACCATGTTGATGGGGATCTCGTAGATTCTCCTCGTTCAGGATCGTATCCAATTGGCGTTTGATTAGTGTTTCCATAAGTTTACTCACTATCGATGTGAGACTCACCGGTCTATAATTCTCAGCCTCCGTCCTGCATCCCTTTTTGTGGAGTGGAATGACGTTGGCCATTTTCCAATCCAACAGGACTCTTCCTGTACTTAGGGAAAGATTGAAGAGCGTGAATAATGGTTCCGCCAGGACGTCACTCAACTCCCTGAATATGTGAGCCTTTGGCAGTGCTGCATCTTATACTGTTACAGTTAATATTCAGCGCTGTAATTGCTAACCAGATATAGTTAGGACTGAATATCGGTGGTCAGTAACTTCCAGGTCCACCCTAACTCTCTGCCCCCAGATTGCCCCAGCAGTAACTGGAAAGTGTTGTAGCGGTCAAAGTAGATACTCAGCCACTGAATACCTGCTACTGGGACAGCCATCGTGATTAAACCTCCGAAGGAGTTTCTCGTACCCGGTTAAATCGCTTTGAACAGTGGCCCATATGTTTTAATTACATAGTAACATAGTAAATGGCAGCAGATAAAGACCTGAACGGTCCATCCAGTTTGCCCATTAGTTATATCCATTAAAAATTAATGATTAAATTAACTTGCCTCTTGATATTTCTGGAAAATAGACAAAAGCTGTACAGTACTAACAAATTTCTCAGTTCTATGAGGGAGCCTTTTCGACCAGTCCTGGCTTTGAACTCACATTCTAAAGAAGTATGGGTAGGGTTACCATATGGCTACAGAAAAAGGAGGATGGATTGAGACATCTGGGTTTTACTTCTACTGAAAGCAATGGAAGTAAAACCCAGATGTCTCAATCCATCCTCCTTTTTCTGGAGTCATATGGTAACCCTAAGTATGGGATTTGTTGAAATCAGTGTGCCAGGTCCCATATCACAACAGGATGGGGATGTTAGAAATCCAGGAGTGATCCACAAGTTCCCTCCTGAATCTAGGTGACTTGGCAGCTCTGCTGAAGTGATAGGTGGAACCTCCTGCTGACTCCGCTTTGGTACATTTTTGTTTTGTTTTTAAATATAGACCGCTGGTTCTTAAACTTGTCATGGGGGACCCCCAGCCAGTCGGGTTTTCAAGATAACCCTAATGAATATGCATGAGACAGATTTGCATGCCTGTCACCTCAGTTATATGCAAATCTGCCTCATGCATATTCATAAGGGATACCTTTGTAAACCTGACTGGCTGGGGGGTCCCCCAGGACAGGTTTAAGAACCACTGATATAGACAATTATTATGGACCCCCTCATCTATACACTCCATTCCTAGCCTTCCTACTCTCTCTCCTTCCTCCAATCTCCACCTCCTTCCCCCACTCCCTGCCTCCAGCCCTATCTCTCACCCTAAACATACTCTGTTTCCAGCCCTCCTATCTCACTCCCCTTCCTCCCTTACCCCACACAGACATTCCATTCTTTGCCCTCTTGTCTTCCTCCCCTTTCTCCCTATCCCACCCCCCCCATCCCCAACAATCATCCTACACATATATTACATCTCCAGCCCTCCTCTTCCACTTCCTGGCACCAGTCAATCACCCGCTCATTAATTATTAAACGTTCTAATCCTGGTGCCAGACCTTGCTAAACTGAGAGTAACCATGGCAACCAGACTGCTGCTCGGCAGCCCTGCTTCAGCATCAAGATGCAAGATGAACACTACACTGCTCTTCTTCCTCCTCCTCCTCCTCCCTACAGCCTCCTGTTCTCCATCTCCCCTTTACCAATCTTCTTTTCCTGCCTTTTCTTTCCTCTCTGGGCATCTTCTGCCCTTTCCCTTGCTCTTCCAGCTTTCTTCTCCTACTCCTACACCCTATCTTTCCTGTTTCCCCCTCTAGGAGCTCATCCACTTCTCATTCATGCTTCTTGGCCTTTCCCTCTTATGTGCCAGACTTCTTCACCTAGCTTTCCTCTCTTTCCAGAGCCTTCTCTTCCCTCTCTACAGCCCCCCCCCCCAACACCAAGATTTATCAATCATTTAGCTTTCCAAAGGCCCTTATCCCTAGCCTCAGAGATTCTGAAAAGATTCCTTTTAGAAAAAGCACCTGGAATTATATTCATGTGACCCAGTACTTAGAGCAATTGGCTGAGAACTAGGGAAGCCAAGTTCAAATACCATTTCTACCACTAAAATTCTTTGGGGGATAATTTTACAAACTTTTTCTGTGCATAAAAGGTATTTTACCCCCAGCATTATGTGCATAATTTTATGTGACACATGTGTAGGCATGATGTGGAGTAGAATTTGGACATACTACTGCAGAGTTACACAGTACAGTCATACTTGATGTGTTAATATTAATGCCTGTCCCCAAACAGGCAAAAACACTAATGACTTCAGTACAACCGTGATTTCTGCTAGTTTACCCATGGTATTTTGTAAATATGCAAAGGTGCTTATGTGTCCTGGTAAAATAGGTTACATTAGGCATGTGCATAATCCTCCAACCCAAGGCAATCTGTTATAAAGTTTTTCACCCTGGGCAAGTCCCTTTATCTCCTGTGACCTCAGGACCCACTTTAAGCTCTTCAAGGCAGGAACCTATTGTACCTGGATATTTATCACCACCGCACAGAGCTACATATATCCAGCAATGCTATCTAGGACATTCGTGTATGAAACTGAAATGAAATATAGTTCACCAGGTGAAAGGACATGAGACTCTCCCCTTCCCCTTAACCTGACTTTCTATTTTCACTTCCCTTTCGGGAAGCTATGGTTCAAAAAATTCAGTTCTCAAAGCTAAAGACACACCTGGGGTTCAGAATTATGAAGGTGGATAGGAGATGAATTAGATGGTATGTATATGTGAGATGAATTAGATGTGGTCATCTACTACAGGGACTAAGAAGAATTGTGACAAACATACACACACCCATTTCCTGTGTCTTTTGGGCCCCATCCTATCAGCCCATCTCACCTGTCTTACAAAGCTGTTGGATGTGGTGTCAGAGCTGGTGCTGCCATCTGAACGCTTGAACCGGCTCTTCCGCTTGGCATACTTCCCCTGGAAAGAAAGAGTGGAAAAGGATCAGGCATTCAGCATGAACTGAGGCTGGGGCTCTGTATAACTCTTCAGTAGCTCAATAAACAAGAGCCATCAGAGCTGGGAACAGAGCCCACATTTTTTGCTAAGCAGTGCAAAGTGCTTAGCAAAAAATGTAGAAAAGAGTGAAAGTGATAGGAAAACACCAGGCAGTAGGTCTAGCACACAGAAGAGGAGGAAAGGAGCCCACAGAAATGGTTGCAGTATAAAATAATCCCTGCTCAGAATAGGCAGGAACCAATATCCTAGTTCAGTAAATGATCCAGACACTGATGAGGATTTAACTCAAGTCTTCTGTCCAGCATTCAGTAGGAACAAAGATCTGTTTCAGCTTTCTTCCCCTCTCTCATTTCTACAATATTGGATTCAGGTCATTTAATATTTGTCCTGCCAAACCTCTGCTTGTTGCTACTCCCTACAAACATTTTATAAAATGAAATCTTCTACATCCACAGCAAGGTCCCCAATCCTACCCATAGGCCTGCCCCATCCCCTAGTTTTTGGAAGCATGCTGCCTAAGCCAAATCATAATCTGCAGAACACCTAGGAGACCCAATTTGGGGGAGGAGACTGAGAGTCAATACTTATTATCTAGCATCCCCTTCCGTTACATTCTGGGACTTGTAGTGCCAGGAAGTATTACTTTTCTTATTAAGGGATTTCAGGGGTGACCCACAGGGGAAGCAGAGGGATGTGGAGCCAAATGCAGAGACTTACTACAGAGCCTCATTTGCACATGTCAGTAGGGGTTGAAAGGTGGAGCCAAAAATTAGGATCACATGAAAAAACCCTGTCGCACTGGTAGAGCCATCCCTGAGGGGCTGAAGCTCTCTAGTAGCTCTTTTTCCTTTGTTTTTATAAAATAATTTGACTATGTCTAGGACCTGTAGGAGCTCTAGAAAACCCCCTACAGGACATCCCTACTGTACTGCTGATCTGGAATGGGTGAAATACTCAAGTCCCAACATGAATTGGGATGTAAGTGCAAAATCCAGGACTGAATAAAGTTTTCCAAAAAATATCTGTAGTCTTTCTTTCATCATTTTAGCCCCTCTCCTTCTTGAAAGGGATTTTTTCCCCAAAATCCCTAGATATAGAGCTCTCACCCCCATCCCATGTCTCTGTGGGGTTCCCTAGGGGGGTCTGTGCTGGGACCTCTGCTTTTTTAACATATATATCAATGATCTAGAGATGGGAATAACTAGTGAAATAATTAAATTTACTGATGACACAAAGTTGTTCAAAGTTGTTAAATCGCAAGAGGATTGTGAAAAATTGCAAGAGGACCTTGCAAGACTGGAAGACTGGGCCTTAAAATGGCAGATGACATTTAATATAAGCAAAGTGAGGCATGTGGGAAAGAGGAACCCGAACTATAATTATGTGATGTTGGGTTCTGTGTTAGGAGACACTACCCAGGAAAAGGATCTAGGTGTCATTGTTGAGGACACATTGAAACTCTCAGCTCAGTGTGCGGTGGTGGCTAAGAAAACAAATAGAATGTTAGGAATTATCAGGACAGGAATGGCAATCAAAGATAAAAATGTTATAATGCCCTTGTATCGCTCTATGGTACGGCCGCAACTTGAATACTGTGTGCAGTTCTGGTCGCCTTATGTCAAAAAAGATATAGCGGAATTAGAACAGGTACAAAGAAGGGCGACAAAAATATAAAAGGTTTGGGATGACTTCCCCACGAGGAGAGACTAAAGTGGCTAGGGCTCTTCAGCTTGGAGAAGAGATGGCTCACAGGGGATTTGAGAGAGGTCTAAAAAATACTGAGTGGAGTAGAAAGGGTAGATGTGAATCGCTTGTGTACTCTTTCCAAAAATACTACTACAATTAATCATTTCTATAACGCTACCAGATGTATGCAGTGCTGTACAGAATCACAAAGAAGTTCCTGCTCGAAAGAGCTTACAATCTAAAATTTAATGCTAAGAAATGCATTTGGGATGCAAAAACCAGAGGGAACGGTACAGTTTAGGGGGTGAAGAACTTATGTGCATGACGGAAGAGTGGGACTTGGGTTTGATTATATGTGATGATCTTAAGGTGGCTAAACAGGTTGAAAAGGTGATGGCGAAAACTAAAAGTATGCCAGGTTGCATAGGGAGAGGTATGGCCAGTAGGCAAAAAAAGAGGTATTGATGCCTCTGTATAAGACTCTGGTGAGACCTCATTTAGAATACTGTGGAGGCCGCACCTTCAAAAAGATATAAAAAGGATGGAGTCGGTCCAGAGGAAGGCTACTAAAATGGTATGTGGTCTTAGTGATAAAGCGTATGGGGACAGATTTAAAGAGTTCTCTGGGAGGTGTATAAGGAGAGAGGAGAGATATTGAGGAGCAGCAGAATGAACACACTTGTAGGTCAGCAATAGAAGCTTGAACTGTATGCAATGGCCAGTGAAGTGACTTAAGGAAAGGGGTGACATGAGCGTACAAGGTTGGTAGATGTGTCGTGCAGCAGAGTTTTGCACAGATTGCAAGGGGCAGAAGCGACACTGCAGGAGACCAGTTAGAAGTAGATTGCAGTAATCTTCAGCATTAGGTTACGAGAGCGTGGACAAGGGTCCGGGTAGTGTGCTCAGAGAGGAAGGGACGTATTTTGATGTTGTAGAGATAGAAGCGACAGGCTTTTAGCAGTTTGCTGGAGGTGCGTAGAAAATGAGAGGTCAGATTTGAAGACAACTCCAAGGTTGCAAGCAAAGGAGACTGGAATGATGACAGTATTATTTACCGAGATGGAGAATGGAGGAGGAGCAGATGGTTTAGGAGGAAAGAGGAGCAGCTCCGTCTTAGACACGTTTAGTTTCAGATGATGGCAGGACATCCAGGCAGCAATGTCAGCCAAACAGGCAGAGACTTTTTCTTGGACTTCAGGTGAAATATCGGGTGTAGAGAGGTAGATCTAGGAGTCATCAGCCACTAGGTGATACTGGAAGCCATGGGAGGAGATCAGGGCACTGAGGGAAGAGATGTAGAGAGAGAAGAGGTCCTAAGGCAAAACCCTGGGGTACGCCAAACACTAGCAGGGTAACAGCAGAAGAGGACCCACCAGCACATACACTAAATGCTAGGGCTAGGGGGAATGCGATGAATCTACTAAGTAGTAGATTTAAAATAAACCAGAGAAAATATTTCTTCACATAACTTGTCATTAAATTCTGGAATTTGTTGCCAGAGAATGTGGTGAAATCAGTTAGCTTAGCAGGGTTTAAAAAAGGCTTGGATAATTTCCTAAAAGAGAAGTCCATAGGCTATTATTGAGATGGCTTGGGGAAATCCACTGCTTATTCCTAGGATAAGCAGCATAAAATCTGTTTTACTACTTGGGATCTAGCTAGGTACTTGGGTCCTAGGATGGCCACTGTAGGAAACAGGATACTGGGCTTGATGGACCTTCAGTCTGCCCCAGTTTGGGAATTCTTATGTTCTTTTGATTTTTAAGCATCTCCAGGCCTGTCCTCTTCAAAAATCATCACAGCTTAGAAAAGAGAAATTGGAATAACATGTGAGGTGATTAAATTTGCAGATGACACTAAACTGTTCCAAAGTTGTTTAAAACGCTGGCAGGCTGTGAAAAGTTGCAGAAAGACCTTAGGAAACTGAAAGACTGGGCATCCAAAGGGCAGATGAAATTTAGTAACTGTAATGGTGTCTTTTAAGTTAACTGTAATGACTGTTAGGACTTTATTTCTTAAGGGGGAGCTCAGTGATGTATTCTTAATAAGCTGATTTTGTGCCCCTTTTATCAAGTAGTGGTAGAGCATTTTACCATGGGCCAGCAAGGTAAATGCTCCGAACTTCATTCAATTCCTATGAAAGTTGAAGCATTTACCTCACCGGCCCACAGTAAAACACTTTACTAGTGCTTGATAAAAGAAGCCCTTTGTTTGTTTATACTGTATGTGGAATTTTTGATTTCAGTCTGTACCCTGTTTCCCTGAAAATAAGCCCTACCCCCAAAATAAGCTGTAGTTAAGATCAACCCCCAAAGCCCCCCCCCCCACTCCCGAATGTCCCCAACACTTTTTGACTCCATCCCTGCTCAATTCGGCAAAAAAAATCGGACTCCCACCCCGGTAAGACCTGATATACTTTCACTCTGAGGCCTCCTAAAGCAGTAGCGGTGGCAGCGCTCTGAACGGGCTGCTTCATGGCCTTCCCCACTGGGGCCTTCCCTCTGCCGCATCACTGAGCGCTGCCGCTGCTGCTGTTTTTAGAGGCCTCAGAGCGGAGGTATGTCAGTCTCACAGTGAGAGAGTCGGTGGGGTTCTGCTGCACAGGGGGATGGGAGGGAGGGAAGGAAAGATGCTGTACATTGGGGGGGGGGGGAGAAAGGAACGAGGAAGAATTGGGGTAGAGAAGAGGAAGGGAGAGATGATTGTTCTACATGAAAAAAAAAATGATATCCCCCCAAAATAAGCCCTAATGCATTTTTTTGACCCCAAATTAATATAAGACACTGTCTTATTTTGGGGGAAACACGGTACCGGTATTTAGTGGATGCACTGCATTATTATCCTTTGGGCAGTCTTTACCAAAGACTGAGAAAGCAGAGGTTTAAAAAAAAAAAAAAAAAAAATGAAATAAATAAACATTAATAACGTAATAACACCAGATGCGGGGGGACCTTGAGAAGCAGCAGCCAGACCTGGGGGAGGACTCCTGGGGTCTGACCCTCTCAGAGCTCAGTCCCCATTCTGCCTCACGATTATTGGTGATTTATGAGGAGTTCTGGGCAGGAGAAAACTAATTCAATCCCAGCTCATTCACAGTACGGACAAGCGCCTCCCCCAGGGGGCTACAGATTGAATTAGAGGCAGGCAGAGAGGTCTGTTGTCATGGAGCGATGCTACAGCTTTGTTGCATTTCTACTTAGTTACATTTCATGGTCTGCAAGAATGCTATATCCAGGAAAACAAGAAAAGACACCCCCCCCCCCCCTCCTTCTTGACCATCCACAAACACCAGAGAGTAGAAGGAGTGATACACCCACCCACGCGTGTGCACACATACCCACACCCCTCATGCACCAAGCTAACACCAGAGTGGAAGATGATAAAAACACACATACACACTTATCACGGGGGGGGGGGGGGGGGGACAAGGAAAGTGATACACCCCCCCATCTCTTGCATGACAAGCTAACACCAGGGAGCAGATGGAGTAGTGAATATTCATCTCCTTCACCATCCTAAAGCTATTCCAAGAGAAAAGAGAAAAGGTGATATACTCATATATCACCTCCTGAATCAGAGAGCTGGGAGAATGATACACATACACCCACTTCCTACCTACACCATCTACAAGCTAACACCCCTACCTCCTGCAAGCAAGCTAGCATCACACATCAGGGAGAATGATATGCGCACACATCCACTTCCTTCACCATCTACTAGCTACACAAGAGAACCACGGAAAGCGATACACCCTCAGCCTGCTCTTGCACAAAAGTTATCACCAGAGAGCAGATGGAGGATACATACCAGCCCAGCTCCTGCACCATCCAAAAGCTAACATCAATCACACTGCAACTCTCAGGGTGCACCAAACACAGATGCCTAACATTACCCAATACATTTGTTAAGAGTTCTAGAAACTGCAGGGAAAAAAAATCACTGCCTATTCCCTAAGCAATCTGAAACATTTTTCCAGTGGCATAAGGAAAAAGTGCTGCAGCCAGAATATCTGAAGCTATACAGCTCAGCTCTGCAGAATTCAGGCCCCCTCGGACCTCACTCTGTGCCTACAAGTATGGGAGAAAAGAGCATCAGAAACAGGAGAGGCCCAAAGGATTTGGGCTGTGTACACGAGCCACTCTTCTTCCAGAGCCATGAATATGGTTAGACACCAGAATCCAGCATATGCTCGGGGGCAGTTTAGCCATTGCACAAACTAGGCAGTTACCTAGGTGGCAGTTTCTGGAATAACGGGGAAGGAGAAGGGCAGCTACAGTCAAAGCAAATCAATAGATCCCGACAGCCATACAAACTCAAAGTACCATCAGGAATGGTGAACAGTTTTCAAAGAGCTGATTTATTCAGGTATACAACTTTTGGAAATGGCTTTCTTTTCAAATAGATAGAGATAAAGAGATTTAAATATAGATATCTATAAAACCAAGCTTAATATCTAAACGTATGAGGGTTAGTTTCATTTATTTAAAAAAATGTATAACCCACACTGTCTTACAATTCTAGGTGATTAAAATATAATTGCATGGATAAGTTATCTGTATAAAATCACACCTTCTGTTTCACCATCATTTGTCCATTTAATAATATGGCAAGTGGCTGAATTTTAGGAAACAAACAGTGAAGAAGACACTGGTGCCCAATCACTTTTATTAACATCAAGACTCGACACGTTCGTGTTTCTGCCCATAAGGCCCTGTCTCAGGAGTATGAAAATCTGATTGAGGGTGTTTACACGATTCTTTTAAACCCGATACTGCGGTCCTAAGCAAAGCTTGGCTGCAATCCTTGTACAAAAACTTTCTCCAAGGGAGCAAAAGGTAGAGAAGTGGCTAAATTTTGCCATGCTCTATAATCTGAAGCTCTGTCCTCTGGACATCTCTATGGATGGATACATTTTGACACAGTAAATCCCCCCCCACCCACACCCGTGTGTATAAATGCAATGAGAAGCAGCAGTGAGGCATGTTTGTGCTCTAAGAAATATTATATAAGGGCTCGCATAAGTGCTATGGGGCACTGTATGCACTAACGGAATTAGCACGCACTAAGAAATAGAAAACTAGAATTTAGCAAAAGGATTCCATAGTGCACAAATGCAAGAAGGGTGCAAGAAGGCACACATAGATGGGTCTTTCAGTTATGCAAATAAGTTACAGAACAGAGTAAGTTAGGGCACCTTTGCCACAGTTATGCATCCACGGTTCTACCAGGTCTATGGCTGGTATACACTGTGGATGTCAAAATGTAAGATGCGCTGGTATTCCTTAACAGAATCTGGGTGTCTAGAGGCTAGAAGGCTCTCACCGTGCAACACTGGGGCACCTCATGGAGGTGCTCACTTTATATATAATCAAAATGGAAAGGGAGACTGTTTTAAGAAAGGACTTGTGGAGTCAGTACTCTCTGCCGGTCACATAAGACCTTTGGACTACCAGACTGCTGATGTCTTATTATGAGTTTATACAGGAGCGTTAGGAAATTAGGGTGATCATGACTTTTGAGTTCCATTATCCCAATCTCAGGGAGGGGTTCCTGGAAACTAATTGTGAGAGGGCACAAAGATGAAGATTTGCTTAGGGTTCTGAATATCCTTGTGCTGGCCCTGGATATGGTTCAATGTGGCACCTCCTTTTCTACAGAGAACCAGCACTCCCTGCCTGGTGCCTAATAATATCAGCACAGCCCTTCTCTTCCTCAGAAAGCCAGCACTCTGTTCCCAGACTCTCTGTACATTCAGTATGGCCCCCTCGTTTCCTGCGGAGAGTCCACTTTCCCAGCCCAGGCCATGAATGAGGCCAGTGTGGCCCTTCTCTTCCTGCAGAAAGCTGACATTCAGAGCCCTGGCCTTGAATTAGGTTAGTGTGTCCCTTTTCTTCATGCAGAGAGACCATATTCCCAGCCTGAATCCAGTGTACATGTAATGTGACCCCTTCTTCTCCTGCGGAGAAATGACACTCCCAGCCTAGGCCCTCAATGAAATCAGTGCGGCCCTTTTCTTCCTGAAGAAAGACAATCCTCCTTGCCCTAGCCCTGTACACAGTCAGAGTGAGCCCTCTGTTCTTGGATTTGGCTAGTAAATATCTAGGAATATTGTGTGACAGGAAATAAACCTGAAATGTGGAGTACGGCAGAGGAGTGTGGACCAGCAATGGTAAGACATACAGTGCTTTGAAGCCACATCCAAGAACACTGCTCTCGCTCTCATGCAAGCTCCCCTGCATTTGCCTTCTGGTGAAAGTGAGAGGGATTGGTGGGTGATGGAAAGTTCCCCCTCCCCACCTTTGTTGCCTTCTCTGTCGTCTCCTCCACTTTCAGAAGGATGTCACAGCTATGTCATTCTTTATACAAAGGGCGCTGATGCCTTTTACCCACTCCCTGATCTCTGTTTGTCGGTCTCTGTCTCCCTTGTTTCCATATCTTTATCAGTGATGTTTCCTATCAGGCTGGGAGTGTGCATAGCTCTGGATCTTTGCAATGCCCCTTGTGCTACCACTATGGAAGATGCTTCACATGCTCAGGATGCTGCTTCTTGCAAATTCTCCTCACCTGCAGGTTAGGATACTCCAACACATCCATCTGAATGTCCTGGCTGGAGCTGGATGGTGCTCTGCTCATCTTTTCTTTCTGTACCATTGCCTGAGGCTCAGGCTGCCTTCATGCCTGGCTGTGGCTGCTGCTTGCAGGGAAATCGTCTCCAAGCCTCCAGCTTCAGCACCTCTCACTGTCCCTGCAGCTCCCCCCTTCCATCGCTCACTCACAGAGGCAAGAGAAGAGCGAGAGAGCTGAAGGGCCCGCCCTTCCCTTGCCTTCTTTCCAATCACAAAGGAGAGGGTGGGGGATCTCTGTCTCCTCCTTGGCTGTTGGCACTATCAATCATGCCTGTTGCCCTCTGGGGAGTGGATAGGGTTGGGTGTGGCAGGAGGCCGAACTGGAGCTGGGTGGAGGGAAGTGGATGAGGGGGAGGGGGAGAGAAAGAGGTAGTACCAGAGCCCGGATATATCCTACTCAAATCTATTCTATTCACTTTGCAGGGAGCAGCCTCTTTCCTCCCAGAATAAGGAGCAGCCTAAAAATGGCAAACTGCAGGTAGATAAAACTAATCAGTACAGAGAAAAGCACATGCATGCAACTTGATTATTACATGCCTTCAAGCATGGGTGTAATAAAATGAATAAGCACATGCATGTAGACATGCAATAGAAGTAACACTCATAGAGGCAAGAGCCATACCACAAGCCTTCAAGCACACATTTATCATGAATAACACACACTATGAAGGATTTATGCAACCCATATATGGCAGGCACACATGCATCTGCTATGCCTTTCTGTTACTCTAAATGCCACATCCTAAAGCATCCTGGCCTTTGTAGTCCTTTTGCCTCAATTGAAAAATCAAACTTATAAAACCCAGGAGGTTTTGAAGAGAGACATTACAAAGACAGAAGTGGAGAAATATGTGCCAATATGTCAGAGAGGACAGCAGACAGGAAAGGAAACCTCCCCAGCAGCTCCTTCCTCTTGGAAAGTTCAGCAAAATGGCATGTGATGCATGTGCATAATGTGCCATATTCTATATATTGTGCTCAGTGGCATAGCGAGGGAAGTTGGCGCCCGAGGCGGCACCCCCACAACTCTTCCCCGCCGCTTGAGCGCACCAGCCCCACGTACCTCTCAAAATACTCACTGGTGTGAGCAGCATATTCCGCTTGCATGCGTAGATGCCCTCCCAACGCCACTCCCAGCTGAACAAAGTGCCAGGCTTTGAAAAGCCGTCCGGACATGTCTTCTAAAAAGAAGACATGTCTAGGTAAATCCAGCCGTCTGGTAACCCTACTCACGCCATCCTCGGCTCCTTTCTGACTTCACACCCTGGTCCCGTGACCACGAAGTCAGAAGGGAGCTGAGGCCGGTGCAAGCAGCAAGTGGAAGACGCTGCTCATGTGAACATTTAAAGAGGTACGCAGGGGGCGGAGAGGAAGTGAGGCACTCCCCGTGAAGACAGCGCCCAGGGTGATCCACCCCCCCTGACCCCTCACTATGCCACTGATGTTGCCTAAAGAATCTGCGCTGACTAGAATGACACTAAGAGCAATTCTACAAGATGTGCATACTTTTTATAGCATCGCACTTAGAGCCAGTGTGCAATGCCAGCTAAAACCAGGCCAAAATGACTAAGTTATGTGCACATCAAGTGTATTCTATAACAATGTGACTAACTTTTATGAATGCCCTGATCCAAACCTGGCCAAATTCATGCACTGCAGCTGACGCATACTTTTTTTTACAGAATCATGTTTTCTGAGTTGTGTGTGTAACTTTTAATTAGTTCCAATTAGTGTCAATTAGGTGTCAATTACTGATTAGCCCAATTGATTAATTAAGTTGTACAAGTACGTGCACCAATGTACATGCACAACTTTAGGCTCCATATACAGAATTTGAGGACATGTAAATGTTTCTAGTTGGATAATGCTTCCTTACCCATTTCCCACCCTTGACGTGCCCTGTAGGGACGCCATTCTGAAACAGGGCGAGGTCAGCACACTGATTTCATAGCCCCTATGAAAGAATGCTGAATCATTCCCTCTCTCCCCCTTACCTGTCACAAATTAACCCTTATCTTAATTAACTAGTCCTTATTTGGAAAGGACATCAGCTGACAGGCCTTGGATAGTGCAGAGATTCAGGTTTGTCTAAGTGTTAATCAGGCATTGCCTACCTGCAGAGTTGAGGATGACACGATGTCAAATGCATGTGACTTTGTATCTACCAATAATTAGACATGTAATCGATGTCATTAGCATAGAAGCGTAATAAAAGGGGCTCGGAGCTAGCCACTGGCAATGCCTCCTTCTCGACTCGTATCCGGTGTGTTCCATCCCTACAGTGCCCCCTCCCCAAAACTTTTTTTTTTAACTACATAGCATGTGATTAGTGCACACTGACAGCCATATTACCGCAAAATGCTTTAACACATTTTGTGGTAAGCCTTTTTTCTCACATTCAGCACATGATACATAAGAACATAAGCAGTGCCTCTGCTGGGTCAGACCAGAGGTCCATCATGCCCAGCAGTCCGCTCACACGGCGGCCCATCAGGTCCAGGACCTGTATAGTAATCCTCTATCTATACCCTTCTATCCCTTTTCCCTTCAGGAAATCATTCAATCCCTTCTTGAACCCCGATACCGTACACTGTCCTATCACACCCTCTGGAAGCACATTCAAGGCGTCCACCACCCTTTGTGTAAAGAAGAACTTCCTAGCATTGGTTCTGAAACTGTCCCCTCTTAATTTTTCCGAATGCCTCTCGTTCTTGTAGTTTTCAAAAGTTTGAAGAACCTGTCCCTCTCCACTTTCTCTATACCCTTCATGATCTTGTAAGTCTCTACAGTGGCGTACCTAGCATATGTGACACCTGGGGCCCATCATTTTTTGACAACCCCCCATCTATATGAAAAATATGATTTTTTGTAACAATCTACATATCGCACAGCAAGAGTGTACCTAGGAAAAGGCAGCATCTTAAACACTGCAGTGAGCACTAGAACACCAACACATACATTGTAAAACTAAACAAACCAGATCCTGCACAGTCAATTGATCCTGTACAACAATCGCTGCTATCAGAAAGCCATGTCCCTTATATACACACAGACAGATACATCCTCGCCCAATATGGAATAATCACAAACTAGAAATAGAAATATGTAGACAAAAGTTAAACTGAACTGCCAAGAAACCAGACTCTGCATACAATGCAACACCACAACACTACAAAAATAGTAATACATGTCCTCTAATACTGTGCAAAATATAAAGACAGTAGATATAAATTTGAAAAAACTGATACATAACAATCACCACTTTACAAATTAACAAATAAAAATAAAACAAATAATGAGAAATAAGAAAATACCATTTTATTGGACTAATCCCCGTAAGCTCGGTCCTCATCCCCACAAACCACCTGATTCCATCCACACAAGCCTTGAATTGTTTTATATTGAACTTATTATATTAAAGTATAAAAAGAAACAATATTCTGTACAATTGTCAATTTATAAATCAGCGTCTTCTCCCCACTCTCTCTTACCAGAGCCCAGTGAGCAGGGCAAGCAGAAGCAAGTCGGGAGACAGGCGAAGAAGAGCTGAGAGAGGAGAAAAGGAGGAAGAAGGAAGGAATTGAAGAAGCAGGGCAGGCGAGAGTGAGGGGCAGAGGCGAGAGCTAGCTCCGCCCACCCCTCTGACGTCAGCCAGGCACCGATCCGAAGCTCCCCCTTAAAAGGGGAGGAGCCAATGGCGCCCAGCCGTTCGGCGCGCGGCGAAGGCGAGCGGTAAAGGCGCTCGCCTTAGCGAGAGCGCCTTTGCGAAGGGCCTTGCAAGGGACGAGTATCTACTATCAAGAACACTGAGGAGGACTGAAAAGTAAGGAAGCGACAAACACAGAAGGTAAGGAAGAGACAGACGCCAAGGGAACAAACCCACACATACAATCAAGGTGAGGTAGAGCGGAGACAGCACACACAAAAGAGACAGCAAGGCAAGCAACATAAGGAAGCAGCAGGCAAGGGACACAAGCACACACAAGGGAAGCAAGAAATGGAAGCCCAAGGAAGTCAGAAGGTGAGCTTTCCGGTCTTCTGTATCGGCTGCAATATGTATGACTACCTCCCTTCGGGGATCCAGGCATACATTTGCAATCGATGCATGGAGATGGATAGCTTGAAATGTCAGGTAAGACTATTGGAAGGAACAGTGATGGAACTCGAAGACAGAATCCGAGCACAGGAGAAGATTCTAGTGGAGTATAGCCCAAACGACGAGGTCAAGGAACTAGAAATGTTCATAGAGGAAGCTCATCAGCACCACGTAGAGACCCCAGGGCTGGAAAACTGTACTCAGGAAACCCATGTGAGGAGAGAAGACACCCATGCAAACACAGAAGAAACCGAAGACGAGGTAGGAGACAACCGCACACCAGGAGGAATAGTGAGAGCACAGGAAGACATCGCCCCACCCAAAGAACAGGAAACAATTTCAAGAGTATCATTGGAGGAAGAAGACTGGCCCTACTCCAAGGACGTGGACCTACGCCCCCCAAGGAACTCCCGAATAAAGAAGATGGGGATCATCGTAGGCGACTCCATTATATGACATGTGGACAGCCACACCGCAGGAGGAAGAGAGGACAGAGTCGTCACCTGTCTGCCTGGAGCAAGAGTGAAGGATGTGACCAACAGGATCTCCAGGATCATAGATGGCGCAGGGGGAGAGGACACCGCTGTGCTTATCCACGTGGGAACAAATGATGTGAGCGGGCGGAAGTATGACAGGGAAGAGCTGAAGGGCCAGCTCCGCTCACTCGGAAGACAACTGAAGATCAGGGAGGTGAAGGTGGCCTTCTCTGAGATCCTCCCAGTACCAAGAGCAGATGGAAAGAGACAAGGGGAATTGCAAGTAATCAACGCCTGGATGAGACGATGGTGCGAAGAAGAAGGCTTCGACTTCGTGCGCAACTGGACGGCGTTCTGGGGAAAAAGCAAGTACTACAGAAGGGACGGACTACACCTCAACAAGGAAGGAGCAAGAGTTTTGGCAGGCAACATGAAGAAGGCAATCGAGAAGGCTTTAAACTGAAAGATAGGGGAAAGCCGACAGTCGACCACCAGTCGATGGTACGGATAGCAGGATGCCCCGACGAAGAAGCCAAGGACTACTACTCCTACACAAGAGAAGACGACCACACAGCCAATAAGGGAGAAAAAGCAGGAAGGGACAACTCAGACACAGGAGGGGACGACCACACAGCAAACAATGGTGATAACACAGGAGCAGTAAAGGATACCGTAATTGAAACTATAGGGACGGCCAAGAGTAGAAGGTCCAAAAAGGTAACACGAAAGGAACTTAGATGTATGTATACGAATGCTAGAAGTCTAGGTAACAAAATGGGGGAACTAGAGACAATAGCAAGACAAGACATATTGGATATCATTGGCATAACAGAAACATGGTGGAATGAAGAAAACAAATGGGACTCAGTACTACAGGGATACAAACTGTATAGAAGAGATCGAGTAGGGCAGAAAGGTGGAGGTATTGCTCTATATGTTAAGGAGGGAATAGATTCTGTTGAAATGGTTACAACAGAAATGAAAGAGAAGCTTGAGTCACTCTGGATCAAAATTCCTGGTCAATATGGCGCAGATACGAAAATTGGCCTTTACTATCGTCCCCCAGGACAGGCGGAGGAAACTGACTCAGAAATGATGGAGGAAATCAAACAAGAATGCAAGACAGGCAATGTAATTATATTGGGAGACTTCAATTTCCCAGGGATAGACTGGAAACTAGCAACCTCCAACTGCGGCAAGGAGGCCAAGTTCCTGGAGGTGCTAGGGGATTGCTTCCTGGAACAAATGGTAAAAGAGCCGACAAGAGGCAACGCCACCTTGGACTTGGTCCTAAATGGCCTCACGGGACCGATAACAGAAGTGGAAGTCATGGTTCCACTGGGAACGAGTGATCACAATGTAATCAACTTTAAACTTAACATCGGGAAAGGGAAACATGCCAAAACCTTAACCACCACCTTAAACTTTAAAAAGGGTAAATACGATCGCATGAGAGCCATGGTAGAAAAACGACTCGAGAAGATGATGGACAAACTTGAAACGGTAGATCAGGCATGGTCCCTACTGAAAAATACTATCACAGAAGCACAAGATCTCTACATTCCGAGGATTTCCAAAGATCGGAGAACAAAGAGCAAAAGAGAACCGGCATGGCTTACCATACAGGTGAAGGAAGCCATAAAAGAAAAGAAGGACTCTTTCAAAAAATGGAAATGCATAAAGACAACCGAAGCCTGGAACAAACATAAAGATGATCAGAAGAAATGTCACAAGGCGGTGAGGGATGCCAAACAGGAATATGAGGAAAAAATAGCCCAGGAGGCCAAAAACTTCAAGCCCTTCTTTAGATACGTGAAAGGGAAAAAACCTGCAAAAGAGGCAGTGGGACCCCTGGACGACGAGGGAAGAAAAGGGTACATCAAGGAAGATAAACAAATCGCAGACAAACTAAATTCCTTCTTTGCGTCCGTCTTTACGAAGGAGGACACCTCAACAATACCTGAAGCGGAGAAAGTGTTTGCAGGAGAAATAGAAGACAGCCTCACCACAGTTGAAGTGGACTTAGACCAGATATACTATCAGATCGACAAACTTAAAAGTGACAAATCCCCTGGACCGGATGGAATTCACCCGAGAGTCTTAAAGGAATTGAAGGTTGAAATCGGAGAGTTATTGCAAAAACTTGCAAACCTGACAATCAGAACTGGACAGATACCGGACGACTGGAGGATAGCAAATGTCAAGCCAATTTTCAAAAAAGGATCGAGAGGGGAACCGAGCAACTATAGGCCTGTGAGTCTTACGTCTGTCCCCGGCAAGATGGTTGAAGCACTGATCAAGGATAGCATAGTCCGGCACTTGGACGCACACGACTTGATGAAACCCAGTCAACATGGATTCAGGAAAGGGAAATCATGTTTGACGAATTTACTCCAATTTTTTGAGACCGTGAACGAGCAAATTGATAGTGGGAAGCCGGTGGACATAATATACTTGGACTTCCAGAAAGCGTTCGACAAAGTTCCACACGAAAGACTTCTCAGGAAACTACAAAGCCATGGCATAGAGGGAGATATACAAAGATGGATAGGCAAATGGCTGGAAAACCGAAAGCAGAGAGTGGGCATAAATGGGAAGTTCTCCGACTGGGAGAAAGTGACTAGTGGTGTACCCCAGGGCTCGGTACTTGGGCCGATCCTTTTTAATATTTATATCAATGACCTGGAGGAAGGAACATCCAGTGAGATCATCAAGTTTGCAGACGATACAAAACTATGCCGGGCAATCAGAACGCAGGAGGATAGAGAGGAACTCCAGAGCGACTTGTGTAGGTTAGAAACATGGGCGGAGAAATGGCAGATGAAGTTCAATGTGGAGAAATGCAAGGTTATGCATTTAGGCAATAAAAATAAGGAATACGAGTATACAATGTCAGGTGCAACTCTGGGGAAGAGTGAACAAGAAAAGGACCTGGGTGTACTGATAGATAGGACCCTGAAGCCGTCGGCACAATGTGCGGCAGCGGCAAAGAAGGCAAATAGAATGTTGGGCATGATAAAGAAAGGAATCTCGAGTAGATCGGAGAAAGTTATAATGCCGCTTTATAGGGCAATGGTCAGACCACACTTGGAATACTGCGTCCAACATTGGTCTCCCTACCTAAAGAAGGATATAAAACTGCTGGAGAGGGTGCAGAGACGAGCAACAAAACTGATGAAGGGTATGGAGAAACTGGAATACGAGGATAGACTTATAACACTAGGATTGTTCTCCCTTGAGAAAAGGAGACTGCGTGGGGATATGATCGAGACCTTCAAAATGCTGAAAGGGATCGACAAAATAGAGCAGAGAAGATTATTTACATTGTCCAATTTGACACGGACTAGAGGACATGTAATGAAGCTAAGGGGGGACAGGTTCAGGACTAATGTCAGGAAGTTCTGCTTCACTCAGAGAGTGGTTGACACCTGGAATGCCCTCCCAGAGGAGATTATTGCGGAATCTACCGTCCTAGGCTTCAAGAGCAAACTAAATGCATATCTCCTTAAGAGAGGCATATAAAGATATGGTGGACTATAAATTATGCCAGGTGTACACCTGGCAGGGCCTCCGCGTGTGCGGATCGCCGGACTTGATGGACCGAAGGTCTGATCCGGAGATGGCAGTTCTTATGTTCTTATGTTCCCCATTTCCCTTCAGCGTCCTCAGCCCACTCTCTCTCCATTTTCCTTCAGCGCATGCACATAAAAACAAGCAAGTAATTTTATATCATTTTCATTCTATTCATTCATAGAAATTAAAGTCTAAATAATGCCAGTCACATAACAAAACATGATTTTACAAAAATAATTCCCTGCATAGTCAAGCCTGCAAGGATTACTAGATGTCTTTCAGCAGCTCCCCTCCCTCCCTCCCCCTTATCTTCGTGGCCAAGTCAAAATGATCTACCAACAATAAAATTTTTAAAACACAAAGCACACTGTACGCAGAGAAAATGTTAATTATCATTTATATTCCGCGGGTTTTCAAAGAGGTCAAGGCAGATGACTTTATGCAATGTCACCTCAGTAACAACTATACAAAAATAGACAAATATACCCCCTCCCTTTTTACTAAACCGCGATAGCGTTTTTTAGCGCAGGGAACTACGCTGAATGCCCCATGCTGCTGTCGACGCTCATAGGCTCCCTGCGCTAAAAACTGCTATTGCGGTTTAGTAAAAGGGGGCCATAGTGCAAAATATAGACAGCATATATAAATTCTCAAAACGGACACATTTTGATCACTAAATTGAAAATAAAATCATTTTTCCTACCTTTGTTTGGTAATTTCATCAGTCTCTGGTTGCACTTTATTCTTCTGACTGTGCATCCAATATTTCTTCCCTTCTTTCAGCCTCCTGTATGCTTCCTCTCCTCCAGACCTCATTCCCTCCCCCAACTTTTTCTTTGTTTCATCCTATCCCCTTCTTTCTTTCTCTCTCCAAGCCCCCTTTCTTTCTGTATGTCTGTCTTTCTCTCTCTCTTCCCGTACCCCATTTCTTTCTTTCTTTCACCCTTCCCCCTTCTTTCTCTCTCCATGCCCCCTTTCTTTCTCTGTCTGTCTTTCTCTCTCTCTCAGTGTCCCATTTCTTTCTTTCTTTCACCCTGCCCCCTTCTTTCTTTCTCTCTCCATGCCCCCTTTCTATAAAGAGAGGTGTAACCAGTAGAAGAAAGAAGGTGCTGATGCCCCTGTACAGGTCGTTGGTGAGGCCCCACTTGTAGTAGTGGGGTCAGTTTTGGAGACTGTATCTGGTGAAGGACATAAAACTTGAAGTGGTCCAGAAGAGGGCGATGAAAAAGATAGGAGGTTTGTGCCAAAAGACATGAGGAGAGACTGGAAGCCCTGAATATGTATTACCTAGAGGAAATGAGGGACAGGGGAGATATGATTCAGATCTAACGTTGTAACCCTTCTTCCATAACTCTTTTTGTAATTCGCTTTGAACCGAAAGGTAATGGCGGAATAGAAATCTGTAATGTAATGTAATGTTTAAGTACTTGAAAGGTATTAATGTAGAACAAAATCTTTTCAAGAGAAAGGAAAATGGTAAAACCAGAGGACATAATTTGAGGCTGAGGGATGGGAAACTCAAGAACACTGTAAGGAAATTCTTCTTTACGGAGAGGTGTGGTGGATGCCTGGAATGCGCTCCCGAGAGAGGTGGTGGAGAGGAAAACGATGGAGTTCAAAAGAACGTGAAATGAACACAGAGGATCTCGAATCAGAAAATAATAGTAAATATTGAAGAACTAAGGCCAGTACTTGTCAGACTTGCACGTTCTGTGTCTGTATATGGCTGTTTGGTCAAATTTTGGAAGGAGACAAATTGAATTTCACTATTGATTAGAATGTAATTTGGAAGTCTTTCCTTTTTTTTTCTTTTAAGTTTTTTATTGATTTTTTCATATAGCAACAAGTGTTATAAATTTTCATACAATTTATCTTAACAATACACTTGATATTTCTATAATGTATTTTATATAAACCATATTTTATAATATTCTTATTATGAGTATACATAGCATATAAATTGTAATGATTTTATCAATTATTGTTTAATTATGAACCCTTTTCCCTCCCTTTATTATGTTAGTTTCACACAATATTATCATCTAGTATGATAAATTATTTATAATTTATGATAAAGAGAATAAAAACCTTACCCCTTCCCACCCTCCCTCTTCTAACCATTATCTTATTATGGGAAAAAATTAAAATCAGTCATTACAAAAATCTGTTAATGGTCCCCAAATCCTCTTGAACTTATCCATATATCCTTTTTGTGTTGCAAATGTACGCTCCATCTTATATATATGGCAAACTGAGTTCCACCAAAAATTATAGTTTAATCTGTCACAATTTTTCCAATTATGTGTAATTTGCTGTACTGCTACTCCAGTCAATATAAATAAAAGTTTATTGTTATTTGACGAAATTTGACTTCGAGCTCTCATTGCAGTACCAAACAAAATCGTATCATATGTCAAGGCTACCAGATTTTCTAACATCCTATTAATTTGAGGCCAAATTGATTTCCAAAATATTAATATGAATGGACAATAAAATAAAAGATGATCTAATGTCCCTGTTTGGAAGTCTTTCCAATTTTGAAGGATAAGGGAAAGAGCAGTAAATAAAAGTAGAAGCAGTAATCGCTCGTGATAAATGGATAATGGAGAGGAGAGTGTGAGCATGCCAGTGAATAACATATTATGACATTTTCTATATAGGTCTGAAATGTTGTCTACTTTTTGCAGGGTTTACTGGAGCTCCCATCCCCCCCGCCACACCACTATTGTGGTGGTATTACAGGGGGCCAATCTTAAAATTTTTCTACCCGGGACCCTTTTCACTCCTCTATGCCAGTAGAAGGGAGAATATGTTTAAACTTGACATTGTTTAGGGAGCACGTGAATGTTAGGGGACTGAAGAGGCATACAATATGAGTTAAAGAACATAATATCTTGTTCCACCGTCCCTCATGAGGCCTCGTAGCAAGTGACAGGGTTTTTTTTTCCCTTTCAAAACCTTGGCAACCTTAAATAATATTTCAGTTCTTTTTTTTTTTTTTTTTTTTTTTATTTATTTATTGATTTTCGTTTAAATACAAAAATGTGCTTAAACAGGAAATTAACAGAAATTGATACATCCAATTCACTAATGGATTTAGAAATTAAATTAAGCCAAAATGGCTGTGAAATAATATACCTTAATACATAGTCCTCAAATTTGGAGAGAGAAGGCAAGAAAGAAATTCTTCCAGGAAAGAAAACAACTTATTAATATTATTAAGGAAATTAGAGCATTAACTTCGGCTTTAATTACAGACTTGAATTTGTTAGTGTTTGTATTTGTTTCCATTCGATTGTAGGGGTCTTCTTTTGCTTAGTCGTCTCCACTGATTACGTCCTACGCCCCTCCCACAGATGAGCATCACGTGGTAGCGCGACGCAGCCAATGCGCAGGTGGGGACTGTGCCATCATCCGAATGGGGGAGGTGAAGATTCCTCCCAGCTCTTGGAGAAAAACGTGTCCGCAGATCCCCTTTCTACCCACTCCGATGTGTCTAAAATACCGATTAAAGCGATAGGCGATGAGGACGTCGCTAGTGTGATCGATCCTAACCGTTCTTTTCAGGCCGTTTACGCAGTGGCATCTCCCTGCATCTGATAATGGAAGGAACCGGAAGTTGCTCTTTCTTTTCCGTTCGGTGGCGTCTGCTGCTACAGAGTCGCCGCCATGAGGTGAGAGTCAGGGGAGGGACGGCGGTTGGAGAGGGAACAGGGGAGAGTAGAGTAAGCGAGAGAGATGTGGGATGGTGAAGAGATGAGTGAGGGCTGGATGAGAAATGAGACGCGGGCGGAGGGTGCTGCTGGGATTAACTTGGGCATGTCCAGCTGAGCTCTCTCCCTCCCCTGGCAGAGATCGCGCATGCGGTGTAACGGGTGAGCCATCCGCCGGGGAGTGCAGACCGCAGACCAGAAAAGCGGTGACAAAACTAGTGAGACCTCAATAGTCTCTAGGTTCGGCAAAGTTTTATTTTATTTTTCTTTCCAGCTTATGATTTATCTTTAATCTTATCTATTGTTTTGCATTTTGTCTTTGTTTTGTTCTATTTCTATCATTTAAATTTCTGCTTCTATTCCTTTCTCTCCTCTCTTCTACCTCCCAAAGTATTTAGATCAATGCTGTCTTGTTAAAATGTTTATTTTATTTTTATTTTTCCTCTAACTCTACTTTTCACTTCTCTATTACCCTCCAGGTACTTTAGTTAGATTGTGAGCCTTCGGGACAGTAAGGGAATTTTTCAAGTACCTTTCCTATTTCTAATCTTAATGTATATTTTCTGTAAACCGCTTAGAACCTAACGGATGTAGCGGTATATAAGAAATAAATTACATTACATTACATTACAAAGTGATGTTTTTTCACGCCTCTAAAATATATATATATATTTTTTTGCTTTATTTTTGATAGTGTTTTTGCTCCTAGTTCTTCTACCTCAGTTGAATCAAGGCTGGGATCTGGTGCCATAAGCCATCACTTAAACTATATAAGGGTTTATCTCCTTCTCTAATGTCTTAGTTGGTTCAGTGTAGGGCTGACATTTATGTAGACTGGTAAAGGAAGGAATGGTTCAGACCTCCCTAATGGCTCTTTGTGATGCTCCAGCTTCCATTGCCTTACTTACAAGTTTAGATTAACTGTCTGGGGAATAGAGAAATACTCTATTGTAAGGTACTTTGAGTTGCTCCTGAAAAGGTGTGAGGTAAATTAACTTTCTTCAGAACTTGACAGCTCTGAATCTGATCAGTCAGCATCTAGGTTTCACACCATGCCCTCCTCCTTTTCTTGTTCTGCTTTTGTCCTAGTAATTCATATTCTCTGTTTTTATCCCACAGTATGCTCCGGCTTCAGAAGAGACTGGCCTCCAGCGTATTGCGCTGTGGCAAAAAAAAAGTTTGGCTAGATCCTAATGAAACAAATGAGATTGCCAATGCAAACTCACGTGAGTACAAATACATATAGAGATTTCCTGTACTAAAACAGTCAGGTCTCTGTTTGCACCTGCTCCCAGGTTTTCCTGCAGTCTATCAGCCTTGGTAGTAATACTAAGCTGCTCTAATTGTGCTACAAGTGGCTTGCTTGTCACTGAGTTGGTTTGCTTGTGAGGGAGGGCACTGATCAATCTGCTATCACTTGAATGTATTTTAGATTTATGCCCGACTTGTATAGTTAGTGTTACCTGTATTTTTCTACCTTATCTAGCATAGGTAATGGCAGAAAAAGATAATGAGTTTGCTCAATTGAAATTGTTGCGGCTGTTAAAGATATAACCTGGCTGCTGGTCATAATGAAGACAGATTTCAGCTTCCACCCTTCTGAGCGAAGTATAAGAAGTGTTTTAATTTACACCCAGCATCTCTTAATAACAAGGTCCCAAAATAATTCAAAGGAGCATGAATATGATGTATTGCAGGGGTGCCCACACTTTTTTGGCTTGTGAGCTACTTTTAAAATGACCAAGTCAAAATGATCTACCAACAATAAAATTTAAAAAAAAACACTGTACGCAGAGAAAATGTTAATTATCATTTATATTTGGGGGGGTTTCCAAAGAGGTCAAGGCAGATGACTTTAAAATATGCAACTTCACCTCAATAACAACTACACAAAAATAGACAAATATACCCCCTCCCCTTTTACAAAACTGAATGCCCCGTGCTGCTCCTGATGCTTATAGGCTCCCTGCGCTAAAAACCGCTATCGTGGTATAGTAAAAGGGGGCCATATTGCAAAATATAGACAGCAGATATAAATTTGGACACATTTTGATCACTTAATTTAAAATAAAATCAATTCCCTGCCTTTGCTGTCTGGTGATTTCATGAGTCTCTGGTTGCACTAAATCCAATATTTTTTTTTCTTCCTTTCTTTCTTTTTGCCTTCTGCATGATTCCTCTCCTCCAGACCTCATTCCATTGCCCAGCCAACATCTCTCTGTCCTTCCATGAGTCCAACTTTGTCTTCCTCTCACCCTGCCCCTTGCCCCCTCCCTTCTATCTCTTTATTTCTCACTCTCTTTCCCTGTCCCAAGCCACTGCTGCCAATTTGTCCCTGCTTCCCCGACGCCAGGCGTGTACAAGTGCTGGGCCCACAAGCCTCCCCCCCCCAATGTCAGAATTGATGGGTGGGGGGAGGCTGTGAGCCTGGCGCTTGTACGCACCTCGCCTGACGTCAGGGAAGCAGGGAGAACAGAACACAATGGCAATGTGAGTCTTATTGCGTTCGACTCATGTTGCCTTTGCGATCTACTGATCGATCGCGATCGACCTTTTGGGCACCCCTGATGTATTATTACCTGTCTGTGGTACAGTTTGACCATGCTGCAAATGGTCATAAATAAAAGTGCTTCTCTCCATCAAGAATTAAGAAAAACTCAGAATTTCACTGCTAATATTTTTTTGCTTTGTCCTTTTCTTTGGCTAAATATACACGAATACTTTTAAAACTCGGTAAATAAATACATAATTATTTCTTATAATTTTGAAGAAATTCTGAGGGAGTAGAGCAATTCAGGCTTAAAACAGACTTGTAATATGTACATGTTCTTCCCTACTCAAAGAAAATATCTGCAAGTAATCAAAGGTGACAGGTCCCATAACTAATTACTATGTTGCTATCTAGACCAGTGGTTCCCAACCCTGTCCTGGAGGACCACCAGGCCAATCGAGCTTTCAGGCTAGCCCTAATGAATATGCATGAGAGAGATTTGCATATAATGGAAGTGACAGGCATGCAAATCTGCTCCATGCATATTCATTAGGGCTATCCTGAAAACCCGATTGGCCTGGTGGTCCTCCAGGACAGGGTTGGGAACCACTGGTCTAGACTACACTGTCATAAATTATCTTCAAAGCTGGTACTTTCTTGGCGGGGGGGGGGGGGGTTGTCCTCATTCCTCAAATAAGCCTTGCAAATAATTTACTATAATGAAATCCTCTAGACCAGGGGTGTCAAATATCGGTCCTCGAGGGCCGCAATCTAGTTGGGTTTTTAGGATTCCCCCAATGAATATGCTTGAGATCTATTAGCATACAATGAAGGCAGTGCATGCAAATAAATCTCATGCATATTCATTGGGGAAATCCTGAAAACCTGACTTGATTGTGGCCCTTGAGGACCGACATTTGAATCCCTGCTCTAGACCACAAAACAGATCTCTCCTGGCTCATTTTGGATCTCAGGTCCATAGTACCACTTTTTATCACTCAAGTTAAAATGGTTTATATTATATATAGGTACATTTTCTGTCCCTAGTTGGGCTCACAGGTCCATCATGACAGGTATTCAAATTAGACTATCTGAGTGCATTTCTGCTAGGACTTTTAATAATTATACTCGCAGCTGTAGCTGGCCTACAGGCTATAAGATTTTCATTGTTTCTGCTGATCATACTTCTGTTTGTTGAAAGGTTTCTGTTTTGTCTGTTATTGTTAGAAGCTAGTGGTGATTTGGTTCATTCCAGTACCTTTATTCAGATGATGAGTAAAGTGTTTTTGATTTTTGAAAGGGGCATTAGGTAGCAGTACTTGTGAACTGAACAAATCAGAGAGCAGCACTTGTGCATGCTTAACAGTAACTGCCTGGGTGCAGTGTACCCTGAAGAAATTGTAAAAATATCACAGCAGCAGCAGTTAGGTTCTACGTACTGATAGCCTGGATTTGGCACTAAGGCCCTGAAGCGGTGGTTACCGGCCACAAAACGATCGTCAGCCTGGCCTGTTGTGTTCAGTGGTTTTTACCATTAATCATTCTCTGCTATTTTTTGCTCCCTCCTGCTAACTTTAAACTTGCGTGAAGGTTTTTTGCCTATGATGCTTGGGTGGAAGAGTGTGGGTGCACCTCTCAGTTTGTCTGAGGCTTTTCTTTCACTTAAGTAATAATCTAGCTTTCTTGGCTTGGGTGGTGCTTTTAAGAACATAAGAAATGCCATCTCCGGATCAGACCTTCGGTCCATCAAGTCCGGCGATCCGCACACGCGGAGGCCCTGCCAGGTGTACACCTGTCGTAATTTATAGTCCACCATATCCTTACATGCCTCTCTTAAGGAGATATGCATCTAGTTTGCTCTTAAAGCCTAGGACGGTCGATTCCGCAATAATCTCATCTGGGAGGGCATTCCAGGTGATTTGGAGTGATATTTTTGGATTTTTGTATTACACTTCTCTCCGTTCCTCCCTGTTTTTTGTGGTTGTATACAGATTCCCTGAAGAAATTGTACACAATATTTACTCTTACTCCATTCAGTTTTCTCTCCACCCCTTTGCTTTTCCTGGTCCCTCTGACTCTCAGTAAGGCCTCTACCATGTACCTCCAAATGTACATAGCCCTACCTCTTTGCACACCAACCCCCAGATATATACATCTTTCTTCCCTTCATGCACATACTCCAGTCTCTCCTTTCTCCTCCTCACCACATATGCGTGCCCGTCATTTTTCCTCACACCACATATCTTAACAACTTTATAGATGCCCACTCCCCCCCCCCACACACACACCAGTGCATGCATACCTCTCAGAACCTGACTCAAGTGAGCAAACGTCCTCTAATAAGTTACCCCTGTGGCATCCTCCCCCTAGCCCATGTGCTCTTCACCTTGCCCAGAACGGTTGTGTTTCACGCCATTTCCTCACCCTCTGCCATGGTAGGCTGGATTGTTTATTTGAACTGTGGGACTGTACAGTGTCTGTATAGGAGGGATAGAGGAGAGCTGTCAATGCCCTTAACCTGCGCAGAGGTCTGTTCAATTTCTGGAATATGCAGTGTGCAGAATTCCCCCAGGAGTAGTAGTGTACCTCTTACTGGCATTGGATTTTGCTCCACTTTCTTTTTTTTTTTTTTTTTTTAGTTCAATATTTTTTATTGATTTTTTGAAAAAATATAGGAAACAGTTCAAGTACATGGTATCAAAATATAAAACAAAACATTTAGTATAACTAATATTCAGGTGCATTGTAGAATTGAATCGTTTTAAAAGATCTAAAGTACTAGGACTGTTCATGAAAAATTAGTAAAAGGAAAGATAAGAGGAAAGAGAAATTGAAGGAAGAGAAAGAAGAGGAAGAGGAAGAAGAAGAAGAAGAGAGGAGTGTCTATGAAATAGATTTAACATATGAGTCCAGGAATTTCCAGGGTGATTTACATTGAAGAAATTTTTTCACTGGTTGAATAAGAAAATATCTGACTTTGTGTGGAATAACAAAAAACCTCGTATTGCTCTCGACAAACTGAAAGCCTCTAAAATTAATGGGGGTCTGAATGTACCTGATTTGCTCCACTTTCTAATAAAAGTATTAGATGCATCTTTGAGTGTTGATTACTTATTTCTTCTGTTTTGGGGTGTGTTTTTTTTTTTTTATTCTTTAGGTCAGCAGATCCGAAAACTGATTAAAGATGGTCTGATCATCCGCAAACCAGTAACTGTTCACTCCCGTGCCCGCTGCAGGAAAAATACCTTGGCACGTAGAAAGGGCAGACACATGGGCATTGGTGAGCAGAGCCTGTTCTAGTGCTAGCTTTTTCCTCTCCCCCCCATGGAAGCGGCACATGTCTGCTCCCAAGTATATGTTAGCTGTTGAACCTACCTATCTTTCTTCACTTAGGTAAGAGGAAGGGTACAGCCAATGCTCGTATGCCCGAGAAGCTGGCCTGGATGAGGCGGATGAGAATCCTGCGTCGTCTGCTTCGCAGATACCGGGAGTCCAAAAAAATTGACCGTCACATGTAAGACATTAGAGTGTGTGATAGTAAAAGGGACAAATGAATAAAGCACAATCCTTAGGCTCTGTATATTGGATACCTCAGTTCAGTGAGCTGTCATGAGATAAAAGGAGTAGGGTGGTGGGGTAGATAGTCAACAAATGCACGCGTAGGTGCAAAGTCATCAAATGGTGTATTTCTTAAAAGCGAAACACTGGGACTTGACATGGAGATGTGTTTTTAGCGGGAGTTCCTGCTTCAGGAATTTGCTGTTAAGTAGACTAAATGCTAATGTCATTCTGTTGAGATCATTAGGAAGAAACATTATACTATATAACCTGGATAAAGGAGTAACTACTCATAGCACTTGATATGCTACATGATGGGGCTGGCTTCCCACCCCGATGTGGCAAAGTATAGCTGCAACAGACCTGTTTCTCTTTAAGTATTTACGCCTGGAAGAATTCTGCAGTGATGACATTGGGTCCCCCTCTCCCCCTCACTGGCTTAGACATGACTGTTTAGGTGAATTGCAGGGCTGTAGGGAAGCCCATGTTCACCTAAACAGTTATGTCTAAGCCAGCAGAAGAGGAAGACATGACATGATGAGCAGCTGTTCACTTCCTCTTCTGTCTTGTAATCTGTGGGTCAGGGGGAGAGAGCAGTTGATAGTGCTATGGATTGGGGGTGAAGGCAGAGCAAAGGTGAGGGTGTCGTGGATTTGGGGGGGGGGGGTGGCAGAGCACAGCAAAGGTGAGGATGCTGTGGATTAGGGGAGGGGGTTATTGTAGGCTGGGGAAGACTTTGGGGGAGAATTAAGGGTCTGCTGGGAGTGAAAGATGGAACTGGGGAGGCTAAAGCCTGAGAAGAGGAAAGGCAGAAAGGTGTTTCGGCCCTTAGAATCAGGAAAATCTGTATAAAAACATTGCAAATAACGCAGAATTCTTAAATATTCTGCATAGAATTTCCTTAGGAGTAAGTATGGTCATATGTTGGCTCAGGTGCTGAATATAGTCATCACTGTGGTGTGATGGAGCTCTGGCAATTGTACTGGATCCCATCAAAAGAATGGCAGGTAATAATGTTAGTAACTTTTTCTTTTTGTCCCAGGTATCACAGCCTGTATCTGAAAGTTAAAGGAAATGTCTTTAAAAACAAGCGCATTCTGATGGAGCACATCCATAAGCTAAAGGCAGACAAGGCCCGTAAGAAGTTGCTGGCGTAAGTATTGTGCATTTTCTCTACTGGACTCAGGGGGGATGGAGGTGTTGACATTGCAACCGTACAGGTTCTATACATAGCAAGGTATAGCCAAGAGGTATACACTAAGATCAGAATTATAACGTATGTTTCAACCAGTGGAATTAATTAAAACCTAAAGAAGCTCATCTGGTTTAATACCCATTATTAACATCTTAAGAACCAAGTGTTCTAATGTCTAAATTGAGTGATTAAAAATCACTTTCCATTATAGTGATGGCAGAGCCTTAAAATTGCACAAAGATCTTCTAACCCATGTTGAAACTGGAAAAAAAAGAGCAGAGATGATCAAGGATAGCAAGTTGACAAAGCAACAACTTTGTAATCAAAATCCAACATATGCATCATCAGAACAAGAACCTGGCATGCCATGTTTCAGCAATTCTGCCTGCATCAGGGTCCAACATTATCTCAGTATATGTATCTCATATCACTAATAAATCAGAGGATATGAAAATGGTCAAACATGAGTGATGTGCAGCGAGAGTTTGGATGCTAGCTCAAAACTACACATAAACCAATCTAGTCACATTAGAAACGCTGGGAAAAGAACACATTTTACCCCAGCCTGATGTAATTCTTGTCAGTTTATATGACATGATGACTTGTCTTAACTTTTGGGGCTATTCTTGATTATTTAGAGTATCTTAAATTTAACCTTTTTTTCTCCAAATGGAACCCACTCCAATGCATGTGAAAGCAAGGAATGTAAACTTATACCTAGATCTGAGTGTACTCAACCTTGTAGCAGTGTTCTGAACTAGCTTGAATTATGAGAGACACTTTTCAGAAGAGCAGTGAACATAATTAAGAAGCCTGAACTGGAAAGGGCTAACTCTTGAACCAGTGTCTTAAAATCCAAGGACCAGAAGAAAGAACTTGGGCTTCTTAACAAACTACATAAATATCTACGGATTTCACAGGGGGGCTTTAAAGTGAGTTAATCACCTTAAACTCTTACGGGTAGATAGCTAGCAATGAGGTCCCCCCCACAACACACACACACTGCTGGCTTTATACCTAGATATTCAATGCTGGGCCATGTCTGGGCTCTGGTATTTTATTTATTTGGATTTCTTGAATTTACTGGCTTACATGGCCAGATACAGCATGTGATGAACCACATAGACTCTTTGCAGTATCGATTATGCAGTAATTGTAGCTGGTTAATTGCTGACTCCACCCCTAGTACACTCACAAATTAGTTTTAGCTTATGCACTAACTTGGCATTTTCAGTAGTGCTATCCACTTAAATGCTGCTGACTATCTGGTTATGTTAAGTAGAATTTATAATCTGCGATCTCCCTTAGAATAAAGATCCAAAGTGGATCACAATCTACTACATTACTGATACAATTTCAATTTTGCCAATTAAACATAAGACAACATATCAGATATTTCCTGCATAAATAAGGTTTCAAATTAAGATGAAAACAAGTTTCAATTTATTTTAAATTCATAGGAAGAGAGGATCAAACCTGTACTTTTTGATTATACATTGAGCTATTCAACTTTTTATTCTAAACCCCAATACCAATGGACAGGTGATTTTTAAATGAACAGTAGCCATTTTGTGTGCATTTAAACCACTTTGAATATCGACCCCTTAATGACTAAACTTGTCCCTTGATATTCTGGCCCTGGTAAGTTATCCTTCTCAGTTAACATTCCACCCACTTCCATCTTCAGTTCATATCACATTTTATTGGCTTTTTCTCTCTCAAAATTCCAAGTTTTGTTCAGTCCATGGGAATTGAACTGGATACTGTCAGAACAGATGTTTATGTTCTGGTGTAGTGGCTGCTTCTAGGTAGCAAAGATCTGATAAATGATTTGATTGCATTGAGTTGGGGTTCTGGACACTGCACTTTCAAATCCTTCTAGAGGAAGGCAACTAAAATAGTTGATGGACTACATCATAAGGCATATGGGGACAGACATAAATATCTCAATATGTATACTTTGGAGGAAAGGTGGGAGATATTTAAATACCTATGTGGCATAAATATGCATGAGGCGAGTCTTTTATTTGAAAATGAGAGAATGAGAATGAGAATCTGGAATGAGAGAGCATAAGATGAAGTTAAAAGGTGATAGGCTTAGGAGTAAATGTAAGGAAATATTTTTTTACAGAAAGTGTGGTAGATGCGTGGAATATTCTCCCAGTAGAGATGGTGGAGACAGACTTGTATCTGAATTCAAGAAAGCATGGGGCAGGCACTTGGGTTCTCTTAGGGCAGACTGGATGGGCCATTTGGCCTTTATCTGCCTTCATTTGCATTTCTTGGTTCTATAATATTTTGGGGATTGCAGGTATTTGGTGTTCAAGTTGATGAATAATTTGTTTAATCCTGCAGTGACCAGGCTGAGGCTCGCAGGTCCAAGACCAAGGAGGCACGGAAGCGCCGTGAAGAACGCCTGCAGGCCAAGAAAGAGGAAATCATAAAGACCCTTTCCAAAGAGGAGGAAACTAAGAAATAACAGCTCTTGCTGTCTATATGTAGTATACTTATAATTGAGACTTAATAAAGAGAGATATACAGGCTCTAGCTTATGTCTCCCTTGTTTACTCTGCAGTTTGTTGCGAATCTGATACAGACCAGATAAGTGTGGGCTATGCTGTGTATCCTTTTTTATATTGGTAGGGGTTTTTACCTAGTGATTAAAAAACACACAGTACCCTATCTGTTTGCATACCACTGATGGGTGTGGAGTGTTGGTATGGTTGGGTATGTGCTCTGGTGGTTCTCTATCTGAAAATAACCAAACAATTTAGGAGAAAAACAAATGCAAATATTTTTAGCTTTTTGGTCAATAAACAACTCGGAGAAAAATCTCACTGTGTCTTAAACATTTCAATTCATCTTAATAAAATTTATGTGAAGTGCTTAGTGTGAAATACACCAGCCAGGCCATTAACCTGACCTATCCAATTAAGAACTTATCGTTCTCAGCTGTTTGAGATGAGCACTTTTTTAATTTATTTTTTCACTGCTGGTTCTTCTTTGGTGGTGTATTTCAACATCTTGCCCCTGGCTTTGGGTTGGTCAGGAGAGGGTTCAGGTGCAATGATGTTTTATTACACCGTTGCTGGCCTGGCTGGTGTATTTCACACTGAGCACTTCACATTAATTTTATTAAGATTTATTAAAATGTTTGACACAGTGAGATTTATCTCTGAGTTGTTCGTTGGTTCTCTATCTGCCCACTTAGCTGACCTGGTAGATCCTGCATGCATACAGAGGGGACCTAGCAGGACCATTTGGCCCAGGCCTTTGTTTGGAAAATAATTTTTAATATTTTTAACTGAATGTAAAATTTAATTCTGCTTGGTGGAATGTGTTCATTTTTTGTCATGTTTACAGTATTTTGATTTGATGTGCATATCCAGTAGTTCCAAATCCTGCTACTATTTTGTCACAAAGCCCATTGCATGAATACCATTCTGTTATACATGCATGTGTGTCTTTGCAACATGAGTCCATTAAATTGAATCTGGATGTGCTTCTCTGAAAGGCCCTGTGTGTGGGTGGACCTCTGGATAGAATATACTATTTTGTACATGCAGGCTATTAGATGAAAATTCTGCTGCTTTCTTAGGCTTTTTAGTGATCCCCTGGAAGTGGAACTGTCCAATAAGATCTCCAGGGCCACCACCTTTTGAAGTACACAGAGACCATTGTTTGCCTGTACTATTGGGGCAGGATTAAGGTATAGGCAAACTAGGCATACACCCAGAGCTCATATATGTTCTGGAGGGGCCTCTTAAAGATGTGATGTTCAATGGCTTCCTGGCAGAAAGAAGAGTGTGTGGATGAGGTAGGAACCAAAGCCATAGAAGTCTGTCTATTCACTCCTGTCTGCATTATCCTTCAAGTAACAGGAGGAACTGATGAGCAGAACTTTTTTTACCTGTACTATTTCCCCTGTTGGTTTTCCTCAGCTGTCAGACCCATATAAGGTCCCCCCCCCCCTATGTCTGAATTTTAAAATGTATTTGTATCAGTGTGTGTGGGGGAGGGGAGTACTAAAGATTTAGTCCTGACTTATGTGCTGTTAAACATTGCATAAAGTTGATCAACACAGTACTAACATAACATGGATTTCAGATCTGGTTCTAAAACTACACCCATTGCCTGGCTGGTGATCATGTAAGATTAGCAGAGTGAGGCAGTAGCTGGGGTGGAGAGGGGTGTCAGCCCCCGTTTTGCACAGTGGTTCCCAACCCTGACCTGGAGGACCACCAGGCCAGTTGGGATTTCAGGATAGCCCTAATGAATATGCATAAAGCAGATTTGCATGCCTGGCACCTCCTGGCAGATCTCTCATGTTTTCATTGGTTAAGATTTCTGTTTTTTTGGAGCAGACAGTAAATAGAATAACCAAATTATAATGTATCGTGTCTTCAGAACAAACTAACACTACATATAACCAATAAAACCCCACTCTCTGACGTTCACCCCTGAACTAAAAGAAAGCAAAACAAGCATCTGGTTCAAAGAGTAAAGCATACTAATAAGTTAACATGATCCCTTTAGTGCAATAGGAACATCAGTCTTGACCATTGAGTTTTAGCCGTCCTTGACTGCAAAGTGTGTAGAGAAGCCTCATTTACATATTATTCTCCACATCCCCTTTGGTCTGCTGGATCTCCTTGGACTTCCTCTTTTAATTATTGTTTGGGTTTTTTTTAACCGACTGTGAGGCTTTTTGTGCTGCATAGACCCTTGTTCCCACAAGACATCTCTAGCTGTAAGAAGACAAACTCAGGTTAGAGGTCTGTAGCCCTCAGGCACCTGCTTTGCTTGATTCCTCTGTGGCCAGGCTGCGGAGGCTCAGGGACTGTTCCCTTGGGAGAAAATTTGCCCTAGGTTTCATCCAGAGTGGGTTTGAACGCAGACTGGCTCCTATGGTGGTTTTGTTCCTGGATCAGGGCTGGCTGTGTTCCTCCCCTCCACTGTTGTGCAAGCTTTGGGGAGGGAGGGGGGTCTGAGGGTCCATTCTCATGAGGGGTCTGGATGGCAGTTCAAAGAAACAATCCATTTTAACGTCTTTAGGCTTGTCTGAAGCAAGTCTTATACCTCTGGTTAGAGATTAAGTGAATAGCAACTCCCAGCATAAGCATGGCACAGTAAGTAGGGCTGGTACAGCCTATGGGAAAAATTGGGGAGGAGAGGTTCTGTGAATTTTCTGAGGTTAGGGACAGTTCCCTCTATCTCTAAAAACTCCTTCCTGGTGTTTATTTTATATTGAGCTTCCACAGGCTATTTTAGGTTCCAGAATCGCTATCATGGTGACCAAGTTGGATTTTCTGATTTTCTTTTAAAGCTTCCATCTGCTTAAAACGGGTGTGGATGGATTCCTGGAGGCGTTACAATTTCAGTATGAATCTGAAGTGGCAGATGCCTGTCTGAAGGTAGTCTGTATTCCCCTAAGTCTTCCGAGGTGACTAGTAAATGCGGGATATCATGGAACCAACATTTAAAGGGGGAAATCCTTGAAAAAGCCTTTGGCGAAACATAGTCCTATGTCGGAGTATGTACCCCTAGCCAAGTTTATATAAAAAAATGAGTACTGTTTACATTATAAAGCACTATTAAGCACTTTCTGAATATAAAATGGACCAATGACGAGGCTGGTGCTTATAAACTGTGTGTGTCAAAACTTTATAGTATACACGAGCACTGCTGAGGTCTGAGAGAAAGTGATAGTTAAGGTATATGGTGGAAATTACGGCTCTTATAGTATGTCATTGTCTTCAGCTACTGGAGCCCATGGTGGCAATAATAGAGTGGTACCTTGGGAGAGTACATTTACCCCACAGACAGTTGCCCTGGATCTTCCTCTGTTTTGGACAGGCACAGCTTCAACTTGTGGTCGAAGCCACAGTCCATATCCTGGGTTCACGTTCCCATGTGAATGATTTTGATGATGGATGTTAGCCTGTGTGGCTGGGGACCCCATAAATCACTTAGAGTTGAGAGTGATATGCTGAGCCCTGGAGAGCGTTCCGAAAGGCAAGGCAGTCTGGGTTTAATCAGCCAATGCCACTGCGATATATTAATTGACAGGAGCCATCAGGAGTGTGCCATTGAGATTAGAAGCTCAACTACTGTTTCAATGAGTAGAGACCCATCTATTTTAGCTCTCAGCAGCCCATGCAGCAGGTATGGACAATGTAAAAGAGGACTTTGAGTTGATAGACAACTGGATTCCGATAAATGGTCTGTATCTCAGGAGGCCTTTGATGACATAGTGAAGCATTTGGGGGCACTCCATATTCGATTTTAATGGCATCAGCCAGCAACAGAAAGGCAGCTCTGTTCTTCAGTCGAAGATACAAGCCAGGAAGCGAAGGTCCGGACGCTCTGATTCAGCCTTGGCCTCAGGCAGAACTCGTATGTGTTCCCTCACTGGCCAATGATAGGAAGAATACGAAGAATAAGGTCCTGGGTCAGGTGATTCTGGTTACCCCATACTGGCAGCTGTGGTACACAGATCTAGTGGGCCTGGGTCTCAGACTCCTTTGTCATCAAGGCCAGGTGGTCCTAGAGTATCCAGACCATTATGGTCTTTACAGCATTGCTCTTAAGTGTGTGGAGCTAGCATGCAAAGGCTATTCTGACATGGTCATAGCCACTCTGCTGAGAGCGAAGAAGCAGTCTATTGAAACAGCTTATGCAAAAGCCTGGGAGTGTTTCCAGACATGGTGCAGTCAGATATGTGGACCCGACCAAGTCACCAATTCCACTGGTGTTAGCTTTTCTTCAGAAAGGTTTTTCAAAAAGTCCTTGCATTGGGCTCGCTCAAGTTTCAAGTTTATTTAAAATTTCTTATACCGCCCAATCAAACCTTCTAGGCAGTGTACAAAAACAAAACAATGTGCCAAATAAAATATAATTTACACAGAAACAGACCAGGGGAAATGACAATTTTTAAAGACATTGACGAACTGGAACAAAAGGAAGGAAGGGTTAGAATTACAAAGTGCAGACTGTGGATTGCTCCTGTCACATCAGGCATGTCCAGATTTTTAAAAGGTACCTTGCACCTTTGCCTGCCGCTGCGCCAGCCTTTTCTGACATGGAACCTTAATTTGGTCCTATGAGTGCTCCCTAGAGCTCTATATGAACCCCTGCAAGAGGCATCTCTGATAGACTTGATGGGTAAAACTCAGCCAGAAAGGTGTCAGAGTTACAGGCTGTGTCCTGCAAGGGAGCCTTTTCTCAGAATCTCAGACACTGTGTTTCAGTAAGAATAGTTCCTTTTCACTGAAGATAGTTTTGCTTTTTCATGTAAACCATGAAGTGCATCTCTTAGTCTTTCCGCCCTCTGAAGCAAGGAAGGAGGACAAGGTTCTGAAATCTCTGGATGTTCGGAGAGTTTTCTTCAGTACTTGGAAGTAACAAATGAGTTTTGACTTTCCAATTATCTCTGCATGCTCTTGGGGGCTGCACAGAAAGGTAGGCCAGCATCAAAGGTGACCATATCCAGTTCAGTACTTGGAAGTAACAAATGAGTTTTGACTTTCCAATTATCTCTGCATGCTCCTGGGGGCTGCACAGAAAGGTAGGCCGGCATCAAAGGTGACCATTTCCAGATGGATTTGGATGGTGATTGTTTTCCGCTCCTGATTATAAGCTGAAGAAATCTCCTGTGTCCTTGAATACACACTCCACAAGGGCCATTGTGCCATCCTAGGCGGATCAGTCTCTGAAGAAAATTGTAGGGCGGTCACGTGGTCCAGCCTTCATATTTTCACCAAATTTTATAGGGTGGATATTGCAGCCAGAGAGGATTCTGAGTTTGGTTCTGTTGTACTGGTAGCAAGCTTACCAGTCCCACCCTAAGATCCAGGGACTGCTCTGGTATGTTCTATTGGTCAACATTGATGTTTCTATTGTACTAGAAGGGAAGATTAGGTACTTGTCTTGGTAATCTTCTTTCTATTAGATGGGAACATCAGTCTTAACGCCCATCCTGTTAGTCGGTTATTCTGCTTTCTGTCTCAGTCATGCCTATATGGTCAGGCGTCTTTTACCTCCACTGTCTAGCACAGTCAGGGAGGAGAAGATTTAATGCTTGTAAAATAACAATTATAAGTACAGTGAGAGATTAGAGAAACTGGGCCTCTTCTCCCTTGAAAAGAGGAGACTGAGAGGGGACATGATCGAAACATTCAAGATAATGAAGGGAATAGACTTAGTAGATAAAGACAAGTTGTTCACTCTCTCCAAGGTAGAGAGAACAAGAGGGCACTGTCTAAAGTTAAAAGGGGATAAATTCCGTACAAATGTAAGGAAGTTCTTCACCCAGAGAGTGGTAAAAAACTGGAACGCTCTTCCGGAGGCTGTTATAGGGGAAAACACCCTCCAGGGATTCAAGACAAAGTTAGACAAGTTCCTGCTGAACCAAAACATATGCAGGTAAGGCTAGTCTCAGTTAGGGCGCTGGTCTTTGAACAGAGGGCTGCTGCCTGAGTGGACCACTGGTCTGACCCAGCAGCGGCAATTCTTATGTTCTTAACTGTTGATTCAGGTTGCACACAAGTAGGTGGCATGTTGGTTTCCACCTTGTTATGCATTAAAATGAGTTATGTGTATTTATGCATATTTTGTAGCATCTTTTATTGTGCAAAACTGATTGGTGTTGTGCTGGGGAGAATCCCCGTATCCCCTCTCTCTTGTTTGTGCACAGTCTGGGGCTGACTAGTGGCTTTGATACAGATTGAGAAGATCTAGCACAATCCAGAGAGGGGAAGTGGAGCAGAGGAACATTCCAAAAGAGGCTCTCTAGTCTACACACTGCTGTTGATTAAGACTGATGTTCATCTTAAGAACATAAGAATTGCCACTGCTGGGTCAGACCAGTGGTCCATCCTGCCCAGCAGTCCGCTCACACGGAGGCCCCCAGGTCAAAGACCAGTGCCCTAACTGAGACCAGCCCTACCTGCATGGTTCAGCAGGAACTTGTCTAACTTTGTCTTGAATCCCTGGAGGGTGTTTTCCCCTATAACAGCCTCTGGAAGAGCGTTCCAGTTTTCCACTACTATCTAGGTGAAGAAGAACTTCCTTACGTTTGTACGGAATCCCCTTTCAACTTTAGAGAGTGCCCTCTCGTTCTCCCTACCCTGGAGAGGGTGAACAACCTGTCTTTTTCTACTAAGTCTATTCCCTTCAGTATCTTGAATGTTTCGATCTTGTCCCCTCTCAGTCTCATCTTGGAGGCCCAGTTTCTCTAATCTCTTGCTGTACGGCAACTCCTCCAGCCCCTTAACCATTTTAGTCACTCTTCTCTGGACTCTTTCGAGTAGTACCGTGTTCTTCATGCACAGTGACCAGTACTGGATGCAGTACTCCAGGTGAGGGCGCACCATGGCCCGGTATAGCGGCATGATAACCTCCGATCAGTTCGTGATCCCCTTCTTTATCATTCCTAGCATTCTGTTTGCCCTTTTTGCCACCGCAGCGCATTGTGCAGACAGCTTCATCGACTTGTCGATCAGAACTCCCAAGTCTCTTTCCTGGGAGGTCTCTTCAAGTACCGCCCCAGACATCCTGTATTCGTGCATGAGATTTACTCCATAAGCCAGAGAACACCAAACCCCAACACCCCCCTTAAGAACATATGTCAGGCAAGGAGAAAGGAGCACTTGGTTCCTTATAACATTCCCCCCCCCCAATCCCTAATAGCCACACTCTCCAATCAATCCACCTAAATTCAACCAACCTGAATTCCCCCCTCAAAAAAATCCCTTCCAAAGCCCGCTTCAACCCACGCTTCTTTGCAGGCTACTGCCATTAGCAATTCCTGAACTAGAAGGGCAAAAAGGGATAAATGTTAGTGTTTCTAAAGAGCTATGATAAAAATAAATGTGTTACAAGAACGGCGTATAAGATTTCTTTTAAATCTGAATGACTGACCTGGGTTCATATATCTGGAGGAATAGGTTGACAGCCAGGGTTCAAATCTTAGTGTTACCTTCAGCAGATCATTTAGGGCCCCTTTTACAAAACCGTGGTAGTGATGCTGTTGCAAGAAATGCACTGAAGCCCATTCAATTTACCACGGCAGCATCACTACTGTGGCTTTGTAAATGGGCCCTTAATCCTTCATCGTCTGAGGTACAAAATTAGATTGTAAACCCTTACAGGACAGGGAGATACATACTACACTTACACATGGCCCCTAGAGCTACTACAAAAAAAAGGCAGGAGCTAAATTATAATAAATAAAGGAAGGCACAACCAGCAGTTTTTAGCTGCATGAATGAATAATGCAAGAGGAAAACATGGATTTCTGTACAGTACTTTGTCTTAAAGTATTGCTAAGTTTCAAATGCAGTTAGATTGAGCAAATACTGTGCTGAAGATTGTTCTCACCTTAAAAGCATACATTGTGCCACAAATAAAGATCATATTTTGAAATCTGCCAGCAAGAGGGGTTAAGATTTTTTTCAGATGTATTCTACTATTCTGTGATAAATAAAGACTAAAGCTAGTTATTGAATTGTTTTATCTAGTAGCGCAGTGATTATATTGGGTTCTACATTAGCAACTGAGAGAGCAAGGCAATGATACTGAGCTCTTTCCATATTGTATTTGGTATAAAATTTTACCATCAGTTTCTTAAATAGTTGATATCTACAAAATCACCGGCCTCTGGAACGACCGCTGCGGAACCTGGACTCCCTCCAACTATTCCGAAAACAACTGAAAACCTGGCTTTTCTCTAGCATATAATAATCTCTTCTCCTGATTACATCCCCTCTTTTTATGCTTTGTAAACTCTTTCTCTTCTCTCTTCCCATATTTTTTAAACTCTGTAAACCGTGTCGAGCTCCACTTCAGTGGAGAAGATGCGGTATATAAACCTAAGGCTTAGTTTAGTTTAGAGAAGGCTGCGGCAGTTCAGAATGCTGCACGGTTTGCTGTGAATCACACAGAAGTGGTCAATGTACTCACTAGACTAGTGATTCCCAAATATGTCTTGAGAGATCTCCAGCTACCCTGTTTCCTTGAAAATAAGCCTTAGCATGATTTTTGGGGTAGGTTCTAATAAAAGCCCTACCCCAAAAAAGAAGCCCTAGTTATGATCCCTCCCTCCCATCCCTTTGTGCACTAGAACATCACCGACTGCCTTACATACCTCCGAAGCCTCAAAACCGGTGGCAGCACTCTTAATAGGCTGCTTTGTGGCCTTCCCTCTGCCACATCACTGATGATGTCATCAGTGATGTTGGTGGTATTCCGGTGCACAAAGGGATGGGAGGGAGGGATTGGTATAACACGGTGGGAGGGTCGGTGGTGTTCAGGTGCACAGAGGGATGGGAGCGATAGGTATAACATAGCATATGTCAAGGGTAGATACCATGTTTCCCCGAAAATAAGCTCTAGTGCGCTTTTTGGAGCACAAATTAATATAAGATCCTGTCTTATTTTGGGAAAAAATGGTAGTAAGGTTTTCAAGATATCCAGTGTTGTTCAAAGTACTTAAGAGTAAAAATACGAGTATTTGTATTTTTTAATACTTAAAGTAAAAGTAAAAAAGTTATTGCCTAATACTTTCTGAGTAAAAAGTAGAAGTATCATAGTTAACAGTTTTATCCCAACAACTTTATTTTTCTACAATTAATCCACTTTGCTTTTAGTAAAACTAAATTTTGAAAATGACTGTCATTATGCAAGTGTTCATGCGAGTCATTATTAAACCAGCACAGCTGAATAGTGGTAGAAAATGGATTGCTTAATCTAATTAAAAAGTTCCTTCAAATCAGGCCAGGCTGTAATATTACTGATGGTGATCAATGGAGCCTCTATGAAATACTTGATTTCCTTATAGTGAAAAATACTTTTATAATTTATTCAATTTTCTATACCATTCTTCCCAGGAAGCTCAGAACGAATTACATGAATTTATTCAGAAATTCAAGCATTTTTCCCTCTCTGTTCCAGTGGGCTCACAAGCAGTGTGGATTTAAACCCACAACCTCAGGGTGCTGTAGCTTTAACCACTATGCCACACACATCATCACCATTGTCATCACTGTGGTCTAATTTATCACTTGCATCTTCATCTTTGTTATCATCATACTGGCCAGTTACCAAGAAGACTTTTAGAAAGTTGAAATCATTGTCTCTTGTTCTAAGTTTTTTTCTGAATATCTTCGAGAACTGATGCAAGAATGTCAAATATGTGAGAACCCTTCAGTCTTGGGGCCAAACAAGCAGTCACCCTAATGTAAAATTTTCCATCAGATGACCAGAAGTTTGCCTGCCTCTGCTTCAAAGTACTATACGGCCTTACCCCCAAGTACATAACCGACCTTTGCTCCTTTTCTAATAAACACAAGAGAAACACACACTCAAAATTCATTTCCCCTCCAGTTAGAGGTTGCAAAATGAAAAAACACCAGGAACACCTTCTCTCCCTCCAAGCAAAGACTTATGGGTCAAAGACTTAGACTAAGAGACAAGGGAAGAGCCAGGGAGGAGCGTATCCAGAGGACGAACGAGTGGCTACATGAATGGTGCAGGGACATGAACTTCGGCTTCCTGGACCATGGAGAGGCACTAAAGGGACTGCAGGGACCAGATGGACTCCACCTGACAAGGAGAGGCAAGAACGTCTTCGGACATCGACTAGCCCACCTCCTCCGAAGGGCTTTAAACTAGGTAAGTTGGGGGAGGGTACCCACTCATGTACTAGCGCAGTAAGTAATTTTCCAGGAGAGGTGAATCGACACTCCATTTCTGAAACCGAGGTAAGGTCACACAGTAAAAACAATCATACAAAAGCCACTCAAACTCAGGCGGGAAATTCTACACAGGGTCTTAGCAAACATAAAGTATGGAGGGCTATGTATGTTAATGCACACAGCTTAGGCAATAAAATTCTAGAATTAGAGACAGAGATAACGAACGCCGACCTCGATGTAATAGCGATATCTGAGACTTGGTTCACAGACTCACATGGGTGGGACATGGCTATACCAGGATACAACTTACTTCGTCGGGACAGAGAGGGAAGGATAGGGGGTGGGGTAGCACTATACACTAGAGATAACATCAAAGTCACCAGAATCACAGATGTCAACTACACCGGGGAATCACTCTGGGTGAACCTGGCCAGAGGAAACGAAAAATGCTTGTATCTGGGTGTAGTATACAGGCCCCCAAAACAGCAGGAAGACAGGGATATGGAACTAATCAAAGACATTGAGAACATCACTTTACGCGGGGACACGGTTCTGCTAGGGGACTTCAATATGCCCGATGCTGATTGGAAGACACTTTCCGCTACTACCAGCGGCAGCAGAAGGCTTTTAACCTCCATAAAAGGGGCGCGACTCAAACAAATGGTGCTGGAGCCCACCAGAGATCAGGCGACACTGGACCTGATACTCACCAACGGAGAAAGCGTTTCAGAAGTTTCGGTAGGCGATACACTAGCCTCCAGCGACCACAACATGGTATGGTTCATCATCAAGATAGGCTTCACTAGATCAAACACAGCAACAAAGGTCCTCGACTTTCGGGGCACTGACTTTAAACGCATGGGAGACTTCGTCCATCAGGCGCTACAAAACCAAGCTGAAACCAATAATGTAGAGGCTATGTGGTCAATCCTGAAATGCACCTTGCATGAGGCAACAAACCGCTATATAAAAACAGTAAGCAAACGACGGAGAAAGAACAAGCCCCAGTGGTTCTCTGCAGAGATCTCGGATCTTGTCAAGGAAAAAAAAAAAAGCTTTTATTTCCTACAAGCATACAGGAAACAGGGTGACAAAAGAAGATTATCTGACCAGGTCTAAAGCAGTCAAAGCGGCAGTCAGAGAGGCCAAGATTCAAACAGAAGAACAACTAGCGAAAAACATTAAAAAAGGGGATAAATCCTTCTTCAGATACATTAGCGACAGGAAACGAAACACAGATGGGATAGTACGTCTCAGGAAAACAGATGGGACCTATGCAGAAACGGATTCTGATAAAGCCAAACTACTAAATGAATACTTTTGCTCGGTCTTTACTTGTGAGGCGCCGGGGACCGGTCCACAACTGCAGGCAAGGCAAACCTTGGAAGACCCGTTTCAAAACTTCAAGTTTACACCCAGCAGCGTCCATGGTGAACTATCAAAACTCAAGGTGAACAAAGCCATGGGACCGGACAATCTACACCCCAGGATTCTTAGGGAGTTGTGTGATGTCCTGGCGGAACCGCTATCCGTGCTGTTCAATCTTTCCCTAAGTACCGGAAAAGTCCCCATGGACTGGAAAACAGCTAACGTCATTCCATTGCACAAGAAAGGTTGCAGAATGGAGGCTGCGAATTACAGACCGGTCAGTCTCACCTCAATAGTGAGCAAACTCATGGAAAGACTTATTAAACAAGAATTAGATACGATCCTGACCGAGGAGAATCTACAGGATCCCCAGCAGCACGGATTCACAAAGGGAAGGTCCTGTCAATCCAATCTGATCAGCTTCTTTGACTGGGTTACAAGGAAACTGGATATGGGGAAGTCTCTAGACGTCGTGTACTTGGACTTCAGCAAAGCTTTTGATAGCATCCCGCACCGCAGATTGTTGAGCAAGATGACTTCGATGGGATTGGGAGTGATATTGACGACATGGGTCAATGACTGGTTAAGCGGTAGAATCCAGAGGGTGGTGGTTAATGGTACTCCCTCCAATACATCGGAGGTGACCAGTGGAGTGCCACAGGGATCGGTCTTGGGACCGATCCTTTTCAAAATATACATAAGAGACCTGACTCAAGGGCTTCAAGGTAAAATAACACTATTCGCCGACGACGCCAAACTATGCAACATAGTAGATAACAGCACCTTACCCGACAGTATGGAGCAAGACCTGCTCTTATTGGAACATTGGTCCTCGACTTGGCAGCTGGGCTTTAATGCCAAAAAATGTAAGGTCATGCACCTTGGCAGCAAAAACCCATGCAGAACTTACACTCTGAATGGTGAGACCTTAGCTAGGACTAGGGAAGAACGTGATTTGGGAGTAATCATTAGTGCAGATATGAAAACTGCCAAGCAGGTGGAGAAAGCTGCATCCAAGTCTAGACAAATGGTGGGATGCATCCGTAGAGGTTTCGTCAGCCGGAGGCCCGAAGTCATAATGCCCCTGTACAGATCCATGGTGAGACCTCATCTTGAATATTGTGTTCAATTCTGGAGACCACATTATCAAAAAGATGTGCGGAGAATCGAGTCGGTTCAGCGAATTACCACCAGGATGGTCTCGGGACTCAAGAACCTCCCATATGAGGAAAGACTGAATAAACTGCAACTATACTCGCTCGAGGAACGTAGAGAGAGGGGGGACATGATTGAGACTTTTAAATATATCACGGGCCGCATCGAGGTGGAAGATGATATCTTCTTTCTTAAAGGACCTTCAACCACAAGAGGTCATCCGCTGAAAATCAAAGGTGGGCAATTTCATGGCGACACCAGGAAGTATTTCTTCACTGAAAGGGTAGTCGATCATTGGAATGAACTTCCATTGCAGGTGATTAATGCCAGCAGCGTGCTCGATTTCAAAAAGAAATGGGATAGGTATGTGGGATCTCTAGCCGGGTGAAGTCTGGGGGTGGGTCATTAGCGTGGGCAGACTTGATGGGCTACAGCCCTTTTCTGCCGTCATATTCTATGTTTCTATGTAACCGCTCTTGCCCACTACTTACGGGGAATTTAGGAAACGCCTAAAAACATACCTATTCCAGAAATACCTAAACAATTGACCTGTTCTCCCCCATCAATTCTCCCCCTGATTTTGCATCACTGTGATATATATAATCTGTTATCTTCATCTAATCGCAATTTTACGTTGCTTAAAATGTACATCTTATATTTTGATCAGCAAATTGTATTCTATACTATTGCCTTCTTAAGGTCTCTGCTCTCTTTATTCCCTCTGAATATCTGCAAATTGTTTTTCACTGAATGTCCAGCATCCTTGACTGTAAACCGCGGAGAAGTCGCAAGATTGTGACGGTATAGAAGAATATTTAAAAAAAAAAAAAAAAAAAGAAGTCTGTTGTGGTTGAGGGGGAATAAGGGGATGGGGACTTGATATACTGCTTTTACTGTGTGGTTTACTTAAAGTGGTTTACATGGAGCAATGAAGTGCTAAGTGACTTGCCCAGAGTCACAAGGTGTTGCAGTGGGAATCAAGTGCTACAACCTCAGAGTGCTTGGGCAGCTGATCTAACCACTCGGCCACTCCTCCACTCTGTTCACCAAGAAATGCTACCAGCTTCAGCTTTTCTCTCTGCTTTAAAGTGACCTAGTTCATCACTGTTTTGTTTGGCTAGAGACCAGAAACCAAAGGCAACTCCACTGTTTTCATAGGCTATTTTCACTGTACAGCAAAATTTAAGATACAATGATCCATTGTTTGTGTGATGAGGTTTGCAATAGAGAATGACACGGTGACAAAATTCATCACCGTTCCCGTCCCCGCGGATAACCGCGGGAAACCATCTTCATGTCATTCTTTAAGGAGAGAGGGAAGAATCAAAGTATAATTGGGCACAACCACTGACCCACAAGCTTTGCTTTGAAGAATGCTGGTGTAGAAGGACCGAGGTTGAAATAGACACTAGAAAATGACATGGGATTATTTCCCGCGGTTATCTGCGGGGACGGGAACGGTGATGAATTTTGTCACCGTGTCATTCTCTAGTTTGCAACAAAATCCTGTTTCAGGTTATGCTGTTTGATTTGGTTTACGGAGGAGTCATTTCGTCTTTTTTTCTGCTTTTACTTTTAACTGCAAGCATCAGATGTAAGTAGGTAAAACTGATGAAAATTTGTGAAATTATTACTTCAAGTACAGTAACTAGTTACATTTACTTACTGTACAACACTGAGGATATCAATACTGAACATGCAAAAGAAAAACATGCTTGCAATCTGTCTCATAAAATATTTATTGCAGATATCCTAAAAACCCAAATGGCTAGAGGTCTTCTGGTGCAGGTTGTGATCCATTGATCTAATGGGTTTCAATAAAGTACCAGAAAAATTTCCATAGAAAGAGAAGGGGGCCATGGTGTGAAGTAGAGAATGTAAAGAAATAAGAGAAAATTGAGCAGTTGGTGAATCCCCAGAAGATTTCCAGAAGTCAAACCAGTGGTAGTGCCATAAATGGAACACTAGTTGGGGGGGGGGGGGGGGGAGAAAAAAGAAAGGGTTTCTCAGTTGTAGCTCAAAAGCAAGTACAGTAGGTACTTTCCTGTCTCTAGAAGACTTACAGTGATTCACCAGCTTATTCTGGGAGAATCTCAGCTAATCAGGTTTTCAGGATAGCCATAATGAATAGTTATGAGAGAAATGCATTTAATGTCTTGAATAGCTTGTAAGATCTCAAAAAGAATCCTCTATCTCTTGCAGTGTAGTTACAGAGCTGCCAAGTCACCCATTTCCAAAAGGGGAAACTTTTCGGCCAATCCTAGTTTAAAAGTTACATCACAACGCATTGTGGGATTTGTAGTCCTTGATTCTACCCAATGAACTCAGTGCTGCAGATCCCATAAGAAGACAAAATAAGGTTGTCAGAAGTAAAGTCTCCCTCCTGGAACTAGGCAATTTGGCAGCTCTGCAGCTATAGAACTGTTCAGTCAGTAATCTTCCTGAAGAAATATTGTCCTTGCTAAAGAAAGGTCTGGGAAAAACTTAGGTATGGTTGGTATCACATATACTGTATTTAAGAGGGTCATTATGTACTTAGCCAGCTAGCAGCACAGCACAAAGTGGCAGGAATTAGTAATTAATGCCGGCAGAAACTAGTTGGTCAAATTTGTTGGAAATTAACTGGCTGTTCTGTCCTCTTATTTCCTTCCTGAAGGAGACTGGAGTTCAGAACAAGGTGTCCTATTCACAAAGCTATTCATTAATTTCTTCCAAAATTTTATATTTTTTTTTTTTTTGCGATTTGGTAAATGAGCAGAGTTGATTTTAGTTGAGCTCGCAGAGGATTAAACCCCTCTTCTGAGCTCAATCCTGCTCCTCGGGTTAACTTTTTTGTCTATGGCATGAAAATGAACCTAGCCTCCAGTATACCTTGACACTAGGAGAGATCTCAATGGTGCAGAGTGACCAGTTACTAATTCTAGCTCTGCCGTGTACATTTTGAATGATGTGTGCTGCTGCTGAACTACAATTAATGAAAGACCATGCCTGGCCAGTGGATATTGTTCAGGTGGGAGTGATCGTGTTCTGTGCACTGCACAGCCCCTGGAGTGCACGAAAGAGAAACCTCCAGTGCCCAAGCACCCCACCACTTCCGGTAGCTGGGACCTATTCCCTGTAGTTCTGCTGTTTCCCGCCAGAGGGCGGGAGCTCCCTACAAGTGTACCGTATCTCCTCATATCTTTAAACTTGATGAAAGGATTTGCGACACGTGCAGAGTCGCAAATCAGGTGCAATCGGGTCTTTGACTTTTAGCCTGATGTAAAAGCTGCTGGTTGAGCCTCTCTCAACACCCTAAACTGAATGCACTGCAGCTGGTGGGGACTTAATAAAAGCAGCAAGCAATGTCTAGGCTTAGAGGGTGGGGTGAGGGAGGCATAGCAGGTGGCTGGCATGGCAAAGCTTGAGGGTGATGGGCCGATCCCTGTCCCAAAAGGCTTCCCCTGTACCTTAGGAGGATGCAGAGTTTCGTTCTCTCGAGCCTGGAAACTGCAGGAGCACTTGTGGGCTCACACCGGGCAGGTGAGTGAGGATTAGAGTGGAAGCGTGACCTAGTGGTTAGTGCAGTGGCCTGAGAATGTGGGGAACTGTGTTTGGTTCCCACTGCAGTTCCCCGTGACTCTGGCTAAGTCATTTCTCCCTGGTCCAAATTAAGTTGCCAGAGGATGTGGTAAGAGCAGATAGGTAGCTGGTTTTAAGACAGGTTTGTACAATTTTCTGGATCGGTAGCATGGAATATTGGGTTTTGGCCAGGTACTAATGAGCTGGATTGGTCATCGTGAGATGGACCATTGGGCTGACCCAGCTGTTCTTATGTTCTTAAGTACTTTTTATGTAATATATGAATGACCTTGACTGTAACCACAGAAAGGTGGCCTGTGAAGTCCTATCCTCTTTCTGTTTGTGCAGTTTTGTAGATCCCAGGGAGGAGGAATAAGATGAGGGCAGTTACTTGGAAGATAACTTTCCCTGGTTGAGGTTGTAATAGGGATGGGAGGGGGACTTAGCTTGGAGATAGTGTTGTAATAACCTTGGCTTTTATTTTCTTCTGCTAATGTTTTTGAGGAGGGTGGAACTTGTTATAAATTTCCCCAATTTGTTGATTAGATGTAATACAGGTAGTAGGACAAATAGAAATTAAAAAAAGCATTCACTTCCCCAATTGTTGAAGGTTTGAAGAGTAGACAAACGTCTCTTAAACAATGGAGTTGGCTCACAGGATTGAGCCAACTCCAGGATCTGTTGCTTCTTTCTGCTAATGGATGTATAACTTTTAAGCCTTCCAGGAAAACCAAGCTATGGTTTCTTTATCGTTTTGGAGAGATTGTAACCTATCCTAAATGTAGACTGAATGGACTTTGCTATAGCAGTGACGTATGTAGTTTTTCTGAAAAAGATGGAGCTGAGTTAGGGGGGGGGGGGGGTAGAAACCAGTTCTCCAGTTTTCTTCGTTTTATAACATTTCTGTCATTTTAAATTTCGCCAGAATTCTATTGTTTAACGGTTTCCCCTTATGCATTTATTCTTTGGTCTTCTCTCTTCTATCTACCAAAAAATTTAATTCAATGCTGTCTTGTTAAAATGTTTATTTCTATTCCCTCTTCTATCTTTATTTTAATTAATTTATTAATCTCCAGGTACTTTAGTTAGATTGTGAGCCTTCGGGACAGAAAGGGAATTTTTTTAAGTACCTTTATTATTTTCATATTTTTAATTTTAATGTATATTTTCTGTAAACCGCTTAGAACTTAACGGATGTAGCGGTATATAAGAAATAAATTGCATTACATTACGTTACATAACAATGCACCAGCATGCAGGAAGTACCAGTACTTTATTACCACGTTTCTGTTGACCCTGGGTAGCTTTGAGGCATGGCTTGGAGAGGAGTGCCAGATGGTTTTGTTTTCTCTTATAGAAGCCATTAACTTGTGACCAGGAAGGCTGCAATGGGTGTTTTTCCCGCCGCTCTCATCTACGGCGACACAAGCTGCAGCACTCTGGAGAAAAGCCCTACAGGTGAGCAGTGTTGGGAAAGATGGGTCTTGTATGTGGGATAGCAAGGTGGCTCCCACCGAAGTTTCTTTGGCATAAATTCTCCGAAATTTCTCATCACAAACTCGGTACTTGTGTGTACTCTTCTGCCAGGTGCTCATTTACCAACTGTGAGGCTTCCTTTGTGACACGGGTGCACTTAAAGAGGCACATCAGCTATTCACATGGAGAAAACAAGCCACTGAAGGTGAGGTTGGGGCAAGAGGGAAGTCTTCTGTTTGATTAGTGATGAAACGAGATGTGGTGTGTCGTCTTGGTGTGTATAAAATGGTTGTCTTTCCTGTGATTAGTGTGACCTACCGGACTGTGATCAGGCATTTCGGAAAAAGGCAGCTCTGAAAAATCACCTGATGGAGCACGGCCGAGCAGTGTTTCTGTAAGTAATGATTTGCTTTTGTAAGTGGCGTAGGGGTGACTTGACCATTAGACACGTGGTCATCCAGGTTAACGCTTATAAGGAACTTGCCCAAGGTCCCAAGGAGCAGCGTGATTTTATGTTGAATCAATTTTTATTATCAAAATATACAAAAACACAAACCAACAAACACGAATCACAATTACAAAGAATAATCAGATACAAGAGATCGGATTCAACACCCCTCCCACCCCACCCCCACCCCAAACCCCCTGATCTGACAAATAGCAGAACCCTAGTGCAGTAGGCTTGGACTCAGATAACCCACTGCCAGCGAGAAAAGTTAAACTCCAACACTGAGAAGAGAGAGGAAAAAAAAAAAAAAAAAAAAAAAAAAAAAAAAAAAAAAAGGGGGGGGGGGGGGGGGGGGGGGGGGAAAAGAAATAGAAGGTGCCCTGGTGCCCTCACAAAAATACAACAAGCTCGGGGCCCAGAGAGAATTACAATAAATTCAGGATGTCACTTCGAGCACGTGGTGCTAATGAAAAAAGATAAGAATCCCAGATCCGCAGAAATTGGCGTTTTCTTCGCAGGCTAAAAGACGCATCCTTCCGCTCCAACAGCAGCAGAGCATGCAAACGATTCCTCCAAGCCCAAAAGGAGGGCAAGGTATCTCCAATCCAAACAGCCAGAATCACCTTCTTCCCCAGGACACCCACCCGTCTCATAAACTGCCGTTGACCCGAATCAGACAAACAAAAGGCCTCATATTTATCCAGCAGGAGACCAGCAGCAGAAAGGGGGAGTGCTTTACCAAAAATGCGCTCCACATAAGATAAAACCCGTCTCCAGAAGAGTTTAATTTTCACACAGGACCAAAAGGCATGAATAAACGAGTGGGGTTGCTGGAGACCGCAGCGTGATTTTAAATCCACAACCTCAGGGTACTGAAGCTGTAGTCTTAACCATTGCACCACATTCTGTGACTGTAAACTAGTATTTGGCCTAGTTCAAGCATAGGCAGTATAACTTTTTTTTTTTTTTTGGGGGGGGGGGCAAAAGCTCTGCCCCAAACCCAACTCCCCATAATAGTACTAGTTGTAAACTAATTTCTTCCTGAACAGTGCAAAATATAGACAGCAGATGTAAATTCTCAAAAACTGAAATCACCAAATTGAAAATAAAATCATTTTCCTTACCTTTTGTTGTCTGTGTGGTTTTTGTTTGTTTTTTTTTTAATTTTTCTAACCATCTTTTCCCAGTCTCTGGCTGTACTATATTGTCTGTGCTTTTAACTATATCGAGGGCTGCCTGTATCCATTTGCTGTTTTTCTCTCCTTCACTTTCTGCCCTACATCCAACTTTGGTTTTTAACATTCCACTTTCTTCCATTTTTTTCTGAATTTCTTCTCAATCTACTTTTCCCAGATTTTCCCTTCCCTTCTATCCATGTGTACCATCTCACCCCATTTTCTTCTCCCCTATTCCCATCTATCCAGAAGAAGCATTTTATGTCTTCTCTTCTCTGCCACACCAATTGCTGTGCACCATTTCATCCCTCTTTATCTCTCCTGTGGTCTGGCATCTTTCTCCTCTCGTTCCCGACCTTCCCCCCCCACCAAAAATAAACATCTCTCAGCTGGCCAGCCTCCCACTGTGGGTTAGCCCCAGAAGTGTTTTTCTGCTGCACTTTGCAGCATCCCGCAGAAAGAACACGTCCGGGGCAGGCTGACAGAGGGAGGCTGGCTTTGTTGCGCTGCCAGATTTTAAATTACACATGCAAGGAGGTGGGGGGAATTGGGAGAGCCATACTTCAGATTGCCAAATTTCAAATTTTGGGGAGGCCTTGGAAGGCCAAGGCCCCCATGTCCTCCCCCATCCCAACACTTATCAGTTCAGGTGTATGTGTCGCATTTACTTGTCACTTGTACGGAAAGAGCCCTTTTTGAACTTACTGCATAAACTAATTACTGTATTTTTTGCTGTAAGACACCCCCCCCCCAAAAAAAAAAAAAGTGGGTGGAAATAGGGGTGCATCTTATAGAGAGAATACTAACTAACCCTCCTCCCCTACCTTAATTTCTCCAGTGGTCCAGCGCTGTAGGGCAGGAGCTTTCAGCCTCCTGCCCTTCCATCTGGCTTTCTCCCCAGCGGCATGCAGTCGGAATGGCAAGAAGGCAGGCTCAGTTTTTTTGCTTCCTGCCTTGCTGCTCCGTGAATAAGGGTCCAGCCCTATAGCCTCCTGTCCTTCTCTCCTTTCTATCCCCCCCCCCCCCCCGAGCAGCAAGCAGGCAGGTGCGAGTGTTTTGCTTCCTGCCTTGTCCCGCGCCACCCTGTGAATGGCTGTCCCAGTTCTCGTGACAGCCATTCACAGAGCGGCACAGGACAAGGCAGGAAGGGAAAAACTCGCACCTGCCTGCTTTCCGCTCTGCTGGTGGTGTTCGGGGGGGAGAAAGAGAAGGACAGGAGGCTGTAGGGCTGGACCACCATTCACGGAGCAGCAAGGCAGGAAGCAAAAAACTTGTGCCTGCCGTGGGGGAGAAAGCCGGATGGAAGGGCAGGAGGCTGAAAGCTTCTGCCCTACAGCGCTGGACTGCCAGAGGAATTAAGGTAGGGGGTCCTTGCCTGCCTCGGGTTGGGGGGCCCTAATGGGGGGGGGGCTGCCTGCCCTCCCACTAGGCCTGCCTGTCTTGGCCTGCCCTGTCCCGGCCTACACCTAGACCACCAGAGGGGGACAGGGTGCAGAGCCTGGCAGGGAGAATTTGGTTCAGAATGTGTGGGTTGGTGGGGGTTCTTGTTTTCCTCCTCTAAATCTTGGGTGTGTCTTATCGAGTGAAAAATACGGTACCTTCCTGTATGAAAGATAAACTAAGCATACCAGGTCATCAACCTAAGGAAGCTCGACTTAGTTTACAATAAATAAAAACTAAAGAACATAAAAACAAAGGTTTCAAAATAAATTAGTTTTCAAATAGAAAAGTTTTTAGAAATTTATGGAAAGATTGGGAATGGAACTGGGGCTGCTCAGAATTAAGGGGAGTTCATTCCATAATGAGTTTAAAAGCCAAAAATTGACTGAAGATCTTAATGCCTTTAATTCCTTTTCTAGAAGGAAGGGAGAGTTTGAATTGTTGGATGCCTCTTGCACAGGAAAATCTCTAAGCATTCTATAATAAGGGAATGGGGGGAATAAAAATGCCATATAAAATTTTGAAAGATGCGAGCACATTTGAATTTAATTCTAAGATAAACCGGGAGCCAGTGATGACTTGGGAGCAAAGGGGTCACATGGCTTTAATTTTTCAAAACTGTGAAGGGTCCCTTAAGTGCTTCTTAGGTTGAAGGTATGGGGGGGTGCTAAGCAGCTGCAATGGTCAACAGTGCTTTTCCCCATCAGTTACTTTTCACCAATAGTTTAAAAAAAAAAATAATTTTTAAGCAAAGGAAGGGGGGATAGGACTAAGTTTACATGAATACTACATAAATCAGTATAAATATAAAGTAAATTCAGAGTGAACATGTGATTAATGTACCATTGAAAGCCAACCACAAATCATTGCATAACTGTAAATATTGACATTGCAATGTGATAATTTCCCAAACCAAGGTAGGCAGGTGCACTGGTAATCTTTACATGGGTCCTGCTTAATCAGGCTTATTGATGGGGCAGATGCCAGTTTGGGATGCCTTGTTTGTAGGCTTTTTGGAGAGTTGGGTGAGGGGTCGCACATCCAGTGAGCAGAACAGCTAGGCCATATCTCTCTAGTATTTCATTTTCAATTGCTGGGTTAACTCTTGAGTGGCTTAAAACCTTGGTGGTTTTGTTTTGGGTTTTTTTTTAATTTTTGTGTTTGTAAGTCTTTGGGGAGTAATAACGGAAAATCAAAGATCTGAAGCCCAGAGCCAACTCCTTCAGTATTCATGCATCTTTAACTGGTTTTCCTGCTAACAGGTGTCAAGAACCTGGCTGTGAACAGAAGTTTGACAGTAAGAGACGCTGTAATGTCCATAGGAGGAAGCACAAGGGTAAACTTCTCCCCAGCCCCTGAGTAGGATAGTGCATGCTAGAGCTGCAGCAAGTGGGTTTGCTCTGAATTTTTGTTTGTTTTTTTAGCCACTTAGTAAATAAGGTGCTGGTTGAGTTCTTGGTATTCACTGGGTGACTAAATACTTGGTTTGCTGCTAGATGTCCTGCTCTCTCCTAGGTTATTTCTGCCCTGTGACAGAGTGTAAGGTGAGCTCTGGGACATGGAGTGAGCATGTCAAGCACTTGCAGACACACCCAGGTAAGAAGCGGAAATAAGCCAATGATCAATCTTGTCTCACCCCAAATGGAGCAGAGGTGATTTCATGGGCGTTGGACCCAGCCATTAGAAAAGCGTTATCTATAGGATTAAAATGGCATGAGCCCTATGACTAGGGGTGTTCAATGTTGGTCCTCGCTCTGTAACCCAGATGGGTTTCCAAGACTTCCCCCATGAATATACACGAGATGTACAAAGACTGCCTCTATTATATGCAAATAGAGCTCATGTATATTCATGGGGGGGGGGGGGATCCTGGAAAATTGAGTTTCAGATCTTAAGGATTGACTGAGCCAGTGGTGTACCAAGCCGGGGGGGTAGGAGGGTTGGTCCGCCCCAGGTGCACGCTCTAAGGGGGTGCACAGCCGGCACACTAGATCCGGAACCTCCCGCCCTATTCTGCCACTGCTGTGTAACCTGAACCAGCAGCAATAAATTTTAAATTCAGGTATCGCAGGACCTTCCTGCACCTCCCGTAGATGCCGGTCCACCCCTCCAGAGCAGAGCCAGCAGCCATGGGGAGATGCAGCAAGGTCCCGTGATGACTGCATTTAAGCTTACAAGCTGCTGCTGGTTTGAGAAGCATACAGCAGCAGTGGAGAGGTGAGGGAGCAAGATACTGGTATGGAAGGGTGGTCGAGGGGGAGAAATGGGGCAGATGCTGATGGCATTGGGGTGGAGGGAGAAGGGGGGGAGAGAGACAGAAGGGGATGGAATACTGGATGGCATTGGGGTGGAGGGAGAGAGGGCAGACATTGGATATTAGTGGGGAGGGGAAAGCCTGTCGATTGAAGTAGGGATGGAAGAGAAGAGGGAGCAGATGCAGGAAGACAGGGCGGGGAGCAGACACTGAATGAAAGTGGACAGAAGGGGCAGACTTAGGATGGAAGTGAGAGGACAGAGGAGAAGATGCTGGATGGAAGGGGTGTAGAGAAAGAGGGTACATGATGGAAGGAGGGGTGAGGGAAAGAGGTGGCAAGCTGTAGGTAGATGGTGAAAGGGGAAATTGAGGGCTGGATCGTAAGAATTTAATCTAGATAGATGCAAAAAATAAATTGAGAAGGAAGATGAGTGAAATGCCGCACGATTAGGGTATGGAGAGGAAAGGAGAGAGTGAAATGCCAGACTATGGGGGCGTGAGAGAGGGAAGGAGAGAGAGATGCCACGCCATTAAGGAAGGGAAGAAAATGGATGCCAGACCAATGGGGGTGGAGGGAGAGATGAGGGGGGAGGCAGACAATTTCTGGAAGGGGCATAGGAGAGAAGAAGCCATATAGAAGGAGCAGAGAGAGAGAGGGCAGACAGTGGATGGAAGGAAGAGAGTGATGGAAAGTAGAAACCAGAGAAGACGGGTAGAAAATGTTCTTTTTTTGCTTTAGGATAAAATAGTATTGTAACTGTGTTGCTAAATATTTATAAATACATTTTTGACTAATTCAGAGACCAAAACCCCCTTCCTCAGGAAAGGATACTGTAACAGAAGGTTTTGCCCTCTGAAAGCTAATTGAAAAATGCATTAGTCCAATAAAATGGTATCTTATCTTGCGTGTTTTGTTTTATTCCCCCCCTCCTCCACCTATAAAGCCACATTAGGCTTTTTTTATCACCAGCCACGGTGATATTAGCTCCAGTCATAGGCATTCTATGAGTGCCGGAGATTTTCCTGCATGGCCAGTGATTAAAAAAAGCCTAATGCTTTATAAGAGGGGTGATTTTTGAAGCCACGTTAGGGATTTTTAATCACCGGCTGCAGTGGTAAAAACTCTGTTCCTAGAATTCATATGAATGAGCATTGGAGCTTTTACTGCTGTGGCCTGCAATAAAAACCCTAACACAACTTTATAAAAAGTGGGGAGGGTTACCTGTTTGTAAAGTGATTGCTATTTTTTTTTCCCCAAATTTACATCTGTCTTTTATATTTTACACAATATTAGGGGACCTGCATCATTTCTATGGAGTTGCATTGTAAGAGTCCAGCTTCTTGGTGGTTCGGTTTTGGGTTATTTTTGTCTAAAAATTTCTATTTTACCCCCCCCCCCCTTTACAAAACCGTAGCGCGGTTATTGGTGCCGGCCACAGCTATAGCAGCTCTGATACTTATAGGAATTCTATTAGCATCGGAGCTGTTACCTCTGTGGCTGGCGCTAAAAAACCGTGCTATGTTTTTGTTAAAAAGGGGGGAGGGGTAGTTTGTGATTACATATTCCATACTAAGTGTAGGTGTGTTGTGTTCTGAACCTGTATCCAGGTAAATAACAGCTTCCCTGGATAGTGTGTATGAAAGACATGGTTCTGTTAGCATTGACTGACTGCACAATCTGTACTAGTCTGGGTGTATTGATGATGCTCACTGCAGTATATAAGATGTTGCCTTTTCCTAGGTACACACTTGTTGTTCAATGTGTGGATTGTTACTAAAAATCATGTTTTTCATATAGGAGGGTGTCAACAAATGATGGGCCCTGGGTATCACATACACTAGGTACGCCATTGGACTGAGCACCCCTGCTCTAGACAACTTCATTCTTAGCAAAGTGACTTTAAACTGTAGGATAGTTGTGAATGCTTATTTGGAGTGTTGGGGCCTAAATTACAGAATGAGTTCTCTTTCTTTATAGAGAAATTTAGAAACTTTAGACATGATTTTATGGGACGTTCTGTGATAAGTTTTTATGTCTGAATTCTGAGGTGAACAATCAAATCTTTTAAAGAATAGATAGTGTCGAGGGGGAGTAGTAGCACCTGTTCACCTTTCCCAGTCTTTGCAAGAGCAGAATTGCAGATCAGCCTACTTTGTCCCATTAAGAAATAGTAAAACCATTTACCTCATCAGATATTAGGGCAAAACCTTCCTGTCTCAGATGTGAGGCTACAGTATAGCTTCTCGGGCATCAAGCCTCTATGCGCTTGCACTCCCCTGGGGATGTTGGCGCTCTTGACTCCTCTTCAGTTAAGCTTTTTTTTTTGGTGCCCTGTGACACCTGCTGTTTTCTCCAGTGCAGATCCAGTGCACATTGTGTGAGAAGACCTTCCAGAATCGACGCAGTATGTGCCGGCACAAACGCACTCATGCCAAACGGACCCCAGCCTTGCTTTGCCCTTGGGATGGCTGTGAGATTCATTACAGCAGTGTCTTCAATCTGCAGCATCACATTCGCAAAGTACATCTACACCTGTTGACACACCCCTGCTACTTTCCAGGGTGTACCAAGGCCTTCGCTATGCGGGTAAGTGACTAAGGGTAGGCGACACTGGAATAAACTACTCAAAATGGTGTCTTTGTGATGTAGCTCAGATTATCCAGTTCTGTGTAGCTATGGCTGGCTTTGGGTAGTCCTTCACTCCCCCCTCCCCCCCCACTGTTCAGCATCCCTCTTTTCCTTCCTCCTTCCAGACCTGCACTACTGTTGCTGTCCCTCTTCCAGGGTCAAAAGGACAAGCAAATTCAGTGCTGCTGTGAGGTATTAGCACAGGCCTGAAATTAGAGTACTGCTACATCCACCACCCCCTTCTATTCAGGACTTCAATGATGGAGGGGGGACCACTTGATCATGGGCCCATGGCTTAGGTCAACTGGCTTGTCTTTTTAGCCCAAAATGATGGCAGCAGGGGAAGGGGAGAACAAAGAATAGATGCTGTGCTGCCATCCTGGGCAGACACCTAGCTCACCTATTACTTATTTCTATAGTTCTGAAAGGCCTAATTTGTGCTTATACATTTAATATGTAATATACAATCTAATTTTGGAAAGACAGGGGTTGTGAGTTTCTGGCTGAGAGAATATGATGGACATAAATATCTTATGGTGAGTTTGAGTTGGTTGAAAGCAGCCTCAAAAAAGTGGGCTTTTAGCTTGGATTTGAATACTTCAGGATACAGAGCCTGGCATAATGATTCAGGGAGTCTGTTCCAGGCATACGACACAGCAAGACAGAAGGGACAGAATCTGAAGTTGACAGAGGAGGGAGAAAGGGTATGGATAGGGACATCCAGATGAATAGAGTTCATGGGGGAACATAATGTGATGTGAGGAGAGAAACTGAGGGATTGCAGAGTGAATGCACTTGTAGGTCAGTAAGAGGAGTTTGAACTGTATTCAGAAATGGATGGGGAACCAGTGAAGTGACTTGAGGAGAGGGGCAATGTGTGGTTTTCACAGAATGAGTTGTGCAGCAGAATTTTGAACAGATTGAAGAGGAGAGATGGTTGAGTAAGTGGAAGACCTGAGAGGAGCAAGTTGCAGTTCTGAGAGGTGATGAGTGTGGGTAAGGGGTTTTGATAGTGTGCTCCAGAGAGATCAGATTTTGGTAAGAAGCAACAGGCTTTAGTAGTGGTTTTGATCTGAACAGGGAAGGGGAGAGAGCAACCGGATGATGCTGAGGTTGCGAGCTGACAAAATGGGGAGGAGAGTGTTGTCCAAAGAAATAGTGAAGAGGGGAGGTGGGTTTAGGTGGAAAGACGAGATCGGTCTTAGCCGTATTCAGTCTTAGATGGCAGAGAGACGGGCAGGCTCACTTGGGCCTGGATTCCTGTAGAGATTGCTGGGGAGAGGCAGATCTGGGGGGAGTTGGCAGAGGTGACACTGAAAATCATGGGAGGAGATCAGTGCACTGAGGGAGTGGGTAGATATGGAGAAAAGGAGATGACCCAAGACAGAGCCTTGAGGTACACCACTTGATAGTGGGTTAGCAATGGAGGTGGATCAACCATTGCATATGCTGAAAGTATGATGGGAGAGGTTGGAAGAAAACCAGTGAGGACAGCATATAGAGGAGTGGGTGGTGATTAACAGTATCGAAGGCAGCAGTCAGATTGAGAAGGATTAAGGATAGAATAGAGGCCTTTGGATCTGGCCAGGGTTAGGTCACTGGCAATTCTAGCAAGGGCAGTTTCCTTGGAATACAGTGGGCAAAAGTCCAACTAAAGTGAATCGAGACTAGTTTGAGATGACGGTAAGTCCAGGCAGTGAACAGCATGTTCAAGTAGCTTGGATAAGATGGGGGTGATAGTTGGAGGGACATATAGGGTCTAGTGAGGGTTGTCTTTGAGGAGAGGTGTAACTACAGCATGCTTGAAACCATCAGGAATAGTTGTAATTGAGAGTGGTAGGTTGAGGCTGTGATGGATTAGAGGGATAGTGGGAGCACGCTGGGTAGGTGGGTTGGCAGGCATTGGATCAGAGAAGCAGATAATGGGTTTGGAGGAGATCAGATGTGCAGTTTCTTCTTTGGTGATTTCAGAGTAGGAAAAAGAGGCAGGGGAGATGGCAGAAAGGATAGATGAAAGGGGGAGGCAACCTGGTTTGAGAACTCAAGGTGAATCTTCTCTACCTTGCTGTAGAAGAACTTGGCCATAGTCTGGGGAGAAAATGAAGGGAGGCCTTCCCTCCATCCATACTCTTAATGCCTGAAAGCAGGAGTTTTGCTCCTTAAGCAGTAACTCATTCCAGTGCCATGTTTCTCAATCACACAAGACAACTGAAGATAAGGGCTGAACAGCATCTTTAAGAAACCTGCTGAGGTCTGTGCATAGTACATCGGGTGGTAATTTTCCAAGGTGGCTTGGTTCTAGTAATGTGGTATTCTCCCTTTTTTTTCTTTTCTTTTTTTTTAGGAGAGTTTGATGCAGCATCTTGTGGTCCATGATCCAGACAAGAAGAAACTGAAGGTAAAACTGGAGATGTAGTACAGTATAGCCATAAGGATTGGTTCTAGAAGAGGATGTGGGCAGGGGGAGCAGTTGGGATTCTCGGCCCTACCACTCTGGGATGCTACCCAGTGAGTACAGTTAGGAGTACCTTTCAGCAGGGTTGGTATATAAAAGCAGTGTACAAATGGATCCAAAACTCCAATAAAACATTTTCAAGTATATAAAAAAAAAAAAACAAAACCCCAACTTGGGGGCAGGTAAGATGCACATGTGTTTATGGCATTCCATTTCTAATGGGAAATTCTACTGCACGTCCCTATTGAGATTTAAGGTGGAAGCTGGGAGTTCACCTCCAGTGCTGCAGTACGTCATCTAGAAAGCTGCCCGCAAGTCTTTGACTTGGTGTTCTTTGAATATAAATCTTGGTATCAACTATATATTACTGGTTTGTAAAACAGCAGTGTAGTGTTGTCTGAAAACAGCAGTATGTAAACTCCTGCTTTGGCTGTAAGATATTACTTCCCTACAGGAAGACAGGGCAAGTTGTGTCTTGAAACACAGATAATTTAGCTCTTGCTGCAGTAAACTAAGACTTTCTCACAGGCTGTTATATATCTAGCCTCTCTCGACCAGTAGTAATGATAAGATTTCTCTTCCAGCTGCGCCCTCAACAGCTGAGCAGGAGGTGGCTGAAGCGACTACGTAGTGGCAGGGGCCAGGAGGAGGTGCTGGTGGAGCAGAACCTGACTCGGCTTTTTGCCCAGAAGCTATTTTTCCGCCCCAAGCCCAGAGTTGAGAGCAATCTATCTGGCCTTTTCAATGAACGCAAGCTTCGCCCTTACATAGAGCAAGAGGTCAATCTCCAGTCGCTCTTTGATCTGCCTGTGAGCAGGTCAGAAAAGACACTCTGAAACTAGAATTGGGGGGTGGGACTTCAGCAGGCAGTTGGTGGGTTATAAGGTATTCATATAGGGTGGGTGAAGTTGGATTAGGGATCAGGGTTCTAGTGTTGGCTTGGAAGTGTAGTACTGTAAAACAGTACATTAGAATACACAGCCTCTCGGACTCTTCTAGCAAGGGGGAGGGTACGTGGAACATATTCAGCATTTGCTGTCCCTTTAAGATTTATTTATTGACTTTAGTGTTTGCACTGTGGAAGAGCATGGCTCTGGGCTAGTGTTATGTTCACTTTCATTTCCTCATGGGTGGAGAAGTTTTGTACCCTAAAACAAATGAAGACTTACTTTTGTGACAGCAGGAGGGTATTTCTGCTCAATTTTGAGTTTTGTTTCTGATGCAGGAGTTGGGGAGGTGAGCAGGTAATGTGGGTGGCTTTCTTTGCTGCTGCTGCCTGGCTTCTTTCTACTGAATAAATGTCTGCTATAATAACTTGTTTCTGGTTCTGTGACCTTTGCTGTTAAGGGAGATAAAGATGGTGCTTGTTAAATTTTGCCAGCCTTTTCTGGAACAGTGAAGAGGGAAGGGGGGAGCTAAGGTGAGATTGTTCTCTCCTCCCCTTCAGTTATAAATGAGGCCTATACTCTGGCTTAATCCCTCAGCTGCTTCACTGGGGCTACTGTGATTTCACCAGCACATGCTGTAGGGAAACTAATTCCCTTCTCCATGGAGGGAGGGTTGAGGTGCTCCCTGTAGCACAATTACCTGGAAAAAGCTTTGTCTCTCTAGACAAGACAGAATCCCAAGAAACTTAAGAATAGGTGCTTGAACAACTATTTAGATGCTAGCTTCTCATACCAGTAGGACAGTGGTGGAATGGAACCCTAGAGCTGGTGCCTGGTAGGGGCATTTTTCTCTACTATCAAATTTGTTCAGTCTTAACTGCTGGCACTAGAGAATGACACGGGGACAGTTTTTTGTTTTTTTTTCTCTGTCCCTGCGGGAACTTATTTTCCCATCCCAGTGAGTTTCTTTTTCTTTCCCTGCCCCATTCCTGCAAGTTCTGTCCTCATCTGCACAAGCATCAAACACTTAAGTGTTCTAGATTTGTGTGGTTAAGGCTGAGCTTACAGGAATGGGACAATGACAGAACTTGCAGGGATGAGGGAAAAATTGTCCCCATGTTACTCTATCTGGCAATTCTAGGCCAGACTGATCCTCATTTGTCACGCGCACATGTTGCATGTCTAGAAAGACAAGTGTGTAGCAACCTTTGAGAGCATAAGCATCTGTAGACGAAAGGCATAACCCACTTCGTTAGCTTCTCAGTGTCAACCTTGGAAGAAGCTTTTTAGTAACACTGCCTAGGGTTTGCAAATATTGAAGTTGAGGGTACAGCCTTCCTCTACTTAGCCATTCAGTTTAAAATTTAAAAGCTTTTGGGAAGAGGATGTTGTGACCTTTTAAACCTCAAGTCCTTGGCTCTGGTTGTTCAAAATACTTCTCTGCCTACTCATGGACCATCAGGGAGGAGGCAGTGAAGGTTCATTCTGAATGTGATGGCAGATACCATATGTGTAGCCTCTCCTTACCCCTTCCAGTTGTGTGCCATGGGTGTAGCCAGTATTGGATTGATGGGGGAGAGGTGAACTTGAGCTAAATGCATTTCCTTTTCATCACCCCCCCCCCCCCCACCACCACCTCAGTTGCTGCTGCCACCCCTACCACACTTCATGGCGATAGGGGTGACACCTACATTCCCTTCCTTTAATAGGGTTTGAAAAGCTTTTATTTAAAAAAAAAAAAAAAATTGCATTGGACTAAAGCTAGCTGTCTTGCTGGAAGCTAAAGCCTGGAGAAAAGAAAGCATCAGGCTCAGAGCTACAGCTCTATCCTCCACATGACAGAAAGGTGTCTTTCATCCTAATGTGGAAGTACTTTAAAATTTTAGGCCTCGTTAGTACTGCCAGCTGAGGCTCTTGAACAGGAACATTGTTACAGAAGCCTACTCCTAACAAAGTGTTTAGAGGTGTACGTGTATGTTACTGGTATATGATGCCCAAAGGGTTTCAGTACAAGCAACAAGCAGGGGTGGCCACACACTGCACACATAGCCTGCACGGCATGGGCTCCAAAATCACATCCTCTCCATTGCCTTCCCTGCTTGGCAGTGATGCTCTAGGCCTATGTTAGCATAGGGTGTTTTTCTGGCTCAGGATGGTCTTAAGTATATTAGAATAGAGGGTAATGTGTGCATTGCGGCAGAATGCTCAATGGGCTCCAGTAAGCAGGATTTTTAAAGTGCATAAAAGATTTACATACCAGTCTGAGGTGCTGTTAATGGGGAGGATTTAATGCTGGTATCTTCCTCTATACATAATAAATGCCTTCAGTATTAAGATGGAGCAGGAGCTGAAGGCATTGGCATTTTATTTAGTCAAACAGCTGTACATAACCTAAAACCTACCAAACCCCTAGGAGCTGGCACTTGAGTTCTTGAGCATCCCCAACGATTGAACAAACTCCTTACCTGTGCTAAGGGCTGTGTTAACTTCAATTGGGTTTAGCACCCCCTGATAACTGTAAAAAGTTGGCTTCTGTGACCAGAATATCCTGGTTAGTGTGTTGACATTTTTGGGCAGACAGGTGTAAAGGAAACAGAAACCTGAAGTACAGCTATACGATGGGAGGGCTTGGGGGTAATAGTGGACGAGACAATGAAGCCTTCGGCACAGTGCGTAGCGGCCTCTAAGAAGGTGAATAGAATGCTAGGTATTATTAAGAAAGGTATTGCAACCAGAACAAAAGAGGTCATCCTGCCGTTGTATCGGATGATGGTGCGCCCGCATTTGGAGTACTGCGTCCAATCTTGGTCACCGTACCTTAAGAAGGATATGGCAATACTCAAGAGAGTTCAGAAAATAGCAATGTGATTGATAAAAGGTATGGAAAATCTTTCGTACGCTGAAAGATTAGAGAAACTGGGGCTCTTTTCCCTGGAAAAGCAGAGGCTTAGAGGGGATATGATAGACTTACAAGATCATGAAGGGCATAGAGAAAGTGGAGAGGGACAGATTCAGAACCAATGAGAGGAAGTTCTTCTTCACACAAAGGGTGGTAGACACCTGGAATGTGCTTCCAGAGGGTGTGATAGGATAGTGTATGGTATCAGAGTTCAAGAAGGGATTGGATGATTTCCTGAAGGAAAAGGGTATAGATAGAGAATTACTATACAGGTCCTGGTCCTGATGGGCTGCCGTGTGAGCAGACTGCTGGGCATGATGGACCTCTGGTCTGACCCAGCAGAGGCACTGCTTATGTTCTTACTACAGAACCTTGTTTCTGTGTGTGCGCACAACTGGTAGGATGTTCCTGATTAGCAGGCAACTTTGTGCTTTGAATTTATACCACTTTCCTCTAATGCTGCCGTTTTTGTGGGTTTTTTTCTTGTTAACTTGACAGCAGTGTGTCTCCATGTGGTGGAGACTCACTTTGGGCTTAGGCCACTTTCAAATTGTACATTGACATCTATGGAAAAAATGGCTGGCACAGTTGCCTAAGCCCTACCACCTAAGTGCTCGGTTGCCTTAGTGGTGGTCTTCAGCTATAGATTTGTTTTGGTGCTCAGATGGATTAAATGTGGGGGTGGTGAAGGAAATGTGTGGCCTTCACCAATGGATTCTTACCTATGCCTTGGCTCTTGCGGTGCAGCTCTGTGTGACTGTTATAAGACTTAACTTCTTGATATAGGAAAAAGTCACTGCCTACTGTACCCCCAATACAACTACAGTGTCCTTGTGCCTGCAGGCTATATTGAGGGGGGTGGGGAAGAACAGTGCACACCAGTCAGATGCACTGACCTACCTTCCCCTATGTGCTATTGAGAGCATTCCTGCTTCCTTTGAACATCTTTGACACAGAGCAGAGCTAAGGCATCTCTGGTAGAGAGTGACAAGGAACAAATTTTTCCTCATCCCCCACAGGAACTAATTTTCCCAGCCCGGAGTGTCCTTTTCCTACCCCTGCCCCATTCCTACAAGCTCTGTTCTCATCTACACAAGCCTTAAACACTTTAAAATTTTAAGTGTTCGAGGCTTGTGCAGTTAAGGCAGAGCTTACAGGAATCGGGCAGGGGCAGTGACAAAAAACTAATTGGGAAGGGATGAGGAGATATTTCTCCCTGTGTTCTCTAATCTTGGAAAGTAATGCCAAAGGTTACCAAAAAAATTATAAAGGAGCTAGAGCAAATCTGCTCTGCCAGCATTAACTTCAAAAGGGACCTACATTAAATAAAAAGGTAGTGTGTTGAATGGGACTGGGCTTTAGAACATCAATATATCGATTTGGAAAAAGGGAGAGAGTACATAGTGCAAACTGAATCCCATGCCCTTGCTCGCACCCAGAATAAGCAACTCCAACCTAGAAAGAGATGGAGACAGATACTAGCTAAAAAAACTAATGCCCTCTTTTTTACAAAGCCACGTGGCAACAGCCCCGAAGCCCTTTAAATCTCTTTGGGCTTCAGGGCTGTTAACGCGGCTTTGTAAAATAGGTCATAAGACTCCAGACCTGGTCTGCAGGTCTAACGTCCTCTGGAATGCGCTTCCAGAGGACGTTATAGGGCAGCGAACGGTACTGGGGTTTAAGAAAGGATTGGACAATTTCCTGCTGGAAAAGGGGATAGAGGGGTATAGATAAAAGATTACTGCACAGGTCCTGGACCTGATGGGCCGCCGCGTGAGCGGACTGCTGGGCGCGATGGACCTCAGGTCTGACCCAGCGGAGGCATTTCTTGTGTTCTTATGTACAACACTAAGGAAAAATGTTTTTCTCCCTGCACTGAATAAACTCCAATGATGATGGATGTTAAGGATATGTGACAGAGGCCCTATTTTATATTTCTCAGAATAATTTTTTTCTTGTTTATTCAAAAATGAAACCAGAAGGGTTGAATAGGTGGAAATATTACCTTGGGTAGTTTCCAAAAGTTTGTCAGATTAGCCATAGCATGCTCGCTAGGAGATTAACAAATCTTTCATCCTTTCCCCACCTTCTGTACTCAAAACTTTATGAGGTAATATATTTTAATAATTACAACAGATTCATAACTAAATACTACTTCTGCTTAAAGTAATTGACACTGTAGAAAATTCAAAAAATCTTAAATTGGCCCCTGCCTTGCTTCTCTCATTTCTCTACAGTCCTATGAATAAGTGGACTCTCTTTAATTACAGACACTCCAGATTATTTTAACAGCCACTCTGGCATACAATTTCTTAAATCATATTATCAGCTTTTTCAAATTTTTGAAGTAAGATGTTGGGGTGGAAAGATCACAGTTTTTTTTTTCCTGGACTGCATAGCATAGATTCAGGGTTTTATTTAGATGGATCTTTTTTCCTCAGAAATAGATTCCTTAGGAAATGCCACAGCCTTCAAAACCAGTAACTGGCGGAGGGGAATCCAAATGATTTGATGCCCTCTCTTCCCACATGCTGACATGACCAACACTGGACTGGCCACCAATGGGAGTGGATATGGAAGGAATAGTAGGGATGGTGGTCTGCCTGTCCTTGTACTTAGAGAGGCTCCTGCGTCCATATCGCCAAAACGAAGGCCTTTCATTTAAAGAAACCAAATGTCTCGCAGTTGGACCTGGAGTAAAGAGAGTAGGAGTAGTACTATTGAAATAATAAATGGTAGGAGTACTGTCGTGTGTCTTGTTTGTCTGCTCTGAGTTTTGCTGTGGTGCAGATAGTCAGGAGTGTGAAATAATCACAAGTAAGCACAGCATTGAAATTTCTGCAGTCAATTTCTTAAAAACCAAAGCTGGGTGGCAGACATGTGAATGCTTTTAGTTTTAAGGGGGGTAGGAGTGATCCTTTAGCCCAGGGGTGTCCAACCTGCAGCCCAGTGAAGTATTTTGTGCGGCCCCAGTCAGGGCAATGCAATGTTTTCCTCTGCTGCCCCTGGGTGTTTACCACCTTGCCGGCTCCCTCCTCTGTCTTGCTGTAGCATTTGCACGGCCCCAGAAACATTTTTTTGGCCAATGCGGCTAAGGGAACCCAAAAGGTTGGACACCCCTGCTTTAGCCTGTTGTGGTGTGTGTGTTTTGTTTTGATATCCCTAAGGGTAATAGAGGGGGGAGGTTTTGCTCCATAAAATGTAATTTCTGTTCCAGGCAGAGGGGAGCAAGCAAAGTCCCAGCCTTGCAAGGCTTGTGCTGCCCAAAATGCCACCTCTGTTAGGCCCTTACGAGTTATTCTGTACTGCACTAAAAAAAACCCAACTTGATTTTGGCCATAATATCAGAATAGTGGATATACTGGGGTAGGTGTGTGGGCTTTCATTTAGTTTATTTGACAGTAAAACTTAATGAAAGCAGTTCACTATTGTAAATCATCTGTTTTCAAAATGAAACCTTGTAGACCTAAATAAAGCCAAAAGGCCCATGCAGTCTGCCCAGCTGCAGTAACCATTCTCTTCCTCTCTCTTGAGATCCTATGCCTTCTTGAATTTAGACACACTTGTCTCCACCACTTCTTCTGCGAGACTGTTCCACGCATCTACCACCCTTACTTTTTTACAGAATTTCCTCAGATGGCTTCCACAGTACAAGAGAGGGAGGATAGGCTTTGTGGACTTTGATGGTCCTGAATCTACACCTGCTTTTTGCTTTTACTGCCCTGTTTCAAATTGACATTGTAGAATAGGCATGTATCTATCTGCCCCAGAGCCTGGCACAGAAAGGAAGTACTTACTGCTTATACTGCTGTAGCTCTTGCTGAAGATGAATTTCTGTTGTGCAATTTGAGACTATCATAGCTGATCCCCTGAAGTGGGCAAAGGACCAAATGGAATCCATGGCAGGCCATCAATAAATGGCTTAGCGTGTCAACTGTTTCTTTCATAGCTGACCCTTTGTTTCTTTTTGCTTTAGTAAATCTGATAAGACAGTGAGTGTAAGTGCATTGTATACTGATGGTACGTTACAGAACTGTCATCTGTTGCCCTTTTTGAATCCTTCCAGATATGAGCAGGATTGTGAAGATCTTTAGCCAATAGCAGGCCTGAACCAAAACTTGGGCCCAAGCACTGGTGTCCTGTAGGCAGGGTCGGCTTTAGGAACTGTGGGGCTGAATGGAGTCACATTTTGTAGGCTCTCCCCCCCCCCCCCCTCCTTATTTTTTAAAATTACATATGAGATTTTCATATGTATTTATGGCTGGCCCTGTAAGGAGGTGAAGCTGAAAAGGCAATAATATGGTGCAGTCCTCTGGGAAGTATGAAACCGAAGGACAAAGGGGAGCAAGAGAGAGGAGATTGGGAGGGGGGTATGGTAGGAGGGGTATAAAGCAGGGGTGCTAAGGAGCATGATTACCACTGGGGAGAGGGAAAAGAAGCTTTAAGGTTTGGTTTACCACCTGCTACAAACCTGGCTCTGTGGGGTGGTTGGCTCTTTTTTTTTTTTTTTTTTTTTTGGGGGGGGGTCCTGTGTGCCTGCCCCTATTGCTCTTGTTTAAGGCTTGCCCTTCCTTTAGAGGAGAAGACACAGCAGGCTGACATGACTAATCTTAAGGCAGTCCTGGTGCAGGGATGAGGGGAACAGGAACTATAGAGAGTGCCCTCTCGTTCTCTCTACCTTGGAGAGGTTGAACAACCTGTCTCTATCTACTAAGTCTATTCCCTTCATTATCTTGAATGTTTCGATCATGTCTCCTCTCAGTCTCCTCTTTTCAAGGGAGAAGAGGCCCAGTTTCTTTAATCTCTCCCTGTACAGCAATTCCTCCAGCCCCTTAACCATTTTAGTCGCTCTTCTCTGGACCCTTTCGAGTAGTATCATGTCCTTCTTCATGTACAGCGACCAGTGCTGGATGCAGTATTCCAGGTGGGGGTGTACCATGGCCTTGTACAGCGGCATGATAACCTCTGATCTGCTTATGATCCCCTTCTTAATCATGCGTAACATTCTGTTCACCCTTTTTGCAGCCGCCGCACAATACTCCCAGGTCTCTTTCCTGGGGGGCGGGGGGGGGGGGGCCTCTCTGAGTACCGCACTAGACATCCTTTATTCATATACAAGATTTTTGTTACCGACATGCATCACCTTACACTTATCCACGTTAAACCTCATTTGCCATGTCGCAGCCCATTTCTCAAGCATGTTTATGTCACATTGCAGGTCTTCACAATCCTTCTGCGTCTTCACCACTCTGAATAACTTTGTATCATCCGCAAATTTAATCACTTTGCTCGTTGTACCAATTTCCAGGCTGTATATAAATATGTTGAAGAGCACAGGTCCAAGCACCGAACCCTGCAGCACTCTACTCGTGACGCTTTTCCAGTCCGAGTATTATCCATTTACCCCCACTCTCTCTCTGTTTCCTATGCGCCAACCAGTTTTTAATCCACATGAGTATTTCACCCTCGATTCCATTTTTCAAATAGCAATTTTTCAAAAGTAGTCATTCATGCGGGACCTTGTCGAACGCTTTCTGAAAATCCAGATATACAATGTCGACCGGCTCACACTTGTCTATCTGCCTGTTTACTCCCTCAAACTACTATGATGAGGGAAGTAGGGTACCCATAGACGGTTCAGGAAAGAATTCCTACCTGTTTATTAGAGACCTCACAGGGCTCCCTCAAATCCCCAAGCTCCTGTTCCATACACTTTCCTTGGTCTAAAAGGGTTTCTGAAGGACTACTTGCTTAGGGAATGTAGGGCCTTCCTTTGGAGGCGGATGAGAGGATGTGTGACACCCCCCCTCTCCCCAACACCATCAGTGAAGAATATGAAACACCCAGGGAGGTAGTGGAAGGAGAGAGTCAGGCGTGGGACATGGACATTGATCCTAAATCTAGGAGTTGCAATCAAAAGAGGAAAATAAGAATGGGGAGGAGAACCTTTCAACTGTTTTGCAAAGGTTGTGAATTTTTCTCTTTGGCCTTCATGCTTAGGTGATCAAGTATGTTTTGATAACCTGTGCAAAAGTGTCCAGGCTTGATCTGGCCAAATCCTGTTTGCCGCAGAGTGAACTTGCAGATTAAATTTGCATAAGAGACTAATTTGCATAATTAGCTAACTGGGTGCTTTGTAATCCCCAGGGAGCTTTTTCTCAATCTTTCTATTAGGATATAAATTGTTTATTTGATAGACTGCTCATTTATGTGTTGCTCTCACCCTGATTGGAAAAGTAGGAGGAAATTAGGACCTTCTGTGCTGGCTCATGCAAATGGATAGGTAGACCTTGAGGGAGGAAAGCTGGCATCTTGCCTAACCCCCAGTAAAACCATCCCTTGAATGATACAGAGGATCTCATCAGTGGGAAGAGGACCTCAGACACAAAAAAAATTGCAGTGTGGAATTGGTGCACCTATCCAGAAGATAACACCTTGCTGATTTGGAGGATATTGCTGTGACATAATATACATATCCGAGAGAGAATATATATAATGATAAATTTACCATATAATATTGTAAGTTGGTTGTTTTTTTGTTTTTAATTTGGAGTCAGTACATTTTTACTGACTCCAACTCCCTCATTCCAAACAATGCTACAGGACACTACTTTTCTTTACAGCTGAGAAGATTGTGGCTGCCACCTGCTGATAATGCTGTGCATGCTTTCAGCCATGGGCAAGGTGCAGACTAGAGACTGACACGGGGAAAAAATCTGTCCCCGGCCCACCATCCTCTGCACTGCCCCGTCACCGCCGTTCCTGTCACCGTCACCCCTTTCACCGCCACTGCCATCCCATTCACCGCCCCGTCACCGTCACCGTCTAGCACCCATCTTCTTCCCTCCACTCCCCCATAGCCAATTTCTCCACCTCCACGATTCTTTCCCTACCCTCACCCCCAAGCCAGCAGCCGATTTCTCCCTGCTCCTTCCCCGATGTCCTGAACTTCATCGGGCAGCAGCAGCATTCACAATTCACTGCTGTTACCCGCTTCAGGCCTTCCTCTCTGTCGGGTCCTGTCTTCATGAAAACAGGAAGTAGGCAGGACCCGGCAGAGAACAAGGCCTCAAGCCGGCAAACAGCAGCGAATTGTAAACGCTGCTGCTGCCCGAAGAAGATAATGGAGCACAGAGGCAGACCGCTTCTCTCCCCCCTCCCAGCCGAACCCCCGCTGACCTCCTCTCTATCTCCCCCCCAAGTGAACCTTACCGACCCTCCCAGCGAGAGCAGCAAACCTACTTCGCGGCTTTTCTCCTCCCTATGCCGCGTCACTGATGATGTCATTAGTGATGCGGCAGAGGGAGGAGATAAGCCGACGCTACTGGAGGGAGGTTTGCTGCTTTCGCTGGGAGGGTCGGAAAGGTTCACTTGGGGGGGGGAGAGATAGGATGGGTCAGCGGGGGGTTCGGCTGGGAGAGTGGGGAGAAGCGGTCTGCCTCGGTGCATCCAAGGCCTGGTGCCATTACCTTTTTCACCCCTCCCGCCCCCCCTTGGTAAGCTACTGCTCTTCAGCTCTCTTTAGTTTGCCGGTTTTCTTTTTCGGCGACCGGCACGCTTTCAAAGAGCCGCGCATGCGTGGCTGCTCAAAGTTCAATCTTCTGCTCTGCTGCAACTTCCTGTTTCCGGTTGGGTCAGAGCAGAAGATTGAATACTGAGGCTCTTTTGAAAGCGTTCCGGTCGCCGAAAAAGAAAGCCGGCAAACTAAGGTGAGGTGGAGAGAGGAAGCTGGTTAAACGATCGAGCCGGCGTGCGGGTGGGCGAGTGGGGGCTGCGGAGACCGCACGATCCTTTATGCCTCACTGCGGTGACAAGACCATTCACCGCTCCACGGGGCGGTGATGGCCTTGTCCCCGTCCCCGCAGAGGCTGCTAATTTTCATTCCCTGTTTTTGGCGGGTTACCCGCGGCTAAACGCAGTAGCCGTGGGTAAACCGCCACCGTGTCATTCTCTAATGCACACTATAAGAAAATGGCAACATTCTCTTCAGCAGTGTCTGGGGCAACAGCTAATACCTGTGTCCTATGACTTGGCATGCATACGATCTGATGAGGTCCAGCCAGCACGGTTTCAGTACAGGCAGATCTTGCCTGACAAACTTGCTGCACTTTTTCAAGGTAGTAAACAGGCAGATAGACAAGGACGACCCGATTGACATTGCATATCTGGATTTTCAGAAGGCGTTCAACAAAGTTCCACATGAATGACTACTTCGGAAAATTGTATAACATGGAATCGAGGGTGAAATACTCACATGGATTAAAAACTGGCTGGAGCATAGGAAACAGAGAGTGGGGGTAAATGGACAATTCTCAGACTGGAACAGCGTCACTAGCGGGGTGCCGCAGCTGCAGTGCTAGGACCTGTGCTCTTCAACATCTTTATAAATGATCTGGACATTGGTACGACGGTGAGGTGATTAAAATTTGAGGATGACACGAAGTTATACAGAAGTAGTGAAGACCACTAGGGGATTGCGAAGATCTGCAACGGGACATAATCAAGCTCGAGAAATAGACATTGACATGGCAAATGAGGTTCAATGTGGATAAGTGCAAAGTGATGTATGTCACAAATACAGTATGTCCGGGGGGGCGGTACTTGGAGAGACCTCCCAGGAAATGGACTTGGGAGTTCTGATTGACAAGTCCATGAAGGCCATCTGCACAAGATGCTACGGAGGCGAAAAGGGCGAACAGAAATGCTTAGGAATGATCAAGAAGGGATCACGAACAGATCATGCCGCTGTACCGGACCAGGGTGCGCCCTCAACCTGGAGTACTGTGTCCAGCACTGGTCACCGTACATGAAGAAGGATATGGTGCTACTCAAAAGGGTCCAGAGAAGGGCGACTAAAATGGTTAAGGGCTGGAGGAGTTGCCGTACAGTGAAAGCTTAGAGAAACTGGGCCTCTTCTCCCTTGAAAAGAGAGGGACTGCGAGGGGGACATGATTCGAAACATTCAAATACTGAAGGGAATAGACTTAGTAGAGAAAGACAGACTGTTCACCCTCTCCAAGGTAGGGAGAACGAGAGGACACTCTCTAAAGTTGAAAAGGGATAGATTCCGTACAAATGTAAGGAAATTCTTCTTCAGCCAGAGAGTGGTAGAAAACTGGAACACTCTTCCGGAGTCTGTTATAGGGGGAAACACCCTCCAGGGTTTCAAGACAAAGTTGGACAAGTTCATGGCTAAAACTGGTGAGACTGGACTCATTTGTGAGCACTGGTCTTGACCTTGGGCCCGCCACGTGAGCGGACTGCTGGGCAGGATGGACCATTTGGTCTGAATCCAGCAGCGGCAATCATATGTTCTTATGTTTTATGTTCTTAATGTGTCATGTGGCAGGAACCAGAAAACTCTGCAAACAAGGTCTGACACAATTAGTACTGGTAGAAGGCAGGAGCATTTAATTAGGACCCTACCCCCATGCCCAAAAACATGTCTAAAATTAGTGAGACATGCAGAGTGGATCTGCTCCATCTTTTGTACAAGATAGTATTGCTCATTTGAATAGACATAGATTGGTTATTTTTAGTAGCTTGAGCTCAGCTATTCTGTTAATAGACCTAGGGGAGGGAACAGCTGAGAAAGACGGACAGCAGAATACACTGCCAGAAAGACTCCCTGGAGAAGAGGAGACTTAGAGGGGACATGATAGAAACCTTCAAGATCCTTAAGGGCCTAGAGAGAGTGAATAAGGACAGATTCTTCAAACTGAGGGGAGCCACAAGCACTAGGGGTCACTCGGAGAAATTAAAAGGGGACAGGTTTAGAACAAATGCTAGAAAATTCTTTTTTACGCAGAGGGTGGTGGACACATGGAACGCGCTTCCGGAGGAAGTGAGAGGCCAGAACTCTGTACAGGGGTTCAAGAAGGGTTTGGATAGGTTCCTGGAGGATAAAGGGATAGAGGGGTACAGATAGAACTTGAGGTAGGTTATAGAAGTGGTCAGAAACCACTTCACAGGTAGCAGACCTGAGGGGCCGCCGCGGGAGCGGACCGCTGGGCGAGATGGATCTCGGTCTGACCTAGTGGAGGCAACTTCTTATGTTCTTAGTACTGGCCCATCTTGGATTTTGATGGCAGAGCCATAAGCAGCTTAATAAACTCTAATTCCCCCCCTCCCAACCAAACAGAAGTACTAAACTTGTACACATGTCCCCGCTCCAGGAAGTTATGGAAATGGAGTATGCCAACCTTACATTATACAATCCCCATCTATCAAAAACACGTCATAGGGGTTTCAAAGGCAATGACAAATAAAACCCTGGCGATGAGTCTCTTTCAGGTCACTGACCCTGCATTTGCAGCTAAAATGGAAGCTAGGAGCCCTGATCACTGGCTATAGATTGGTACTGTTTATAAAAGTGATCACTGGCTTTTTTTTTTTAATTAAGAGGTAACATTTTACCACCTTCCTAGATGATTGCTTTTAACTTAGAAGTGAAAATATATGAATTTGTGCCAGCTAAATGTTCCTTAACTACAAAAATACCCTGAATTCAGAAATCAAGTGGAAACATATTTAGAGAAAAAGCTCAGGCAACGGGTAAAGATTGTGCACTCACACTAGTCTATCCCAGGTAGGAGGGACAGTCATTTGGCCCAGAAAGGGCTAATCCAGTGCAGATAAAATCTCTTAAATGTGTGCTGCTACCAACTGGAAGAACAGGAAAGGCAAAAAAGAAAAAAAAAACCCCACTCCACATTCCCCTCCTAAGTGTTTCCAACCACTGCATTTGATTGCTGTTGACTTTCAGTTTGAGCCTTTCCTTTGTGAGTTTGTCTGCTAAACTGAGAGCCAGACAAACTACTGGATGTTCTCTGCACTAGAGACTGATAATGCAGCAATTCAAAGTCCATAATCAGCTGTTGGGGTCAGAAAGGAAGTCCCCCCCCCCCCCCCCAACTGTTGCAGACTTGGAACCAGGTATGAAGGGGCTTTAACATGGCTCCTGGATTGGAGGCACTTGGTCCTGCTAGGCCTCTGGCTGCTGCCCCTTCTAGGGCTATCCAATTCCTCTTGAGCCCAGTTCCAGTTCTTAGCTGCATCTCGGTACCATAAGCACCTTCTCCACTGCACCTGATGATTTTATAACAGTTAAAAGAAGCAGCCAGACTGCATGAGATAAATAGTCTGCATTGTGATCACCTAGCCAAGGCAAGTCAGAATCCAGCTTTAACCACAGTGTTGCGGGAGAGGTTTAGGGTCACCATATGACTCCATAAAAAGGAGGATGGATTGGGATATCCGTGTTTTACTTCTACTGAAAGCAATGGAAGTAAGGAGGACAGATAAGAGACATCTGGGCTTTTCTTCTATTGAAACCAATGGAAGTAAAACCCGGATGTCTCAATTCGTCCTTCTTTTTCTGGAGCCCTATGGTAACCCTACTTCACATCTCTGAGTGCTTTTAGGGGAGGGTTATAAACAGACTGAAATCCACCTCTCTGAAGAGATTAGCAGGGGAAGTCATGATGGGTAAAAGTTTAATTCAGAGCAGCTGTCTGGTAGAAGAGGGCTGGAGATGCCCCACAGTCCCTTCCTTCTTGTTTGCTCTAGTTCAAGGGTGTCCAATGTCGGTCCTCGAGGGCGCAGTCCAGTCGGATTTTCAGAATTTCCCCAATGAATATACATGAGGTCTATTTGCATGCACTGCTTTCATTGTATGCTAATAGATCTCATGCATATTCATTGGGGAAATCCTGAAAACCCGACTGGATTGCGGCCCTCGAGGACCGACATTGGACACCCCTGCTCTTGTTCCTCGGGTGTGGAATGGGATCCTATTAAATGCCCCCCTTGTATCTGTCACCGCTGCAGGGTGCCATGCTTCACACATAATAGGCAGAGGAAGGAAGATTTTGCTGACCGTTCTGTTTAGCTTCTGTCATATTAATTCCCACGTGCAGCCTTTGAAAAGGCACTAAGGTACTAAAAGTACTGACACGGCACCTCCAACAGCTTTAGACTGATGCCAGCATGTGAATCAACTGCTCCCTTGAAGGATTGCTCTCCTTATACAAACCCAGCCCGTGGCTGCATGCATCCTGCCTCTTCAGCTGCTCTGTCACTTAATATTAATTCACAGTAACATCTCATTTGTCATGAATGGTTATTATAGAGATTACAAACAAACACGCTTATTGTATCACAAGTAGAACATATTTCCATCTACTTTATCAGAACTAAATAATATTTCCAAAGGCCATCAAGGGCTGATGGTGTAGGACAGGGGTAGGCAATTCTGGTCCTCAAGAGCCGGAGCCAGGTCAGGTTTTCAGGATATCCACAATGAATATGTATGAAATGGATTTGCATGCACTATCTCCTTGAAATGCAAATCTATCTCATGCATATGTATTGTGGATATCCTGAAAATCTGACTTGGCTCCGGCTCTCTAGGACTGGATTTGCCTATTGGCCCTCGCCAGGTTGGGTTTTCAGGATTTCCCAAATGAATATGCATGAAATCTGTTTGCATACAATGGAAGCAGTGCAGATCTCATGCAAATTTATTGAGGAAATCCTGAAAACCCGACTGGATTGCGGCCCTCGAGGACTGACATTGGACAACTCTGGTGTAGGAGGACCTTGGGGTGTCTCCTAAGCCCTTTTGCATATTGCCACTGGCTCCTTACCAGTAATGGGTACAGTGGTATACTTCCAAGCCATCCAACCTTCACCAGCCCACCTAAGACATAAAGAACCCAACTACAGTCACTCTGTCCATGTCACTAGTCCAGTCACAGAGAACCCAGCTGTGCCTCACAGCATTCAGCCGGGATCAACATCTGTAATTTTTAAAATCTAATATAAACAGAAAACAAAGAAAGGTGCTTCTAGAAGCAAACATCAATAACTACAATACAGTACTTATATTCTGCCATTAAACCTCTCAGCTCTATGTGTGATTACAAATTTAATAGTACTGAATGACAAGAGACATCCATGAATTACATAAAAAATCATAAAAAAACATTCATATATTTCTATCTTATACTACCCAAATTCAAATCAGTTTAAATAGTCTTTAAATATTCTTCAAAAAACATATCACCCTCGACTATCTAACCCCGCCCCCGATTTTACAAATACCACACAAGGGGTTTAGTTAGCGCTGACCGGCACGCTAAATGCTATGCACTGCTATGATGCTCATAGGAACTCTATGATCGTCGGAGCAGCACAGAGCATTCAGCTTGCGTGGTTTTGTAAAAAAAAAAAAAAAAAAAAAAGGGGGGGGGGGGTTTAAAAATATGAGAAAGAATTGTAAATCTGTCTCACTTGGCCGATGGAATGCTATTCCATATAGCAACTGATTGATGAAATTGGAAAATGGAAGTAAATCAATTTACTATATTTAACTTTAGGACAATTCCTGCAATTAAAAGATGATTTCTTAAAAGACGAGACTACTAATTGAATCAAATAGGAAGGCGCCCATCCACGACATATCTTAAACATTAAAAGACTCACTATTAAATCTATTCTGGCTTCTATTAGTAGCCAGTGTAAAGATCTTAACACCGGAGTAACATGATCATATTTGCTAGTAGAAAAAATAAGCTTTGCGGCAATATTTTGAGTAATTTGCATTTTTCTAATCAGGACCTTATTACAGCCAACATATACTGTATTACAACATTTTACAGCCAATATAAACCATGTTTACAATAAATCCAACTTGGGCTAAAATCAATTCTACTACCAATGCTAACTTTGCAGGTTCAATATACTATTTGCCTCAGTTTTCTCAATACTGAGAGAACAAGCTCTTAACCATATAATTAACCCATTGTTCCCTTGTAAGTTGATTATCCAAAGTGTACCCTCAATACTTTTGGCAGAAGATTCAAACTGGTGTAAATGGTCCTCACTAAGGAATTTCTTATCTAGTCCATGAATGATATTTTGAGGCCAAAAAGAAAAAACTTTGTTTTCATCCCTATTTACCTTTAATTTATGGATGGCAATCCAACAATCAATACATATCTATATAAGAACAGTATTTTATCAAGAACTAAATTTCAAACTTTCCTGTACAGACAGCAGTAGCTGCAATGCCATCTGCATAAATTAAAACTGTCAAAAACCCATCAATATTAATAACCTTTGCTCCTCACAAGCCTAATACAACTAGATGGGGACGACAAGAAAGATCCTTTTGGGACTCCACATTCAGCTGACCACTTAAATTCCCGTTCATCTTCACTTGACAGGATCTGCTTGTTACTGGTGTTAGTAGCTAAGAGGAGTACAGCTCTTCCCCCCCCCCCCCCCCAGTCCTGGCATTTCATCTATCAGGGGGAAAAAGCCACTAACTAAGCTGGGACTTTCCAGGCTGAGGAGAAAGAGTTTAAGCAGCAAAAAGTCTGTTTCCTGCATTTCTTCGAGACAAATTTATCTACACCCTGTTCAGAAGTGAAGTGAGAACCAGTGTGGAGTGCTCTGAGCCAGAAATAGAAGGCCAGCTGCGCTCGCAGTCTGCCCACTATAACCAACAGTGAAATGGAGGTGGAGGCAAACAGAAGTTATGGAGAAACAGCACAAAGGGACAACAACAAAGGGACCAAGCCAAGGATGGCATCTTTTGTACTGAGGTCAAGATGGACAGCACTGATGGGGCAGTGCCCGCTCAGGCTAATAATGCCACAGGTTCCTGCCGGGCTGTCCCAGCATGCATTGCAGAACCTTTGACCCTGAGTAATGATGGCACAAGAACCCAGTCACTTTGACTAGAACAGTCTATCAGTTTAAGATACCATTATTTTTTTTCTTCTGGGACTCACATACACAAAATCTTAAATACAGCAGCAGAATTACTTTGTTTACATTAATGCATGCAAAACCCATGAGCAGTTAATGGCCCTGAGCATATAGGGAGAATTGTGTGCCCACAATACAGCATCCAAGTGAGTAAAGGTCACAGGTCTTTGCCTATACCAGCCCTGGGAGGAAGAAATATTAAAAACTAGACAAGGCAAGAACTGGAAGACACCCTTCCCCCACATACACAGACACTCCTGCAGTGCCCAAGATAGTCCAATCCATTCAGCGCAGGATGAGGAAAGAGGAACAGTTGCCTACAGCAATGGAGAGCAGAAAGGAGGGGCCCAGCTCGAAACAGAATCTGCTGAGAAAGGGGTGCCACTCTTCCTTCCATCAGATGCTAGGATGCTGAAAGCCAAGAGAAGGCACGCCATCCAGGAGACATGGACAAGGAAAAACTGCAGGGGAGCCGAGAGCTGCCATCCGCCCCTTCAGAGCTCAGTCAGGGGAGTCCATGGGCACCAGAACCTCGTTTCTTTCCACTGGTGACCTTGATAAAGCAACTGCTCTCAATCTTCCCAATCCCCAACGCAGATCTGAGATGAGGTGGGCAAAGGGGAGGCAGAGAGAAAAGGAGAAACAATAATATAGGACTAGAGATGCATTACACTTGTTTCAGTTATATCTCCTAGACTCAACAGTATTAAGTGTAGCCACCTCTGGGCTAGGTAATAATAAGGGACTGTGTGGGGTCAGATCTGTGCATTATTAGGGATACATATATTTTAGGGTAGGGTTGCCAGATTTTCCAATTGGAAAATCTGGACCCCCTAGACCCACCCAGTCCTGCTCTAGCCACGCCCACACTGCCTGCTCTTATTCGCCACTTCCTGCTGTCTACTCTTGGCCGCAAATTGTGTCAGGCAGGGAGGAAGTCCGCACACGTGTGGATGTCACATGATGACATCGCACGTGCATGTGACATCATCGTGTGACATCCACGCATGCACGGACTTCCTCCTGCCCGATGCGATTTGAGGAGTGCTTTTCAAAACCCAGACACAGTGCCTGGAAATCCTGACATCTGGCAACCCTATTTTACTGCCACTTTTCTGGGTTTTGAGTGGACCTCACCATTCTGAAGCTCTATTTTTGCCAAAGTCTAACAGAAGCAGCCTATCTGGAAAGCAGGTCAGATCTAAAACTGCATGACCAACCTGGCTTTCTACATCCTGCTTTGCCGTCTCTGAGTTTGGGCTGGAAAAAGATAGCATGAATCTTTTCCTATAGAGCTCAAGCAAAGGCACTGGACCTCCCATAGTGTCAGACTTGGGAAACTTTACTTAATACAGGGTGTACATAAGCATCTATGAAATCTGTTCCATCCCTTTCTCACTGAGCAGATGCAGTCAGTGCAGTGGTGGAGATGCCATCTCACCCTGCATGGTCAGCCTTTTCTTTTACATTATTAAATTTTCTTCACCTCGAATTCCTGGATCTGCATGCAGACTGATGAAAGTTCTGCAACACGGTCCTTACCTGGCTCTCCTTGATGCTCAAATGTCCCAGTTCTTTGTTACCCTGGAAGTTTTTTGTGCATTTCCAAACACTCTCGCCCAAGCGGACCCTCTGAACGAAGTTTGCAGGGAAAAAGCCACCCGATCTCTGCTCTTCCCCTACACAAGGACATATTCAGTATAGCGCAGATTAGGATCAACAGCTCCCCAGAAGCACAAGCAGAGGCCAAGCCCAGCCATCAGCTCTGTACATTTTACGTTGTGCTTAGGAATTAGTGTCTTCTCATGGACCAAGCTCTGGACCTGACTTTGAGACACCAGTTAGAAAACACGAGACAGTACAATATACAGTACGACAGTGGCAGAAATGTAACAAGTGTACGAAGAGTCTACAGCAAGGGTTTGCAACCTATTCTCAGGACACACCTAGTCAGTCAGGTTTTCAAGATATTCACTATGAATATGCATGAGGTAGATTTGCATACAGTGGAGGTGTGAGCATGCAAATTTACCTCATGCATATTCATTGTGGATATCCTGAAAATCTGACTGGCTAGCTGTATGCTAAGGATTGTATGGATCAGTCTGATTCATTCAGGATTCCCTCTGCTGCTGAGCTCTGCCTTGACTCAGCAGCTGAGGTCAAAGTGAGATCATCAATTGAAAAAGGACCAAATCTTCCCCTCCACCCCCACCCCCCAAGCTTTATTCAGATACCCCCAACCCAATGCTGCAGTATACAAATGGAAAGCAAGATCACACCACCCTTATCTTTTCCCTACCCCATCACTTCCTGGCCCCAGGCACTTCAGCGAATTATAGAGAATCTGACCTTTTCCTGTCCCCTCTTTCTGTCTTCCTACACTCCTCAAAAACTTTTCTTTGCTGCTGGCTATACTCACCTTCCACCAGTCCTCATTGGAATCGTCAATCACCATAACCCTGTCCCCAGGTCTGAAGAGAGAGGAGAAATATTGTTACTAGGGCAAAGAATAAAGACATTCTCCCTCTTCCTTTCTCTTTAAAAAAAACAACAACAAGATACCATTTATCCTATAACTCACTGCAAGGGAAGGTCATTGATCTCCTGGGGCAGGAACTTATAGAGAGCCACATAACTATACATAGGGGAGATCTCCTTCCGTGAAGAGCCTTTGTAACCTGTGAGTGATCCCTGAAGAGGAACATGGATAATCAGACAGGATACCAGTAGTGTTATGTGACATCACACCTACCGCATACCTGCTCACATAGGAATGACATAAACACCCACCACATACCAGCAGCATGCTCTGTGACATCACACATGCAGCAGTACCACTAAGCTATTACATTGTACATGGGATTCCTACCTGGCCACTGCTCCTGTCATCTGATACTGAGCCATCATTCTCTGGTGATGCAAACACTTCATGTGAGGCAAACACCCAGGAGTTAGAGGGAAAGAATTAACTAGAATCATTATCATCATTATTATTATCTGGCATAAAGAGAAAAACTAATCAAAATTCCTTTTTATTTACTTAAAGAACATAAAAACATAAGAATATAAGCATTGCTATACTAGAACAGACTAAAGGGGGGTGGAAGTCAAGTCCAGTATCCTGTTTCCAACAGTGGCCAATTCAGGTCACAAGTACCTGGCAAGATCCCAAAAGAATAAAAACAGATTTTTATGCTGGTTATCCTAGAAATAAGCAGTGGATTTTCCTCAAGACCATCTTAATAATGGCTTATGGACTTTTCTATTAGGAAAGTAGCCAAACCTTTTTTAAAACCCTGCTAAGCGAACTGCTTTTATCACAATCTCTGGTAATGATATACAGTGTTAATTCAATGAGAGGGGGCTATACTGTCCTACACATGGGATAACTTCTTCCAAAGGAGCATAGGATGTCACAATTATTAGTACCCAGTTGCAGGTAACAGAGATGCAGTAAGGTAACATGATACTTAGTGGCTGAGCTGGGATTAGAACCCAAGACTTCCCTTTACTATTTGACATGCACTTATGGAGAATATAAAACATTTCTAGTCTCTTATCACTCTAGTCCACATCCGTTACCCTTCCCCATCTGCTCCTCTCCTGCACCCCAGCCCCTTCCGCATTCTACTGCATCACTCGCTCACGCATTATCACTTAGTGTTTTCTTCGCTACTTCGCTCACTTCCCTCAGGGTCTTCCACTCTATCGTCTCTCTCATTCTGGAAGAGGACCAGGCGAATAAAGACATACATAAGAAACACAGTCAGCATCCAACTCAACCCCTCATCCCTCTCCAGGCAGCGGATACATCCTTCCCATACCAGGGCTTCTGGTGGGTGACTCAGACACACTGCTGAAGTTAGAGCGGTTGATGTGAGCCAGGGTGGTCCCATAGCGCAGGGTCTCATACACAGGATCCACACGAGCACTGGGAACTAACAACAAAGGAGGTAATAATAACCCATTCCAAACAGGAGACCCCCCCTAAACCAAAACCTAAGACTTGACCTGCATTCATCATAATTAATCCTAGTTTATCTTTCCTGCTTTCCTAGTCTGTCTTTTGCTCTCTTTCCAGGGGCTGCCTACTCATTTGTCATTTCTTCTTCTCTCCTCCTATCTTGGTCCATTCCCTTATTTACAATCCGTCTCTGACATATTGATCTTTCCCTTTAAACTCTATCCTCCAGTGGTGTACCAAGGGGGGAGCGGGGAGAGAGACGATCCACCCCGGATGCACACCCCAAGCGGGGTACACAGCCAGCCACCCTCCCTATTTTGCCACTGCTCCTCCCTATTCTGCCGCTGCAGCTTTCCTTAACCAGCAGCAGTGGCAGTAAACTTTAAATCAGGGCTGTCTGTGGCCCAGCTTGTGCTCCCCTCCTTTCCTTCCTTCTGTGCCTCCCTCCGGTGGATGTTTAGCTTCTGGCCAGCTCCCCTGCTGCAGTGGTTTTTCCACTCAAAGCTGCGGGTGTTGGATCCTCGCGCGATCTGTGGCTGCGTCAGAAGCGATTCCCTCCGATGTCCATGATGGCAAGGTGTTGACGGCTGCGGCTTTGAATGGAAAACCGTCTGCAGTAAGGAACCCAGCCAGAAATGCTTTTGCTGCATAGGGCAGAGAAGGGAAGTGAAGTAAAGGAGGGGGAGAGAAATGTTGCTGCTGCACAGGGAAGGGGGAGGAGAAATGCTGCTGCTGCACAGGAAAGGGGGGGGAGGAGAAATGCTGCTGCTACACAGAGAAAGGAAGGGAAAGGGGAAGAGAAATGCTGCAGCAGCAGCACCACCCAATTGGGGAGAGAGAAGAAAGGAGGGAGAAGGGAAAGGGAAAGGAACGAGGGAGGGAAAGGAAAGAAGGAAAGGAGATACCAGACCATGGAGGAGGAGGGAGAGATGACAGGGCATGGGGGGAGGGAAGAAGACAGATGCCATACCAGGGGAAAAGAAGGAAGAAGGGAGGGAGAGAAAGGAAGAAGTGGAGATGCCAGATAATGGAGGGGAAGCTGCAAGGGAGAGGAGAGAGATGCTAGGGCATAGGGGAGGAAAGGGAAACTAAGGAGACAAGTGCCAGACCAGAGGGAGAGGAGGTGCCAGAGCATGGAGAGAGAGAGATGCCAGGGCATGGAGGAAGGGAAGGGAAGGAGACAGAGATGCTAGACCATGGTGTGGAGTGAGGAAAGGAGAAGAGAGATATGCCAAAGCATAGGGGAGAGGGTGGAGACAGAAAAATGGAGAGGGGGCGAAGCTGAAATGAATCATGTACAAAGGAGAGAAAGGGCACAGGATATACAGTTTATTGAAGGGACATAGAAAGAGGGAAGATGCCATATGGAAGAGTGTGAGGGTGGACAGTGGATGGAAGGGGCAGAGAGGGTAGACAGTGAAAGGAAAAGGCAGAGAGAGTTTGTGCAGTAGATGGAAGGAGTAGAGATAGAGGGCAGAAACTGGGTGGAAGGGAGAGAGGACAAACGCTGTATAGAAAGAAGAAAGCGAAGAGAAGATGATTAAAGCAGAAATGACAAAAGGTAGAAATATTTTTGTAACTGTATTAATAAAAGTTTATAAATAGGAAATGGAAATAGGCAATTTTTTTTGGACTAAACCCCTTTCCTCAGGTCAGGACAGGATACCATAACAGCAGTATACTGTACTGTTCTGAAGAAAGATTTGGCCTCTGACAGCTAATTGAAAAATGGATTAGTCCAATAAAATGGTATTTTCTTATTTCTCATTATTTGTTACATTTCTATTTTTTAATTTTTAAAATGGTGATTGTTATGTATCAGTTTTTTCAAATTTATATTTACTGTCTTTATATTTTGCACAGTATTAGTATTAGGGGGACATGTGTCACTGTTTCTGTGGTGTTGTGGTGTTGCATTGTATGCAGAGCCTGGATTCTTGGCGGTTCAGTTTAACTTTTGTCTACATATTTCTATTTTTCGTTTGTGATTATTCCATATTGGTAAGGGTGTATCTCTGTTTAGTGTGTATGAAAAGGACATGGTTTTCTGTTGGCATTGACTGTACAGGATCAATTGACTGCAGGATCTGGCTTGTTTAGTTTTACAATGTGTATGTTGGTGTTCTAATGCTCACTGCACTGTTTAAGATGCTGTCTTTTCCTAGGTACACTCTTGTTGTGCAATATGGGCCCCGGGTGTCACATATGCTAGGTACACCACTGCTATCCTCCCTTTCTTTCTTTTCTGTCTCTCTGTCAAATTTCACCTGCTTATCACCCTGCAATCCTCCATCTCTTTTTTGTACTTTTCAACTACTGTGTTTCCCGAAAATAAGCCCTAACCCTGAAAATAAGTCCTAGTATCATTTTCGGGGTAGGTCTTAATATAAGCCCTACTCCAAAAATAAGCCCTAGTCCCAGGATTCACTGGCAACTCTTCAAACCCCCCCCCCCCATACAGCCAAACCCCTGCTGACCCTCCATCCTTCCCTCCCCGCTAACCGCGAGCGAGCCCTACCTTCAACCGAAGCAGCGTCGGGCCGGCAGCACTATAAACAGGCTGTTTGGCCTTGTCCGTCGAGGATTTCACTCTGCTGTTACTGATGACATCATCAGTAATGCAGCAGTGAAATCCCTGACGCTGCTTCGGTTGAAGATAGGGTTTTGCTCCCAAATCGGCGGGGAGGGAAGGATGGAGGGTCAGCAGGAGTTTGGCTGTGTGTGGGGGTGCACAAGGGATACTGCACAAGGGATGGGAGGGAAGGAGGGAAGAATAGAAGCTGGGCAAGGGTTCTGCTGCCATGAGGGATGGGAGGGAGGGAAGAATAGAAGCTGGCCAAACTATATGCTGCACACGGGGGATGGTGAGGAAAGATGCTGCACATGTGGGGGGGAGAGAAAGAAAAGATAAAGAATTGGGGTGAAGGAGAGGAAGGGAGAGATGATCATGCGCATACCCCGAAAATAAGACCTAGTGCCTTTTTTGGGCCCCTAAATGAATATAAGTCATTATCTTATTTTCGGGGAAACACGGTACCTATCAATTTTCCATCTCCTTCTCTCACTCCTGGCTCTCCCAAGTTCATCATCCCATTCCTTCTTTTCCTCCTAATCTATCTTTTCTTTAATCCTGATTACTGCGTGGTTTACCCTCTGTACTTAACCATCTTCCTCTCATTCATCTCCTTCAGAACCCTCCATGCCCTCTCTCATATAGATCCCCCATTCTCAGTTTCTCCCCTCCCTCGCTCCCTCTATTTCCCCTTTGTTGGCCAGCATCTCCTTCCTTCCACCCCCCCCCCCTGTAGCCTGACATCTGCATATTTCTTCCCTCTACCTTCCAGCATCTCTCTATACCATTTCTTTCCCTCTTCTACCTTCCTCCCTGCCCCTGTGGACCAACATCTCTTTCTCCTTCCCCCTTCACCTACTAGTACATCACTTTTCTCTTTTTCTTTCCTCCCATCCTTTCCCTCTACCTGTGTATCAACATCTCTTCCTCCCCCAGGTCCACCATTCTTCTTTCTTTCTTTCTCCTTCAGGCCCATCATTTCTCTCTATCTTTCCTCACTTCCTCCTGCAAGTCCATCATTTCTCTTTCTTTCTTCCCTCCCCTCCACCCCCAATCCATCATTTCTTCCCTCCCTCTACTCACCCCTGGATCTATCACTTATTCTCCCTCTTCCCTTCACCCAGCTATACCCCCCTCAGGTCCATCATTTCTTCCCTCCCCTCCTAGGTCCATTGCATTTCTTTCTTTCTTCCTTAAATTCCTTCCACTTCCCAGGTCCATTATTTCTCTCTTTCTTCCCTTCCCCTTCCTCAGGTCCAGTATGTTTCTCTTTCTTGCCTACCTCCTCTCTATCTCCTCCTGGGTCCATCATCTCTCTTTCTTCTCTTCCCCCTTCATTTTCAGATGCAACATCTATCCCTCTCTCTTTCTTCCACCCCTCCCCCCCACTGGTCTACCGTACACCAAATCTTCAAGGAGGTTCCCTGGCAGCAATTCACAGCTGCTGCTTATGACCTATTGGAAGCCTCTCTTCTGCTGTGGCCAGCCCATTCATATACAGGAAGTTGCATCAGAAGAGGAGAGCCACATCAGAAGATAATCTAATCTAAACCTTAAGTTTATATAAATTAATTTCAATCATTTTGTAGAACACTGAAAACATTATTATTCTCTAAGTATCTGTAATCTTGTTCCTCTTAATTTTTGTTTTTTCTAGACCCTTCGGTTTATCTTTCCTTTTTCATTTATTCATCAATATTATTTGTTGTTTTATGATTGTTAACCAAGTCGAGCTCCATTTCCATGGAGATGACCCAGTCTATCAACTTAAGTTTTAGTTTAGTTTAGAGGCACCAAACAGGTTACAAGCAGTGGCTGCAAATTGCTGCCATTGCTAGGGGAACCTCCTTGAAAACATGGTTTAAAGGTAGGGAGAAAGAGGAAAATGGAAGAAACAGGGAAAAATACTGGCTCATGCAGGAGGAGGCACTGGGTCCCCTGCTGCTTTGGGCCCTCATGAAATGCCTGGTTGCCCAGTCAGTCTGCTCCTGCTTCCACCTACGCTGAACTCAAGCATACCTGCTGGTGGGGGCTTTTTGGGACTCATCTGCACATCCTGGACCAGGAGAGGAGAGCTGAAGTTCCGACGAAAAGAAGTAGACTGTTGAGAAATGTCAAGGGAGAGACTCAGCAAATTATCAAAAGTGCAAAAGAACAAGCAGTGTTACTCTGCTATATCCTATCCATGGAGAGAATGACTCAAAAACCTCTTTACAGTGCCAGAGTGCTTGGGTCCTCTGATCCAAATTGTCCTTGATAGAATAAAGAACAGGCGGATTCTGAATTACAAGCATCCGAGTAATCGCCTCCTCCCCCACAACTCCTTTCCCCCTTCTACGAACCTGCCTGCATTTCTACCCTCATTCCCTCATGCTTCTAGAGGCTGAAGCCTTCAGGAACTCACCGTTTTCCCCATGCACTGCTGGTGAGAAACCTCCTCAGAACACCACAGATGGACACTGGTCTTACACATCCGACAGCGCAGGCCCTGCTTGGAATTTCCTGAAAACCAAGGAACAAATTAGGGCACAGAGATGGCACTCATACTTGCCTGGGACTCACAGATCACAGAATGGGCCAAGTCAGTATTCACATAGGTAGAATGGTTTCACCTGGAGGTCAGGGCTTAATTTGTAGATTAAAAGGAAGTGGGCAACAGGAGAAGAAGGTCTGGATTAGGGAGTAGTAAATGTTCTTTGTTCTATTCCAGGCTCACCATCGCCCCTCTTCCCTGCAGGCTGCTTGGAAGGGAGAGGATAATCCATTCGGAATGCTGCTGCACAATTTATATTCCACCAGAGCCACTGGGCTCACATCACCCCTTTCCTCAAGTCACTTCACTGGCTCCCTATCCACTTCCACATACAATTCAAACTTCTCTTATTGACCAACAAGTGTATTCACTCTTTAGCTCTTCAATATCTCCCCTCTCTTGTCTCACCCTACCAGCAGCATAGCGAGTGTGAGTGGTAGCGCCCCTCCCCACCCCAACTTCGCGCACGCCCCCTTCCCTTCCTCCATACCACTTTAATTTTCCCAGCATGAGCTGCATTACAAACTTGCTGCCCGCATCGTGTCAGCTCTCCCTCTGATGTCACTTCCTGGTTGCGGGACCCGGAAGTGACATCAGAGAGAGCTGACACAGATGCAGGCCGCAAATTCGTGATACTGCTCGTGCTGGGAAAATTACAGAGGTATGAAGGAAGGGAAGGGGCGCACGCAAGTGGCAGGGAGGTGGGGAAGGAGTGGGGGACAGACAGGACGGGTGGCAGTGCCACCAGGATGGTACCCAGGGCGGACTGCATCCCCCCTTTACTGCCACTGCTCCCTACACTCCTCCCCGGGAACTCCGTTCATCAGGCAAATCTCTCTTATCTTTACCCTTCTCTTCTACTGCCTCCATACTGCGCCCTTTCTCTCTTGTTGCACCAAATGCCTGAAACAAACTGCTCCATCCCTGGAGCTATTGAAATCCAGAGTATAAGCCCACCTCTTTGAGAATGCATTTAACTCATAACCCCCTCACCCTAAGCATCCTGAGAAACTCCCTAAGCCCCTACTTGTCCTGTTGACTGTTAATTTAGGTTGTAAGCTCTACTGAGCAAAGACCGTCTCTTAAATATGTTGTTGTACAGTACCGCATATGCCTATCAGTATAGTAGTAATAGAATACCTCTGCTGCACTGGAGTCTGAAAATAAGTGGTTTAATTACTTTCCAGGCTTTCCCCCACAAATTAAGCACTGATTAATTACATTGACTGGGAGACCAGAGAGCTGGATTGGAAAGAATGCTAGATGTGTATTTAGATTATAGCAAGGCCTTTGATACTATTCTGTCTAGGGATCTCACAAACTGAGAGCCTTTAGTATGGACCCTAAAATGGCTTACTGGGTTAGGAACTGGTTGAGTAGGTTGTGACAGAAGGTAGTTGTAATTAGAGCTCCCTCTGAGAATTGGTATACTGCAGGGATTGATTCCTGGTCTGGTTCTTTTCAACGTTTCAGCAATCCTGTGGAAGTGATATAAGGCAAAAGATTTGTCTCTTGGTGGATGATAGACACCCTGGAAGATGTGGGAAAACATGACAGGGGTTCTAGCAAAATTTGAAGAATAGTCTAGAACTTGATAGTTAAAATTTAGTCCATAAAATGAGTCATGCATTTGAGCTTCAAAAATCCAAATGGAGCAATATAGATCAAATGTCAAAGTTCTTCTGTGAATGAAAGAGGAGAGGAATCTGAGGGTATTAATATCCAATGATCACATCTGATGCTTTTTAGGTGACCAAGCAAATAGATAAAATTAGGGCAAAAACCAGAATGATGCTGGGGTTTATAGGAAGAGGAATGGTTAGTAGGAAAAAGGAGATGATAGAGTCTCTATTAGTTTCTAGTGAGACTTCATTTAAAGTACTGTGTACAGTTCTGGAGAGCAAAGGAGTAATCCAATGGTCAGGTTCACATACCATGGTGACTCCTTGTAGCCTAGGAGAAGTCACTTAACCCTCCATGCTTTGGGAGAAGGCAACAAGAAACCATTCCTGCATCATGCTAAGAAAACTACAAGGTGGAAGGGGTCTGTCATTTTGTGCTCCACTATGACCCAGATGCACTAAAGATGACTAGTAAGACCGTGTGGGGCTGCTCCAATCTGATTTTTAGCCAATTCAAAAAGAGTTATTCATAGTTTGCATGCAAATGATTCACGCGGAGGTTCGTTGTAATCCCCGACTCTCCCATCTGATTCATCACTGTGAGAGTGATTCTCACACTGTGCAGAGTCAGCAGGGAAAGCCCGAACAGGAGAGAGGCATGGAAAAGCCTCCTAGGGAAGCATGGGTCCCATGTGATGCATAGGGAGGGGCCTTAGGCATCTGAGCCAATGAGGGCCTTGGACACCACCCTGTGCATCACATGATGCACCGAGAAGGGAAAGCCATTTTGGATTGGCGGGCCATGAAGGTGGATGGACCTGTGCTTAGCCCCTGTTTCCATCTTTGAAAAAAGGTACAGGAGGGGGGTTCAGGGGAGCATCCGGTAGCAGGAGGGAGTGAGCATCCCTCGTGCCTTTTTTTGGGGGGGAAGGGGAAGGTTAGGAGATGTTTCGGGAGTTGGGACACCTGGTGTAGGAGTGGGCCTTTGGTGGCAGGAGGGAGTGGGCATCCCTCCTGCCATTTCGCTGCCATGGGGGAGGTGGTAGGCATGGCAGAAGGGAGTGGGCATCCATTCTGCCATTTTTTCTCATGCGGGGGGGGGGGGGGGGGGGGTGGGCGATTCCCGGTGCTGGTTTGTTGGGGGGGAAGGGATGTCAGGAAGGGCCAGGGTGCTTTTTTTCTTTTTTTTTTAATGGGGTTAAACTATGCTTTTTTTGGATTGCTAAAAGCGATCACTTTTTTTTTGTGTATCAGGAAGCCATGTTAGAGCATCAATCGCTTTGCTAGTTTACATGGCATTTCAGTATTAATGAGCTTATTTGCATGGTTGGATCGGAGAATGAGCGATCATGCAGAAAACCACATGGTGAGCCATTTTCTGCATCGGGTCAGCAAAAGCGATCGTCGCTAAAACTCTCAAAACAGGTTTAGCCTTGATCACTGGCTTTAGTGTATCTGGGCCTATGAATCAACTTTAATTCAAGGGCACATCTGGATCTGTACATTTCTAGATATTACACCTTCAAAAAGATAGGCAGGGTGGAGTTGGTCTAGGTTGGGGGAGGGGCAGCGGCTACTAAAATAGTCAATGGTCTTTATCGAACAATATGGGGCCAGATTTAAACATGTTTACTTTAGAGATGGGATTGGGGAGATAGAATTGAAGCTGAAACCTCTTTCAGTTAAAAGGAGACTGGAACAAAGAGTTATAGGATGAGAATAGAATCAGAGGTAACTTTACTGAAAGAATGATGGATGTGTGGAACAGCCTCTCTGTGAAGATGGTATCTGAATTCAAGAAAGCATGGGACAAGCACAAAGGATCTCTGAGGAGAGCATAAGGGATTGTGGAGCTGAGCAGTTGAGGTAGATAAAAATACTGTAGACTGAAGAGGCTGGATAGTCTTTTTCTGCCACCATGTTCTCCATTTCTATGTTGATGCATTTACCCCGATAAATAGATCGTCTCAAATCCCATGAACTCAGTGAATGGCAAGTTGAAATGCATCCTCAAACCAAGACCACAGCCAAGCTTGCAAGATTACACAATGTGTCAGCCAAATACCAAGCTGTCAGGGAGACTGCCAAAAGCTCACATGACACATCAGGCCTTGGAACTTCCTGTGCCCTGGAATGGATTAAGTTGGTGGGTGGGTAAGTGAGATGATGGACATAGGTACTTAGGTCCAAGGCCCTCTGAATCCCTTCCTATGTCTACTATTTCATGCTGGAGATTTAACATCCACTTAACCCCGACACTGCTAACATAAAGCAGATCAAACTGCTATGCTCCTGCAATTTCAACATTTCTTTTCAATATGGAATCTGTTTTCTGATCACTGAATCTTTCAGGTTAGAAGCCCCAAGTCGTTGAATGGTGGCTTTTGTATAATTTGCCCTTCTGGTCTGGCTACAAGCTCACACACAGATGCTTTACAGACAAACTTCATTGGAGAATGAAGGCAGAAAAAGACCAACTCAACAATCTGGTCTACCCATTTACTATTAAGGATATATTCCAGCTGCCAGCCATAGCATGTGACTTCCTATAGGATATCACTCCCTATCTATGGCAACTAGTCACAATATGTGCTTACCTGTTGGATAACATTGCTTGTCCAGGAGAGAGCTCTGTAAAAAGTGTCACATTACTCCCTTGTCCTCTGCTGGAACATGCTTACATTATTAGGTTTTATTTATTCTAGGCCTAATGGTTTAGGCCTGAATTCTGAAAGTGATGCCATTAGGAAGGTGCCACTAGGTGCTCGACAGGTGCCTAAGTTAATTGTTTTAATTGTCTATTAACGGCAAGGTAATTGACCGTGCTGTTAAAAAACAATTAAAAACCAATTAAAAGAAAAAAGTAGGTGCCTACAAAACACGAGTCAGGAAACGTGTCGTTTGATGGTTAGCGGTGCCAAACATCAAAAGAGGTGTGGTTATGGGAAGGGTTGACTTTGGCGCTGCTACGCACGATCCTTCGTCAAAGGTGGGCACCTCTCCTCTCATCTTCCTGCTGGCACCCCCCACTGGCAGCTAAGGGCCCATCTGGAGGGCCTTCGCACATACACGATGTCAGCGTGACATCATGCATCAATGCCCGTGCATTTCCGGATGCCTCAAGCCACGGCCACTACGTTTAGTGTGCCACGGCTCGACAAAGTTTGCGGGACACTGGTCTGCAGTGATGTGATTTAGAAATCTACATATGTCGACTTTTCAAAAACTTGGTCCTTATATATCTCCTGGCGGGAGTCGTTACCTATAGGAGATGTTTGACAGAGTTGCTTTGGGGTCTTTTCTATCTTCCTCATATCAGATTGGGCTGCACTTTGGCTACTCTCTCATAGCCCCCATACCTGGGTAAGGGGTGGGGGGAGGGGTTTACTTGAGGTGTTTTGGGATGGGGGAAGGGGGCATTGTTAATGGGAAAGAAGGGATAATATAGTGTACTTGGGCCATATGCTAAAGGGTTACAGTGTATCTTTAGCTTGGTGTTGTATCATCTTGCATTGTTTTATATTGGTGTTAGAATAGCAAAATACAAGCAAACATTTTCAAACTAAAAATTATTATTATTTTTTTTTTTAAAAAGAAGAAATCTACATCTCCATAGCTATGTTACTTGGTCCAGCTGTAAATTTCTTAACAATGATGCTGTTGCATTGGTCTCCCATGGAAGGGTATTAGAAGCACATTACTACATTCATATCATATGTTGTCATAGAGGCCAAGTTACTCAGATCATTGCCAGAGACTTTTTGGCCAGTCCTGGTTATGAACATCCCAAAGCAGTATGAGATTTATAGTGCCTGATTCTGTTCATTGAAATCAGCATTGCAAGTTCCTTAATGAACCAGGATGGGATGGTCAAAAATCCAGGATCTCTAGTCTGGAGCTGGGTAACTCTGTGCTATGGTTGCAGTGCTATATATCTTAGTGGAGGAGGGGAAGACATCTTAAAAGTGGAACTTAGCGAGTAAAATGTTTATAATACAGTTGGCTTATTGGTTCATAAGAACATAAAAATTGCCGCTGCTGGGTCAGACCAGTGGTCCATCGCGCCCAGCAGTCCGTACCCACAGCGGCCCTTAGGTCAAAGACCAGTGACCTGAGTCTAGCCTTACCTGCGTACGTTCTGTTTCGACAGGAACTTGTCTAACTTTGCCTTGAATCCCTAGAGGGTGTTTTCCCCTATAACAGCCTCCGGAAGAGCGTTCCAGATTTCTACCACTCTCTGGGTGAAGAACTTCCTTACGTTTGTACGGAATCTATCCCCTTTTAACTTTAGAGTGCCCTCTCGTTCTCTCTACCTCGGAGAGGGCAAACAACCTGTCTTTATCTACTAAGTCTATTCCCTTCATTTTTTTGAATGTTTCGATCATGTCCCATCTGTCTCCTCTTTTCAAGGGAGAATAGGCTCAGCTTCTTCAATCTCTCACTGTACGGCAACTTCTCCAGCCCCTTAATCATTTTAGTCGCTCTTCTCTGGACCCTTTCGAGTAGCACTTTGCCCTTCTTCATGTACGGCGACCAGTGCTGGCCCGGTATAGCGGCATGATAACCTTCTCCAATCTGTTTGTGATCCCCTTCTTAATCATTCTGTTTGCCCTTTTCACCGCCGCTGCGCATTGTGCGGATGGCTTCATTGACTTGTCGACCAATACTCCCAAATCTCTTTCCTGAGGGGTCTCTCTGAGTACTGCACTGAACATCCCATATTCGTGTATAAGATTTTTGTTACCGACATGCATAACCTTACACTTATCCACGTTAAATCTCATTTGTCATGTCGCAGCCCATTTCTCGAGCATGTTTATGTCATGTTGCAGGTCTTCGCAATCCTTCTGCATCTTCACTACTCTGAATAACTTTGTATCATCTGCAAATTTAATCACCTCGCTCGTCGTACTAATTTTCAGGTCGTCCAAGCACCGAACCCTGTGGCACTCCACTCGTGACGCTTTTCCAGTCCAAGTATTGTCCATTTACCCCCACTCTCTGTTTTCTATCTACCAACCAGTTTTTAATCCACGTGAGTAGTTCACCCTCGATTCCATGGCTTGCAATTTTTCAAAGTAGTCGTTCATGCAGGACCTTGTCGAATGCCTTCTGAAAATCCAGATATACAATGTCAACTGGGTCACCCTTGTCTATCTGCCTGTTTACTCCCTCGAAGAAGTGCAGTAAGTTCACCAAGTAAGATCTTCCTTTACGGAAGCCGTGCTGGCTGGTCCTCATTAGATTGTGTCCATCAAGGTAGTCAACAATGTGGTCCTTTATCAGCACCTCTACCATCTTTCCCGGTACTTGAGGTCAGACTCACCGGTCTGTAGTTTTCCAGATCTCCCCTCGAACCTTTCATGAAGAACATTCGCCACTTTCCAGTCTTCCGGAATCCTTCCTGATTTGATCGACAGATTGGCTATTAGTTGGAGCATTTCAGCTATAACCCTTTTCAGTTCCTTGATTACCCTTGGATGTATGCCATCCGGTCCCGGGGATTTATCATTTTTAAGCCTATAAATCTGCCTGCATACCTCTTCTAGACTGACAATCAACCCTGTCAGTTTCCTGTGTATAGCCTGTCGGCTTCTGGTATATTAGATATATCCTCTTCGGTAAATACAGACACTTTAGTCCTTCCTTTATTCCATGGTCAACCAACGGCCCCACCGCTTCCTTCACGGGTCATTTTCCCTTAATATATCGAAAGAATGGTTTGAAGTTTTTTGCCTCCTTGAATTGATAATAACTGTGACTGCTAAGCAGACTGGATCAATCATGCAGGTCTTTATCTTCTGTCAATTACCATATTACTATACTGTATGTTACCTGAAGGCCTGGGTCCCAGACCTAGAGAGGGATTTGCTCCTGGCTTTAATACTCTCTCTTTATGTTCAGCTCTGACACCTGAGGCTGGTGGGAGTCACGGAGGTATAAAGGAAGCAATGTTCCCTCTAAGCTACACAGCCATTCACCTTTCAGCAGGAGACAGTACAACCATTCAGCCCCACCGTGCAGCTGAAGAAGTTGGGACCAGCACCCCTCTGTATCACTCTTCCATCTTGTGTTACTTCTGCTACTTGCCTGAAGCAACAGCAGCAGCAGCAACAGCAGCAGCAGCAAACTGAAACAAACTGGCTGTGGGAACTTCCCATACATACCCGCGACTGCTGGCCTGCCCGCTCCAACGTCCGGCAGCCATGAAAATGTATGGGAAGGTCCCGCAGCCGGTTTCAGTTTGCCACAGCTGCTTCAGGAAAGGAGTGCAGTGGTGGGGATGCTAGGGGGCAAACCCTGGTGGATGTGGGGTGGTGGGAGAGAGGGGGCAGGTGTTGGTGGATGTAAGTTGGGAGGGCGAGAGGGAGATAAATGCTGATGGAAAAGTAATAGGGGAGATGGGGTAGACACTGACGGAAGTGAGGGTTGATGGAAAAGGGGTAGGGGAGAGGGGGCAGAAATGGTAGAAAAGATCCTCTCCCTGGCCAGAACTTGGGGAAGAGGAGGAGGTCTAGCAATAATCTTCAGAGACCAGCTTAATTGTACTATACTTAACACCAAATCCTCTCCCAATGCAGAAATACTAGCCATCTCACTCACCTCTAAATCCCTGGCCTCCTCGCTAACTATCACTCTATTCTATATCCCGCCCAAAAAATGGTCCCTAGCCAAAGAGGACCTCGCTGATTCCTTATTAACTAATTATCTAACAAGTCCTTACAACCTTCTATGCGGAGACATCAACATCCACCTGGAGCAAGCTGACCAACCAGAAGTTGCTGACTTCTGGTCACTCACCTCCCAACTAGGCTTCTTCAAACCCCCCCCAATCAAAACTCACCAAAAGGGCCATCAACTAGACCTGGTCACTTTCTCCTCCAACGAGCCGACCAACCCAAAAATATACTGGAAACAAGCCAACTGGACAGACTCCCTATGGTCTGACCACAGACTATGCGACTTTTCCATGGACTGCCAACAAAAACATTCAAAAAACAGCAAAACAAGAAACATCACAACCCACACTTCCAGAGGAATGATAGACCCAGCGGAATTCTGGTCTCGCTACGACACGCACACAAAACAAAACGAAGAAACAGATCAACTCATGTCCACCTGGATTATTGACAGCACAAACATTTTAAATGAAATAGCCCCTATAAAAACCCGCCACATCAGAACCACAAATCAGGAGGGATGGTTCGACACAGAGCTGCTACTGTTAAAGAGGGACCTCAGAAAGTCAGAAAGATCATGGATAAAGTCAGGAACCCAGGAACTCAGAACTGCCTGGAGACTCAAACTAAAAACCTACAAAAACCTTACCAAGGAAAAACGGAAAAAATTCTACTCCCACATAATTGGTAACATCACAACCAATAGCAGCAACCTCTTTAAACTCGTCAACAACCTTTACAACATCGAAGCACTTACTAACAACCATGAAGAATCAACACTAACCGCCAACACCCTAGCGGATTTCTTCAACTCCAAGATCCTAAAACTAAGATCATCATTACCCACCATGACCAATCCCCTGGAGCTCTTTCCCATCCTCCCTGTCATCGACATAGCTAAACCAGACCAAGGGTCTAGATCCGACTTAAACTGGAACCACTTTACTACAATCGACTGGAAAACCTTCAACAAATATTATAACAAATACACCAACTCCTTCTGCAAACTAGATACCTGCCCCCCAAATGTAATGAAAACGGCTCCGATCCACTTCAAAGCAAACATGCTATTATGGGTCAACTCCCTACTATCCACAGGAAACTTTCCTCCAGAGCAAGGACATATCTTAATAACCCCAATCATAAAAAGCATAAAGGAACCTTCCAACGCACCTTCCAATTATAGACCAATAGCTAGCATACCGCTATTTACCAAAATCGCGGAAGGGGCAGTAAAAGCAGAACTCTCCGCATACCTGGAAAAATTCAATATCCTAAGCGACAATCAATCGGGCTTCCGCACGGACCACAGCACAGAGACCATTATAGCCTCCTTACTTGACCACTTGCACATACTCTTCAGTCGGGGCTCCAGCGCTCTGATCTTGCAATTTGACCTAAGCAGTGCGTTTGACTTAGTCGACCACACTATTCTCCTGGAATGCCTGGCCCACATTGGCATCTCCGACCTGGTCCTCAGCTGGTTCCAAGGGTTTCTACGAAACAGATCCTACAGGGTACGCAAAAATGACAATTTCTCCTACAGCTGGGTTAACTCCTGCGGCGTACCGCAAGGCTCCCCCCTGTCCCCCACCCTGTTCAATATCTACCTCGCCTCCCTCAGTAACCTCCTTCACAAACTCAAGCTCAAATTCTTCATCTATGCAGATGACATCACAATTGTCATCCCTCTAACCAGTCTATCCCAGGAACTTCTCACCTACATAACTAGCATACTCAGCCAGATAGAACTCTGGATGCTCTCCTTCAGACTAAAACTCAACCCGGACAAAACAAAATTCTTCCTAGCCACCCCCAAAGACAAAATCAAAGACACCACAATCCAAGTGAAAGGATTGGTTTTCCCACTCGAACAAACATTAAAAATACTAGGAGTCACGCTTGACAAACATTTATCCCTAGAAAATCACACCGACCTCACTGTCAAGAAAGGCCTTTCAGCACTCTGGAAACTCCGTACCATAAAGAAATACTTTGATGACACCGCATTCCGCCTACTAGTTCAATCCTCCATTCTCAGTATACTGGATTATTGCAATATCATTTACCTAAGCTCCACAAAGAAAATCACCAGAAGACTAAAACTGATTCAAAACACAGCCGTCCGCCTCATTTTCGGCCTGAACAAATGGGAACACATCACTCCCTTCTACCACCAACTGCATTGGCTACCTTTCGAATCCCGAGTCCTTTTCAAGTTCGCCTGCATCTGCTACAAAACAGTATTTGGTCTTTCACCAAAATACCTCTCCCCCCATTTCACTATGTATTGCACCAATAAGAAATCCCGCAGAATTCAGATGTTTGCCTTCCCCTCCATAAAACTATGCCAGCTCAAAAGATTCCTCGACAAAACCTTCGCCTTCCAGGCGGCCAAGCTGAACCCTTGGCTAGCCCAAATGATGCTAGTGGCCCCGACCTACCTCGACTTCAGAAAACTTCTCAAAACACACCTCTTCCGCGAACAGGACCCTTAACCCTTTTTCCCCACTACAATCCTACCCCCCCCACCCCTTCCTTTCTCTCCCCCTCCCCTCTCTTGGTTCCCTCTCCCTCCCTTTTTTCTTCCAATCCAACTATGATAAACATCTGCTAAAACCCCAATACTTCCTTCCTCGTTGCTTGTAATTCCGACAAAATTTTGTAAATCCGTGGTCAGACCGGATCCTAATTTAATTGATGTGAACTGCCTAGAACTCTTTGGGTATGGCGGTATATAAGAACTTAATAATAATAATAATAGAAATGGTTTGGGATGGGGAGAGAGAGAGGAGTAGATTTTGTAAAGAAGTGGGAAGACAGATTCTAGATAGTTTTTGCTCACATGAACTCATACCGTAGAGGGAACATTGAAAACACTGCTGTAAAAATGATCTCAAAAGCACACAAATACGATCATGTCACCCCTCTCCTGATCAAAGCTCACTGGCTTCCCAATGAGCATCGTATTACCTATAAAATTTTCTTACTGACCTTTAAAACTAAAATCGCCGGAGAACTGGAGTTCATGAACAGGCTACTAATCCCTCCCATTACCCCATGTGCCTTACGGTCTTCGAATCAAAATCTGTTGACTATCCCCTCATTAAGATACATTAACACAAGGAGATCCAGCATTTTCTGTGTTACGGCTCCTACACTCTGGAATTCGCTCCACAATCATTTAAGAGCAATGATGTCCCTTGATAAATTCAAAGCTAGCTTAAAAGCTTTTCTTGATCTATGATCGTCCTTTTAAGGAAGTTTTTATACTTCATTAAGTCAAGCCCCATTGGCTGAAGTACCCGCTTGTCCCTCCCCATTGTATTTTTCCTTCTCGTTCTTGTAGTTCCTCCCTGTTACCTTTCTTACCAGTAAGTCATTGTCTGTCTGTTGGTTTTCTTGTTGCTGTATAGAAAATTTGTTTTTTAATGTCTTCTTTTAATAACACTATGGGCTCCTTTTACGAAGCCGCGTTAGCGGTTTCACGCGTGTAATAGCGCGCACTATTTTGACGGCCGTGCTAGCTGCTACCGCCTCCTCTTGAGCAAGTGGTAGTTTTTCGGCTAGCGCGGGGGTTAGCGTGCGCTAAAAAGTTGCATGCGATAAAGCCGCTAACGCGGCTTCGTAAAAGGAGCCCTATCGTAAAGCCGCTTTAACATTTGATAAGGCGGTATATCACATTTTTAATAAACCTGAAAGGAAGGTCCCCTGAGCAGGCTACATGCCATAGAAAATGTCACCTGAGTTTTTTTTTTTGGGGGGGGAGGGTGTGGGGGGGAACATCCCAGAGAAGCTGGAGTAACACATTGGGAATGCATGGGCACTCACCTGCAATGAGCTGATGACAGAGCTCGCACGGACAAGTCTTCCTGAACACGTACTCCTGAAAGCTGTGAGTCCTCAGGGGTTTCAGCGATGCCAACGTTTTCTGGGAGGTGCTGGGGGACTGTTCAGCAGGCAGCGAGGTGTCGGTGGGTACAGGGGGAGGTGACTGGGGTGGAGCAGGTACTGGGGGGCTCAGTAGCACCTCGGCAGGCAACTTGAGATCACTGTTGGAGCGCAAGAAGAAATTCTCCACGCTTCTGCTCCTGAGAATGGTCTTCAGGGAGAGGGAGCGCTTGAACCGCTGGAGCTGTGCAAGACCCAAGAGATAGGGAGAGCAGGAATTAGAGGGCTCAGACATGGATAATAATAACTTAATAATAATAACAACTTTATTCTTCTATATCACCATAGTCAGATGACTTCTAGGCAGTTCACACCGAAGAGGGCTGGACAATCAGCGAATTACAGAATGCAAATAGTGAAGGTACAACATATTACACAAGAAATAGACAGAAGGAAAAAATATAAATTCTGTTTAGGAGATGAATCTGTCAAACAGTACAGTTTTAATTTCTCTACAAAAGGCGCTGTAGGTCAGCCTGGCTCCATTGATGTAGTTACCCAGCCAGGACTACTGTTTGCTTGCTTGAAACATGAAAGACCCATCCAAAAAGGATTTGTATTTACAGCCTTGGATGATCCTTGGTGATCCTTGGATATGCAAATATGTTACAGTTTCTGGTTGACCGTGTGGGGTTATGTAGTATGAAATGTGGTAGAAGATAGGAAGGCGCTAGTCCTCAGGCCTGCTTGAAACAAATACAAGCAAACTTGAAAATTATTCGTGCCTCCATTGGCAACCAGTGTAACAGTCTCTAGTAGGGGCAACAGTGGTCGCTTTTCTTCAATCCAAATATCAAACGAACTGCCATGTTCTGTACTATTCTTAATTTTCGTACTGTTTTCTTTGGGATACCCAGATAAACGATATTGCAGTAGTCCAGTATTAATAGAACCAAAGACTGCACCAATAATCTAAGTGACGTAATCTAAGTGACCAAAGAACATAAGCAATGCCTCCGCTGGGTCAGACCCGAGGTCCATCATGCCCAGCAGTCGGCGGCAGCGACCCAACAGGTCCAGGTCCTGTGCAGTAATCATCTATTTATACCCTTCTATCCACTTTTCCAGGAGGAAACTGTCCAATCCTTTCTTAAACCCCAGTACCGTACTCTGCCCTATTATGTCCTCTGGAAAGAGTGTAGGGCCTTAGCTCCTTGCACAATGACCACATACGAGCAGGGGCAAATTTTTCAACGTGCAGAGAATGCGATTGTCTAGGGTAGAGGTACCCAAACCTATCCTGGGGGACGCCAGGCAGTCCGGTCTTCAGGATATCCACAATGATTATGCATAGGAAAAATCAGCATGAAGAAGAGGAAGTGCATGCAAATCACTCTCATAAATATTCATTGCAGATAGCCTTAACCCTTTCAGGACCAAGGGACATATTTGTCCCATAACTTTAAAATCCTATAAATTTTGATTGGGATAGTCTACAGTTCTAAATTTGATATGTACGGATTCCATATGATACTGCCTTTATGTAAACAAACTGGTTCCGACATTCATTCATTAGCGTCGTTGCCAGATTGACGAGAAGATTCACTTGCCACACTGTCCATAAGCCAGAAGTTTGATTTTTTAAAAAAAAAAATAATGATATTTCACAAAAAAAAATCCATTTATTGGCATCTGCAAGCCCTTTTTACCATAAAAATGTCGTCAAAACCACAAAAATTGGCCTACGATCCTTATGGTCCTGAAAGGGTTAAGGAAGGAAGAAAGTATTGATGCCCCTGTACGGGTTGTTGGTGAGGCCCCACTTGGAGTATTGTGTTCAGTTTTGGAGACCGTATCTGGCGAAGGACGTAAGAAGACTTGAGGCGGTCCAGAGGAGGGCGACAAAAATGATAGGAGGCTTGCGCCAGAAGATGTAGGAGGATAGACTGGAAGCCCTGAATATGTATATCCTAGAGGAAAGGAGGGACAGGGGAGATATGATTCAAACATTCAAATACTTGAAGGGTATTAATGTAGAACAAAATCTTTTCCAGAGAAAGGAAAATGGTAAAACCAGAGGACATAATTTGAGGTTGAGGGGTGATAGATTCAAACTGGCAATGTTAGGAAATTCTACTTTACGGAGAGGGTAGTGGATGCCTGGAATGCGCTCCCGAGAGAGGTGGTGGAGAGTAAAACTGTGACTGAGTTCAAAGAAGCGTGGGATGAAGTATAGACAGCTCACCAGGTCGTGCAGGTGCAAGGCCGGAGGGTTAGGACATTGATGGGAAGATAGGACTTTGATGAGAAACCTAGGGGGCAAGGGGGCCCCTTCTGGTGATTAAGGCAGGTCATGACCTGTTGGGCCGCTGCGGGGGCGGACTGCTGGGCGGGATGGACCTCTGGTCTGACCCGGCAGAGGCACTGCTTATGTTCTTATGTTCTTATGAACACAGAAGATTTAGAATCAGAAAATAATATTAAATATTGAACTAAGGCCAGTACTGGGCAGACTTGCACGGTCTATGTCTGTATATGGCCGTTTGGGGGAGGATGGGCTGAAGAGGGCTTCAATGGCTGGGAGGGTTTAGATGGGCTGGAGTAGGTTTTGACAGAGATTTTGGCAGTTGGAACCCAAGCACAGTACCGGGTAAAGCTTTGGATTCTCGCCCAGAAATAGCTAAGAAGAAAAAATTTAAAAATTTTAAATTGAATCAGGTTGGGTAGACTGGATGGACCATTCAGTACTGGATGGATCATTCGGTTACTATGTAAGTGGTTAGATGGTCCATCTGGAACACTGAAATCAGGGGCCCTAAATCTAACCACTAGGGGTCAGTATTGCATGATTACTTATACCCCAGGGACCATGAATGCTTCTTCTGCAATATCTCAGCTGTAGCCGACCCAAGGAAGGACACACTTGAGCTGGGAACTGACCTCCTTTTACATAGTGCCAGATCTCCACTCCTTTTCAATCACATGCTGGTGAACCTGCCATCTCTGTATAATCTTGACAAAATGCTTGTCGCGAGGGTGTTCGCACTCCTCCCTCCTGGCATTGTAGACCCAGCTGTCAACTGGTCCCAGAATTTTGTAACAAACTGATCTAACTGTAGCCCCACTGCAGACTAAGCAGATCCCTGTGTAGCATGGGCTAAAACCAGGCCTGGACCGTCGTGCCCTGAAAACATGGATCTCTTTAATCGCCACTCCCCTTATCTCAGGGGAGAACCATGGATCAGCTCTCCAGCAGGGCTTATTCTCAGAGCACTAAGATGTTGGAGGTTAAACTTTTCTGTCTCTTTGAATGAAGCCCTTTCTAATAATTAATTAGTTCTGGCCCCAAGGACATCTTAAAATATTGATTTTATAACACCACCACCAGACTGCCAGCAAGATCAAGCTAGACCTAAAATCTGCAATAAGCCACTCCAAGCTCTGCGCCGTGCGACGGGTCACTGATAATCTGTTCAGCAGATAAACTCAAGTCAGGAAGTATGACCACAATACGATTTGCTAGACTTCAGCACCGCATAATAGCTTGCCTGTGGTAGGGGGGTCTGGAAAAGCCCAGCCTGCTTCCTGCAGGCAGCTGGGAGATATACTCCAAAATACTTGGAGGGCAAGGATGCCGACATTAATTGGCAGGAGGACAGTGATGGGAAACAGGTGCCAACCCCTCCTCTCACCATCAAACGGAGAAACACCCTTTCAGCCTCAGTCGGATAAAATGAGAGAAAGTGGCAGCCTTTGCCCTACCTTGCAATTACCCCTAGCAGCTCTGGGATTAATAACTGGGTGAGGAGTGTGAGAAGGGGTATTTATGCTGTCATTCCATAGGTACCAGCCTCTTATCCTGTTGCAGTGACGCGCATTCTCACACACACACGAGTGGGCAGCTAGGGTGGGCAAGATTCAAAAGCTATTTTGAGGGTCATGTCATAAAACAGCTTCCCCCCCTTCCCACCCACCTTCCAACCCAAGAATTCGCTCTAGAGTAGGATAAATCTTTAGCCAAAGCAGATGCCACTCCACCACGGAAGGAAAGAAAATGCCCACAAGAATAACATAATTAAAGAGGGCATAGTAGGCTATACCCAGGGGCACAGAATGCCTATCTCTGTCCTGAGGAGGGAGACTAAGAGAGGGTTGAAATGATGCATTCAGAGTCCTTTGTGTTCCATGGACAGGGGGGTGGCCAGACAAGGCATAGTATGCGATATCCATTTCTATCCTGTGGAGATAAGCCCACGGAGGGCATAGCGTGCATACACCCAGGGGCACAGACTGCTCCTCTGTGCCTTAAGGAAGGGGAGTGGGAGAGGGTTGATGTGAGCAACCCCTCTTTTTCAGAGACAGGGGGGACGCAGTGAGGGCACGATGTGATACGCCCAGGGGCACCGTGCCTAGCTCTCCTAGGAAGTGAGTGCACGGGTTGCCACACTCGGGGGGCATAAAGTGCCCCTTCTCACTTTCACTGCAATACACGCTCAGAACCTAAGCAGAGCTCCATGCTAGCGTGGAAGTCATGGAGACACAGATCGTACAAATCCATTTACAACACAGAGCATAACATAAACATGCGCGCTAATGCAGGCATAATTACGTGCATATGTACACAGATGAACCGACACACACACTGCAGGGGCTCTGTTCCCTCCCCTCCCCTCCAGCCTGCGGTACAAGATGGGATCCCGTGGACAGAGGACAAGGAATGAGGCGGTCGGGCTCCCTTCCTTACCTTGGTGCCGGGGGGTCTCGGGAGCTCGCTCCCCTGGGGCTCGCCTTCTTTCTCCGTGATTTCCGTCATGCTGCTGCGGCAGGGCAAGGACTGCCCGGAGATCTGCAGAGAGAGAGAGCTTCAGCGGCTCAGAGTCCGGTAGGCATGGCCTGGCATGCGGGGGCCGGGGCAGGGCGTAGGGGCTGGCCAGTCTGCGGTAAAGTTGGCTGTCCTGCTGCTGGGTCTTGCCTTTCTCCCCTGGAGGTTGCCTGTCCCGTAACTTGCACAGTCCTGTATGGAGGGGGCAGTGCCCTGTAGCTCGCCCAGTCTGTGCCCGCCAGGACACGTTTTCTTCTAAGTTTGATTTAGGAGACTGCTAACCCCGCCCCTTTCGAGTGCTCCTTATTATCGGCTACCTTCGATATGCTAATCGTTGCCGAATTCCGCCCACCATTGGCTCCGCGTCGAAGGATGTTGCTACGTCACAATGCATCGAGGGCGAAAGAAATTCCTTTCGTGATACAACTGTATCCGTTTCGTGGCCGCTTTGATCTCCTGCCTAGGTTTCTCTTATACAGTAACTCGTTTGTAATCTCTTTTCTCCCGCTATCTCAGTGGTTCTGTGTGATAAGAACATACAAAGTGCCCTACTCTGAGTCAGACCAAAGGTCCATTTAGCGCAGGATCGTTTCCAACAGTGACCAGTCGAGTCCCACTTTACCCACAGGGACAAGTAGTGACTTTCCTCCGTTTTATTATAACCGTTTATGGACTTTTCTTCTAGGAATTTGTCCAAACCTTTCTTTAAAAACAGCTACATTATCCGCTTTTACCACTTTACTCCTGGAATGAGGTCCAGAAGGTAACTATAACCGGACTGAAAAAGAAATATTTTTTCCCTGTTTCATTTATGTTACTGTGGAACTTGTGTTATACTTTTTGAAAAAGTGTAGACATTCCGCTCCACTCCACTCAGAATTTTATGGACCTCTATCATATTTCTCCTCAGCTATATTTTGGCTGAAAAGCCCTAACATCTTGTCTTATCTCAAGCACAGGTGTCAAAGTCGGTCCTCGAGGGCCGGAATCCAGTCGGGTTTTCAGGATTTCCCCAATGAATATGCATAAGATCTATGTGCATGCACTGCTTTAATGCATATTCATGGGGGAAATCCTGAAAACCCGACTGGATTACTGCCCTCGAGGAGGGACTTTGACACCCCTGTCATAGGGGAATCTTTCCATCCCCTTAATCATTTTGGTTGCCCTTCTTTGTACGTTTTCCGGTTCCACTCTATGGATTTCAGAAGCAGGGACTGTGTCTGAATTCAAGAAAGTGTGGGTTAGGCACATGAACATAAGAATAGCCTTACTGGGTCAGAACAATGGTCCATTCTTACAATGGCCAATCCAGGTCACTAGCACCTGGCCAAAACCCAAGGAGTAGCAATATTCCATATTACCGATCCAAGGCAAGCAGAGGCATCCCCTATGTCTTAATAACAGACTATGGACTTTTCCTCCAGGAAATTGTCCAAACCTTTCTTAAAACCAGCTACGCTATCCGCCCTTACCACAACCTCTGGCAATGCGTTACAGAGTTTGAGTGAAAAAATATTTCCTCCTATTGGTTTTTAAAAGTATTTCCCTGCAGTTTCATCGAGTGTCCCCTAGTCTTTGTAATTTTTGATGGAGTGAAAAATCGATCCACTTGTACCCGTTCTGCTCCTCTTAGGATTTTGTAGACTTTAATCCTATCTCCCCTCAGCCGCCTCTTTTCCAAGCTGAAGAGCCCTAACTGTTTTAGTCTTTCCTCATACGAGAGGAGTTCCATCCCCTTTGTCATCTTGGTCACTCTTCTTTGAACCTTTTCTAGTGCCACAATATCTTTCTTGAGATAAGGAGCCCAGAATTGAAAGCAATACTCCAGAGGTAGAGATAATGGTTACTGCGGATGGGCAAACTGGATGGGCCATTTAGCCTTTATCTGCCATGTTTCTTTTTTTCTTTTTTTAAAATTCTTTATTGATTTTCAATTCGAGTACAAAGTGCAATAAATTTTACATACAATTTGATCAAAGAATAATACAAAATTTATTCCCCCCCCCCCCCCGTCCAACCTATCTGGATGTGTGTGCAAATCAAATAGGAAATAAAGGCATTATACAACTAATCAGAGTTAACAAAATTCGTTAATGGACCCCATGTTGTTTTTTAAATAATTTATTATGACCCAATATTTCTGAATTCATTTTTTCATATCTATAACACAGACAAAAGGAAAAATTTAGCCTGTCCCAGTTTTTCCAATTCTTAGTAATCATTTGCATGGCAATCCCTGTCATAATTATAAGGAGTCTGCTTTTATACCTGTCTAATGGATTTTTAGTGTTCAACAACGTCCCACAAATGATCACATTATAGGACAACGGAATCGATGTTTGCAATATCCTATTAATTTGTCCCCATATTGATTTCCCAAAATTGAGTATCAAGGGACAATAAAACAACAAATGATCCAGTGTCCCTACTTCAAGATGAAAATGCCAGCTTCTATTAGACTTTGAACTATCCAACTTTTGCAAATGAACTGGGGGTCCCAAAAATTCTATGTAACAAAAAGAACCAGGTTTGTCTCATAGATGCTGACGCTGTATATCTCCATGACCATTGAGTAGCAGAAATCTGCTGCTTTAACTCAATGCTCCAAATATCTTTTAGGCTTGTTTTAGGTTTTTTATTCAAATAATCAGATTTTAATTTATACCACTTTGCGGCCTGATGCGCTGGCAAATCTGTCTGGAAACATAGACCCGGCAGGCTGTACTGATTTTTCAAGTTGCGCCAATCAACTGCCACCATTTAAAAGCTTGAGACTTTGATATGCCAAATGATTGTTGCAGTTGTAATTAATTTAGCATTTTCCCATTTGAGATCACATCATCCAAAGTACGTATGCCTGCCTGCAGCCAATGTTTCCAGAGGATTTTAGACTCACCAATTTGTATCTTGGAGTTTAACCATAGAGATTGACATGCGGATTGTTGTATTGGAGTAGGTATTAAATTATTAATGAGTGCTAGAATAGATGTGTCTGTCTGTCTTTCTTTCCCTCTCTCTCCTTGGCCGATTTCTGTCTGTCTTTCTTTCTGTCTATCTCTCTCCTTGGCCACTGTCTGTCTTTCTGTCTGTCTGTCTCTCTCCTCGGCCGCTTTCTGTCTGTCTGTCTTTCTTTCTTTCTGTCTCTTTCCTTGGCCGCTTTCTGCCTGTCTGTCTTTCTTTCTTTCTTTCTGTCTGTCTCTCTCCTCGGCCGCTTTCTATCTGTCTTTCTTTCTTTCTGTCTCTTTCCTTGGCCACTTTCTGTCTGTCTGTCTTTCTTTCTTTCTGTCTGTCTCTCTCCTTGGCCACTGTCTGTCTGTCTTTCTTTCTTTCTGTCTGTCTCTCTCCTCGGCCGCTTTCTGTCTGTCTGTCTGTCTTTCTTTCTTTCTGTCTCTTTCCTTGGCCACTTTCTGTCTGTCTGTCTTTCTTTCTGTCTGTCTCTCTCCTTGGCCACTGTCTGTCTTTCTTTCTTTCTTTCTTTCTGTCTCTTTCCTTGGCCGCTTTCTGTCTGTCTGTCTTTCTGTCTGTCTCTCTCCTTGGCCACTGTCTGTCTTTCTTTCTTTCTGTCTGTCTCTCTCCTCGGCCGCTTTCTATCTGTCTTTCTTTCTTTCTGTCTCTTTCCTTGGCCACTTTCTGTCTGTCTGTCTTTCTTTCTTTCTTTCTTTCTGTCTGTCTCTCTCCTTGGCCACTGTCTGTCTGTCTTTCTTTCTTTCTTTCTGTCTGTCTCTCTCCTCGGCCGCTTTCTGTCTGTCTGTCTGTCTTTCTTTCTGTCTCTCTCCTTGGCCACTGTCTGTCTTTCTTTCTTTCTGTCTGTCTCTCTCCTCGGCTGTCCACCACCACCCCTTCCCTGCTCCCCCTTTCCAGCAGTAGCCCTTCTGTGTGTGTCTTTCACTCTCACCTACCTGTTTTTCAGTGTGTGTGTCTGTATTTCTGTCTGTCTGTCAATGTCCCTGTCCACTGCCTGTCAGTTTATCATGCCCCTTCTCCCACCTACCTTCTATTTTTTTTATCACGGGCAACCGGCACACAGTAACCGCTGCTAGATATAGTAAACCGCCACTTGCGCACTCGTAAACCGCCGAACGCACACACGCCAAATGCGGCGAACTTGCACTAACATTTTTCTGCCGGCCACGGAGCTACTGATCACGGAGCAGGGATCACTCAGGTAGGAGTGCGAATGTGCGCTTAGGGTTTTATTATTAATGATTTTAAAGTATTCCAGGTGGAAAAAAGAATACTATTGTCCTTATATATTCTAGGTAACTTAATACTCAAAATATGGCTCAGACGTAATGTTTCTGTGAATTGCACACAGTTTTCAAGATGCAGTTTCACCCCCTATGCCTTTCCTAATAGTTCCTAATATTCTGTTTGCTTTTTTGGCCACCATCACACACTGAGCAGTAGATTTCAACATATTGTCCATGATGATATCTAAATCCATTTCCTGGGTTTTGACTCTTAATGTTTAACCTAATATTATGTAGCTATAATTTGGGTTATTCTTCCCAATGTGCATCACTTTGCACTTGTCATTGGATGCCCAGTGTCTCCTCTTTCCCTTTTCCTCTTCTCCCCAATTGAGGTTAGACTAACCAAGGATAACTGCCCTTTCATGGACAAAGATCTAAAATAAAACTTCGTTTTATACACCGGGTCATCAACCAATAATTAATTTACAAAATGTTTGATGAACAAGATTGTCTTCAGAGCCTTCCTGAAAGATAAGGAGGGGCCTAAGTTTCTGAGTGAGAGTGGCAAGTGTTGGCGAAGTGGTTGGAGCTACAGCCTCAGCACCCTGGGGTTGTAGGTTCAAATCCAGCGCTGCTCCTTGTGACCCTGGGCAAGTCACTCAGTCCTCCATAGCCCCAGGTGCATTAGATAGATTGTGAGCCAGCCAGGACAGAGAGGGAAAATGCTTCAGTACCTGATTGCAATATCTGTTTCTTCCTACCCATTTGGGGACACAGACTGTAGAAGTCTGCCTGGCACCGGTCCTACTTCCAACTACTAGAGCTGCCAACTCCAGCCTTGATCCTGACCTGTTTATGCCAATTTTTTTTTTTTAAGTTAAGGTGGTACATCAAGTCTGAAATAAACATATGAGAAATTTCTCAGTCCAACCAACCCACTTCCTAAATTCTGAGCATTATTTTGCCACTGTAGTCGAAAAGAGTGTTATTTTATTTTGATAAGTGCCAATTTGCAGAAACAAAATTCCGTGTTTTGACATTGTTTCAGATCAGGGGAGATAGGATTGAAGTCTACAGAATCCTGAACGGAGCAGAATGGGTACACGTGGATCGGTTTTTCACTCCGTCAAAAATGACAAAGACTAGGGGACACTCAATGAAGTTAAACGTAAATACTTTTAAAACCAATGGGAGGAAATTTTTTTTCACTCAGAGAATAGTTAAGCTCTGGAATGTGTTGCTAGAGGTTGTGGTAAGAGCAGATAGCGTAGCTGGTTTTAAGAAAAGTTTGGACAAATTTCTGGAGGAAAAGTCCATAGTCTGTTATTGAGAAAGACATGGGGGAAGCCACTGCTTGCCCTGGATCGGTAGCATAGAATATTGCTACTCCTTGGGTTTTGGCCAGGTACTAGTGACCTGGATTGGCCACCGTGAGAACGGGCTACTGGGCTTGATGGACCATTGGTCTGACCCAGTAAGGCTGCTATTATGTTCTTATGTGAGTCAAGTATAGGACAATTAAGCCATTGTAACATCACTGATGAGGTTGGCTCTGAGGCATTATGACATCATAATCTCAGCTCTGGAATGTTGCTCTTATTGGGGTTCCAGAATCTTGCTATTCTTTGAGATGATGGAATGTTGCTACTGTTTGGGTTTTGGCCAGGTACTAGTTACCTGGATTGGCCACTGTGAGAACAGGCTATTGGGCTTGATGGACCATTGGTCTGACCCAGTAAGGCTATTCTTTTGTTCTTATTCTTATTCTTTGTTCTTATTCTTATCCTCATCATTCTCATCTTATTCTTTGTTCTTATTCTTATCCTCATCATTCTCTTCTTGGTTGGGCTGAGCACTTTTCAGCACCCCCTCATAAACATTTACGGGACCCATACTGTAGAAATCTGCCTGGCATTGGTCATACATAAGAACATAAGAACTGCCATCTCCGGATCAGACTCTAGGTCCATCAAGTCTGGTGATCTGCTCACACCGTGCTACCTGTTTTAAGAGCACCCTCCACTGGCGTAGTAAGGGGTGTGGGGCGCAGTCATTGTAAAGGGTGCATGCACCCATCCTCCTCTCTTCTCCCCTCCTTCCCGACCCCCCTGCCGCGTGGGTATGCCCCTTCCTTTTCCTTCCCTCGTATCTCTTTAATTTTTCCTATGCGAGCGGCATTATGAACTTGCTGCCCATGCCCGTGTTGCCTCTCTCCAACGTCACTTCCAGGCCCCACGCCGAGGAAGTGACGTCAGAGGGATAGCCAACATGACACAGGCAGCAAGTCTGTGTTGTTGCTCTCGCCTGGAAAATTAAAAAGGGAAGGGGGAAGGGAAGGGGGCATGTGTGTGGCAAGGGAGATTGGAAGGGGGTGGGGTGGCGCCACCACTCCGGGTGCCACTTATCCTCGCTGCACCACTGGCACAGTACTTGGACTCGATAGGATCTCAGTGCTAATAAAGCAGGAAGCTTTCCTGCTGGAGACCCTACTTGTTATATCTGCACAAGATACAGCAGGGCAGGATTAGCACTTTGGAGAACTCCAGGCAATGAAGTGACTCGGGCTTTCATCATCATGTCAACACATTTTAAAACTCTCACAATCAACAACCCTATGTGTTTCTGACTGCAGAGTAGAGAATGACACGGGGACAAATTTTTCCCCGTCCCCGCGGGAACTCATTTTCCTGTCCCGTCCCCACGAGTTCTTTTCCTGTCCCTGCCCCATTCCTGCACAAACCTCAAACACTTTAAAATCATAAGTAGCAACATTCTAGAGCTCAGATTGTGATGTCATAATGCCTCATTCCACCAATGCCTAAGCTCTGTCCTCATCTGCACAAGCCTCAAACACTTTAAAATCATAAGTAGCAACATTCTAGAGCTCAGATTGTGATGTCATAATGCCTCATTCCACCAATGCCTAAGCTCTGTCCTCATCTGCACAAGCCTCGAACCCTTTAAAATCATAAGTAGAAACATTCTAGAGCTCAGATTGTGATGTCATAATGCCTCATTCCACCAGTGCCTAAGCTCCGTCCTCGTCTGCACAAGCCTCAAACACTTTAAAATCATAAGTAGCAACATTCTAGAGCTCAGATTGTGATGTCATAATGCCTCATTCCACCAATGCCTAAGCTCTGTCCTCATCTGCACAAGCCTCAAACATTTTAAAATCATAAGTGTTCGAGGCTTGTGTGGTTAAGGCAGAGCTTACAGGAATGGGGCAGGGACAGGGACAGTGACAAAACTCGCAGGGATGGGACGTGGAAATTGAGTTCCTGCGGGGATGGTGAAAAATTTGACCCTGTGCCATTCTCTACTGCAGAGCAGTGGCGTAGCCAGGATTGACTTTTGATGAAGCCTGAGGTTAACACAGGGTGGCACTAGATGCCCTCTCACTGGCCCCTGCCACTGCTGCTGACTGGGTTGTCCTAACTCCAAAGTGGAGGGGTCACGGCCTAGTTGGCTCACCCTGACCCATCTGTGGTTACACCCCTGCTAGGAGGAGAGCTGGCAGGGGAGGAAGCAGAAGGGAACAAGTGCTTTTGCTCATTTAAAGACTCACCAGGGAAGGGGATAAATTAGTCCTTCTATTATTAATGCAACAGTAGCAGGTCTTATGATTTTGCCCTGACCCCCGTCTCTCTCATTAATGTGTAGATGTTCTGATCTTGGGAAAGTAGACTTGCTCCAGTGGAGCGAGAAACCATCTTCAATAACTAAAGTCTCATGCAGAAACAGGGAGCCCAAATTCTTTAACAAAAGTCGGTGAAAATATGACCATTGCCAGCACACAGGGGAAGGGTCCAGGCTGATTGGAGACCATGCTCTGGAGCAGTGGTCTCAAACTCATGGCCCGGGGGCCCAGGTGGCCCGCTAGGTACTATTTTGAGGCCCTCGGTATGTTTATCATAATCACAAAAGTAAAATAAAACAGTTTCTCGAGCATATGTCTCTTTAGCTATAAATTACAATATTATTATTAAGACTTAGTTAAAAGGAAAGATTGATAAACTATAAAGAGTTTTACCTCATGCAAAATTGTCATTTCTTTAATAAGACATGAACTATTTATTTCTGAGGCCCTCCGAGTACCTACAAAGCCAAAATGTGGCCCTGCAAAGGGTTTGAGTTGGAGACCACTGGCCTATAGGAAGAGGAGATGCAAATGTTAAGAGCCTCAGCCAATAGGGAGAGGAGGAGATAGTGGATGCTCTGGATGAGCCATTTGGCCTTTATCTGCCATCATAAAGTTCTATGACATCACAATGCAGGTGTAAAGAGCCTTAGCCTATAGCAGTGGTCTCAAACTCACAGCTCGCCAGGTCCTATTTTGAGGTCCTCAGTATGTTTCTCATAATCACAGAAGTAAAATAAAACAGTTTCTTGATCATATGTCTCTTTAGCCATAAATGACAATATTATTATTAAGACTTAGCCAAAAGGAAAGATTTATAAACTATAAAGAGTTTTACCTCATGCAAAATTGTCATTTCTGTAATAAGACAATAACTATTTTTTTCTGAGGCTCTCCAAGTACTTATAAATCCAAAATGGGGCCTTGCAAAGGGTTTGAGTTTGAGACCGCTGCTCAGGAGGGAGGAGGAAAAGAGGGAGGGAGAACTAGAACATAAGAGTTGCCGCTGCTGGTTCAGACCAGTGGTCCATCGTGCCCAGCAGTCCGCTCCCGCGGCGGCCCCCAGGTCAAAGAGCAGTGCTCTAAATGAGCCCAGACTCACCTGCATAAGTTCCAGTCGAGCAGGAACTTGTCCAACTTTGTCTTGAATCCCTGGAGGGTGTTTTCCCCTATAACAGACTCCGGAAGAGTATTCCAGTTTTCTACCACTCTCTGGGTGAAGAAGAACTTCCTTATGTTCGTACGGAATCTGTCCCCTTTTAACTTTAGAGAGTGCCCTCTCGTTCTCTCTTCCTTGGAGAGGGTGAACAACCTGTCCTTATCTACTAAGTCTATTCTCTTCAGTATCTTGAATGTTTCGATCATGTCCCCTCTCAATCTCTTCTTTTTGAGGGAGAAGAGACCCAGTTTCTCTAATCTCTGCAGAAGTTCTGATTTTCCCACCACCAGCAAATTCTGCCTTGGATTCCATTGAATTAGCACATCTAATAGTGCCCTTTCATAAATGATTGGGCATAAGGCATGTGCCTATGGCTTAATCCTGCCCTGGGGACACAGTGACTCTTCCCAGGGGATCTGGTCTACAGAAAATATTCTTTGATGTTAGGTAAAAACATGGCGCTTTTTTTTTTTTTTTTAACAGGCCTTTGATTTTAACTTCAGGGGAGGGGGGTGTCTTTTGTGATAGTATTTATGTCATTGTCAGCTGTATTTATGAAGGTTTGTGGGAGTCATATTGTTCTGAAACCTTTTCCTATTGTTTATGACTCAGAGAATCACAGAACCTGATGGCAAACAAAGACCATACCACCCATCCACACCATCTGCTCAGGCCTCAGCGTCTGCTTCTCGCTCAGGGATCCTTGGTACTTATCCCTGGCTGGATACTGCATAGAGCTGGCGAAGAGGCTGAGGCTGACGCTGCTTCTCAGAAACACTTTCAGTGGTTCAACAGGCGCAGAATGAGCTTGTATCTGGGACTAGAGACAGAAGGCAAAGACTGCAGACAGCAAACTCCACTTCATTTCATCATCCGCCTTCAATGTGTCGCCCTTTGTGCTCAGATTTGTGAAGCTCTTCTGAGGAGGGACACTGTTGTATCTAAGAAAGGCTCTTGTTACTCTTGGCTCATATCTGTGTGAGTGTGTGTGGATTTTGTGTGTGGCAGTGTACAGAATGTCTCTGTGTCTAGGCAGAGTTCCAGTACCATCTTGGTCCAGAAGAAAACTGGAATTTGTACAGTTTGTATTATGTTTTAAGCATCATCTGCCCCGGGTTAGGCACATCTGTCCACTGTCCTAGCTTCCTTATAAATCACCTTCAGTCCATCTTTTCCGAGGTCTGCCTGGATCTCATTTCTGTAAATCTGTGTAGAGCAACTTCTTTTGAAATCTTCTGGCTTCCATTCTTTCGTCATTTACTTTCCATTGATCATAAGCTTCTCTTTCATAGAATAGATATTTAGGGGCCTTTTTATTAAGCCGACAGGAACTCACATATGCCTAACACAGGATGCGTTACAATATTCTGTGTTAGTATCACCATCTGGGCATGCTATGTGCACTGTATTTAGGGGGTAGGGAAGGGGCATGTCAGGGGTGGAGAAATGGCCAACCTCCTTAGGTGTGTAAAAATAGTGTCTATTACTTTACATTACATTCGAGATGTCTATTCCGCCATTACCTTGCGGTTCAAGGAGGATTACCAAAGAGTTATAAACGGTGGGTTACAATGGAAGATCATTGGTGATTTCTAGAGGAGGTAAGGAGTAGAACAGGTAGTGTCTGTGAGGCGGGAAGAAGGTGGGAGGAAGGGAGGTAATTGTGATGTTAAGACTGTTTCAGGGATTTCTTGAAGGGTATAGTTTTTATTTCTTTTCTGAACATTTTGAGGTCTGGGGGTGGTTGGAGATTTGGTTATCTGGTTTTGCTGCTTGAGTGGCTAGAAGGCCATCATAAAGTTTTTTCCGTTTAATTTCTTTGATTGGAGGGTGGGTGTATGCGGTGTGTGCTTTTCTATGTCTGGTTGAGGTTGTTTGGATGAGGCGGTTGTTCAGGTATACGGTAGTGTTTAGCTGCAATAGTAAACCTACTCTTACATGTGTATATACATAGAACGATTGATTTGGTATAAACGTGTATATAAGTAGGATGATCAATGTGCCAGTAAAATAAGTAGGATGATGGATTATGGCATAATCATGCCGGTATTAATAACTCTGTATTGCAACACAACCACAGAGCTCTGTGTATTTCAGTCTCATACCTCACAGACGCTTTATGCAACTCCGTATGGTGACATCTCTACATGTCATGTAGCCATGCATGTGAAGGCAGGCAGTTACCAACATTATCAAGGTCAAGGCAGCAGTTAGAGAGGTGGAACTTGCTACAGACGCCACCTTCCGCAGCCAGCAAGTAATCTAGAGACAGGCGATTCTGGTACACGGCAGTGCAAAAGTTCAAGAACAGCCTACAAGTGAAGTATGCAGTTGAGCAGGTAGATTGGGGTCCGACAACCCCAGGAGCCATCTTTGGCCCACGTAGCAGGTCCATAAGCAGCAATGATCCATTCAGCAGGCCAGTTGTCACCCCATTTTTCCAATCTGTATGGGGTGGAGAGTGCTAACCGCTTTTTGGCGACCCCTAGTGTCGAACACAGGGGCTCCCAGGCGTTCGCCATCGGCCAGCAGTAGCAGAAAGGAGCTGGGACGGATCCAAGTATATATGTACCAGTCCGGTGAGCAGGCAGCCAAGGGTAAGCAAACAGGCCACAGAGCCAATATCAACCATCAGGAGCTGGCCATCAGGCATAGGAAGTTCCATGGAGCAGGTGCTGAAGAGGAGGTCCTGGTAAATTGAAGATGCAATAATGGAAGTCTGCAAGGCCCACGATGTAGTGTAGCACCTTTGCAGAGACTCATGTAGACTGTTCTAAATTGACTCCCCAGTCATTAGTAGCAGTATAGAAGCTCTCAATACACAATAAACATTATAATACATTACAAGTTATATTCCGCCAACGTCCTTACGAGTTCATAGCAGAAAGCAATAAATACCAACTACTGGAAACAAATTCATTCAAACAGAACATGATGTCAGCCATTCATACAACTTATGCAATGCAATTAAATGAAAGCGCATAAGAGATGGGGGTGCAGTCTGCCCTGGATGCAGTCTTCCTAGGGGCGCTCCTCTCTGCCCCCCCCCCCCCCGCTTGTCCGCCTGCTCCTCTTCTTGCCGTGCATGCCCCTTGCCTTCCCCATACTTTTTTGGCGCTCTCTCTGACATCACTTCCGGGACCCATGCCTAGGAAGTGACATCAAAGGGGGTATGGGGAAAGGGAAGGGGGCATGTGTGCAGCAGGGGAGGGGCACCTCCACCCTGAGCACCCCTCATCCTTACTATGCCACTGATGACATTAATTTGATAAGAAACATTTCTTAAACAGAAATGTTTTTTAAAAATTTTCTGAAAATTAAATAATAGCCTTCTGATCTAATTGATATAGGAAGGTCATTCCAAACTGAAGGAACCTGATAGAAGAAAGATGAGTAAATAACTTCATTGATACTGGAGACAGGAATTGGATCAGAAACTGCTTCCATAGAGCGTGACCCAGGCTACCCACTGATCAAATCATTGAATGCACTAAATATTGCAATGCCAGGCCACATGAAATATTACAAATCATAACACAGAACTCAAAATGAGTCCTTGCATTTACTGGCTAATAAGTTAATGTGTGCACATTACTTCTGTGCTAACTGGTTAGCGTATCCATAATACAGGAACCCTGCGCACCTCCTAAATAGGAGATGGTATATACTCCTACCTTAATTTTTTATTTTTTTTAATTTAGAAATTTTCACATTATTTAACAAGCATATCATCTTGTACAGAAAGTGCAATTAAGAAAACATAATATTAAAATTACTTTCAATCCAGAAAATAAACCAATCAATAATAGGAAATAATTCTCAACTTAATCACATCCTAGTCCTCAAAATTAGGATCCAAGACTTAAGAATCAGAGTGATTAAGGTACAAAGTAGCAACCAAACAAAATCACATTATCTGATACTGAAAAGGCGCTAATTATTCCTTGGACACAGATTTTTCTCCATTTCCAAGGCGCTTCATGGAAAGGAAGACCGTCAAATGAGCTGGTTCAAAAAACACATATTTCAAAGTATGATACCTTACTACACATTTACAAGGATATCTAAGAAAAAATAAACCCACAATCTGGGTCACACCAGGTTTCAACATTAGAAATTCCCTTCTTCTCTTTTGCATCTCTTTAGAGACATCCGGAAAAATTTGGATATGGAAGCCCAGGAAGTCTCTGGCTCTATTTTTAAAGAAAAGTTTAAGGATCCAGTCTTTATCTGGAGCCAGAGCCCAGTCAGTAAGAGAGTGGCTGAAATAGCCACCTCTCTGTCTGACTGTTCTAATAAAGCGGAAACATCCAGAGAACTTTCCTGGGGTTTTCCAACATCTTCTTTTTTCTGAAAATCCTGAGTCCTTACAGGTAAATAAGGACTCTTGTCAATGGTGGTAATGAGTTCTCAGGAATTTTAAGTATTTCCAGAAAGTAACGCTTTATCATGTCTCTTGAGGAAATTTATTTATTTATTTTTTTAAATGGCCAAGTGCTAATGATAACATTATTTATTTATTTGGTTTTATACCCCTTCTTCCCCAAAGAGCTCAGAATGGGTTGCAATATTACAGTCATATCTTTCCAATGCACCATCACATAAGATTGCTCTTAGAACAATGCATGGAAAGGTAGCTTAATGACTATACAACATTACAGATGCATAAAATTACAAGTTATATAATGAAATAAAGAGCCCGAGAGCTGGTCTCGGAGCAGTGGAGCAGTGATGGGGTTACTGTGTTTGTTGTGTGGGGACGGGAACCTCTGTAACTGATTTTTCTGGCCACCTGTTGCTTTTCGTTGATAGTCTGGCAGGTTCGGCCGGCGGTTCAGCGGGGTGGTATCTGGGGGTTGGTCAGTAGGGATGACAAGTTATACTTGGGTAGGTTGAGTGGCCTGTGGTTGTTGGACAGCCTTGGGGATTGCGTGGTATAGCTTTTAGGCTGGTGAACTGGCTTGATCCATGGCTAATGTTCTGGTTCGGCGGTGGCAGTTGGGGAGGCCTGGGAGTGATGAGTGATGGACTTGGTTTGCTGGATGGAGGGTGCAGGTGAGCACCTCATTCAGGATACGATACCATCTGGGTTGGTTGTCCGCGGTAGTGGCGTTTGTTTAGCTACAGGGTGCTCTGGAGAGCCCACGTGGCTGGCCTATTCTCAGAGTCGTATGGTGTGTGGGGGGGGTTTCTGGTTTCAGTTAGGTTGCAGGTCTCCCAGAAGTGGTTTTCTGGGGGTTCTCTCCCTTTGGGTTGGGCTGTATGGGATATAGTGGATGTATGGTCTCATGTCGGGAGCGTATTTGTCCTTGGTTGATTCATAGGATGCCTATTTCAAGTTGGGGTTCATCAGTCTTGTTTGGTCCAGGGAGTAGTTCCGAGATCCTCATGGCTAAAGGAGAGTGGCTGTTGGCTGCTCAAATGCTTGTTTGGACGGTTGTTATCCTTGTGGGACCCTAGGTGGCAGTTTTGTTTTTTGGGTGGGCCTGTAAGTTCTTACAGGCCTGTGGTGTTATTCCCGAGCTACAAGGTTTTGGCTCATCAGAAGATGAACGGTTATTTGAAAGCGAACTTAGGTAAGAGGTTATGCTTCAGGTCAAGTGACCCCCGAAAGGGGGCCGGGAGGTCCATGGCCACTCCCAGGCTCATTGGGGTTACTGTGAATGAGCTCAGGGGAGCAAATATCATTTGAGGCAAGCGACTCGGAATGGGGACATGGAGGTCCAAGCCTACCCCCTAGGCTCTTGCTGATACAGTGGGGTCAGGGGCTACAGTTCCTTATTTATCAATTGCGCAATGTTTGTAGCTCGGGAGGTGAAGCAATTGTTAATTGTTTATTTAATTGTACTCCAATAAACAAAGCTGCGGCCTGATTTTACCATCAATCAAGTGTCTGTGGTCTATTGATTGTAGATGCCATAACTGAGGTTGTCTAAGGTGGTATCAAAGGTAAAGCATTGGTATTTAGAGGTCAAGGGAAGTGGGGGTAGGTTGGGCCATATGGGAGCAACTCAGCCATTCCAGATCCATATGTTATGGTTTGAGTTATGCATAAGGCACAGATTATCCTTTTGAGGGGATGACTTTAGGATCGTGTGGATGAAGGGGGCATCTGGCTAATAGTAATAAGGTCTGTCAGGGATTCTTGAGTCTAGCAAATGGTAAACATTAGTGAACAACCAGAAATATAACAATGGCCATACTAGAAACAGTCTTCAGAGGGAATTCAGTAAACAGCACTGAAACTTAAGCACCAAAGAAAGTCAGCTCTATGCTCTATTCTAGGAAGGGTACACAACTTAGACAGGACAGTGTTTAGCATAGATCCCATGCCTAACTTTTGGGGGTTGGACTTAGACTTGCTGAAACCGGGTGTACATGCCGAAGCCCAAGTTAGGCACAGGTAGGCAGCACTGGCATAGCTAGGGGGGGGAGGTGCCTGGGGCAGTGGCGCCTCCCTAGCCCTCTTCTCTGCTCCCCCCTGCCGAGCGCATGCCCCTTCCCTTCCCCCACACCAGTTTAGCTTCCCCGGCGTGAGTTACATCACTGCGCTGGTGTGGGCTCTCCCGCTGATGCCACTTCCTAATTGCGGGACCCAGAAGTAACATCAGAGGGGAACGCCAAGGCTGGCGCAAGTTGGAGCTGCTGCTGGCGCCAGCGAAGAGCTAGAGATATGATGAAGGCGCATGTCAGTACACAGGGCTCTTTTGACATTCAAAATCAGGCAATCAAAATGACCAGCTTTCCTGGATAGATTCCTTATTCCATATTCTTCATCAAGAACCCTAAAATCAACTAACCCTAAAATCAACTAAAATCAACTAATCTTAATCTAATCTAATCTTTGATTTTTTTATATTGATTCATCCCAACAGGAAGGCTCGACTCGGTTAACAAAATGTTAATAAAATTATACAGGAGATTAGAACAGAAACTATATCTTTTAGGCCAGAATTTTATCTTTTATGACTGATTATTTGAAAAAGAAGGATCATTAGTAAATTTCTGAAATAAATATGTCTTCAGTACTTTACGAAAAGTGGGTAGATAAGAGAGAACTCTAATTATAGAAGAAAGATCATTCCACACTTTTACAAATAGAAAAGAAAATGATTGACAAAAATTGGCCATAGTTTTTATTCCTTTAATTTTTTTTAACAGTGGGAAAGCCAAGTTTATATTTTTGAGAGCTCCTAGAATTAGAGATTTCTTGTGAATTAAATGAGACAGGAACCAAAGAAGAAAAAGTACCATATAGGATTTGGAAAATTACAGCTGTACATTTAAATTGCAACCTCCAGTAAACAGGAAGCCAGTGAAGGGATCTCAGCAAAGGTGTGACATGATCATATTCATGTTTACCGTATATCAGTTTAGCTACTCTATTCTGGATAAATTGTAGCCTCCTCAAATTACATTTATTTAAACAAGCATAAAGCGAGCTGCCATCGTCCAACTGAGATAAAATAATAGCCTGAACCAAAACTGCAAAATGTTGCTGGAAAAAAAGATGACATACTCTTCTATGCATCTCTAAACTGAAAAAGCATTTTTTTAGTAACATGATTAATTTGATTAGATAATGAGAGTGAAGAATCCAGAATAAAACCCAGAATTCTAGGTGAAAAATCAATTTTCAGTGATTTTCAGTCACAGCACCCCTGCAATGGAATCATCTACATATACAACTTCGAGAAGAAACACTATTAGAACGATTTTAAAAGTTAACAAAATAGCTTCCTTTTCATTGAAACTGCTGGAGAGGGTGCAGAGACGAGCAACTAAACTAGTGAAGGGTATGGAGAAACTGGAATATGAGGATCGACTTAAAAAACTGGGATTGTTCTCCCTTGAGAAAAGGAGACTGCGTGGGGATATGATCGAGACCTTCAAAATACTGAAAGGAATCGACAAAATAGAGCAGAGAAGATTATTTACATTGTCCAATTTGACACGGACAAGAGGACATGAAATGAAGCTAAGGGGGGGCAAGTTCAGGACTAATGTCAGGAAGTTCTGCTTCACACAGAGAGTGGTTGACATCTGGAATACTCTCCCAGGGGAGATTATTGCGGAATCGACAGTCCTAGGCTTCAAAAGCAAACTAGATGCATATCTCCTTGAGAGAGGCATATAAAGATATGGTTGGCTATAAAATAAGCCAGGTGTATACCTGGCAGGGCCTCCGCGTGTGCGGATCGCCGGACTTGATGGACCGAAGGTCTGATCCGGAGATGGCGCTTCTTATGTTATTATGTTCTTATGTTCTTATTGATGCTATCGGGAATTAACTTAACGTAAAACCTCTGATTTCTTTTGTCCTGTCATTCATGCTGTGATCTTGAAAGAATCTATCCAACAGGGACCCCCTCCGTTAATGTTTTTCTCCCTTAATTGTTCTTTTCTCTATGAAATGGCAGCTCTACCTTCTTCCCCTCCCTTTCATGTACAACATCTATATTTCATTCATTATATGTTCCTACGAGATCAATTTTAATGTACATCGCGTTGAATGTATTATAAAAGCGATTTTAATTACAGTTGGAAAACTTGGAAGAAGTGGGATGGGGGTGAAGGAGAGGTGCCAGCACCCCCACCAAGCTGGCGCCTGGGGCGATCTGCCCCCCCCCTAACTATACCACTGTTGGCAGTATTCTGTAATTCTGTGCACAACTTTTATAAACACCCCTAATAAGCCTATGGCCATACCCCCCTCTTTAGATACATGCCAGGCAAGTTAGACACTGCGCCTTATAGAATAGCATGCATCCAGATGTGTATGCAGATTTTAATGAATGCCAATTAACATCAATAATTGGCATTAGCACCCAATTATTGATGTTTCAGAGCTCATTATCCAATTTATTTGTGCACGCATCTCGGAAGCTTGGGCACCATGGAATCTGGGAGTTAGTGTGCAGAGGGTGGTGCACCCAGAGGGTGGTTATCACCCAGAGGGTGGTGGACACATGGAACGCGCTTCCGGAGGCTGTGATAGGCCGGAGCACGTTACAAGGCTTCAAAGAAGGTTTGGATAGGTTCTTAGAGGATAAAGGAATTGAGGGGTACAGATAGGAGTAGCGGTAGGTTATAGGGATAGTCTGGGACCATTGCTCAGGCAATGGGCCTGATGGGCCGCCGCGGGAGCGGACCACTGGGCGAGATGGACCTCTGGTCTGCCTCAGCGGAGGCAACTTCTTATGTTCTTATGAATGGCCCACACATAGGTGTGCTAAGCCCATTTGCTTGCCTTCCATAGTAAAAGAACCTCCCAGCTCTTTTCTTGTGTCTTCATTACTAATTCTATCTTGCCTGTTGCATCCTTTCATCAATCTTAGGTTTGGATTTTAGATTTATTATTCATCTTTTCCCAAATCTGAGCTTGCAGTGATTTACATATTCCAGCACATGAGTTATTTCCCTGCCCAGTGTGGCTTGGAAGCTGGTTGTAAAATCTTAAAAATGTCATTTACGCTGTCTGAATTCTGCTAACATCTTTATTAACATAACTCATGTTTCAGATTCACAAAAGGTGTCAGCACTGTCCTAACTTTCTACAGTTTAAGCTGTTTTCTCCTTTAATGTTCTGTGGACTGTTTCACAGATTGATTGGGATCCGTATAATTTATGTGTTATATTAGTGCTCTAAACCACAAAAAAATATCGAAACCAGGCCCTTTAAAATGCAAAACTTGTTCAAGGACATAGCTGTCAATGACATATCTTAGGTCCAACAGACTATGTTCCTTCAAACACCATTTTATTTCATTTAGGAGGAAATTCTAGAAACAGCACCCCTACTGGCGCCTAAGTAAATTAACAAATTCCATTTAAAATGGCAAAAAACTGTGTTACAGTGCTTACTGGCGCCTAAAATGTACTGGAATCGCACCTACATAGGAACTTTAGCCCACCTAATGCCACTGTGGGCCTGGCTAATGCTGGAAGTGACATTAGGTGGCCTAAAATGCCTATATAGGCACGATTCATGACAAAGACAGGCACCGTAAATGTAGGCCTGGAAAACCCTGGCCTACATTTCCAGCACCTATGTTTTGCGGAGGCGCAATTCTCCATAGGGCACTGTCAGGTAATTGACATGCAATCAGCGACTGCCAATTTTGACGCCCTATAGAGAATCTGGGCCTTAAAATATAGTTTGAAACTATGGTTCTTACAGAGTTAATGTAATTGATACATTGCTTTGGCAAACACCGTATCTGTTCTACTTGTTCTGTTTTATTTGACTAAAAGTTTCAATAAACATATTTGAAATGATTTCTTGCTTGACCTCCTTTTATTAAACCAACAAGGAATGATGATCCTGGGAGAGCAAACAGGTCTCTTCTGCAGGACTGGGAGAAGGAGGCTTTCATATCTAGAGAACACGCATGTTAGCATTTGATTCAGTAGCAACAATTTTGAAAGAAAAAGCAGATGGGATTTAATATACTGCCTGTCTGGGGCTGATTCTATAAATGGCATCTAAATCAACCAGCTGTGTCAGTGGCATACCAAGAGGGGAGTGGGGGGTAGTCCACCCCAGGTGCAGTCCATGAGGGGGTGCTTCTGAGGTCAGTGTCATCATCTGAGAACTTTGCTGCTCTGCCGGCATCTGGCTTTCCTCTCTGCCAGGTCATACTTTCCTAGAAGCAGGAAGTAGGCGGGACCGGCAGAGAGGAAAGCCCAATACCAGCAGAGCAGTGCATTAAGGCTGCCGACAAAGAGAGAACTTGCATACCTCTGGGCTTACCTTCTAAAGCAGCAGCAGCAGTGGCGGTGGCTAGCTGTTAGAGGCAGAACTCTGATCAGGCTTCTTGTGTCCTAGCTACTGAGACCTTCTCTCTGCCACATCACTAATGATGTCAATGATGATGCAGCAGAGTGAAGCCCTAATTGAGCAGGCCACAAACAGCCCATTTGGCGCTGCTTCTAATGGTTGGCCACCGCCACTGCTGCTGCTGCTGTTGGAGGCCCGAAGGAATGTCAAATCCCTCGGTGGAGAATGTCGGGGTGGGGTGGGGGGGGGGGTTCGGTCATGTCTGGAGGTGCTGCACAGGGAGATGGGAGGGAGGGATGGAAAGCTGCTACACATTGGGGGAGAAAGAAGAGATGAAGAATTGCTGGACATGTTTTATGTTTATGTTTTATTAAAACTTGTTATTCCGCTTGAGCATATGACAGGCCTAAGCGGTTTACAATAAGACATGGGCTGGAGAAGAGGAAGGGAGATGCAACAAAGAGGTAGAAAGGGGTGAAAGGGAGAAATTTTGCATGGTGGAGGGGAGGGAGACATGCATAGAGAAGGGGAGAAGGAGAAATGTTGGACATAGGGTGGAGAGCAGGGAGAAATGGTGCAAGTGGAGCAGTGGAGTAGCAAGGGTAAGAGGCACCCAGGACAGTGGCGCCCCTTCCCTGCCCTCTTCTCCATCCCTACCCTATCCACTCCTTCCCTGCCCCTCCTGCTGCGGCACAAGCAGCAAGCCCAATTAACCCAAACCGTTGCAAAAGCGCGGAACGGGTTTTTAGCAACGGCCAGTGCACAGAATGCTCTAAGCTGCTCCAACAGTCATAGAGTTCCTATGAGCATCAGCACAGCACAGAGCATTCAACGCTCTGGCCGGTGCTAAAAACCTCTTCTGCCATTTTATACAAAGGGGGGGGGGGGCGGGGAGGGAGGGTAAGTTAGGCACCCTTTATAGAATCAGAAGATTAATAAGACAGTTTAATCTTGCATGCAATCACTTTGTCTCTCTGCCTTGTGCCCTTTGAAGAGCTTCATGCTCATAAAGTGATTTATTTGTGGATCAGAAAATTGGAGTTTCTGGTCTCAGAGCAGAGGGACTTAAATGAAGAGCTTTGTCTAATCCAGGGGTAGATTACGGAACGCAGCAAGCAATTTATATCACAAAGCCTTGGGGGAGGGAAGGATATATATCTGTTTTTAGGAGGATAAAAGGAAAGAAAGAAAAGACACAAATTCACTGGAGAGGCACATTTCCCAAAAGTGTTTAAGAAAACAAAATAAATTTCTCCATGTGACCTTCCAGGAATCAGAAGTAGCAGTTGAAGCAACAAACCTTGGGGGCTGCCCGAGATTATAGGCATCAGTATCAGAACCTCGTCAGTGCCTGTTTACATTCTCTCCTTGCATTTGTTTTCCTGTCCAGCCTCCATTTTAGGTTGGCAGCACACACAGGGTCAAGTCATAATAGCCTCTTTTGAATTTGACAGCAGTAGACAGAAGGGGAAGGAGAGTCCTTACAATGAGGAAGGGGGAGGTGGACTGAGTGGAAACATTCCTGGAATCCCTCTGGGAAATTCTTCCTTACTTGCAGGGCCGCCATCAGAAATTCCTGGGCCCCTTACTGAGCAATCCTATTGGGCCCCCCACGCACCCCTTCCCCCCCACCCCCCCGACTCCCCCTTTGTTCCATGGGCCGAATACACACATACTTTTCTCTGTCGCCGCACTCTTTGACCAAAAGATTTGTAAGCCTGCAACCACGTCAAGGTAGACTCTTTCAGCAGGGCCCTAACCTAACCTAAACTAAACTAATCTATACCTATCTATTCTAAACTAACATATGTCTAATACTGAACTAATAATAAACTAACAAACATCTGCATAATAAATAACTAATAAATAATAGTGTTAGTAGCTATCATTCACTTTTGAATGTAAAATCTCAGTTAAGGATTTCTTTTGACCTTTATAGGCCAGAAGTAGATCACAATTGCACAATATTTTTTATAACAAGTATTAAATGTGTTTTTATAAATACTGTAAGCTTAATAAATATATCAGAAAAAACTACACATCTGAGCGCATATCTGAACATACACATCTGTATGATCCCATCCTCCTCAGCTTGCCTATAGCTGCATCATGCATGTTAAAAATGTACGATATGTTGATATGTGCACCTTCCTTCCTTCCCATCCATCCTCCTCAGCCTGTCCTTACACATCCACAGCTGCATGTTAATGATGATGTATTTGTTATGATGATAAATAAGTGCATATGAGCACATCATTAACATGCAGCTATGGATGAATATATAATGATGTTATGAGTGTGCACCTCTTCCTTCCCATCCTCCTCAGCATGTCACATACAGCATGTTACATTACACAGACTTTGTGTAATGTAACATGTTGTATGTGACATGCTAAGGAGGACGGGAAGGAAGAGGTGCACACTCATAACATCATTATATATTCATGAATCAATCTGATAATCATCACCAGCAGGCTGTTTGTGTTATGGGATGGAGGAAGAAAGGTACATGTTTAAATTGATCACTGCCTTACTAGTTCTGCAGCTCCTCGTGCTGCTCCTCTCGTCCTGTCCTCCTAGAGATGTGGTGACATCATCCGGCCGACCCGCTCTCGCAGATTCAGTGGCAGGCAAGTGATGTGTCTCCTGATTGGCTAGGCACCCTAAGCCCAAGCCAATCGGAGTGGAGACAGGGCGGGCCTTGGTGAAGGAGTCAGGAGACGAGAGGCACGCACCTAGTATATTGCCGGCTGCGGCCGCGGGCCAGGTAGACGGATCCACTTTTGTCCGGGAGGGTGCTATCAGGAAATTGGCAGGGGACAAAAAAAAAGTATGACAACAGTGTTTATTGTTTATTGTTGTGCACAGCAGAAGCATAATACAGGAATTTGTGCTATGGTGGCTTAGGACAATGTTCTTCAACCTTTTTACACCCGTGGACCGGCAGAAAAAAAAGAATTATTTTGTGGACCGGCAAATTACTAGGAATAAAATTTAAAAACCCCGTTTCTGTTCCATCTCTGCGAGCTCGGTCCCCACAAATCATCTGATCCCATCCACACAAGCCTCAGTTATGATTTTATATTGAATGTATTTTATTAAAGTATAAAAAGAAACAATATTCTGTACAATTGTCATTTTATAAATACAAATAATTCAGAGCAAGGATCAACAAAACCCCTGTTTCCCCTCCCCTTCACATATATCCCCTCTACTATCAAGAAAACTGAACAAGCCAAATTATTACAGAATGCTACACAGAAATATCATGCTAACAGAATACTGCAGTCACATATGACAGGAATAGTTTTAGGGGAGTGCAACTAGGGCAACTGCCCGCTGGTCAGAGAGCACCCTAAGCCAGCTGGAAGCTGAAGAAGCACTGCTTGGGTTTTGCAGTCCCCAGTTATGTCTAACACCAGCTCTAGCAGGATATATATTTCAAATCTGATATATTCTAATCACAAAATAGAAATAAAATTATTTTTTTCTACCTTTTGTCGTCTATGGTTTCTGCTTTCAATCTTCTTTTCACTCTCTTCCTTCCAGCGCCTGCCCTCTCTGTCTCTTCAATCCAGCATCTGCCCCTTCTATCCACTGTCTGTCCTCTCCCCCTTCCATATGGTATCTGTCTTCTTTTTATGCCCCTCTCCCCTTTCCATCCAGCTTGTGCCCCCTCTCTCCTTTTTACATGATTCATTCCAGCTTCACTGCTCTGTTCATTTTTATCTCTCCTACACCAGATCTATCATCGTTGTCCCTCTCTGCTTATTTTTCTGCTGACCCCTTCCTATCATCAATCTCTCTACTTTCTCATGCCTGTGTCTCCTCTTCCCCTCCTCTAATCTCTCTGCCAGCTGTTTCCTTCCTTTTTTCATTCTCCCTTCCCTCCTCCTCCTGTCCAGCAGTAACTCTCTTCCCTTCCTCCCCTCCCAGCAGCATCTCTCCTTCTCCCTCTCCAGTAGCAGCTGTCCCTTTTTTTCCCTTGCCCAGCAGCTTCCCAGACTCCTTTCCCTCCTCCCCTCCCAGCAGCATCTCTCCTTCTCCTTCCCTCCAGGTTCAGTAGCAGCTGTCCCTTTTTTTCCCTTGCCCAGCAGCTTCCCAGACTCTTTTCCCTCCTTCCCTCCCAGCAGCATCTCTCCTTCTCCTTCCCTCCAGGTCCAGTAGCAACTGTCCCTTTTTTCCCTTGTCCAGCAGCTTCCCAGACTCTTTTCCCTCCTTCCCTCCCAGCAGCATCTCTCCTTCTCCTTCCCTCCAGGTCCAGTAGCAACTGTCCCTTTTTTCCCTTGTCCAGCAGCTTCCCAGATTCCTTTCCCTCCTCCCCTCCCAGCAGCATCTTTCCTTCTCCCTCTCCAGTAGCAGCTGTCCCTGTTTCCCCTTGCCCAGCAGCTTCCCAGACTCCAATAGTGGCTTTCTCCCCTCCCAGCAGCTCTCCTTACTTCCCAGCACAGCGATTCAGGAAGGCAGTCTCGGGTCCTTTGTTGGGTCGCACCACCTCTGAGGAAAGAGGAAGTTGCATCATCAGAGGCAGCCGCGACTCAGCAAAAGCCCTGAGGCTGCCTTTGTGAATCACTGCGCTGGGAAGTAAAGGAGAGCTGCAGAGAGGGGAGAAAGCCACTGTCGGAGGCTCCCCAAGATCTCTCCGGCCCAGCGCAGATTTCAGCTGTTGATCTTGCTGGCCCTGCGTGGACCGGCAGGAAATTGAAGGAAGTCAATCTTGCTGGCCCTGCGCGGACCGGCAAAAATTTCCTGCGGACCGACACCGATCCGCGGACCGGCGGTTGAAGAACTGTGGCCTAGGACCCTGGGGGAGCCCGGGCCCCCTGTCAGCTCCGGGCCCCTGAATGCAGGACTGGTAGTACTGCCCTGATGGCGGCCCTGCTTACTTGAAAGTTTCCGACTGCTGTCCAGGGGCAACTGAGCCGGGGACAAGTCTGATCAGTGCTTTAGAAGTGTCCAAGCATATACAATGCGTGTTCAAAAGCCATAATGAGGGTGATTCTGAAAAGCCTGTGATGTTGGCCAAATGCATGTGCCAAAATCATAATAGTGAAGAGTGCAAAATACTCTAGTAGAAAAATCTCCCCAACCCGGTTCTAGATTCCTCATATGTTAAATCAATCAGCAACACATAGGTCATGTGGACATTGTGACATTTGATTGATCACTATTTCATGTAAATCCTGGACCCATCCTCATAGTTATAAAATCTATTCATGCAAAGCTGTCACCCATTGTAAATCTACTTGGGTGATATATGTTATAGTATGTCCCTGTGACTTGATCTATGTTGGGCGTACTCAGCGAACTATACGCACCAGGCATATAGAACATAAGAGTAGAATTAATACACAATCTTTACCATCTCCAACGGGCCCTCACTGTTTGGATCATAACCATACATTGTCTGATTTAAGGTGGTTAATCATAGAAAAAAATACTTGACAATTTTAGCAGTGATAAGTCAACACGTTTACAACTCCGGGAATAGTATTGGATCTTTGAGCTCCAAACTGTTTATCCCCAGGGTTTAAATGATTATATTGAATGGAACAGTGTCATTTAAACCATTCTGCCTTTTTTTTTTTTTTTTTTATCAATGATGTCCTTTTCTCAGTCAGTGTCGTTATCATTGAGTTACATCTTTGGAGTCGTTCTCATTCTTCAGCGCCATTTCTAAATCTGCCTATGTTCACAGATTGCTGGGAGGCATTCAATGTACAGCGAGCAGAGAGAATCAGTGCTTACAGTTCCTGATGAAGAGGGTTTATTTAGCCTCTGAAATGGAGCCCCGTTGTACCTACACAGCACACAAATTATCTGGACCTTTACAGCACGTGAAATTATCTATGGCACTTTTTTCATTGTATTCCAGGAGGTAAACACTGTGCTCTATATTGCTTTAAATACTTGCACTGCGGGTCAAATCTAGAATGTCTTCGAACCACTCACCCCTGAGGAAGTCCTCCCCAAACTATACAAGCTATCTACCAAAGGCAGTATTTTAGACAACTGTCCATCTCACCTTTACTCTAGCATCCTAAAAGAACTCACCCTCTGGTTGACAATGGTGCTGAACAACCTCCTACAGAAAGGCCAGCTTCCCACTCAAATGGATCATATTACCCTCACACCAATCCCAAAAAACACAAGAGCTGATCTATCTTCACCCTCCAACTTCAGACCTATAACTGGAATACCCCTTCTCACCAAACTTCTCATATCAGTAGTATGCACGTAACTCACAACCTATCTAGACAAATTCTCAAGTTTACATCCATCTCAATATAGATTCAGACCAAAACACAGTACAGAATTACTACTTCTCACACTAACCACAAAGATTAAACATATGGTCAGTAAGGGGCAACAATCCATCTTTCTACAATTCAAAATATCAGCGTTTGACTCTGTAGACCATCAACTCCTACTGAGTAAGCTCAGTGAAATAGGACTAACATGAGCTGTTCTCAGTTAGTTCAGAGAGTTCCTGACAAACAGAAAATACGGTGTACTTAAAGATGGAACACCCTCCAAAAGCTAGAAATCAATCTGCAGAGTACCTCAAGGATCTTCACTCTCACCAGTACTCTTCAACGTATTTATGAGCTCCCTGGGTAATCTCACCTTCACCAATGGAGAATGCCCTCTATCTTACGTGAACAACATATTCCTCCTCATCCTGTTATATACCAACCCAACAGACTCGACCAACAAAGCCTCCAAAGGCATCAAAAAAATATTCTTCTGAGCTACCTCCAACAAATTGACATTAAACACCACCAAAACCAAGGATCTCTTGTTTCACACCTCACACAATCAGCACCTCACACCTCACACAATCAGCACAACCCTAACCCTACCCTCTGGTGCAACACTAGAAGTCAGAAGGACCACCAAAATGCTTGGAATCCTTCTCAACTCCATACTTTCCTATGAACCCCAAATAGCCAACCTCTGGAGAAAAACCTTCTACAGCCTATAACAACTAAGACTGATCAAGAATTATTTCTACAGCAAGCACTTTGCAATTTTGGCTCAGATGCTAGTCCAAACCCAACTGGACTACTGTAACTCTCTCTACGCGGGCCTAGCCTCCATTCTATTGAATAAATTCCAACTAATCCAAAACTCTGTTATCAGGCTGCTATTCAACCATGTCTCTGCCTGCTATAGGTCACTCCACTGGCTACCTATAAAGGCCCAAATACTGTTTAAACTCTCAAGCATGGTTCATCATGCATTGGACACCAATGCTCCAGAACACATAATTGACCTATTCTCCTCAAATTTTTTTTCACCTCAACCAGGATAAATAGCACCCATCAAATGCTCATCCCATCCTCCAAGGGAGTGAAATACAAATGAACATTCAACATTTTCTTTACCTACATTGCAACATGCAAATAAAACTCCCTTCCATTATCCATAAAATATGAACTAAACTATCTGGCCTTCAGGAAAAAACTGAGAACCTACTTATTTGATGAATTCCTTTCCAATTAATCATCATGCATTCTTTCCAACAATAGTCTAAGTCTCCTGTGTTAATGTACCCTCATCCACAAGGTACTGTGCTACAATGTAACCCCTCCTGTAACTATATAACTATGTTACTCCCTGCAACTCCCTCTCCATGTAACCCTCCCTCTTGAAACATTGTAACCTCTTCTTTATATTGTATATTTCCCCATGAATTTACATGGGCCTTTTAACCTGTAAATTGCCTTGAATCTGTTCAGGAAAAGAGTGATTAAGAAATCCTGATTAGATTAGATAAGAATGACATGGATCAATCAATGATCTGAAACAATGTCAAACATAAAATCTCATTCCTGTCTCCGCTTTGTTAATTTTCCTATGACTCATTCAATTTCAGCTGAAATTTTGCTTAGTAAAATAAAGAGATATCTTAAAGAGATATTAGGATTAACAAACGCGGAGACATTTCAAATACATAATTGTTATTATATATCACAGGAAAAAAAGGTAATATCTGATCAAGGGAAGGACCTATTGGGTATCTACGGAGTTTGACTTAACCAATTTTCTGGAAGATTCCCAAGATATTATTCCAACAAGGTCTACTCTTTTGATTACTTGTTTAAGTGAATTTGATAAAAATATGATTATGAGATTATATTTTAAAAATAGATTTGTGGAGATTCAGTACTCATATTTCCTTTTTTTTTTTTTTAATTCTTTATTCATTTGCAAAACTACATTAAGTGTATAAATATATTCAATCACATTAACCATAAATACATCACTTTCAGTCTACCATTTGTACAATACATACATTCTTAACCCTCCCTCCTCCCACCCCACCCTACCATATATTCCATTATCATATAAATACATGTTAATAAATTATCCCCCACCCTACTCAATTGAACTGATAAATTTAAGGTAAATATTTTCAACTAATCCGTACAATATTTTGTTAATGGTTTCCACACATCCTGAAATTTCTTGATATATCCCCTTTGTAATGCAATAAATCTTTCCATTTTATAGATATGGCATATTTCCCGATGTGGTCAGAGCAACCCAATATCGAAGAAAAGAATTCCTTCAGCTAAAATCCCGGGTGTTAGCTCTTGAAGCCACCTTTTTCCTAAAGTTCCCTTGTAAGTGTATAATTAAATTAAGAGAAAAGGAATTTATATTTTGGGACCCAACTCAGCTTCAACAATTTCTTACCCCCTCTTCTACAAAGCCGCATGGCAACAGCCCCGAAGCCTTTTAAATCTCTATGGGCTTCGGGGCCATTACCACGTGGCTTTGTAGAAGAGTGGGTTAGCCTACAGGAACAAGGGAATGATAAGGAGGATAAATAATGAATCTGGTCTTAGTTAGGAGTTGAAGTAAATGCAGCACTAAAATGGTTTAGTTTAGGCTTTTGCTTGAGCTTTTTATTTCTTATGTATAAATATAGGAATTAAATAAATAACTCCTCCATTTGTTGTGGGCTAGAAAGATTCTATCTGGAAGATTTTTGCTTTTGTTTGTTTTTTGTTTTTTGTAATCTTTATCCTAAACTGTTCTGTATGAATTGTATTGTGAAAAATCTGGGAAAAAAACCCAAAACATAATTTATTGACATTTGAGGAAATAAAATAACACTCTTTTCAGCTACTGTGGCAAAATAATGCTCAGAATTTAGGACGTTGGTTGGTTGAGTTGAAAACCTTTCAGAACCTTCTTGTATATGCAGCAGTGAAAACATACATGGTTAAGGGATCCTTTTACTAAGCTGCGCTAAGTGTTCCTTTTACTAAGCTGCGCTAAGGGTTCCTTTTACTAAGCTGTGCTAAGGGTTCCTTTTACTAAGCTGTGCTAAGGGTTCCTTTTACTAAGCTGTGCTAAGGGTTCCTTTTACTAAGCTGTGCTAAGAGTTCCTTTTACTAAGCTGTGCTAAGGGTTCCTTTTACTAAGCTGTGCTAAGAGTTCCTTTTACTAAGCTGTGCTAAGAGTTCCTTTTACTAAGCTGTGCTAAGGGTTCCTTTTACTAAGCTGTGCTAAGGGTTCCTTTTACTAAGCTGTGCTAAGAGTTCCTTTTACTAAGCTGTGCTAAGGGTTCCTTTTACTAAGCTGTGCTAAGGGTTCCTTTTACTAAGCTGTGCTAAGAGTTCCTTTTACTAAGCTGTGCTAAGGGTTCCTTTTACTAAGCTGCGCTAGCATTTTTAGCTACACAGAAAATACTAACACCAGCTCTATAGAGGCGTTAGCGTGTGGTAAGGACGGCAATGTAGTGAGCGCTAAGCGTGTGTTTAAAATGCTAGTGCAGCCTAGTAAAAGGAGCCCTAAGTGTGATATTCAAAAACAAACAGTGGAGGCAACACTGATGTGCATTTACGTAATTTCATTCAACCCGACACGGGCCGTGTTTCGGCCAAAAGCTTGCCTCAGGGTCCAACAATATCTCAAATATAGAAGAATACTAAATTGAGAAATGCTAATATGTAGCACTAACATGCCAACCAAATAAATGTATCTTATACCAATATTGCCGATGGGTTGTAACATAAGATTTGCTTCTTTGCAGATTATACCGTGGATGGTATGAATGACACGAAGAAAGACCTAGCGAAGCTTGAAGAATGGTTTGAAATTTGGTAGCTAAAATTTAATGCTAAGAAATGCAAGGCTGCAAAACCCCGAAGGTACAGTTTAGGGGGTGATGAACTTTTGTGCACAATAGAAGAGCGGGTCTTGGGTGTGATTTTATGCGATGATCTTAAGATGGCCAAACAGGTGGAAAAGGTGACGGCGAAAGCTAGAGGAATTCTAGGGTGCATAGGGAGAGGTATGGCCAGTAGGGAAAAGGAGGTATTGATGCCCCTGTATAAGACTCTGGTGAGACCTCACTTAGAATATTGTGTGCAATTCTGGAGGCCGCACCTTCAAAAAGATATAAAAAGGATGGAGTCAGTCCAGAGGGAGGCTACTAAAATGGTGTGTGGTCTTCATGATAAGGCATATGGGGACAGACCTAAAAATCTCAATATGTATATTTTTGGATTGGCCAGCCCAGTCGGTGTTGCTTTTTTATTTTAGGGAATCACTTCTTGCCCACATTTGAATGCCGTTCCCCCTCATTTGCATGCACGGATCAGAGGATGTTCGGGACAGAGGTTAGTGAATTGGGTCGGAGGAAAATCGGATCGTAAAGGGGTTGCTAAGTGGTCGGAAGTTGACCGGTGGGCTTAGTGAATCTAGCCCTAAGTGACTTGCTCAGGGTGCTGGGGCTGTAGCACTAACCCAGTGTATCACAAACTGTGTGTCATGGTGAGATTCTGCAATGATGCTGGCAAGGAGGAGAGGCGCTGGCATCGGTCAGCCAGTGCCAGCGCCTCTCTTCCTTGCCAGTGCCTCTCCTCTTCTATGTGCTTCTCCTATTGCAGAACCTCCCCCCCTCCCCCAACACACACACACTGGTGGCTCAGGGCCCCATCTGGAGGGCCTTTGCGCATACGTAGACATCAATGTGATGACATCACACGTGCACATGACATCATCACATCGAAGTCTGCGCATTTCCAGATGCCCTCCAGTTACGGCACAGGGATTAGTGTGCCGTGGCTTCCAGAAGATTCTAGAATTATGGGATGAATTTCTTGTGAAAATCAGCCTCTAAAAGTTTATTGCCTCTTCTAATGTGTGCAGACTGCAAGGAGATGTGTGTGAGAGAGAGAAACCACAGTGCTGCTACCTCTGCTGTGTTGAGGTACTGTGTATAAGTGTGGGTGTGGGTATAAAGAAAGCTTGCACTGCAGCAGCCCATTTTTCTACCTGTCCTGTGGTGGGAGCCTGTGTAGGGTTACCATATGGCTCCAGAAAAAGGAGGATGGATTAAGACATCCGAGTTTTACTTCTATTGCTTTCAATGGAAGTAAAACCCGGATGTCTCAATCCATCCTCCTTTCTCTGGGGCCTTATGGTAACCCTAAACCTGCGGCACCGAAGGCTCTATTAATCGGTGAGCAGAGAAAGAATCACCAGGGAAAACAAAATCCCAGGGGTGAGGCTCCACTCTGTTGTATAACATCTGCACTGCTGTATGCCATATCTCATCCCCACAGAGAGACAGAAAAAGCTCTTTCATCAATCCTTGTCCTCAGGAATGCTGAGCACACACACATACACATGAGAGAGAGAGAGAGAGAGAGAGAAAAAATGTGTTTGTTTTATTTTACATATATCAGGCAGATGCCTGCTGGCTATTGAAATTTGATATTCAGCAGGACAGGGGGATAGGACCATCCCTCTCATTAATGATTTTGCAAGGTTGGGATAAACAACCTCTCATTTAGATACTCATCAGGAAAGGGGATAAATGAGTCCCTCTATTATTAATGCAGCAGTAGCAAGTCTTATGATTTTGCTTTGACCCCCCCCCCCCCTCCCCCTCATTAATGTGTAGATGTTCTGATCTTGGGACAGATTTGCTCCAGTGGAGTGAGAAGCCATCTTTGACAAAGAGGGAGCTCAAATTCTTTAACAGAAGCCAGTAAAAATATGACCATTGCCAGCACATGGAGGAAGCCACTGCTTGCCCTGGATTGGTGGCATGGAACGCTGCTACTATTTGGGTTTTTGCCAGGTACTTGTGCCTTGGATTGGCCTCCATGGGCTAGATGGACCATTGGTCTGACCCAGTGAGGCTATTCTTATGTTCACGTTGAGGGGACAGGTCCAGGCTGCAGCTGGAGAGTAAGAACTGCCCACCCCAACTTAGACAACATCTTATCCTGCCACGGCTCTGGATATATCCATAGGAAGGGGTGCAGCCTGTGAAAGAGTAACCAAAACCTTAAATCTTATTACAATCTATAATCAGTATTACTAGAGTTACCCGATGTCTCAATTTCCCCGGACATGTGCTCCTTTTGTCACTTTGGCACTTTGTCAGGGTTTTGAAAAGCTTTCCTTCATGTAGGAGGGCATCCGTGCATGTGTGGATGTCCTGCCCAACGACAGTGGGGGGTGGTGGCGGGATTGGAGGCGGAGATTGGGGCGGGATCGGGGGCATGGCAGGTTGGAACTGGGTCGTGATGGGGAGGGGATGGGTTGGACAGGGCGGGCCTGGGGGCAGGTCTAGGTGTCTGGATTTTCCAGATGGAAAATCTGGTAACCCTAAGTATTCATCTACTGTAATTCACTGATTGTACAGCTCTTCTTCTTTGTGAACCGCCTAGAAGTCGCAAGATTGTGGCGGTATAGAAAAATAAAGTTATTATTATTATTATATCTTTGGCTAGACAGCTGGCAGCCATGGAATGAAAGACTAGGGATCTCATTTTTGAAGTAGATGATGTCTCAAAATGAACAAAAAATGTCCATCTGCTGAAAATATCCAACTCATCATTTTCAAAAGGCAGAATTTGAATATTTTACTTTACAGTTCATTCAGATAGCAAGGGGGCATGTTGGAGGCGTGTTTTGGGTAGGACTAGGGAGGGCCAAGAATTGGAACATCTTTCAGTAATAATGGATTGGAAAGAAACACACAAGACAACAATTAAGGCCCTTTTTTTTTTTTTAAATAAATCTTTAGTGATATTTCAAACTTTATTAAGGCCTTTTTTAAAATCTAGATCTGTTTCAATCATGTCCAGGGTACAAAAAGGTACCTTGATTGAGCAACTGGCCGATGAAGTGACCCCCTCCCACCCCCTAAGAAGTGAAAGTGACAGCGACAGTGAATACCAGGCTCTATGGAAGCTTCCGGAATTATAGCCATTCCTAACAGAGCAGCAAGCAAGTGTAAGGAGCAGCTTAGTGGTCTTTGCAGTAGACTTTGGACAACGAGACCCAGGTGTAACTCCCACTTTAACTCTTTGATTTCTGTACAAATATGTGAGCCCTTCTGCAACATAGCAATACCTACTGCACCTGAATTTATAAGATACCTGCAAGCGTTATGGCTATTGTAGTAGTGCACCTGTTACTCTCTCTCTTCTTTGTTTACACCCTATGCTATTAAAATGTTTTATCACACATTGCATAGATATTGTAATATAACATACTGTGCCATACTGTACTGTAATCTGAATTTTATTTTACTGCTGTAATTGTCTCTCAAACATTTTTGCTCCGGCACACTAAATGGATGGAGCAAATGTATTTCGCGGCTCCTTATAATTGCAAATCCAACAAAAAATTAAATTTTGATTAAATTATTGATTTAAAGTTCTTTAAACTACATATGGGTAATTGTAACAACGGTGAAACTAAAGTAGATAGAATAGAATTGCTAATCAATGCAATGGATGTGCTCAGGGTTTGTTTGTTTTTTTAGTGCAAATTAACTTAAAATGCAGCTCAATAGTCGACAAATATACACACATTTCATCAGCTACTATCTGCAGTCGTTCTCTTTTTTTTTTTCAATTTAATTTCTGTCAGAGCTGAAAATCCAAGTTCGCAAACATAAGAAGATCCAAACGGTAAAAAGCCTTGATTGTTTTGTTGCTCAAGTTAGAATAACTACTGCGTAAAAAATAAAACTAAAATTACTTGCCATTAGTTTTCAAGGATCAATCATGTCAAAAAAATGATGCTTGTCTGGGCAGTTGTATCCTTACACACGCAGACGCTCATAACATTGACAGACTCTTGCATACGCAACGCACATGTCATCTATTCTGGTGTATACTTATGAAGATAATTTTTAAAATAATATAAAATTCTGGAATCTCTTGTGGCACACCTGCTAGGTCTTTCTTGGGACACACTGTTTGAGAGACACTGGTCTATTTCTTTTTTAAACTTTTAATTATTTCTTTATTTTTAAAACTTGTTTATTCATTTTATATAGCAAAACATAGCTGATACACAGTGAAAGAAAATTTACATAAATTACCAATATGTTCAGAAAACACCAAGAAACTATTCATAAATAACTTAAAACCAGCCCCCTCAACCCCCCAAAATAAGCCCACCCCCCACCTCCTGTATGTGTATAAAAGAATCTTGAACTGAAACCAAGTCCAAAAGGGTGCATTTTATGCGAGTATGTTTAAAGAAAATTAACATATGTATCTAGCGGACCCCCAAGTTTCTTTACATTTTCAAAACTCCCCAGATTTTTCTGACATTTCTCTTTCAAACCTATAATACTGACATACAGTTTCCCACCAGAATGAAAAATTCAAACAATCATAATGTTTCCAATTTCTCATTATCATCTGTATTGCAATTCTGGTCATAATTAGTAACAGTTTATCTTTATCTGCTCTAAGCAGATTTTTAGACAAAGAAGTGTGTCGAAGATAACCATACCATAAGACAATGGCAAAGTCACATCAAGAATGAGCATAATTTTGCTCCAAATAGACCTCCAGAAAACCTTTATTAAGGACAATGAAACAAAAGATGTAAAGTACCTGCTTCATTTTGACAGTGCCAACATCTGTTGGAGCGTGTACCATCTAATTTTTGCAATCTCACCGGAGTCCAAAATATTCTACATAATAAAAAATAAAGTGTCTCATTGAAACAGAAGCAGTATAGTAGACTCTTTTATTCCAAAGTCGGGGCTACATAGCAGGAGAGATATTATGTTGTATTTCCGAACTCCAGATATCTCTTAGGTCCCCAGTAACTTTTTTAGGTAAATAATCATTTATTAACTTATACCACGCAGAGGCCCTGTGTCCATGAAACACCACTTGGAAACAGAAAAATGGAAGACCATTTAAAGTATGCCAATCCGGAATACCATGTAGAATTGGTCTATTTCTTAAGCCTGACTTATTCTTGCTGTAAATAAATCCTAATAAATAAATACATATATACCCTTTAGGTACAGTAGATTTTTTTCTGTGCCTGGAGTGCATAACACATAAAGGAATTAAAAGTGTGGTGCAGAGGTTACAGCTACAGCCTCAGCACCCTGGGGTTGTGGGTTCAAATACACACTGCTCCATGTGACCCTGGGCAAGTCACTTAATCCCCCCATTGCCCCAGGTACATTAGATAGATTGTCAGCCCACTGGGACAGACAGGGAAAAATGCCTGAATGCCTGAATAAATTCATGGAAACCATTCTGAGCTCTCCTGGGAGAATGGTATAGAAAATTAAATAAATAAAAAAAGATGGGTTTAAACTAAACTAAACCTTAAAGTTTATATACCGCATCCTCTCCACGGAAGTGGAGCTCGGCACGGTTTACAAGAACTTAAAATATAAGAAGAGAAAGGAAAAGGTTTACATGAGCTTATATAGAGTTTAAGTCCACTGCACTGATGACTAGGCAGCTCCTCTGTTTCAGCAGGGATGTCTCACGTGTCCAGCTTTTGCATAAATGATGCCAGACAGATGTTTTGTGCTCATTTTGCTGGCATTCATGTTTTGGACATTTCATTTTGGAAAATGGCTGTTCATTTTGGATGTTTTCAGTGCGAGAAAGTCCTCACGTATTTTAAAACAGAAAATCCTGACATTTTTCCTGTTCAGAAATGGCTGTGAAATGGAGAGGGGTTTTTTTTGGGGGGGAGGGGGTTTGACATTACGAGCTGGTTGTCCCAATTCTGACTTGAATTTTCTTTCAAAAATGGCCCTCAACATGCAGTCAGTCTCGGCAAAATAGGGCTAATGAGGTGGTTCTCAACTTTTCTTCTGATGTGACCAGTGGTATAGCGAGGGTGAGAGGCGCCCGGGGTGGTGGAACCTCTCCCCTGCCCCCCCCGCCCAATCTGCTCCTCCCCTGCCTCCTCCTACCACATTCCCCTTCCCTTCCCCTGTACCTCTTTGACCTCTTCCTCTGAATCACTTCCTAGGCGTGGGTCCAGGAAGTGACATCAGAGGAAGAGCCACCGCTGGTGTGAGCAGCAGGTTGATGGTGCTGCTTGCACCAGGAATGTTACAGAGGTACGAGGGAAGGGGCACACGTGCGCAGTAATGGGGGGCAGGGAAGGAGCAGGGGGAAAAAGAGAATGATGGGTGCCGGCGCCCGGGGCAGATGCCCTCTCTTACTCCGCCACTGCACATGACACATCTACAGTGTTTATGCATGTGTAAGTGCATCACATGTGACACACTGAACACTAAAATTCACAGCTGAACAAAGCATCCTAAATATTTAATTGTTTAATTATAAGTTCAGAATGAATTTACCTATTCCAGATATCAAAAAGCTGTATGCAGCACATCGATCCCAGATTTCTCATTTGTCATACAACAACAACAACAACAAAAATTCAAATTCTGGTGTCACACCACCAACACAAAATCCCTCCACCGTCAGATTCTGTGAAGCAACACAAAACCCTGATAAACTATACAGTATAGCAGACCTGTAACAGTTGGGACTGGTGACAGCAGTTATTATTGGTGGTAGTAGGAGAGCAGAAATAGGGACCAGATCTGAGGATTTCAAGAACCTGACTCTCAAGGTTGCTGGTTTCCCCAGCTTGCAGGTAGTGATGGTTGTAAAGGAAACACAGACTTGCTGTCTACACCTAGAGTTATCAGATTTTTTTGTTCAAAAAAAAGAGGACACTTGGACCCAACCTGTTATGCCCCAGGCCGACCCCATTCTGCCCCTCAGTCCCAGCCCCACACAAGCCTTGTCTCTTCGGGGCCACGTCTGGAGGGTCTCTGCACATGCACAGATGCAATGCAATGCATGCGCGCAGGTGTGGGATGTTATCGTGCCATATCTGCGCATGCACAGAGGCTCTCCAGACACGGCCCTGAGCTCAACGCTTTTCAAAACATGGATAAAGTGATGGCTTTTGAAACTCTGTCCAGACACCTGAACAGTCCTCTAAAAAGAGAACACATCCAAGTAAATCCAGACATCTGGCAACACTATCTACACCAAATTTTGTCTGACACACCTCCCATCTCTTGGGGACACATCACTAGATGAGAACCACTAGAATAACGGAATGGCACAAACACAGTGGTAAAGTGTCACTCAAAGAGCACCTAATCATGTAAGAACAACTGAGAGAGATCTGTATTAGAGAATGACATGGGGACAAATTTGTCCCTGTCCTGTCCCCGTGAGTTTTGTTGCTGTCCCTGCACCATTCCTGTAAGCTCTGCCTTAACTACACAAGCCTCGAACACTTATAATTTTAAAGTGTTTGAGGCTTGTGCAGATGAGGACAGAGCTTAGGCATTGGTGGAATGAAGCATTATGACATCACAATCTGAGTTCTAGAGTGCTGCTACTTATGATTTTAAAGTGTTTGAGGCTTGTGCAGATGAGGGCGGAGCTTAGGCATTGGTGGAATGAGGCATTATGACATCACAGTCTGAGCTCTAGAATGTTGCTACTTATAATTTTAAAGTGTTTGAGGCTTGTGCAGATGAGGACAGAGCTTAGGCATTGGTGGAATGAGGCATTATGACATCACAATCTGGGCTCTAGAATGTTGCTACTTATGATTTTAAAGTGTTTGAGGCTTGTGCAGATGAGGATGGAGCTTAGGCATTGGTGGAATGAGGCATTATGACAACACAGTCTGAGCTCTAGAATGTTGCTACTTATGATTTTAAAGTGTTTGAGGCTTGTGCAGATGAGGATGGAGCTTAGGCATTGGTGGAATGAAGCATTATGACATCACAGTCTGAGCTCTAGAATGTTGCTACTTATGATTTTAAAGTGTTTGAGGCTTGTGCAGATGAGGACGGAGCTTAGGCATTGGTGGAATGAAGCATTATGACATCACAATCTGAGTTCTAGAGTGCTGCTACTTATGATTTTAAAGTGTTTGAGGCTTGTGCAGATGAGGGCGGAGCTTAGGCATTGGTGGAATGAGGCATTATGACATCACAGTCTGAGCTCTAGAATGTTGCTACTTATAATTTTAAAGTGTTTGAGGCTTGTGCAGATGAGGACAGAGCTTAGGCATTGGTGGAATGAGGCATTATGACATCACAATCTGGGCTCTAGAATGTTGCTACTTATGATTTTAAAGTGTTTGAGGCTTGTGCAGATGAGGATGGAGCTTAGGCATTGGTGGAATGAGGCATTATGACATCACAATCTGAGCTCTAGAATGTTGCTACTTATGATTTTAAAGTGTTTGAGGCTTGTGCAGATGAGGACAGAGCTTAGGCATTGGTGGAATGAGGCATTATGACATCACAATCTGGGCTCTAGAGTGTTGCTACTTATGATTTTAAGGCTTGTGCAGATGAGGACGGAGCTTGCAGGAATGGGGCAGGGACAGGAAAAGAACTCACGGGGATGGGACGGAAAAATGAGTTCCTACGGGGACGGGAAAAAATTTGTCCCTGTGTCATTCTCTAATAAGAACATCAGGGTCCTTTTATGCTTTCCTTATTTCTTGATTTGTCCCAAGCTGTAGGTTGTGCCGGATGATATAGGAAACCCTCTCTGGGTTTTCTCTTGATCCTGGCGGAGCTTAGGCATTGGTGGAATGAGCCATTATGACATCACAATCTGAGCTCTAGAGTGTTGCTACTTATGATTTTAAAGTGTTTGAGGCTTGTGCAGATGAGGACGGAGCTTGCAGGAATGGGGCAGAGACAGGAAAAGAACTCGCGGGGATGGGACGGAAAAATGAGTTCCTACGGGGACAGGAAAAAATTTGTCCCCGTGTCATTCTCTAATCTGTATGGATGAGGACCTCACCATGCAGCATTTTCTGGAGAAATAGCTTTTATTTTTTGTGATCATGACATGAGAAGAGGATGATAGTAGGTGCGAAGTGCACTGCATGACTACCTGCTCTAGGTATAGCTATGGATATGCACTGTGATTGCCTGTTTCAGATGGATGTGCTCTGTGACTGCCTGCTTCAGGGATAGTAATTAATGCACTCTGTGACTGCCCGCTCCAGAGACCATAACAGATGCACTCTGAAACTATTCATAGCAATGAGACATCTTAGAGAGGAGGCACTGGGTTTTCTCAGGCAACAGATGATGTATATGAAACACACTTTTGAAACCCTGCTCTCCCGCCCCCCACCCCCAAGAGGAATTATTGTCTGTGCCTGACTCACAAGGCATCTATTATCCCCCCTGTCTTTGAGTACAATGAATCAGAAAGGGGAGGGGGAAGTGCGTCACAGCAGACTAGCTGAAGAGGAATGGGGGGGGGGGAATCAGTCGTGCTGGGCAGGAGGAGTATACAGGGCTTTTCTTGGGGTGGAGGGGATTGTGTCTCCAAATGGGTTTATTTTTCGCATTCCATGACAGGAATGAAGTCAGTTATAATGCAGGGTATGCTGGGTCTCATCTCGGTCTCTCAGATGTACTCAGGGCAGGATTTATCCTTTGGTAAGCCCTAGGTAAACAAGCCCATTGAGCTCCCCATCCTATACATGCATTTCAAAAGTTTCAGAATGGGGTCCCCTTGGTTCTCACTGCAGAGAGGAAAACCAGCACAGCGGGGAAGAAATACTGCTTGCTGACTCCTCTGCTGTCTGGAGAATGACCTTAGAGGATAGAAAGAGTACCCTGCTCTGGCCTCCCCCCAGCCAACCTTTCTTTCTGCCTGCAACTTTCTTACCAGAACCTTGGCAGCAATTGAGAGGGCCCCTCCTACACATTTGGGCCCTAGGCACACGCTTAGTTTGCCTATGCATTCATCCTGCCTTGGATGCACTGCTGGTGCTCTTAATGCTTGCATTGTGACAGTGAGCTTGCTTCTGTGTAATGACGTCTGTGCAAATAGGGGTCACACTGACGGTTTCTCTCTCTCATTCCTGTAGGTGTTCAATGGCTGCAGCTTATGGCTGGCTAAAGCTCTCAGACATCCCCTACATTAGGTGAGAGGTAGAGAATGACACGGTGACAAAATTCATCACCGTTCCCGTCCCCGTGGATAACCGCGGGAAATAATCTCATGTAATTTTGTAGTGTCTATTTCAACCTCAGTCCTTCTACCCCAGCATTCTTCAACGCAAAGCTTGAGGGTCAGTGGTTGTGGCCATTTATACTCTGATTCTTCCCTCTCTCTTTAAAGAATGACATGAAGATGGTTTCCCGCGGTTATCCACGGGGACGGGGACGGGAATGGTGATGAATTTTGTCACTGTGTCATTCTCTAGTGAGAGGCACCCAAATGATATTCCTGTACAAAGGTACTACTGAGAACCAGGAGAACAGTAACTCAGTATCTGGGAGTATTTCTGTAAAAATACTATATTTAGGACTCACAGGCCAGAGGCTTCTTTCTATATGTTTCCTGAAGGTCTTCAAACAACATAGACATATAGAAAAATAATGGCAGACTAAGGCCAAATGGCCCATCCACAGCATCCACTATCTTCTCCTTTCCCTAAGAAATCCCATGTGTTTGCCTCATGCTTTCTTGAATTCAGATATAGCCTTTGTCTCTACCGGGAGCCTATTCCAGGTATCTATCACCTTTTCTGTAAAAAAGTATTTCCTTAGATTACTCCTGAGCCCATCACCTCTTAACTTCATCCTATGCCCTCTCATTCCAGAGCTTCCTTTCAAATGAAAGAGATTTGACTCATGCACATTTATGCAACATAGATATTTAAATGTCTCTGTCATATCTCCCCTCTCACACCTTTCCTCCAAAGCATATAAATTGAGATCTTTTTTTTTTTTTTATATATATATAATTTTATTTTTATTCAAATTTTACATTTTAAACAAGCATTTCAACTTGAATATGGATTGGAATTAAAATACAAGAAGCCATGGATGGTAACTCCATCCAAAGAAATTTGTAAAGAAAAACATAATATTCATTATTTCATCCACAATGATCCAAGACCTAAGCAAATAAAAGAAAATTACAAAAATCATTTATCTGGACATTATAGCAGTAAGAGAGACCACTTCCGGCTGCCGGTTCACTAAACTGTAGGAGTCACCATTGGTCCTATGGTTACTCCCACCCCCCCTTCTTCCTTGGCCACAATAAATTGTAACAACTGTTTGGGTTCAAAAAATAGAAAGGATTTTCCTTCTAATGAGATACAGCACTTAGCAGGAATTTTTAATACAAAGGAAGCACCCAGAGCAATTACTCGAGGGCTTCAGGGAAAAGTAGCGCTGTTTGCCGACGACGCCAAACAGTGTAATATAGTAGGTGAAAGCGATCTCATGAATAGTATGGCGCAGGATCTGATCAAGTTGGAAAACTGGTCCTCAACATGGCAGCTGGGCTTCAACGCAAAGAAGTGTAAGGTGATGCATCTCGGCAGCAGAAATCCATGCAGAACATACACCTTGAATGGAGAAACACTAGCTATGACCTCAGAAGAACAGGACTTGGGAGTAATCATCAGTGCAGACATGAAGGCTGCCAAACAAGTAGAGAAGGCCTCATCCAAAGCAAGGCGAATGATGGGATGTATCAATAGAAGCTTCGTCAGCCGTAAACCTGAAGTCATAATGCCACTGTACAGAACCATGGTGAGACCTCATCTGGAGTTCTGTGTGCAATTCTGGAGGCCACATTACCGTAAAGATGTACTTCGAGCTGAGTCAGTCCAACGAATGGCCACTAGGATGGTCTCCGGACTCAAGGGTCTCTCATACGAGGAAAGACTGGGCAAGTTGCAGCTCTACTCTCTAGAGGAGCGCAGGGAGAGGGGTGACATGATTGAGACATTTAAGTACGTCACAGGTCGTGTCGAGGTGGAAAATGACATATTCTTTCCTAAGGGACCTTCAGTCACAAGGGGGCACCCGCTCAAACTCAGAGGAAGGAGATTTGGTGGTGACACCAGGAAGTATTTCTTTACAGAAAGGGTGGTGGATCACTGGAACAAACTACCGGTGCAGATGATCAAGGCCACTAGCGTGCTCGACTTTAAGAATAAATGGGACATCCACGTGGGATCTCTACGTGGGTCGAGCAGCACTCTGACTTAATGGGGTGGGACAGTAGAGTGGGCAGACTTGATGGGCTATAGCCCTTTTCTGCCGTCATCTTTCTATGTTTCTATAAATCAAAAAGTCTTTTCTTCTCTTCTGCGTCTCACGAGATATATCAGAAAACATATCAATTATTGAGCCCAAAAAAGTTTCATTCATATATCGGAAATATGTTTGAAAAATCAAATCTCTGTCAAATTCTAAGGCAAATGATACAATAAGAGTAGTCCTTTCAGTTATTACTTCAAGAGAACTTTCCAGAAAGTTTGTTAAATTCAATCCATTTGCTTCTGGTCCTACTGGGTCCGTGCTTTCCCGTTTCTTTTTCAAGGTAATATATTGCACTCTGACTATAGGTGGTAGGCTTTCTTCTGGTATTAAGAAGACTTCTTTTAAGTATTTCCGGACCATTCCCAGACTAGAAATCACTGGAGACTTGGGGAAATTAAAACACCTCAGATTATTCCTTCTCTGTTTATTTTCCATAAATTCTAATTTTCGATAAATAAAAGATCACTCTTTAATGAGTTCCAGTTCCTGTGATTCAAGTGAATTGATCTGGTCATCATGTTGCTGTATTTTTTCCCCTTGTTCTCTTAAATTAAGTTTGTGTTCCTTTACCTGAGAGCTGACAGTACCACTATCTAAATGTAACACTGATACTGCCTTTTTAAGGTTGGAGTCCATTGTCGCAATGGCTTCCCACAACGTGTCCAAATTGGCTGTTACAGGTTTAATTATCTCTCCAAATTATTGGTTAATGGGAGCAGAAATTAAGTTTTTACCCTCTTCTGTGGATGGTACCGGTATGCTGGCTGCAGTGGAAGTCTCACCTCCCAACGACTCGGCTCCCACTGCTCCTCCGGGGTTCTCCGGCTGTCCCTCTCTCCGGGTCTGCAGGAGTTCCTCTCCTTCCACAAAGCTCCCGCTCCCAGGCTAAAAGAAGCCCAATCCATGCTGAGGTTCACCAAAGACTCTGGTGTTCCTCCCGAGGTCAGCTGGGTCCCTCTCTGATGACACGCATATCCCGTGTCCAACATCGTCTGTATCAGATTGCCGGAGCTCGCGGCTGCTGGAGGATTCGGCCGCGTAGCTCCCTTCCTCTTCCCCATTAGTCAGCAGAAAATTACGAGCGGCAGAAGCCGCGAAAACAGCTCCGGAGACTTGCAGGAGCAAAGAAACTCTCTGCCCTGTCTCTCCGAAAGAAAATTCAGCCGCTGCTGTCGGAAGAGGGGGAGTCAGAGGACGCTGACGTCCGACTCAATCACCATCTTGGATCCCCCACCTATATTGAGATCTATAAGTCTGTCCCAAATGCCATACGCCTTATGATGAAGACCACTGACCATTTTAGTAGCCTTCCTCTGGACCGACTCCATCCTTTTATTATCTTTTTGAAGGTGTGGCCTCCAGAATTGTACACAATATTCTAAATGAGGTCTCACCAGAGTCTTATACAGGGACATCAATACCTCTGTGTTCCTACAGGCCATAGCGCTCCCTATGCACCCTAGCAACCTTCTAGCTTTCATCATCACCTTTTCAACCTGTTTGGAAAATTCTGGGACTGGCCGTGAACTTTACAGGTGCACAATTTGAAAATTAAATTGTCCAGTACTCCTGCCGCTTTGTAGTATGACTAAAGTGCACCCCTGTTTCATAGCATAGAAACTCTTTCCTCAAAAGACGGTAGCTGTTATTAGCCTCCAATTGTGCCCAGGCAAAATTGTTTTTAAACGACTCGTGGCGGCTGATATTGAAAAGCTTGGACAGTTTAAGACAGGGGTGTCCAATGTCGGTCCTCGAGGGCCGCAATCCAGTCGGGTTTTCAGGATTTCCCCAATGAATATGCATGAGATCTATTAGCATACAATGAAAGCAGTACATGCAAATAGACCTCATGCATATTCATTGGGGAAATCCTGAAAATCCGACTGGACTGCGGCCCTCGAGGACCGACATTGGACACCCCTGGTTTAAGAGTTAGATTTTAATTATTTATTTTTCTTTATATACCACCTTCTGTGGTACAATCAAAGCAATGTACACATTAAATTCATGCACGTTCTCTGCCCTAGTGGGCTCACAATCCCTCTTACAAAGCCGCACTAGCATTTTTAGCACTGACTCCGATGCTCATAGAATTCCTGAGTGTCTGAGCTGTTACTACTGCAGCCGGTGCTAAAAATTCTAGCACGGCTTTGTAAAGGAGGGGTAAGTTTTGTACCTGGACAGCTCTTAACAGTTCATTTTTTTTCCCGAGGCTTTTTCTCCACCACATTCCAATCCAGTCCAATCCTTGGTCTTATATACCGGATCATTCCCAGAAAGGGACTCAAACTGGTTCACAAAATTAACCAAAGAGGCAAAGAAAACAATGATAGGACAAAAAATTCATCGGTTGCAGTCCCTTATTTATCAGTTACGAATTTCTGAAAAAGATACGTCTTCAAAAGTTTTTCTAAAAAGTGTCAAAGAAGAGAGGAGTCTAATTTCTGAAGAAAGGTCATTCCAAGTTTTTACCAAAGCAAATGCCATAGAGCAGGGGTGTCCAACCTTTTGGCTTCCCTGGGCCGCATTGGCCGAAAAAAATGTTTCTGGGACTGCGCAAACGCTGCAGCAAGATAGAGGAGGGAGCCGGCAAGACGGTAAACACCTGGGGGCAGCAGAGGAAAACACTACATCACCCTCGACCGGGGCCGTTCAAAATACTTCACGGGGCCACATGCGGCCCTCGGGCCACGGGTTGGACACCCCTGCCATAGAGTGAGAAAGCCTACCTAAGATTTGAATACCCCTAGTGGATGGGAATACTAATTTAAATTTGTGTATTCCTCTAGAACAGTGATCTCAAACTCAAACCCTTTGTAGGGCCACATTTTAGATTTGTAGGTATTTGGAGGGCCTCAGAAAAAATAGTTAATGCCTTATTAAAGAAATGACAAATTTGCATGAGGTAAAAAACTCTTTCTAGTTTACAAATTTTTCCTTTTGGCTAAGTCTTAATAATAATATTGTTATTTATAGCTAAAGAGACATATGATCAAGAAACTGTTTTATTTTACTTTTGTGATTATGATAAACATACCGAGGGCCTCAAAATAGTACCTGGCGGGCAGCATGTGGCCCTCGGGCCGCGAGTTTGAGACCACTGCTCTAGAAGAAAGGGGTTGTTGAGAATAAAAAAAAGAGTAAGTAATGGGGAAAAGATCCCATATAAACAGCACTGGCACATATTAATTTGGCAGCCGTGTTCTGAACAAGCTGCAGTTTCTTTAAATTGTACTTACTTAAACTGATATAGTTAACATAATCCAGATGAGCCAATATAATAGCCTGGACCAACATGGTAAAATGTTGCTGATGGAAAAAACGACGGACCCTCCTCAACATCCGAAGACTAAAGAAACATTTTTTCGATATACAGTGCTCCCCCACGAATTTGCGGTTCGCGGTCCCAGTCATTCGCGGTATTTTCCAACAGCGAAGGGGAGGCAGGAGAGGGCAGCGTGTCAAAGCAGCTCCTGATTGGTGAGGCCCGACTTTAGTACAGGAAGAGGCGGTCGGAGCATACAGCGAGTGATTTCCTTCACTTCCTCTCTCCCTTGCCTAAAAACTGTATTCGTGGGGGTTCCTGGAACGGAACCCCCGTGAATATCGGGAGAGTACTGTATTGTTGATTTGATTAGTCAAAGAAAGAGTAGAATCCAAAACAAACCCGAGGATTCTGGATGAAAATTCAATCTTCAAGATATCACCAGAATTTAATCTCAAGGGAGAAGGTAAATTATGTACAATGGGGGAGCCTCCCACTGGCTGGTAACATTGCAAATATTGCATAGCTTTTGTGGGATTATTTGTTACTTAACCCTAAACTCATAATAACTATAATAATTACTATACTACGGTAGTGGTTATTAGCGCAGGGAGCCGTGCTGAATGCTGAATAGGAACTCTATGAGCATTGGGAGCAGCGCAGATAAAGACCTGACCATTAATTATTTTCATTAAAATACTTGATTAAATTAACTTGTCTCTTCTTTGATATTTCTGGGGCATAGACTAAAGTCCACCTGGGATTGTCCTAGGTTCCAACTGCTGAAGTTGCCATCCAAGCTCACTCCAGCCCCATCCAACCATCCCATTGTTTGCAGGATATCTACTGTAAAGCCTGGCCTGTAACGTCCTCATGTTCCAAGTTAATGGAGTTCCCATTGATGCCCTCCCCAGCTTATCCTACACCGAATCACCATATATGGGACACAAACTGTACAAGTTTGTCCAATACCAGCTGCCAGTCCCAGGGTGTGACCATGTGCCAGATTTCCCTTTATCCAGGATAGTTTGTTCATCTTCCTCCATTTTGGGGTGAAAAGCATCATTTGCAGATAAAATAGATGTGTAACTCTGGAGCCAGGGAGAGTGTAGGCCAAGGGTGCAAGTAAAAGGAGAAAGAGGGGCTGGATTAGGGAGATTGTGTCCTGTTCTGCTCTAGGTTCACTTCCTCTCCTCTTGTCTGCAGACTGCTTGGCAAGGAGAGGCTGAAAAAAAAGTGGTGGGACTATATTCCAGGCTGGGCCTCAAGAAATTAAGCTTTGCAAGACCCCTACGTAGTTCGTCCAGTATCCACTTCTCTCAAACCTAATGGCCAAGTTCTGTAATGGTACAATAAATTTTGATGGATATTTTTGATAAGACAATACATTCAATTTAGTAAACTTAAACATAACCAGGAATACCTGTCTGGCCAGTGTCCCACCAACCATCCTCCCCAGTTCCCTATTTATGCTGCCTGACCGACCCAGCTAAATGAGTACTCGTTTTTCATTGGAATTTCTACCATGAAAAGATGGTTTATCCTTAACATAAATATGTCATATAAAGATCATTTGAGACGTAAGCGAGCGTCCACATGAAAGTGAAAATGTGATCGGACTTGTTTACACCCTGAGGCAGCTTGACAGTGAAACGCTGGCCACCGTTGGTGTCCCGATCCCTAAGGAGAAAGTTAAGTTACCATCTTCTCTTATCATTCAAATTTGAAAGCAAAAATATAAGTGAAAATAATTTTTTTAACACATTGCTATGACCACTATAGAAGGAGGTTTTATGCCAGTGAAGTGATCGCCTGAACACCGTTATTCCACCATTGTGGAGGTGGGTGGGCCCCTGTCTGAGGCTTTTTCCTCCGAATAGACTGGTTTTTGCTTGTGTTTCTGTTTATTATATACCTTCATTTTTTCCTTTTGGTGAAAGTGTTTTTTGTATTTATTGTGTGTATATAAAGATGTGACTGACAGGGCATTGAAAGGGTGTGGAACCCCTCTGAGGTACAGCAATGTACATGTTTCCAAATCCATGCTTAAGGCAAGTTACATATTCAACTACCTAAGAGTTAATTTCCTGACTAAAGTGGATTTATTATCTAAATTGTATTTGAAGCGATGGAGGATGAAGTAACTTGCCCAAGGTCACAAAGGGTATTAGTAGCAGGTGTGAGATTTGGCTTTTGGCTTCTCTGATTTGAATTGCATCTGGAACCATTAAGCTATTCCTCCATTCTGGGGTATAAGAATACTCAACGATCCAGAGAAGATCTGGAGTATACGAAGGGGGTGCTGAAAACTTCTCAGCCCAACCAACCAACTTCCTAAATTCTGAGTGTTATTTTGCCATCCTAGCTGGAAAGATTGTTATTTTATTTCGTTAAGTGCCAATTTGCAGAAATAAAATTCTATGCTTCAGATTATTGATTTTTCCTCACCCTCTTGTTATGGTGCCTCAGACTAGAGTGGATGTTCCAGGGCTTGGGAGGCTCTGGTATACACTTCTCCCTCCGTATTTGCGGTTTCAGCATTCACAGTTTTTAGCTTTGCTGGCTCCTCCCCCCAAATTACATCAGCTTGCATAGAGAAATCGCTGATTCCCAGCACTTTCTTCATCGTGTTTTGCCTCTCCTTCAGGAACAGGCCAGGTCTCCCACCATGTTATTCGCGGTTTCACCATATTCACGATGGTATTTAATAGAAAACAGCGAATAACATATGAAAAAGTTATTTGTGGTTCCGTTAATCCTCTATCACAGCGAATACGGAGGGAGAAGTGTATATCAGATGGCCCCAAGGTACAAGCAAAGGAGACTGGGATAGAAGGTCCTTTGGGTGGGTAGTTTTTAGGACTTTAGGGTGTGAGAATAGGTCTCCAGCTCTTTGTCATCACTTTCTAAGTCTTACTTTTCCCGGGTATCTCTGAGTATAAATCCCCCCATCCCCACCCCCACCAATAAGACCTCCCACCTCTTCCTGTAACCTTTGTTTAGTGAACTCCTCTGCTGGAATATACTCCTAAACTTCAGATACAGAAATGTAGCTGCCAGGAACAGCAAATACCTCCAATTACCTCCAGATGGGGCAAAGACTCCAGCTCAGAGAGTGAGAAACCCCCGCTCAGACTAAACTTGGTGGACCTGCTCTTTTTACTTTCCAGCACCTGTGGAATTCGTCCTCCTGCACGATGCATCTTCGTCCAGACATTTAACATTGGAGCCTGGCTAGGTAAGTGACTCCATTGCAAGGGACAGCAGGCGCTCTCTGCCTATTATCTTGCACTCAAGTTGTTTGATCGTATCTGCTCAGTTTTGTGTCTATTGCAATAATGCTGACCTTTAAAGTGGCACTGTCCCCACACTTGCATGACTGACTGTGGGAGGTCTGCGCCTTCCTCCCAAGGTAGATTAATGGATCCTCTTCTGATGAGTATTAGAATAGTATATCGATGAAGTCAAACACTCCTTTTCTTGTAATGCATCTAGCTGTATTCACAGTGCACTGGGATCCTATCGAGATCCCCTTTGTTATTCTTTCTAACCCAATGGAAGTTGATAAGAATGATAGAAAAAGGATTGAAAATGTCTGCCTGGAAGCAAAATAATTCTCCAAAGATTAACAGAATGGATTTGTCAGGTAGGGAAAACTAGTAAACAAGATATATTGAGTTGGAAAATGTGCCAGCTTGGATCAGGGGTTCCTGAGAAATTACCCCCCCCCCCCATCAAAAATATTGACTACATGGATTTCTATGGGAGGAGGAGTTCCAGCTTCTGTGGCATAGAAACTTATATACAGTGAAACACAGCATCTGGAAAATTCCTCCTTTCAAACTGCCTCTCCCTCTCTTAACTCTCCCAGCCCCCCCCCCCCAAATGCCCCCACATCCCACAAACTATCCATCTGCAACTGTCCTACTTCTATCAAAATGACCCATTTCTCACTACCCTGAAACTGTCCCATCACCCTATAAACTGCTTCTACCCCATAAATAGCCTCACACACACAAACAACTGCCTTGCCATTCTGCAAAAGCTACCTCCTGTCACTACCACACTACCATGAAGATTTCCCCTACCCCAAAAAAACTACCTCTGCAACTGCCCTAACACCCCCACAAACATGCACGAGAAGAGGGGTTGGAGAGAATAATTTACCCATTTGTAGTAGAAAGAATTTAAAGGCCTGTATGGTCTGTCAATATGTTGGGTGGGGGGGGTTTCTTTTTGACCTATATATCATGAAAGGTTAAGGGTTGTTTTGGTTAGAGCAACAGTCTGGGAACTGGAAGATCTAGGTTCAAATCCTCCTTGTGGCATTTAAAATCTTTTAACCTTCTATGTCCTAAGAAAAGGCAATAGCGAACCAGTCCTGTATTTTACTGAGAAAAGCACAAGGCTGCTTCACTGCAGGGTCACCGTTCAGTTCCATATGAAGGCATATCTGGATGTGGAGGCTTGTTTGGGGGGGGGGGTTTGTTCAGAGCCTCCAAGGAGCAGAAGGGACCAGGCACCCCTCCTGCTCCCAACTATTTTAAAGGTACCTTCTGGGCCCGACCGCCTGGGCCGACCAGGGGTGGGCCGAGGGGTGGGAGGCCTAGGAGCAGGAGGGACTGAGCAACTTTTCTGCTCCCAACTTTTTGGTGCCACGGGTGGGCCGTGCTGGTCGGGAGGGGGGGAGGGCAAGGGAGAGCCATGCCGGTCGGGGAGGGGGGGGGGTGAGTGCTGTGCTGTGCTGCATGCATGCAGCATTTTTTTTTAATGGTGATGGCAGGAGGGAGTTGGCTGACTCATCCTGCTTGTCCTAGGAGAAAGTGTAGTTACTTACCTGTAACGTAGGTTCTCCGTGGACAGCAAGATAGTTAGCCACACAACCCACCCGCCTCCCCATACGGCCGACCTGGCCACAGCTAGGAACATCCTGGGGATTAGGGGGAAGCAGGGGGAAATGGGTAGGGCTCGGGCATGCCCAGTGGTGCCCGGGCAATGCACGTGCTCAGAAAAAAAAAAAAAATCTCTCTGAGCTATTGGAGAGCTTATCCGCAAATTGGGAGCTGTTGGGACAACACCCATATGTAGCTGACTATCCTGCTGTCCACAGAGAACCTATGTTACAGGTAAGTAACTACACTTTCTATTCTGCCCAGCTCTAGGAGTTAAAGGGGATGGGATGACATCTCATTTCAACCAAAAGCAGGAAATGAAAGGGGATAGGATGAAGATTCCAGCCTTGTCTGGAGTAAGATTTAAGGAGGCAGACTGAGGTACAAATTTACCCAGGTTCAATAGAACCCTCCACCTTCCAGCCTTATGATTTTAGCAGTAGGCAATACTCCTGCCCCCATACCAGATCCATTTGTCTTGTTGAATGCTGCTTTGGGAAACTGCCTCCTAGGTTGCAGTGGTGGAATGATGCATGAATCATGCTGAAGCGGCTGTTGTTGCAAGGTAAGCTCTTTCAGCTTGCTCTCGCTTTCTCTCTCTCTGATTCTCTTCCAGCCCTAATCATCTGTCTGCTACGCTACCACCAACTTCGGGATCTGGGGCATTGGTCTCGCCTGAACCAAATCTCTTTGGGATTTGGCCTCTTCTGCAGCACTGGAGTATCCATCATGGAAAATTTTCAGGTAATCACTATTCAGCCCACAGGCACCCACATTTCACAATGACTGGGGGTGCCAGACACAATCCAAATGACCATGAAGGAGCATTCTCAATACTGAGGGTGCCCAGCACCCACTGGCACCTACAGTGCTGGTTCCTGTGATTTCAGCCCCTGTATTTTACTCTTCAAAAGGAAGGGATAGCCTTTCTCCCCAGCTCCCCAGTTCCTCAAAATGATTCCCTCTCTGTCTACAGCTGGGGTGTCAAAGTCCCTCTTTGAGGGCCGCAATCCAGTCAGGTTTTCAGGATTTCCCCAATGAATATGCATGAGATCTATTTGCATGCACTGCTTTCATTGTATGCTAATAGATCTCATGCATATTCATTGGGGAAATCCTGAAAACTCGACTGGATTGCGGCCCTCGAGGAAGGACTTTGACATCCCTGCCATAGGCACATGGGCTGGAATTTCAGTGTTTCTCAACTCGGTCCTGCAGGACCCCCTTGCCAGTCAGGTTTTCAGGATATCCAAACTGAATTTGCATAAACTTGATTTGCACACACTGACTCTGTTATATGCAAATGTCTTTCATGCATATTCATTGTGGATATGTTGAAAACCTGACTGGCAAGGGGGTCCTGCAGGACCGAGTTGAGAAACACTGGGCTGGAAGATTGCTGACTAAAGGCCTGTCCAGATAACCATGGAGACCTTCCAGCTTTGAGAAGCCTTTGACAGATGTTTAAATACCTATGTGGCATAAATGCATATGAGGCACGTCTCTTTCAATTGAGAGGAAGTTCTGGAATGAGGGCATAGGATGAAGAGGAAAGGGGACAGATTCAGAAATAACCTCAGAAAAGACTTTCACAGAGAGGGAGGGGAATGTGTGGAATGGCCTCCCTGTGGAGGTGGTGGAGACAGAAAGGGCTAGATTCAATAAAGCTCACCGATCTTTGCGATCCATGAGCGATCCGTGGCCGAGTCTCAGCGGGTGACCAATTCACTACAGCGTCCTCATGCAAATGAAGTGATCGGATGCATGCCCCTTACCGACCACACGGATCGCTACAGAGCGATCCAGAAGCATGCGCAGACCATCCTCTTTGCCTGGAGATGTGATCTGCACATGCGCCTGCTCTCCACACAAGCTTTAGGTCAAAACGAAAGGGGGAGGGGTGGCTGCACTCACTTGCCCCACGAGAAACATTGGAACAGAACACGCTTTGCAGGGGAATAGAACAGAACATGCCATAATAGTGCAGCCCCCGCTTTAAACCTACGGGTTAAAAGCACGTGCTCGCAGAGAGGCAGGGCGGCAGAAAGCAGGGTGCTTTTTGCAAACGGAGATGTTTTATTTTGTTGTTTTTACTTTTTGACACTAGAGTTTCCGGGCTGCAGGGCTGCGATTTGAGAGCGGCAAAGAACAGGACAGTCGACAAGGACATGAGCGGCTAGTCCTCGGCAGTCGCTAAAATTTGGATCGGCAAGCCCAGTCGGTGTTCCATCTTCTGTTTAGTGAATCGCTGCCTTCCTACTTATGCATACTGTTTCCCCTCATTTGCATGTGCGGATGCGATCGGGTGCGGATGGGATCGGGCAGAATGTTAGTGAATCGGGTCGTGGTCAGAAAAGGCTCGCAAACTGGTTGGGACATGATCGGTGAGCTTAGTGAATCTAGCCCAAAGTGTATCTGAATTCAGAAAAGCTTGGGAAAAGTATGTTGGATCTCTAAAGGAGAGGATGGCATGGTTAGGCAGACTAAACAGAAACAGAAACAAATGAATTCAAATAAAGACCGTATGGCCTATGACCGAAAGAAAAGCAGTGTTGTTTATAGTACTGGGTCAAAGTATTAAGTAAAGGTACAGTGAATGCATATTTTGATACTTTTTTTTTTTTAATTCTTTATTCATTTTATAACTTACATCAAGTGTAACAAAAAGTAACATCATTTTAACTTAAATATACGACTTGAAATTCTATAATTAATCATACTGAATATATTTTATCCCATTCCCTCCCAACTCTTCAATATATCATAACACATATATCAAATAATAAAGACTTTCCTTTCATTCAAAGCACCTAGTGAAAATTAAAAAATTACCCCCCCCCCCCCATTATTTCATTTGTACTAACCAGGGAAATGATATTTATTCATTGTAATAATTTGTTAATGGCCCCCACACATCTTGAAATGTATTAAAATTTCCTTTCGGAAGAGCTAATGTTCTTTCCATTGTATAAATATGACACACTGAATTCCACCAAAAACTATAGTTTAATCTACTCCAATTTTTCCAATTGCATATTTTGATACTTAAGTACAAACAAATTAAAAATTTACTCAAGTAAAAAAGTAAGGGCCAGATTCTATAAATGGACCTAACACCCCCTCCCCCCCCCCCCCCTGTTTATTAAGCTGTGGTAGAGCATAGCCCAGAGCTCCGACACTGCTCTGATGCTGCTGATGCTGATGAGTCTGTGTTTCACTAAACAGCGTCTCAGGAGTAGAGAACCACATAGGAAATTCTCAGGAACAAACTTAACCTTCCTGTTTCTTATACATTATAAGCCCGCAGACAAAGTGGGTTACCAAACCCAGATCAATGCACATACAGAATTCAGATGTAAGTGCCTAAATGAATGCTTTTTGAGTAAAAATTAAAAGTACCACAACTACAGTGTCTGTTCATCAAGAATTGCTATGAGCTTCAGCTTCAGCTCTGGTTTAAAGTGACCCAACTCATCTAATCACTTCAATCACAGGCAACTCCACTGTTCTTATAGACTATATTCACTGAATAGTTAGATTTAAGATGAAATTATCCACTGTTTGCATGACCAGGTTTGCAATAGAAAAATCCTTTTCCCAGTTTTGCTGGTTCATATGGTATACTAAGGAATTTTCATTTACATCCCCCTTCCACTTTTACATCAAATGTAACTAGGTAAAAGTAAAAATTGGCAATATTATTACTTCAGTAAAAGTAACAAATGTTATCCTGCACAACTTTATAAGTAAAAGTATCAGAACTTTTACTTAAGTACAGTAATTAGTTACATTTATTTACCTCCTCCTTTACAAAGCTGCACTAGCATTTTTAGCACTGGCCGCTCTGACAGGGAGAGTCCTGTCATGCTGCAAGAAACCCTGCAGTGCTTTAAAAATATCCTTAAACCTGCTCCTAGAAGCAGGCAGGTTAGGGAAACTGCCCTGCAGAATTTATCCCCAGTGAAAGGCAGCCCAAAAGTGACCTGATTATACTTGCCTAGTTCTAGTGTAGGGAATGCTAAAGGCAAAGAACCACAAGTACCAGCAGGCACCAGGCCGGTGATAGCAAAACCCACAAAGGGATTAGCTCCTGCAATCAGCTCTGCTGGGGGCAGGGCTAGTCAGCAGGGAAGCTATCCAGGCTCATTAGCAAATCACCAGAGAACCACAGGTGTTTCTAGAGACAATCAGCCCAATGCTAGAGAAAGAGGTGTGGTCTCTAGGCCAGGGAGATAGCCACAAACTTACAGTATACCTGAAACCTTGGAGAGAAGCAGACCTTGGCAAGCCCGGATTCAGAAGGCAGAAACCAGCACTTCCCAAAGCAAGCATGTAGAAAACCTCAGAACTGAACCCTCTAATCATTCTTCTGAAGGTACTGAATATGATGTGGAAATGCCAGAAGAAATGTTAGTAAATGATATTGAAATGGAGCCTGAGGAATTAGGCATGGTCATAGAGTGAAGTTTGAGGGAAATAAAAGCTGTTTCTGATAATGTGGTATTGCCTCACAAAACAAAGTAACAGAAAAATTAAGAATTAATGCTTCTAATTTAAAGGGTAATGTATGAAGAGGCCTTAAATATGCATCATCCCTAAAACTCAAATAATTGATAACAAGAAAAATTGGAAGGGAAGATAATGCTTATTGTGCGAATCAATTCTGACTATACTTATAACTATATCAAAGCCATCATGGCATATGTGTGAAAATTATTTGTAAATATTAAATCAAGATTCCTTATTGAATATTTAAAAAGTGGTGGACATATCATAAATTATACAGACTTCAGTCTTTGGAACCTCTTATGATGTATACCATTACAGGTTCCTGTCTTGTAAATTATTATAATCATCTATGTCCACCATCCCCTACCAAACAATTTTTTTATTTATTCAACTACTTAAATTTAAATTTTATTCCCTAATGAATTTATTAACGCTTTATTCCCAAATAAAGTTAATATCATTGGATTTATTGTAATGATACATTTAAATCTTATTAAAATATATTGTTTTTTAATAATGACTGTTTTTAGTATTATTATAGTATATATTATTTTATATATTTAATGGAAAAAGAAAATGAGTAAGAAAAAAGCTTAAAATATTAATTCATGTTAATGTAATGAATTTATGGAACCTTAAAGAATTCTTTTAAAAGTTCTTTTGAAATTTGATATATTTATAACTTAAGAAAACTTTTTGTAAAGTGCATAAAGTGCATGTGAAAAAACCTTATGAATGAATAATATTATGTGCAAAACAGCTCCTTAAATATGAAAAATATATAATGTGCAAAACCGTTGATACAGGATAAAAAAGAAAAAAAATAGAGAAATAAAAGGAGACAAGGCAACACTTAGCTTGAGGTGGAAGCAGCCACCATCAACGTTGATATGCTAAACCAGTGTTCTTCAACCACCGGTCCATGGACCAGTGCCGGTCCACAGAAATTTCCTGCCGGTCCACAGGGCCAGTAAGTGCATCAGGCCCAAAACAGTGTTCTTCAACCGCCGGTCCACGGTGCAATCGATGCAGCGTTATCTTTGAGCCAGCTCCTTCTTCCTAACTGATTCAGTGCACAAAGCCACGGGCAGTGGCTCCTACAGGCATCCTGCGCCTAAACCTGTGTCTCCTCTTCCCCTGTTCTCTATTTCTGTGAGCAATGCTCTCATCCTCCCTGTATCGTCAGCTTACAACCTTGGAGTAATCTTTGACTCATCTCTCTCCTTCACATATCCAACAGACTGCTAAAACCTGTTGTTTCTTTCTCTACAATATCACTAAAATCAGACTCTTCCTTTCTGAATGCGCTGCCAATACCCTCATCCATATTTTTATCATCTCTCACCTAGATTACTGCAACCTGCTTCTCACTGGCCTTCCACTAAACCATCTCTCTCCTCTTCAGTCTGTTAGAACTCTGTTGCATACCTCATATTCCACCAATGTCGCTATGCGCACATTCCCCCTCTCCTCAAGTCACTTCATTGACTTCCTATCCATTTCTTCATACAGTTCAAACTCCTCTTACTAACCTATAAGTGTATTCACTCCATAGCTCCTTAGTAACTCTCCTCTCTCCCCACCCCTCCAGGCACTCAAGCTCATCGGTTAAATCTTTCTTATTTATACCCTTTTCCTCTACAGCCAACTCCAGAATCTGCCCCTTCTACTTTTCTGCATCATATGCCTGGAACAAACTGCCTGACTCAGTACGTCAAGCTCCATATCTGGCAGTTTTTAAATCCAGACTCAATTCCAAACTCCAACCTATCTGCTAAGCACCAATATTTGCCTCTGTAATTCCCCCACCTGAGAACTGCGTAGAGATGCACCTACTTGTCCAGTTTGTCTTTCTTGACTAGATTGTAAGCTCTTTTGAGCAGGGACTGTCTCGTCTATGTTTTGATGTACAGCGCTGTGTATGTCTAGTAGCACTATAGAAATGAATAAAGGAGTTGTTATGTTGGTTCTTATACTTTATTCCTTTCAAAGATGGGAAGGATAATATCAGGCGGTTTGTATTGCGTTGTTCTGTTAGTCTTTCAAGCAATTCATTGTATCTTGGGATGCTTTTGGGGGACTCTCCATGTAGGATCTTGAAAGCTAGGCCGCATATCTTGAATTTAATTTGTTTATCAACAAGGAGCCAATGTAGTTCAACCAGTAGTGATGTAATGTGATTGAACCTCGATTTGCTGCTGTATTCTGTATTAGTTGCAGTCTTTTCCTTTGCTTCTTTGGTAGGCCTGTGACAAGTGCATTACTACAGTCTAGTACTGACAATATTTGAGTATCCTGTGGTGTTGGTGGAGGAAGTAGGATCTAATCCCTTTCAACTTTTGAATAGGAAATTGGTGGTCATCTTGGTGCAGTCTTCAAATATAAGCAAATGGATTTCTTCCTTGCTTGAAGGTGGAAAGGCAGGAATCCCAGTTACTATCTTTATGGTGGCATGTGGCAATTTTCAAACTTGTTTGAAGAAAATTGAGCAGCATGGGGATTCTCTTGCTAAGGATAATATTAACCTGTCTGTCAAAACTGAAAATATTGTGCATTACCACAACGTATGTTTGATTCATTTTCCTAGGATTTCTAGTCCATCAGATCTTGAGATGGTTAAATGATATTTGACTGAGGTTCTTCATGCCCTCAACATGATCAACGCAAACACTGAGAATGCTTCTTTCGTCTGGTATATGATTTCTACAAGAAGATATAATACAAAATGAATGACTAGGAAGTCCTTTCATTTAAGATTTCTTCATTCTGAAGACTTTTATGACTCCTGAAGGAGGCCAATTTGGCCGAAACATGTACATGTCGAGTCATTGAGTTTATGGACAAATAAAGGACTTTTTAAGAAAGATTAAGTTCACCAGTCTTCATTGGACATCTCCACTTCTTGCGTTACGCCTAACATGATCTACTCCATCTGTGTCTAGGGTGTGCAGGAACAAGGTAAAGGACAGATCACGCAGAGATCCATCTGATCCATCTTCTGCATGGAGCCATCGAGTTTTGCCTTCCATTTCTTAGGCATAGTCAAAGGAAACAAGAGCTCAGGTGCAGATGATCTCTCTGTGGTGCTCTGGTATTTGATTTTCTGCTCCAGTTTCTGTCACTTACATACAAAGCACTTTCTAGTGCAGTGTTTTTCAACCGCTGTTCCGCGGCACACTAGTGTGCCGCGAGATGTTGCCTGGTGTGCCGCAGGGCCCGGAGCTGACAGGGGGCCCGAGGCAGGGGCGCCAGTAGCTCGCCAAGGCAAAGTGAGTCGATCACCCAGGACTCACTTTGTCTTGGTGATCTAATCTATCGAGCCGATCAGTCTTCTTCTCCCCCGACGTCAATTCTGCAGTCGGAGAGGAAGTTCGGGCCAGCCAATCGCTGCCTGGCTGGGCGGAACTTCCTCTCCGGAATTGACGTCAGGGAGAGCATGCGTCGGCGTCGGCTTTGGGGCCTGTTATCCATTGGTGGGTCCTGTTCCCCGATGGCAGCGGCAGTGGCAGTGGCTTGGGGAACGGCAGGGAGAAAGAAAGAAAGGGGGCAGGCAGGGAAACAGAAGGAAAGAAGAGAAACAGAAAAAAAGAAGGGGGCATGAAGAGAGGAAGAAAAAGTTGGGGGAGGGAATGAGGTGTGGAGGAGAGGAAGCATACAGGCTGAAAGAAGGGAAGAAAGATTGGATGCACAGTCAGAAGAAGAAAGTGCAACCAGAGACTCATGAAATCACCAGGCAAGGTAGGAAAATGATTTTATTTTAAATTTAGCAAAGTGGAGGCAGTATTACCACAGTTTTCAAAGGAATTTGCCCAAATAACTTAATAGTTAACTGGGTAAATTCCCAGAGATGAAAACTTCCCTTCACTTACTATGCACAGTTCTGAATTTATATCTGCTGTCTATATTTTACAATATGGTCACCTTTTACTAAACCGCAATAGTGGTTTTTAGCGCAGGGAGCCTATGAGCGTCAAGAGCAGCGCTGGGCATTCAGCGCAGCTCCCTGCGCTAAAAACTGCTATTGTGGTTTAATAAAAAGGATGGAGGGTATATTTGTCTATTTTTGTATGCTATAAAAACCAAATACAGAGAGAGACTGAGAGCTGTTGACGAAGAGCTACGTGTGTGTCTTTCTTCGATTCCAGCCAGAATATCAGCTTTGTGTTCAGCCAAACAGGCCCAGGTTTCGCACTGAATAAAGTATTTTATAATTTTTATTTCGTAATAAAGTAATTATAAAATACTTTCTTTGTGTTTATTTGATTCCTATTCAAGAGAATTACTTTATATATAGTCAATATAGGCAGAGAGTTAAATTTTTTAACATTTTCTAATGGTGGTGTGCCTCGTGATTTTTTTCATGAAACAAGTGTGCCTTTGCCCAAAAAAGGTTGAAAAACACTGTTCTAGTGGACATTTTGAGTTCCTGTTATTGAGGTGGCTCTAGAATTGCATCTTACGTACTGTACATTGTTCTGATCTATGGAGGAATAATTGTATATATTTGCAATTGTACATACTTCACAGATCAGTAAAAAGAAAATTTGCAAATTCAGTTGGGTGACAGACAGATTGTGAGCCCACTGGGACAGACAGGGGAAAATGCTTGAGTACCTGAATAGACTCATGTAAACCTGGGTGAATGGTATAGAAAATTGAATAAATAAAATTCCAAATTGATATAAATTGCTTTATTTCTGTTATGTAAAGTTTTTGGTGAAGCAAATCATAGGTGGGATGGTATTAAGAGAGCATGTGCAGATGGCAAGGTTTTTATCCCTTTTAAAATTGTCCACTCTAATCACATCAGTGGAGGGGGACTGTCAGTCTATGCCCCCTGCCCCCTCTCTCACCCCACCTCTCTACTTCAGCTACCCAAGCATGTGAGTTGCTGACTGCTATTGCTATGTAGGCAGGATGATTGACTTTTCAGCAACATTTCCACATTTCTCCAGTCATTACAGTATTTGAAAACAACCTTCTGCACTTTAATCTGCAGATGGTAACCAGTCTATGAAATTCTTCAATACTGATATCAAAGGAGCTTTTTATTGAGCAAAATATGATAGAAAGGGTGTTTGTAACCCTCTGCCTTACTTATACATATGGCAGGGATCTCAAAGTCCCTCCTTGAGGGCCGCAATCCAGTCGGGTTTTCAGGGTTTCCCCAATGAATATGCATTGAAAGCAGTGCATGCACATAGATCTCATGCATATTCATTGGGAAAATCCTGAAAACCCGACTGGTATACGGCTCTCGAGGACCGGAGTTCCCTACCCCTGTTCTAAGGCAAAGTAATTGCACACATGCACTCCTGCTATTTCATATGCACAAATGGGGGAGTGTGTGGCGGAGTGGTTAAAGCTACAGCCTTAGCACCCTGAGGTTGTGGGTTCAAACCCATACTGCTCCTTGTGACTCTGGGCAAGTTACTTAATCCCCCATTGTCCCAGGTACATTAGCTCAGTGATTCCCAACCCTGTCCTGGAGGAACACCAGGCCAATCGGGTTTTCAGGCTAGCCCTCATGAATATGCATGAGAGAGATTTGCATATGATGGAAGTGATAGGCATGCAAATTTGCTTCATGCATATTCATTAGGGCTAGCCTGAAAACCCAATTGGCCTGGTGTTCCTCCAGGACAGGGTTGGGAACCACTGCATTAGATAGACTGTGAGCCCACCAGGACAGGGAAAAAATGTTTGAGTACCTGAATAAATTCATGTAAACCATACTGAGCTCCCTTGGGAGAGGTATAGAAAATTGATTAAATAAAATGTTCAGGCATAGTTTTGGGCTAACCCCTCCCCAACCTTCCCCTAAGTCAGGGGTGTCCAATGTCGGTCCTCGAGGGCCGCAATCCAGTCGGGTTTTCAGGATTTCCCCAATGAATATGCATGAGATCTATTTGCATGCACTGCTTTCATTGTATGCTAATAGATCTCATGCATATTCATTGGGGAAATCCTGAAAACCCGACTGGATTGCGGCCCTCGAGGACCGACATTGGACACCCCTGCCCTAAGTACACCTCCACATGGGTCAGATGAACCCTAGTTTATGCACTTATTAGCAAGGCACATTCATAAAATCTTACCACGCAAATGCCCTTTAAAATGACCTCCATAGATCAGGCTTTGTGTCAAAGAGTTGTGGCATTAGTGGTGTCTGCTGATAAATTATTGCTTCATTTGCTGCCAGCAATCCAGTTTCTTATTGCACTATTCTTATGTTAATTTCACAGCTGCCATTCCCCAAATGCCATGCAGCTTGTCAATGAATCTTAGTTTTGACATTATACAAGTTGGGATAGATTTTCAAAGGAGCGTGGGAGAAGATTCTCAAATGTTTGCGGTAAAATCTGACGGGCCGCTGTCGCAGTCGCTACTGTAACGATTTCAAAAAGGCGAGTCATTCTTTAAAAATGTGCATGCTAATGAGGTTCGTGGAGAGTCGTGGATGTGCCGATCGTCAAGCAACCCCCCTCCCCCACCCGGCAGCAGAAGGAATGCCCATCTATCAATTGAGTTAGGCATTTCAATTGGCCACCTTGAAAACCGACCAGGGCAAAGTGCCCTAATGAAGGTAATTTGACAAGACTCTTAAATGCAAGCACTCAAAAAGCAGAAGTCCTGGGGTGAGATTTGCTCAGTGGGGTAAGTGCCCCAAAACTAGGCATCAGAAAGCCAATTTTAAATCTCGGTACCTTTGCCAGTGCTCACTGACCCCATTGATCAGTGTCTCTCTTACCCTGATCTTCTGACCACCAACAGCTCCCCTCCCACCATGGACTTAGACATTATCTTCCTGTCCATCGATCCAGTTTCACAATTGGATGCCAAATGAAAGAAACTGTGCCCACCTCATCACCCAAACTCTTCCCTGAAGCACCCACTATAGTCGAGATTAGGAGGACACAGTGAAACGTCTTATCAGCTCAGCATCCAGTGTTGCTTCAACAGCGCTTAGCATCACTGTGAGCAACCCTGGATTCTGAAATGATCGAAAGCAGGAATGTAGCCAGCATTGGATTCTGGGAGAAGGCAAGGGGTAGACTAGGGAGGCAACATATATCTGGGTCTCCAAACAGGAGTACCTAAATGGGCCGCCGCGTGTGCGGATCACCGGACTGGATGGACCTCGGTCTGATCCGGTGAAGGCTTTTCTTATGTTCTTATGTTCTAACACATTTCCTCCTCCTTCCTCTTGCTGCTGCCATGTTAATCTTACCATTGCTGGTGGAGATGCCCAATTCCCCTCCCCACAAGCAGACAAGATCCACTACCCAATCTGCCCCACAAGGAAAAAGTCAGCGGTCTCCTTTCTAGCAGCCGACATCTATTTGAAATGAGTACGCGCGAAGAGTGCAGACATCAGTGGCTGGAAAGGAGGCCGCTGACTTCTTCCTGCTGGAGCAGTTGGGCAGCTGATCTTGTCCACTGGCAGTGACTGAGCATCCCCACCAGTCATTCGATATCTACTCCAGTTGTGGAGAGGGCCTGAGCCAAAATGCTATGCCACTGGTAGAAAGTTAGCCTATGCCCTCCTACCTGCTTGCCACTGGTAGCTCTTGAAATTCTAGGGTGATATGGAATTCAGGGAGGCAATGTTTGTGTGAAATCAAGATGAGAGGACAATCATTTTTTCTGAAATTGAGTGGGTGCAGGATTTCCGACTTGGGGTAGAATCTTTAATGGAGAGGATTTAGCCAGCTAGAGCTGATTTGAAAGCCGGTTTTGTTGGCCTTCTCGGTGTTTTCAGGCCTAGGTCTTAGCTTAGGCTACTACCTTTAGCGGGAAATTGTGAAATGCTCTGGAGTACAGCTGCCACCAACATGCCTTGATCTGGGCCTGCTACTGTTGCCTCACTGCGCTGAAGAGGACGAGCAGCTCCTCTCCAGGCAGTAGCCTGAATGCCCTCACCTGTTGCTAGGTTCATGGTAACAGGAAACCAATGAGGAGCAAAGGGCAGATCTTTACAGGGCTTGTCTGCGCAGGCTGAACTTCCTTCCCAGGGAAGAGCTGTTCCTGTAGGCTGCCACTACTCAAAGTGGCTGAAATCTAGGTTGCCATTTTTTGGCTATCTAAACATAGAAACATAGAAAAATGACGGCAGAAAAGGGCCAAAGCCCATCAAGTCTGCCCACTCCAGTGACCCTTCCCCCATGAGTTTGCTCACCAACCTCCTGCCCTTACCTCATTAGAGATCCCACATGAATATCCCATTTATTTTTGAAATCTGCCACGCTGTTGGCCTCAATCACCTGCCGTGGGAGTTCATTCCAATGATCGACCACCCTCTCAGTGAAGAAATACTTTCTGGAGTCCCCATGAAATTTCCCTCCCCTGATTTTCAGCGGATGCCCTCTGGTGGACGAAGGTCCCATAAGACGAAAGATATCCTCTTCCACCTCGATACGACCCGTGATATATTTAAATGTCTCAATCATGTCTCCTCTCTCTCTTCGTTCTTCAAGTGAGTACAGCTGCAATTTATTCAGCCTTACTTCATACGGAAGATCCTTGAGCCCCGAGACCATCCTGGTGGCCATCCGCTGAACTGACTCAACTCTCAGCACATCTTGCTGGTAATGTGGTCTCCAGAATTGAACACAATATTCCAAATGAGGTCTCACCATGGACCTGTACAGTGGCATTATGACCTCTGGCATCCTGCTGATAAAACCTCTACGGATACAACCCATCATTTGCCTTGCCTTGGAGACTCAAGATGAGTTTTAGCTGTAAACCTGTGAATCTATGAATCTATGTTCAGATACAAATGACTCTGAGCTTAATGTAGCAAACAGAATCTGGAGTAAGTCAGTCAGCTGGAGTGGAGGAGAAGCCTAATAGTTAATACAGTGGACTAAAATCCTGGGGAACTGGGTTCAATTCCCACCACAGCTCTTTGTGACCCTGACAAGTCACTTAACACTCCGTTGCCCCAGGTACGAAAAAAACAAATTGTGAGCCCACTAGGGACAGAGAAGATACCAGCTTGTAATAGGGCTCATTTTCAAAAAAGATAGACGTCCAAAAGACAGCATGAACTATCACTTGGATGTCTTACTAGTCAAAACATTCAAGTGGGCATTTTCAAAACTGACTTTCTAGATGTCTAGCAGGACTTCTTATCTACTGTGCTTAGAAATGGGCATGTTGGTAGGCATGCTATGGGCGGGCTTTGGGTGAGCTTAGACTTGGACATTCTGCAGCTAATCAAACCTTTCCAGGATAGAACTTAGACGTTTTCAACTAGACCTATTTGAGAAGCATCTAAGTGCCAAAAAGGTACCCAAACTGACTAGATCACCACAGAGGGATTAAATAATGAGCCCCATACACTCCCCCAGTGGTCACTGACCCCCTCCCATCCTCAAAACTCAGAACAGCAGTACCTAGTATAGGAAATCCTAGTAGAGCCCCTCCTACATCCAAATGATCTGGATTAGGACGTTTAGAACATGGACATTTTGGTATTTGAAAATGGCCATAAAGGTTAGATGTCCAAACAGGTCATTTAAAAAAAAAAAATTGGATGTCTGCCCTGATATTTGGACGTCGTGTGGGATACGTCCAGTCAGACTTAGACACACTATTGAAAATGCCCCTCATAGTTAATGTTACCTGTGACAAAGATAAAAATAATATTGAGAGACCCCTCCTCTGGCTGAAACATTTTCTTCAGGCCATTATTATTGATGTGAAAGAGTAATTGCCCCCCTCCGAGTCAAGGCAGGTCAGTGATGTAAGTCACTAAGGGCTCCTTTTAGTGGCTTCTGCTGTGGTAATCACTCTGAACCCCATAGGGATTTAATGAGCATTGGAGTGTTTGCCGCACAACAGCTGCTACCGTAGCTTTGTAAAAGGGGGGATAAGCCAGGGCTTCCCAAACTCATCATTTTTAGCAAATAAACATAAAAATAAGATGATATCTTTATTTTCTGGACTAACAATATATTTTTGACTAGCTTTCCAAGGTCAGAACCTTTTTCCTCAGCTCAGGATAGTATGAGCAAAAGATGACAAAATATCTGAATATATAAGTGAAACATAAAAGTATTCCAATTACAGATTCAAGGGGACAGGGGGATGAGAAACAGGAAAAGATAAATGGGTGATCAGAAAATGACAAAGCAGTATAATTTTATGGTTTTTATAATGTGATAGGAAACCCAAATCTTTGTTAAGGACTTTCTTACGGGGATCAAAATATTTTATCATTTTAACTTTGAAGGTTTTATGTTTTCTGATTGTTAAAAAAGTTTCTCAATGTATTATGACCATAATGTCTGGTCCTGAAAAATGCTCAGCCACTTTGTTTGTATTATCTGGTGTAGTGCCTGTGGGAGTCGGTTCTTCATACCTTTAGCATCCGCCCTTTTCCCCATGATTCCCTTTTCATATTTTCTTGGGATACCTTTAGCATTGCATGTTTTTGTAACCATGGCATGTGCATAGGAAGAAATTTCTCTAGTGTGTGTATGTTGGGGGAGGGGGGGGGGCAGTGGCAAAGTAATTTTTTGTATTACCCAATAAATCTTCTTTCTGAGGAGCAAGTAGTAATAGAGAATTGTCTTATATTTATGGTGATATAGAATATTTTAGAATGCTAGAGCAGATCGATGTAAGGAACCATTAAAACACTAACAGGTTTTCATTTTCTCATAAAATTTACTATTCAAAAAAAAAAGTCTGATTCTAGCGTCATCTCAGTAGCAGCAATATTAACCCTCTCAATACCGGCCTATTGTTCCCTCTAAGCTGAGCAGGTGTCCTCCAGCTGCATTGCTACCACTAGGGGGTGAAATATTTTCAGTCGCTAAGGACAGGTATGTTCCCTGGAGTCCTGCAGAACTTGCCTGTCCCTCACAATTGAAAAATGTGACAGTAAAACAGCACCCTCTATTGGTGAGACTGTGGGTGGAGGACTCCTGCTCAGCTTAGAGGGAACACGAGCCACACAAAAAAGTCGCTTGGGACCTAAAGCAAAACTGCCTTTACAGAACTAATTTCCGGAACTTACACAACATGAGTTTGTAAACCGCTTAGATTTTAACCCTGGTTTTATATTTGCAGTATATTAAACAACTTGAACTTGAACTTAAAGAACCTACTTAGAAAAAGGTAGCATGATATATATTGCAGTAAACCCTATTAGGAAAACTGAAACAAAGCCAATTATTACACATTTTTACATCGAAATTCAATGGTAACAGAATGTCTAGGCTTGGTTGCACACATAGAATGCAGATAGACCAAGGGCTCCTTTTACTAAGCTGCATTAGGGCCTTAACGTGTGGGGTGGTAGATTCAAGAGCAATGTTAGGAAATTCTACTTTACGGAGAGGGTGGTGGATGCCTGGAATAGGCTCCCGAGAGAGGTGGTGGAGAGGAAAACGGTGACTGAGTTCAAAGAAGCTTGGGATGAACACAGAGGATTTAGAATCAGAAAATAATATTAAATATTGAACTAAGGCCAGTACTGGGCAGACTTGCACGGTCTGTTTCTGTATATGGTCGTTTGGGGGAGGATGGCTGAAGAGGGCTTCAATGGCTGGGAGGGTTTAGATGGGATGGAGTAGGTTTTGACAGAGATTTTGGCAGTTGGAACCTAAGCACAGTACCGGGTAGAGCTTTGGATTCTTGCCCAGAAATAGCTAAGAAGAAAAAATTTAAAAAATTTAAATTGAATCAGGTTGGGCAGACTGGATGGACCATTCGGGTCTTTATCTGCTGTCATCTACTATGTTACTATGTTAAGTTTTCCAAGTTTCCAAGTTTATTTAAAATTTTCTATCCTGCCCTAGTCGGAACCTTCATGGCGGCTTACAATCTAAAACAAATTGTAATAACAATACATTGTAAAAAATAATAAACCAACATAATACATAAAATTAAGGTTCAGGGGGCAGAATACAAAAATTTATAGCAAAGTTAGGGAGGAAAATAACATTGGAGATTTTCTTCTGTTTTCCATGATGCCAGCAGCGCTACCCATTAAACCTGAAAGTATGCATCAGAAAAGGACCTCTTTGAGGTATGGAAGGCTCGGCGGACGCCGAAACGTACCCACCTTTTCCTTCAGATATGGGATCCATATCTTTACTCTCTTCCTCTTAGAGCTCGTAGCCTGATAGTAAATGAGTTACATCGAGTTAACAGGAGGGCAGGGGAGGAAGGAGATTTGGGTTTTTGCTCTTTATCTACATTAGGAAGGCCTGCCATGGACTGGAAACTATATTGGTGATGGGACTGTACGACTATCCGCGCTCTTCAATCTCTCCCTTAGTATGGGTATAGTCCCGTTGGACTGGAAAACGGCTAACGTCATTCCACTCTACAAAAAAGGTTGCAGAATGGAGGCTGCGAACTACAGACCTGTGAGTCTCACATCAATAGTGAGCAAGCTGATGGAAACTCTAATCAAACGTCAATTGGATACGATCCTGAACGAGGAGAATCTACGGGATCCCCGTCAACATGGATTTACTATGGGGAGATCCTGCCAATCCAACCTGATCAGCTTCTTTGACTGGGTGACGCGGAAGCTGGATGTTGGGGAGCCCCTGGACATCGTATACTTAGACTTCAGCAAAGCTTTCGATAGTGTACCACACCGCAGGTTGTTGAGCAAAATGAGTTCTATAGGATTGGGTGTCACTTTGACAAAATGGGTTGAGAACTGGCTTGGAGGTAGGCTTCAGCGGGTGGTGGTGAACGGCACCCTCTCTGAAACAACGGAGGTGATCAGTGGAGTGCCGTAGGGCTCGGTCTTGGGCCCGATCCTGTTCAACATCTTTATAAGAGACTTGGCTGAAGGGCTTCGAGGTCAAATAACGTTATTCGCAGATGACGCCAAACTATGCAATGTAGTAGAAAGGAGTGCAACGGTCAATAACTCAATGTCCGACAATATGACGCACGACCTACTCCTACTGGAGCGCTGGTCTAGGATCTGGCAACTAGGATTCAATGCCAAAAATTGCAAAGTCATGCACCTTGGCAGCCAAAATCCATGCAAAAGTTACACCCTTAATGGTGAGATCCTAGCAAGGACTGTAGCAGAACGGGACTTAGGGGTGATCATCAGTGAAGACATGAAGACTGCCAATCAAGAGGAGCAGGCTTCATCTAAGGCTAGACAAATCATAGGATGTATACGAAGGGGTTTCGTCAATCGTAAGCCTGAAGTCATTATGCCATTGTATAGATCCATGATGAGACCCCATCTGGAATACTGTGTACAATTCTGGAGGCCTCATTACCGCAAAGATGTGCTGAGACTGAAGTCGGTCCAGCAAATGGCCACCTGGATGGTCTCGGGACTCAGGGACCTCCCGTACGAGGAACGGCTGGATAAGTTGCGGCTATACTCACTCGAGGAACGCAGAGAGAGGGGAGACATGATCGAGACGTTCAAATATCTCACAGGCCGTATCGAGGTGGAAGAAGATATCTTCTGTTTTAAAGGTCCCATGGCTACAAGAGGGCATCCGTGGAAAATCAGGGGAGGGAAGCTGCACGGTGACACCAGAAAGTACTTTTTCACCGAGAGAGTGGTTGATCGCTGGAATAGTCTTCCACTTCAGGTGATCGAGGCCAGCAGAGTGCCTGATTTTAAGACAAAATGGGATCGTCACGTGTGATCTCTTCACAGAGAAAGGTAGGGGAGGGCCATTAAGGTGGGCAGACTAGATGGGCCGTGGCCCTTATCTGCCGTCTATTTCTATGTTTCTATGTTTCTATGACTATTAGCTCTATTTCGTGTATTTACTCCTTGTATCCCTGCTTGTTTCTTTATTTTCTTGTTCATTTGCATTTTGTTCTTTGGCTTTCCTTTAATAAAAATCGTTTGAAACAAAATTTATACTTCAAATGTCACGTTAGAAGAACAAGTGATTTTGATGTAATGGAGAGTTGGGCACAGAACGGCAAACCCGATGTGAAGACTTCTAAGTCAAGTTTCAGTTCTAGTTTGCTTGCTGTTTGTGATTGCATATAATGGGACTCTTCATATTGAATTTTTGGACTGAAACAACACGTGTGCATGGATTTGTTTTTCTTGGAGTAACAGTGGCGGGGTTTTTTGTTGTTTTTTTTTTTAAATAACCAATGAAAGAAAATAGAGCTGCTCTAGCTTGGTTCAGAGCATTGCTGTTGTTCACTGAGGTCTTTTTTTCTTCACTTATTGTTGAATAGTTCTAACCTTATTTTAAGGTTCATTCTTTGCACACTTTGTTTCAAACCAAGGAGAATGCATGATAATATTTATTCTTATGTTTCCCTATGTCTATCTCAATAGCAGACTAGGGGCTTTTTCTTTAGGAACTATTTCATTCCTTTTTTAAATCCAGAAATGCTAACCACAACCTCCGGCAACGAGTTCCAGAGCTCAACTATTTGTTGAGTGAAGAAACATTTGTTAGTCTTTAACAACATAAACAGCACAGATGCCGGGTCAACTTATAGATTAACCACTGAAGTGCACAGTTACCCACAAAAGCTGATGCAGGAATGACTCAGGCCCGCTTCTCATGCCATAAAGCTATCTGGTCACCTTCTGTGCAATTCCACAAACAATTGCATCCTTCTCTGTGCCTTGCAGCTAAGACACATTGGGATTGTGTAGCTTTGCGGTTCAACCCGCTATTGTTTTCACACCAAACACTGCAGCTTTCCTTGCCATAGAGATCTCTCATTGGAGTTGTATACAGTGTACACAGAGGCCTGGAAGATGGTGACAGACACAAGCCGTGATACCAGTCTTTGTTGCTATACAAACATGGAGAGAGGACACACCAGACTCCTAAGCATAGACTGCTGCCTACAGCACCCTGATTACATAACAGCACAGAGCTGGATCAGCCCCAGAACACTGAGGAAACACAGAAACACCATCTTACACCAAATCTTTCTCCAGATTCAGTTAAGAGATCCAGTGTTTAAAAAAGCCCAATGCTCCTCACTCCTGCCTATTTAATATGAAGAACTCTCCCCACACACAGCTCTGCTAGTACAACTCACTCATACCCTGTCATTCCAGGACTGTAACCAACACACAACTCTGACCCCTCTCAGTAGGCCTATAAAATGTATTTCTGGAGATTCATAATTTCTCCAGGCGCAGCTGTACACGTCATCCCAGGAAGCTGTTACTCTTCCAGAAGATTATTATACCAATTCTAAGCCAAATAAAGGATTCTTCACAAAGCCTGGTGTAACCCATGCTCACCACTTGAACCTCAAAACCTGGGGGTTCATTTTCCTGGTACCTGGTACTTTAGCAAAAGCCTTGGGGCTCTGGTCAACGCCAAACACCTTTCTCTTTCCTGCTCTTGTCTCTGTTTTCACAACAAATATATACAAGTTTCAAGAATATGAGCTAGCTGCATTTACTGCCATATCTTGCTGTGTTTGTAGACAACAGAGTGTAATGAAAGGGGGTGTGCAGAGCTCATAGCACAGAAAAAAGAAAGTTTAGCCAGAAACAGTCTGCAATTGAATCAGAGATACCAAGACAGGGTGGGGACTTGGTAGCAGCTGGCTAGGGCTCTTACTGTAGTGTAGAGTTACCATATAGCTCCAGAAAAAAAGATGGATTAAGACATCCAGGTTTTACTTCCAGTGCTTTCAATGGAAGTAAAACCCGGATGGCTCAATCCATCCTCCATACTTCCATTGCTTTCAATGGAAGTAAAACCCAAATGTCTCTCAATCTATCCTCCTTTTACTGCATTGACTCATTTGCCAACTTACCCACTTCCTGGATTTAAATTCTGACAACCCCATCATAATGCATTAAGGGGCTTGCAGCACTGATATCAATGGACAGAAAAGGACTACATATCCCACACTACTTTGGGATATAAGGTCAAAACAGGACTGGCCAAAACGTCTCTAGCTTAGAAAGGGATAATTTGGCAATTCTGCAGACTTGAAGTAATCATGAGCCTCTAAGCCAGGGGTGTCAAAGTCCCTCCTCGAGGGCCGCAATCCAGTCGGGTTTTCAGGATTTCCTCAATGAATATGCATGAGATCTATTTGCATACACTGCTTTCAATGCATATTCATTGGGGAAATCCTGAAAACCCGACTGGATTGCGGCCCTCAAGAAGGGACTTTGACACCTCTGCTCTAAGCTCTTAACCTCTGTTCATCTGGTCCCCTCCATCACTGCATACAGGCCATGTTTGGCAAATGTTACGAATAAGCTCACACTTGGTGTATGCAGTGTTTGATGTCACCTCGGAGCTGAGGGCAGAATATTTAAGCTGTCTAAGTAATTTGCAGGTCTCTATCTGCTGGATGAGCCTTACAGATAGGCCTTCCCTTTGAAAACTCAGGCTGGCGCAGAACATGGTTAGGCTTTGCACCAGTTTTACCACAAACAGAATGTTATATGAATTTATACTTTAGTTTTAACCAGTGGTTCTCAACCCAGTTCTCAAGGCACACTAAGCCACTTGGGTTTACTGGATATCCACTGCCTCCCTGGTATACAAATCTATTTCATATATATTCATTGTGGATATCCTGAAAGCTTGACTGACTGGGCTGCATTGAGCACCATTGTTCTTTATGAATTAATTTGAAAACACTTCTGACAGTGTACAAATGACAACAAACTTTGTCACACTGAGTCAGTGGTTCCCAAACCTGGTCCTGAAAGCACCCCAGCTATTCAGATTCTCAGGATATCCACAACAAATATTCACAATGACGTAGTAAGGGGGGTGTGGGGAGTTCGGACTGCCCCAGGCGCCAGGTTGGTGTGGGCACTGGCACCTCTCCACCCTGCCCTGCCACACCATCCCACCCTTGCACCATCCCTCTCCCCACCCTATACTGCTGTATTATCTTCACTTGCGTGAGCAACTTCTGCATGTTGCTTGCGGCAGCCTGGTTCCCCTCTGAATCACTTCCAGGTCATGGGGCCAGGAAGTGACGTCAGAGGGAATCCAACACTGGTGCAAGGAGCATGCTTACAGAAGCCACTTGCGCTGGTGAAGATTAGGTACGGGGGGAGGGAAAGTGCAAATGTGGAATGGGGGGTTGCGGAAGGAGCAGGGTATGGAGAGGAGGGTGCGGGGGTGCAGGGGGCGCCTCCTACCCTTACTGCGCCACTGAATATTCATGACAGCAATTTGCTTGCAGTGGAGGCAATGCAGACAAATCTCTCTCATGAATACTCATTGTGGATATCCTAAAAACCTGATTGGCTAGGGTGCCACCAAGACCAGGTTTGGGAATCACTGCTGTGAGTGGAAAGCAGGACTTCACTACTTTAGGAGAAAAAGTAGACATCTAGTAATAGGCCTTAATGTGGAGCAGGACAGTAAAACAGACCAGAATACAAGGATATGCTCAGGCTGGGGCGATAACCTGCTAACTCTGGCTCTTTCTTCCTCCTACTGTTAGGAGCTCAGAAGGTGTGCAGAGAAGCAAAGAACAGTAGTCAGAGCTAGGCAGGTGTAGGGCTGCATTTCACAGAATTTCAGCTTGTCCCCATATAAGGCATTTATCAGTACAGGGCGTAGTTTTGGGCTCCTGTCCTTTTAAAAGCCCAAAAATGTTACATACAGAAAATCTACTAAGCTAACAAAGATGGATGGAGGAGGCAGTGTTCCACCAAGGCTATCACTAAGGCCTAGATGCACTAAGAGGATTGGTAAGACCGTGTGGGTCTGCACTGATCCGATTTTTGGCCGATCCAGAAAGATCTATTAATACATTAAAAGGCCTGCATGCAAATGATTTGCGCAAATGTTCGTTGTAATCCCCAAGTCTGCCGTCTGATGATCACTGCGACAGTGACTCTCACCCATGTGTACAGCCAGCAGGGGAAGCCTGAAAGCTGAAAGGCAGGAGAAGCCCCCAAAAGCAGCCTTCTGTCACTCAACTGTTCGGGGCAGGAGACCATTTTTTTCTCTTTTTTTTTTTTAAATAATGGGCACAATGCTGTGTGTGTTATACAAGCACAATATCTGTCCCATAAAAAAAAAAAAAAACAACCATCCCCCCTGCCAATGACAGCTCTCCCTGCCAAACCGGCACCACAAACTGGCCCCCCTGCGTCAGCAAAAATGGCAGGAGGAATGCCCACTTCCTCCCACCATGCCAATTTCACCCATCCGCACAGGAAAATTAGCAGGAGGGATGCCCACTCCCTCCTGCATGCCTGCCACCCCCTACCACGGCAGTGAAACAGCAGGAGGGTGCTCACTCCATCCTGCTACCAAAGGCCCACTCCCATGCCACGTGCCCCCCAAACATCCCCTACCCTCCCCTTTCCCCCTGGAAAAAATGTTAGGAGGAATACCCACTCCTTCCTGCCAGCGGAGGTCCCCCAAAACCCACCCTCTGAAAAAAGCCCGTATCTTTTTAGAGAAGTTGGAGAAGGAGGCAGTGGGCATACTGCCTGCCTTTTTGGGGGGAGTGAATAGCAGGGGGGTGGAAAGGGGAAGGGTAGGGAATATTTGGGGGGGCACCTGGTGTGGGAGTGGGCATCCCTCCCACACCAGGCATTTCACTGCCATGGGGGGAAAGAGTCACCATGGCAAGAGGGAGTGGGCATCTCTTCTGCCATTTTTTCTCATGTGGGGAGGTGGGGTCTGCATGGCAGTAAGAAGTGGGTATTCCTCATGCTGTTTTTGCTGGTATTGGGGGGGTCAGTTCCCAGTGCTGGTTCTATGGGGAGGGCCGTCATCAGCTGGGGGTAGCTTTTTTTCTTTTCTTTTCTTTTCTATTGGGGTAGATATTGTGCAAGTGTAACATGCACATCTGTACCCATTTTTAAAAAAAAGGTTAGACAGGTAAGCGACTGGTCTTGACCAGTCGCTTTTTTTTGGATCGCTAAAAGCATCACTTTTTTTACTGCATCAGGAAGCTATGTTAGAGCATCAATCACTCTACTAGTTTACATAACATTATAATATTAATCAGCTTATTTGCATGGTCGGATTGGGGAATGAGTGATCAAGCAGAAAACCAGGCGGTGAGCCATTTTCTGTATTGGGTCGGCAAATACAATCGTCACTAAAGCTGTTAAAACAGGTTTAGCAATAATCGCTGGCTTTAGTGCATTTGGACCTAAGACTACTGTATTTATTTATTTGGATTTATTAACCGCCTTTTTCATGAAGAGATTCACCCAAAGTGGTTTACAGTACACTGCATAATAATCAGGTACACTTCTTCCTCCGTATTCACAGGGCTTAGGGGCAGAGCCGGCCTGCGAATATGGAAAATTCACAAATAACTTTTGGGCTGACTCTGATTCACCCCCAGACCTTACCTGGTGGTCTAGTGGTGATGCGGGGCAGGAACGATCTTCCTAAACTCCTGCCCCGTGCTGTGCACTCGTGCTGCGAGTTCCTGTGGTCTCATGAGACTACAACAGGAGTTCCCGTTGTAGTCTCGTGAGACCACGGGAACTCACAGCACGGCTCTGCACCGCTAGACCACCGTGCATGAAGTTGCCACCGGAGTTGCGTCCACGGCTGAGGGCTGTGCGCCTGCTCGCTTCCAATTGCCTCCTCCTCCTCGCCCTGAACAAATCCTGGTCGATGCGGGTTGTCTCCAAGCGATTCTGTAGGGGGGGGGGGGCCCGAGCATAAAATCGAAAATATTCGAAACCGCGAATAGGGAGGGAGAAGTGTATCCATAAGCATTTTCCCTAGGTATGCAGAGCAACTGTTTTGGATGTCAATTTAGAGTGAATGCCAATCACTCTTTTAAGGATGAGTCTGCAATCCAGTAAAGCTAATAAAAGAATGGAAGATCACTATTTACCTTGGGTGCTGCGGGCCTGCATCCACCCAATAAAAAGATTCTCAGACTTGAGGCTATTAAATTAAAAAAAGACATTTAGAGGGAGATTTCATTCTCCTATATAAATACATTAAAGCAGTGGTATTCAACCCAGTCCTTAGGAACCACCTAGCCAGTTGGGTTTTCAGGATATCCACAATGAATATGGATGACTGAGACTTTGAAAACCCGACAAGCCAGGTGGTTCCTAAGGACTGGGTTGAATACCACTGCATTAAAAGACCCTAGCGGGATCTCACAGGCCATCTTTTCACCTGCTATAAACTAATCAAGATTAAGGGTGATCCGTTTCACCTCCAGAGTGGGGTAAGGAATCCATAAGAACTGCCACTGCTGGGTCAGACCAGTGGTCCATCGTGCCCAGCAGTCCGCTCTCGCGGCTACCTCTAGGTCAAGGACCAGTGCCCTGAGACCAGCCCTACCTGTGTACGCTCCAGTTCAGCAGGAACTTGTCTAACTTTGCCCTGAATCCCTGGAGGGTGTTTCCCCCTATAACAGCCTCCGGAAGAGCATTCCAGTTTTCCACCACTCTGAGTGAAGAAGAACTTCCTTACGTTTGTATGGAATCTATCTCTATAATAAGTTAGCCAAGTTTTCAGAGGAATAACTACAGGTAGGTGTGGCAAAAGAGCTACACACTTAGAAGTGTCAGACCAGTGCATGGATGTTCACTGGCTAGCCTTTGCTAGCAGCCTCTATTTCAGTGTCAATCAAATTGTGTGCCCCAAAGAGATTACAGAATTTTACTTTATTTTTAAAAATTCTCTTCATACGTATACACTAGAATAGATGACATGCACATCACGTACGCAAGAGTCTGTCAATATTATGAGTGTCGGTGTGCATAAGAATACAACCGCCCAAACATCATTCTTTGATGTGATTGGACCTTGAAAACAAAGGCAAGTAATTTTAGTTTTATTTTTTTATGCAGTTGTTATCCTAACTTGAGCAACAAAGCAATCGTGGCTTTGTTACAGCTTGGAGCTTCTTATCTTTACCATCTTTGATTTTCAGCTCTGACAGAAATTAAATTAAAAAAAAAAAAAAAAAGAGAACGACTGCAGATGGTGGATGATGAAATGCATGTTTGCTTGTTGACTATCGAGCTGCATTTTGAGTTAATTTGCACTCAAAACCAAGAACATCCATCGCATCGATTAGCAATTCTATTCTATCGACTTTAGTTTCATCATTGTTACATTACCCATACATATATTAAAGAACTTTAAATAAATAACTCTCAGATTTAATTTCTTGTTGATTTGCAATTTTATAATTTCAGCCATATTGTGCAACGCAAAAACATTCGCTCCATTTAGTGTGCCAGAGCTAAAAAGGTTTGAGAGACACTACTCTATTGATTAAGAATGTCCCCCTGTCTTTCACTTGTTGAACTGTACCTGCAGGTTCTTCAGTTTTGTCTGTGATTAGGAAATGTGACCTTGCGTCCCACCTTTACAGGAGATCATCTTTCAGAAGTACAACAGCCAATCCGGAAGCATCACCTCTGTCTGTGTCCAGCCCTTCATCTGAGAACAGGTGAGCTGATGGTATAAAAATGAAAGTGGCACTGTCTGTGCACTTTTAGCCTCAAAGATAGGGAAACTGGGAGCTTAATGAGAGGACTACACCATCAGCCTCAGACAGTAGTGAAGATTGCCTAGACAAGGGATCTACTCCAGCAGTGGTGTGTGACTTTTGTTCTGATTGGAACAACCCTTCAGCCTGGGGTTCTTGCAACATGCTTTTTTGGCACAGCCAACCAGAGCACTACTGGCCTTCCCCGTCTGAGCACTACCAGGGTCCCACAAGCAGCATTTTCAGGTAACAGCTCTGCCTCTTTTATTCAAGTAGTACAATGCTTTTAGAAGATTTCTAGCATGAGAGAATCATTTGTTAAAAAATCTATCTTGCCATCAGTTTATGTTTGCATCAGAGCCTACGAGAGCCAAGAGGCTGGAAGTCCAACTGAGAAAACATAGTAACATAGTAGATGACGGCAGATAACGACCCGAATGGTCCATCCAGTCTGCCCAACCTGATTCAATTTAAATTTTTAAATTTTTTCTTCTTAGCTATTTCTGGGCAAGAATCCAAAGCTTTACTCTGTACTGTGCTTGGGTTCAAACTGCCGAAATCTCTGTTCAGACTTACTCCAGCCCATCTACACCCTTCCAGCCATTGAAGCCCTCCCCAGCCCATCCTCCACCAAACGGCCATGTACAGACACAAACCGTGCAAGTCTGCCCAGTACTGGCCTTAGTTCAATATTTAATATTGTTTTCTGATTCTAAATCCTCTGTGTTCATCCCACGCTTCTTTGAACTCAGTCACAGTTTTACTCTCCACCACCTCTCTCGGGAGCACATTCCAGGCATCCACTACCCTCTCCGTAAAGTATAATTTCCTAACATTGCCCCTGAATCTACCACCCCTCAACCTCAAATTATGTCCTCTGGTTTTACCATTTTCCTTTCTCTGGAAAAGATTTTGTTCTACGTTAATACCCTTCAAGTATTTGAACGTCTGAATCAAAGATCCAGGATAATTATATGTACCTGAAGATGAATCTCTGCCCCCTCCAAGGAGCTCACAGAACATTAAAGGGTGTCTTGCTCCCTCTTTTGCTGGAATTCCTTTCATGGATGAGGAGTGATGTGTCTGTGCTGGGGAGAATGGGAGTGCCAGTCATAGGAGTAAGGTCTTTGGGTACTTCAGCACCGCCAATATTGGGGGGAAAAAACCCCTTCACTATGTCCATGGAGGGGTTTTCCAATCATTTTGAAAAGTTGGCTTTAAGGTGCCAGTGATTGGGGCAGGGGGCCCAAGTGCTAGTGAGTGCTATTGCAGGTGGCAGATACTCACCCCCTCTGTACCCATCAATGTGTCTCAAGCTTGCTTGGCTAGGGAGGTTCCTTTCTGGGGCTGTGCATGGGCTGAGGTGGATTATTCTGGTTCCTGCTGCAAAAAGGATCAAAGTGAGCTTTGCTATCTGTCAGCCAAATCTAATTGCCACTTGGCAGGTAGTCTGAAAGTCAGGGGTGAGCTGTTGTTTTACTATAAACACAAGATTATCTTGTAATGAGGTATAAGGTAAAATGAATCATGTACCATGGCACTACTTTTGCTAACAGGCAGTGATGTAGCAGCGCTGTTTTGGTGGGAACGCCGGGACCCATCCTCCTTCACCCCACCCCATACCTGCACGCACGCCACTTTCCTATTTCTTTAACGGCATGAGCAGTAACCCCAACCTGCAGCTCATGCCAGCGTCGGCTCTTCCTCTGATGTCACTTCCTGGACCCGTGCCTAGGAAGTGACTTCAGAGGAAGAGCCGACGCTGGCATGAGCTGCAGGTTGGGGTTGCTGCTCATGCCAGGAACGTTAAATCCTAATCCTAATCCTATCCTTGGGCTTACATACCGATCTGGTTCACAAAATTAACCAAAGAGGCAAAGAAAACAATGATAGGACAAAAAATTCATCTGTTGCAGTCCCTTATTTATCAGTTACGAATTTCTGAAAAAGATACGTCTTCAAAGTTTTTCTAGAAAGTGTCAAAGAAGAAAGGAGTCTAATTTCTGAAGGAAGGTCATTCCAAGTTTTTACCAAAGCAAATGCCATACTTAAGATTTGAATACCCCTAGTGGAAGGGAATACTAATTTAAATTTGTGTATTCCTCTAGAAGAAAGGGGTTGTTGAGAATTAAAAGAAAGAATAAGTAATGGGGAAAAGATCCCATATAAATAGCACTGGCACATATTAATTTGGCAGCCGTGTTCTGAACAAGCTGCAGTCTCTTTAAATTGTACTTATTTAAACTGATATAAAGAGAGTTAACATAATCCAGATGAGCCAATATAATAGCCTGGACCAACATGGTAAAATGTTGCTGATGGAAAAAACGACGGACCCTCCTCAACATCCGAAGACTAAAGAAGCATTTTTTCAATATATTGTTAATTTGATTAGTCAAAGAAAGAGTAGAATCCAAAACAAACCTGAGGATTTGGGGGGAAGGATGTGCACGTGGCAGGAGGAGGAGGGGAAGAAGTGGATGGGGGTGGGAGGGTGCCACCACCCCAGGTGCCTTTCACCCTGGCTATGCCACTGTTAATAGGGAATCTTGGTGTGGAGGAGTAACCTAATGGTTAGTGCAATGTACTGAGAACCAGAGAAACTGGGTTTAATTCCCATCTCAGCTCCTTGTGACACTTAATCCTCTATTGCCCAGGTACAAAATAAGTACCTGTATATACTGGTAATATGTAAACAGCTTTGATTGTAACCATAGAATGGTGGTATATCAAGTCTCAACTAGAGTTCTGCACGGGAACGGGGATTGCGGGAATCCCGCGGGTCCCGTGGGACTCCCGCAGGGATCCCCCCAGGTCTACAGGACTCCCACGGGGATCCCCCCAGGCTCATGGGACTCCCATGGGGATGGAACCGGGGTTCCTGAGGTCTGGAAAGAGAATTAGTAGAAGATAGACAAAAGCAGAAATTGGGACTAAGATGATGAAAAAACAAAATGTTCTACCAGCTTCAGCAAGGGAGATGTTCATTTTGAGGGGGGTTAAGCTCAAAGTGGGAGGTCCAGCCCCCTGTCATGGTTATGCCACCAATGGTGTTTAGTACAAAATGAAGTACTTACCGAGTTTGTTTTGGCACATTTTTCTTATGCAACCATAGTCCTCAAAAGTGTGTCTCGCAATTCTGCTTTAAATGATTTTGATACTGTATTGTTTGATTCTTTACTCATTTCTGAATTAAAAAACATTTGTGGATCTTGGAAGGACCGCTCACAAGTTACCTAAACCAGATGGTGGAACCAGATTTGTTTGATATACAGATATGAGCTTTATATTGCCAAAAAATTCAACTCTTTATTTCTTTTAACAAGAAATGATTGACCCTACAGTCACATGACCTAATGTCTATTCTAATTCTTTCCGGTGATGTATGCATCTCTTATTTCTCTTCACTGTTATTTGTTTATATTGTACTAGTGTTTAAACCCGTTACATTAACGGGTGCTAGAATATATGTGTAGACTTAGGCATTTCTTTCTTTCTTTCTTTATGCCTTTCTTTCTCTCTTCCTGCCCCCTTTCTTTCTGTCCCTCTCCCTGGCCCCCTGTCTGTCTGTCTTTCTTTATTTCTGTCTCCTTGGCCGCTGTCTGTCTGTCTTTCTTTCTTTCTCTCTCCTTGGCCACTGCCTATGTGACTGTCTTTCTTTCTTTCTTTCTCCTTGGCCGCTGTCTGTCTTTCTTTCTGTCTCTCTCCTTGACCATTGCCTATCTGTCTGTCTTTCTGTCTTTCTCCTTGGCCGCTGTCTGTCTGTCTTTCTTTCTGTCTCTCTCCCTGGCCGCTGTTTGTCTTTCTTTCTCCTTAGCCGCTTTCTTTCTTTCTGTCTCTCTCCTTAGCCGTCTGTCTGTCTTTCTTTCTGTCTCTCTCCTTGGCCACTGTCTGTGTGCCTTTCTGTCTCTCTTCCTGGCCACTGTCTGTCTGTGTGTCTTTCTTTCTTTCTGTCTGTCTGTCTGTCTCTCTCTCCTTAGCCACTGTCTGTGTGCCTTTCTGTCTCTCTCCTTGGCTATCTGTCTTTCTTTTTTTCTGTCTCTCTCTCTCTCCCTGGCCACTGTCTGTGTGCCTTTCTTTCTGTCTCTCTCCTTGGCCTCTGTCTGTCTTTCTTTCTATTTCCCTGGCCGCTGTCTGTCTTTTTTTCTTTGTCTCTCTCCCTGGCCGCTGTCTGTCTGTGTGTCTTTCTTTCTTTCTGTCTGTCTGTCTCTCTCTCCTTGGCCACTGTCTGTGTGCCTTTCTTTCTGTCTCTCACCTTGGCCACTGTCTATCTTTCTTTCTCTCTCTCTCTCTCTCTCCATGGCTGCTGTCTGTCCCTCTCCTTGGCCGCTGTCTTTCTTTCTTTCTGTCTCTCTCCTTGGCCGCTGTCTGTCTGTCTTTCTTTCTATCTCCCTGGCCGCTGTCTTTCTTTCTTTCTGTCTCTCTCCCTGGCTGCTGTCTGTCTGTGTGTCTTTCTTTCATTTTTTCTGTCTGTCTCTCTCTCTTTCCTTGGCCACTGTCTGTGTACCTTTCTTTCTATCTCTCTCCTTGGCCGCTGTCTGTCTTTCTTTCTCTCTCTCCTTGGCCACTGTCTGTCTCTCTCCTTGGCTGCTGTCTTTCTTTCTTTCTGTCTCTCACCATGGCCCCCTGTCTTTCTGTGTGTGTGTCTCTTTCTTTCTGTCTGTCTCTCTCCCCATAATAACCTATCATACTGCCCTCCTTCTCCCCCATCTCAAATTACAAAAACACTTTATTATGCCACTCGGTCACTCTGGTGCTAACTGAGTGCCCTGATGCCGGTAAGCAGCGCTGTTGCCTGCAGGGCCCCTAAAGTTTTAGTGGCTTTCCTACCAATGTCGTACACATTGAGGACCACAGGCTGGTTGGCCATCCTCCTTCCCCGTGGCTCCTTGGTTCAGTGCACAGTCCTCATCAGCGGATACCTTTAGTATTAGATGGAGTGAGGGCGGGAGCTACGGATCATGGACGCAGGGATCATGGAGTCTGAAGTGCACATGCGCGCTAAGGGTTTTATTATGATAGATTTTATTGTTGGTTTAAACAAACTAAGACTTAAAAAAAAATCAAAACTGTCAGAAGTAATTGCTGCTTTTTATGGGGACAGGGGTCGGGCAGGGACAGGGGTCGGGCGGGGAAGGAGGGGATTCCTCGCGGGGTCGGGCAGGGACAAAGGGGATTCTGGTGGGGACAGAGGGGATACTGGTGGGGACGGGTGAGGACAGGTGGGATTTCTGTCCCCGCGCAACTCTCTAGTCCCAACCCTTTGACACAGATTCCTTGCACATCTGGCACTCTCACAGATTCTTGGCACTGCTTTCACTATTGGGAGTCATTACATATATTGACTCTGCTTTCACTATCAAGGGGGTTCCTGGCACACCATGGCGCTACTTTTGCATTCATGGCACTGCTATCACTATCAGAGGGATTCTTGGCAACCCTGTCACTGCTTTTGCTATCAGGGGGTTCCTTGAACGCTATAGCACTCTTTCTACTGGTGGGGAAGGGGAGGAATGTTCCTGGCAAATGTTAGCACTGCTTTCACTATTGGGGGAGGGAGAGGTCCTTGCACTGCTTCTACTATCAGGAGGAGGTGGGAGAGGGAATGTTCCTGGCAAACCCTGGCACTGGTTTCACTGTCGGGGAAGTCCTGGCACACTCTGGTGTTGATTTTGCTCTTAGGTGTTCATGGCACTTCTTGGCAACTCTTATCTTAACTGTTTTTCAAGTTTATTAGGTGTTTATATACTGCCTATCAAGGTTTATCTAAGCAGTTTTACAATTAGGTACTCAAGTGTTTTCCATATCTGTCCCGGTGGGCTCACAATCTATCTAACATACCTGGGGCTATGGAGGATTGAGGGTCACAAGGAGCAGTGCGGGATTTGAACCCACAACCCCAGGGTGCTGAGGCTGTAGATCCAACCACTGCGACTTGCATACACTCTGCCAAGGCTTTCAGACAGACAGACAGAGGCCAAGGAGACAGACCAGCGGCCAAGAAAATAGATAGCAAGAGACAGACAGCAAAAAAAGAAAGACAGACAGCGGCCAAGGAGACAGACCAAAATAAAGAAAGACAGACAGTGGCGAAGGAGACAGACAGCAAAAAATAGAGACAGACAGCAGCCAAGGAGACAGACAGCAAAAAAAGACAGACAGACAGCGGCCAAGGAGACAGACATACAGCAGCCAAGGAGACAGACAGACAGCAGCCAAGGAGACAGACAGCAAAAAAGAGAGACAGACAGAGGCCAAGGAGACAGACCAAAATAAAGAAAGACAGACAGCGGCCAAGAAAATAGATAGCAAGAGACAGACAGCAGCCAAGGAGACAGACAGCAAAAAAAGAAAGACAGACAGCAGCCAAGGAGACAGACAGCAAAAAAAGACAGACAGACATACAGCAGCCAAAGAGACAGACAGACATACAGCAGCAAAAAGGAGAGCGAGAGAGACAGAAAGAAAGACAGACAGACACATCTATTCTAGCACCTGTTAATATAACGGGCTTAAAGACTAGTGTAATATAAGTAATGCTGGACTGAAAACCTGGGATTTTAACTGTTTCTACTTCAGTTCCAACGTACATCCCTAATGAAAATACGAGGGTAAATCAAAAAGTAAAGGCAAAATAAATTTAATGGCTTTAATAGAAGTAACTGTGAGCAACTGAACATATCACTTTTCCACATAGTTTCCATGCATGACAAAGTATTTGCTGTATCGTTCAACTAGCTTCTGAATTCCTGCAGAGGTTTTTCGGCTGCTCCCGATGCCAGGTGCTTCCTTTACTTCATCATGCTTTGTCTTTTGCTCTCTGGGTCACAGTGATGCACCCATGTCTCGTCGCCGGTGACAGTTCTCTCCAGAATACTCGGAACTTCTTCATACTGTCTCAGGAACCGGGTCACAACCTCCACACACTGTTGCTTGTGCAGCTCAATAAGCTGTTTGGGAACCCATCGTGCGCAGACTTTCACGTATCCCTAGTCAAGATGCATTATGGCATATGCAGATCCATAGCTGACATCCAAATTTTCAGCCAGTTGAGACACCATTATCTGTCAATCTTTTTTAATCAAGGCGTCCACCCTGTTAATGTGATGTTAATGGGCAACCAAAACGACCTTCATCAGTTACACCTGTTCTTCCCACTTTAAATTTTTTTACCCACTCATAAACCTTTTGTAGATTCATGGTGCTATGTCCATACTGAGTCAATATCAGATGATTAATTTCCATAGGTTTCACTCCCTCTGCCCAAAGAAAGCGCACTACTGCATGTTGTTTTTTGATGGTGCAATCTAGCAATGGAGCGTCCATGTTTCTGATCTCGTGGCTGCCGCACGACTAAAGGCCGAGCGCTGCACTGTGCGTGGACGAATTATCCAACAGGCAAAATCCGAGTATATATCTTGCATTTCACTAGCTCTGTTCCAGTTACTGTGTAATTTAACAATTGCCTTTAATTTCTGATTCACCCTCGCATGTTCCGAGATGAAGCCATGCAGGAAAAGGCTCAACAAGTTACAACTGTTTCAAAGAGTGGCATGATTAGTGGTAGGCAACAGTGCAGCAAAGAGTGCATTTTAAAGTCTGGCCAATAATACATTAGATTTTGTACCATGTATCTCCTGCTATTTTGAAAGAATTTTTTAAAATCTATCAACCAATATGCTTGGCTGGGAGGATGGTAGTTTCTCATTCCAGAATCGGTGTGGCTGTTATCAGTGGGAGGAGCAAAACTTTGCTAGGTGTTCTGCGATTTTGCACGGCCAGATTGGGTTTTAAGAAAATGTTGAAGAGACAATTGTTTGTAAGTGCCTTTTTGTATTGAGATTTTACATAATGTAAGTACCTGCTAATGTGTTACCTGATTAATGATCAAATTTTATGGTATAGTCTTCTGTAACTATTTAAGATGTCTGTTTGTTAACTTTTATAACTGTGATTATGTAAACCATATACAGTATATAAATTTTTAAATAAAATCCATCTAGCTGAATATGCAGGAGTAAGCCATTTAAATAGAATGGGTCATTTTCTTTCATTTTTACCTACTTTTCAAGGACTGGTGTAATGCTCGCTCACTGTTTACAACTTGAAATCACATGTGGCCGACCATCTGAATTACAAATGCAGACATGTGGCTCCTGGTACAGAACAACAAAGCTTTCAGGCTCTGGCCCACTGTGGTACAACTTTCTCTTTCAGGGAATCTTTGCCAGTGCCATTTTTAAAGCAGGAGGAACAAAGTGTTTCTGCGACCCCCGAGTTGCACTGCCCCACGTTTCAGTGTGTCTTATGTGCTGCCACGTCACCAGCCATAAAACTTCAGGATGAGACCCTGACGTATTTGAACCAAGGTAAGAGTCTTCTATCCCCCATCCAAACCGAGGATATGTTATCACACAGATACTCCCAGCTATGGCTATGGACCTTTACCAGAGTCAGCCCAACCATTAGGCAGAACTAGGCGACCTACCTAGGGTAGCAGCCTCTCAGGGACAGCAAAGAGCAGCAGCAGTCAAAGCAAAACTATAGATCCAGACAGCTACATAAACTCAAAAGAACCATCAATGCATACCTTTCCCTACATTTTTGTTATGACCATGATTGTTGAGTTTAAATGATCAAATTTTATTGGAGGGAGGTGGGGGGGGGGGGGAATGGCAACCTAGGAGCCTGAAAGTTAATGGTGGGGAGGAGGTGTAAGGCTGAAGGTTTGTCTAGGACACCTACCCTTGCACTGCCTCTGGTCATTACTAACTCCTCTTCCTTCTAGCTTAAACTCAAGTCAGAAGCAATGGCTACCACCATGTATCTCAAAGTTAGGGGCCATTTACCATATGAGGGGCTATGTCTAGTACCAGTGGTCTCCAAAGCACAGCCCCAGGACCACATGTGGCTTCCAAATTTCACCATTGTGGCCCTCAACAGTTGGCCAGATCCTGTAAATACATTAATTTCAATCTTGCCTACTTGATATAGTAACTGCAAACAATCTCTGAAGTGTATTACGCAGGTGTTTCATGTATGGAATTTTCTACTGTTGACAATCCAAAATAAAGCGAGTTTTTAAAATACAGCCTTACTAAGCTGTAGAATCAATATTAGTATTCCTTTTTAATGTTTAATACCCAGTCTGAACAAGCAGGTCAAGGTGGTTTACAAAATTAGTAGAATGTGTAAGGATGAAATCTTTTGGTGGCCCTCAAGAGCTTTCTCATATTCACTGCAGCCCTTTACATGGAAAAGGTTGGAGACCACTGTCTTGTACCATATACACACCTCAGCCACTGATCGGGGGGGGGGGGGGTCACTGCTAAACCCCCTACATTTAGGGGCCTACAGCTACTCTCTCACACCTTAGTGTAGGGTTATCAGATTTTCCAGAACGAAAATCCAGATTCATGGCCCTGCCCCCAGACTCACCTGAGTCACACTCTGTTCCGCACCCCCCTCCTTCAACCTGTTTGCTTATCGGGAAGACATCTGCACATGTGCTGGTGTGATGCGATAACATCGCACGTATGCGCATGACGTCACCACGTTGCATCTGTCGCTGGAAGCTTTTCAAAATCCGGACAAAGTGCCGTGTTTTGAAAAGCTGTCCAGACCCCTGGACATGTTCGGGGAAATCCAGACGTCTGGTAACCCAACCTTAGTGGAAGCAGTGATGTGTGTAAAATGCTTTGCAGATGTGTGTGACCCCTCCCTATATGAAAACAGGTCATAGGTGCCTTTGGCAAAAATGTTCTTGAGTCACATGGGAGAGATTTAAGCAGTCTTGTCATGCCCTCTTATGTGGGATATCTTGTATTTTCAGGGCAGTCCTATGAGATCCGGATGCTGAGCAACTGGAGGCAGAGTGGAGAGTCAGTGGGATGCAAAAAGCTACTGAAGGTGAGAGGTTGCTAGACAGTGGTGGAGCTCGACAGCAATGTCACGATTACATTACCATAATTAATAGCCATTTTTAATTATGGGAGTGCTGGACAAATCTATTGATTCTGGGTTTACATTTTTTTTGGGGGGGGGATAATATCAATAGTGCCCCCCCTTGCTTTCTTCTCTACATTTGGAGTTCATCCCCCTTCATCGTGTCTTGTCTAACTGTGCTTTCACCACTGTTTTTTCTTCATTTGAATTGTTGGCTCGGCTATTGGGTGGGATAGAAAGTTCAAAATAAATTTGAAAACACATGAACTTTCAAATAACATGAAACCAAGGAAATGTAATTTCAAATGAATGCAGAGCCCTAGTTCTTATCAAGAAATAGATCATGAAAATCTAAGGTCTGATGTGTATTTTTGTTTTTTTGCTGTTACTGTGGTGTCAGGGATTTCATTAGAACTGAAATTGTCACGTTTGCCTGTTGCTTTTGCCTTTTTACCTAGCTCTCACACACTGCCCCCTTTAAAAGATATTTTCTGTCATTTTGAACACAACTGTAGCAGGAAAGGCTCCAGATAAGGCCATGACACTATGTGGAGGATTAGGCCTTAATACATATAAGGGTGAATCTGAGCTGTGCACAAATCAGTGACTGGTGTGTCAAAGTTTTGTTATCAGTAATATTCTGGAAGACTGTCGGTAAAACCATTAGCATAAATTTGGAGCCCTGGTTAGGGAGGATGGGCTAATTGACTGTGCTTCTGCTGCTCCTTCCCTTAGAGTATGATCAGAGTGGGCTTCCATGACAGGCGACTTCAATATACAGAGCGACAGCAGCTGGAGGGTTGGCAATGGAGCCGTCCTGGAGACCGCATATTGGACATTGGTGAGTCTCCACATGCTCTTCAGAGATGATACAGTAAAAGCTAGTTAAGCTATGAACTACAAGTCGGTGGCTAGGAGTTGTATACTCTGTTCAACCTTGGGCTAATCACGTCTCCCTCTCAGGCTATCCCTTCTGTAGTCATATAGTTTTAAAAAGTCACCATGTCTAATGCTGGACACTTCTGTGTAGCCTGGCCATGCACCTTAGAGGAGGCTGCATGTCTCTGAGGCTACTGGAGTCCTATTATGATGAATAGCTCTTTGGAAATGCCAGTAATGATCCCTTTCTTTACCTTGCATGCTTTGGTGCAATGTTTCAGACATCCCATTATCTGTGGGGGTGATGGAACCCCACATACACCCCACCATGCTGAATACTGCTGAGTTTCTCTGGGATCCCACCAGGAGGACGTCTGTCTTTATCCAGGTGAGCATAACAATAAAGACACGAGTAAGAGTCCGAGGCCCTTCAAAGCTGAATATCATGTGTGCAAGAAGTAGCCCTGGACCCCTGAACTGAAAGTAGGGTATGTTTAGGAGGATGCCCAAGCCCCGTTCCCCCAGAACCAAGTTCTAAATGTGTTCAGGAGGCCCCCTTTTCATGATAGGGTGCAAAATAGCTTCATTTTGCTTTTCTGTCTAGTCCTTCACTACCCCAGCAAGCTCAGGAAACACCTGTACATCCCAGTGTGTGTTAGAGCCTGACAAAGTTTCGCCATGTCCCTCTGCAAGAAAGTACACTCGACACATGAGATAAGGTACTTATGCTAGACAATCTAGACAACCTGATTAAGTGACCTGCTGCACTACAGGGTGGACATAAGCATTGCCATACTGGGACAGATCCATCAACCCAGTATCCTATTTCTAACGGTGACCAATCCAGGTCACAAATACTCATTCTCAAATTGGAAATATCTTAAAACAATTTTTGAAATATTATAAAGCTTTTTATTCTCCTGAGCTTTATTCAAATAAAGAATTTGAAGGCCACATCTTTAAAATGGAGCGTATGATAGCCGTGCAGCAGGGGCATTTCAAAAAATGTAGGGATGTTTGGGAGCCATTAACAAAACATTGTAATGATTGAATGTGACTTTTTCCCTTTGCACATACACATCCAAGTGGGTGGGGTGGGGAGGGATATTTGATGTAAAATAGACTTTGATAGAATATTGTGATGTTTAAAGTGTAAATTGATTTTATCTTATATTGCACTTATTGAAAGTTTAGAAATGAATAAAGAATTAAAAAAAAAAAAAAACCAAATATCTTGCAAGATCCCAAAAGTAGGCCAAGACCAATCTTTTGAGGTAAATAATACTGTAGTTTTAATAATACAGAGTTAAAGAGAATCACTGTCATACATGTGTCCACTGTTGGCCCTCCTTCCTTGGCTATCCTGCTCTTGTAGAGAGAAGGACCACTCCTTCTGCATCTAATACCACACCCCATCTTGGCTACTTTGCTCCCACTGCTAACCTCTATTCTCTGCTGCCAGGTTCACTGCATCAGCACAGAATTTACCCTACGGAAAAATGGCGGAGAGAAGGGCGTCCCCTTCCGCATCCAGATTGACACATTCAAAGCGGATGAGAGTGGAGTTCACACAGAACCCCTGTATTCTGCCAGCTGCCAAATCAAAGTATTCAAGGTGATTCCTCTGCCTTCCATCTCTGCCTTGCAGTGCTCTGCTTGTCCAAACTTCTGCATCTTATCCCACTTACCCAGCCATCACTTCACTCCTATTCCCAGCCTGTCCTCTAAGACTCCTGTAATGCTCTGCCCTAAACCTGTCTCAAGCCCTTTTCCCTACTTTCATCTAAATGCCCTGATTTCTCCCCTCCCCTATAAGTGCATACCTTGTTTCTTAACTGACAATTGCCCTAGACTTGCTTACCTTGACTCATCTGCTCCCTGCTTGGCTCTTAGCTGCAAACATCACCCAATTCCTCATGAGAATTTATTTCAGCCTAAAGGAGCTGACAGAAAGCAAAAAACAGACCGGGAAAAGATTGAGAAACGGTCTCTGCAAGAGAGAGAGAAATACCAGCTTTCATATGAAACCACGCTACTGACAGGGGTAAGTGGGGGGAAGGAATGGAATACAAGACCTTTCTAAGCCCACAGTCCTGAGCAGGAAAAGTACACTGATGGAGGGATGAGTACACTGGTTTTGAGTGGTGCATATGGAGGAGATGATGGTCTGTTTTCTGGTGGGGGAGATGACGCTTGCTGGTTGATGCCATGTGTACCATCCTTGTTGTTTTTCTCTTGCTCCTTTGCAGAAGGGTTGTAATGACTTTCTTTTCCTTTTCAGTGTGCCCCATGGCCAGACTCTGAGGTCTCCAGCAGCCAACACAGCCCCCCCAGCACCCCTGGACTCAATTCTTCAACTCCAGAAAGGTGAGTATACGAGAAACAAGGACGGAAAACATTGCAGCTTTGGTGCAGGACTCTCCTAGTGCCACACAATACAGTAGAAGGGCTCCAGTAAAAGCAGTGTCAGTGAGTACAGCATTGCAGATGTTGTCTTTGTCCCAGCCTCCTTCAGCATGTCACCTATCTGCCCTTGTCTTCTCAGGATCTGCCCATCCCCAGCCTGTCCATCTGCCAGCTCTCCAGAGAGCACTGTGGAGGTAAGACACCAGCATATTCCCACCTTAGGGATAGAGGGGCACAGAAGTCTTTTATGCTACCAGCAAAAAATTATAGCTATTTTGTAGACCGTGAAATCAAAGAATTATTCTTTCTGAAAATTCCTTTGGCTCTTATGGTCTCAATATTATGATTCTAAATAAATTGGGATATGGCTGCGGTGATTTAATTGAGGAATATAATCCCAAGAGGAGCTAATATTCAAAAGGATTTGTGCTGTTAAAACTGAAGTTAACTGCATACTAAAATTCAGAGACAATACACAACTTTTGTTTGGGAGGAGCTCTTGGGGAGGGGATTTTGCCAATATTAAGGACATAAGAAGGTGCCTCCGCTGAGGCAGACCAAAGGTCCATCCTGCCCAGCGGTCCGCTCTCGCAGCGGCCCATCAGGACTAATTGCCTGAACAGTGTCCCTGACTAATTTTGTAACTGCCTCTAATCCTATCCCTAATACCTACCTCTACTCCTATCTGTACCCCTCAATTCAGTTGCTATCCAGATAACCTCCAATTTTCTAGGGCTATGACTGCTGACTTATTCATTTATATGTAACACCATATATTCTAAGGGAGGGGAGGAGTGGCTAGAGCTGCTGCCTCAGAATCCTGAGGTTGTGAGTTCAATCCCTGCGACTCTGGGCAAGTCACTTAACCCTCCACCGCCCCAGGTACCACAGTCAGATTATGAGCCTGCCAGGACAGGGAAAATACTTACAAGTACCTGATTACTATTCAATGCATTGTAAACCACTTCATGGTTATAAATCACAATAAATAAATAAGGACCTACTTAGACAGGGCCACTGAATATCTGAAATAAAATAAATAAAAAGGATAAGGGCACAAGTCAGCTCCTGAACATTACTCCCCACCCCAAGCAGCAGTAAGTCAGGTGTTATCCAAATTAGTATGGTAGGACAGTGCCCTCTGTGGTCAAAGCAGGACAATGTACGATTCATTTAATTTCTTGAATGCTTGCATGATCTATTGTTTGAAACAGATACAAATAAACTGTGTGACAGGCCTGCCCTGGTCTTGGGCCCCTAGGGCTAAGTTACACTCTAGGAGAGAGTTAAGACTGCCAGCCCTGGCTTGAAAAGCATTTTGGTACTTGTAATTGTATTCCGTCTCTGTTACTATGCAAATCCCCATTCATTCAAACTTCTCACTCTCTAAGGAACCAGTGTGATCCCATACATTTTTTTTTTTTTTTTTGCCCAAATAAGGTAGGGATTTTTAGAATCAATAATAAAAGAAGAAGCTGGCACACAGCAAAATGCTGGAGTAATATTTGATTCCAGAGTTCTGCTGCTATGACCAAGCGGCAATGTGGGGAGCCATGGACTGGAGGGAGGTCAGGTGTGGTAGATATGTCTAGAAAAGGATTGTGATGGTTCTCCTCCTCCCCAGCAGGCCCTCACTCTCTCTGCAACCCTTCAGGACACCCAGCAGTGGCTTATCAAGAATCGCTTCTCTAGTTACTGCAGAACACTGGGAAATTTCACAGGTAATGCTACCAAGCCTACACTAGGTTTCACTGTATGTGGGGATGGGGGTTTTAATGCCTCTTCTAGAGATGATGCTGATCAGCCCCTGCCTAAAGGACTGTTTCCTGGTGGTGGTGGAACAGGATTATGGTGCTTCTCCAGAGACTATTCCCAGGAGAAGGGTCATGGTGCCTGCCTTTTTAAGACAATGGAGGGAAGGCTCACAGTAGTAACAATCGTGCTCTTCAGATTGCCCCTTTGTAGAAAATTCATCTGAAAAGGGCACTTTGTATCCTGTCCATAGGAGCAGACCTGATGAAACTGTCCCGCTCTGACCTTATTCAGATCTGTGGTGCAGCTGATGGAATCCGCCTCTCCAATGTGCTGAAGGCCAGGTACAGTTTGAGGGGATGGTAGCAGGCATAGGTTCCTTTGCAGTGGTGGTAGCATGCAAATGAAAAAGCTTGTGATTGAACTACACATTCTTTAGCGGTGGTCAGTGAAACGCCTACAATCTGAGCACATAATCATGCAGGACATTTCTCTACTTCAGGTCTGTGAGACCACGCCTCACTCTCTACATCTGCATAGAGTCCACAGAGCAAGATGATGAAACCTCCGAGAATGCACAGACAGGTAAAGGAAAGGCCTTCACCCCCCACCATAATCCAGATTAGGGGCCCACAATGTGCTCAGCCCCATTTTTAATCCACTTCTATTAAGGGCACTCCTTCCAGTTCTAAGGATGCCCAACTCTTGCTTCTCCTTTCACTGCAGGCCCAGACTCAGAGCACCTAGCTCTTCTTTGATACCAGTGCTGACAGTGTTCATTGCTGAGCTGAAGTAGGTTACTGTTACATCTGCTAATACCAAATTTTTTCCCATCTTTTCAGCACTTTACCGGGAAATTCACCTCCAGGAGCTCACGGCCATTGAACTGACTACACAACTAGCGGATGCCACCAGTTTGCCAGCCAATCAGATCCACTGGGTTTCCAGGCAAGGGCCCAGCGGGATCCAGATTCTCATCAGTGATGCGGTAGGGCTCCTGGATTCAGCAATCCTAGGGACCAGTAGAGAGGGGAGGACTCAGGCTGATACCAAAAGGAAAGAGCCTCCATCTAACCTCTTCACTATGAATTACAAGAGAGGGTTATATTGCCAGCCTGGTAGCGCCCCCACATTAGCAGGGCAAGCGGCAGCAGTACTGAAGCCAGAAACATAAATTTATTTTATAAGCGTAACATACACTTTCAAAGTTTTTGCTAGGAAGTTCAGCTTCCTTAACTCTGCACCAATATGTTCCTCTCTGCCCTGCAGATGGTGAAAAACCTGCCTGATGAATCCTCATTCAGGGCAACCATTAAGAAAGGTGAGTGTTCTCCATGAAAGACTTCCAAAAACCATCCCCAAAAAGATGGCTTATGTGAAAGAAAGAGGGTGGGACAGACATTCCAGTACGACAAAGTATAGTTGGGGCACGCTGAAGTTGGGCAAACGTATGTTTGGGATTTGGCTGGATGATGGGTTGTGAAAGCAAAATAACTGTCCATCCAAAATTTCAGCTGCTACTCACCTAGAAGCTTTGGCAGTAGTCATGGAGGCAGCTGCAGCCTTAAGCTCCTGCCCTATTTGACCCATATGTTAGAGAAAACAGGAAACAGAGAAAGGCCCCTGCCCGCCCCTTCTGCATGTAAGAGGAATGATAAAACAAATCCTGCTTCTGTTTGTATATCCCAGTCCAGAACCCTGACGGACACCACATCATGCTAAGATAAGATTTGAGTGCAGCTAGTCCTTGGACAGAAGAGATGTACGATCACCTTCCACATCCAAAAGGGCTGGACCTTCTACTGAGCAACGTGCAAGGAGATGACAAGTGTCAGAATGTTCCAACCTTTCTCAAACTCAATCCAGCAGTATTACTGAGGAGGCCTCAGCAAAGGCAAGCTGGCATGGTGTGAACAGAACCTCAACCAACAGTGGTCATAAGAGAACAATGTGGTTCAAACTCAAATAAACTGCTTGCACTCTTAACACCACCTTCTTCCCTCAGGCTGGACCAGGACGGGGAGCAAAGACATTCATTCACTGTAAATCTGCAAAGAGACGTATTTCTTCTTTCTTTACAGGACCTACACAGCCTCTCACAATACATAGCCATCGCTCTAGGGCAAAAAGCCAGGCTTTTCACTTATGCATCTGTATGCACTTCCTCTCATATTGGGTTCTTTATATTCTAAGAACACCCCTGCTTTGCTATCTGCTTGGCCCCATTTAAACAAGGGGGCCACAGACCAGGAATAACCTAACCCAGGCAACTAGCTTGAAAGAGAGAGCGCTAAAAACACCAACTTCTACAAGGTACAAGAAGAATGAGCAGTGGCTTGCAACCAACCAGAAAGTGGTACTCTTGCCAGATGAGAGAGATACATAGCTACGGCCGATCCTTCCATACTATTGCATCATGACCAGCACCTCCGGAGGTCTTTTTTTTTTTTTTTAAGCCAATTTTGTTTTCAGTTTTTCAATAAATTTGGAGTTGCCACTTTAGCTAAGCTTAATCTGAATGCCACTAGCTACAGTCAACTGGAGTTCTAACAAACATTGCACCAGCCTATTCCCAATCACGCACTGGGCTGTCAGTTTAGGCCACAGCCATGTAAAATACTCAACAGCATTTTCTATGGGCAACTGCTATGTGTTTCTTCTAGACTTTTAAGGCTGTCATCATCTTTATATACACTCTGTATGAAGATGGACTGTTCAATAAAGTGGTTGTGTTTGGTGTTGAATTTTTCTCCTTTTTAATAACTAGCATCCATTTCTCAGGGTGGGAGGGAATTAATTTCTTCATATCAAGAGCTAAAAAGGAGGATACATAAGGTGCCTTTCTGTACTTTAATCAGCTAAATAATGACAGCAAGTCCCCCCCCCCCCCCCAGGAAACACAGTGTTATGCTGCTCTTGTATCTGGCACTCTGCTATTAGGAATACCCAAATTAGGGCCCTGTGCCAGCCTCATATCAGACATATAGCACAGCTTAGAGGCAGACAGGAGAATAAACCACATGATACAATGGAGAGCAGTGATCAATCCACTTGGAAGAAAAAGTGAAGACACAAATCCAGGAGGTGGATTGTGCTGAAGTTTATCTACATGGAATCTGGGGCCCTCTAGTGGAGCAGTTCAAGAAGTGTTAGTATCACACCTAGATATTAAAAGTACCAGGCTGAGAACAAGGGAAGCCAGTGTTCCAAGCCCCATTGTTCCTACTGACACTTGGCCCAAGCATTTCATGCTCCATTGCCTCTGCCAGATTGTAAGCCCTCTGGGGAAGGAAGCAATGTACTTGAATGTAACTTGCCTTGAGCTTTGCTTTGAAAGGTGAGAAATTAAAGTGCAAAATCCACATCCAAACTCAATAAAGCTCAGCCACATCTTGGTTTTTTTCTCATATTAGGAGTCACTGTGAACAAGGCAGTGAAATCGTCAACTTGCAGTGCAGTCAGGAATTATTAGGAAAGGAATGGAGATTAAAAGTTTATGACTCCATGGTGCAACCATGTTATATATTATGTGCGATTCAGGTCATCTCTGAAAAAATATACATGAATTAGAAAAGATACAGGGAGGGGCAATCAAAATGATTCAGAGGATGGACTGGCTTCCCTGTGGCTAAACAGTCTAGGGCTCTTCAGCTGGAAGCTGGCTGAGATAGCATAGGATAGAAGTCTATAAAATCACGAGTGGGATGGAATACCTGAATAGGGATCAGTTTTTTACCCTTTCAAATACTACTAAGACAAAGGGACACTCCATGAAACTGATAGTAGATTTAGAACATAAAATATGTTTTCACTCAACATACAATTAAGCTGTGGAATTTGTTCCTGGAAGATATGGTCAAGCTACTTAGCACAGCTGGGTTAAAAAGGGGGGTTATAAAAGTTCCTGAAGGAAAGGTCCATAATCCAATGTTAGCCATATAGATGGGGAATCCACCACTTATTTCTGGGTATAAACAATAAGGAATAAACATACTTTGTGGAATTCTGCCAGGTATTTGGATTGGTCACTGGAGGTGACAAGATGCTTGATGCAGTTGTGGTCTGGCCCAGTACTGCACATCGTATGTTCATCTAGGGCAGGGGTGTCAGTCCCTCCTGGAGGGCCGCAATCCAGTCGGGTTTTCAGGATTTCCCCAATGAATATGCATGAGATCTATTTGCATGCACTGCTTTCATTGTATGCTAATAGATCTCATGCATATTCATTGAGGAAATCCTGAAAACCCGACTGGATTGCGGCCCTCGAGGAAGGACTTTGACACCCCTGATCTAGGGATTTCTAATTGCTCTAGAAAACACAAAACTTGGATGGGTCTGATAGGTGCTTTCAAGACCATGCAGGATAGCTGAATAAAAGACCTACCTGGTCTCCAAAGCTTGTGCAGTACCTTATTTTATCGAAGTCCACTAGAAGGTTTTGTTTAGACCAGTGGTTCCCAACCCTGTCCTGGAGGACCACCAGGGCAATCGGGTTTTCAGGCTAGCCCTAATATGCATTGAGCGGATTTGCATGTCTGTCACTTCCATTATATGCAAAACTCTCTCATGCATATTCATTAGGGCTAGCCTGAAAACCCGATTGGCCTGGTGGTCCTCTAGGACAGGATTGGGAACCACTGGTTTAGACCATCAAGGGTGGAAGGCTATAGTCCAGCGGAGAATCAAGACAGAAGGTAAATGGGATACAGTGTAAGAAAGAAAGTGGGTGTTTATTCTTAAGTACTGATTATTTATACAAAACACCTTCATATATTGAAGGCATCCCCATCAAACCTCAATCTTCCCCACATTTCAAGATTCAAGCAGAAGAGAAGATTTACCTCTTACTTTCATGTGTAAGTAATTCATACTAGGCCATGCAAAGGGTCAGTTCACCCTTAGTAGGCTATGTTCCACCCTCTGATCACCCAGTCCCCACCAAGGGTCACATACTGTCAACAGAGGAGCACAGAGATTAATTTGAGTGCTTGAAATCTGAGATGTCTTTAATAAAGTTGGTGTTTTCGAAGGCTGACATGTGCATGTAATTGCTACATTGATGAAGTTTGCTGCTGTAGCCCTGGTTAGTCCAAACTCAGCCTGCTTGTGTAGAATACTGGCATGTCACCTCATTCATTCAAACAAGGCCAAGCTGCTTCATGGCATGGCCCCAGAGGTGTGGCATGCTCACAAAGATTTACCCTCCCCCTACAAAAAAAAATCAAAATAAAAAAAGACCCCTTCAACAGAAAAATGCCTCATTATAAATCAATAAAGAACACTTTCAATAAATGAATAAAGTGCTTCACACATAGAGGGAATAGGAATGCTTAAGGGCAGCGCCAGGACTGAGCAAGGAGAAAACACCAATGCAAAAGCTAAGAGAACGCAAAGGGTTCAAGCTGTGGGGTCATTTCCAGTTCCACAAGCCCTACACATCCGCTAGTCTCAGTTGTTGTCAGGGTTCCAAGCTCTGCCTGACCTCTAGCCCCCAAGCCTTCATCTGTCAGCAGGAGTATTTACTATCATCTTACACTTATTTTTAATCTGGGGGGTGGATTAGAGGTCATAGGCCCAACTCATTGGAATACTAGACTAACAGTCCACTATTCTAGAAACTAGGAAGAGAATGAAGAGCTTGACTCACACAGGCAGGCAGAAAACAGAGGGTAGGAGTATTGATTGCAGTTTAGTTTCTCTCTTTAGTGTACATCCTTGACCACAGTGGGATTTCCAGCCCTCCCTGGAAGTAAGAAGCCTGGGTGGCGAGGTGCCCATGAAGCAGATATCCCTTTGGATTTACTTACACAAAGTCCTTTCTCCACGAGTCTGCTGCAGCTTCATACCAGCTCCTAATACATAAACACATCCAGTTCCACAATTCCTTTGGCTCTAGCCCTGTTATTTCTATGGAACGGGACTAGCAGTAGCAGAATGCACTGGGTTCGGATTAAAGACAAATCAGGCTTGAATCCATAATCCAGGGAGATGTAGCAGCAAGTTCGTACCACACTGTGTCTTTCACAGTTGGCCAGTGCTGAGCTGTGAGGGACAGGAGACAGGCTGCACCCCAAATGAACAGATCACACGTGTACATACAAATTTCAAGTGGCTATGCCCTACCTCCCCACAGCAATAAAATGGGACATCTGTAGATTCCTCCACTTTCCTCTGAGGAGGAGGTGTGGATGCCTGACAGACTGAATGGTAGCTCTGAAAATTCAACAGTCTCAAAAAAAAAAAAGTGCAAGTTACATATTTGAAGAAAGTAAATTTAAATAAAAAAAATTGATAAAGCAAATCTGGGCTGTTACAAAACACTATCATTACAAGGATGTAGAAATTGGTGAGCACAAGTACCAGGGAAACATAGACAAGGAGGGGGAGAGCCTTCCAGAGGAGCACAGCACAGGACTGCTCATTTCCTGCCCCTCCATTACACAGTGTTTATTCACAGCGCCTGCCCTCCCCCCCTTTCCCCATCAGCAGAACAACCCAGCAAGGGGGCTCACTGCGCTTTTAAAGGACAGTAACAGTGTAAGGGCTGCAGTTCACACATCCTGCAGCCCTCACCCAAGTGCTGTCTTCTGAGCATGCTCGGTAGGAATGGTTCAGCGTTTAGACCAATCCACTTGCAGAAAAAAAGTCAATTCACACCAGCCTCCCCCCCCTCCCCCATCACTTACACAATTCTCCAGGATTGGCTTGAACATATGTGTCTGTGTATGTCTGGGGTATCCAAGGAGGGGCAAGTGAGGGCAGAAACATCATCATGCCCCTCCTCCCAATCTTTAACTGGTGCTTACGAATGACACTGGGGTGATGGGCGTGTCAGCTGTGGTCCAAGCAGCCATCTGACAGACTCCGAGTGCAAGAAGGTGAGTGGGTCCCAAGGTCATAGAATGATGCAGCACCGGCAAAAACGCTGCCTGCTACCACCAACAGAGGGTGGCGGAGTCACAGGAGCAAAGTAGGCATGCACTTTAATATTAGGTAAGTGGGTCTGAAAGACAAAAGGTAATTTAACTGTCAACAATCAGGACAGAGCAGGTAACCTTCTTCTATCATACAGTTCAGTTTAACCCTTTAATTGGCAGATGGTGAAACAGCTGCTTTATGTAACGAGGGCAACAGTGCTAAGTAAACACGCATTTGGAGATGCAGATCTCCCATAAGAACCACAGAAGACACATGTTGCTTCTGAACAGCAATGTCAAATAAAGGGTTAAGAGTATAGTGCACATATACAAAACAAACACTATAAGATAAGCAGAAAGTCCACAGCCAGCTTCCTCACACAACCTTCATTAAGCAGAAGAGAGGAACACAGTTCTACAACACCTTATAGAAACTGGGAGGAACATCTGGTTCTCACGCATACAGGCCTCTGATCATTAATTAAATTCATCAGTATTCTAGCTTTTGACAGACAGTGTAAGCAAATATACTTTGGCTTAGAAGGTAGTTGGGAATATCCTAGACCCTCCAGAATGCTCATCTCACTCCTTACCCGCAGTCTCTTGATCCCAGCGCGAGTGATCTGCTGGCAGTCATACAGTTCTATCCTTTCCAGGCTATGACAGCTCTTCAAATGCTCTAAGGAGGCATCTGTGATCAGGGGGCAGTTATCAAGTTCAATCACTTCCAGACGGTCATGGGCACAGGCGCCATTTCCTAGGTGACGGATCCCATCATCTGTAATCAGCTCACAGTGTGATAAACTCTGCAGCCAAACATAAGCAGTACTAAGGCAGTGCAGGGCACAGGCCAAAATTTGGAGGACAGGGTGAGGGGACATCGGTAACTTCTGCTTGCATCAATATGGGAGATGGAGGAGGAAGGGTATGAGGTTAAAGATCAGGTGAAAATTATCGGTGCTGCCCACCCTTATGACAGAGAAGAACAGTAGCCCAGAGGAGACACAACTCACCAAAACCTGCAGGTGTGGACAGTGTATGGAGAGCTGGATGAGGGTGCTATCTGTGATCTGCAAGAAAAGGAACCAGACTGGATAAATAGAAAGAAAGCATCAATTTCTTCGCACTTTAATCTGCAAGAGCAGGTAGAGAAAGTGACAGCTTACGGTCTATTCAGTTTGCCCATCCACACCAACTGCTCGGCTCCACTATCCCTTACACTTTCTCAGTGTTCATCCCATGCTTTCTTGAATTCAGACACAGTCCTCCTCGCCACTATTTTCACTTAGAGGCTCTTCCATGCATCCACCACCCTTTCCTTAAAGAAATATTTCTTTAGATTAGTGCTTTTCAACCCTATACTCAGGGCATACCCAACCAGTTGGATTTTCAGGATATTCACAAGGAATATGCACGAGACGGATTTGTATACAGGAGGCAATGTATTCCTTGCAGATATCCTGAAAATCTGACTGGCTGGGTGTGCCCAAAAGACAACGTTGAGAACCACTGCCTGGAATTACTCCTACCCCTTTTTACCTTCATCCCATGTCCCTCGTTCTAGAACCTCCTTTCAACTGAAAAAGACTCATTTTCTGTGCGTTTATAACATGGAGGTCTCTATCATGTCTCCTTGCTCTTGTCTTTTTTCCAAAGTACAGTGGTGCCTCACATAACGAACGCCTCGCACAACGAACGCTGCACACAACGAACTTCATGTCTTGATTCACACAACGAACTTCGTTTCACACAACGAACTTCACACAACGAACTTCGTTTCACACAACGAACTTCGTTTCACACAACGAAGTCGCCCGAGCTGCCGATGTATGGCATCCTTCCGCGCAGGCACTGCAGGCAGTCGTTAGTCACTGCGCTTAACTGCCCTCTCTCACTGTATACAGTCGTCCTTTTAAGATAAACTCAATATTTTTTATATATCATGGCTTCTAAAAAAAGCAGGAAGGTGATTTCTGTTGAAATGAAACGGGAAATAATTAGAAGGAGTGAATGTGGGGTAAAACAGTGTGACCTCGTCACAGAGTTTGGCCTCAGCAAGACCACCATTTTCACCATTTTGACAAATTTATCTTTTTTTATGTCATCTTAGCATATTTTATGCTGCAGAACGAATTATTTTTTTTAACATGTATTGTTATGGGAAAACGCGTTTCACATAACGAACTTTTCGCATAACAAACTTGCTCCTGGAACCAATTAAGTTCGTTGTGTGAGGCACCACTGTATATATATTTAGATCTTGAAATCTAAATATTTGTCTCCATATGCTTTTTGATGAAGAACACTGACCATTTTAGGATGGAGTCGGCTCAGAACGCAGCCTTTGAAGGTGTGATCTCCAGAACTGCACTGTACTCCATATAACGTCTTACCCACTGGCCTAGCTGGGACTCAGTGAGGCCCTGGGCGGGAAGACCGAGATGGATCTCTCCCTCACATCCCCTTCACACTCAGCTACTTACTCATCCATGGGGGATCTCCACAGCTAAAGCATCAGAGAGAGTAGTAAAAGTTGCCTCTTTGGTCAGTAGTACCTTTCCTCAGCCACATCCTGCCCATTGGAAGCTACATTAGTGTGGCAAAATTCAGCAGAGGAAAAGGCCAGCCAGCTAGAGAGGCAGCCTTTAGTGGTCTCTGACGCTGTACCTGTGGAGGACCTAAGTAAGTAGCTGAGTCCAAGTGTGAGGGGGAAGAGGTGTTGGACCTTGGCACACTTAAGGGAGAGTCCAGCTGCAGGCAGCCCATACCATGAGGCAGCCCTGAGCTTATGCTAGGCTCACTCAATGGTAACTATGCCCCTGATCTCACCAGAGACTTGTAGAGAGGCACTATTGCCATCTTCTTCCTGCTGGCCATTCCTCTCCCTGTGCACACAAGTATCCTTTCTGGCTTTTGCCAACACCTTTTCTATCTGTTTGGTCATCTTAAGATCATCAGATATGATCACCCCTGGTCCCATTCTTTTTTTTTTATTTACTGAAGAAATTTACCCCCTACATCACCACCTCTTTGACCTATTAGACATTCCTCACTTGTTATTCCTGTTTCCAGCTCATTTATAAGTAAATATGATAAGAAGCAGCTGGTCCCAACAGATATCACTGGGGAACCCCACTGTCTAGCCTTCTATTTTCTATCTTTAAACCAGTTCTTAATTCACAGTAGGCCACTGCCCCTATCCTATGACGGTCTAATTTCCTCAGGAGGTGTTGAAGAGATATTTAGGCATCTGCAAAAAAGCAAACCTTTCCCTTTTGCTGTATTGGTTACAAAAATATTGAAAAGAATCAAACCAAAGAGCGATCCCTGTGGCTCACCACTAGTAATGTCCCTTTTCTCAGAGTGAACTCCGTTTACCATTTCATATACATGGGATGAAACAGGATGCAATGAAATGTAGATGGCAATTTAGAGAATTCTCACTGACAGGATCATGCAAACAGACATCAGGTGTGCTTACACACCTGCAAACACTCCTCCAAGTCCATCTTCTGCAGCTCATGACAGTTCTGTGAAGGGGAAGAGCAGAGGGGAACTGGTAAGCACTGAATACTGTCAGCTAAAGGGCAGTAACTTACAACTTAAACACCACAGGACTAGAAACAGAAGCCTCACTGCCTGTATGCTCAGGATCTGGACGCCCAGCAAAGTGCAGGAGATGTTATTGTCCAATCTGAGATTCCTCAATCAGCTTGAAGATTTCAACAACATGTAAGGCTGTTTTGCACCAAAGCGAGTACTGGCATGTATTCTGCTCATTATAGAAACATGATGGTAGATAAAGACCAAATGGCCTATCCAGTCTGCCCATCTACAGTAACCATTATCTCTTCCTCTCCCAGGCTATCTTGAATTCAGGCACAGTCTCTGTCTCCATCACCTCTTCCAGGAGACTGTTTCATGCATCTATCACCCTTTCTGTAAAAAAGTATTTCCTTAAATTATGTGGCAAATAGACATTTCTAACTTATTCTACGGAATATGTCTGGCATATGTAAGACCTGTACAGCTGGAAACAAAAAATAAAGGTTTTCTTCAGTCTTCCAACTGATGTTTCAACATAGAATTTTTTTTTTGAGACTTTCAGTTAACCTTAGACAAAGCAATAAAGGCTGGTGATGAAGTGAGCTGAAATACTCACTCTGGCCAGGGTGGTGAAACCCACATCTGTAAGCTGTGAACATCGGGCAACCTCTAATATCCTGAATGAGAAAGAAAGGGAGAGGGAGAAGCAGATTAGGGCTGGGATGGTCGGGCTAGCCATGGCTCCTCTGGGCTATTAGCAGGAAATCACAAGACTAGAAAGTGGATATACTCCTACAACGCGTGACCTCCAGGAACTACCCATTAAGACGAAAGGTACACACAGTTTCTTGAATCATCAAAGGACAGAATAACCAAACGGGCAACACTCCTGCTGGTTTTCAAAACAAAGATAGAGAAACAGGCTATTTTGAAGTTATATTTTGTGAAAAAGCAAGATCTGTTTTGTGACCAACGGGTAATAATTTTCCCTGTCTCTAGACAGACTCAGTTCAAGAGGAGGCAGTTCCTATTGCTTAAGCCAAAAGTCTTAGCAGTGGGTGTGACCCTTTTCTTAAAATTTCCTTTCAAGTGTCTTATCACATAAGCAAATGATATATGTGTTCTTAGATTCGGCCCAGATGGAAGATTTTATTAAAGATAAACCTTTGTTGAAAGTTTACAGCTTTTATTTTTTTCATTGTAGGAGGGAGTTTAGTGACAAAGTAAAGTAAGCCACAAATTATGCCTGCCAATGATGGTAATAATAGATTTAAATTTCCTAGACTGGGGCCTGGCAATCAGAGTGTGGCGCAGTGGTTAAAGCTACAGCCTCAGCACCCTCAAACCAACGCTGCTCCTTGTGACCCTGGGCAAGTCACTTAATCCCCCCATTGTCCCAGGTATATTAGACAGATTGTGAGCCCACCGGGACAGACAATGAAAACTGCTTGAGTACCTGAATAAATGCATGTAAACCGTTCTGAGCTCTCCAGGGAGAACGGTATAGAAAATTGAATAAATAAATAGATCATTGATGATGGTTATTTTTCCTTATTTGCTTTAAGTGTATTTGCTGTAAGTGTATTTGTTGATATTCATGAATATTTGTTATTTAATTGTAACAAATAAGATAAATAAAGAATTTAAAGAAGAAAGGTACAAAGATACACCTTTTCTATACTCCAGGAGGTAAGTTTCACATCCTTGTGGCTATACTCAAAAGAGCCTTAAGAACATAAGAACTGCCGCTGCTGGGTCAGACTGGTGGTCCATCCCGCCCAGCAGTCCGCTCACACGGCAGCCCTAAGTAAAAGACTGCCATCACTGTCACAGCATTAATGGCCTAGTATCTGAGCAGGATACTCCGCTCTCCCCTCATATTCTTTTTTTTTTTTTACTCTCTTGGGTCTACCAGCAGATACGCACAAACATAGACTGAAGACCTCACCTGAGCCGTGGACAGTTCTGTCCCAGGGCATTCAAGATTGCATCAGTTATGTTAGAGCACCCAGATGCACAGAGGGATTGTAATTTGTGACATCCTCGGCATATTGTGATCAGACCATCATCCGTTATTTGCTGCAGAAACAAAGCCCACCATAACAAATTAAGAAACAGCACAGTGGAGGAAAACACACATGATGACAGAGACCCTCTGGAATCACAGAATCTGAGAGATTCTTTACAACAGTGCACATGTGTTGGGATGCAGTACCTCAGTGGTTAGTGCTGCATAAACAAATCATGGGGGGGGGGGGCAGACAGAAATTAGCACCACTACTAACTGAGTCCAGAGATTCCCCAGGAAGGTGACAGGGCAAAGGGCAGGAAGTCTCATGGATACATCTACAAAGTTAAGCGGAAGCTAAACGTATACTGCAAAATGCAGCTGGAAACCAGAAATCCCCTACAACAGACTGACCAGCAATTACTAGAACAGGCCTGCGCATAAGAAGGTACTAGCTTAGAACTCACCGAGCAAGTCTGAAGGTTTAATGTCACTAATTCAGGGCACTGTCCTCCAATGTACTTTAGTGCATCATCCTCCAGCTAAGAGAGAGATAAAACAGCCACATGTAGTAATAAACAAAGGCACAGGAAGGAAGGAAAAACTGCATGGAGGAAAAGGACCAACACTGTATGTGACCATAATTTTTTTTTTTTTTCAGAGCTTAGGGAGACAAAAGCTGGAGTTGTGCAGTGAACAGGTTAAGACTAACACATCAAGCCCATGTAGGAATAAGCAGCAGTTGCTTTAGTAATTTCAAAGCTAAAAAAAAAAACTTGAAGAATTTCCAATGAGGGCAAAAGGTCATGAGGCATGACATTGCAAAGAGCTGAGTGAAACAATAATGTGAGAGATCTCAGTGGTCCCAGCTCCCTCTGGCACTGCCAGAAACTCATCTCATACACTCCTTGGCAAGGCAGCTGGCATTTAAAATACAACTGACTGTAATTCATAAAATTAATGCTGACAGGAGGAGAGAGGCAAGGGGCAGCAGGTGCCTCCTGGTGTACACAGTGCTTAATTTCAGCAAAATATGCACCTAATGAAATAAAAGAATTCTGCTGATGGGCCTAAATCAGAAGCCAGAGCTGTTCCTGGAATTCCTCTCACCTTAGGATCCAAATCAGTGCACTGCATGTAGGAGCAGACATCATTGCTCATCCTACATGGGAGCACTGGGAAAAACAGCTGGCAAGGAGCTAGCTGGCCATGTGTTCCAGTCAATAGTGCTTCATGTACATACAAAGCAAGGGTAGCATGGGTTGGAAAAGAGAGGAGTTGGCTTTAAACCCTGGTATTTCACTCTGGGTACCTACCTTTCTGTTGCTATCTTCTCTGTTATCTTTCATATATTAAGGTATCCTTCCATACAGCATCTGGATGAGGATCCCACTGGGGACTGCAACAGGCAATTTCCCTTTCATCCCCCATTTTATTTCTTTATTGGAGAAGTTTATAAAAAGGCAGAAGTCACCAGGAACTCTCCTGGTTTGGTCAGCAAGAGGGTACAAGAGTTATTCTCACATTCTTTTTTTTTTTTTTCATACCTGTGTGCATCCTTTAAGGAAGAGAGCTTTCAGCCCCCCACAGCCCTTCACCAGTGCTTGGATGCCATCCTTTGTCACTTGGTCACACCAGGAGATATTCAGCTGTTCCAGCAGCGGACAACCCTCACTGCCAGGATGAAATGAAAAAGAATGTGGACAATGAATCAAAATGTCTTCTGCAAGAGGAAGAATTCAGTCCATAGGTCACTCTGCTGCTCTCCTGTTAGAGAGGCCAGAGGATACTGGCCCAGTGCAAAGATAATGGGGGAAAAGCATCAATTATCATATTTACTTCTTACCTGCACCTTCATTTCTCATACATGGCCCCCTCCTGATACCTTCTCAATCATGTTACAGTCTTTCCAACACAACATATGCATGTGGGTTGTGTCAGTCACAGCATATTCCTACCTCAGGGCTTTCAAGGACAGGTTGGTAATGGATGTGCAGGAAGCCAGGTCCAGTTGCCGAAGCTTGGAGCAAAACTTACTGAGACTGGCACATGTCCTGAAAGGGAGGAGAATGACAATGATATGTAATGAACTGTAGTGTGGCACAGTACTCAATCCACAAAACCAAAAGCATATTCCTGCTCCAGGCTGTGCAGTGAAACAACACTAAATCGCCAACACTCACAAAGTAAAATCAGAAGCCATCCAGTGCCATGAATTGAAGCTTGAGGGCTCACGGATTTTGGCCAGGATTTGATGTTTCTCAGAATGCATTTTGCACAATTTCAATGTTACTCTGTAATGTTACTGCAGTCACCCACCTGCAGCCAAATCACCGTGCAATGAATTATTCATTCGCTATTTATTTGTATTGTTTTTATGATTGTTTGGGGTTTGTTTGTTTTTTTAGGATTCTGTAGGATTTCAGCTCCATTACGTTTTTAGTTTCATTTGTTCAACTCATTTCTGATGTTTGTTGTTCCCAGCTTAATATTTTATAACTTTCTCAATTGTTGTGCTTATAAGTAAGCACAGCTTACTTATAAGCACAACAATTGAGTGATTTCTGCATTTCAATACACGTCTCTTTATCGCTCATTCTTGTGAATTGTTTCAAGCGCTACCCCTTGTTTATATAAGATTTTATAACAGCATAGGATATAAAGGTTTTTTAAAACAAAACTACTGGTACTTTGGAACTACGCATATTGTCCTATTCCAAAACACTTCCACAGTATAATGATATTGAAGGTGCCTTAAGACATGCAGCATTCTCTCAGTTGTTCGTTCTTACTTCGGGTTTCCATAGCACTGAATCATTACACAGCCATTACCCTACATCTTTATGAGCAATCAGACTTCCACAGAATTACCACAGCCACATTTAGAAATGTTCTCAGATGCCCTTCAATTATTTATTCCTATTGGATTCATCCAACCCATCACTGCAGGGTCAAACAATTAGCAACAATCCCATAACTAAAGATGCATATCCAGTGTGCACAGTAAGTACTTAGAACCCAGGCATTCACACCAGAGGACTATCAAATAGTACAATTTTGCTCCTAGGCTAGGTACATGCTTTGCTGCCTTCTTTGCCTACTCCTGCCCATACAGCAGCCAACTTACTCGTTAGTGATCTTGGTACAACCATTGAGGCTCAGCACTTCAATGTTCCTGCAGTTCTGTGCAAAGGTTCTTCGTGATGAGTGCACAAGAAAGAGAGAAAAAGACAACAGAAAGATTACAGCAAGGCCAAAAGATGAACCATGCAAGCGGTGTGTAAAGGCATGCAACCCACCAGCCATACCTTAGAGCACTGTCTCCCACACCAAGGCATCCACGCAGGCTCAGCTTCCTTAGGAAGCCCCCACATCGCTTAGAAATATTTTCCACCACTCGGCCCTGGGGAAAGAAGAAAAAAAGACTTTCTTAAACGGATATCCTGCTCTCTCAGTCAAGCACTGGGTTCTCCCAGCAGTAATTGGTATTTGTCCCCAGTTCTTTCAAATAATATTTAGAATTTTGCCTCATGTGTTACAAAATTTTTATACACTGAGATTCATGTTCTATTCCTACAATCGCTTTTCATGCCAAGATGGCTGCTGGGAATGGTACACATGAAATGATTTCACACAGTGTATGCCTGAAGAGACTTCAAAGTGATCCAGGCTGGAAATATTCAAAGCTTTGGGCTCTGCTTTTCACAGAACACACTGAAATGTTTCTAAGAGAAAAAGAGAGGCTTAACATGTCACAAAGGGAGAACAAGACTCATTGATCTCAATGTGGTATGTGACATGGAGACTCATTTTCAAAGTACTTAGACACACAAAGTACCATTAGCATCCAATGACAGTTCTTTGAAAATAAGCCCCATAATTAACCCACCTCATTCATGGAAGACTCATAAAAACATGACACAGGCTCCATATTCTCCTGGGTGAGGCAGCTCTAGCTGAGCAATTTCTCTCTACCAGGCTGCAATTATATTTTTACAAGATAAACAGGTCTGTGTGTCACCTATCATACCTCGATGTCCCGTTGGAAATCAAATAGGTCAATCCTCTGCCAGTTACTGCCATCCAGAGCCAGAACGTTCCAGGCCTTCACAGGAGTAAAGAAAGCAATGAGTTTCAGTGGAAGTGATGTGAGCCCACTCCAGCCTTAGCCCTGGATATAAGCACTAAGAAACCAAAACACAGTGGAGAGAGAGCAAGCAGGTCCAGGGGTTTCTATCCCAGCCCTTCTGGTTGACTCCATGAGAATACAATCAATATCAATGTGATTTTAGAATAGAGGAAACCACTAATGCTTTAGGGCAGGGGTGTCCAATGTCGGTCCTCGAGGGCCGCAATCCAGTCGGGTTTTCAGGATTTCCCCAATGAATATGCATGAGATCTATTTGCATGCACTGCTTTCATTGTATGCTAATAGATCTCATACATATTCATTGGGGAAATCCTGAAAACCCGACTGGATTGCGGCCCTCGAGGACCGACATTGAACACCCCTGCTTTAGGGGAACTGAATGAATTAAGCACCCTAATCCCCCCCCAACAAGCCATGGTCTTTACCCTGGAGACTTGAGCGCATCGGCATAGAGTAACCACATCCAGGAAGGAGAAGATTCTGTGAAAACACAAAACACACATGAGAAATACACTGTGCTTCATGAAGCCATAGACTGTGGGGCTTGGGAGGACTTCCAAGCGTAGAAGATTCATGATGAGATAGCTGGCCCCATAGTGAGCATCACTTCTACTTTCTACACCACCGACAATACAAACCCTGCCCTGGCAGGGGCATTACCCATGCCCACCAGACTTCTGCATCAGCTGTTCAGCTAGGATCAAAACTCACTGCCATTTGTAAAATTGAGCAAACTCTACACCTGCCCTTGCGTTGTTCTTGTGCACAGAAGGGCAATCTGGAACAAAATGACCATAAATTTACTTCCAGCACTAAGTCTGAAGAAAGAGGTGAAGCACAGCGAACGCACTGCAGATAATAAAGGTGGGAAATGGAGAAGATGGGCATTGGAACCTTAGTACCAATATTACCTCTGCATTGAGGGAAAGAGGGTAGGTGGTGTATGTTGACGAAGGCACCCTCTTCCTCCCAGGCCAGCTGTGCTCCTCCTCTGCGAGCAACTTCCCTGGCATCCCACCTTCCCCCTTACTCAGTGTATTTCCTTACCTGAGCAGCAATTCCTTAGGAAGTTTTTTGTTGATCAGAGCCTCATCATTGTTTGAGAACATCTGCAAAACAACAGAAAAGAGGAAAGCTTTGACCTTCCTGTCCATATGTATTGTGTCTCATTTATAAAACAAGAAATTGGGGGAACCACAGGGATGACAGCCAAACATAGTGGAGTCAGCTTTCAGCTGTGCAGGAACCAAATCAAATCCATCCTAAATACCAGATTTTACCACAATAGTAGTTTCTGCCAAATGTGGTCTCTGAATTCTGTCCCAACCAGTCCATTGTTTTGTCTGTTTTCTTTCAAAAACCACATGCTCATCCTGGAGAGTCAACTTTCCACACCCTGGACTGTAAAAGAGCTCTTGCCTGCTACCTAAATTTCACCAAATCACATAGTACTACAGTATAATCTCGTTATAACAGACTTCAAGGGACCTGGAAAAACGGTCCGTTATATCCAGAATTGCATTTTAAAAAAACTTAATAACGTAAGAATTGCCGCTGCTGGGTCAGACCAGTGGTCCATCCTGCCGGGCAGTCTGCTCACACAGCGGCCCCCAGGTCAAAGACCAGTGCTCTAAATGAGTCCAGCCTCACCTGCGTACATTTCAGTTTAGCAGGAACTTGTCCAACATTATCTTGAAACCCTGGAGGGTGTTTTCCCCTATAACAGATTCTGGAAGAGCGTTCCAGTTTTCCACCACTCTCTGGGGTGAAGAAGAATTTCCTTATATTTGTACGGAATCTATCCCCTTTCAATTTTAGAGAGTGCCCTCTTGTTCTCCCTTCCTTGAAGAGGGTGAACAACCTGTCTTTATCTACTAAGTCTATTCCCTTTAGTATTTTGAACGTTTCGATCAAGTCCCCTCTCAGTCTCCTCTTTTCAAGGGAGAAGAGGCCCAGTTAACATAGAAACATAGAAATAGACAGCAGATAAGGGCCACGGCCCATCAAGTCTGCGCACTCCAATGACCCTCCCTATCTATCTTTGCGGATAGATCCCACATGTCTGTCCCATCTGGCCTTAAAATCTGACATGCTGCTGGCCTCAATAACCTGAAGTGGAAGACTATTCCAGCGATCAACCACCCTTTCGGTGAAGAAGAACTTCCTAGTGTCACCGTGCAGTTTCCCGCCCCTGATTTTCCACTGATGCCCCCTTGTTGCCGCGGGACCCTTGAAAAAGAAGATATCCTCTTCCACCTCGATGCGACCTGTGAGGTACTTGAATGTCTTGATCATATCTCCCCTCTCTCTACGTTCCTCGAGTGAATAGAGCTGCAACTTCCCTAACCGCTCCTCGTATGGGAGCTCCTTGAGTCCCGAGACCATCCTGGTGGCCATTCTCTCATTGTATGGCAATTCCTCCAGCCCCTTAACCATTTTAGTCGCTCTTCTCTGGACCCTTTCGAGTAGTACCGTGTCCTTCTTCATGGATGGCGACCAGTGCCGGACGAGGTACTCCAGGTGAGGGCACACCATGGCCCAGTATAGTGGCATGATAACCCTCTCCGATCTGTTCGTGATCCCCTATTTAGGTCAACTTGAAACAACGTTCAATCAATGAACAAAAGTCACTGCACAACCATATCAGCAACATCAAGAACAAAACTCAGCAAAACATTGGTATGGCACGAAATGATTGCAAAACCAGAACACTAAAAGATGTTCTAAAGCAGTGGTTCCCAACCCTGTCCCGGAGGACCACCAGGTCAATCAGGTTTTCAGGATAGCCCTAATGATTATGCATGAAGCAGATTTGCATACCTGTTACTTCTATTATATGCAAATCTCTGATGCATATTCATTAGGGGTATCCTGAAAACCCAATTGGCCTGGTGGTCCTCCAGGACAGGGTTGGGAACCACTGCTTTAGAACATCTTTTAGTGTTCTGGTTTTACAGCATTACATCATACTGTACTGGAAAGAAAAATACTCTTGTCATTTTCTTCTGGGCTGCATTTTGATACTATATCACCTGTATGCCACACGCCTTGTAGGTGGAGCCTGCATATCCGTTACAGCTGAAGAAAATTACAGCTAAAAGAGGCTCTCGGGACCAAAATAGTTGTCCGTTATATCCGAAAGTCTGTTATATGCGAGTCCGCTATATCCAATGATTTTCTGTATTTTATAATGGCCTCGTCCGCTATAGGCAAGGTTCCGTTATAAGCGAGTCCGTTAAAACAAGATTATATTGTACAACTCAACCATTTGTCTCCTTTGTCCCTAAGCAGACTATCTGTTGCTGACTAATGGACTGTATATTCTTTGCATATTCTCAGGCTAGGCTGATGCTGGATGGCCATGTCACTGCTCATGTACGAGCTATGGCCACTTCTATTGCCCATTTGCACACCCCACTTCCACTGCAGGACATCTGCAAAGTGGCCACTTGGTCCTCATTCAACACATTTATTTATTTATTATTATTGCTTAGATCAGCATTCAAGAAAGGACAGTCAGTTTGGTCAGGCAATTTGTGAATATTTGTATTTTTCCCTCTCCCCCTTTTTGTCTCTGGTCATTGTTTCTTTTTGTTTATGCATTCCTGTAATGATTCTTTTTTTTTTTTTTTTTTTTTGTTCCCTGTTTTAATAAATATGCTTTTTGTAAATTTATTGTAAACCACTTAGACCTTATGATAGGCGGCATATCAAATAAATAAATAAACTTGAAACCACTGAAGGATAGTTTCTAATGCGAGGACACAGCCAAGGAGGCACTTTTGAAGACTAAAACAGATCAAGCCCTTGAGATGTGGAGGTGTCTCTGCTAGGCAGAATTATGGCCTCATTCAATACTACAGTCAGCACTAAAACCTAGTTATACGTTAATAAATGTAGCACAACACTGTTAGTAAGTAAACATTTCTAATGAATGCTCTCATGTAAAAACAATAGGTTAGAAAGTGACACAGATTATTTAATTACTTTTACAGCTCTGTGAAGATTCAAGCAAGGTCATATTAGCCCTGAAGAAACGGCTTAGTGCTGTGCAAAGTTGGCATTTTAACAGACTGCTTTAAACACTCACAGTGGTTTCAGTTGCAAAATATCTCAGCCCTCAATTATTTTAAACTTCAACAGCGAGTTGTCACTCTATGGAAGTTTTTTAGCCAATGATGTGGAGGTGCTGGTTTGAGCTTGAGCTCTGCCAATAAAACCTGAGGCTTTTTCTTCCATTTGAGCAGACTCTCTGCTACCTTTAAGTGGAGGGTTGGTTTTGTGGTGTGTTTTTTTTGCACTACTTTATTTATATTTCCTCATTCACCTTTTGCAATATTGTAGTTAGCTCCTTTAACCCTGCCACCAGCAGGGGAGAAGGAGCAAATTCCTGCTAATGCAGCAAGTAGCATGTTGATACGTTTTCTTAAGTAAGGGACATTGGGGACTTGTATACCGCCTTTTGTGGCTTTGACATTCAAAGCGGTAGGCACTGGAGGATTAAGTGACTTGTCCAGGGTCACAAGGACCAGCACTGGGATTTGATCTCACAACCTCTGGGTGCAGAGGCAGCAGCTCTACCAGTGAGCCACACCTTCAGTCTGTCTTAGTATTGCAATTCTTATATTCTTATGTGAGCCAAGCATACACCAATCAAGCCATTGTGACATCACTGATGAAGCTGGCTCTTAGGCATTGGTGGAATGAGGCATTATGACATCACAGTCTTAGCTCTGGAATGTTGCTACTCTTTGGGTTTCTGCCAGGTACTTGTGGCCTGGGTTGGCCACAGAATACTGGGCTTGATGAAAGGGAATGGGGATTTGTATACTGCCTTTTTGTGGCTTTGGCATTTCAAAGCTGACATTCAAAGTGGTGGGCACTGGAGGATTAAGTGACTTGCCCAGGGTGACAAGGAGCATTTGATCTCACAACCTCTGGGGCAGAGGCAGCAGCTCTACCAGTGAGCCACGCCTTCCTCATGGCTGACACCTTGGAGTTCTTATTGCATGTTGTCCAATGCCTATACTCGCATCAAATCTAGGCTAAATGGCTACTTTTTTGGAGGACTGCTTTTAACTCTAAACCAGGGATAGGGAACTCCGGTCCTTGAGAGCCGTATTCCAGTCGGGTTTTCAGGATTTCCCCAATGAATATGCATGAGATCTATTTGCATGCACTTCTTTCAATGCATATTCATTGGGGAAATCCTGAAAACCCGACTGGAATACAGCTCTCGAGGACCGGAGTTCCCTACCCCTGCTCTAAACCCTTTATTCACCTGCTGAATACCTACATTCTTTTAATTATTCCCATAATAAATTTAATTCCCTATGTGTCCTGTTTGCCTGTCTTATATAGATTGTAAACTCTCTCAAGGACTGTCTTTTATATGTTTGTGTACAGTGCTGCATATATCTAAAGACATTATTGAAATGGATTCCTTGGGCATGTTTCTAGACTGCTATGGTAAGACATAATGGGTACTTTCTTTTTCATCCATGATAGACTGACCAGATGTATACGAGCAATCTTTCCTTAGCAACAGCAGCAGATTAATCCAGAGACCAATGGGATAGCACATATCTACCAGCAGGTGGAGATAGAGAAACTGATTAACAGGTGGTCCTATTGGATGGCACTCCTCCTGTATTTCCAGTATGCTCTATCTCCCAGCAGGTGATAGTCGCTATTCGAAGAAATCCACTGTGGTAGCTAGGATTGCGTTTTGGCCCCAGGTCCAATCTAGTGTCATGAAAAGGGATGAAGATAACTGTTCAAAATATATTTTTCAGTGGAACTGACCTATACTCCACCCAGGAATCTGCTTGCCCTCTGGTCAAATGTGCCTTTTGGCATAGAGAGCTGCATGAGAATAGGGGTGGTATAAATTAATTTCTTAATTCTTGAATAAAAAACCCAAAAATAGTCTTAGAGATATTTGGAGCACTGAGATAAAGCAGTATATTTCTGCATCTCGATGGCCACGAATTTGGACTTGGAGGTTGAAATGTACAGCTTCAGCATCTATGAGACAAACCTGGTTTATCTTGTTGCATAGGATTTTTTGGACCCCCTGTTCGTTTGCAAAAGTTAGACAGTTCTAAATCTAATAGATGCTGGCATTGTCATCTTGATATAGGGACATTGGATCATCTGTTATTCTATTGTCCTTTGATACTTAATTTTTGGAAGTCGATATGGGATCAAATTAATGTTGTACTTGAGTCATCAATCCCATTGATTTATGAAGTCATAATATGTGGAACACTACTATGTTAAACCCCCTATAGACCATTATAAATGCCGGCTTTTCTTAATTATGACGGGAATAGCCATACAGATGATAACATGTAATTGGAAGAACTATGATCGACTTAACTTTCCTTTCTGGTGGGTGAACTTATGCTCCAGCTACAAATATGAAAAAATGAATGCTGAAATTTTGGAGTATTGTAATGTATTTAACTTGGTGTGGGGCCCATTGTCATATTTTATTGCTTCTATATAGTTATCATTTCTCTTTTATTTTTATCTGTTTTCCTTACACATCCAGGGTGGGAGGGAGGGGGCTAGGAATGGGGTATTATTTTAAATAAGAATGGGTTATTGGAAGAAAAATTGCATTTTTATTATTGATTAAATAAAGGGGTGGGGGAAAATATTACTTTCAATTATATGTAAGTTCAAAGTGCTTTTCTTGATTTGTTATATGTTGAGCTTCATATGTAATGCACTGTTACTACTTGAAAATCAATAAAGATTTATTTAAAAAAAAAAAAAGGAGTTGCGAGAATCCCACGAAATCTGAAGGATTACCATGGGGATGGAAGACATTGCCCTGGGATACCCATGAGAGTGTAGTCAACATCTCTGGTGACACCAGAATGAGGCTTGGAATGCACTTACAAAGGCATTTGGAGCAACAGAATGAAGCTTGGAATGCTCATAGAAGAAGCCAGAACAGCAGACTGAGGCTTGGTTAAATAGTGAATACCACTCAAAACATCACGAGAGTCTGTTGAGGTCAGGATGAAATGGAGAACTGCAAGAGAGCAAGTAATACCGTATATACTCAAATATAAACTGAGATTTTGGGCCCAAAAATGGGAGCCTTGGTTTATATTCGAGCTTCCTTTTTGATGATAGTGCTTTTTTTCCTCCCCTCCCCCTCCCCACCCAATGACTAACGATGCTATTTCCACCCCACCCCACCCTCTGATGACTGGCACTGCAGTCTCCCACCCCCCTCCGATGACCGGTACAGTTATCCCCCCTGATGACTGGCATTGCTAGCTTCCTTCCTGACCAACACTCCTATCCTCCACTACTTGTTTCCCCCACCCCAGACCAACATCGCACTTAAAGTTCTGGGACTGAGGAAGCCGACGCTCTGTGCTAATGAAGGGCCTCGAACATCTGTGCATGCTCAAGGCTTGCTGGACTCCCTTTGAGAATCCCAGATAGGGCTGGAGACAGCAGGCCTTGAGCATGAGCAGACATTCAAGGCCTTTCGTCAGCTTCCTGAGTCCCGGAACGGTCTGAGACAGGGGGAAGCGGATAGTGCAGGACAATAATGCCTAAGCCACTGTTCCTCAATTCTCCAGCGCTGCCCTTGCCTTCTCTGTACTGTTCTTTTGCCACAGTCCACCCCCTTTTGAACCAACTTCCTGTTTCCGCTTGGGCAGACTGCAGCAAAGGAACAGTGCAGAGGAGGCCGCGAGCATGCAGTTTTCGTGGTGAGGGGAGCTTTGGAACCGGGTGGGGAGAATATTTGGTGGAACCTGGGGTAGGGAGGAAGAAGGGAGAGATGCTCAATGGGAGGGGCAGATGGGAGAGGAAGGAGATGGTGCCACATGGATGGAGGGAAGAGATGGTGTACATGGATGGAGGAGAGGGGAAGAACTGGAAAGATAGATTTGAGATGCAGGCAGAAAAATGAAAAGAAAAAATCCTCCTGAATATGAAAATCAGTGCCAAAGATGGGTGTAGTGCAAGATGTGAAGAAGGAGAGGAAAGAAACAGCAAATGCATAAGGAGGACTTGGAAACAGAATTAAGAGCAACGAGGGAGCAAGATGATCAGAAAAATAAAATCACCAGATAACAAAGGTAAGAAAAATGTTTTTTATTTTCAATTTATGATTGAAATAATCAATTTTGAAAATTTACATCTGTTTTTATAATTTGAACTGTTCAGGAAGAAATGCATTTCTTGCTATTTCTTTTGTGGTGTACTGTGTGCAGAGTCTGACTTATTAGGGTTTCATTTGTGTACAATAGTACTTTTAATTTGTGCTTTTGTATTTGAAAAGGGTTTTTCTGTTTTCTGCATGTGTGACTGAGGCCAGGTGTTCTGGTGGGGATAGAAGTTCAGAAACCTTGGTTGGTGTCATGGCCTCAAGTAGAAAGTTATTTGTTGGTTCTCCGTCAGCTTTTTTGGACTTGAAAACAGCCCCAACTGAAAAATTAGTGATTACTTACGACACTCACATACCCAGATTTCTAATCTTGATTTATATTAGAGTCAACCTTTTTTTTTTCTCATTTTGGGAGAAAAAGGTTACCTCGGTTTATATTTGGATCAGTTTATATTTGAGTATATACGGCAGTGTTGAGTCTTGCAGCAAGTATAGCATGGCATAGAGGGAGATATACAAAGATGGATAGGCAAATGGCTAGAAAACCGAAAGCAGAGAGTGGGCATAAATGGGAAGTTCTCCGACTGGGAGAGAGTGACTAGTGGTGTGCCCCAGGGCTCGGTACTTGGGCCGATCCTTTTTAATATTTATATCAATGACCTGGAAAACGGAACATCCAGTGAGATCATCAAGTTTGCAGACGACACAAAACTCTGCCGGGCAATCAGATCGCAGGAGGACAGTGAGGAACTCCAGAGCGATTTGTGTCGGTTAGAAAAATGGGCGGAGAAATGGCAGATGAAGTTCAACGTGGAGAAATGCAAGGTAATGCATTTAGGCAGTAAAAATAAGGAATACGAGTACAGAATGTCAGGTGCAACTCTGGGGAAAAGTGAACAAGAAAGAGATCTGGGTGTACTGATAGATAGGACCCTGAAGCCGTCGGCACAATGCGTGGCAGCGGCAAATAAGGCAAATAGAATGTTGGGCATGATAAAGAAAGGAATCTCGAGTAGATCGGAGAAAGTTATAATGCCGCTTTATAGGGCAATGGTCAGACCCCACTTGGAATACTGCGTCCAACATTGGTCTCCCTACCTAAAGAAGGATATAAAACTGCTGGAGAGGGTGCAGAGACGAGCAACTAAACTAGTGAAGGGTATGGAGAAACTGGAATATGAGGATCGACTTAAAACACTGGGATTGTTCTCCCTTGAGAAAAGGAGACTGCGTGGGGATATGATCGAGACCTTCAAAATACTGAAAGGAATTGACAAAATAGAGCAGAGAAGATTATTTACAATGTCCAATTTGACACGGACAAGAGGACATGAAATGAAGCTAAGGGGGGGCAAGTTCAGGACTAATGTCAGGAAGTTCTGCTTCACACAGAGAGTGGTTGACATCTGGAATACTCTCCCAGGGGAGATTATTGCGGAATTGACAGTCCTAGGTTTCAAAAGCAAACTAGATGCATATCTCCTTGAGATAGGCATATAAAGATATGGTTGGCTATAAAATAAGCCAGGTGAATACCTAGCAGGGCCTCCGCGTGTGCGGATCGCCGGACTTGATGGACCGAAGGTCTGATCCGGAGATGGCGCTTCTTATGTTCTTATGTTCTTATGTTATAGGTGGGAATGGAGGAGGATAATTGTGGGGATAGAATAGATCTTAGCAAGGACAGGTGTGTATGGGTTAAATTCCAGTGGGGATGGACAGGGATGGGTGAAATTTCTGTCCCTGAGCAATTTTTGACTTTGGAGTAGAACATCCATCTGGCCAATGTGGCTTTCAAAAGACAGTCAGATATCTGTGGAGTGTCCTACCAATATCCATAAAGTGTAGCATCATGTTAATCTGTTCATTCTTGTGCTTCATGGGACTAGTCAACTCAGTTGTCTAGCTGAGATAAAAAAGTGAAAATACTTTTGGCAAGAAAGATGGTACCATGAGCAACATCACCTTATCCTTAGCCATTGTTAGATAAGGCTCTCTAATGGCAAAGGTCTGGAGTTCCAATATTCTCCTAATTGATGTAATAGCTAACATTAAGACAGCCTCTCTAAAGCCATATCCCAGAGATGCTGCCCTGAAGGGCTTGAAATGAGGCTTTCCTACAGCACTGAGGACCAAATTCTTCAGTGGCATCACCCAATTCAGAAGAGACCTGATATGCTTGGCCCCCAGAAAATTCATCACCTGCTTGTGCTGAGAAAGGCCACCATGTCGTAGACTAAGATTTTCTAGCTATTGGTCCAGCACTGCGAATTCTCCAACATTATGAAAGGTCTATTAGCAGCCAAGTGAACTTTGATCAGTGGCTCTGCAGCCAGACATGAATTTGACATTTGTGTGTCTGGAAAAATGCACTTCTCCATATTCCTTTATGGGCTGGCTCATGAAAGAGCAAGGCTAAGTGCTACCAGACGCATATAGTGCTGTACATCAACACACAAGAGACAGTCCCTGCTCGAGAGAGCTTACAATTGTGACAGACAAACTGGACAAAAAGGGTGAATCTACATATACATGCTGCTCAGGTAGGCAATTAGAGGAAATGATAAGGCAGATAAGGTAGGGAACTATAGAGGGAATGCCAATATATATGGATGCTTTACAAGTGGATTGGAGTTAGGACTTAAAAGCAGCTTCAAAAAAACTAGGCTTTTAGCATGGATTTGAATACTGCTAGAGAAGGAGTCCGACATACTCATTCAGACAGTTTGTTCCAGGCATATGGTGCAGCAAAGTTGAAAGGACGGCGTCAGGAGTTGGCAGTAGAGGAGAAGGGCACAGACAAAAGAGACTAACCCAATGAATGGAGTCCCCAGGAAAGGATATAGGGAAAGACAAGAGAGTAGAGATACTGAGGAGCTGCAAAGTGAATATACTTGTAGGTCTAGACACTGAATGAGTCGGATGACACGCTGCACCTCGGGAGACCCTTGACACAATGCCTGTATGGTGCGAAACATGTTGGGTTAAACTCCCCGGCGTTGGCTGGATTTAGCTATGCTACTTAAAGCTAAGTACAATTAAGTACACTTGATTCTTACAGCTAAGATGGTTTTATAGGTACACATAAAAAAGATATATATAAAAAAAGAATTAAAAAACAAGACTAGCAGATTTAAAATGACTATGAGCGGCCAATGATGAAGTGCCACATAAATCTCGCCGCAGTTAAGAGCTAGCACAGCGGTGGAGTGGTGGGGCTGAGGCATACTCATAATTCATTGAAACCATTTGAAAATACTCCATACCGGTTTCTTTATATGATTATAGTACATTTAGAGATTTGATCCCGGTAAATTAATATAAGAAGATAGCCATTTTCTCAGAGGCTAATATTAATAATAATAACATAATAACTTTATTTTTCTATACCGCCAACACCCAAAGAGTTCTAGGCGGTTCACAAAATAAGAGAACTGAACAATTCAGTGATGAAATACAGAACATATGAGAAGCAACAGTTTTATACAGTTTTATACTATTATAGCGTGAATACTATGATGTAGTCACTAATCAAGTAACAAATTTCTTGAACAAACAGGTCTTTACTAATTTCCTGAAAGTGCACTAGGATGCAGTTTGTTCTGCTTCACGCAACGAGTGGTGGACACCTCGAATGCTCTCCCAGAGGAGGTTATTGTGGAATCCACCGTTCTAGGATTTAAAAGCAAACTAGATGCACATCTCCTTACGAGAGGCATAGAGGGATATGGGTGACTAAAAGCGGAATTTAAGAAACAAGCTCATATTTTAAGTGAAAAGTTTCAGTCTCGTGGTTATCCATCTACTTGCATTAAGAAAGCATACATGAGAGCTCTGCACAACCGAAGAGACCTACTTTTAGAGTATAAAACACCTGAATTGGAAGCAGAAAAATTGGTGTGTTAAGGCACTCCCAACAATCCAGACATTTTTCTAAAATTGTAAAAAAACATTGGAATTGTTTGTCTATCCACCCATGCTTTCAAAATATCCAAGTAACGACTGCTTACTCTAGAAATAGAAATTTGCAAGAGCTGATAAGTCCCACCAGTAAGGGGGCTGTTCAATATCAGATAGAGAGATCATCTCAAGGCAGTCAAGTTGGGCACCTGAAATGTGGGCATTGCTCAGTATGTGACAATATGCAAGAGGGTCGATCTTTTATCAATCCTTATGATAAAAGGGAATATCTGTTGACTTCAATGACATCGTGTGATACTAGTGGGATTGTTTATGCCATTAGTTGCCCTTGTAACCTACTATATATAGGTCAGACTTCTAGACAGTTCAGAACCAGAATCATCGAGCACAGGTCTTGTTTGACCTGTTGCAAAACAGAGGCACCGATGGTGCAGCACTGCTTAGAGACCAATCATAAATTTTCTGAAATGCGTTGCTGGGTTATAGAAAAGCTATATCCCTCAAATAAAGGGGGTGATTTCAAATTATACCTGAGACAAAAAGAACAAAAATGGGTATTTAGACTAAAGACCTATACTCCATATGGCTTAAATGTCAGGATTGAATGGCGCGCGTTTTTTTAAGAGAAACCCGGAAGTCATGGTGATTGGCTGTGTGTCCGTGTTTCTCAGTTGCTGATTGGTGTGGTGCTGTCCCTTATTTTTCTTTATAAACCCGGTAGTTTCGCTGGGAGAAAATCATTGAATTAGTAGCTCATAATGAAAAGTAGGTAGCCTTGAAATTAAGGCAGTTTTTATGAGAAATATGTATGTGTGTAAACTAACAGTACATTTTGTTTTATAGATAATCCCCTGATGCAGCCGTAGGGCGAAACAGGGCCTGTTGGGATATTTCTGAATTGATCAAATTTGAAACTGTTTATGAGCGGCATACTGATACCGCTAAAACTGCAGCTGCGGTGATTTTGTGCTATCAGAAAGAAACAAGATAAGTGCTTACTTCTTTATAAAACTATAAAAGCTAGTAAAAAGTATAAAAGCCAGTAAAAAGTTATAAAGCTAAAAATAAGAGTAAGTGTAACGGTAGAATATAAGACCAAGGATGTATTTCTCTATGTCAATATTATTATTGGCATAGTTAGTTTCACAGGTTTTATCCTGGGAAACACTGAGGTCTTTACCGTTTTCACAAACTAAATAGTTTATAGCACTTGGTTTCTGACAGCATTAGTATATGAATATCATTTAGTGTGGCTATTAATTTTGAAGATATTCTACTTGTATCGTGCATAGTAATTGTGACTAAAATTACACCAGGTGCACACCTGGCTGGGCCTCCACATGTGCGGATCGCCGGACTTGATGGACCGAAGGTCTGATCCGGAGAGGGCAGTTCTTATGAATCATATCATCTAACCAAGCTTGGACTTTACTTGCTTGATAGACCAAGGTTCTATCAAAAAACTTTTTGGGATTGGGAAAAGTAAATAAACTAGAACAAGAAGACTTAATCGGACTATACAATTCGAAGTGAGAAAAAAGATAGACTGGAGATAATCCAGATAACAATTTATAGCAAATGCAAGCGAATTTGAAAAGTATTCTAGATTCTATTGGTAACCAGTGCAATTGTCGGCAATAAGGGCTGATGTGTTCCTGTTTTTTCAACCCGAAGATTAAACGGACAGCTGCATTTTGAATTAACCTTAGTCTTATTATTAATGATAACAGTATTTATATTCAGAATCTATGGGGCTCTGAGACCACACTGACCATTGCCATAAGGCGGCCCAGATTCTGTATCTCAGGCCAGCGATTTTATGCAGAATACTGCAACCCGGTGGTCTAACTTCAGGTGCATATATACTGGAGGGTCCTGCAGCAGATTAGAATGCAGAGGAGAGATCTCCAGCTGTGAATAAAGGTTCAAAAATAAGTTCTCAAGAACAGGTCAAAGAATAAAATAAATAGGACAGCATAATTTCTCCTGAAGAAGCCTAGTGTACAAACTCTGATCCTTTTGCTTACACTGCATTTATTAAGTGATGCTGTACTTGTGCTTTTAAGAGCACATAAGCCTTCTTCAAAAGATTCCAAGGGCTATTTGGATGGTCTGGAAATTGCCCTCTTCCGCCAAACTTCCATGTGTGCTTTTAGCTAGGTTAAAAAGAGGCGGGGCGGAGGGGGGGTTGAATTGGTGCAGGATCAGGTGTTGGGGTGTACTTGGGCAAAGAGAAAGAGTAGCAGATGCTGGAATAGGGAGGGGGAGAGTTGCAGTACCATGGGGAAGGGCAGGGGAGAGAGCAGATAGAAACTGGTCCTGGGGTGGAGGGTACAGGAGAAAGGGTAAAGAAGGAAGAGAAGCTGGGCGGGCGTGGAATATGGGGACAGAGATAGAAGAATGGCCTTGAAGGGAAGAGAAGAAAGGATAGATACGAATAGGGCTGGGACTGAAAGGTTGATGAGATGCAGTGGCGAATAGATGAGGACCAAGGAAATGGTGAAAGATGGGGGTGGGAGTGGGATTGGTGAGAGGCAAGGGCAGGGTCATGTGTCCTCTTTTATTGTCTTCACAAATATGGTAACCCTACTCTTAGAACACCCTACTGAACACCCCCACCCCCAGCTCTCAAATGGCCAAAACAATAAACAGTACGCATATGACTGCTGGGCACGATGGACCACTGGTCTAACCCAGCAGTGGCAATTCTAATGTAGAGAATGACACGGTGGCAGTTGGCTACCCGCCGAAACAGTGAGGGGGAAAAAGTGCTCAATGCGGGCACAGGGACAAGGTCATCCACCGCCCCATGGAGCGGTGAATGGCCTTGTCCCCGCAGTTAAGGGAGGGGAAGGCGCACAGTCACCGATCGCACGCGGCCCCCTCCCTACCTCTGGCTAAATCTATCTCCCTCCCCTTTACCTTCGCGGTGCTTTAGAAAAGAAACTGAAGCCGGCGAAGCCTGCCTGTGCCGCCCTGCAGTCGTGTGTGTATGGGCGGAAGCTTCTCCTCTGACACAACGTCTGGTTGCGTCAGAGAAAAAGCTTCCACCCACACACGCGCGACCGCAAGGCGGCACAGACAGGCTTCGCCGGCTTCAGTTTCTTTTCTAAAGCGCCGGAAAGGTAAGGGGAAGGGAGGGAGATAGATTTGGCCGGAGGTAGGGAAGTGACCGCGCGCCTTCCCTCACTTAAATTTCTTTACGCCGCGAAGGTGGAGGGAGATTCTCAGGCCGCTGAAGGGCGGTGAGGTGGCGAGAGGAAAGGGTGGATGCTGCGGGGACGGGGTGGTGAAGGAGACGGCGGGTTGGGGGACGGGGTGGTGGAGGGGACGGCGGGGACGGGGCGGTGAAAGGGATGGTGGTCTGGTGACAGGGCAGTGACGGGGACAGATTTTTTCCCTGTGTCATTCTCTATTCTTATGTTCTTATGCATTCATTCATGCAAACCCCATCCTGGTTATATTCTACCATGAAACGTTATATCATTTACTAGGCTCTTTACCTCAACCCTCTAAGAATGTCAGTACAAGACAGCAGATATAGAGCAACTGATCTAAATCTACAATGTTAGGTACATGAGCCTATAGATTTCCATCATCCTGTTCTCCACCATGCTTTACCCCCCGTCTTTCGCCCTCTTCCTAGCACTGTCTCAGCATGTCTGAATTCTGTTACAGTGACAGAATCCATCTCCTCCAATGACATATTACTGCTATATTCATTTTATGGCTTTTACTAGACCCATCTTGCATCTAATACTCAGGCTCCTTCCTATGTCTTATCCTGAAGTTTTATAATAATCCACATAGCCATGAACAGAGTAGCAGCAGAAAGCTGAGGTTCAAGGCCACTGATGCTCTTGTGACCTTGAGCAAGCCATGTATCCTCCTTTGCCTCAGGTATAAAACCAGATTGTAAATCCACTGGGGACAGAGAAATGTTTACCACACCTGAATATAACGTGCCTTGACATATCAATAAAAAAGGCATGAGCTAAACTGAAAAAGTCAAAATTGCCTGCTTACTAGCTAAACAAACCAAACCAAACCAGACTACAGTAAAAACACACACAACATATAATACATTTCAACTGAGCAGGATGATTAAAGTCTAATGGAATCTCCTTAACCTAATTCCAATAGCATATGGCCTTGATGAAGCCAATCAGGCTAAATATTCAGCTAGCCCAGGCTTACTGGTGCCAGATTTCTGACTGCTTCATGCCGGTTACTCCAGTTTAGGGAAGTCTGAATGTGAAGAATGGCAGAATAAGAGTAACTGGGTCTTCTAGACTGTCCATTCTTCCTGTGTCTGTTAGGGATACAGTAATGTAATGTAATGTAATTTATTTCTTATATACCGCTAAACTCCGTTAGTATTCTAAGCGGTTTACAGAAAAATAGACAATACTGGAAGCCCTTATGAACATTCAAATATTAAGGAGGGAGGGGAGGAGAGACTAAGGGGAAAAAATGGCTATATTTACACTGTATATCCTAGCTGCTAGCTATAAAGCCTGATTGTCTGTAGATCTCTCTCCTAACAAAGACGTTTTTTAACATCTGACTTTGTACTTTACCTTCATGGGTCGGTAATTATGGAAACATTCCTGGCTAGTTCATGCCCAGTACACATTCCTTCCCACACAATAACAGTAAACAACAGCAGATAAAGAGCAACATGGTCCGTCTGGGTCTGCCAGCTGAGATTCATCCACAGGTGTAGACTAATGGTTACAATGGTAGAACAGACAGGGAAAAATGCTTGAGTACCTGAATAAATTCATATAAACCATTCTGGGCTCCCCTGGGAGAATTGAATAAATAAATAGGCTAAAAACTCAATGGCCATGCACTGGCCCAGCTAACCTGCACTTATATCTGTCAAAGGTAATCTGGCAGAAATCAATGACATTCTGAGTAAACTACAGTGGTGCCTCACACAACGAACTTAATTGGTTCCAGGAGCAAGTTTGTTATGCGAAAAGTTCGTTATGTGAAACGCGTTTTCCCATAACAATACATGTTAAAAAAAATAATTCGTTCTGTAGCATAAAATATGCTAAGATGACATAAAAAAAGATAAATTTTTGGTTATTATTTTTATTTAGATACATCTAAAAACATAATTGTTTTTTAAAACAACACACATTTTTTAAATTTAAAGACAGACTAAGTAGTCTAATTTTACAGTGAGAGAGGGCAGAGTCTCAGCGGCAAAAACTGGGACTGTTCATTTTTTTTTTTTTTTTTCTAGCATCGGGGAAGCGGCGAGAGTAGCTCCGCCCCCCCCAACGCATCAGCAGTAGGCGCCGGGCCCCTGCGAGCCGACGGTCCGCCACTGCACAGGGAGCCAGGCGGAGAGAGGGCAGTTAAGCGCAGTGCCTGCGCGGAAGGATGCAGCTCGGGCGACTTCGTTGTGTGAAACGAAGTTCGTTGTAGGAAGCAAGACATGAAGTTCGTTGTGCGCAGCGTTCGCTGTGCGAGGCGTTCGTTATGCGAGGCACCACTGTACCAAAATACTTATCCATGCTCTTAGCACCTCGCGCTTAGACTACTGCAACTTGCTACTCTCAGGCCTTCCGCTTAGACATCTCGCTCCCCTCCAATCCATCCAGAATTTGGCTGCATGACTCATATTCTGGGAGAGCCGCTTTACTCACGTTACCCCTCTCCTAAAGTCACTTCATTAGTTTCCCATCCGTTTCCAAATACAATTCAAATTCTGCTTTCTGACCTACAAATACACTCTCAGCTGCCCCTCTTTACTTATCTTCCCCTATGATTCCCCCCCTCCGTGAGCACCACTCAGCTGGTAAATCTCTCCTATCTGTGCCCTTCGCTTCAACTGCCAGCTCCAGACTCTGTCCCTTCTACTGTGCTGCGCCATATGTTTGGAACAAGAGAACAAGCTGCCCGAATCCTTACAATGGGCTCCGTCTCTGAAAGTGTTCAAGGCCCGTTTAAAAGCCCACCGATTTGACAGTGCTTTTAACTCCTAACGCATAAGAACATAAGCATAGCCTTATTGGGTCAGACCAATGGTCCATCAAACCCAGTAGCCCGTTCTCACGGTGGCCAATCTAGGTCACTAGTACCTGGCCAAAACCCATGGAGTAGCAATTCCATGCTACCGATACAGGGCAAGCAGTGGCTTCCCCATGTCTTTCTCAATAACAGACTATGGACTTTTCCTCCAGGAACTTGTCCAATCCTTTCTTAAAACCAGCTATGCTATCTGGTCTTACCACAACCTCTGGCAATACATTCCAGAGCTTAACTATTCTCTGAGTGAAAAAATATTTCCTCCTATTGGTTTTAAAAGTATTTCCCTGTAACTTCGAGTGTCCCCCTAGTCTTTGTAATTTTTGACGGAGTGAAAAATTGATCCACTTGTACCCGTTCTACTCCACTCAGGATTTTGTAGACTTCAATCATATCTCCTCTCAGCCGTCTCTTTTCCAAGCTGAAGAGCCCTAACCGTTTTAGTCTTTCCTCACCTTGGGTTCTGCACCCCCCACCTCTATGTCATGTCCAAGTTAGATTGTAAGTTCTTCTGAGCAGGGACCGTCTAAAAATGTCAAAATGTACAGCGCTATGTACGCCTTTCAGTGATAAGTAGTAGTAGTAGGTGTTAAGCGTTTGGCTTTCAGGCTTTCCTGTTCAGTTACCCTCTGTATTACTGTATGTTACAAGCCTAGCAGAGCTCTTATCAATACCACAAACTCTTCTAATACTGTAACATTATCCACACAGATAAGAAATGCTCATTCTTCACAGCTGGGATTTTGTTGCTGGGTGATTAGCTGTCTCAATCCTTGGAAATAATAATAATAATAGTTTATTTTTATATACCGCCAAACCATCAGTTCTTGGCGGTTTACACAATAGTAATTAAAACAAGTAATTAAAATACAGATCCAGATAACAATGTCTTATAAAAGAAATTAACACAACTCAATAAAAGATACAGATTAACAAAATGTGACCCTAATTTACTCACAATACAAGTTATTTTTTCTAAAATAGATAAGAAACTGTAAACATTGTTCCATAAAAATAATAAGAAATCCGCTTATCAAGATAATTTTGAAATCGATTAAATATTGTATTGTTTAAATAAATAGATTTTAAGATCTTTCCGAAATTGATAATAAGTGAGGGCTGGAGTAATAAGAGCATTCAAACATGAAATCATTACTCCTGCTTAAAACACCAGAGTCCTATCTAGGAATTTCTTAACACGGCACAATTTCGCTGAAGGAAAATAAAACCAACCGGATCTACGTATATTTTTTTTACATGTAAAAATTCTAAAATGAGCAACAAGATAAGATGGAGCTAACCCAAATAAAACTTTATAGCAAATACATCCAAATTTAAACAACACTCTAGCCTCGAACGGCAGCCAGTGAAGTTTTTGATAATATGATTTAATGTGATCATGTTTTTTTTAAGTTAAAAATCAGACGAATCTGAATTAATCTTAATCGACTGGTTGTTTTTTTTATGAGCATCCAGATAAATAACATTGCAATAATCTAATATTGAAAGAATTGATGATTGAACCAGTATTTTAAATGATATAAAATCAAAATATTTTCTAATAGTGCGCAACTTCCAAAGAGTAATAAAACATCTTTTGACCAATAAATCTGTATGAGCCTTAAATGATAAAGTACGATCTAATGTAACTCCTAATATTTTTAAAGTAGGGACAGGAAGAGGAATTTAATTTCCAGAGGCAAAGGACAGCAGCTGGAGGAAACTAACTCCTGGCACTTTCCACTCAGGCTATTTTTATACAGAGAAGCTTTTGCTTTCTTTTTTTTTTAAATTGTTTTCAGCCTGCAGCCAACGTCAAATGATCCAAATGAAAGCGGCTTTCCTGCCAGCAATAACTTATAAACTATGTCGGGTCAATATTCATTCCAGCACCACACGTTGAGGAAAGAGAAGAAAAGCTCAAAGCCAGGCTTCTTATACATCTGATCTAGTCCCCTCTCACTTTAAATGCTTTTTATCTACACCCCAGAGCTGAGCCCTCCCCAATATTACAGCCTCATGAGTCCCATGCTGATGATGCCCATGAGCTGAGCCCTCTGTAGTAATACAACCTCACAGGTGACTAATTTTGGGAGAAGTGTGGGACTTTAAAGCTGGAGTGCTGTGTAAGACTAACCAAATGGTCATAAAGTTTATGGCTGAATCCTGAAACTAAATTTGTTACACAGACTTACCAAGTGGCACAGATTGCATCAAGGATCCCAAAACTAATCCAATCACAATAATATGCAATCAGTGTCCGTTCCAGGCAAGCAACCAGTGTTGCCACAGATCTCTTGAATTTGCCAGGAATTTAAAAATTCATATTTCTTAAGCACCTAATCTTAACAAACTCAAAACAATTTACAATTGTCCTAAAAACACAATAAAACCCTGTGAACAGTGGGCAAGCTTATCTTCTTATCTTACTGAAACAACTTTACTTTTTTTTTTAGTCAAGGTTTGTTTATTAAAGTTTTCAAAAATACAGAATAAGGATGGACATTTCCAATACATGAAGAATATGTGGTACAATAAACAAATGAGTAAACAATCAAAGTCAAACCTATGAAGAAAAACTCCGGCAGGCAACAATTTAAAACTAACACAAGAGCGTACCACCTAGCTAATATTGGCATCCTGATATATACAAACAAGCAGGAATCTGATTAAAATAATATAAATAAGGGAAAAATATCAGTGGATACTGAGTTGATGAAAAGATACAGCAAAACAAAACATGAGTAAAGCAATGCAATTGAATATGACAAATGAATATGACAAAAGTGAAAGATGAAAAATGAAAGTGAAAAAGAAGAAAGAGAGAAAGAAAAAGAAAGAGGAGAAAAACAATAAGAAAAGTAGAGAAGGAGAAAAAGAAGAAAGAGTGGAAGCAAAGAAATCAAGACAGATTAAGTTGCAAGTACAGGTGTAGGGAATTCCATTTAGTTTGAAAAAGAAGAAACCTGTTAGAGGATTTAGCTAAATATACCTCGGTCCTGTAGATGGAACACACCAGGTTCCACCATTGGGAATGTGAAGCCTTAGATAAATCTTTCCATGAGGACAATAGAACCTTGAGAGCTAGAGAAAGTAAGAGGTCCATGAGAAAATAATCAGAGTCAAGTAACTTATCAATTAGGGAAAAGGACCTTAGTAAAAGCATCTGATATGTCAAGGGGATATTAATATGAAAGATAGAGCATATTGTGCCCCATACAGAAGTCCAATAAGAGTTAATAGAAGGGCAGGAATAAAGAAGGTGTTTCAATGTACCCTCAGATAAATCACAAGTCCAGCAATTCTTAGAAAAGGAAGGATTGATGCGATGAGATTTTACAGGGGTCCAGGGGGCTCTATGAAGTAGGGAGAATAAGTGTTGGAGAATGGAGGCAGATCTGGAGGTATGAAAGGTAGATTTGAAGATGGAAGTCCAGGCTTCCTCAGAAATAGAGATCTCTAAGTCAGCCTCCCAAGCGGACTGCAGGGGAGATAGTGGAGAGGGTGAGAGGGTTTTTAAGATATTTGTAGAAGTGAGAAGCAGTATGTCCCAGTGCTAGATATTGTTTGGCAAGCGTGGCAAGGTTAGGAGTAGGGGAGAGCACAGTTGACGTGAGTCCTGATTTTTTAACTGAAGATTTCAACTGTAACCATCAGTAAAAGTTCGATTGAGTGATTGCATAAGAATCCATGAGTTCACTAAAAGTAAGGAAAGTCCCATTTGGATGACATATGGACCCAATATCCCAAAGTCGGTGGGAGTACCAAAAGGGCCATGAGATAGAATTTCCATCAATCCGGATAAATTTATTATACCAAAGGGGACAATAAGCAGATTTATTCCATGGAATTTCTAACCAACGGTCAAGTTCAGTGAGAACTTTATAAGTAGTCCATAGGATGGGATTCTCAGACATATGAGGTGGGTTCGTTGTACCTATTAATCGCATAAGAGGAAGGGGAGATACAAGAGAAGATTCTAATTGTAGCCAATTGGGCAGGTCTATGGAAGAAGAGGAGGAGATCCATTCTGCTCCTTGGCGGAGAAGAAATGCTTTGTGGTAGTAGAGGAGGTCGGGGAAATTGACACCCCCTGATTGGGAGGGAGCCTTCAATTTTTGGAGCGAGATCCTATGGGGTTTGTCGTTCCAGAGAAAGCGTGTTAAGGTAGATTCAACTTGTTTATAGAAGGTAGGAGGGAACAGAAGGGGGAACATATTAAGAATATATGTTATTTTGGGAACAACCATCATTTTAATACTATCAAGCCTACCCCACCAAGACAAATGAAGCGGAGACCATGCTGCAAGGGTGGATTTAATCTGGGTAAGAAGTTTAGAAGTGATTAGCTGTGTGGAGGATCTGAGATCCCTATCAAATGTTAAGCCCAAATATTTAATGCCCGCAGATACCCAGGTAATGGGTTGTGAAGGTATGGAAAAAGGAATACATAGGTCATTGAGAGGCATGATTTCAGTCTTATCCCAATTGATTTTATATCCCGAAAGCGTAGAGAAATTATTGATTAGTTGAATTAGGGAAAGCAAAGAGGATTCTGGATTAGAGAGATACAGCAAGACATCGTCTGCATAGGCCGAAATTTTGAATTCAATGTTTGCTATTGTGATGCCTCTGATGTCTGAAGAATGCCTAATAGCTGCAAGCAGGGGTTCGAGGGCCAAGTTAAATAATAACGGGGAAATGGGACACCCCTGCCGCGTGCCTCTATGTAAAGTGAATGGAGATGAAGTGTCATCATTCACTATGAGTCTAGCAGTGGGAGACTGGTATAGTATGGAGACCATATGAATGAAAGGTTTTGGGAAACCAAATTTGGAAAGTACAGCAAATAAATAGGACCATTCCACCCTGTCGAACGCCTTTTCCGCATCTAAGGAAACCAGCGCCGATGAGTTAGCGGTCGACAGGGTGGAATGCAGTACATGGCATAATAATCTGGTATTATCAGCACCATACCGACCCTTTAGAAAGCCAACCTGATCCCTGTGTATAAGTTTAGACATAACAAGTTCCATTCGAAAAACTAGAATTTTTGCATAAATTTTGTAATCCAAATTCAGTAATGAAATAGGGCGATAGTTCTTTACAAGTTGAGGATCTCTATTTGGTTTTGGTAAAACCACAATGTTCGCTTCTAGGAAACGGTGCAGGTTGGTCGAATTCGCCAGGAGACTTTGATAGTATGAATGAAGATGAGGAATTAAAAGAGGGGAAAATGACTTGTAGAATTCCGATGATAGACCATCAGGACCAGGGGATTTAGCAGGCGGAAGTGAGGTGATGGCTCGGGCAATTTCTTCAGTAGAGACAGGTTGAGCTAACGACTTTTGCTGAAGTTCTGTGAGAGTGGGTGAGTCGAAAGAATGAAGAAAATTGTTAATGTCAGTGTCCGTCGAGGAGGTCTCAGAAGTGTACAGATCTGCATAGAAGGATCGAAATTCGTCTAGTATGTCTTTAGTGGAGGTGCGCAGATGACCATTGCTGGATTTAATGTGTGTGATTCGGTGTTTGGAGCGACGTCCTTTAAGATAAGTTGCCAGTAAGTGTCCGGCCTTGTTGGATGAGGCATAGTAGGTAGTTGAACGACGAAAGATTGTAGCAGATGCCATGGAACTGAAGATTTCGTTATATTGGAATTTGAGTCTTTGTAGTTGCTTATATAGCAAAGGATCATGACTGGCATACAGACGAGTCTCATGAGAGTGGATGTCTAGTTCCAATTGATGAAGCGTAGCTTTTTTCTTCTTGAGTTGATATGCTGAGTAACTTATAATCTCGCCTCGGAGCCATGCTTTATAAGATTCCCAGACTATGGAGAAGTCCATATCTGGTGTGATATTTGTATCAAAGAAGATGCGAGATTCATTGTTGATATGGGAGAGAAAGGATTCATCTTGAAGAAGAAAATTATTTAATTTCCAGTGCCTAGGTTTAGTCAGTGGAGACCAGTTGAGGAAACATGAGACCGCCGCGTGGTCTGAGATTGTGATGTCGTGTATTTTAGATGCAGAAACACAATTAACTATATCTTTGGAGCTCAGAATATAGTCTATCCTGGAGAAGGAATGGTGAGGCGCTGAGTAGAAAGTGAAGTCTTTATCTGTGGGGTGGAAAATTCTCCATATGTCTGACCATCCATATGTCTCCATCAAACGAAAAATCTCTGTCCGGACTCTGAGTTTGGATGGACGACAGGAGGAGGATCTGTCTATGAAGGGATCCAGCGGAAAATTGAAGTCCCCCGCAATTATTGTATCAGATGTTAAGGAAGAGGTGCAGACAGTCCGGAAGTGTTGAAAGAAAGCAGGGTCGTCAGCATTAGGAGCATATATATTGAGGAGCTTCAGAGGCTTCCCGGAAATGGAGCCCTCAAGTAGTGACCATCGGCCATTAGGATCAAAGTGATGTGAAGAAAGTTGGAAATTTAGTGATTTTTTCATTAGAGTTAGGACCCCATTTTTCTTGTTTAGGGCAGGGGCTGCAAAACAATGTTGGACCCAACCTCCGGACATTTTCTGAGCTTCCTCCAGATTGAGATGAGTCTCTTGAAGCAGGCATATATCAGCATTGAGATGCTTAAGGTAATGCAGAATTTTTTTTCTTTTGATAGGACTATTGATTCCTTTGACATTCAGAGTTACCAGATGTATGTTAATCATGAAGATGTGTGCGCAGGCTCAGGACGATGGTTGAGAGAAGAGCGAAGGAGTAGCAGCCAGAACATTTACAAAGATAAGCTTCCAAAATATGACAAGCTGATGAAAAATGGAGAAAAAGAAAAAAAAAGAAAAGAAGACTCATGCTTGGAATGTGAGCGAACAAGATAACAAACAAAGAACCATAGATGGGATCCCGTGCTGTTAAGAGGATCTCAGCTTCTTCCTCTCTGGAGCCCATAGGACTGTAACATGAAGTTGAATGCAGCTCCCAGGAGAGACGGAGGAAAAGGGATGTGAAGTATGTCAATTCAGGTCATAGCTCCCACTGTATCATCCAGAAAGCGTTGTAGGTCAGATGGTTTGTCGAAGTTTTTAATGGTATTGTGGTATGTTACCCGCATTCTGGCTGGGTAAAATAATCTGTATTGCGCCCCTATGTTCTTAAGTTGGGGTCGCATGGCCAGGAAGGCTTTCCTTTTTTGTGCTGTGGTTTTAGAGACATCAGGCACGAATAAGATGCGATTACCGTCCACCGTCAGGCCAGAGGATGATTTGGCAGCTTGTAGGATTTGTATAGCTTGCGGGTACCTTAAGAGTTTCATTACTATGGTTCTCGGTGGTTTGGCTGGGGCCGGGGGACCCGAAGGGACCCTGTGAGCTCTCTCAATTTCTAGCTCTGGAAGGAACTGAAGTTTTAGTGTGGAAGGAATAAATGCATGTAAAAAAGCCAGCATATCTGACCCTTCCTTAGATTCTGGAAGTCCAATAAGTCTCACATTGCTTCTGCGCATCCTGTTAGATATATCTTCAATATCTTTTTGTAGTGCAGTTACTTTGAGCAGGTCACGGCGAACTTCCAAGTATTGTGAATCATGTGCAGCGAGACGTTCTTCGGTGAGGTCGATTCGCGCGTTTTGCTGCTTGATTTGGGTCATTATGTTGCTGATTTCATTTTTAATATCAGCCGTTGCTGCAAGATTTTCTTGCATAAGATCTCTTAAGATTTGAAGATCCTGTGTGATGGAAGCGCCGTTTTCGATGGCGGTTGTTTGAGAGGCCTTTGCTGGGGAATGCGGCTTGTGTTTCGAGCGCTTAGGCACCGGATGCGCGGTTGCCGTGCTCGTGGACGGAGCGGCGTCCGACCTGAGCGGTTTAGTGGCCATTTCAATAGCGGGTTATGGGGTTTGCTGACCTGAGTGGGTCCTCTCCGGGGCTTTAAAAATATTTTTAGCGTCGGGCTGCAGCGGAGGAAGCGTGCTAAGCGGCCATCTTAGACTTGGGCACATGACGCCCCCGAAACAACTTTACTTTTAAATGGTCAATCTTATTCGATATCTCCTACGCTAAAACTTTTAGGGGTTATTTTAGATTGGTCCTTATCTTTTAAAGTCCATACAGATTCACTGGTTAAGAGATGTTTTATTGTCCTCTGGAAGCTGCGTACTATTAGGAAATATTTTGATTTTATATCATTTAAAATCCTGGTCCAATCTTCAATCCTTTCAATATTTGATTATTGTAATGTTATTTATTTAGGATCGTATAAAATAACCACTAGCCAATTAAAAATCATACAAAATTCAGCTATTCGTTTGATTTTTAATTTGAAAAAACACGATCATATCAGTGTATATTATCAAAAGTTTCACTGGCTTCCGTTTGAGGCTAGAGTGTTATTTAAATTTGGATGCATTTGTTTTAAAGTTTTATTTGGCTTAGCACAGGCTTACCTTGTTTCTCATTATAGTTTTTTTTATTTTTAAGAAAAATATTCATAGATCTTTTTATTTTATTTTATTTTATCCATAGATGGTTTTATTTTCCTTCAGCAAATGCATGGCGTTACAAAAAAATTTGGGATAGGACCCTAGCATTCCAAGCAGGATTAATGAATTCATGTTTGAATCTTCTTGTTTCTCCATTTCTTACTATCAATTTCAAAAAGATTTTAAAACCCATTTATTTAAACGATATAATATACATTATTGATTTTCATATTATCATGTAGTTATAATGTACTTTTTATCTTTTTATTTGTACTTATTTTAGTCAATATTATGTTATTCTTATTCATTAGTTTAAATGCTTGTATTAGTTACTCTGATTTTATTATGTATGATGTTATTATGTTGTATGCTGAGTACCTAATTGTGTAAACCGCTATGAACTTCTGGTTAGGCGGTATTTAAAAATAAATTATTATTATCTTAATTAAAGCTTGATATACCACTGGGTAGCCTATATGGCATATGTGGAGCAAGTTTAGTATCCACGTGCCTAATTTGCGCATCAGTATTTACACCTGGTTTTAGTTGGTGTTTCCATGTGCTCTTTATAGAATACAGTTTAGCAATGATTTTTTGGCGCCATATGCTGAATCTAGCTCAACAGGCATCTCAGATACCTGAAAGGAAATTCACCAACAGAACACTCTGATATCGGGGTATAAATTCTATCAAAATGACAGGGTGGATCAAATTGGTAGAGGAGTAGCATTATTCGTTCCCTTTCTAATTTACTGGAAGCTGCCGCATTGAAAACTTTAATTCATTCATTGGTTATTTCGTGTTTAGATTACTGTAATGCCCTCTATAAGGGAATCACAAAAAAGGAGATCAGGCGATTACAGATCATTCAAAATACCGCTATTAAAATCATTAGCGGGGCAAAGAAATATGATCATGTCACCCCTCTTTTAGTCGATGCTCATTGGCTGCCAATCGAATACAGAATCAATTATAAAATTATACTTTTAACATTTACCACTAAAATGAATAACCAACCTGATTTCATTAAGTCTTTTAATCCCGTATGTAACAATTAAATCCCTTCGTTCCACTTCTCAAAATCTTTTAGTTATACCATCATTAAAATCAATAAATACTTTACGTACCAACAACTTTGCTGTCACTGCCCCTTCACTTTGGAATCTACTGCCTATAAATCTCCGCAACGAATTAGATATAAAACAATTTAAAATAGCATTAAAAACATTTCTATTCCGAGACGCCTTTTGTTAAATTGCCACTTTTCTTTCTTTTCCTTTTTTGACAATTTTTTACCTAACCTACTGTTTTAGCCTTTATGACTTAACTATCCTATACTTATTGTAATTTTAATATGTTTAATTTGTTTTTGTGTAATTTTATTATGTTAACCGCTTAGAAGTTGGATTAAGCGGTCAAACAAATTTTTAATAAACTTGAAACTTGATGTTAAGGATGGAACAGAGTCAAATGTAATAAAGTTCTGCAAAAAACAAAATGAGATGTGAAATATGTATGTATAGAAATTCCATTTGTAATGGGGAGGAGAATACTTGAGAAAACAGGATGAAGAGAAAGAGTATTAACAGACATTAGGAAGACTAACAGATCTGAAAATACAATAATAATAATAGACTTCAAATACCCCAAAACTGATCAGGGAATGCTAGAAAAGTAGTGTTTCTAGATGTCACAGATAACTTCTTCATGGAGAAGTTGGTCCAGGACCAACTAGATGGGAAAGTATATTAGATCCAGCCATTGTTGATGTGGAGGAGCTGGTACAAGGGATAATAGTGGTGGGAGAATAGGAGCAGACACACAGAGGGGGAATGCTGGATGGAGAGGGGATGGGGATACAGAAGGGCAATTCTGATTACAGGGGTATAAGGGGACAAGGACACAGAGGGTAGATGCTGGACAGAATAAAATTGTGGAACACATAGACAAACATGATTTAAGGGGGCAGAGCCAGCTTGAGTTCAGCCAAGGGAGATCTTGCCTCACCAACTGGCTTGACTTCTTTGAAGGTGCGAATAAACATGTGGATAAAGGTGAGCTGGTTGATGTAGTGTATCTAGATTTTCAGAAAGCTTTCGACAAAGTTTCACATGAGAGGCTCATGAGAAAATTAAAGTGTCATGGGATAGTGGCAAAGTTCAGTTGTGGATTAGGAATTGGTTATCAGAAAACAGAAGGAAGGGTTAAATAGTCATTTTTCTCAATGGAGAACAGTGAACTGGGACTGGTGCTATTTCATTTATTTATAAATGATCTGGAAATTGGAACAACGAATGAGGTGATTAAATTTGCAGATGACACTAAACTGTTCAAAGTGCATGGAGATTATGAAAAACTGCAGGTAGACTTTAGGAAATTGGAAGACTGGGCATCCAAGTGGCAGATGAAATTTAATGTGGACAAATGCAAAGTGATGCACATTGGGAAAAATAACCCAAATCACGGTTACCGGATGCTAGGGTCCACCTTGGGGGTTAGCACACAAGAAAAGGATCTGAGTGTCACTGTAGACAATTTGATGAAACATTCTGGCAATGTGTGGCGGCAGCCAAAAAAGCAAACAAGATGCTGACCCAGTAAGGCTATTCTTATGTTATGATAAGAATGTAGACGGAACATAAGAATAATCTTACTGGGTCAGACCAATGGTCCCTCAAGCCCAGTAGACCGTTCTCACGGTGGCCAATCCAGATCCCTAGTACCTACTCAGTACCACTCAGCGGCTGAAGCCGGAACTCATGGCAGCGACTGACTGACCGGGTTAGCAGCGGGACAGGAGCGCAGAAAGCTTGCTCCTGCCCACTACATCTCTAGACCACCAAGGATTCCAGTGGCAGATGAGGTACGATGGACAGGGCAGGGAGGGGGGCAGGGTGCAGAGCCTGGCAGGACAGGGCACTTGAAAATTAAGCCACCCAACTTATATTCGAGTCAACCCTTTTTCCTCCTTTTGGGGGGAAAATGGGGGTCTCAACTTATATTCAGATCGACTTATATTTGAGTTTTATAAGTATGTGTTACCTGCAGCCATAAGGTCTATTGGGGTTGTAGAAAGGTATGTATAATGTGTTTTGGGGGGCTCACCATATCCTAATAAGGGAGTTCTGGTGAGATGTTTATGTGGCATCCTTTTTGTGAAGTTTACAGCAGTGCTCTGTAAGGTGCCCCACTGCTCTGTTGACATGTCTGGGTTGCCAGTCCATCACAATGCTGGCCCCTCCCTTTTCCAAGTGGTCTTGTTCTGGGCGTTTGGGACTCAAGACGAATTTTGGGTTAAAAATGTGGTATAAAGATAGACGTATTGGCGATCTAGAAGATCAGATAGACGATTTTCAAAAAATATTCTAAACATATTTTTTGAGAAAGGACATTTTACCAGTGCCGAATTTGGGCGTCTAGCACCAAAATTGGATTAAACGTTTTTTAAAATTATGCCCCTCCACATTTATAGAGAAGACAAGGTCAATTGTTTTGATGAAAGACTTTTGTTGATATTTTTGAAATGAGGTAAGCTGCAATAGTGCTATCTGATAAGTTTGTCTCGATGAACAGTTTAAAAACTTTAATATACAGAAGAAATAAATTAATCAAGATGTGAATTTTGGATTTTTTTGAATGAAAATAAAAAGGAGGATGGAGGTTTTTATGCCAATGGCCAGACTGAGGGTTATATTAAATTTGTGCAGCAGGGGAAGCAAGGACCCTATCCAAGTGAAGTAGAGGACAGGAAACGAGCAGGAGGGGAGTCGCAAGTCCTGAATAGAAGAAAGGAACACCTCCTGAGAACATACTAGGCAACATAAGAACGAGTAGGACTAATCCGCGCAGCACGTGCAATCGGAACACCGCATGCCAGCTACTCCAAAATACGACTGCCCTCAAAGGAAAAATTCTTAGTCAGTCTTGTAAGTCAATTTCATTTTACATTTCAAGGTTCATGTGCAATTGTAGAATAGGTCAAAGCGGCCCAGGGAAAGCAAAAGAGCGGACACCCCAGCAGTAGACCCTGGTATGCTAGAAATAGATAAAGACAGTCGTGCTCGCAGGAAACCGAGAAGAGTCCAATGCCCCCAGAACTGCTCCAAATGTGCAGTAAGCAGGTCTAAAGCGCAACAGACACATTCAGCGCAGCAGGAATGGCCCCAATATGCAGGGAACATCCCAACCTAAACAGGCTCACCCTTAGGAGACACCTAGCTAGATTAGGAGAGACCCGAATGAAGCACTGGGAACTCTCCTGCGAGCTACCTAAATTGTACCATGTATCGCCTGCCGCCAACCCAGTACGGAGGCAAGCCGAAACAGGGTGGTTAAGTACAGAGCAGATTTCCCTTCTAAGTGCCTGCAGAGACTCCCCCCGGAGAGAACGCTATCACGGCAGGTCAAACAACCCGGGAGACCTCCACACATAGCTCTAATATCCCAGTAAGGCCAAAAACTGTTAGCACTACCGACGCATCTCCCTCCGAAGGCACAGAAAGCTGCGGCAGATGCCAATAACAGCTAGCTAAAAAAGCAAGGCACCGAACGCTGGGACGCCCCCACCAGCGCAGGAGCGTGATCCTCTCGCTCGCTGTAAGACAGCGACTCCCAGCCCACGGTAAAACAACTAACCAGCCGTATAAAAAACCCCAGCCGCGGCCACTTGAACTCATGGCCCTTCCGTGGATAACATCATCCACGCTGCGGCGATCTCGGCAGTGCCAGAGAACAAGCATGTGCCTGTTGCGCCGGCCCCTTCATCCGTGTGGAAACCACAGGGAGGCTGCGGAAGGCGCAGAGAAAAGAAGCTGCCGAAACAGACTCCAAGAAATCCGCGGCGCGCCCACCAGCATCAGAGTACAAGCGCGAGCTGCCTGCTCGCAGAAAGGCACTGGTTCCACAAACAGCGACCAACTTGGTGACGCAAACACAGCCGCGACACCCGCCGTGCAAAGGGCTGTCCACCACCACCCCTTGCCTGCTCCCCCTGTCCAGCAGTAGCCCTTCTCTCTTCCTTTTACCTCCCCCGTGTCCAGCAGCACCCCTTCCCTGCTCCCCCTGTGCAGCAGCCCTTCTCCCCTCGTTTTATCTCCCCCCTGTCCAGCAGTACCCCTTACCTGTTCCCCCTGTCCAGCATCTGGCTTCTGCCCTCCTCTTCAAAGCAGACTGGTGAGGATCGCGGTCGGCTGTAGTGAACCTTACAGGCCACTCTCCACGTCGGTAGCATGTTCCCTCTGACGCGATCCCGTGCATCAGAGGGAACGTGCTACCGAGGTGCAGAGCGGCCTGCGAGGTTCGCTCGCTACAGCTGGCCGTGATCCTCACCAGGCTGCTTTGAAGAGGAGGGCAGACAGAAGAGCAGTAGCAGCATGCTCCCTGGTTGCTTAGGAGAGATCTGCTGCTTCAGTGGACTGGATGGAGGACTGCCGCTTCGATGGCTGGAGGAGCTGGAGAGCAGGGAGGCCCGTGCTTTACAATTTCTCTGCCGGCCACTGGCACAGCTAAGCACGCATGTGCACTCCTGCCGGCTATGGACCTACAGATCACACAGGTAGGAGTGCGCATGCGCGCTTAGCGTTTTATTATGATAGATTACAATTGCTGAGTAATCTTAAGTCTTATTTGTCTGGTGCTAATTTTAAGTGTGTTCTACAATCTGGGGTGTTGTCCAGTTTGGACTATTGTAACTTGGTGCTGCTAGGTGTTCCCAAGAGTGCGATTCAGGCATTACAAGTTTATTCACGTTCTGTTCAGTATTGGGAAATTTGACCATGTGTCTGAATTTTATGTGAAACTTTAATCTTAGGATACGATATAAATTGCTGCTATTAGTCTATCTTTGCCTTCATGGAATGGCGCAAGATATTTAATCAACTGTATATCTGAGTATGTACCATTATGTAGTTTACATTTAGTACAAGCTGGAGAACTATATGTTCCTACTTTAAAGCAGGCAACATTCAGCTCAGATAGAAATTCCTGAAACTGGTTTAGTGCATGAGGCCTAATGAAGTTAACAGAGGACACCACAACTTTCATGACAAAGTTCTACTTCAGTGATTTACAACACAGCGCTTGTTGGTGCATGAGGCAGTGTATGGCTATTGGACGCGAATGGTTGTGTTTGTCCATCTCTTAGTTAATGCATGCAACCACTCCTTTCATAGACCTCACCATGCTTGGAGTACCATCAGTTGTCACACTGGCTAGTTTAGCCCAGTCCAGCTCCAAATCATTCACAGTTTGGCAAACTTTTTCATAGATATCCTCTCCTGTTGTTCCTTTGATGCTTTGCAGTGCAGCAAATTCCTCCATAACTTTGAAATAATCATTTGTCCCACGAATTAAAATTAGAAGTTGTGCAGAATCATGAACATCATTGCTTTTGTCAAGTGCCAATGAAAAATAGAAAAGTTTTTTTTGAGGAGTTTTGAAAATGCTGATGCAAATTGTCCCCCATTTCTTCAATCCCTTGTGTAATTGTAGGTCCTGAAAGACTCACTGTACTAACCACGGAGAGTCAAGATGGCGGCAGTATGAGAAGGAAGCTGCGGGGAACTCTGACTTGACAGTCTTTGTCATTTCTCTTCATAAAAAAAAAAAGAATCAGGAGCCGCTGCCTTGCAGCATTGTCAGTTATTCCTTCTGAGCCTGGGAGGTATTCTGGGCTTGTTTTTCTATTTGGAGTGTGATGGCATCTCTAAAAATTATGCCGCACATGAAGAGGAAAGGGGTGGTTAGAGCTGCACCCCTGCCAGTACTTACCTCCAACCCAGTACAGCAGACTGTTGACCGCTTTTCGCGGCTTTACCAACAGCAGCGTGTTGTTCTGGAGAGGTGGACCCAACTTTGGGGAGTGGTATTGGAGAGCCTTTCTCCCCCAAGAGGAATGGAAACATCTTTGTCTCCTCCGGTGCCATTTGAGTCCCCGTGTCCAGCTACTACAAACACGCTGGATCAGGAGACCTGTGAACCCGGAAGGACTTCTAAGGGGTCTCCTAGCAGGGGCACAGTGGCTGAAGTTGTAGTGCTGGGAAGTTCAGCTAATGGAGCAGGAGGAATACCTGTATTCACGGAGGCTTCGTTGAAAGACATCTGGCTACTCCTTCAACTGATGGAAATTTCTTCAACAAAATCTACTCTGGAGGTATCAAAAATTTCATCTCAATAAGGTACTTTGACTAAATCAGTAGATTCGATGAAAAAAGACTCCTCTGACCAAGCCAAGCAAACTCAGGAGGACATACAAAGTTTACAACAGTTTAAATTGGCAACCATTAAGGACAGTATTTCCATTCATAGAAAATTTGAATATATTGAGAATTTTAATCGTAGGTTGAACCTTCGTCTCTTGGATTTTCCTGTTGTTTCAGGTACTATGCCTATTGATCTTTTTAAGAGATATCTTATTGAAAATTTAAATATTTCTTCAAATAATATTCTACCTATTAATAGGATATACAGTATTACTTGCCAAACAAAAAGATTTCCTCTGAATAGACATAAAATGCCAAACAGATAGACCCTGGTAACATAACTACATTATTTGAACAAACTATTAAAGCTGAAATGGAAAGAACCACTCGTGTGATATCCTTTGTTTTTGAGCAGGACATTAATATGATTCTAAAGTTATACTTTAAAAATGCTCAAAAACTATTCAGAGATCAAAAAGTTTGGATATATCCTGATGTCTCAAAAACAATTCAAGAGCAAAAGAAAGATTTCCTTTCTTTACGACAAGATACAATTAAATTGGATGCTACGTTCCTCTTAGCGTACCCCTGTAAATGCTTGGTAAGGTACTTGGGAATTATACTTTATTTTCCCCGGAACAACTTAAGGAATTTCTGGATGTCAAGAAAATCAAGGACTGATTAGGAAGGGTTTTCGATTATTATTAGCAGCTATCATCATATTAGGCCTTTTCTTCAAAATTATTGCCTTCACTTTCTTCAAATTTAAAAGTTGACTCTCTCTCTTTGTGTGGTGGTCTAAGAAAGGTTATTTTTCTTTATTAGGGAGGTTGAGTTTTCTCTCTTATTGTCTGAGTGTTTTTCTTTCCTGTTTTTCTGCAGCAAGATGTATTCTTGTGATGTAATCTGAAAACTTTATAAATAAAGAAATAAAAAGAAAGACTTACTGTACTAAATAAAACTGCCTTCTCTGGACACATCTCTTTGGCAATGGAAAGAAGACATTATTTAACAAATTCTCCCTCTACGAATGGTCTGCCAGTGCACGCTATTAGCTTGGCAACTTGAAAACTTGCTAGCAGTGATGAAATATTTAGCTGCTTCTGCTCCACAAAAGCATATTCCTGAGTTGTCAATCCATTTTTCAGTTTTAATATTTTGTCTTTTCTCACTTGTCCGACCAAACAATCATTTTTGTCTTTATGTCGAGTTTCGTAGTGTTGACGCTAATTGTATTCCTTGAACACAGCCACTGAATCCTGGCATCCCAGCTCTCTCCTTGTACTGCATGAAAAAGTAATCTTGGGTCTACTGTTCTTTGAATATCCTGCATTCGGAGTCAATTTTTCTTTTCTTTGACATAATTGTTTCACAATGGCTATTACTTCTTTGGGATGGGTGCAAGTAGCTATCACGTCTGCTGCTGGCCTGTGCTTCTGGGTACTGGGTGGCAGGTGGTAATGAATCCATACACATTTTGTTGGTGCTGTGGGTCTCCGGTCAGGCCCAGGGTGAGGGAAACTGACCAATTTTGGCCTGCTGGCCTAAGCTCAGGGCCTGACTGGCAGCATTGCTGGCCTGCTGTTGTGTAGGCAGCTAGTAACTAAGGGAAAGTAAGGAACCCTGCTCTGGGCCTGGCTTCTACCTGTCTGTCTTAGCATAATGACAGTGGCTTGGCATGTCCTCGGCCCCAGTGCGTCACTCACTGCGTCTCCCCGGCCAATGATAATGATGCTGGAGGCAGTGCCGCCCATGGTGGCGGGGGTCGGGTAAATGACCTTGGAGGGCTGTATCTGGCCCACATCGTAGCTTGAGGACCCTTGCTCTTAGGATTTAGACATTTTTATATCAAAATGTTATTTCACAGAAGGTTTCCACTCCACTCCATGTAATATATAATTTTGCTTTATTGAGACAAAATGCACCAAGCAAATACTAAGGCAGTGCTCATCAATCCTTTGTGGCCATGACCCTAAGATAGTGGCCAAATTACCCCCCCCCCCCAAGGTGTGAAATAATAAGGCATGTATGGAAAGCCCACTCAGGTCATGACTCCAAATGTGGTTTTTGTGACCCTATTTGGGGCCCTGACCCACAGTCTGGGAAGTTTTGTACTAGAGGGCATTTAAAACATCCTGAGACTTGTTCTCAAAACCTTGCAATACATTGTTTTTAATTTTGTAACAAAATTCATCCTGTGACCTTGTTAGTGTCAGAGCCTTCACTAGTTCACCAGGGCTTGACACACAAAAGCAAGACTACATTATGAAAAGTCATTTATAGTTTACAAAAGGACAGAAAAAAATGCCTCGACATGAAAAAGTCTGAGGTGTTTGCCCCCTCCTATAATAACGTGTCCAGTTTTAATTTTAAAGCTTCATCTGAAGCTAAATTTGAAGACATGTCAAAGTGAGCTTTCAACTAGAGAATGACACGGGGAAAAAATTTGTCCCCATCACTGCCCTGTCCCCACGACCACCATCCCTGTCACTCCCCAATCCCCATGACTACTGTCCCCACAGTATCCATACAAGCCTCAGTACTGCAATAATATTTAGCTTATTCCTTCCTTATAAATCAAAGTTCTGATTGCTGAACTAGAGAAAGAGATGTTCAGCTGGCAGGGCGTCGATTATAAATTTTTACTTAGTAACATAGTAGATGACGGCAGATAAAGACCCAAATGGTCCATCCAGTGTGCCCAATCTGATTCATTTTATTTTTTCTTCTTAGCTACCTGGTATTGTGCTTGGGTTCCAACTGCCGAAATCTCCATCACAACCTATTCCAGCCCATCTACACCCTCCCAGCCACTGAAGCCCTCTCCAGCCCTTCCTCCCTCAAACGGCCAAATACAGACACAGACTGTGCAAGTCTGCCCAGTACTGGCCTTAATTCAATATTTAATATTATTTTCTGATTCTAGATCCTCTGTGTTCATCCCACGCTTCTTTGAACTCAGTCACCGTTTCCCTCTCCACCACTTCTCTCGGGAGCGCATTCCAGGTATCCACCACCCTCTCCGTAAAGTAGAATTTCCTAACATTGCTCTTAAATCTACCACCCCTTAATCTCAAATTATGTCCTCTGATTTCACCATTTTCCTTTCTCTGGAAAATATTTTGTTCTACGTTAATACCCTTCAAGTATTTGAACGTCTGAATCAAATCTCCCCTGTCCCTCCTTTCCTCTAGGGTATACATATTCAGGGTTTCCAGTTTCTCCTCATACATCTTCTGGCACAAGCCTCCTATCATTTTAGTTGCCCTCCTCTGGACCGCTTCAAGTCTTCTTACATCCTTCACCAGATACAGTCTCCAAAACTGAACACAATACTCCAAGTGGGGCCTCACCAACAACCTGTACAGGGGCATCAACACCTTCTTCCTTCTACTGGCTACGTCTCTCTTTATACAGCTCAGTATCCTTCTGGCAGCAGCCACCGCCTTGTCAAATTGTTTTTTCACCTTTAGATCTTCGGACACTATCACCCCAAGGTCCTTCTCCCTGTCCGTGCACATCAGCTTCTCAACTCCCAGCATACATGGTTCCTTCCGATTATTAATCCCCAAATGCATTACTCTGCATTTCTTTGCATTGAATTTTAGTTGCCAGGCATTAGACCATTCCTCTAACTTTTGCAGATCCTTTTTCATATTTTCCACTCCCTCTTCGGTGTCTATATTCTATTACAAATCTTGGTATCATCAGCAAAAAGGCAAACTTTTCCTTCTAACCCTTCAGCAATGTCACTCACAAACATATTGAACAGGATTGGCCTCAGCACCGAACCCTGAGGGACTCCACTACTTACCTTTCCTTCCTCCGAGTAACTTCCATTAACCACCACCCTCTGGCGTCTGTCCAACAGCCAGTTTCTAACCCAGTTCACCACTTTGGGTCCAACCTTCAGCCCATCAAATTTGTCCAAGAGCCTCCTATAAGGAACTGTATCAAAGGCTTTGCTGAAATCTAAGTAAATTACATCTAGCATATGTCCTTGATCCAGCTCTCCGGTCACCCAATCAAAAAATTCAAACAGGTTCGTTTGGCATGATTTACCTTTTGTAAAGCCATGTTGCCTCGGATCCTGTAACCCATTAGATTCAAGGAAGTACACTATCCTTACTTTCAGCAACACTTCCATTATTTTTCTAACAACCAAAATGAGGCTCACCAGCCTGTAGTTTCCAGCTTCATCTCTGTGACCACTTTTGTGAATAGGGACCACATCCACTCTCCTTCAATCACCAGGAACCACTCCTGTCTCCAGAGATTTGTTGAACAAATCTTTAATAGGACTCGCCAGAACCTCTCTGAGCTCCCTCAATATCCTGGGATGGATTCCATCCGGTCCCATCGCTTTGTCCACCTTCAGTTTTCAAGTTGCTCATAAACACTCTCCTCCGTGAACGGCCCAGAATCTACTCCATTTTCTCATGTTACTTTGCCAGACAATCTCGGTCCTTCTCCAGGATTTTCTTCTGTGAACACAGAACAGAAGTATTTGTTTAGCACATTTGCTTTTTCCTCATCACTCTCCACATATCAGTTCCCAGCATCTTTTAATTTAGCAATTCCATTTTTCATCTTCCTCCTTTCACTAATATATCTGCAAAAAATTTTGTCTCCCTTTTTCACATTTTTAGCCATTTGTTCTTCCACCTGTGCTTTTGTCAGACATATCTCTCTCTGTGCTTTCATCAGACATATCTCTCTCTTGGCTTCTTTCAGTTTCACCCTGTAGTCTTTTCTGCACTCCTCTTCTTGGGTATTTTTATATTTCACGAATGCCAACTCTTTCGCCTTTATTTTCTCCATCACTAGTTTGGAGGTTCCTAGAGGATAAAGGAATTGAGGGGTACAGATAGGAGTAGCGGTAGGTTATAGGGATAGTCTGGGACCATTGCTCAGGCAATGGGCCTGATGGGCCACCGCGGGAGCAGACCGCTGGGCGAGATGGACCTCTGGTCTGCCTCAGCGGAGGCAACTTCTTATGTTCTTATGTTCCTTTTTCTCTTGTTTTTATTTATTTTCTTCACATAAAGGTCTGTAGCCATTTTTATCACTCCTTTCAGCTTAGACCACTGTCTTTCCATTTCTCTTATGTCCTTCCATCCTAACAGCTCTTTCTTCAGGTACTCTCCCATTTCATTAAAGTCCGTACGTTTGAAATCTAGGACTTTAAGTATCGTGCGGCCGCTCTCCACTTTAGCCGTTATATCAAACCAAACTGTTTGATGATCGCTACTTCCAAGGTGAGCACCTATTCGAACATTAGAGATACTCTCTCCATTTGTGAGGACCAGATCCAATATTGCTTTTTCCCACATGGGTTTTGTCACCATTTGTCTGAGCAGAGCCTCTTGAAAGGCATCCACAATCTCCCTACTTCTTTCCGATTTCGCAGATGGAACATTCCAGTCTGCATCCGGCAGGTTGAAATTTCCCAACAGCAGCACCTCCTCTTTCCTTCCAAACTTTTGGATATCCACAATCAGATCCTTATCAATTTGTTGCGATTGAGTCAGAGGTCTGTAGATTACACCCACGTAGATAGAAGTTCAACACAACTAATATACTACTTTATCCTAAAGCAAAAAGAAAATAAATAGAAATTTTTTTTCTACCGTTCTACTCTGGTTTCTGCTTTCCTCATCTTCTCATTCAATGCCTTCCATCCACTGTCTGTCTTCTCTCTGCGTCTTCCATTTGCTCTGTTACTGTGCCTCTCCCTTCACCCCCCCCCCAATTGGTCTAGCACCCATCTTCTTCCCTCTGCTTCCCCCATAGTCTGGCATCTCTGTCTTCTTCCCTTCCCTTCCCCACTCTCTGTTCCCCATTTCCCTTCAGCATCTTCTCCCCACTCTGTCTTCCCCATTTCCCTTCAGCATCTTCTCCCCACTCTCTGTTCCCCATTTCCCTTTAGCGTCTTCTCCCCACTCTGTCTTCCACATTTCCCTTCAGCGTCTGTTCCTCTCTGTAAAGTTCAGAGAGACCATAATTCTCTCCACCGCCCTTCAGCACCCCTCGTGTGGTCCGACCATCTCCCTCCCTCCCTCTTACCTTCGTGGCGCGTTACAATGTAATTTGTGCAAGCCGCCAGAGCCTGCGACCTTGATCCCTGTCCTGTCCCCACAAACCATCTGCACAAACCATCTCGCTTCTGTGTTCCTATTTTCCACATTTCTAATATCTCTCCTCTGTATCTGGCATTGCCCTCCTGTGTCCATATACCATCCCCATGTATGTCCCCTTTATGTCTCTGTCCCTATGCCCCATACACAATTTCCCCTCTGTTTCTGTTACCTTCCTGTGTCTCTTCTCTCCAATCCCATCTAGCTCCTTTCCCTCTTTCTCCCCCTCCCCCTGCTTCCAGCATCTGGCTCACCTGTCTGTCCTCCCCTTTCTTTCCTGCTGTGGGTTTAATATTTATCTCCCTCTTCATCCCCCTGGCCCAGCATCTCTTTCCCTTTCACTCCCTCCTTCCTAGTGTGAGGGAACACGCGCAATCACAGATCGCACGGTCCAGATGCCCCCTCCCACCTGATCGCCGTGTCCCACCATCTCCCTCCCTCCATCTCACCTTAGGTACCAAATTTAATTCTTCTTCTCCCAGCGGCACGTTTTCAATAAGTCACGCGTGCAGCTGCTTGAATTGTTGAATCTTCTGTTCTGACACAACCAGAAACAGGAAGTTGGATCAGAGGAGAAGATTCAACTCGAGCAGCCGCCCGTGCATGACTTTTGAAAGCGTGCCACTAGGAGAAGAATAATTAAATTTGTCACCTAAGGTGAGGTGGAGGGAGGGAGATGGCAGGACGCGGGATGCAGCGATTGAGTGGGGATGCTGGACCGAGTGATCCATGCTTACTTCACTGCGGAGACAAAACCATTCACCGTTGTATGGGGCGGTGAATGGCCTTGTCCCCGTCCCTGCAGCAACCACTATTTTTTCTCTCCCCGTTTCGGCGGGTTACCCGCAGCTAGCCGCGGGTAACAACCACCATGTCATTCTCTACTTTGAACATTCAACTTAATAATAAATTGTATATTTATATTGCTCCAACCAAGAGCTCAGTGCAGTTTACAAAAATAAATATAAAACAACAGAATAATATTCCCATACATCAAAAAGCCTAACTAAAGTATAAAATAATTAAGTTTTTAACATCCTTCTCAAACTATAATAGTCATTTTCAGAATGTGGTTCCAACGGCAGCATATTCCATATACCTAGAACTGAGACTAGAAATAACTGTTTTCTGAACTCTGGTATCTAATGCTTTGGGCAGAAGGGCTTTGGACCTAATCAGTACACAGGAAATGAGACATGATGAGCCATTCTTCCAGTGAATTGCCCCATTTCTAGTTCTAATTCTCCTGCACTCATTATTCCTTTGAAATGAGCCAGCTTTGTGGGTGCTTGAGCATCCCCAATATTGGACAAACTTCCTGGCTATGTCCAGGGAGAGGTCATTTCCATTGGGTTTAGCACCCTCAATAATTTTGAAAAATTGGTTTCTATGACTCCTTCTAATCCAATGGAAGTTGAAAACAACTAATTGGTTCGACGCTGACCTACTCGCCCTCAAACGAGAAGTACGCAAACTGGAAAGAACCTGGTGCAAATCAGGCACAAACACTGACAGACACTCCTGGCGAATTAAAGTTACAGAATACAAAAAATGATCAAAGAAAAGCGCCACAAACACTACTCCCAATCTATCAACACCCCATCCCTGAACACCAATAAACTATTCAGACTAGTTAACTCCTTATTTGACACCGCCCCACATAAAAGCTCCCACAGATCTACCACCCTCCCCGACAAATCTAGCCGACCACTTCGCCAACAAAATTCTTAACTTGAAAACAACGCTCACAACAACTAGCACCTACCCATATATCCACCTACCTTCACCAGAAAACGATGGCTCACCTGCTGACATGACCTGGTCTCACTTCAAAAACCCAGAATGGAACCTATTTCTCAAGCTATACTCAAAATATTCCAAATCAAATTGCCTACTAGATAACTGCTCTCCATCCATCATGAAAACTGCCCCCCTCCCCTTCAAAGCTGAACTCTTCAACTGGGTCACTCTCTGCCTGTCTACTGGCCACTTCCCAAAGGAACTTGGCCACATCCTCGTATCTCCAATAATCAAAAACCCCAAAGAATCTCCCTCTGTAGCCTCCAACTACAGACCCATCGCCAATATTCCTCTTTTCCTTAAAATCATGGAAGGACTTGTCAATTACAATCTCATGTAATGTAATGTAATGTAATTTATTTCTTATATACCGCTACATCCGTTAGGTTCTAAGCGGTTTACAGAAAATATACATTTATCATGTCATACCTAGAGAAATTTAACATCCTCCACGACTCCCAGTCTGGATTCCGCACTAACTACAGTACGGAAACCGTTCTTGCCTCACTAACCAATCACCTCCTCCAACTATTCTCACTGGGAAACAGCGCACTGTTACTCCAGTTTGACCTCAGCAGTGCTTTCGACCTAGTAGACCATGACATTCTGATTAGTTGCCTCGACTCCATTGGCATTTCCGGACAAGTACTAACCTGGCTCACAGGCTTCCTAAAAAACCAAACCTACCAAGTCCATAACGACGGAACCTTCTCCCATACCTGGAGCAACCCCTGCGGAGTTCCCCAAGGCTCCCCCCTATCCCCGTCACTATTCAACGTCTATATGGCATCACTGGGATACTTGTTATCGAACCATAACCTGAAATCCTACATCTACGCAGATGACATTACAATCATCATAACTATCACCTCACTGTCACATGAGACAGAACAATACATCTCAACCGTCCTCACAATGGTAGAAAACTGGACCACACGCTTCAAACTGAAACTAAACCCAGAAAAAAAAAAGTTCTTCCTTGCAAGTCCCAACCACAAACTTACGACCACCACCCTGCATCTCAATGGTTTAATGTATCCAATCAATTCCACTATAAAAATTCTCGGAGTCATCTTGGACCGATGCCTCACTTTGGAAGATCACACCAATGCCCAGGTCAAAAAATGCTTTTCCACCCTTTGTAAACTCCGTTCTATCAAACATTACTTTGATTTCCCCACCTTCAGTTTGCTGGTCCAATCCCTAATCCTAAATACCCTGGATTACTGTAACATCATATACCTGGGCTCCTACAAGAAAACCATTAAACGACTAAGATTCATCCAGAACACCGCCGTCTGCCTCATCTATGGGCTTAAAAAATCAGACCACATCAGCCCTTTCTACAGAAAACTTCATTGGTTACCGTTTGAAGCAAGGGTCATCTTCAAATTCGCCTGCCTCTGCTTCAAAACCCTATCTGGCTCAGCCCCGATATACCTGTCACACCACTTCGTCTTCCCAGGCTCTAACCGAACACGCAATGTCCACATATTTGCCTATCCCTCCCCAAAAGGATGCATCTACAAAAGATTCTTGGACAAAACCCTCTCTTTCCAAGCTGGCAAATGGAATGACTGCTTGACCACCCTCATCTCTCTTGCCCCAACTTACCTATCTTTCAGGAAATCTCTCAAATCATACCTATTTGATAAATTCCTCTAACTCCCTCCCTCCCAACCAAACTACTAATCTCAACCTTGCCTCCCTCCCTATCCTTCCTCCCCCTCTTCCACGGTTATTGTTCGCACCCAGTTATCGGATCATTTTGTAATGGCCACTGGTTTATACCATACACTTGATAACTAATTCTCTGTACCTTCATTGCATAAATACAGTTCTATCTCCTGTAAACTACTCTGAATTGTTTTCTGATACTCTGTAACTTCGCTGTATATGTACAGTCTCTTCTCCTGTAAACCGCTCTGAACTGTTTTGTGGTATTGCGATATACAATAATAAAGTTATTATTATTATTATTAACTATATATAATGGGTTGAGAATGTTTAACAATCTGTCTATTTGGGGGCAAAATAACTCTCCAAAAATGTACTAGAACAGAATCAATCTGGCACCTGGGGAGGGGGTGATGAAAAGAGTTTAAAAATGGGCCAGATTGGTCTGGGTTCCAGAGAAATAAGCCTTATCAAAAAAATAGCTCAATCCATTTCTATGGGAGAAGCATACCAGCTACTGTTAACAACATAATGTAACCAAGGTTATAAATAAAAAAAAAAAAAAAGATATTCCTGTAGGTTTAAGAATTTTGAGCTGTACGTGTCTGGACAGGCTCTCTCCAGGAAGTGAGCAGTGTCAGAGAGAGTTCTAAAACTGCCAAGGAGAGCAATTGGAGAGTTGGGTTGGTTTGTTGGCAGAGACAGGTGTCTGTGATATGTTGTCGCTGTAAAATTGATTTTAAAAAATTTATTGGCTATTGGATATTTATAGATCCTGTAAAGAAATTGTATTGATTTTTCATTAAACCTAAGTGGTTGGGATTAGAAAGTTGCGCGGGGACAGAAATCCCACCCGTCCCCGCCAAAGTCTCACCTGTCCCCACCCGTCCCCATGAGGAACCCCCACTCGTCCCCGTGAGGAATCCCTCCGTCCCCACCCATCCCCGCGAGGAATCCCCTCCGTCCCTGCCCGTCCCTATAAACTTCAGAAATAGTTATTTCATTTAATTATGCTACTGAATTAAAGGCTCTGGTAGAAACCCATTTACAAATAAGCAAAAAGACTTTATTAATTTGGAAATATTAATTGGGAAGAATACATACTTTGTAAACAGGTTTCTACCAGAGCCTCTTTTGTTTATAAATTTTTATCAACACAACTAATATACTACTTTATCCTGAAGCAAAAAAAAAAAAAGAAATAGAATTCTTTTCCTACCTTTGTTGCCTGGTTTCTGCTTTCCTCAGGTTCTCATTCAGTTCCTTCCATCCACTGTCTCTCTTCCTTCTGCGTCTTCCATTTGCTCTGTTACTGTGCCTCTCCCTTTCTCCCCCCTTCCAAATTGGTTTGGCACCCATCTTCCCTCCGCTCCCCCCATAGTCTGGCATCTCTGTCTTCTTCCCTGCCAGCGTCTTCTCCCCACTCTCTCTTCCCCATTTCCTTTCAGCGTCCTTCTCCCCCCATCTTCCCCATGTCCTTTCAGTGTCCTTCTCCCCCCTTCTGTCTTCCACAAATGCTTTCAGTGTCCTTCCCCCATCTTCCCCATGTCCTTTCAGTGTCCTTCTCCCCCCTCTGTCTTCCCCATGTCCTTTCAGTGTCCTTCTCCCCCCTCTGTCTTCCCCATGTCCTTTCAGCGCCTTCTCCCTCTCTGTCTTCCCCATGGCCTTTCAGTGTCCTTCTCCACACACTCCCGTCTTCCCCATGACCTTTCAGCGTCCTTCTCCACCCCCCGTCTTCCCCATGTCCTTTCATCGTCCTTCTCCATCCCCTTTGTCTTCCCCATGTGCTTTCAGCGTCCTTCTCCCCCCCGTCTTCCCCATGTCCTTTCAGTGTCCTTCTCCCCCTTCTGTCTTCCACAAATTCTTTCAGTGTCCTTCCCCCCCCATCTTCCCCATGACCTTTCAGCGTCCCTCTCCACCCCTTTGTCTTCCCCAGTGCTTTCAGCGTCCTTCTCCCCCCTCCTTCTCTCCCGCCTCGGGTGCAGCACAGCTGGCCAGGTCCCCTTACTTTTGTGGCGCTTCCCCGACCGAACGACCGACAACAGCCCCGGTCTGACAAACCTCCCTGCCCTTAACCGCGAATCTAAATTTCCTTCTTACAGCTGCTGTAAGAAGGTAATTTAGATTCGCGGCTAAGGGCAGGGAAGTTTGTCGGACCAGGGCTGTTGTCGGTCGGTCGGGGAAGCGCCACAAAAGTAAGGGGACCTGGCCGGCTGTGCTGCACCCGGGGCAGGGCGGACCGCCCCCCCCCCCTTGGTAGCCACTCGAGCCGCGAGGCTACTCCTCCTTACCTACCCTGCCTGTAGCACAGAGCCGAACGGAAGTCTTCCCGACTTCAGCGCTGACGTCGGAGGGAGGGAGGGCTTGGTTTAAGCCCTCCCTCCCCTCCAACGTCAGTGTTGACGTCGGGAAGACTTCCGTTCGGCTCTGTGCTGCAAGCAGAGCAGGTAGGGAGAAAAGCCGCGCGACTTAGTACATCCAGCCCCGCAGGAACCCCGCTACCCTCAGAGGCATCCCCACGGGATCCCCGCGACCCTAGGGAGCGTCCCCATGGGATTCCCACGACCCTAGGAGGCTTCCCCATGGGATCCCCGCGACTCAAAGGGGGAACCCGCGGGATGCCCATGGGTCCCGCGGGATGCCCGTCATCCCCGTGCAGCTTTCTAGTTGGGATTAGAAATAGGGAAATTTCAATTATTCTTTGATTCATTTGGGTAGTTAGTGGCCACAGTGTTTATTTTTTATTTTTGTCACCAAATAGGGATATAGGGTTTTGCTTCCTTTGGTTTTAATATCTAAGGAGTAGGTATCGTGGAGGAAGCTGTTCTGGGCCAGGAGAGGAAGAAAGGTACCCAACGGAGACATTAAAGGACTGGATACTCATCTGTTTTGCTGCTGAAAAATCCTGTCTGTGGAAATTAGTGAGGAAAATTTTGGGACAAGTTTTGATTGCATCTGAAAGTATTGATTCCTTTAGTTATCTAGAAAATTAAGAATACAATATTTTCTGGATACTAAATAAACTATTATTTTAATATTTATTTTATTTCACCTGTTGTTTTTGTCTATTTGGGTGAAGTTTATTTTAAAATGTAAATCTGTTACTTCCTTAAAGAAAACATAATTGAACCCTTGACCAAAACGACAACATTGTGGAGAATTACAGTTTGAGAAAGTATCAGGTTACAAAAAAAAAAGCCTTACTGGGTCAGACCAATGGTCCATCAAGCCCTACTGGGCCCTCACGGTGGCCAATCCAGATCACTAGTACCTGACTAAAACCCAAAGAGTAGCAACATTCCATTATCTCAGAGTAAGCAACATTCCAGAACCCCAAATAGTAGCACTATTCTAGAATCCCAAAGTGCAGCAACATTCCATGCTACCTATCCAGGGAAAACAGTGGCTTGCCCCATGTCTTTCTCAATAACGGACTCTGGACTTTTCCTCCAGGAAATTGTCCAAATCCTTATTAAAACCAGTGTAGACTTTAAATCCTTCCAAAAATTGTTAAAGCCCATTAGTGAGAGCTTTTCTTACCTGACCATTCTGAAATCAGTGGATAACAGAGCACTGCTATGTGATCTGGATATAAGATGATGGCTCTTAATAAATTTTTTATTTGATAATGTATTAATGGATTTGTAAAGTTTTGTCACTTTTTATGTATGTATCAACTGTTACCCACTTAGTAGATAAGTGGGATAGAAAATTTTTAAATAAATAAATACATACTCCAGAGGTGTATAATACTTACATGCAAAGAAACGTAACAGAAATGGCTCCTTTCAAACTCTGCCTTGTTTTCTACTCCTCCCAGCCCATGAAACTACCCCTTCTTTCCAGAATATTAGGAATTATTAGAAAAAGGAATACAGAATAAAACCTAATGCCTCTGCATCTTTCCATGGCATAATTACACCTTGAATACTGTGTATACTTCTGGTAGTCCCATTACAAAAACTATACAGTGGAACTGGAAAAGATGAATGTTAATTCCCTATAGTTCCACACGTACACTTAGATCATCTTCCCAAAACCTATTAGTTGTTCCCTCCTTAAAAATAATAGGTACTCGAAGATTAGATATGTTCTCTGTAGTTGGCCCCCAATGGTGGAATTCATTGCCTCAATACATAAAAATTGAAAAAGACATTTTATCCTTCAAGAAATCCTTGAAAACATTTCTTTTTAAACAGGCTTTTAATATCTAAAATTTATTTTAGTTTAACAATTTTGCTTTTAAAATCCCCTTATTACCCAATGTTTTTTTCCTTAAATGTATTTCTCAACACAATAGATGTAACTTTAACCCCCCTTCCCTCCCAATTGTTGTTGGTCATGTTGGATTTCTATTGTTTATATATACTGTATGTTTTTTAACTCAATTGTATTTTATTATTATGTACATCGCTTTGTATAAAGATATAGCGATTCATCAAATATTTAATAAACCTTGAAACCTTGAATGAAGAGTGGGTAACCAAAATGATAAAAGGGATGGAACAACTTCCCTATGACGAATGGCAAAGAGGTTATGGCTGGTCAGCTTGGAGGGCAGAGGTCTATAAAATCATGACTGGAGTAGAATGGACAAATGCAAATTGATTATTTACTCTTTCAAAGAGGACAAACACTAGAGGACATGCCATAAACTGACAAAGTAGTACATTTAAAACCAAATAGAAGAAACTTTTCTTTCACTCAATGCATAATTAAGCTTTGGAATTTGTTGCCACATAGAATGTGGTAAAGCAGTTAGTACACCTAGGGCTCCTTTTATCAAGGTGCGCTACGGGGGTTAGCGCATCGGATATTTCATCATGCGCTAAGCCCCGCGGCAGCCTAAAATCCTAACGCCTCGTCAATGGAGGCGTTAGGTACTAGCGCGGTATTCCAGGCGTTAAACCGCTACCGCGCCTTTGTAAAAGGACCCCCCAGTTTCAAAAATGATTTGAACAAATTCCTGGAGGGAAGTCCATAAACTGTTATTAATGTAGACTTCAAAAAAAGATACCAGTACTTCTTATTGCTGGGGATAAGCAGCATAGAGTCTTGTGACTGTAGGATCCTAACAGATACTTGTAACCTGTATTTGCCACTGTTGAAACAGGATACTGAGCTTCATCAACTAGTGAAACAATATTTAAGTACTGTACATAAGTAACCCCCCCCCCAACAACAACTGCCAAACTCCATCCCAAAAATTACTCTTCCCAAATCTACCAACTCCCCCAATTATTCTTCCCCCTGCCAAACTATTCTATCTAAACCAGTGGTCTCAAACTCAAACCCTTAGTGGGGCCACATTTTGGATTTGTAGGTACTTGGAGGGCCGCAGAAAAAATAGTTAATGTCTTATTAAAGAAATGACAACTATGCATGAGGTAAAACTCTTTATAGTTTATAAATCTAGCGATTGGCTGGCCCGGAACTTCCTCCCCGACATTAGAATTTACGTCGGGTGGCGAGAAGTGGTCGGCTCCGTGCTGGGGAAGATAAGCAGGGAGAGTTAAGACCTTGGCGCTGGCCTGTTCCCCGATTGTGGCGGTGGGAAGGGAAGCAGATTGGGGACCCCTGCTTTAGGCGAGGACAGATCGCGGGCCACAAAATAGTCCCTGGGGACCGCATGTGGTCCGCGGGCCGCATGTTTGAGACCGCTGATCTAAACCAGTGTTTTTCAACCGCTGTTCCGCGGCACACTAGTGTGCCGCGAGATGTTGCCTGGTGTGCCGTACGGTCAGGGCCGCCATCAGGGCAGTACCACCAGTCTAGGGAGAGGGGCGGTCCGCCCCACGTGGACAGGAGAGAGCTGGACGGGGGACCCGCAGAGTTCAATACATCTCGAGCCGCGAGGCTCGTCTTCTGTTCCTGCCTGCCCTGCAGTTAACATATAGCCGATCGCAAGCGTTCCCCGATGTCAGCGCTGACGTCGGAGGGAGGGCTTAAGCAAAGCCTGCCCTCCGACGTCAGCGCTGACGTCGGAGAATACTTCCGTTCGGCTATTTGTGTGCGGCAGGGCAGACAGGAAGCAGAAGACAAGCCTCGCGGCTTGAGCTTCATTTTGCTGAGAAAGTTGCAAAGATGGGCTGGGAGGCAAACACGGAACACAAAAGGGGGGAGGGAGTGCATTTTGGACACAAGGCATGATCTTGGGAGAGAGGAAGGGAGGGAAAGAGATGCTGAGGTGGGGGAGGGAATGGGTTTTTGGACACAGAAGGCATGGACTTGGGAGAGAGGAAGGGAGGGAGAGAGGAAGGGAGGGAAAGAGATGCTGAGGTGGGGGAGGGAATGCGTTTTTGGACACAGAAGAAATGGACTTGGGAGAGAGGAAGGGAGGGAAAGAGATGCTGAGGTGGGGGAGGGAATGCGTTTTTGGACACAGAAGAAATGGACTTGGGAGAGAGGAAGGGAGGGAGAGAGGAAGGGAGGGAAAGAGATGCTGAGGTGGGGGAGGGAATGCGTTTTTGGACACAGAAGAAATGGACTTGGGAGAGAGGAAGAGAGGGAAAGAGATGCTGAGGTGGGGGAGGGAATGAGTGTTTGGACACAGAAGGCATGGACTTTGGAGAGAGGAAGGGAGGGAAAGAGATGGTTGTGTACACGGGGAATAGAAGAAAGGAGAATTTTTGGTCATAGGGAGGGAGGTACAGATAGTGGCATACCAGGGTGGGGGGGGGGGGCGGTCTGCCCCACCCCGGGTTTACGTCCCAAGGGGGTGCACAGCTGGCCACCCTCCAGTGTTGTCCCTAGGCCGGCAAACTGCGGCTCTTTAGCCACTTGAGTGCCACCGCCGCCAACGGTGATGTTGGCGGTGGCAGCATTATAAAATACTTTCTTTGTGTTTATTTGATTCCTATTCAAGAGAATTACTTTATATATAGTCAATATAGGCACAGAGTTAAATTTTTTAACATTTTCTAATGGTGGTGTGCCTCGTGATTTTTTTCATGAAACAAGTGTGCCTTTGCCCAAAAAAGGTTGAAAAACACTGATCTAAACTATACGCATGCCCTGTAACTAAGCCCACAGCTACTGAACCACTCATCTTCCTCCATGAACAAAGTTGACACCCTTCCTCTGAGTCAAAGACACACACACACTGAGGGGTTGGAAAGAATTTCATGTTTTCGCACTGTAACAAAACCTTTTTTAATATGTTTCTCCAAGCTCTTTTTCAATTGCCTTTACAAATGTATTTATTTTTATTATTTAAGATTTGCTATACTGCCTATAAGTTCACGAATCACATCTCCAACCAAGGCCAAGCCAGATAGCATGGGAACGGAGAGCTGCAGTGGTGCGAGAAGAGTTGGAAAAACAAGGCAAAATATGCACAACTCCAATGGGGTCTTCTCCAACCTCCAAAAATAAAAAAACAAAAAATATACCCAATCAAGACCAAGAGTTTTCAGGGCACCTAAAAATACTAGACTGGCAAACAAACGTGGTTTTTAGGGCCATAGCTCCTGCCTTCTTTCAACTCAGTCAGAAACAGTGCTAGGATCCTGGCACCAGGAACTTCATTCACAACTACACTGGCATTTCCCCCTTATTTTAGCAGACATAGCCCCCTCCTCTCACAATTCCTAAGCACTATGGAATGCTCTATCATAGGCTCTAACTGCAGCACCTCAGCCCAAGTCAACCATGGGTACAAAAGAACTGATCTGTGGATCCTCCTAAAATTTTTCCCAGCCCTAATTATAACAATATTGATCCACTGGGAGCTGAACTTAAGCTACCAGTTCATTTTACCAAATGCTTACGTATTTGATTCTTTATACACACTTTTCTGTGATGTAATCAAAGTGGTTTTAAATATTTCAGATCTGAATTAGCAAACTACTCTGTGTCCCCATGCCCATCACCTTAGCCCTCTAGACCAGTGTTCTTCAACTACCGGTCCACAGAATAGTGCCGGTCCACAGAAATTTTCTGCTGGTCCACAGGGCCAGCACGTGCATCAGGTCCACGGTGCGATCGATGTGGCGTTATCTTCGAGCCAGCTCCCTCTTCCTAACTGATTCAGTGCACAAAGCCACAGGCAGTGGCTCCTACGGGCTTCTTGCGCCTGAACCGGAAGCCTTCTCTCTGACGTTGCAACGTCAGAGGGAAGGCTTCTAGATGAGGCACGGGATGTGCAAGGTGCAATTAGTACTATTATGGGGCGGGGTCTGGGGTGGAGATTGGGTAGAGATGGGCGGGGTCTGGCCCACGACTTAGCCCAGTGTTGTTCAACCACCGGTCCACAGACCGATGCCGGTCCACAGAATAATTCTTTTATTTCTACCGGTCCATAGGTGTAAAAAGGTTAAAAAACACTGCTCTAGCCCACATGGGCGAAAATTGCAACCCTGTGCCCATTTCCTGTGTAAATCAGGGCTATGGGGGTGGAGTCAGAATTTGTAAAAATGTATGGATCAGATTCCAGCTTCAAATAAAAATTTACAGCATTATAATATATGATGAATTTATTATTTTATACTTAGATATATATTTTTGTCCTAGATCCAAAGTGCTGGTAAATATGGTATATTTAGATCCAAAACAAAAAATGTAGGGACTCTTTTTTTCTGAAGCTTCGCGTGCGCTAATGGACATTAGTGTGTAATAAATGTTGCAGGTCCTATTTTATACCTACGAGTCAGGTGGCACTTAGTGCACACTAAGGGCTCCTTTTACGAAAATAAGCTAGCGTTTTTAGCACACATACCGGATTAGCGCGCGCTAGCTGAAAATCTACCACCTGCTCAAGGGGAGGCGGTAGCGGATAGCGCGCACGCTATTCTGCACGTTAAGGCCCTAACGCGCCTTCGTAAAAGGAGTCCTAAGTTTTATTAAAAGGGCCTCTTAAAGCCTAGTACCAGTAGGAATGTTGGTTGGGACAGACTCTGTATATCTCTCTGCTCATTCTCCAAGCCTTCCAGTCTCTCCTGTGTAAATATGATTAAGCATTTTCTTTCATTTATCTTCTGTTAACATTTTAAAGGATTCTGCTTATGATGGGAAGATTATCTGAATGTTTACTTCTATTATGTCTGATGACTCCTTGCAATACATATTTCCTGTCAGCCTACAGCTTGGCTGGATAGAACCTGTGCATTTAATTTGAGAACCAGCTTGTCCATAAACCAGGTAAAACTGGGATTCTGACCTTTTTTCTTAGTCTACATTTAGAGACAATGGCTAGATGAGCAGCACTATGTGCTCACTATTTCACAACCAACAGCTGCTCGGTTGAGTCAGCATTCCTCAGCAGGGCAACCTTGGCATCTTATTCATTCCTTGTGCCATATACACACCAAAGCTACTGTAAGGGCAGCAATATATTGAATCTAATTCTCAGTCTTATATACCAAATCATCTCCAAAAAGTAGGAGCTCGATTAGGTTACATGATTACATCACAAAGAAAAAGATCCATTAACATTCATTGGAGCTATAGCCTATAAAGTGATGAAACATAGTGGTTTTTAAGGTTTTGCAAAAGATCTGAAAAGATAACTCTATCTAATTTGAGGAGGTAGTCCATTCCATATCGCAGTTAGAAAGTATGGAAAGGAGTGTGAAATTTTACTAATGGACTTGATTCTTCTTAATGATGTATTCAAATGAGTTGTTCTCGAGCCCGAAGATCTCATGGTGTTTAGAGATAAAAACATCAAAGGAACAAATAGTTTACGTAAAATTTTAAAGACTATAGAGGCGCATTTAAATTGAACTCTCAATTGAAACGGAAGCCAATGTGGAGTTAGGTGGATGATCCAAGATGGCGGCAGGCTAGAAGCGATGAGGGAGCCACTCGGAAGACTTATTCCCCTAAATTTTCTTCCATGGCAATACATACCTATTGAGGATGCTGAAACAAAGGAGCCAGAGCGCCGTTGGTGCCTTGCAACGGCCCGGCAATATTGAGGAGTTACTCCGACGAATGCAGGGAGTCCTGACAATGTCGGAGAGTAGCCCGCCGAGGGCACATGGAGCAAGCTGATCCTCCATGGCTGGAAACAATGCTTAGCCCCAACGTTAGGGCGCTGCCCCTGCAGCCTCAAACTACCAGCTCTCCAAGGGCTGTGGAAGCCCCGGATGTCGTGATGTTTCACTCCCCAGAGGCAAGCATTATTACATCGGGGAGTCTGGAGGTTGGAGCTCTGATCTCAGGGAAGCCAACCAAAGATTTTGAGGCAGAATCAGTGTTGGAGGTGGGATTGAACCAGGGAGGAAAATAACAAAAAAACTTTACAGACTGGTGAGCACTTTGCTACTTCGCAATTTAATATATCTTTGGATAAACCTGCAGAGGTAACCCTAGATTTGTTATGGGATCTTATGGTTGGTCTGGTGAGGACCATAAGTCCCAATCTTCAAACTATTGAAGGGAAATTGACTGAGCATTCTAAGGAACTAAAAGAATTAAAATTTGAACTGGCTGCTTTCAATTCTTCTGTTCAGAAACTTGAACAGGAAATAAAAACTTCTAAACAGTTACAAGAAACATTGGTGAGAGACAATATTAATCTCAGGAGAAAAATGGAGATGCTTGAGAATAACTCTCGTTATACCAACTTACAATTGATTAATTTCCTTAGGCTTACATCGGTAATGCCTAGGGAAATACTTTAAAGATATTTGTTGGAAATCTTGGAAATCGCAGAAGAAACAATGCCACCATTTTCTCAAATACATCATATACCTGATAAAAATCAATCTCAACAAAAAAGGCTCTAGACCAAGAAAAGAGCCAATGAACGTTTCAAAATTGTTTGTCTTCAGATACTGAGGCAGCAGTGGCATCCACTTTGATTATATCTTTAGTTCTTTCAATTAATAAAGTTTGGCTGATGAAACTTTTCTTTAAAAATTGACAGAAAGAGTTCATTGGCAGACGCGCCATTGTGAGTTTCTTTTGATGAAGCCTGGGGGTTATATCTTTGGTGCTACTTTTTATTTACATCACCCCTATAAGTGCATGGAGGGGCATAATTAAAAAAAAAGTCTAAAGTCTCCTTTTGGCCTAAGGCCCTAAACGCTGAAAGTAGCAGCAGGGAAAATGTCCATTCTCAAAATAAACGTCCAAAATGGTTTTGTTTTGTTTTAGAATGGCCTACCTCTAGGTTCAGCAGTTTAAATGCCCAGACCACACCACGTCTAAACTTACAACACATTATCAACCCAAAAAATAGCCTAAGTCCCAAACGCTCAAAACAAGACCTCATCTCCACTGCCGTGATCACCCCCACCCCCGAACTGCCGTAATCCTTGGCAGGAGAGATGCCATGGTTCGTGGCAGTTCAGGGGGGATGGCGATCTCGGAAGGAAAGATGGCCAATCTCTCCTGCCGCAATGGTGATCCACATCCCCCGACACAATATCGGCAGAAGGAGCCCAGGCCTTCCTGCCCATGGAGATTCCCCATCCCCCCTAAAATATGGGCAGGAGAGATCCCAGCCTTCCTGCCCCCGATGCCCTCCCCCCAACCGCCTCCCCGAACCCCTTCCATCCCTTTACTCACAGTAGGTTGGATGGACGGACGGGTCCCAAGCCCATCCACCCGGCAGGCCCGGGTGCGTGGGGTGGTTTGGGGGGAGGGTGTTCGGGGGGCTGGTGGTGGGGGAGGCATCGGGGGCAGGAAGGCCTGGGATCCCTCCTGCCCGTATTTTAAGGGGGGAGGGTTGCGGGACTCACACCTCGGCAGGAGGGGTTGGGCTACCTCCTTCCGGTATTGTGTCGGGGGAGGTGGATCGCGATCATGGCAGGAGAGCTTGGCCATCTCTCCTGCCGCGATCTCGATCCCCGAACTGCCGCAAATTGCAGCAGTTTGGGGGGAGGATCGCGATCGCGGCAGGGGAGATGAGGCATCTCTCCTGCTGCGATCATTGCAGTGGGGGGTGGGCAGGTTGCCGGAGCCGCTGAGCTGATCTTTTACTAAGCTGCGCTAGCGTGTCAAGAACTAACGCCAGCTCAATGCTAAAACCGCTAGCGCAGCTTAGTAAGGAGCCCTTGGTTTAAGTCAAAACGTATAAGTTCCGACTAGGCAACCTGGTAAAGGTTTTAGTTATACTTGCTGTACGAATAAGTCTAGGTCGGCCCACCTCCCGCCCTTTCCCCTCCTCTAAAAACGACTCTCTTTAGGCTCTAGGCGTTTAGAAGCAGGGAAATATGACCACAACACCACTTCTGCAAAAAGCACATTGGCTACCAGTCTCGCACAGAATTACTTACAAAATTGCGCTGTTAACCTTTAAAACCCGACAATCTAATGCACCAATATTTCTGGACCACTTTCTGATACCATATACCCCATTTAGGACACTTAGATCAACAGAACAGCATCTTCTGACTATTCCCTCCTTAAAAGTAATAGGCACTAGGAGATCTACTATTTTTTCGGTTATAGCTCCTCAGCTCTGGAATAATCTTCCAAATTACTTGCTTGGTGAAACCTCGTTAGAAAAATTCAAAGGTTAAAAAAAAAAAAAGTTTCCTGTATAAAGATGCATTTGAGACATAGACAAGATAACCAGTTTACAGTTAAATTTTATATTTCATAACCTAATATCCAGTCTCAATCAGTCCTCATTCATAGAACTCAAAATTTTCCTTCTTTTTTTCCTCTTATTTTCTCTACTTCCTTATCTTCACTTTTGACACCCCCCCTATGTTACCCATAAATGTTTCAAAACCAAAGTGGAATTGTCCAATCAGAATGGTGCACAAAAGAAGTGTCTTTCAACTCATCTGATAAATCCAAATGCCTTTATTCATCCAAAGTTGTGCGAATTCATACAGTGACTCAAAGACTCGACATGTACATGTTTCGGCCTACCCGGCCTGCATCAGGAGTCTGAGGAGTCTTTGGGTGTACAATGAAATACAAGATCTAATGTAAGCCAACCAAAACGTTACTTCTGTACGAATCTTCGTAGCACTACAACACGCTGTGGCCTTGCTGCGAGTAAAAAAAAAAAGAAACATGTACATGTCGAGTCTTTGAGTCACTGTATGAATTCGCACAACTTTGGATGAATAAAGGCATTTGGATTTATCAGATGAGTTGAAAGACACTTCTTTTGTGCACCATTCTGATTGGACAATTCCACTTTGGTTTTGCTCTTTTGAGTTTTGTGGTTTTGTTTCCCCTGTTCTTGTGTACCCATAAATGTTTCTCCATTTTCTTTAATGATTATAGTTCATCCCTCTCTCCTTCTGTATCAGTACTAAATTTGTACGTGTATATTTTATTTTTGTAACAAACTGTCTTATGGTCTGTCCCCTATTTTTTTAACTTGTAATATGCTTTGAAATATTTGACATTGTGTGCATAACAAATTTTAATAAAACCTGAAAGGCCTAAGCTGGTTTTAGATACGTCTAAAACCAGCTTTGATTATCGGTACTTGGATGATCTGGCTTTTTGATCATTCAAGTACCGATTTAGGCCACTTTTTAGACATTTGGGTTTTTTTTTAAATTATGAGCCCCCTAGTGTATTCCATACCGTTAAATATGTTTTCTTCGAGCCCGGTCAGTTGACAGCATTTTTGTCGTTATCCAGCCTGGGAACTGAAAAATCTTGAGCCCAATTGATTTATAATATGAAACTCTATAGCCTATATTATACTTTAAATATATGTTTAAATATTTTCTTAAAGCATTATTAGCTAGTGTACTTTATTTGCTTTTTTTGTTGGGAGCATTAAGCTTTAAAACTTCATTGTAATATGTAATTACTAACTTGCTTTCTGTACAAGTGTATACTTGGTGTTTATGTTTTCAAAAATCAATCAATAAATAATAGAAAAAAGAAACAGAAGCCAATGTAATTTCCTCAACAGAGGTGACAAGTAATCAAATTTTTTCTTTCCAAAAATCAGTCTGGCTGCAGCATTTTGAATCAATTGCAGCCGTTTCTCGTTTCCTTTGCTTAATCCCACATAAATGGAATTACAGTAATCCAGCTGTGCCAAGATAATGGTTTGAACCAATACTGCAAAATGATCTAATTTCCAGATCATTTATAAATAAGTTATATAGCACCTGTCCCAGTACAGACCCCTGTGGCACTCCACTGTTTACTCTCCTCCATTGAGAAAAATGACCATTTAACCCTACCCTCTGTTTTCTATCCGATAACCAATTCCTAATCCATAACTGAACTTTGCCACCTATCCCATGACACTTTAATTTTCTCAGGAGCCTCTCGTGAGGAACTTTATCAAAAGCTTTCTGAAAATCTAGATAAACTATATTAACCGGCTCATCTTTATCCACATGTTTATTCACACCTTCAAATAAGTCAAGCAGATTTGTGAGGCAAGATCTCCCTTAGCTGAATCATTGCTGACTCCGTCTCATTCAATCATGTTTGTCTATGTGTTCCACAACTTTATTTTTTATAATTGTTTCTACCATTTTGCCCATCTGTCTGTTAAGTTATTTATTGTACTAACAATCCCTAGTATTGTCCTGCACCGTTAATTTTAGAATCTGGTTTAACAGTATCTGTTCTGTATATTATTTTTTACACTGCCTAGAAGTCGGATTAGTTGGTATAAGAAATTTTAAATAAACTTGAAACAAAGTTGCTTTAGCAATAATGGGGTTCACATATGCAGAAGTTGGACTTGCACCAAATGCTCCTTACAATTCTTAAATCCAAATAACTATATCACTTTCCTTTATACAGCCTGAAAAGCCAAGCTAGGTTACACAAAGATGAAGAAAGTGAAAGTTATAGGTGATCCCCTTTCATTTACAAATATTTTTGCTTAACTGAAGGCTCATGTTATAAGGACTTATGTTTTACAGGCCTTTGCACACTACAAATGCTGTACACGTGATAGTGAGAACACACTCTTGTGAAAAACAACCATACACAGGCTCCCAAATTACTATTCTGCCAAATGAGAACAGAATTCCAGGATTTATATTATTATTAGACAACAGCAGTAGTAATGAAGTCTTCTCAGTGCATTCATAATTTTGATTAATATACTTTCATTTCATTTATTTAAACTTGATATACTGCCTTAGCTAACTGGAAGAACAAAACAGTTTACATTTTTGAAACAATATCAGAGAGAAGGAAAAGGAACCATAGTAATCAGATAATAATAATAACTTTATTTTTTCTATACTGCCATAATCTTGCGACTTCTAGGCGGTTCACAATGAAGAATAGCTGTACAGTCAGCGAATTACAGTGTACAAATAGAGAAGAGGTCACTGAGCGGTCAGTGATTATATGGTGCAAATTGGCAAGAAGAAAGATATACATAGGTTACAATATAATATTGACATGTTACATTGCAAATGGTTAGAAGTCAGCGAATAACCGAGTACAAATTGTGAGGTAGATTTACATTGGTTACAATATAATTTTGACATATTATATTGCATATGGTTAGAAGTCAGCGCATAACTGAACACAAATTGTGAGGAAGACATTGTACAATCAGAGAATACGGAATAGTGATAATGAGGAGTAATGAATTTAATATGATGAGCGGTAGCTTTGGACCGGGGGGAGAAAGTCTGATTGGGAAATAAATTTGTTAAACAAAGTGGTCTTTAATTCTTTCCGAAAGGTGCCATATGTCAACCTGGCGCCATCAATGAAGTAGCCTAGCCAAGTTTGCTGTCTACCAGCTTGAAACTTGAATGTTCTATCCAGGAAGGTTCGATATCTGGAGCCTGCGATTTTCGGATAGGCAAAGAGGTCGTGGGGGAGTAAAATTCGAAATGAGGTAGTAAATAGTTGGGGGCCATTCCCCACACCAGTTTATAGCAAAAGCAGGAGAATTTGAATAGAATTCTTGCCTCAATTGGTAACCAATGCAGCAATCTGTAAAAAGGACTAACGTGATCACTTTTCTTTAGTTCTTTAAGAAATAAACATTCACTGAAGATCAAATTTTATAGAAAATGTTAAGAAGGAGGGTCCAAGAGACTCTATGGTAGGGTAACCTCAGAGAAGAGGGGTAAAGGAAGTCCCGCGGACCTTGGGAGAAAGGTAACATCAGGCAACTTGTCATGTTTGTCTGTTTTAGATTGCAAGCTCTACTGAGAAGGGCCTGTCTCTTGAATAGTGCTGGGTATGTCTAGCAGCGCTACAGAAATAAGTCGTAATAGTAGTATGGGAAAAAGACTGGGGCGGGATGGACATTTCAACAGCAATCGACTTAGCTTAGCTGGAAAGCTTGCTTATACAACCGTGTTCTCAGATCTCCTCTGAACCCTCTCGAGTAATGCCATATCCTTCTTAAGGTACGGCGACCAATATTGAACGCAGTACTCCAGATGCGGACGCACCATCGCCCGATACAACGGCAGGATAACTTCTTTCATTCTGGTTGTAATACCTTTCTTGATTATACCTAGCATTCTATTTGCTCTCTTAGCGGCCGCTGCGCACTGTGCCGTCGGCTTCATTGTCATGTCCACCATTACCCCCAAGTCCCTTTTTTGAATGAGAGTACCCAAGAAAGGGACTTGGGGGTAATGGTGGATATGACAATGAAGCCGACGGCACAGTACGTAGCGGCCGCTAAGAGAGCGAATAGAATGCTAGGTATAATCAAGAAGGGTATTACAACCAGAACGAAAGAAGTTATCCTGCCGTTGTATCGGGCGATGGTGTGTCCGCCGCATCTGGAGTACTGCGTTCAATATTGGTCGCCGTACCTTAAGAAGGATATGGCGTTACTCGAGAGGGTTCAGAGGAGAGCGACACATCTGATAAAAGGGATGGAAAACCTTTCATACGCTGAGAGATTGGAGAAACTGGGTCTCTTTTCCCTGGAGAAGAGGAGACTCAGAGGGGATATGATAGAGACTTACAAGATCATGAAGGGCATAGAGAGAGTAGAGACAGATTCTTCAAACTTTCGAAAAATAAGAGAACAAGAGGGCATTCGGAAAAGTTGAAAGGGGACAGATTCAAAACAAATGCCAGGAAGTTCTTCTTTACCCAACGTGTGGTGGACACCTGGAATGCGCTTCCAGAGGACGTAATAGAGTAGAGTACGGTACTGGGGTTTAAGAAAGGATTGGACAATTTCCTGCTGGAAAAGGGGATAGAGGGGTATAGATAGAAGATTACTGCGCAGGTCCTGGACCTGTTGGGCTGCCGCGTGAGCGGGCTGCTGGGCACGATGGACCTCAGGTCTGACCCAGCGGAGGTATTGCTTATGTTCTTATGGCTGAAAACAAATACATGCCATGCAATTTTGTCTCAACCCACAGAGCTTTTTGTTTTTTAAATCAGCAAACTATTCATTACACAGATTCTCATTGCTCAGTTCGTATGTGCCTTTGGAGATCAGAAAAGGCTCCATATGGCATTTACGTACCAACATGAGTCTGTTGGATTTGTTTTGTTTTCTAACATTCAGACTGCATTACACTACTACAGTAGAACAAAAGAGGCCAAACTGCCGTGTTCACTGTTTTCTGAGTGAAATTCCAAACTGTGTAAGTCAAACTCTGTCAATAGCTGTGTGACCACTTTGCTCTCCTCCTAACAGCTGTTATAACCAGGCAGCAGTATCTTCTCTCTACCCCAATCAAAGAATTAAAAAAGTTATTTTATTGCATGGATTCAACTGCTTACTCACTACAGAAATGACAGAGAACAGTGGCACCTTATAGACAAACCAATTTGTTGGGGCTTGAGCTTTCGAGGACCAGAAGCCACATCATCAAATGCAGCTGATGAAGTGGACTTTAGTCCTTGAAAGCTCATATCTCAAATGTTGCTGTTTTTCGAGTGGAGGCCAGTGTGCCAAAAAACTTTAATGAGAGAGCCAAAAATACTAATAGATAAACTGGCAGCCACCTTGTCAACCACCACCATCCTGTCTCTACTTCCCTCCTTCAAGTTAGTCCTTCCTTTTCCCCTGCAGGTTTTTTTTAAATTCCCCCCCTATAATTTCTGTGGAGGCTTTCTGTAGCGCCATCTATTGAACAATTATTCTGGTTTGTTCCTGCATCACATAGAGAGCACAATGTAGTTTAAACTCACTGCAATCTAAGGGGATCTTTTACTTAAGATTAGCGTATGTTATTTGTAGCAAGGCCTATAGGAATAAAATGGGTTCTGTGGCAAATAACATGCACTAATCCTTAGTCAAAGACCCTCTAAGTCTTGTGAGTATAGGGTGATTTTGGGCAACATGTAGCTCAAACTCACCTAGAGCGACATGATATAAGAATTAAATAAAATAAGTTATGAGATACTATACACCAGCAGAAAATCTAAGAAAAAGGTAGGAGAGACTGTGTACTGGGGAAAGAGTCAGAAGCCATATAGGGTTGGGGGGGAGCCACTTGCTCAATATTTATTTTTTAGTGCTACTAATCATAAACATAAACAATTCTGTACAATGTTAAATATTCAAGTAGGGGAAAGGGATTAGGACTTGTATACTGCCTTTTTATAGTTACACAACCACACTCAAAGCTGTTTACATATATACAGGTACTTATTTTGTACCTGGGGCAATGGAGGATTATTAGGTGGCTTGCTCAGGGGCACAAGGGATTTGATCCCACAACCTCTGGGTGCAAAAGCAGCATCCCTACCACTAGGCCACTCCTCCCCAGAGTGGCCTACATAACAGGGAGATAAAGTGACTTGTCCAAGGTCACAAGGGGTATCAGTGACAGAACGGATTTGAAATACAGTTTCCTGAGCCTTAGGAAGATAGGTAAAAGCAGCTCCTGTGGCCTTTAAAATGGAAAGCTTTGTATATAGGAGATCCGGAGGAACTGGGTCAGCAAGAATGCAGAGAAGAAAAGACAGAAGCATCCTATGCTTTCCACTTTAAAAGCTGCTGGAGCTGGAACCAGGATTTTTTAAGATGCAAAAGCTTAACAGGATAACTGAGCTTTTACCAAGACCTCTTTCTCTGTCCACAGCTATAACCAAAGGACCACATCCTCCCATTTATTCAGTGTATTCTATAGAAGCTACTTTCTCCTAACCTATGTCCACGAAAAGGGGAGACTGTCTGAGCCTAGGTAGTTGCAACAGGTCTAGGCAGACTTTCTGTTCCTAACTTTGCTTCTTCTGCAAAAAGCTTCATCCTGTCCACAAGTACAATGAAAGGGACCAACCACGATCAGCACCCCCCTATCACCTCGACCCGGATAAGCCTTCAAAACAGCACACACACTGGTTCTTTCTACTTAGTGTCTTCAATCCAGAGATACCAAGTCACACCCATCAGGCGTGTGACACACATTTGACCACCCTCACAAGCAATAAAGGAGCCCCACCCCCATCCTGCATTTCCCCTTCTCCTCCCTGTCCGCAATCCGACTCCTCTCCCTCCCCTCCCCCATCCCACGGTCTGGCATCTCTCCCTCTCTCCGCGTTCTAGCTTCCCCCCTCCCCTCGCAGTCCGGTATCTCTCCGTCATTTTCAAGCCCCTTCACTACGTCCTACCTTTAAACTGGCTGCTGAGGTCGCCGGCAGCGACAGCGATCTACACAAGCTGCCTGCCACCGGCCCCGGGGCCTTCCCTCTGCCGCGTCCCGCCCCGCCGGAAACAGGAAGTTGCGTTGGAAGGGGCGGGAACCGGCAGAGGGGAGGCCCCGGGGCCGGTAGAAATTGCCGGCGACTTCGGCGATCAGGGGAGGTAGGACGGCGGATTGAGAGAAAGTGAGACAGGTGTCGCACCGGGGAGGGTAGGAATGGGGTTGATGGGGAAGAACGAGATGAATAGAGAGAGGCGGAGGTTAAGAGAGAGAAAATGATCGGGGGTTGAGCCTTTGCTGACGTTCCTACCTTGGGCCGACTTCGTCCTAGGTGAGGTCCCCGTGTCGGGGCTGTCCGGGAGCTACGCTGGAGCCGAAATCCATAAGGAGAGAGTTCCTGTCCTGTCTTTAGCCGCAGTTTCTGATAGACCTTGCGTGTAGAGCTCATCGCCAACCTGCAAAGTGTCTCCTAGGCTCAAGCAATGCCACCCAAGTTAATGCACACAGACCTGGATTGACTTGTGCATACTCTGCTTCCTCCACTTCCCACCTTTGCATCGATAACTGCTCTGTAGCTTTATTTCACTATTAAAATTTTGAAAAATATTTTTCCCTGTTCACCACTTTGACGATAATGTCATAACGTGTTTTCTGCTTGTATGTGAATCATGTTCTTCATAAAATGGGGGTGTACGAGGGCTGTTCAAAAAGTATCAGACCTTTATTCATAAAAAATACTAGTATTCAGATACAACAATCATACTAATCTCCTTCCAAGTAGTTCCTTGAGCTGCCACACTTCTTCCAACGATTCTGCCACGGGCGGAAGCAGCGCTGGAACGCCTCTTTTGAGATTGCTCACAACTGGTCTGTCGCATTCTGCATGATGTCTTCTCTTGCCTGAAATCTGGTCTCTTTCAGGAGCATTTTTAGCTTGGGGAAAAGCCAGAAGTCACACAGAGCCATGTTGGAAGAGTAGGGAGCCTGAAGAATCACAGGTGTGTTGTGTTTGGCCAGGAAACTCCGTATCAAATGTGAAGAATGGGCAGGTGCGTTATCGTGATGGAGCTGCCAATTGCCCGCTGACCATCGGTCCAGCCGTTTGCATCTCACAGTGTTACAAAGGCGATGCAGAACCCATTCATAGAACCCCTTGGTGATTCGACAATCCTACATCACCAGGGTCCTCACTTAGTCAATGATGATCTCAATCTGGATGTTGAGGGCCTACCAGAACGTGCTTCACGCTCCACTGATGTGCGGCCATCTCTGAAACGGTTGAACCACTCCTTTATCTGTGTGATGCCCATTGCTTCATCCCCGAAGGCCTGTTGAATCTTGCGGATCGTTTCCACATAGGGATTGCCAAGCTTTACACAAAATTTAATGCAGTAGCGGTGTTCAACTTTTTCTGTAATTTTGTCAAAAATGAAAATCAAGATGGTGCTCACTTACACTTCCTCACTCATCAGTGGTCTGCTGGTGACTGACAGCTTTTGTAGGTGGGAAAAAATTCAAACATGCACATTAGGGTCACCTACTTAAGGTTTGATACTTTTTGAACAGTCCTTGTATACCTATTGTTTCCTAGGAAATTAAACACTCAGGGGAATCTAAGGAAGAAAGTAGCTCCCACATCCCAAACCCTAGGCTTGAGCCATAGGAACTGTTTCCTCCAAGATTGTGTCTGCTTGGCCACATCTGGAAACACTTGCAATTGCTGACCACAAAACATAGCCTGCTTCTTAGCAAAATACAATTTAAGAATAGCCTGTTTTTTAGTTCTGTCTTAAATGTAACCCAAAGTATAGCTTGTTTTGCAATATAATCCTTAGAGGATTCCAAAAATTGAGATATATTTAAACTATCAGGAGACACCAATTGGTCTATTTCACCCTCCTCTGCCACATTTTTGGAGCTCATGGGGATGTAAAACATTGTCAGGTGTGAAATAATTCATCTGTGAGTATTGAAGAACATCTTTTAAATACATCCTGAGGAACTCCAATGGTGCCCTAGTGGGAGATTGGAAAATTAAGAAACCTAAGGTTTCTAGTTCTCATCCAGTTTTCCATCTTCTCTAATTGAAAATGTAATGACACACTGTCCTTAATATTTAACTTCACAGAAGATTGTAAAGTGGACATCGAAGTATCTAATCTATTTTCAATCAGATTCAATTGATCATGTTCAGTTACTTTCATAGTCATTTCAGATGAAAACTGGCAAAGCTAAGAAGCAGTGCCTTGTAAAAGAGGTTTCAATTTGATTCACCACCAGCCAAACATCTTGTAAATTGTTTTAACCTTTGGGAAGAAATCTATGCTTGGCTCTGATTCCATCTCAACAGGAACCAAGCATTAAACTAAACTAAATCTTGGGTTTATATACCGCGCCATCTTCGCATTTGTGGAGCTCGGCATGGTTTACAGGAATTATAAAGAGAAAGGAATTCCAAGGAAGGGTTGGGTGAAGATCGGAGAAGGAAGAGTGTTAGCGAGCTAGGATGTCGGAGGTGGGGATAGTTAGGTTTTTGAGAAAAGCCAGGTTTTCAGATGCTTGCGGAAGGGTTGGAGAGCACTCAGGTTCCGGAGAGGGGAGGCAAGGCCGTTCCAGAGCTCGATGAATCAGAAGAGGAGGGAAGTCCCCAGTTTTCCAGGGTGGGAAATGTCTTTTAGCATTGCACACTAGATGTCACTATGCTTTGCCTTAACGGCTCCATAATTGGGACCACAACCATGATTGTAAAGGGGGTGATTCTATCCCATCTTTGGAGATTGAATCTCAACTTCCCTCTGATCTTAGGTTGAAGAGGTGGTGAGGGTTCCCCTGATAAGGAAACAGATTGAACAGATAAATTTACCTTTTCTCCAAATGATATTGCTGAGGAGGGGTGAAGATAACGATCCATAGATCCAACAGCAGAGGAAATTATTTTTGCTTTTCTTTATCCATTCCTCAAAAAAGAAAAAATACTAAACTAAAAGGAGAAAATGCCAAATATATAACTAGCTAAAAGAAAAAAAATATTAGTAACCTGCCCCCTGCTCCTCAGGGCTCATAAGGAGTGTGTCCTGCCCCTTAGGACTCTCATCTGTGGCATGAAGATCTTAAGAGGCCAACTTAAGATCTCTTTCCCAGCACTGGTATCAGAAGCTGGCCATGGGGGTACCTGTCCCCAAACATGGGTGTCTTCCGGTTCAGCAACAGCCCTCCATGCAGCGCAGCATGAAATAGAGAGTTGCGCGGGGACAGAAATCCCACTTATCCCCACAAAGAATCCCCTCCATCCCCCATAAAAGTTACCTGTCCCCTTAGTACTTATTTGTATCTGGGACAGTGGAGAATTAAGTGACTTTCCCAGAGTCAAAAGGAGATGCAGTGGGAATCAAACCTAGTTCCCTTGGATCTCAGGCCTTTGCACTATTAGGCTACTCTTTCACCTGTCTAACACTATTTGGACATATTGTTTAAGCTCTTAAAGAAGTTGACTAAGAAACCTACAAAAGCTTTTTTTTTTTTTTTTTTTGCCTTTGGCATCTGTTGTCATTTGATTTTTGTACACCCTTTTGGCAAGGTTGCATCATTTGAATATTTTAAAAAGTAACCATTCTATTTTGTAAAATAATAATTACACCAACAAAATGATAGACCATTCAATAAAGAATGCTTAACATGGCAAATGAGGTTTAACATGGATAAGTGTAAGGTGATGCATGTCGTTAACAAAAATCTCATGCACAAATACAGGATGTCCAGGGCGGTACTTGGAGAGACCTCCCAGGAAAGGCACTTGGGAGTTCTGATCGACAAATCGATGAAGCCGTCCACGCAATGTGTGGCGGTGGTGAAAAGGGCGAACAGAATGCTAGGAATGATAAAGAAGGGAATCACAAACAGATCGGAGAAGGTTATCATGCTGCTGTACCGGACCATGGTGCGCCCTCACCTGGAGTACTGCGTACAGCACTGGTTGCAGTTCATGAAATAGGATACGGTACTACTCGAAAGGATCCAGAGAAGAGCGACTAGGATGGTTAAGGAGTTGGAGAAACTGACGTACAGCGAAAGATTAGAGAAACTGGGCCTCTTCTCCCTCGAACAGAGGAGATTGAGAGGGGACATGATCTAAACATTCAAGGTACTGAAGGGAATAGACTTGGTAGATAAGGACAGGTTGTTCACCCTCTCCAAGGTAGGGAGAACGAGAGGACACTCTCTAAAGTTGAAAGGGGATAGATTCTGTACAAACGTAAGGAAGTTCTTCTTCATCCAGAGAGTGGTAGAAAACTGGAACAATCTTCCGGAGTCGTCATAGGGGAAAACACCCTCCACGGATTTAAGACAAAGTTAGACAAGTTCCTGCTGAACAAGGACATACGCTGATAGGGCTAGTCTCAGCTGTGGCGCTGATCTTAGACCAGAGGGCCACTGTGTGAGTGGACTGATGGGCATGATGGACCACTGGTCTGACCCAGCAGTGGCAATTCTTATGTTCTTATATTGTTGGATCATTATTCAGCCTGTTGATGCACCCATACGGACCCAGCTAATGTTGACACTTGCAGAGAAACAGTGGCGCAACTGAGGAAAATGCATTTTCTTACTGCTTGCTCTCCGTATTGTTAAGTGCTTTCTGTTTAGTCACTGTTATTACTAGTCCTTCACGGAGGAGATGATACTCACTCCATATCTCGAGATGGAAAGTCCTGATTCAGATTACTTCTGTATCTTGTTCTCGAGCATGTGGAACAAGTCCACTAACAGAACACACATAGCCTTGTGTTTCCTGCACAGATTAATACTGGATTATAAATCATTGTCACATTACGTAGACCATACCTAGATGCCGGAATTTATCAGACCACCCTTTACTGGCCTGAAAGTCCATAAATTGCAACAATTCCCCTTCCCTTTTCTTCAAGTTATCATACAAATATTTTGCCCTTCCTCTTATCAACAGAGTCTAAAGGAATTCTCTTCTTATAGCAATCCTGCACCCAAATAAATGTTGCAGTTTTCATACCAGAGAGTTTGCTATCTTGCACATGTAATGCCTTTATATCCAGGGCCGCCATCAGGGCAGTACTACCAGTCCTGCATTCAGGGGCCCGGCGCTGACAGGAGGCCCAGGCTCCCCAGGGTCGCAAGCATAGTCTCCTCTCCTTCTCCTTACCTGCCCTGCCGCAGCACACAGCCCAACGGAGGTCTTCCCGATGTCAGCGCTGACGTCGGAAGAAGAGCTTAAGCAAAGCGTTTGACAAGGTACCACACGAAAGACTGCTAAAGAAGCTATGGAACCACGGGGTGCAAGGGGAGGTCCACCGATGGATCAAAAACTGGCTGGTGGACAGGAAACAGAGGGTTGGAGTAAAGGGCCATTAATCAGACTGGCAATGGGTCACGAGCGGAGTTCCACAGGGGTCGGTGCTGGGACCACTCCTGTTCAATATATTTATTAACGACCTGGAGGCAGGAACAAATTGTGAGGTTATTAAATTTGTGGATGACACCAAACTATACAGCAGGGTTAATAACATGGAGGACTGCGAAGATCTCCAAAAAGATCTGACAACGCTGGAAGAGTGGGCCAAAAAGTGGCAAATGAGCTTCAACATAGGGAAATGCAAGGTCATGCATGTAGGGAAAAAAAACCTGATGTTCACTTACAAAATGGGGGGATCACCGCTAGGGGTGAGCAACCTTGAAAGAGACCTGGGAGTGATGGTAGACACAACCTTGAAGGTGTCGGCACAGTGTGCGACAGCCTCAAAGAAAGCAAACAAAATGTTGGGTATCATTAAGAAAGGTATCACGACCAGGACGAAGGAAATCCTGCCACTGTATCGTGCAATGGTGCGCCCGCACCTGGAGTATTGTGTCCAGTACTGGTCGCCGTACCTCAAGAAGGACATGGCGGTACTTGAGAGAGTCCAGAGAAGAGCAACTAAGCTAATAAAGGGTATGGAGGACCTCTCATATACTGACAGACTGAAAAGGCTGGGGTTTTTCTCCCTGGAAAAGCGGAGACTTAGAGGAGACATTCATAGAAACCTTCAAGATCATGAAGGGTGTAGAAAAAATAGACAGGGACAGATTTTTCAAATTATGGGAAACTACAAGTACAAGGGGGCACTCAGAGAAATTAAAAGGGGAAAGGTTTAGAACAAATGCCAGGAAGTTCTTCTTCACCCAAAGGGTGGTGGATACATGGAACACGCTACCAGAGGAAGTGATAAGCAGGAGCACGCTACAGGGCTTCAAAGAAGGATTGGACAGGTACCTGGAGGACAAAGGGATTGAGGGGTACAGATAGGAGTAGAGGTAGGTTATAGGGACAGGATTAGAGGAAAGTTACAAAAGTAGTCTGGGACCACTGTTCAGGCAATAGGCCTGATGGGCCGCCGCGGGAGCGGACCGCTGGGCAGGATGGACCTCTGGTCTGTCTCAGCGGAGGCACCTTCTTATGTTCTTATTAATGCTTTCATTCTTCTTCACAGTACATTGGTACAGCTGTCCTTGTATCCCTTCACATTACCCCAATAACTAATGTTCCTTTAAGGAGGGTGGTGCAGGTTTTTGTACCAAGTGCAGCCTAGTAGTGGGGGTGGGGTGGTGACTGTGTATACAGGCATTCCCTGAGTTAGAATCTGCTGCTTTTTATTCCATTCCCCAATTAACATCTTTCTCTGGCAGCCTTGTAAATAGTTTAAAACCTCATTACCCTAAAGAGAGTCAAAGAAATATCTCTCTCATAGGTTTTCCTATTAAATAACATCTGGAAGGTCCACGATCTCATTCCTGTGAAGCTGGTTCCACCTACCATTTCAGTGTCATACATCCCATGCCTTTCTTATTCACTCATGAATCTGTCTATCATACCATCACTCCATCGTTCATTCATCTCTCTCCATCAGTATGCAGCTTGCTGCTAATGTCTTATCAAGGGCTTCTGGCCAGCTTTTCTCCATTATCACTCTTTGCTGTCATAAAAAAAAAGTTAAACGAGAGACACTAACAAGGAATTCCTTTCCTGCAGTCTGTCTCCCTTTTACACCATCATCATTACTTACTATAACATGTGTTATCCAGGGACAGCAGGCAGATATTCTCACATGTGGGTGACATCATCCACAGAGACCTGGTACGGACAGCTTTAAAAGTGCATCACCACTTTAGGATTTTAGAAACTTTGCGATTGCCCGCACTGCGCATGCGTAAGTGCCCTCCCACCCAACGAAGGCTCGCGGTACCTCAGTTCCTTAAGCCAGCTAAGCCAACCAGAGGAGGTGGGTAGAGTATGAGAATATCTGCCTGCTGTCCCTGGATAACACCTATTACAGTAAGTAACTGTGCTTTATCCAAGGACAAGCAGGAAGCATATTCACACATGTGGGACTCCCTAGCTTATTAGAATGGGATGGAGGGATTATTGGCCATTAAGAAAAAAAAATTTGCAATACTGCTTGGCCGAAGTGACCATCTCTTCTGGAATAAGATTCCAGACAGTAGTGAGGTGTGAATCAATAGGGGTGGAATGTAAGAAAGCCACTGAAGCTGCCATAGCTTGGACATTGTGTGCTGTAACATGATCCCCCAGTTGCAGGCCAGCCTAAGAATAACAGAAGGCAATACAAGCCGCCAACCATGTAGAAACAATTCTCTTGGTTGTCCCAATTTATTAGGATCAAATGAGACTAACAGTTGAGGAGATGTTCTATGAGACTGAGTCCTTTGCAAGTAGTAAGTCAAGCTCGTTTGCAGTCCAACGTGTGAAGAGCCACTTCTCCAGGACGAGAGTGAGGCTTTGGAAAAAAGCACCGGAAACACAATTGATTGAGATGAAATTCAGTGACTACTTTTGGAAGAAACTTTGGATGTGTACGAAGTGCTACTTTGTCATGGTGGAACACTGTGAAAGACGGGTCTGCCACCAATGCTCACCCGATGAGCAGATGTAAGGGAGATGAGGAAGACCACTTTCCAAGTGAGATATTTAAGATGAGCCAAAGACATTGGTTCAAAGGGAGGCTTCATGAGTCTAGCATGATCTACATTAAGATCACAAACCATAAATCTGCCTACGAGGAGATGAGCAGTGAGAAGTTTACCCTCGACTGGTCTGTGAAAAGCTTTGATAGCACTGAAATGAACTCTAATAGAAGTGGACTTAAGGCTGAGTTGGATAAATGTAGAAGATAATCCAATACTAAGGATATAGAGGTGGAAGCAGCTTCATGATAATGAAGAGTACACCACATGACAAACTGTGACCACTTCTGTTGGTAGCACTGCTGTATAGATTGTTTTCTTGGCTAATGAGGACCCATCTCCCTACTGTACAAGGTAGCATTCAACTTCAGCCCTCTCAAACCTGTGCCTGCTGCCCAAATAGCAGTTTTGGGGGCTTCTCAGCTCTCATCCTTCTAAAATTTGTTGCTATGTTATGTGCAATCTTATATTCCACTGAATCTTCATTGGTTAAGAACTATAGGCAGGTTATAAACAGCATATTTTTATATAGAATCTATATAGAGTTAAATATGCTGCATGAAATTATATTACCTCAGATTGCATGTTTAATTTGATATAAAAAATAGTAGCTGAACAATAACATTGTCTGTTTCAGGTTACTTGTATTGTTAAGCTGAAAGGGATTTCTTGATAAACCATGTGGATACTGTGGTTGTGTAAAATTTCAATGGGGAGGAATACCACACTTTTGCTATTTGAATGATTTGTTATGAGATGTCTTGTATTTTATATCTTTCAGTGTTGGGAATGATAAGTTACATTGGTCAGCAGATCTACCTAATAATAGTTCAGGAAATCTGGGGAACCTATTAGGGACATTACCATATAACATTTTAAATGCTAAGCAGTATAGTTTGAATTCAGTTCTATTTTCTATCAGTAGTCAGTGTAGTTCTATAAGCACTGGTGTGTGACATGGTCAAATCTTGATTTGTAGTATGAGTTTTGCATCAGTGTCACAGAGATACCTGAGAGTAGAGCATTGCAGTAGTCTAGTAGTAATGTATTGTTGTGCGCACTCTTGGGGAGAACCCTCAGAACTACCCTCTCCTCCCTCAATACTACCAGACTGAAAACTGTGGCAGGTTGAAGATAGAACTAGGTCTTATGGTAAGGGAATTTACTCACCATTCTTCTTTACTTTATGGCTTTTTTTTTTTTTTTTTTGGGGGGGGGGCCTGTTACTGGCTGCTTTCATCCAGGCACCGAGGAAGGGAATCTGAGGCATGAGGTCCTCAGACTGTTCCTAGGATCTCCACTGGATCCCTACCATTAAGTGGCCTACCTATAATAACCAGACTTTTACTTATGTTTTCCATCTGCTGGAGACTGTACAGAGTAGTTACAGGTTTACTCAGAAGTCAGTAGCATTTTGTCTCAAAGTTTGCTTTTTTGTGGATGACTCAGATTTGTAACCAACTGGACATGGCCAAGGGAAGACGAAGTGATCTATAAAATTTAGAATGTTGCATTAAGTCTTAACTGCCAAACATTATACCAAAAGAAGTGCAGTAATGCACTTTGGGGTGTAAAAATCCAAATGAGCTTTATGTGATAGGAGGTGAGAGGCTGATATGCATGGACAAGGACAAAGACCTTAGAGTGACAGTGTCTGAGGCTTATCAACATGGGAAAAGGCAGTGACCACAGCTAGAAGGATGCTAGGCTGCAAATACACAAACATAACCAAAATAAACGTAGTGTCAGTACTAGAGAATGAGACAGGGACAAATTTTTCCCCATACCTGTGGGAACTCATTTTTCCATCCCGTCCTGGATAGTTCTTTTTCTGTTCCTGCCCCATTCCTGCAAGCTCTGTCATCTGCACAAGCCTCAAACACTTTAAAATCATAAGTGTGTGGGGCTTGCCCATGCAGTGAGCAGGGAAGCTGTTTTTTTCCTGAGCTCCGTAGCTCTCCCTCCTAACTGCTCATTTTGATCGAAATTCTGCAGATCTCAACCCATTCTGTTACTTTATTGCTCTACCTCCTCATATGGACAAGTTTGTTCAGAAAAACTGATTAGATATGGCCACGAAGGGTGGAAAAAAGGAAAGGACCAGAGGTAAGGCCCAGGCATCTGCAGATGGGAAAATGGCGAGCCCTGTCGAGGAGCCGGATGCAGTTAACGACATGCTGGTGGTGAAGATCAGAGGCTGTGGTTCTGGCTCTTGGATCGCGGTTGGATAAGGTGTACGAGACTTTGTCTACTTTATCTACTACGGTGACTGAGTTTGCCTCCCGGGTTACCGAGGTGGAGAATCGGGTGAGCTCAGCGGAAGACTACCTGCTACTGTGCATGCAGAACTTGCAAAGCTGCAGCACAAACTTTTCACCTGTGAAAACAAGCTTGAGGATTTTGAAAACCGTTCTCAGCAGAACAACCTTCGAATAGTGAGTATACCCGAGGTTGTGCCGGACACTCTGGCTGCTATTTTGGAGAAGTGGCTCTCAGCTGAGCTTCTTGTTACTTCCACCCTGGGTCCTGCAGATCGAGCAGGTTCATAGGCTGGGCAGGAAACAGACTGGAGCAGCTCGACTGCGAATTGTGATCCTGTGAATTCTCAATTTCGCTATTAAGGACTTAATTATGAAAACGTATTGGCAGAGGAAAGACTTAACCTTTCAGAATCAGAAGATACTTGTCTTTCAGGATTATTCTGCGCAGGTGGCCTCTCTTAGGCGGGGATTTTCGCTGATCTGCAAGCAGCTAGTGGAAAAAAACTTGCACTTTACTCTGCAGTTCCCGGCTAAGTTGCGGGTGCTCTATAATGGTCAACCTTTTGTGTTTGATACGAGTGATGATGCCCAAGCTGAACTGCACCAGTGGTTTCCAGCCCCAGAGGTGCCCATCTGAACTGTTTGCTTGTGCAATCTATTCTGAGTGATTATCTTGTTTGCTAGTCAGGGGACTTTGGACTATGGAGCCGGTGCTGTCTTTTGAGAACCTTTTTTTCTTTGGGCTCTTTCCCCTTGGATTTAACTTTGTTGGTGTGCATCCCAATGCACCCAGAGATTGAGCATGGCTTGGTCCCAGTTGTGCTTGTTTCGGCTATATGAATGAGCCTCTCTGTTTTGAGGCAGTGGACTTGCTGACATGTTCTTTTTCCTGTTGGTTACTTATGAATTCTGTTCATAGGGGTCTGGTTCTTTGGGCAGGGGGAGGGGGATTTATGGCATGAGGGTACCCCTGGATCAGGGATCTCAAAGTCCCTCCTTGAGGGCCACAATCCAGTCAGGTTTTCTGGATTTCTCCAATGAATATGCATTGAAAGCAGTGCATGCACATAGATCTCATGCATATTCAATGGGGAAATCCTGAAAACCCGATTGGATTGTGGCCAAGGAGGGACTTTGAGACCCCTGTCCTAGATGGTTTGTGGAGTTCAAGAGGGGAAGAGGAGGGGTTGCTGGGAGTGGGTGGGGTGGTTGGGATTCGAGGGGGTGGGGTGAGTGGATTGGCCTAGAGTGGATATGACTGTTTTGTGTGAGAATGATAGTTGTCTGTCAGGGTGAGGGCTGGGCACCTTGGCAGTGGCTTTCGATTGTTCTGCAAGTAATCTCTTTTTGCTGGGTTCCATGACCTCTAAAAGAGGGCTTTGATGTGTGTCCTGGAACGTCTCAGGGATCAACTCTCCCATTAAAAGAACTAAGATCCTCCAATGCTTGGCTTGTCATAAGCTGACATTGTGGGATTGCAGACTAAACTTTATGCGCTTGAGCATGACAAGCTGAGACATTCCTGGGTTGGGCAATGTTATTCTGCCTCCTCATCGAGAGCTAAAGTGGGGGATGGCCAGACTTATACATAAATCAGTCCCTTTTCAAATGACTTATTTCTGACCCTGAAGGGCGGTATGTGGTGGTACAGGGCATGTTATACCAGAAAAAGCTTCATTTGGACTCTATTTATGCCCCTAACACTACAGTGTTCTTTTTTGAAACAGCTCTTGGTATTCTCCTGCCCTTACAAGATGTTTCCCTGGATCAAAAGATTCTTCTGGGGGATTTTAACTCAGTTATGCTTCCTAGCCTGGATTGTTTGTGTGGGTCCTCCCACGCCTTCATCTGGTCAGATAATGGCTTGCCTGCTTTCCTACAAGTGCTTGACCTAGTGGACGTGTGGCGCATGTTGCACCCCGGGGACCGTGATTATACCCATACTTCTAGGGTCCATCTTACTTCCTCGAGGATTATATTTTTCTCTCATGCTCCTCTTTTCAAGATGTATCTGGGGCAGCCATTGGTGTATTAGCTATATCAGATCACGCGCCTATATGACTGGATTTGATTGTGAGGAGTGGACACTTTGGAGGAGGGAGATGGAGATTCCCTTTAGCTCTTTATCACAACTCTGATTTTGCGACCTTTCTCGTGCAGCAAGGGCAGGAGTATATCTCCTTTAATAATGGGCATATAGGAGAGGGTGAGCTTTTTTGGAGTGCAGCTAAGGCTGTGTTGCGGGGTGCTATCATCACTTACAGTTCTCAGAAACGAAAGATCTTGGCCCGCAAGGTTCTGGAGCTGAAGAAGAGGGTAAAACTTTGTCATGGGCTATTTCTTCAATCCCCTACACTACAATACAAACAGCTCAGGCAGCTTATAATGCCCTCTTGCATGAACGTGCGCATTGTTCCATTTTTTATTATAAGTTTGGCAATAGGCCTGGCAGATTGCTGGCATATTTGACTAAAAATTGGATGGGTTCCTCTTATATTTCTTCCTTGAGCACTTCTGAGGGGAAAGTGGTCACCCAGCAGGCTCACCTGGAAACTCTTTTTGTGCAGTACTATCAACATCTTTATACAGCCGAGGTGGTGGGTCAGGAGACATTAATTGCTGGCTTTCTTGACTCCTTGGGTCTGCCTCAGTCAGCTATTCCTGATGTCATCTTCTCAAGTCTGCCTATATCACGGGACGAGATTCGTAGGGTCATTAAATGGTTACCTCTGGGTAAATCACCTGGCCCTGACGGTTTCAGTGGCAAGTTTTTTCAACTCTTTTGTGGATATGTCGATGATCCACTTTGTCAATTTTATCAGTAGGCTATTGCCTGGGGGCAATTTCCTGCCATGGCTAATCAGGCTTTAATCACTGTCCTGCCCAAGCCAGGCAAAGATCATAGTTTGGTTGAATCGTACTGCCCTATTTCATTAATTAATGTTGACTTAAAAATCTTGGCAAAGATATTGGTAGACTGACTGGCCCCTTATCCCTGCACTGGTGAGAGGATCAAGTTGTTGTTTTTTTTTGCAGGGTTGACAGGAAGGTCACAATGTACGCAAGTTGTTATTGGCTATGGCCCATTGTGATTATCACTGTATACCTTCTCTGGTCATAAATTTTGACTCAGAGAAGGCCTTTGACCAGGTCGAGTGGGCCTTCCTTTTCCCTTTGTTAGAACGTTTTGGAACCTCAGGTTTTCTGCGTGCTGTGCAATCTTTGTATTATAACCCCGTGGCTGCAGTCCTGGTCAATGGTCATGCTTCTCCAGTGTTTCCTTTGGGGCGGGGGGATGAGGCAGGGCTGCCCGCTCTCCCTGCTATTGTACATTTTGTTCTTGGAACCCTTATTGATACAGCTTAGACAACATCCGGACTTGCTGGGGGTGGTGGTGGGCGATTCGTCGATCCGTTGTTTGGCCTTCGCCGACAATATAATGGTGCTGCTTACTTGGCTGGAGGGTGCCTTCTCAACTTTATTGGAACTGTTCCGTAGCTTTGGTGTGGTCTCTGGTTTGAAGCTCAACATTTCTAAATCGGAGGCTCTGGCCTTACACATTACTCTCCGTAGTTTGGCCTAATTTCCCTTTGACAGAGGTACCTGTTCAGGTTAAATATTTGGGGGTTTATGTTCCTTCGACCTTGGGGAAGTTGAACAAGTATAATGTGGGACCATTACTTAAGAAATTTGTACAGCTTCTGAGGCTTTGGGGCTCTCTCCCCATATTGTTGGCAGTGTGGATTTATCTTTACAATATGATGCTGGTCCCCGCTGGCTGTATCTATTGCAGACCTTGTCCAATTGGTTAAAGCGCTGTGAACTAGATGTATTGTATAAAGCACTTTCTGTGTTTCTGTGTGTGGAGGGGGGATGGGGGGGTCAAAGGCCCTGGTTGTCCTTACGGGTATTGATTCTTCCTATGTTTAAGGGGGGGGTTTGGTCTGTTAGACCTTCGGATTTATAACTTAGTTTGTGGATTGCGGATGCTGCTAGACTGTTGCCTTGAAACATCTGTGACTGAATTTCTTGCTTGAAAGGGACCTGTTAGCGGCGCTTTCGGGGTTGTATATTCTCCACGCTCCCTCCTCACGCTTATCCGCCTTCTGGAAAGAACATGTTTGGGCATGTATGCGTTGGGGTTGGAAACTTGTGCAAGAGGTTACATGTGAATTTTAGTGTGTCCCCCTTCTTACCTATTGTGGGGGAACCTGGATTTTGTCCCGAGGAGACTCGCACTTTTCAGGTTTGGCATATGCAGGGTATTAAACAGGTGGGGGATATTATACATGAGCAGGGTCATATTCTCACCCCTTTGGAACTTGTCTCTATATGATCTGGACTCCCTAAATATGTTTGGGTACTTACAGCTACAACATTGTGTCTGGTTTAGATGCATCTGCTTTGACGGTTGCTATTTCTGAGCAGTTGGGACTGTCTGGCAATGTGGAAGCTGGTGGCCCTTCGGCTGGGATATTATACCTCTTTTCTCTTGAATCTGAGTCCTGATACTCAGTCTTGTCGACTGGCTCGGGCTTGGAGTGCGGATCTGCAGGTTGTTGTAGAGCCTGCTATTTCCAGTGGGTTTGTACATACAGCAACGGTGTCTTGTAATATGGTTCACCGGGAACAGGAATACAAGTTCTTCCATAGAGCCTTTATCTCCCCTTGGCGGGCATTTAGTTTGCTGAGCGGGATGCTTGTCCTAAGTGTGGTCAACATGGTGCTACGTTGGGGCATATGTTCTGGGCCTGTCCCAAAATACAGTTTTTCTGGACTAGGGTATGGGCTTTTCTTGGGTCTTTATTGCCTTCTTTGCCTGTTTGTTCACCTCAGCTTGCTCTTTTTTACATTGCGAGTGACTTGGGTGGTATGACTGGTGGACAACAACTTTTCATGTTCAAAGCCTTATTGCTGGCTAAAAGGGTGATCTTGGTGTATTGGCGGGTGGCTGCTACTCATTCTGTGGGTCAATGGAAACAATTTATTTTTGAACTGGCTCTGCTTGAGCGTAAAGCAATCTTGAGTAGGGTGCTATGTAGCTGGGCCAACTTTCAGGATATTTGGGAGGTGTACTGGGCTTCTTTACCTCATAGGATGAGGCACTTGCTGTTCAATTTGTAACTAGGGTCAGCGTGTCACTCTGGCTCCATTTTTCTTCTCCTCTGCTATCTTTTCTTGCCTCTTTCTTCCTATCTTTTTCTCTTTCTTACCTCGTCTCTCTTCTTTTGCTTCGGTGGTTTTTCTTCTTTTTTCAACTGTTTTCCTTGATACTAGCTTAGACCTCACTTTTTTTTCTTTGCGCATTCTTTACTTTTTCAGTGTTATCCACTCGGGGGAGGGGTGGTTGGGTTTGGATGGGGGGGCTGTGGGCGGAAAATGAAAAACCTTATTGCTGGGCAATTGGTGTTCTGCATTTTGCTTTTGTTATGCACTTGCTCGTTTGCTTTGTTCTGGTGGTGGCCTGATGCTACTACACCTTATGTTCTTCGTGCAGTGAACCGTTCATTTAATAGTCACAGATGTACACTTACTAAACCAGGCACCTATTTTAAAATATCCACACTCGGGTCCCCTGAGGCAGGGAACGAAACGGGGCCACGTCGGGACCCCTTGAATCCTGCTGAAGCTAAGTGCAAATTACATTATATATACCATACAGTGACTTAAGTATACCAGCCAACAATTATATGAAAATTCTTTTGAAACTGAACAAATACACTATCTTTGGAGTCAGTGATCGAAGTTTTTATAAAATAACAATGACTGGAAGGTGAACTCTTCACCTAAGGGAGGTTTTTCAGCCTTCCTTACAGAGTTTCATATCTCTGAGTATTTTTATAAACTTAAGTTTGATCACTCTCCACAGGTTCTATAACAAATCTAGGTCAGTTGCACCAACAGATAAATCAAGGGACCCAGCAGAAACCTGCCCGTCTCTCCAATACAGGGGAAGGTCACCTGAGGCTGCAGATAAAATGGAGTGCTTCCCACTAAAATCGGAGCAAAGCCCACTGAGAAAAACACCCCCAAGGCCTGTGGTGGCCGAGAAGCCTGAACCGCTCCAGCCGCTAAAGCAGGAAGCAGCTGTAAGGAAGCCTCAGCATTGGCAGAAAGGGAAACCTTGTTTCCCTGACCATCGGCATCTGGGGGACTCCCTGTGAAGGCATTGTGGGAAGCTGCCAGAATGCAAAGCACTCATGAAGGGGATCCCTGGAAGCCAGCACCTGAAGCCAATAAGGATTCCCCTTCATGGCGGCCAGCACACCGTGAGCACAGGCTAGCCGCATTGACCTCGCATCTGGAGAAAATGAGCACTTTTTCCCTTTAAAAGTGCTCATTGCATAATACGCGACCTATCTGAAAAAAAGTGCCGGTTAACAGCAAAAAAGTAAATTAGTCAATTGAAGGCTCCCTTTAGACCAGCACTTACCTCAGGATTTTTTTTTCCTGTCAGAAGAGACTCCATTCTCTCTCTAAGTCATAAACCTTGTTGGTATCGATGACAAGGCTTACAGCTGAGGCACCTCTAGAAAAATTTTGGGGAGGTGGAGGAAATGGTGGAGGGACTCAACTCGTGACCCATCGAGTGTGACACCCCTGAGGTTGGACAGACCCCTGAAAAGGTCCCCCCAAGCTCAGTCCGGCACCAAACAGAGACAAGAAGGCCACTAAACAACTTCCAACAGGCCTTCACTAACCAAGGGAAAGCTGGCAACAGCTTACCACTGCCAAGACTGAGAACAGACTGGTTATATTAGGGGAAAACACAGCTACTTGTATTACAGCCAGAAGATTTTGTCTCATTCTACACCTGGTCATGGTGAGCTATTACCCATCAGTAAACTGTACCAGTCTGGAGAGGAACTAAAGAAAAAGGGATTTTAAAGGTGGAGGAACCGAAGGGAAGGGAAGGAAACCGGAAAAACAAAATTTTAAAGACACTACCCCCCTCCGATTTTCCTCATAGACTTTAACAGCCTTACTCACTGTAACCTGTGCTGGATATATGCTGCAGCCTGCCTCAGCTCCTAAAGTAGCTGGATCTGGGAGAAAAAATCATTGCCTCAAACCAATCTCTCCTCCAACAATGAATCTGCAGGATGCCAGTCGGATCGGAATCTAACAAATTCTAAATCCTGTGGACCCACAGATGTTGAAGGGGAGGCAAAACACAGCCAGCACCCTTCGGCATCCCGTTTAGTCCCATATGGATGCCCGATTGTTTGCACTCAAGCCCCTGCAACTCAGTAGGCGAGCAATGCTACAAAGGGAACAGACTCTGAGCTCCAGAAAAGTGTCTGCAGACTGGCCAACTGGTACCAAAGAGAAATTGGCCTGTCAAGCTGCAGACCTCAATCTGCTTTTCCTCCATGCAGGGAGAACTGAACCCTTGACGAGGGGAGCTATGAGCACCAAAAGCTGTAAAAAATTTTTTTTAAAAATCACAATATATTCAGAAAAACTGAAAACAATAAATATAGAGAGAAGATCAGATACTACTTTTGGCTCGTGTGAAGGAAAAACTGAAGGAGGCAGCAGAGCCCTGTGGTGGAGGAGAGATTCAAAAGCTGGAGTGCATTCCTTCTGCATGGCTTTTGAGAATGGGGATCTTATCCATCTGTCCAGAATGACACACCTATTGTACACTAGAAAATGAAATTTTAAAATGTTACAGTGAATTATAAAAACACAATAACTTATAAATACTGTAATCTAAAACATGTAGCTGGAATAAAATTGTTATATTCAAATAATTAATAAATAAATGAATATATGTAACAGAAAATAACACTGTATATACTCAAATATAAACCAAGATTTTTGGTCAAAAATAATGTTTCAAAAATGGCCTTGGTTTATTTTCAAGAGCTCCCCCTCTGCCACTACAAGCCCCCTGAACCAGAATTCTGCTGTTGCGATCAGCACATACCTGCACCCACACCCTCACCAGACTGGCAGCTACAGTTCCCTACCTCCCTCCCAAATAAACAAGAGTAACCCCCCCCAAGGCCTACTGTGTTTTCCTGATGGTCTAGTGCAGGAGTAGGCAATTCCAGTCCTCGAGAGCCGGAGCCAGGTCAGGTTTTCAGGATATCCACAATGAATATGTATGAGATGGATTTGCATGCACTGCCTCCTTGAGATGCAAATCTATCTCATGCATATTTATTATGGATATCCTGAAAACCTGACCTGTCTCTGGCTCTCGAGGACTGGAATTGCCTACCCCTGGTCTAGTGGTGCATTAGGGCAGGAGCGATTCCCACTCACTTCTGCCCATTCTTTCTATACGGTAAAAATGGCTGTCGAGATAAAGATTTCCTGTCTGATTTCCTATGTTATTTTATTTATTTAAAATTTATAGTCCGCTTAAAACTAAGTGGATCACAAAATTATGACCATCCCATTAAGGACATAAAAAGACGAAGTTGTTCAATAGGTGATTACAAAAATGATATGGGATTTGAGTCAAAGATGTATGAGAAAAGACCTGAATATGTATTCCCTACAGGAAAGTGGGGAGACAGGATAGATATCATGAAATATTTGACAAGTATTAATATACAAACATTTTTCAGAGAGAGGGAAGTGGTAGAACTAGAGGACATGAATTAAGTTTGCAGAGAGGAGTAACATTGGGATTTTTTTTTTTTTGCAACGAGGTCAGTGGATGCTTGGAATGCCCTCCCTGTCAAAAACAGGGATGGACTTCAAAAAGACATGTGATAAACACAGAGGATTCCTATGTAGAAATTTAAGCAAAACTTTAAAATGATCTTTACACTTAAACAATGTTTATACAGGGATGTAACCTTCAAGGTGGTGGTAAAACTCTAACCACATTATTGTGTAGACTAGATGGATCACACAAGTCTATTTGCTGTCTACTATGTTACAACAAAATGTTTTTACCAAATAGATTTATTTGCATGTAAATACACATTATAATGTTCCCCCTCCCCAAAACCTAAAAAGCACAGTATATGGCCAACAGAACGTAAAATGAGCAGGAATTATATACATTTTCTCCAAAACTGCAACAGTGAAAACATTTACAATGGAAAGAGTCAGCAAATACTTTTTTTTTCTTGCACCTGATGCACACAAAAATAATCTAATTCCGATAGTTGTTGCTTTGTGTATTTGACTTTGTAATACTGGAAAATGCAAATACAAGTGAACAAAATGTTATATCTTTTTCAGATAAGGCAATAAGGAAGGCTTTGACCAGACCACACTATACTGTATGCATATGATTCTATCAGATGGAGACATCCTTTGAGCTGCTCTACAGAACTGTTTTTGGCTATCCTTTGTTCCTCAGATGAATAAGAGAAGTGGACTTGCACTGTCTTAAACCACTTATTACATGTTCACATTTTACGAGGTTATCTATTAAATCACATCCTGCAGTGATTTTTATACCTTTTGACTAGTAATTAATGAAAGGAGAAACTAGATTCTTACCTGTTAATTTACTTTTTTCATGCCTCTCCAGACCGGCATAGGAATCTCATCATGACCAGCAGGTGGAGACTGAAACAAAATTCTGGAATAGTACATAATAGGTTCCTTTCCCTATTCCAAACAGTCTACCGAATAGCCAAGCAGAAGTAATAACTTTAAACAGAAATAAACAAGACTCCGAACAGGAATAACAACTAATGTACCCAAATGCTGTTGGAAAATGCAAAGGAGAGATCCCAGCAAGTAAATGTCCCCACAGCTTGCCAGCCGAGCTACAGCAGCTTTTCAATTCTCCCTGGCCCTAGAAAAATACTAGAACCTGTAGAAAAACCAAAATCTGCATGTGCAATAACGACAAGAACAACACGACAATAGACAGGGTGAGGTCCTATGCCATCTGGAGAGGCTAAAAGAAAGTAAATTAGTAGGTAAGAAACTAATTTCTCCTTCTTTAGCACTCTCCAGAACAGTATAGAAAATCTTACAAGCGAGACGTACCAAAGCAGTCCCCATCATGGGTGGGACTCCCGAAGGGCCAACACAAACACACTCAACACGCCTGAACGTCTACACGCGTCCCAACACGCCTGAACGTCTACACGGTAGTGTCTGACAGAGGAATGCAAGGAAGACCAAACAGAAGCCTTTCAAATGTCCACTGGAGGCACTAGCGAAGACTCAGCTCAAGTCGCCACCTGACCCCGAGTGGAATGAGCCTTGAGAAATTCCAAACAGGCTTTTTCTGAAGAAGATATGCGGACGCAATAATCTCTTTGATCCAATGCGCAATGGTAGCCTTGGAAGCGCCATCCCCCTTACAAGGACTCGGCAAGGACAAAGATGATCTGATTTCCTGAACTCTTGGGTCTTCTGCACATAAGAGCGAAGAACCTGATAAACATCTAGCTTGCGCAACTGTTTCTGCTCAGAAGATCCCTCCCGACTACCCAACACCGGGAGGATCAATGTCTGATTGGCATGAAAATGAGAAACTACCTTTGGCAGAAAGGAAGGAACAGGCCGCAACACAACCCGCTCCCTAGAAAACTCCAGGAAGGAAGACCTACATGAGAGAGCCTGCAACTCCGAAACACGTCTAGCAGAAGTAATAGCCACCAAGAAGATCACCTTAAGAGTAAGGTCCTTCAACGAGCAGGTGCCCAAAGGCTCAAAAGGGGGACGCACCAGCCCGGACAGGACCAGATTCAAATCCCAAGAGGAAACAGACGGTCGCACAGGAGGCTTGAGCAATTTGGCCGCCCACAAGAAGCGAATGACATCAGGAATGGCAGTCAGCCACTGACCTCGTAACAACCCACGAAAGGCTGACAAGGCTGCCAGCTGAACCTGGAGAGAAGACCAAGCCAAGCCCCTGTCCAGGCCATCCTGCAAGAACTCCAAGATGCGAGGCAGGGAAACACGAAGAGACCACTCCATGCACCTCACACCAGTCCTCAAAGATACGCCAAACCCGCACATAAGTCCGAGAAGTGGAAAGTCGCTGTGACCCCAAGATAGTGGAAATCACTTTATCTGAATACACCGTCTTACTTAGGCGTTCCCTTTCAAGAGCCAAGTCGTAAGACAAAAGGGACCTGGATCAAATATGGGAATGGGGCCCCGAGTCAGACGATCAGGCGAAAAAGGCAGAGGAAGAGGATCAGATACCAGATGTCACTCCAGATCCAGAGCCAATCCATAGCCACCAGAACAACCAGGCCCAGGTGACGAACAATGCAGAATATAACTAATGGCCACAGAGGAACACATACAACAGCCCCTCCGTTGGCCATGGTTGGACCAGAGCATCCAGGCCCTCGGCCTGACCCATCTCTGCGACGACTGAAGAAGTGGGGTGTTTTGGAGATGACACTTGTGGCTATCAGGTCCATGAGGGGCTGACCCCAAGACTGCACTATCAACTGAAAGGACACGTGGCTTAGACACCACTCTCTGGTATCTAGCACGTGACAACTGAGGAAGTCCGCTTGAACATTCTCCACTCCAGCTATGTGGGAGGCCAAGATGTTCTGAAGGTGAGACTCTGCCCAGACCATGAGCAGATCCGCCTCCTGTGCTACCCGAGTGCTCTTGGTGCCCTCGACGATTGATACAGGCCACCGCTATGATACTATCCAAAAGAACCCTGACTGACTTGCCTGTCAAGAAGGAGTGGAAGGCTAACAGTGCCAGATGGACAGCTCTGGTCTCTAGAACATTGATCGACCAGGATGCCTCCTTCATGGACCAGGTGACCTGAACTGAGTGACCTAGACACTGTGCTCCCCAACCGAGGAGACTGGCATCCGTGCGAAGCACCGTCCACTGTGGCTGATTCAGACTCTGCCCTTGAACAAAATGGGAGGTCTGGAGCCACCAACAAAGACTGCAGTTCGCCAAGCCCCACAGAGGAACAGGGAGATCCAGACTGTGCCTCTGGGGTGACCACCTCCGAAGCAGAGCATACTGAAGAGGACGCATATGGCCTGTACCCACCTCACTATGTCTAGGGAAGCCGCCATCGACCCCAAGACTTGGGAGGAAATCCTGCGCCCGAGGACACTCGGACGCTATAAGCAGCCAAATCCGAGATTGCAATTTGTTTACCCGGGCCTCTGGGAGGAAGACCTTCCCCAAGGAGGTGTCGAACAGAACCCCAAGGTACTCCAGAATGCTGAGATGGGGCCAACTGACTTTTGGAAAGGTTGATCACCCATCTCAGCGACTGCAGAAACTCTACCACTCAAGCTGTGACCCGGGTGCTCTCATGAAACGATTTCACCCAAATCAACCAGTCGTCCAGGTAGGGATGCACCAGAATGCCCTTTGTCCCCAAGGCCACCGCAACGACCACCATAACCTTGGTGAATGTCCAGGGAGCCGTGGCCAGACCAAAAGGAAGCGCACAGAACCAATAGTGCTGACCCAAGATCGCAAAACGAAGGAAGCGCTGATGGGAGGCCCAAATTGAAACATGCAAGTAGGCCTCCATCAGATCGAGAGAAGTCAGATACTCCCCCGGCTGAACCACCAGAGTGACAGACCGCAGAGTCTCCATGCGAAAAGAAATAATTTTGAGAGCCCTTTTAAATCTAAGATGGGCCGAAAGGTCCCCTCCTTCTTGGGCACCACAAAGTAAATTGAGTACCTGCCGGTGCCACACTCCTGAGGAGATACTAGAACAACCACTTTGAGATCTAGCAAGCGTTGAAGGGTCTGGCGAAAGGCCTGCGTTTTCTATGCCGCCTGACACGGAGAAGCTAGCAAATGATCTGGCAGAGAGCGGGCAAACTCCAGAGCATATCCGTCTCACACCACCTCCAGGACACACATGATCAGTCGTGATCGCGGGCCATTTGGTAAAAACTCATGCAAGCCAGGCACCCAACGGAACCAGAGGGAATGCTGGCAAGGAGTCATTGGGGAGAATGGGCAGCGGGGGAACAGGCGGAGGGAATCCCAGCCCCCCCAATGGGCCCCCCAAAAGGACTTACCATCGGCAGCTGAGGAAATCCCTCTGTGGGCAGTGGGGGAAGACCGGGCTTCCCCACTGCTCCCTGCCAACTCGCGAGGCACTAGTGGCGGGGAGGTCTGGACACCTGCAGCTGCTACCGACGAGGTTCCTCCACCGTGGCGGACCTGTACACCGCTTGCACAGGCCCGCCGCGAGTGCCTCGTGTCTGGAACACAATGAGCACTTTTTCCCCTGTAAAGTGCTCATAGCTCCACATGCGACCTAGTAAGAAAAAGTGCCGGTTAGATGAATAATACAGCAAATTTAAAGGGAAAGCAACCGTACAGACCAGCACTACCTCAGGATTTATTATTATTTTTTTTTTTTATAGAACAGACTCCACTGGTTCTCAAAGCAGTATGCCTTGCTTGAATTAGGGGGCAAGGCTTACTGCTGAAGCACCTTTAAGAAAATGTTGGGGAGGTGGAGAAAACCCAGCACGAGACCCGCCGGGTGTTACACCCCTGAGGTTGGATGGACCCCTAAACAGGGGCCACCCAAGCTCAATCCGGCACAAAAATGGGAATCAGGATCCCTAAACAAATTCCAACAGCCCTACCAAGGGAGATGGGTACAGCTCCTCACACCTGCTGAGACTGAAAGAAGACTGTTAGGAATAGGGAAAGGCACCTATTATGTACTATCCCAGAGTTTTGTTTCAGTCTCCACCTGCTGGTCATGATGAGATATATATCCGCTTGTAAGATTCCTATGCCGGTATGGAGAGTTGCTAAAGAAGCTCTGGATACGGTCAGGCCCTTATAAATTGTAAATCACATTGAACTCCTTCTGGGGCATATTAGTGATCCATAAATACTAATGTAATATAATTATGCAGAATGTGAGGAACAACTTGATACTTTTGCTACCAATTCTGCTTAAGTCATTCTTCAACAAACCTGTTATCTTATCAGGGAGTTCAGAGCTTGGGAAAGCTACTAGGCCAACCTGAGCACTTAAACATGAAGGTGTTGACATTCAAAAGGGTTTAACTGGACAGAAGAGGCTTTCTCTTACCCAGTTAAACCCTGCCGAGCTGGCTGTCCTCAATATTCAGTGGTACTTAACAGGATAATGCTACTGAATATTTCTACTAATCGGCTAGGTTAGGAGGCATCTGGCACTGTTTAGATGGATCCAGTGTTTAGCCATTTAGGGGCAGCTTTCAGCCCACTAACTGGCTAAATGACTGCTTAAAGGCAGAAAAGAAAAAAAGAGTCATAACTTTATACACGGAGTTAACTGGGCACAGGTCCCCGTATCAGCTGATCCCCAGTGCACATACTCAGATATTTAATACCAGGAGCCGATTATCCCTGAATTTTCTTTTTTTTTCTTACAGATTGCACAACTGACAAATTCTACATAGTCTGCCTAAAGTTAGGTGTCTGACTTAATTGGTTAATAGGCTTTATGTGCCAGTAATTGGTGTTAATTGGAATTTAAAGTTAGGCACCTAACAAAAATTGATTCTACAATATAAAAGTAGGCACCTAGTCTAAAACACTTACCTAGAAGTAGGCATGGCTAGGGGTGGATCGTGGGTCTATTTTTGAGTTAGGTGCTTCTTTTTGAATTAGGCACTGGTATTTAGGTGAAAACTCCACCCCTAGCATAACTATAATGTGCCTAAAGTTAGGATGCCTAGCAATGCCTAATTTTGCTTAGGCAGCGCTAAGCATAATTCTGTACAATGCGCCTAACTTACAGAACCACACTAGTCAGCGCTGATTTTTTAGGCAACCTATATAGAATCTTGCCCTAAATATCTACTTCCATTAGGAAGGCTTTAAACATGAAAGTAGCACACTTGCTGGCAAGCAGTATTGCTTACCTGTACTGAATACTCTCAGATAACAAGAATGCAGCCATGCTGACCTTTATTTCTTCCCTCTTGCTTAGTAATGAACTAAAATGACACATGACAGTTAGGAGCACAGGAATACTTACAAATACTCAAAAATTCTGTTAAATCTTTATGAGCATTGGGAGAGTTCTAATATCTGCAGGAAGCTGTCCTCAATGTGGGTGCTTGCACTCTGCTTGTCCAGAGAGACAAGCAAATATTTAAAGCAAGGACAAAAGAAAAGTTTGCTAAGCTTCTTTCATGGTTTCAGCCTGATCAGTTGCTTACAGTATTTAAGTAAGGAGTTTACATAAAATGTTGTTTAAACAGAAATATTTTCTCTAACTGCCTTGAATTCATCTCCACCATGGTGAAACAGATATGGAGCCATATGACCAAAATTTACAGAGCTAATAACTTTAGCTTAAGGATGAATATAACAAAGTGATTGCAGTTTAATGTCAAACACTGAAGATTGTGCACCAAATGGCAATGAAGCTGAAGCCTAGCAGCAGGTTTGGTGGATCCATTGTCATTATACTAGTCTGGACAATAACCAAAGCCTTGCATTGTTCATGTTTCACCATAGGCTACCAAAATGTCAGACAGGCAATTCCCTCTTCTTTTAACGCTAAACCCTCTCTGCACTTCAAAGGTAAGTGTCTTGTTGTCATGTCTGTATTTAAAATTGCACTGTATAGTGCAATCACTAGAACATTATATTGTAGACTGAAGGCATCACTACAGATTTAAAAATGGCTTTAGGCTGCCCAAAGACCAATACAGAATTTTTAAACTGGAAAACAATTCTCATTTGATTGCAGTTATATGTTGCTATGACATCCCACAATGATACAGTGAGTACAAGACAGCTCTCCCATATCCAAGCTTTACATTGTATGACTTTCCTAATGCCCATCAGTTCTCCAGCAGTAAAAGCAGAACATGTTACCCAGGAAAGTGTGAGGTCATCCTCACTGAAGTCTATTATGAACCTATTAGTCTTTTCCAACCCTATTTTTCTATGATTATCAAGTTCTAAGGCCAGAACTTCTTTTAGTACTTGGGCTCTGAACGAAGACTAAACATTCTAATACACTTTATAATCTGAAAATCCTGACTCCAGGCACCAGAAAGTTAACACTAGAAGCCAGGTAGTGCAGTGCTAACCTTTCTCACAGTGACATGTATGCTAACACACCATATTTCAAACAAGTGTATCACAAACTAAATCAGCCCCGTCTTCACATATGCAAGTTCAGGACTTTTTAAAATATGAAAAAAAAAAAAAAAAAAAAAATCTAAAAATAAAAGTTTATTTAAAACTTTTACACAGAATTTTGAAAAATCCAGATAAAGTTATAAAAAGGCAAATAAATAGTCAAATTTCAAAGTGAGTAATTTTAAGAGGCTGCACAAAACAGCTTAGCATTTAAAATTAGGAAAAGAACAGAATAGATCATGTTTATCAACACCTTCAAGTTCCTGTGAAAACCAGATTCTTTTTTGATTTGAAACAATGCTGAAAACCATCGTTTATCAGTAAACATGTCTCCTCCAAAAAATAGGCAAGCTTTTCTTACTTGGTTACCCTTCATGCATCCTCATATTGGGATACAAATCTAATCTATAACCCAGGAGACTGTTTTGTTTGGGCCTACCATAGATGGTATGAGTTTAGCTTCTTCTATAAGGGGCTGAACGGACCTTCTGGAATTACAAATACTTCTCCAAAAATCCCTTCTATAAATCAGGAGTACCATCTTAATAGATTGTGTCATACTTTATCAAACTGCCAACTCTGAGAACATTTACCTTCATGACAGTCTACAAAATCCAAGTTATGCCCTAAACTGATAATTCTATATGTTTAATTCCCAATAACAGCCACATCCATGAGATCATCATCCTCACCAATTAAAAATCCCGAGCTTGGTCGTGACGGCCGGTCGGTGGAAAGGATAGTGCTGCTGGTCATGGACAAAGACTGATCCAAGGAAACTGGAGACTTGGACCAGCTTTCAGGTTTGATACTGTGGGACTTCTTCTTGTCTCTATCTTTGTCCCGATCTCTGTCTTTGTCCTTTAGTTTTTTTTTCTCTTTCTTGTGCTTCTTATGCTTTTCAGAGCTGTATTCAGGCAAGGGCCGAATACCATCATCTGAGCTTGGGCTGTTCTGATAGGACTTCTCTGCTATGGAGGATCCAGACTCGCTTTCACTGTCTATGTTCTGGGGGGTGTAGGCTGGTGACTTACTATGACTCGGTGAGCAGCGTTCATGCTTTGGTGTAGAGCTGCTTATCAGAGGAGACCCATAGCTTTTAGAGGATGACATCTGAGGCCGTAACCCATCCCCACTTCCTTCTCCAGGTTTCTGCAAAGTTACTTTGGCTTTAATGCTAGGGGATCCACCATCATGTTTGCTGATGATGATCTTGGCCACTCCAGTGCTTCCAACGTTTTTAGATTCAGAGGTTTTCTTGGAGTTCTCAGAGCTTCCTGAGACACAAGCCTTAGATTTCTCTTTGTCACTCTTGTCTCGCTTTCCCTGAAACTCACTACCAGACATGCTGTGTTTTGATGAGACACTATGGCCAGAGGAATTAGAGCTTGCCCCTCCTTGGCCATCCACTGGTTCTTCACCACCTGGTCCGGTGGTGACAACACCATGCTTCAGTTTATCAATGACTGCAGTCAGAGATGGCTTCTTGTTCCTGCTGGGAGATTTCCCTTTGGAGCTTCCATGCTGATTCTGGGATGAAGACATGTTTGAACTACTGGATGAAAAGGCAGTGGAGGATGCAGTGGAGGAATTAGATGAAGGTGGTGGTTTCTGGGACATAGACCCAGAAGATACCATCCCTGAAGAGGATTTCAGATTTGAAGTTGACCCAGTTCCTGACATGTGGGAGCCTCCAGAACCTGAACTAATAGGCGATTTAGCTTTAGATGAAGGAGAAGTGCCTGGAACTGGCTTTATTGGAGATGAAAGTTTGTCAGAACCTCCTGAAGGTCTAGAATGGGAAGGAGAAATATTTGGTTTATTCATGGAAGGATTCATAAGTGATGAAGGTTTCCCCTGGGGTTTAATCTTAGAATTGCCTGAAGTACTGCTTCCAAGACCATGTTTTGCGACAGGAGAAGATCCAGATTTACTTATAGACTGTGATGAATTTTTGGACTGGCTTGATCCAGAGCCACTCTGACCAGAATACAGGTTACTGCTCAACTTTGAGCCAGAAGAGCTTTCTAATTTGCTGCTTTTTGTTTTTCCCGAGTTGGAAGATGATGAAGAGGAGGAGGAAGAGGAAGATGAGGAGGAGGAATGACCATGATGACTTTTGCTGCTAGAAGATACTGATCCACTGCTAGTATATTGACTGTGTGAAGTAGGTTTCCCAACAGTGACTGTCCCTTTGGGAATCTGGATTGTAATTTTTGGAATTGGAGGGGTAGCTATGCCTGGAGGAGTCTGTGACCTTCCTGAACTTCCAGGAGATTTGGATCCTCCTGTGCTAGCTGGTGGGGTGAAAGGGCGATTGGATGAACTATGAGAAGGAGATTTCCCTTCAGTATCTGCTTTTTTCCGTTTAGGTGGCTTGTCTTTACTTTTACCATCACTGGAAGGGGTCCTGCTCCGTTTTCCTGTCTTCCCATCAAGTCCTGTGGTCGATAGGCCACTATTCCCACTTCCATTACTGTCTTTCATGCGCTGTTTTTGAGATTTGTCTTTCCCCAGATCACCACTCATTAAAGGGCTCTGGCTTCCACTGTGGTGCTCCATTATATCAGATGAACCCAATGATTTGCCTGCTGTTGCAATGATACTGAAGTCAATAGTGTCTGCCTGAGAACTGGTTTTGAATTTGTTATCGCCTCCATCACCTCCCAATCCTGGAACTCCTAAAGCACTGAGAGCCTGGGATGAAAACCTCTTGAAATGGTCACTGTCACCACTTTGGCTGCTCTCATCATAGAATTCATCCCCAAAGGCACTTTGACTTGGGTTGCTTAACAATTCATGATTGAAATCTACACCATCTGGAAAAAACTGATTAGAAGAGTCACTGTTTGGACTCCCAGTGGCATCTGCAATGAGGTCAGCAGGATCTGTGTATGGATTCTCACTGTTACTTGTAGGAAAAACATCAGCATCAAAGATGGCACTTTGTGAATGTCCCGAACTGGAAGAGTCCCTGACTGGAGTGCCTATGGGGGGGCAGTCATCATTAGCACTGGGTAGCTTAGACGCCTCCTCTGCTATATCAGAGAGAATATCTGTGACATCAGGTCCAATACTGTCTGAGCTTGGAAGCCTAAGCATCCTCTGTAAGGAGGACTGGGCGTGAGGCATTGGCTGTTGGTAAGTGGGGGGAGTACTACACTGACTAGGCGCAGGAGTGATATGAGGCGTATCCAAAGTGTCTCCTGTCAAATTGACATCAAAAATAGGGTTTTGGGAATCAACATCCATGGAAAATAGCTCCCTCTGGAAATCATCTTCTGTCTGGTGCTTTGATTTCTCAGCTGTTGCTCTTAACCTTTTTTTCTTTTGCTTGTTCCCACCAGGGCCCATTTCCATCCGAGGAGAGCATGAAGAAGAATTCTGTCTTTCAAGAGGGCTGTTTCCATAGAGTGTTGAGAAATCCTGAGGGGGGTTGTCCTTCAGGAGAGTCATCAGCATTGGGTGGTTTTTGGTGTTGCTCACAGGTGATGACACCGGAGGTGGTGTATGATGAGGAGGAGTTGGACTTGAACCCATAGAAGACCCCACATTTCCAGTGATTTGTAGCAAACTGGTAAGAATGGGATTTTGAGACACTTTGCTGAAGTCCTCACTGTGGCTAGATGAATCATGCCTCTCCTTCATGCCCATGCTCATTGTGAACAATGTGGTAATAGGCCCTCCAGAAAAAGTATTTGTTGGTGTACTGGTGCCACTCATGGGATTATTGCCTGTGGTCATGCCATAGCCCGGACTACTAGCTGGGGGTAGGTTTTTCTTCACCATGTCTTCTACTGTCTCTGCAATGAGGGACAGAGCAGGTGTATCTGCCTGAATTGTTTCTGCTTTCCTTCTAATGGCTCTCATGGTCACAGGAATCGACATACATCTGGAAACACATAGCACAAAGTGTCTCAGTACAAATTAGATTATAATATGTATTTATGATTGCTCAAATTGGAGCCTCAAATTCTACTGAAATTTCCTGAATGCTAATTTAAGCCCTTCATATACATGATATTTGTTTTATTAATCAGTAATCGAAATAAATGAAAATGATAATTCTATATTTACTATTTTAGATCTAATAGCATGACCTTTCGCCTTTAGGTCCACAAGGCAGGTGCACTCAAACAAGCATTTTACAGAAATCCTTACAAGGAAGGCTCTTCCAAAAAACTTTACATAATCTCAGACCTGTTTTAGTATGTATATCTCAAATTTATTTAAAATTAAAATTTCTGACTACTCAGTCAGCAACTAACATTTTAGAAGAGATATTACTGATGAATGTGGTCATTTAACAACAAGGCCCATGATATCACTATTTACTTATCCCAGGGAGTTCTTCAGGAGACATATGAACTGTGCTCTCTCCCCCTCAACAGAACAAGTGCTCCTTTTACTGATCAGATTAGCAAAAATGAAATCTTGCATTTTAAAATAATCCATCTGATGCTGAGACTATGGTGTCCATTAAGTTGGGTCCACTAAAGGTTAATCAACCAGGAGATTGAAATCCTTTAATTAAATGAATCTCAGAATTGCCACTCCAAGGATCATAATAATATTATCCATATAAGGAATTGTGGCGTGGGTATCTTTCATCGATCCAAAACCTTCATATATCCACGTGACTTAATCTGCCACTTTAATCAAAATTTTTGAATTTACTACTCAATGATTTATTCAGATTTTTTTCTTTTTGTTAAAATTTTTGAATTTTTAAATATTTATCTTTTAAAATAAATTGTCTTTTTTATAAATAACATTAATCAAAACTGTGCAAATAGCATTGTTCACTTGTGCAAATCGCAATAATCAAAACTGTGCAATAACGCTGTTCACTTATGCATATAGCATTAATCAAAGCCTTATTTTTTTATGAGATTAGATCACAGCTAGTGAATTACAACAAAAGCACTTATCTTTCAACTTAATTTATACTGCCGCTTCCGCCCCATATATCGTATCCAATGGAAACCTGTTTTGCCGCTAACAGGCGGCTTCCTCAGGGTTTATGATACGGGCTAAAAATAAAAACACAAAAAAGAATAAAGATTGCATTCTAATTTCTAGCCTATAAGGCAAAAACACACAGCGTACTTACTTTTAGCAATAACGTTCAATATGTTGTAACACAAGCCCACAATAAAAAATGGCGCTTATATTGATAGAACGCTAGTACATGCGCAGTAAAATGCATGGCATTATGCTATTCTCATTGGTTGAATAGTTCCCTTTAATTATTGAGCAACAGAACCATTTAATTAAACTAAATTATTCTTTTAAATAAATGCTGACCAATCCAATGTTGTATTGAGACCAAATGGGTGCATGCTTTTGAGAAGGTAAATCCATCTTAACTCTCGTTTTAATCTCTTCACCCTATCACCTCCTCGCTGAGATATTGGTTCATGGTCAATAGCCAAACATCGGAGATCCTGAAAGGTATGTTGGAAGGAAACACACGGAAACACACTATTCCACTATGACTTCCGAGAACTTCTATCACGTTTCAAGTTGGATTTATGCTCACACATTCTTGTCTTAAGATCTCTTGTGGTCATGCCCACATACAACAATTTACATGGGCAAATGATAACATATATAATAAATGTAGTCCTGCAGTTCATAAAATAATTCAAATCATATTGTTTATTGTCAGATGGATTCTCAAAAGTCTTTGTTTGAATCATAACCTCACAAATACTACAAGAATGACACTTAAAATGACCTTTAACAATATTGGATATTTTCTTAATTCTCATCATGGAGGGACACAAAATTTCTTTTAAATTAGAATTATGGGAAAAAGCATTTTAAGCCTTTTCTTCTCAAAGACTGGATGGAGTTTCACAATTTCCCAATTATTTCTAATAATTTGTGCTACTGTTGCACTTTTTGAACAATATCGCATTACACACGTCTCAGCATCATCCTCAAGTATGTTTTTTCTCTGGTCATCTAGAAGATGCTCCCTATTAATGTACTTAGCACGACGTTTCGCTTTATCCATCACATGATTGGGATACCCCCTTGAAATGAATTTCTCTTGTAGATATTTGGACTTCCTTTTATATTCATTCAAATCTGAATAATTTCGCCGAATCCTTACCATGTGAGAAAAAGGCAAACTTTCTTCTAATTTTTTCGGATGGCAACTATCATATTTCAAGAGTGTATTTTTATCAGTGTTTTTGATGAAAACTTTAGTGACAAAGGTGTTATTGGTTTGACAAATATCAACATCTAAAAAAATGTATAGACTCCTTAGATGATGTCATAGAAAATTTAATGTTTATGTCACAAGAGTCTAACCACGTTGAAAAAGATGCAAGTTTATATTCATTGCCACTCCATAATAAGAATACATCGTCAATGTATCTGTGCCATGAATAAATTTTACCACTAAAGGGAGAGTTTTTAATCCATGTATCTTCAAAATTGATCATAAATAGATTGGCAATAGATGGGGCAAAAGTTGCCCCCATCGCAACACCAGAAAGTTGTAAATACATATATTTTTCAAAAATGAAGAAATTCTCTTTCAAGGTCATACTAGTTAATTTCAAAAGAAATTTTGGAGGTATTAAAAAAGGTCTTGGAGAAGAATAAAGAGCTTCCTTCACAATTTGAGGACAACTCGAAGGTATCATAGGCCGCCTGAAACATATAGAGGCAGAGTTGGGAGAGGGTCTCCTCGAGGAGACAAAATTCCTGATGCCGAGAATCCAGCACCTCCTCCCGGAATGAGCGGAGGGCGTCCACATAGAATCGGAGGTAGGATGTGAAGATAAAGTTATAGTTGAGGACACGGTTCGCCATCATTGAGTTTTCATAAAGACGGCGACCAAATTTGTCCATCGTACGGCCCTCCCTGCACGGAGGGACGGCAGCATAAACCTTTGAGGGGTTGGACTTCTTCAATGAAGACTCAACCACCAAGGATTGGTGAGAAAGCTGAGAACTCTCAGACCCCTTAACCGGGATCGTCTGGCAACGGTACTCCAACTTGGAGGGAATGGCCGTGACCGCATAGGGGGTTCTCCAGGTTCCGGAAAAATGTTTGCCGGAGAACCTGGTGCAATGGCAAGCGCAGCGCCTCATGGGGCTGATGATCAACACCCATTTCCGTCAGGAATTCCTGGGTATAACAGGACTCAGACTGGAGGTCCAGGTTCAAGGCTCTACCCATGTCAGAGATGAAACGAGTAAAGGAGGAGTTTCGAGAAGAAGACTCATCCCCCTGAGGAGACTCCGAGCAAGATCTGGGGGCAGTCGAGAAAGAGAGAGAAATTTCCCTCGAATAGTAAGCCGGGGCCTCGGAGTCCTGCGAATGGGAGATCGAAGAGGTTCGACTAAAGTGTCTGGGGGGCGTCGAGGAACAACCCCGTGCAAGGTGGACCGGGGAGGACCCTGGAGTCCGAGGAATCAGCTGACGGAGCCTCGGAGAAGACGGGGCAAAGGAAAATTCCTCCACCAGTTTCGAAGAAGACCCTTTAGAGGTTGGCATCTGCCTCGATGGAGAACGCAAACTAGAGTCCAACTTGAGGACAAGGGTGTGCCTGGAAGGCTTTGCGGTCGGAGACCTGCCCCAAAGGGGCAGAGAAGACCAGAGCTTTTTAGGAGAGGCAAGCCTCGACATAGTAGCGGGCGAAAAGCAGACCCCTGTCCTGGACCCTCAAAAAGTCACAGGTGACTCAGGGAATGAAGAATCACTCGAGGGAACCCGATGCGTCTTGCGGGCACGGCCCTGAGACACGAGAGAAGGACTCTCAGGCTAGTCAGACCGAGGCTGGGTCAAGACCGAGGTCAGAGGCGTCGAGGTCGGGACCAGTGGCTCACCACCGAGGAAAGCTGCATATAGCCTTAAGCATGTCCTCGAACATAGGCACCGAGACCAAAGGCTGTTGGATCATAGGTGCAGCAGTGCACTCCTTCGGGGTTGACCTCGAGGAAGAGTACTCCCTACATGAGGAGGTATGCTTAGAATGATGTCTCGAAGACGCTGACGAGGCGGCACCAACATGAGACTCTGAGGCAGGCTTCTTTGCCGGCACACCTGAGGAGGAAAGAGGAGACTTACCCGAGACCAGAGTAGCAGGAGGAGCCGAGGCCGGAGCCTTCGAGGCCGAGGCACCCAACGAAGGCGCCGAGGCTGAGCTCGAGGCCTGTCCCGCAGGATCCATAGGGCCAAATAGTTGGAGAATCTTGGCCACCCTCTGACGAAGAGCCCGCGGTTGCAAAATCGCACAACATGGACATGACTCAGCACGGTGCTCCGCAACCAGGCACTCCACACATCAATGATGAGGGTCGGTGATGGAGATAACCCAGTTGCACTGAGTACAGTTTTTAAACCTGGAACGAGGCCGGAACATAAGAAAAAGGACGTCCGCGGCCCCGCGAGGCCAGGCGGCCAGAACAAGACCGGTGAACCCGGTCAAAAATATACGAACGGAAAAAAAAAGAAAAATAAAGAGGCAGGCACAGCGACTTAACTGAAAGTAACCAAATAAGCCGCAGTGCAAGAGGGACAACGAGATCGCGTGACGCAAGGGAGCAGTGCTTCTGGCTCCGCGGAAAACATAGAACTGAGGCCACGCTGAGGAGACATATGCCTTAGGTCGGACGGGAGGGGCACATGCGTGGGCCAATCGCAAGCTTGAAGGTCTTCAAGCAAGTCTGCTTGCGAAAATGACCGCTAGGGGGCTCCATCGGTGACGTCACCAACATGTTGAGAATATGCTGCCTGCTTGTCCTAGGATAAGTGTGTAATGCGATATTGTTCAAAAAGTGCAACAGTAGCACAAATTATTAGAAATAATTGGGAAATTGTGAAACTCCATCCAGTCTTTGAGAAGAAAAGGCTTAAAATGCTTTTTCCCATAATTCTAATTTAAAAGAAATTTTGTGTCCCTCCATGATGAGAATTAAGAAAATATCCAATATTGTTAAAGGTCATTTTAAGTGTCATTCTTGTAGTATTTGTGAGGTTATGATTCAAACAAAGACTTTTGAGAATCCATCTGACAACAATATGATTTGAATTATTTTACGAACTGCAGGACTACATTTAATTAAATATGTTAACATTTGCCCATGTAAATTGTTGTATGTGGCATGACAAGATATCTTAAAGACAAGAATGTGGAGCATAAATCCAACTTGAAACGTGATAGAAGTTCGGAGGTCATAGTGGAACAGTGTGCTTCCTTCAAACATACCTTTCAGGATCTCCGATGTTTGGCTATTGACCATGAACCAATATCTCAGCCGAGAGTTAAAATGGATTTACCTTCTCAAAAGCATGCACCCATTTGGTCTCAATACAACATTGGATTGGTCAGCATTTATTTAAAAGAATAATTTAGTTTAATTAAATGGTTCTGTTGCTCAATAATTAAAGGGAACTATTCAACCAATGAGAATAGCATAATGCCATGAATTTTAATGCACATGTACTAGCGTTCTATCAATATAAGCACCATTTTTTATTGTGGGCTTGTGTTACAACATATTGAATGTTAATGCTAAAAAGTAAGTATGCTGTGTGTTTTTGCCTTATAGGCTAGAAATTAGAATGCAATCTTTACTATTCTTTTTTGTGTTTTTATTTTTAGCCCGTATCATAAACCCTGAAGAAGTTGCCTGTTAGTGGCGAAACGTGTTCCTGTTGGATACGATACATGGGGCGGAAGCAGCAGTATAAACTAAGCTGAAAGATAAGTACTTTTGTTGTAATTCACTAGCTGTGATCTAATCTTATAAAAAATAAGGGTTTGATTAATGCTATATGCTTAAGTGAACAGTTTATATTGCACAGTTTTGATTATTGCGATTTGCACAAGTGAACAATGCTATTTGCAGTTTTGATTAATGTTATTTATAAAAAAAGACAATTTATTTTAAAAGATAAATATTTAAAAATTCAAAAATTTTAACAAAAAGAAAAAAATCTGAATAAATCATTGAGTAGTAAATTCAAAAATTTTGATTAAAATGGCAGATTAAGTCATGTAGATATATGAAGGTTTTGGATCGATGAAAGATACCCACGCCACAATTCCTTATATGGATAATATTATGATCCTTGGAGTGGCAATTCTGAGATTCTTTCCTTCATTTAATTAAAGGAATTCAATCTCCTGGTTGATTAACCTTTAGTGGATCTGATTGTTTATGATTAAATCTCTTTTTCTATATTGTCCATTAAGTTGGGCCCAGACCATACCTCTGAACAACTTTGGCAATGAAATCATCTGTACAGATGAGGGCATCACAGAGCCCTTTGAACAGTTTACAGCTCACATGTGTAGAGTCTTGTACATCCATCACCGCTACAAGATAAGAAGGAATGTCTCAACCAAAGGCAGTGTAGAGTTACAGATGAATGCACAGCTCTGTATATATTCCCCATATCCTAGTTTGTTAATTTTTGATTTTGAGCCAGTAACGTCCCACCTCTGGGTGAATCAAACTGCGGGCAGATCAGAATTTTTCAAGCCATCTCTGTGTGTTGCTACTCTCTCTTCCACATACAGTATTATATACTTTTAATTATGATGATTTTGTATTTTGAGCTGTTAATTATAATATATATTTATTTTAAACTACTTAGAACCTTGGCAAGTGGATAATCTAAAAGCTCATAAAATAAATCTAGACAGAGATTTAAAAAACAAAAAACAAAACAAAAAAACTTGGTAACTACAGGTGAAAACCAAAGGAAAATGTGCATATGGTTTTCTGTTTTCTTATAAGGCATTCTTCCTTATAAGAAAACAGTATAAAAACCATATGCAACAACATTCTGTGTTACAATAGTGATCAAATTTGAAGTCTGCTTTGCAAACTGCAACATATGAGAGCAGTTACAACTCCCCAGGAGACATTCAGCTCAAACCCCTCACACCTAAGCATACTATAGTGGATAGATAACTACAGAACATCTTTCTTCAAAGCATTTTTAAAAAGCTAAAAAAAGGAGAAATTAAGTTCTTACCTACTAATTTTCTTTCTTTCTGTTAGACTGTAGACCAGTACAGTTCTTTAATGATGGGTAATAGCTCATTATGACCCACAGGTGGAGACTGAGACCAAAACTTTAGCATAGTACAAAATAACCGACCCTCCCCATATACTAGCAGAACCAAGAAGAAAACTAACCGTAAACAGTAACAAGACTCCGAACAGGAGTAACAACTAATAAACGTGAAGGCTGTTGAAAAATGCATAGGATAGCCCCCGGCAGCAAAGTGTCCCCACAGCTTGCCAGCTGAACCACAGCCGCTATTCTCTGATCTCCCAGCCCTAGAAAAATACTAAACCCACAGAAAAGCAAAATCTTTACGTGAACAAAAACTGCAATCACCGCACAGACACAGATAGGGTGGGGAACTGTACCGGTCTACAGGCTAACAGAAAGAAAATTAGCAGGTAAGAACCTAATTTCTCTTTTTGTGTAGCCCGATAGACCAATACAATTATTTACTAATGGGACGTACCAAAGCAGTCCCCTTCATGGGTGGGACCCCCAAAAGGCCGACACCAGAACACACTCAAACACCGCGTCCTGATGCGCCTGAACATCCACACGGTAGTGTCTGACAAAGGAATGCAGAGAAGACCAAACTGCAGTCTTACAAATATCCACTGGAGGCACAAGAGAAGACTCAGACCAAGAGAAGACTCAGACCCCAATTGAAAAGAGCCTTGAGAAATTCCGGAACAGGCTTTTTTTGAAGAAGATATGCAAAAGCAATAGTCTCCTTAATCCACTGCACAATGGTAGCCTTATAAGCGCTATTCCCTTATGAGGACCCGCTAAGAGGACAAAGAGATGATCTGATTTCCTGAACTCCTGGGTCCGGTGAACATAAAAGCGAACATCCAATTTGCACAACTGTTTCTGCTCCGAAAAGCCCTCCCGACTATCCAACACTGGGAGGACTATGGACTGATTGACATGAAAAGGTAAAACCACTTTTGGCAGAAAGGAAGGAACAGGTCACGAGGAACGTAGGGAGAGGGGAGACATGATCGAAACATTTAAGTACCTCACGGGATGTGTCGAAGTTGTAGATGATATTTTCTTTCTCAAGGGACCCTCGGCCACAAGGGGGCACCCGCTCAAACTCAGGGGCGGAAAATTTCATGGCGACACCAGAAAGTATTTCTTCACAGAGAGAGTGGTTGATCATTGGAACAAGCTTCCAGTGCAGGTGATCGAGGCAGACAGCGTGCCAGACTTTAAGAATAAATGGGATACCCATGTGGGATCCCTACGAGGGTCAAGATAAGAAAATTGGGTCATTAGGGCATAGACAGGGGATGGGTAAGTAGAGTGGGCAGACTTGATGGGCTGTAGCCCTTTTCTGCCGTCATCTTCTATGTTTATGTTCTAACCCGCTCCCTAGAGAACTCCAGAAAGGGAGACCTACAAGAGAAAGCCTGCAGTTCAGAAACACGTCTAGCAGACGTAATCATCACCAAAAAGACTGCTTTAAGAGTAAGATCCTTCAACGAGCAGGCACCCAAAGGTTCAAAAGGTGGGTACACCAGCACGGATAAGACCAGGTTAAGATCCCAAGATGGAATAGACGGTCGCACGGGAGGCTTAAGCAATTTGGCCACCCGCAAGAAGCAAATGGCATCATGAATGGCTATCAGCTGCTGACTTCGCAACAACCCATGAAAGGCAGACAAGGCCGCAAACTGAACCCAGAGAGAAGACCAAGTCAGGCCCCTGTCCAGGCCAGCCTGCAAAAACTCTAAGATGTTAGGAAAGGCAGCGAAAAAGACCAGTCCACGCACAGCACACCACTCCTCAAATATACGCCATACCTGCACATAAGCCCAAGTGGAAAGTCTCCGGGACCTCTAGAGGGTTGAGATCACTTTATCTGAATACCCTTTCTTACCTAGGCGTTCCCTTTCAAGAGCCAAGCCGTAAGACAGAAAGGACCCTGATCGAACAGTGGAATGAGTCAGGTCGGTCTAGAGAGGTAGTGGCAGAGGATCCGCCACTAGATGATGAACCAGGTTCGCGCATCACGGACGCCTTGGCCAGTCCGGGGCCACCAGGATCACGAGGCCGGATGCTGAACAATGCGAAGAACTCTTCCTACCAATGTAGGAAACATGTACAGAAGACCCTCCATTGGCCATGGATGAACCAGAGCATCCAGCCCCTCGGCATGACCGTCTCTGCGATGACTGAAGAAGCAGGGTATTTTGGTGTTTGACACTCGTGGCCATCAGGTCCATGAGGGGCTGACTCCAAGACTGCACTATCAACTGGACGGCCACAGACACAATCCTCCAGGATCCAGCACGTGACGACTGAGGAAGTCTGCCTGAACATTCTCCACTCCCGCTATGTGGGAAGTCAAGATGTCTAGAGAATGCCCAGAACATGAGCAGAGCCACCTCCTGCGCCACCAAAGAGCTCTTGGTGGCCCCCTGATGATTGATATAGGCCACTGCCATGGCATTGTCTGAGAGAACCCAGATCAACTTAGCCTTCCATTCCCTCTTGAAGGGCAACACCACCAGACGGATGGCTCTGGTTTCCAGAACTTTGACCGACCAAGCCTTCTCCTCCAGGGACCAACTGCCCTCATGGTCTGGCATCTCTGTCCTTCCCTCCCCCCTGTAGTTTTTTTAGCATCTCTCTCTTCTCATTTCCTCCACTCATATCCGATATCGTTCTCTGCTCTCTCTTCCCTTTTCCTTCTCTGGTCTTCCTTCTCTATTTTCTGCCTCCATCTAAATTAAATTCTTTCTTACTATTTAGTCCTGTTTCCCTCTTTTCACTGTGTCTACCCACAGCTTGTCACCCCTTTCCCTCACCCCTCCATTATCTTACTATTTTCTTCCCCCTTTATTTATCTCCTCCTTCTATCCAGTATGTGTTCTTTCCCCACTTCCATTCAGCATCTGCCCTCCCCTCTCACCTGACATCCATCTGCCTTCTGCTCTCTCTCCCTTCTTCTCACTTCCATCATCTGACCCCTTCTCTCTCCCCCCCCCCAACTTCCATCATCTGCCCCCCTTCCCCTCACCTTTGCGGGTCACTTTCTTTCCCCTGAGGGTGGCTCATGTCAGAGGGGAAGCTTTGGCCGAGCAGAACCACTTGCAAGGAACAGTGGAACTTACTTGATGTCGATGCTGGGGCCCGTTGTGTTTGAAGAAGAAAAAAAAAGGTGGAAAAAAGGGACCTGCAAAGGTGAGAGGAAGGGAGACCTCCAGGACAGCTGCTCTTTGCCCTCCTTCAGCGGCCCAAGAGTCTTTAGGCAAGCGACAGCTCTGTGTGCTTTTAACTTCGGCACAGAGCTGCCCCTAAGCAGTAGTTTAGCACGGTTTCATGAGGCAGCCTCGGGGCCTTTGCTAGGCCGGCCCACATCGCATCATCGAAGCGGGCCGGCCTAGCAAAGGCCCCGAGGCTGCCTCATGAAACCGTGCTAAACTACTGCTTAGGGGCAGCTCTGTGCCGAAGTTAAAAGCACACAGAGCTGCCGCTGCTGATCTGGAGGTGCGGAGACAAGGCAGGAAGCATACGCGGCAGGAGTCCCGGTCAGCGACGGCAACAGGAAGTTGCAAGTCAGCTGACGCCGGCACCTTTCGTTGCGGCGGGGACCCGAATCCTTCGCATACCGGCAAAATTTTTTTGCGGACCGGCACCAGTCCGTGGACCGGCGGTTGAAGAACTGTGCTCTAGAGCACTGTTCTTCAACTGCCGGTCCGCAGAAAATTCCTGCCGGTCCATGTAAGATCCACGAACTTAAGTCTGCGCAGGGTCGGGGAGATCATGGAGAGCCTCCAACAGTGGCTTTCTCCCCTCCCAACAGCTGTACTTACCAGCGCAGCAATTCAGGAAGGTAGCCTTGGGGTTTTTGCTGAGTCGCGGCTGCCTCTGATGATGCAACTTCCTCTTTCCTCAGAGGTGGTGCGACCCATCAAAGGACCCAAGGCTGCCTTCCTGAATCGCTGTGCTGGTAAGTTATTGACAGCTGCTGGGAGGGGAGAAAGCCACTGTTGGAGGCTGGGAAGCTGCTGGACAAGGGAAAAAAAGGGACAGCTGCTACTGGACCTGGAGGGAAGGAGAAGGAGAGATGCTGCTGGGAGGGGAGGAGGGAAAAGAGTCTGGGAAGCTGCTGGACCAGGGAAAAAAAGGGACAGCTGCTACTGGACCTGGAGGGAAGGAGAAGGAGAGATGCTACTGGAGGGGAGGAGGGAAAGGAGCCTGGGAAGCTGCTGGACAAGGGAAAAAAGGGACAGCTGCTACTGGACCTGGAGGGAAGGAGGAGAGAAGCTGCTGGGAGGGGAGGAGGGAAAGGGAAGAGAGTTAGTTACTGCTGGACAGGGGGAGGAGGGAAGGGAGAAGGAAAAAGGAAGGAAACAGCTGACAGGGAGATTAGAGGAGGGGAAGGGGCGAGACAGGAATGAGAAAGTAGAGAGATGGGAAGGGGGGTCAGCAGAGAAATAGACAGGGACAAAGATGCTAGATCTGGTGTAGGAGAGATAAAAATGAAGAGAGCAGTGAAGCTGGAATGAATCATGTAAAAAGGAGAGAGGGGGCACAGGCTGGATGGAAAGGGGAGAGGGGCATAGAAAGAAGACAGATACCATATGGAAGGGGGAGAGGGCAGACAGTGGATGGAAGGGGCAGACGCTGGAAGGAAGAGAGTGAAAAGAAGATGAAAGCAGAAACCAGAGACAACAAAAGGTAGAAAAATAATTTTATTTCTGTTTTGTGAGCTGGTGTTAGACATCAAAGTTCAGGCAATGGCTTAGGGCTCTCTCTGACCAGAGGGCAGTTGCCCTAGTTGCACTGCGGTATTCTGTTAGCATGATATTTCTGTGTAGCATTCTGTAATAAATTGGCTTATTCAGTTTTTTTTGATAGTAGAGGGGATATATGTGAAGGGGAGGGGAGACAAGGGTTTTGTTGATCCTTGCTCTGTATTATTTGTATTTATAAAATGACAATTGTACAGAATATTGTTTCTTTTTATACTTTAATAAAATACATTCAATATAAAATCATAACTGAGGCTTGTGCGGATGGGATCAGATGGTTTGCGAGGACCGAGCTCATGGAGACGGGGCGGAACAGGGTTTTTAAATTTCAGTCCTAGTAGTTTGCCGGTCCACAAAATAATTTTTTTTTTTCCGCCGGTCCATAGATGTAAAAAGGTTGAAGAACACTGCTCTAGAGCATAAACCGTCCTGAATCGCCTCCAGAACCCACTGATCAGATGTGATCTCTGCCCACTTTGGAAAGAATTTGTGCAGATGGGCACCCACCGGAACCAGAGGGGGCACCTGCAAGGAGTCATTGGACAGGATGGGCAGCGGGGGAACCGGCGAAGGGATTCCCAACTCCCTGAAGGGCCCCCCCCAAATGGCCCATATGCGCTGAAAGAAACAACCGCAGGAATAACCAGAGGTTGGAAAGGAAGCAGCCCCTCGACCAGGGCGGTATCTGCGGAACTCATGCAGATGCCCCCGAGCAGTGCCACCCCGAGCAAATGGATGGGCACGGTCTTAAGGCAGGCGGGGCACTTTGGAGTCTTTCAGAGTCTGAACCAACTTATCCAAATCTTCTCCAAACAAAAAAGACCCCCGAAAGGGAAATTTTGTGAGTTTAGTCTTGGACGCCAATTCCGCCACCCAAGCACGAAGCCACAAGGTATGATGCGCAGCCACACCAATAGACATGGATTTGGCAGATGTCCGCAACAAGTCTGAGAGGTTAAGTGACAAACATCTCAATCTTTGCCAGTCCTGATCAACCATGGCCCGAGCCACCAGCCCACCACAAATGGCCGCCAAGGCAGAAACATCAAAATTCTGCTTAAGAAGAGAGTCTCCAACTTACGCTCCTCAGAGTCCTGTAAGGCAGATCCGTCCTCTACAGGCATCGTATGTCGTTTAGCAAAAGCCGAGATCACCACGTCCACAACTGGCGACTTCAAGATATCCCAATCCCTCTCTGGGATGGGATACAGACGAGCCATGTAGCGCGCAAACCGAAAAGACGCCTCCAGCGTCTTCCACTGCACCAGGACAATATCCCAAATATCCTGACGCATGGGAAAGGAGCGGAATGCTGAGCGGTTCCCTGAAGAGGGTCCACCACACGCGAGGTCACTGGAGGCTCCTCCGCAAAGTGCAACACTGAGGAGACCTGCTGAATCAGATCAGGGAGCTTGTCCTACTGAAAATGGCACACCATGGATGCATCCTCGCTGGTAAATGGACCTGCAGAGTCTACCAGCCTCTGTCCCCCCAAGATGATCCTGGATGTCTCTTCAAGGGTCCAGGTCCTCATCCATGGAAAACTGCTTCTCAGAAACAAAGTCGTTGTCCCAGGCCACCTGCGAGCGCTTGGACGGAGGAGCGGGGGACACTAAAGGCGCTGAGGGGGGCAGAACCGGAATAGGCGTGGAGGGAACTCCTCCGAGACCCCCGAGATGGAAGAAGGACCCCCAGTTGCCTGAAAATAAGCCTTGCATAAAGCAAAAATAAAATCAGGGGAAAACTCTGGCGGCCCAATGAGACTCACTGCCAAAGCAGAGGACTCATGAGAAATCTGCCCATCTTTCCAATACAGTGGGAAGGTCACCTAAGGCTGCAGACAAAATGGAGGGTCTTCCCGCCAAAATTGGTGAAGTTCCCGCTAAAAACGACCCCTCCGTAGCCTGTAGCGGCTGGGAAGCATGAACTGTCCCAATCGCTAAAGCAGGCAGCAGTGGTAAGAGAGTCCCCCAGCAGCTTTGGCGGTAAAGGAATCCTTTTTATCCTGACCGTCGGCAGCTGGAGAAATCCCTCCGTGGGTGGTGAGGGAAGCCCGGGCTTCCCCACTGTCAGCTGCTGACTTGCAAGGCATTAGCGGCAAAATTCCCTGGCCGCTGGCAGCTGCTGCTGACAAGGCTCCTCCCACCGCTCCGGCCTGCACAGAGCTTGCACAGGCTGGCCGCGAGTGCCTTGTGTCTGAAGCACAATGAGCACTTTTTCCCCTAGCTTAACGACCTAGCTTAACGAAAAAGTGCTATTTAGATGAAAAATACAGTAAATTTAAAGGAAAAGCAGCCTTTTAGATCGGCACTGCCTCAGAATTTTGTTGTTTGTTTTTTTTTTTTGGGGGGGGGGGTGTTTACATAAGACTCCACTGGCTCTCCAAGCAGTATGCCTTGCCTATATTGGTGGCAAGGCTTACTACTGAGGCACTTCTACAAAATAGTTGGGGAGGTGTGGGGGGGGGGGGGGGGGGAAGGGACCCAGCATGAGACCTGCTGGGTGCGACACCCCCGAGGTTGGACGGACCCACAAACAGGGCCCATCCAAGCTCAGTCTGGCACCAAAACGGCGACTAGGAGCTCTAAACAAATTCCAACAGCCCTAACAAAGGGAGATGGGTACAACTCACTCACCCCTGCTGGAGACTGAGAGAAGACTGCCTCCTCTTCTGTTCTCTGGCGGCATAGTGGCGCACCAGGTTGCCTGCCTGGTCCTGCGCCGCTTCCTGCAAGAACTCAGCAGCACGGGACCAGGCAGGCAAGCTGGTGCGCTGCTATGCCACCAAAGAACAGAAAAGGAAGTAGCCACGTCTGTCGTTATCGGCGGAAGTGGTGGGGACCAGTCAGCCAGCAACCCTTGTGCGCTACTCTCAGCGAGTGAAACTCAGAAGTTAAAAAAAAGGTACGCGGGGGGAGGGGGGTAGCAACACTAAAATAAGTTAACGGGGGGGGGGGGGGGGCGCTTTGCGTATTCGCTCCATTAAACACACCTTTATTTCCACACACTTTTGGAGGAGAAAAAGTGCGCCTAATGGAGCAAAAAATACAGTATGTAGTATACCAAAGTTTTGGTCTGAGTCTCCAACTGCTGGTCATGATGAGCTATTACCCATCAGTAAAGAACTGTACCGGTCTATCAGGCGACACAAAATAATGTATTATAGCTGCTTCATTATATATGCTGTAGATACTCTGTTACATTAAATTCAGCAACAGATAACTATTGAAGAAACATTGCTTACCACACACAAGAGAATCATTGACAGGATGCTGGAAGGATACGCTGAAACATGAATCAGAGAGTGGGCAGACTTCAAACTGGAGGGTGCCCTGGGAATCTGAAAGATACAGCACCCTGCTATTACATTTTTCTGGCCTTGCAGAATGTGTAGTTAACTGTGTGAATATGCAAAAGGTGAAGGTACATGGAGTCTGTTTTAGTCAAGGCAAAGTGATCAGTAGAGTACCATAGGGTTCAATATTAGAATCAGTTCTTTTCAATCTCTACCATAACAATGATGAAGAACTCAAAGGAAAAAAAAAATTGAATCAATCATTAACAGAGCACATGCACCAGATTTTTTTTTTTTTTAAAAGTAAGGGGGGGGAGTAATGCATAAAGGGATGCGAGAGAACTTGACAAGCCAGGGTTTGAAAAGCTTAATTTTAATATTAGAGTGTAAAAACAGCACAGTTACTTACCATAACAGTTGCTATCCAGGGACAGCAGGCAGATATTCAACATGGGGGTGACGTCACCGACGGAGCCCTGCAGAAGACAGCCTCGCAAGCAGACTTGCTTGAAGATCTTTTAAGAGCTTACGAGTGCTGCACCGCGCATGCGTGAGTACCTTCCCGCCCAAGTTAGGGCACGCATCTCTTATGAGGTACCTCAGTTCAGATAACTAGCTAAGAAGCCAACAAGGGGAGGTGGGTGGGTTGTGAAAATATCTGCCTGCTGTCCCTGGATAGCAACTATTACAGTAAGTAACTGTGCTTTATCCCAGGACAAGCAGGCAGCATATTCTCAACATGTGGGTAACCTCCAAGCTAAGCATAATGGGATGGAGGGAGAGTTGGCAATTTAAGAAAACAAATTTAGTAAAACGGACTGGCCAAAATGGCTATCCCTTCTGGAGAAAGTATCCAGACAATAATGAGGTGAAAGTATGAACTGAGAACCAAGTGGCAGCCTTGCAGATTTCCTCAATAGGAGTTGATCTAAGGAAAGCTACAGACGCCGCCATTACTCTAACTTTGTGGCCCGTGACTCGACCCTGCAGAGGGAGACCAGCCTGAGCATAGCAGAAGGAGATGCAAGCAGTCATCCAGTTGGATATGGTTCGCTTTGAGACAGGATGCCCCAACTTATTTGGTTCGAAGAAGATGAAAAGTTGTGGGGCTGTTTTGCGAGGTTGAGGTCATTGCAAGTAGAAAGCCAAAGCACGAAGCGCAACTTCTCCAGGGTGAGAATGAGGCTTTGGAAAAAATACTGGAAGGGCAATAGATTGATTAAAATGAAATTCTGAGACAACTTTAGGCAAGAATTTTGGATGAGTGTGGAGGACCACCTTGTCATGGTGGAAAACTGTGAAAGGTGGATCTGCAACCAAGGCTTGTAACTCACTGACTCTTTGAGCAGACGTGAGGGCAATGAGAAAGATGACTTTCCAAGTGAGATACTTGAGATGAGCCTTATCAATTGGTTCAAATGGAGGCTTCATCAATTGAGCCAGGACGACATTGAGATCCCAGACCACTGGAGGTGGTTTGAGTGGTGGGTTAACATTGAAAAGTCCTTTCAAGAAGCGAGAAACCACAGGATGTGCAGACAGAGGTTTCCCCTCAAGAGGCTGATGGAAAGCACAAAGATAGACTTGGATAGATGTGGACTTGAGGCCAGAGTGCGATAAATGAAGTAAATAGTCTAAAACTGAAGACAAGAAGGTAGACATTGGCTCCATGTTACGAGTAGTACACCAAGCAGAAAATCTAGTCCATTTTTGATTGTAACACTGCCTAGTGGACGGCTTTCTGGAAACCTCTAAAATATCCTGTACAGACTGAGAAAACTGTAGAGAAGCAGTTAGGTTGAAAGGTACCAAGCTGTTAAGTGTAGAGACTGTAGGTTGGGATGCAGAAAGGACCCTTGACTCTGAGTAAGCAGAGAGGGAAAAACTGGTAGAAGCAGAGGCTCCCTGGTGCTGAGCTGAAGTAGAAGGGAGTACCACGGTTGTCTGGGCCACCGAGGAGCTATCAAAATCATGGTGGAATGTTCGGTCTTGAGTTTGACAAGAGTCTTGAGAATGAGAGGGAATGGAGGGAAGGCATAGAGAAACCGATCTGTCCATTCAAGGAGGAAAGCATCTGCCTCGAGGCGGTGAGGCAGGTATATCCAGGAGCAGAACTGAGGCAGCTTGTTGTTGAGGGGAGACGCAAAGAGGTCTATCTGAGGGGTCCCCCATTGAGCGAACACCTGACAAAGAGATGAGGAATTGAGTGTCCATTCATGAGGTTGCAGAAGACGACTCAATTTGTCTGCCAGACAGTTGTGCTGACCTTGAATGTATAAAGCTGAGAAAAATGTTGTGATGAACTGCTCAATCCCACAGCTGCAGAGCTTCTTGACAAAGGGAGTGAGATCCTGTGCCTCCCTGTTTGTTGACATAGTACATGGCGACTTGGTTGACCGTCCGGACAAGGACTACTTTGTCGTGAAGATGTTGAAAAGCTTTGAGAGCATTGAAAATCACTCTGAGTTCCAACAGATTGATGTGACAGAGACGGTCTGCGGGGGACCATTGGCCTTCAGTACGGAGATCGTCGAGATGGGCTCCCCATGCATAGGTTGACGAGTCTGTTGTGAGAACTTTCTGATGAGGAAGAGAGTGGAAAAGCAAATCTCTGGAAAGATGGAAAAGGCATCTACCAGTGAAGAGATTGTCTCAACAAAGGAGTTACTGTAATGTGTTGAGAGAGTGGGTCGGTAGCTTGCTGCCATTGAGATGCCAGGGTCCACTGAGGTATGTGAAGGTGAAGTCTGGCAAAAGGAGTCACGTGAACTGTAGAGGCTATGCGACCGAGTAGAATCATCATTTGTCTCATTGAAATTGATGTGAGAGGAGACACTTGATGGCAAAGGCGAATGAGAGCATCTTGGCGTTGTTCAGGGAGGAACACTGACAGTGTCCAGAATGGCCTCAATGAACTGAAGAGTTTGAGAGGGGTACAACTGGGATTTTTGAAAATTGACTTCGAACCCCAGACATTGGAGGAACAAAATAGTCTGTCGGCTCGCTGCAATAACCCCTTGTTGAGAGGGGGCTTTGATGAGCCATTCGTCCAGGTATGGAAAAACTTGAAGACCCTGGGTACGGAGGGCTGCAGCCACCACCACCAGACACTTCGTGAAAACTCTGGGGGATGAGGCGAGTCCAAAAGGAAGAACTCTGTATTGAAGATGAAGATTCCCCACCCGAAATCTTAAGTAGCTGCGAGAGGCTGGATGGAAAAGGGGATAGAAGAGTATAGATAGAGGGTTACTATACAGGTCCTGCTGGGCATGATGGACCTCTAGTCTGACCCAGCAGAGGCACGGCTTATGTTCTTATGAGTGTAAGCCTCTTTGAGATCCAGAGAGCATAACTAATCCCCCCGATCCATCAGGGGATATAAAGTTGGTAAAGAAAGCATCCGAAACTTCTCTTTGACTAGAAATTTGTTGAGGGATCTGAGGTCCAGAATGGGTAGCAAATCCCCCGTCTTCTTTGGAACTAGAAAATAACGGGAGTAAAATCCCGTGTCCCGTTGGTTCAAGGGAACTTCCTTGACCACTCGAAGGCATAGAAGAGCCTGAGCTTCCTGAAGAAGGGGAAGTTGCGATGAACTGGAAGGAAACTCCCTTGGAGGGAGATCTGGAGGTACTTGAAGAAAGTGAAGTGAGTATCCCTCCCGGAGGATGTTGAGAACCCAGAGATCTGAGGTGATCAGCTCCCACTGGTGCTAAAAATGGTGACGTCGACTTCCAATGGGCAGAAGAAAAGTCTGATGGAGGGAGACTGGTATGCTCAGACTGAGAATGTGAAAAAGACTGAGCAAGTTTAGCCGCAGCAGGAGTCTGAGGTTTCTGTTGCCTTTGTTGCTGCGGTGGACGTCTAGGCGGAGGCCTGGAGAAAGCTGGCGTCGTTTGAGGATAATGATGTGGTGAAAGCTTGTAAGGCCGAGCAGGAGTCTTAGGCTTTGGCCGAATCAAGGAGGCAAAAGAGTGCTCATGTTCAGAGAGACACTTTGTAGCAGCCTTGATGGAATCATCAAAAAGTTCAGTCCCTTGGCAAGGCAAGTTGGCTAGACGATCCTGTAAATTAGGGTCCATGTCCACAATGCGGAGCCAAGTGAGGCGACGCATAGCCACTGCAAAGGCAGAAACTCTGGAAGAGAGCTCAAAGGCATCATACGTGTGCATGAAGAGTTGAAGTTGTGACAGAGTACGAATAATCTGTTTGAACTCAGGAAGACACTGCTCCTCAAGAGCCAGGAAAAACTTAGGCATTATTTTGAGGAAGTGATTAAAATAAACAGTGAAAATGTAATTGTAGTTGAGAATTCTATTGGCCATCATGGAATTCTGATATAGCCTGCGGCCAAAAAACTTGTCCATGGTACGGCCCTCCCTGCCTGGAGGGACCGCAGCGTACATCTTAGATGGTTGAGTTTTCTTTAAGGAAGATTCCACAACTAAGGACTGGTGAGATAATTGGGATTTCTCAAACCCCTTACAAGGGACGGTGTGATACCTGGACTCCAGTTTAGAAGGTATAGCTGTAATAGAGTAAGGAGTTTACTTATTTCTAAGGAAAGTTTGTTTTAAGACAGGAGTCATGGGAAGCCTCAATGTCTCCTTGGGTAGATGAGGTAACTCCATGTTGGCTAAGTACTCAGGCGTATACTTAAGAGTCAGAGTGGAAATCCAGCTGAAGAGCTTTTCCCGTGTCAAAGACAAATCTCACAAATGAGGCAGACTTGGAGGTAGACGGTTCCTCAGGAGAAGGAGAGCGAGACCTAGGAGCCGCAGAATAGGATGGAGAAGCCTCTCTAGAATATTGAGGAGGCGGCTCAGAGTCCAGCACCATGGTCACCGAGGAAGCTCCACTACCTGTGATAGGAGGAGTCAGAGAGTGTTTGCACTCGAGAAGTCTCGATGGTGAAGTCCCCAGGGTTCGATGAACAGAGTGGGTCGAGGCAAGAGGAGAAATCTCCCTCGGAGGCGGTCTTGATGGAGGAGTCTTCGATTTGGACGGGCTTCGAGGCAAAGCAGCTGGTGTAGAAGTTTTGCGAGACTGAGACTTATGTTTAGTTTTTAAAGGCGTCTCGACGGCCTTTGATAAACGAGGCATAGAAGACTCAGTACTGGGAGGAGAGTCCTTTTGCTTGAAGGAAGACTCCTGACTCCACCTGGAAGCAAGATGCCTCGAATGCCTTGAGTGATGCCTCGATAGAGGTTCAGGAGACTCTGTCCAAGGAGGCGGTGAAGAGTCGCTGGATGATAAGCGACGAGACTTTTGAGGCTTGCCTCGAGGTGCTTCAACAGGAGGCTCAGGCTGGCTCATAGGAAGCAGGATCGAGGCCGGGAGAAGTTGAGCCATGACCAAGGAAATCTGAGTGATCAGAATGGCTTTCAACATGTCCTCGAACATAGGCACCGAGACGAAAGGATCAGGTTTCGAAGGTGCAGCAGTGCGTTCCAAAGAGGGTGACCTCAAGGATGAGTATTCCCTATGTTTGGAGGCATGTTTAGCTGGAGGTCTCGTAGAGGCTGGCAGGACCGTAGGCACGACCTGAGATGCCTGAGACTCTGGAGGCTTCTTAGGAGAAACAGGAGACTTACCCACAGATGAAGACTTAGAAGGGACTGCAGCTGAGGCCTTCGAGGCAGAAGTTGTCAAGGCCGAGGTCGAGGCAACCACGGGTGGCGGGGTTGAGGTCTTGGAAGTTGAGGCCATCCTCTCAGCAGACTGTTCCATAGTGCCAAATAGTTGATGAATTTTAGCACGGCGTCTGCAAAGGGCTCGAGGTTGAAGGGTAGCATAGTGCGAACAAGTGTCAGGACAATGTTCAGGACCCAGGCAAACAATACACCAACGATGAGGGTCAGTGATTGAAATTACTCTGCCGCACTGGCTACACTTTTTGAACTCAGTAAGAGGCCGGGACATAGAAAAAAGATAGACCAGTGAAGAAATGAGGTTATGTGGCCTGGCTTAGGCCCAAGGCCCGCCGGCCAAAAAAAGGGAAAATTAAATTTTTTTTTTTAAAGAAAAAAAAAAAAAAAAAAAGATAGAAGACTGCAGGCACAGTGACTAAGCGAAAATAACAAAGCCGCGGTGCGAGAAGGCAGCGAAAAGCTGCAATTTGAAGTGAATAAGACTTCTCGGCTCTGCGGAAAACGTTGAACTGAGGTACCTCACAGGAGATGCGCGCCCTAACTCGGACGGGAAGGTACTCGCGCATGCGCAGTGCAGCACTCGTAAGCTCTTAAAGGATCTTCAGGCAAGTCTGCTTGCGAGGCTGTCCGCTGCGGGGCTCCGGTGACATCACCCACATGTTGAGAATATGCTGCCTGCTTGTCCAGGGATAACAAATATTATGGACATATATCCACACACAAAACAAACAAAAACCAACCACTCACATTAGATTCTTTGGCAATTTTTAGTTAATTCATGACTGTCAGTGTAATACAGCCAACAGGGGGAACATATGGAAAACTTGGCTGCATATGGAGAGGTACTAACAGCACTGCCCTTATCCAGGTCACTAGTAAGACTAACCCAATAGAGACAGAACTAAAGAAGAGGGGATTATGACAAACATCTCACATTCTACTCCCTCAAAGGTAGCACTAAAGGGGAGGGGGTGTAAAGGTGTAAATGAAGCAATAAAGGAAGCGCGAGTTTGCAACATTACAGTTGTAATATTCAGCTATGCTGTAACCAACTCCTCAGAAACCCAAATCATTTTCTCATTAAGTGAAACTGGTGCTTTTAATGAGATGCCAGATTGGCAGCACTAGCAAGAAGGGAGATGGTAGGGTTTTCTGACACAGTCTGCTTCTGCTGGCACACAGGAATAGTGCTGCCCGATTCAAGTGAATTGATTCAAATCAATTCAATTAAAAAAAAAAAAAAAAAAATCAGCCTCCCGATTCGATGACCGACCCTTCCCCCGTGCCTTCCTAAAGCAGGAGCGGCAGAACTGTCTTTTGCTGGATGTCCACTGCCGCTCCTGATTGAGGGGGGGAGGGTCAGTCAGAAAGGCCTGCATGTTACCCCAGCTTCCCCACTCTTACTTTAAGCAGCTAATATTGCAGCCTGCAGGATCGCTGGTGCTATAGCGATCCCTGCAGCTGCCCATCATCCTCAGCAGCACGTTCTCTCTGCTATGGTCCTGCCCCTGCTCTGATGTCAGAGGCATGATCACGGCAGAGAGAACGTGCCGCTGAGAACAACGGGCAGCTGCAGAGTTCGCTATAGCACCAGCGATCCTGCAGACTGCTGTATTAGCTGCTTTAAAGTAAAGCTTTCTCCTGCCATCTGGGGAAGCTGGGGGAACATGCAGGCTTGTGAGGGGAGCGTGCCTTCGCGGGGGGTGCAGGCCTTCACAGAGGGGAGGCAGGCCTGTGCAGAGGGAGGAGGAGGAAGAAGTAAGAGAGGGGTGGAGTGGAGGGAAGAGAGAGACCAAACCAAAAAGAGGGGGAGGAAAGCAGAGCAGAGGTGCTGGACTAATGGAGAGAGAAATGCAAGACCACAAGGGGAAGGGTACAAGAGGGACAGATATTGCTCCAAAGTAGGTGGGCAGGGTGCAGGATGGCAGGAGAAAGCCTGTACCTGGGGAAGGGGATACAGGAGGTAAGGAAGAGAGAAAGAAGCTGGATATGGGGAGAGATAAGATGCTGGGCATGGAGGGAACATAAGAACAGGGACACAAGGGGGACATTACTGTAGAGGAGAATAGGGACAGGGACAAAGAAGAGAGATGCTGGATGAAAAGGTAGTTGAGAAAAGGAGAGATGGTGGGTCTGTGGATGGTGGGGTCCATTGCTGCAGCTGTGGGGGGGATGGAGATGAACAAAAGGAAAGATGCCAGACCTCCGGGGGAGGAAAGGGAAACAGAAGGGGAAGACAGAGATGGAAGATGGATGGTTAGCATGGAGAAAGGAGAGCCTGATCAGAAGACAACCAGACCAACATGGAACCAACATGATTTGAAAAATGACCAGAGAACAAAAGGTAGGAAAAATAATTTTATTTTCTGTTTTGTGATTGCAATATGTCAGATTTGAAATGTGTATCCTTCCAGAGCTGGTGTTAGACCGCAGACATGAGCTAGGATTTAACAGAGAGAGGAAAAGTATTTTTTGTTTGTTTACACCACAGGACCAGTATGGGTAGGAGAGGGCAAAGGGGGTGAAAAGGCTATAAAATAAACTCACCAAGATGTTTGGAAAAAAACACACAATTGGGCAGGAAAATCAAATCGAATTGAAAACTCAATTCAATAGGCTGAATCGAATCAAAATTTTTTTTCCTGAATCGGGCAGCATTAGTCCAGATAGTGCCTACTAGATACAGGAAAATTTATACCTAAATATAATGTACCTTGGAAAAAAGCATGAGCTAAAATACATAACTAAACAAAGTACCTTCCTTCAGGATGGTCCGTTTCACACAGCTGCCGATGAGGGTATTGTATGTCACTTGGTACCTTATGAGGCTGAGGATGAAGGGGACACGGCCTGGGTGCTGGAAGGGAATTTTATTCAGCAGGGTTCCTTGCAGGCAACTTCCACTTGGCAGAGGAGCATCCTTATTCAGAAAATAGCAATGCTGCTGTCCTGGAAGAGACTGGTAAACAAAATTCTAATCGCAGTGTCTGTGCTATGGATACAGCACAAATATTTTATCAAAATCTCAGCATACATCTTATCACCTGTACTGATTACATGATGCAACTTACAGGTAAAGGCTAGAGTAGAATGTGTCTCATGCCTGAAGCATAGAAAGTTCAGCAATTAAGTGCTGTTGAATATTATGGGATTAGATGGAATTGGCATGTGCTAAAACCAAGAAGCCCATAAGTATAAAATGGGCTTCTTAGGATTTGGTGCATGCCAATTCCTTTAGTGCATGCTAAGCTTTAGTAAAAGGGCCTCTAAGTGACTTGCTTACACTTTATGTTTCATATGCAATACCTTTAACCTCTGTCCTTTAAAGATGTTAATTTTGAACAAAAGATTAGGCTCTTACCTTTGCTAATCTTCTTTCTTGTAAATCCACACTTTATTCCGGGACCAGTTAGTTATTTCCATCTATCCGCCAGGAACTGTAGGAAGCCTCAAAACTTCAGAGGCTTTTACCCCCTCCCCCTCATCACTGAGCATGCTCCTCTGCCCACCAATCAGTCTTAAAGCAGCCAGGAACATCTATAAAGGATAATAACAAGAGAGGGGAATGGGGAAAGTCCCCGGAAATTAAATCAATTCTGCTCATATTAACAAATGCAACAGCAATAATGAAAAATGAAATAACAGGTTATAAAACATTGGAAACCTGAATGACAAAACAGTGCTAAAGGGAGACAGCCTGTACTCAGAAGGGGGCACCTGAATCAAAGACTCCCCCCCCCCAAAAGTAAGTGCTAAATACTAATAGTACTCTAAGAAAGGATGGTGAGGAAACAGAAATCCAGCTAACCAGTACTTGGAAGGCGGACAATCAGTGTATCAGCAATTATAGAGCAGGTTCTCGGAATAAAGTGTGCATTTACAAGAAATAAGATTAGCAAAGGTAAGAACCTAATCTTTCATTCAAAATTAACATCTTTAAAAGAAAGTGAAACGAAACAAAAATCCATACGAAAAAGGAGATTATCGCTGAAAAATAGCTGGAAAGCGATGACCACAAATGCTCGCAGTCTAAGCAACAAAGTTCATGATCTGCAAGCCCTGATGTTAGAGGCAGATCTAGATATTGTCGCTATCACAGAGACATGGTTCAGTGAATCACATGGATGGGATGCAAACATACCGGGATATAATCTTTTTAGGAAGGACAGAGATGGTCAAAAAGGTGGAGGAGTAGCTCTCTATGTAAAGATCAATATCCAAGCGACCGAAATGCAAGGGACCTGGGGAGAGGAAGAAGCGATATGGATTGCTCTGAAAAGAGAAGATGGAAGAGAAGATAGAACTTCTATCTATGTGGGTGTAGTCTGCAGACCTCCGACTCAATCGCAGCAAATTGATAAGGATCTGATTGTGGATATCCAAAAGTTTAGAAGGAAAGAGGAGGTTCTACTGTTGGGAGATTTCAACCTGCCGGATGCGGACTGGAATGTTCCGTCTGCAGAATCGGAAAGAAGTAGGGAGATTGTGGATGCCTTTCAAGAGGCTCTGCTCAGACAAATGGTGACGGAACCCACAAGGGAAAAAGCGATATTGGATCTGGTCCTCACAAATGGAGAGAGTATCTCTAATGTTCGAGTGGGTGCTCACTTGGGAAGTAGCGATCATCAAACGGTTTGGTTTGATATAACGGCTAAAGTGGAGAGCGGCCGCACGATACTTAAAGTCCTAGATTTCAAACGTACGGACTTTAATGCAATGGGAGAGTACCTGAAGAAAGAGCTGTTAAGATGGGAGGACATAAGAGAAGTGGAAAGACAGTGGTCTAAACTGAAAGGAGTGATAAAAATGGCTACGGACCTTTATGTGAAGAAAATCAATAAAAACAAGAGAAAAAGAAAGCCAATATGGTTCTCCAACCTAGTGGCTGAGAAAATAAAGGCAAAAGAGTTGGCGTTCGTAAAATATAAAAAAAACCCAAGAAGAGGAGAGCAGAAAGGACTACAGGGTGAAACTGAAAGAAGCCAAGAGAGAGATATGTCTGGCGAAAGCACAGGCGAAGAATAAATGGCTAAAAATGTAAAAAAGGGAGACAAAATTTTTTTCAGATATATTAGTGAAAGGAGGAAAATGAAAAATGGAATTGCTAGACTAAAAGATGCTGGGAACCAATATGTGGAAAGTGATGAGAAAGCGAATGTGCTAAACAAATACTTCTGTTCTGTGTTCACAGAAGAAAATCCTGGAGAAGGATCGAGATTGTCTAGCAAAGTTACACGAGAAAATGGAGTAGATTCTGCGCCATTCATGGAGGAGGGTGTTTATGAGCAACTTGAAAATCTGAAGGTGGACAAAGCGATGGGACCAAACGGGATCCATCCCAGGATACTAAGGGAGCTCAGAGAGGTTCTGGCGAGTCCTATTAAAGACTTGTTCAACAAATCTCTGGAGACAGGAGTGGTTCCTGGTGATTGAAGGAGAGTGGATGTGGTCCCTATTCATAAAAGTGGTCACAGGGATGAAGCAGGAAACTACAGGCCGGTGAGCCTCACTTCAGTTGTTGGTAAAATAATGGAAGTTTTTCTGAAAGAAAGGATAGTGTACTTCCTTGAATCTAATGGTTTACAGGATCCGAGGCAACATGGCTTTACAAAAGGTAAATCGTGCCAAACGAACCTGATTTAATTTTTTGATTGGGTGACCAGAGAGCTGGATCGAGGACATATGCTAGATCTAATTTACTTGGATTTCAGCAAAGCCTTTGATACAGTTTCTCATAGGAGGCTGTTGAACAAACCTGAAGGGCTGAAGTTAGGACCCAAAGTGGTGAACTGGGTCAGAAACTGGCTGTCGGACAGACGCCAGAGGGTGGTGGTTAATGGAAGTCGCTCGAAGGAAGGAAAGGTGAGTAGTGGAGTCCCTCAGGGATCGGTGCTGGGGCCAATCCTGTTCAATGTTTGTGAGGGACATTGCTGAAGGTTAGAAGGAAAAGTGTGCCTTTTTGCAGATGATACCAAGATTTGTAACAGAGTAGACACCGAAGAGGGAGTGGAAAATATGAAAAAAGGATCTGCAAAAGTTAGGGGAATGGTCTAATGCCTGGCAACTAAAATTCAATGCAAAGAAATGCAGAGTAATGCATTTTGGGATTAATAATAGGAAGGAACCGTATATGTTGGGAGGAGAGAAGCTGATATGCATGGACGGGGAGAGGGACCTTGGGTGATAGTGTCCGAAGATCTAAAGGCGAAAAAACAATGTGACAAGGCAGTGGTTGCTGCCAGAAGGATGCTGGGCTGTATAAAGAGAGGCGTAGTCAGTAGAAGGAAGAAAGTATTGATGCCCCTGTACAGGTCATTGGTAAGGCCCCACTTGGAGTATTGTGTTCAGTTTTGGAGACCGTATCTGGCAAAGGACGTAAGAAGACTTGAGGCGGTCCAGAGGAGGGTGACGAAAATGATAGGAGGCTTGCGCCAAAAGACGTATGAGGAGAGACAGGAAGCCCTGAATATGTATACACTAGAGGAAAGGAGAGACAGGGGAGATATGATTCAGACGTTCAAATACTTGAAGGGTATTAATGTAGAACCAAATCTTTTCCAGAGAAAGGAAAATGGTAAAACCAGAGAACATAATTTGAGGTTGAGGGGTGGTAGATTCAGGGGCAATGTTAGGTAATTCTACTTTACAGAGAGGGTAGTGGATGCCTGGAATGTGCTCCCGAGAGAGGTGGAGGAGAGTAAAACTGTGACTGAGTTCAAAGAAGCGTGGGATGAACACAGAGGATTTAGAATCAGAAAATAATATTAAATATTGAACTAAGGCCAGTACTGGGCAGACTTGCACGGTCTGTGTCTGTATGTGGCCGTTTGGTGGAAGATGGGCTGGGGAGGGCTTCGGTGGCTGGGGGGGGGTGTAGATGGGCTGGAGTAGTTCTTGGCGGAGATTTCGGCAGTTGGAACCCAGGCACGGTGCAGGGTGGAGCTTTGGGTTCTTGCCCAGAAAAAGCTAAGAAGAAAAAATTAAAAAATTTGAATTGAATCAGGTTGGGCAGACTGGATGGACCATTCGGGTCTTTATCTGCCATCATCAACTATGTTACTATGTAATCTTTCATTTTTGTACAATCCCACTTTTTTCTGGGACCAGTGGGATGTAGAGCAGTCCCGAAAATCAGGATGGAACTGATGAGCCCGCTGCCAACAGAGGCCCCAAAAGCAGTATCCTACTTGGCCGCCACATCGATCCTGTAAAACTTGGTGGATGTATGCAATGAGGACCAAGTAGCAGCCCTGAAAATCTTGTCCAGAGAAACAGCTGATGATTCTTCCCAAGAGGACAAAATACCTCTGGTTGAATGATCCTGTACCCCAAGGGGAAGGCTTCTTTCCGGCTGCCACATAAGCCGTGGAAATGGCCATGTAAATCCAGCTGGAAATGGTAGCCTTAGAAGCTGGCCTTCCTTTGCGGGCCGGACCTGCCAAATCAAACAGGTGGTCAGAAAAGTGAAACTTGTTGGTGACCTCTAGATACTGCAATAAATTTCTGAGCACGTTCAAGGACTGCAACACCCAGTCCTGCTCCCGTGAACCAGAGGAAACAAAAGTAGGAAGCTATACTTCCTGATTCACATGTAAAGTGGAAACCACTTTCGGAAGAAAAGAAGGAACAGTACGCATAATCAGAGGAATTTGTAACATGCAGAAAAAGATCCCTGCATGAAAGGGCCTGAAGCTCAGAAACCCTACGGGCCGAAGTAATCACCACCAGAAAAACCGCTTTGACCGTGAGGTTCATCAGACGCCTGCTCCAAAAGCTCATAGGGTGGAAAGCCAGAGAGCAAAAGACCAAATTAAGGTTCCAGGTCTTACAAGGAAGATGTAAAGGAGGCCTAAGGTGCTGAGTGCCCCATAGAAAATGAGTAACATCCGTATGAGCTGCCAAGGAGCCCTTCAAAGGAGGAGGGCTCATATATGAAAGACCGGCAATTTGCACCTGGAGTGAAGCTACTGCGAGGCCTTTCTTCAGACCATCCTGCAAAAACTCCAGGACCCGAGGAATGGAAGGGAGAAACAGGTTCACCTATCTGTGCGCACCAGGCCTGGAAACACCTCCAAGTTTTCGCATAGGCCATCACTGTGGATTTCCTTTTGCTGTGAAGTAACTTGGCAATCACAGCCGAGGAATAGCCTCAGCTAGTCAAGGTCGCCCACTCAAGAGCCATGCCATAAGACCAAAGCGGTCCGGATCTTGCATCGCAATCGGACACTATGTGTGAAGGCGAGAATGACAACAGAGCTGAACCCCCCGATCCTGCTGAAGCTAAACCAAGTCGGCATATCACAACCACCTTGGCTAATTGGGCACCACCAGGATCACTAGACCCTCGTGGGCCGCTATCTGCCGCAACAGACACCCTATCATGGGCCAAGGAGAGAAGCCCTTTGCTGCCTGCCTTGCGACGACTGAAGAATTGATTAGCGTTCTTGTTGCCTGCAGGCACCATGAGGTTGAACATGTGACAACCTCACTGCTCCACTATGCAATCGAATGCACTTTGAGAGTGACCACTCTCCGAGGACTAGCATCTGACGACTGAGAAAGGCTGTTCGAAAGTTGTCCACTCCTGCAATTTGCGCTGACAGCGCCACAAGGTGTCTCTCTGCCCAGCAGAAAAGCAACTGAGCCTCCAAGCTCAGAGAGGGACTCTTCATGCCCCTCCTGTCTATTGAATTAAGCCACCGCCTTAGCATTGTCTGAGAAGACCTGGACTGCTCGATGACCCTCAAAACTGTTGACAAGGAGATCCTCTGCCTCAAAGAACTGGAAATCTGGATTTCAACTCTTCTGACTGCCCCACCAGCCTGATTTTCATGTCTGGAGACCTCTGCAACTCTTGGACACACCTCACAGACACATAGTGGAGGGACGCAGTCTGGCTCTAATCCTAGTCGTGCCTCCACGGAACTGCTCAGCCTGTGCTCTATGCATTAGCAGACAAACCTGGGATGAGCAAGCTCCGAAAGGAATGGTCCCTGAGCCCCAATCTGATGTTCAGGCTGTCGAGGGGGCTTACTGCCAAGCAGGGAACCCCCAGAAGCAGACTTTTCCCAAAGGTCTGCGATCTCCCACAGTCAAGGATGTCCCTGCAGGGAACCTCCACAGCACGAGGGTGAAAACCACGAACTAAAAATACTTAAATACCATGAAATTAAACATGAGCTGTAAAGATAAGCTCCTACAGCCTGGCCTGTAGGAAGAACTGGAAAGCAGAGGAGCATGCTCAGAGATGAGGTATGAGGAGGTAAAAGCTTCTAAAGTTTTGAGGCTTCCTACAGTTCCTGGCGGGTAGACAGAAATAACCCACTGGTCCCGGAATAAAGTGGGATTATATAAGAATGTGCCTTAAACACTCTCCCGCTCCATTGACAGTTCTCCTTGTATAGACTGTAGAGGGCAAAAATCTGAATGTAGTACAGTAATCCCTATTCTCAATCCTGAAAGAGTCGTCTAAATCCCTACATCAGGAATTCTCAACCCAGTCCTTGAGATATACCCAGCCAGTCAAGTTTTCTGGATACCCACAACAAATATGTACGAAATAAATTTGCCTGCACACCCTCTACTGTATCTATAATTCAGTTTAGGAAGTTATTGAAAGCATCTGTCTCAAAAGGTAGTTTCCTCATAGTCCAGATTTGGGGCAAACTGAACATGGATCTCATGGCTGAAGATTTCAATGCGGTTATGGATCCTTTGATAGATAAAAAACCAAGTAGAATAATGAAATCATTAGGGCTGGATAATTTAGTCAAATCTTGTGGAATGAAAGATATATGGAGGATACTACATTTTAATGATCAGGAATTTTCATTTTGTTCTCAAGTACATAAAGCTTCTTCCTTATATGTGCTGAAAATGAAATAATATTCCCTCTAATAGTAGCTTTAAATGCATCCCACAATGTCACTAAAGAGATTTCTTCTGAAGTATTTAGTTGAAAATATTCATTTATTTTTTGTTGTAAATCTTCAATAAAATTATCTTCAGTTAGCAAAGAATTATTAAACCTCCAAACAGGTCTACCAAAATCTTGATCTGTTAAATGTAAATCTATCCAAACTCCTCCATGATCTGAAAAAAATTATCTGATCAATGACAGCTTTTGTGACCTGTTGAATTAAAGAATCCGACACAAAAATATAATCTATTCTTGAAAAAGATTTATGTACTTGAGAACAAAATGAAAATTCCTGATCATTAAAATGTAGTATCCTCCATATATCTTTCATTCCACAAGATTTGACTAAATTATCCAGCCCTAATGATTTCATTATTCTACTTGGTTTTTTATCTATCAAAGGATCCATAACCGCATTGAAATCTTCAGCCATGAGATCCATGTTCAGTTTGCCCCAAATCTGGACTATGAGGAAACTACCTTTTGAGACAGAGACCACTCTCCAGGGTCAGCTTGGACGTTATCTACTCTTGCTATGTGGATTCCTGAAAGGGCCTTCAAGTGAAGTTATGTCCACTGGAGCATTATCCAAGCCTCAAAACAGAGGGCTGCACTTCTAGTGCCCCTGTCTATGTAAGCCACCGTGGTGGCATTGAACGAAAACACCTGCCTTCCCCGACAGGAACAACTGCAATTGTAGCAAGACCAACCGAATGGCTCTCAGTTTCAGATGACTGATGGACTGCTTGCTCTGGAGAGTGTAATCGCAGCAGAGGGCCCCCCAACTGCTGAGGCTGGCATCAGTTGTGAGGGTCACCTATGAGTAGATTCTGAGAGGCATGCCCCTCGCCAAGTTCTCCTCTTGGAGCCACCAGCACAGGCTGTGCTTCACCTCTGTTGTCCAGGAGAACTTCATCTGTACGGAGTGACATTGCAGAGACCATCTGAACAAAAGGAAGTGCTTTAGAGGTGCATATGAGCTCCTGCCCAGGGCACCGTTTCTAAGGAGGCTGCCATCAAGTTCAGCACCACCAGGCTATGGGGCTCAGAAGGGCCAAGATTGTGAGGATCTGCTTCCTAAGCATTTATTTGTGTAGCTCAAGAAAAAACAAAGCCCTTTGCCGTGTCAAAGTGGATTCCCAGATACTCAAAAAGCTGAGTTGGCTGAAGATGACTTTTCCAAAAGTTGACTATCCAGCTCAGGTCCTGTAAGAGACTCACCACCTGCTGGACTGCACACTTGAAGTCTACCAGTGAAAGGGCCCTGATCAGCCAATCATCCAAGTAAGGATGTACCTGGACCCCCATCCAGTGAAGGTAGGCTGCTATAACCACCATCACCTTGGTAAAGGTGAAAGGAGCCATGGCCAAACTGAAAGGGAGCGTCACAAACTGGAAGTGGAATCAATAGGGAGACATGACTTGGATATTAACAAAAATAAAAACGTTTTGACACATGTGAAAAGGGGGGTGAAATACAATCTGTAATAGGATTGCGAAACAGAGGAACAGATCCAGAGGAGGCCAATAAAACACGATCCTGTGCCCCTCCCTGATAATGTCCAGCGCTCAGTGGTCAGACGAGACTTGTTCACGTTTGTCCCTGAATGTCGATAGCCACCCTCTGATATGAGGAGATTCAGCTATCCTCCTGGCATCATTGCTGCTTCTTGGAAGCCGGGCTACCACAGGAACCACTAATATAACCACCAATCTCTGGACCCCAGGAAGGGCTTCAGAGGAGTAGCCAGAGGAAAATCGGTGAGCTCTCCTAGAGACCTGAAAATTGCTTCTAGTGCCTCCGGCAGGTCACTGGCTTCTACTATCTGGGAGGAAGTTGGGGTAGCGTTCCACTACACTGGCCATGAGGTCATCTAGCCCTTTGCCAAACAGTATCTGCACCTTGAAGGATAATCTGCTAAGAGTGGCCTTTGGAGGCTGAGTCTCTTGCCCACTGTCTGACTCAGGGCATCCGGTGGATCGAAATGGAATAAGCTGAAACCTTATCCCAGGATTCTAATGCTGTCAAATAGTATCGACCACATAATCCATACCCTCCTTAAATATGTGGGAATAGAAGTCTAAGGGATTGTCCGCAGTATGGTATAGCAGGCGTGCGCCACGAAGGAGGCAGCTACTACAGCTTTGATACCCAAAGCTAGTGCTTCAAACTGTCTTTATAGGACCGCATCCAATCTGTGGTCCTATGCATCTTTCAGCATCACTTCACCTTCACTAGGAAGGAAGGTGCATTTGGTCACATGCGCCACTACGGAGTCCACCTTCAGTTGTACAAACAGCTGCTGAAGTCCGAAGCCTTAGGGTAGAGCCAAACATAGTTTGGCTACCTAAAGGGAGCCTTTGGATTCTTCCACTGGTCAGTGACCAAAGAGGTAAGATCTGGGTGAGCCGGAAAAATTTTTGTCTGTGCATTGACTGAGCACTTTGAGGTGGAAGGCTGCTGGGCATTGAGCTTCAGTATAGTATGTTAGCAATAACATGGGAGACAGAAGCTGACCTGAAAAGGTAACACACGAAGGGATCATCACTGTGATCCGCTGCCACACCTGCCCCCTGGATACTATACTCCAAAAGGGATCCCACATCATCAACCATCACAGAAGAGCCCAGCGAAAACAAAGGCATGGGAAGAGACTTCCATTCATCCCAATCCTGCTCTGAAGGGTCACTAACACTGGGAACCGGTGTGGTATGAGCGAGGAAGCCTGTTTGGGAGAAGGATCCCCCTTTAGGGCACACCCATAGGCAGCGCTGTGCTTCCCGATACCATTAAATAGGCTTTCTATAAAAGGCTGACAAAATCTGAGAAGTCTTGCATTCGGGGACCTGAGGCTTCTTGCATAATTCCAGACTGGAGAAAAGAAGATGCATTTTCCGCCACCATGCGCTTGCGTTTTGCTCCATTGCTGCTCGGTTCATCTGAACAGAATCTCTCTAGAGAATGACATGAGACAAAATTTTCCCCATCCCCAAGGGAATTCAATTTCCTGTTCCGGCAAGTTATTTTCCTGTCCATATCCCATTCCTGCAAGTTCTGTTCTCATCTGCATAGTCTAAAACAGTTTAGGCTTGTGCGGTTAAGGCAGAGATTACAGGAATTGGGCAGGGACAGCGGCAAAACTCGTGAGGATGGGGAAATTGAGTCCCATGTCATTCTCTTCCTCTTTGGTTCTGCTGGGATTTCAGGGGTTCCAAGGCTTTGGAGGACTGACTGGGGGATGAGCCCGAAGCTCCTGCCCCTTCCTCCCACATCCTGTGAAAAGTGGAACATGGCCGCTCCTCAACCTGTAACTCTGTGCAATTGATATAGGACCTGAGACTAGAAAGGCCAGGGGCATCCATCAAAAGGCAGTTCCTTGTCAAAACAAGCAGTTTTGAAGTGGGAAAAAAGTTTAAAATTGGGTCACTGAAAAACCAAGATGGCGGCCATTAAAAAAATTGTGACTAAAACGGGCTGTTGGAGCTACATGCAAAAATTAAAAATAGTGATTTTAGTGTTCTGGAGGAGGACCAGAGTACTAACCTCAGAAACCACTAAAACTCAAAATTTCAGGATCCCCACCCCAATGTTCCCCATAGGGAATAATAGGACTTCAGGTGTCAGTTTGTCTGAATTAGCCTTACTGTAGGAGGAAAGGATTTCTGCCCCAGAAATTGCTCAGATTCTCAAACGTCAGAAGGAAAGCTTCAGGCTGCTGGCTGAATGGACCACAACCACCAACTCCCACCCCGGGGTTCCTCACACAGTTGGCTCCTTGATACTCCTAGGGTTCTTACACAGGGGCCACATAGCTTGACCTCAAGCAGGCTGGCTCCGCAGGAACTCGAGATTGTCCTGGGTGCAGCAGTCCTCCCACATGAGACTGCGTCCTTTCCCCGACGGAGTATGCCTGAGCAGGGGACCTCCAAGAACCAAACCCATGAAGAATTTCAAAATCCATATTGCAGATCTTTTCTGTTTACCCTATTACAGATTTTGATATCAACTGCAGAAGCAAACCTTACCCAGACAGCCTTTCAGCAATATTGCTTAAAAAAAAGTTAAAAAGAATTTGACCAAGGACCAAACCTTGCAGCATACCACTTCTCAGCATGAGCTCTATTTACCACTACCCTCTCACTTTTCACTCAATCAGTTCCTAACCAGTCATATTAGGGCTCATACTGAGGGCACTCAATTAAATTAGTCTATGTGGCTAAAATCTAGGTACCTCACATTTAGCGCTATTCCTCAGTCCAACTCTCTGGCCACCCAAATTAAAAATTGTCTGGTAATACCTGCCTTAGTGAAATCATGCTGCCTTGGGTCCTGCAATCCATTGGATTCTATAAACCTCACTATTCCTTGTTTTAGAAGCATTTCCGTTAATTTAATTACCAGAGGTCAGACTAACCAGCCTGTGGCTCCAACCTCTTTCTTACTTCCACTCTTATGGAGAGGGACCATATACACCCTTCTCCAGTCTACTGGGACCATTTCTGACTCTACAGAAGCATTGAAAAGGTCAGACTGTGGAGCTACCAGACCCTTTCTAAGTTTCTTTGGTACTCTCATATTTATGCCATTTGATCTAATCACTGTCTGCTTTTCGTTTAAATAGCTCTTCATGATCCCAGTCCTCTTAAAATTATACAGGGTCTACTACACTTCTTTTCCTATTTGTCTGTTTTCTGCAGTACTGCTCCTGGCGCTTCATCTATAAATACAGAACAGAGGTAACAAGTTAACCAATTCTGCCTTATCTTTATTAGCTTCTATATCATCCTCCCTTTCAACCGAGTGTCACATGCCACTTTCACACTTCCTATCACTAACACAATAAAAAAAAAAAGTTTTGTCCCTCCATTTTACCATATTGGCTATTTTATTTGTTTTAAAAATGTATACACCACCTAAACCTAAGCAGTTTACAAATATCCATACATATCTTCCATTTGCATATTTTCTGACCACTCTTCCAGCTTCTTTCATCTCTTCTACTACTACTACTATTTAACATTTATATAGCGCTGAAAGACGTACGTAGCGCTGTACATTTAATATTCAGTAGACTCTCTCTGCCCAGAAGAGCTTACAATCTAATCTGGACAGACAAGGCATCTCGGTGTTGGGGAGTTTCTGGTAGAAGGAATGATACAATGGGTATAGTTATCAGACAGTGAGTGGGAATTAAAGAGTTGAAAGCAGCTTCAAAAAAAGTGGGCTTTTAGTTTGGATTTTAATACTGCTCGAGACAGAGCATAACGTATTGACTCTTGCCTGTCTTCCTTTTTCTGTGGTCTCTTGTAGTTTATGAAGGCTAACCTCTCTTTCCTTACCTTTTTCAACTCCTACTTTTGAGAACTAAAGCAGCTTTTTTTCTTCTTACAAAAAGGCTTGCTGCCCTTAAAATGGCTTCTTTCGGTCTTGCCCACTGCTTTCCTACTTCCCTCCAGATGTTTCCATCCAGCTAACTGGTTAAGTCACCACTTATTACTGGGAGTGATCTACTCCTTGATATCCTGCCATGGACTTCTGACCTGGATTCGGTACTGTCAGAAGAAGGATATTGTGCCCAACAGACCTTTTGTCTGACCTAGCATGGACCATCTTATGACACAGACTACCACTTTATCATTAGCCCATTTGAACAGCAGGCAAAATCCTTAAAAGAAGAACTAGCACACTAGTTAAAATATAAACATCTCTACTGTGTACAGGCACACACAGCAATGCATTAGATATCACATAGGAACACAAGCATATTGGATGTTACACTTACTGCATAGAAACGCATGTTGTGATTTAAAGGGAGAGAGTCATTTTCTTTGGATAATTCAAACTGTGTGATAAGCTCATACAGAGGGACGAAAGCTGGTGGGTTCTCAAACAGAGATATTCCTGGCGAAACAAAGCAGTGCAATTCATGCCATCGGGATCAGAGAGTTCAGACAAAATTAGACACACATATGAGAGAGAACAGCAACAAAGAGAAGGAGCTAGGGGAAAAGGCACCCAATGAAGACTGGTAAGAAAGCACAGTTACTTACCCTAACTGGTGGTATCCAGAGACAGCAGGCAGATATTCTCATATGTGGGTGATGTCATCCATGGAGCCAACTTTAAAAGTGCATCGCCACTAAGAAATTTAGAAAGATTGCAATAGCCTGCACAGTGCATGTGCGAGTGCCTTCCCGCCCGACTTAGGTACTCAGCTCCTCGGTTCAGTAAGCCAGCTAAGAAGCCAACCAGGGGAGGTGGGTGGGTAGTGAGAATAGCTGCCTGCTGTCTCTGGATAACACCTGTTACAGTAATTGTGCTTTATCCCAGGACAAGCAGGCAACATATTCTCGCATGTGGGTGACCTCCAAAACCAAAATGGGATGGTGGGAGTATTGGCCTTTTAGGAAAAAAAATTTTGTAATACTGTCTGGCTGAAGTGCCCATCCCATCTGGAAAAAGATTCCAGAAAATAATGTGAGGTGAATGTATGAACCGAGGACCAAGTAGCAGCGTTGCAGATTTCATCAATAGGAATAGAGTGAAGAAAAGCTATTGATGCTGCCATAGCTCAAACTTTATGGGCTATGACACGAATCTCCAGTTGCAGCCCAGCCTGAGCATAACAGAACGATATGCAGGAAGACAACCAGTTGGAAATCGTTATCTTGGAAACAGGATGCTCGAACTTGTTAGGATCAAAGGAGACAAAAAGTTGAGGAGATGTTCTATGCGGCTTTGTTCTGTTGAGATAATAGGCCAAAGCCCGCTTGCAATCCAAAGTGTGAAGAGCCGTTTCTCCTGGATGAGAATGAGGTTTGGGAAAAAATACTGGAAGCACAACAGACTGATTGAGATGAAATTCAGTGATAACCTTTGGTAAGAATTTCAGATGAGTACGAAGCACAACCTTGTCATGGTGGAACACAGTAAAAGGTGGGTCCGCCACCAGCGCTTGAAGTTCACTAACTCTTCTGGCATAAGTGAGAGAAATGAGAAAAATCACTTTCCAGGTAAGGTATTCGAGATGAGCTGGAGACATTAATTCAAATGGAGGCTTCATCAACTTAGCAAAAACCACATTGAGATCCCAAACCACTGGAGGTGGTTTGAGAGGTAGTTTCACATTAAAAAGTCCTTTCATGAATCTGGAGATCAGAGGATGAGCAGTAAGAGGTTTACCATATACTGGTTGATGAAAGGCTGTGATAGCACTGAGATAAGATTCTAATGGATGTAGACCTGAGACCAGAGTCAGATAAATGAAGAAGATAATCCAAAACTAATGAAACGGAGATGGATTTCGGATCCTGGTGATGGAGATACCAGGAAGAAAAATGTCCACTTTTGGTGGTAACATTGCTGAGTGGCTGGTTTTCTAGAAGCTTCCAAAATGAATCTGACAGGCTGAGAAATATGAAGATCAGTTGGATTCAGTCTGAGAGATACCAAGCTGTCAGGTGTAAAGACTATAGGTTGGGATGTAGAAGAGAACCTTGACTCTGTGTAAGAAGAGATGGAAAAATCGGCAGAGGTATTGGTTTCTCAATACCGAGTTGAAATAGAAGGGAGAACCAAGGTTGTCTGGGCCACCAAGGAGCTATGAGTATCATGGTGGCCGACTCTTGCTTGGTTTCGACAAGTGTCTTGAGAATGAGAGGAATGGGTGGAAATGCATAGAGGAACTTTTGCATCCAATCCAGAAGAAACTCGTCCGCTTCCAGACAATGAGGAGAGTACAGTCTGGAGCAGAATTGGGGCAACTTGCTGTTGAGGGCAGATGCAAATAAATCCACTTGAGTCCCCATTGAGAAAAAATGGGATGGAAAGCGGCAAAATTGAGCATCCATTCGTGAAGATGAAGAATTCTGCTGAGTTCGTCTGCAAAGAAATTCTGTTCCCCCTAATGTAAAAAGCTTTGAGAAAGATATTGTGAGCAATCGCACAAAGCCAGATATTTTGAGCTTCCTGACAGAGAAGGAGAGAACCTTTGCCTCCTTGCTTGTTTACATAATATATGGCTACTTGATTGTCCGTGCGAAGCAAGACATGGTTGACTATTAAATGCTGGAAAGCTTTGAGGGCATAATAAATCGCTCTGAGTTCTAGGAGATTGATATGAAACTGTTGTTCTCTGGATGACCAATGACCCTGAGTTTGAAGACCATCCAAATGAGCCCCCCAAGCATAAGTGGACACATCCGTGGTCAGAACTTTTTGATGATGAGGCACATGAAACAGAATACCTCTGGATAGATTGGAATAATTCATCCACCACTGAAGCGACCGAAGAGACAAGGTGACAGAAATGTGCTGCAAGGGGGGGGGGAGGGGGGTCGGTCACTTAAGACCACTGTGAAGCCAGAGACCATTGAGGTGTCCAGCGGTGAAGCCTCGCAAAAGGAGTCATGTGGACTGTGGAGGCCATGTGCCCTAAAAGAACCATCATTCGCCTGGCCGAGGTTGACTGGAGCCGGGACCATCTGATGACAAAGCTGAAGCAAAATATCCCGACGCTCTTGAGGAAGCAACGCCGAGTTTTATCGAGAAGAGCTCCAATGAACTGGAGCCTCTGAGATGGATGGAGTTGGGACTTGGGAAAGTTGATCTCAAACCCCAAGTTCTGGAGAAACAATAAGGTGCGATTTGTCGCTAGAAGCACAGCTTGACACGAAGGGTCTTTTATGAGCCAGTCGTCTAGATAGGGAAAGATTAGTAGACCCCAAGATCTAAAGGCCACAGCCACTACCACCAGGCGCTTGGTAAAGACTCTGGGAGACGATGCTAGGCTGAAAGGTAGGACCTTGTATTGATAGGAGTGGAGATGAGCCACTTGAAATCTAAGGTATTTTCTAGAAGCTAGGTGAATTGGGATACGAGTGTAGGCTTCCTTGAGATCCAGAGAGCATAGCCAATTGTTGTGAGCCAAGAGGGGATATAGAGTGGCTAGAGACATCATGCAAAACTTTGACAAGAAACTTATTCAGGGCTCTGAGATCTAAAATAGGTCAGAGACCTACGGGACCAGAAAATAACAGAAATAAAACCCCCGGTTTAGCTGATCCACAGGAACCTCCTCTATCGCATTGAGGATTAGTGGGGAATCAATTTCCCGAAGAAGGGAGGCCACAGACTCTTTTGGAGAATGATCTGGAGGGAAAATTAAGAGAGTAACCCTCTCAAATGATTTGCAGAACCCGTAGATTGGAGGTGATCAACTCCCAACGATGAAAATAGAGTTGGAGATGACCTCCGATTGGCTGAGGGAGAGACTGAAGTACTGGGATTGTAACTATGATCTAGTCAAAAAGACTGAGTAGATTTAGCAGGAGCAGACACCTGAGATTTTTGAGGATGTTGCTGTTTTTGTTTCTTCTGTTGTGGCCTGACACTTTGCTGAAAAATGCCTTTGATAAGAAGATGGCCTGAATGTTCTTCATATGGAAGGCTTGGATTTAAGTTTAACCAAGGTATCCCATTGGATTTCATGAGCAGTGAGCTTTTGAGTCACAATATCTATGGAATCCTCAAGAAGCTTGTCTCCTAAGCAAGGGATAATTGTTAATCTATCCTGAAGGTTTTTAACGTCGTAAGAATTGCCGCTGCCGGGTCAGACCAGTGGTCCATCATACCCAGCAGTCCGTTCCCGTGGCAGCCCTTAGGTCAGACCAGTGCCCTAACTGAGTCTAGCTTTACCTGCGTACGTTCTGGTTCAGCAGGAACTTGTCTAAATTCGTCTTGAATCCCTGGAGCGTGTTTTCTCCTATAACAGCCTCCAGAAGAGTGTTCCAGTTTTCTACCACTCTCTGGGTGAAGAACTTCCTTACGTTTGTACGGAATCTATCCCCTTTTAACTTTAGAGAGTGCCCTCTCGTTCTTTCTACCTGGGAGACAGTGAACAACCTGTCTCTACCTATTAAGTCTATTCCCTTCATTATTTTGAATGTTTTGATCATGTCCCCTCTCAGTCTCCTCTTTTCAAGGGAGAAGAGGCCCAGTTTCTCTAACCTCTCAGTGTATGGCAACTCCTCCAGCCCCTTAACCATTTTAGTCGCTCTTCTATGGACCCCTTCGAGTGGTACCGTGTCCTTCTTCATGTACGCCGACCAATGCTGGATGCAGTATTCCAGGTGGGGGTATACCATGGCCCGGTATAGTGGCATGATAACCTTCTCTGATCTGTTTGTGATCCCCTTCTTAATCATTCCTAGCATTCTTTTCGCCGCCACTGCACATTGCGTGGACGGCTTTATTGACTTGTTGACCAGTACTCCCCAAGTTTCTTTCCTGGGGGGGTCTCCGAGTACTACACCGGACATCCTGTATAAGATTTTTGTTACCGATATGCATCACCTTATTACACTTATTCACATTAAACCTCATTTGCCATGTCGCGGCTCATTTCTCGAGCGTGTTTGTCACGTTGCTGGTCTTCACCATCCTTCTGTGTCTTCACTACTCTGAATAACTTTGTATCATCTGCAAATTTAACTACCTCACTCATCGTACCAATTTCCAGATCGTTTATAAATATGTTGCAGAGCACGGGTCCAAGCACCAAACCCTGCAGCACTCCACTTGTGACACTTTTCCAGTCTGAGTATTGTCCATTTACCCCCCACTCTCTGTTTCCAATCCGCCAACCAGTTTTTAATCCACGTGAGTATTTCACCCTCGATTCCATGGCTTGCAATTTTTTTGAAGTAGTCGTTCATGCAGGACCTTTGTTGAACACTTTCTGAAAATCCAGATATACAATGTCGACCGGCTTGCTCTTGCCTATCTGCCTGTTTACTCCCTCGAAGAAGTGCAGCAAGTTCGTCAAGCAAGATCTTCCCTTGCTGAAGCCTTAGAATGTTTTCGTTTATGAGAAACATGCTTGGATTTGGAGGAACTCCTGCTAGACTGTCTCGAAGATGAAGAATGATGCTTCAAGCAGGTGTAACGATGTCTGGAGGAACGATGCTTCGATGCAAGTCTAGATGGACATGATCGGTGTCGAGATCCATGGCATAGCATTGATGGTATCGGAAGACCTTGCAGTGTTAGGCTCAGGCTGTTCCGGTATCGGAGGAGTTGGTGACAGGATCAAAAGATTAAACTCCTCACGAACAGAGCATCGAGCTTCTGTTGAAAAGAAAGCACTGGTACCTTTGGCTTAGTCTCCGGTATCAATGGTGCTGCGACGCACCTCTCGATGTTGGAACAAGTCGCATAAGTGGTTTTCACTTGGTTGGCATAAATGGACTCAATGCCTTAGTGACCTGCGACCCCATCTGGGAAGCTGTTGGCTTTTTAGCTGGCTTACTAGATGGAGTGATAACCTGCGACACCGGAGTTGATGTATCATCGAGTGATTTTGATGTCTTTGTCATCGCAGCTTTCGATGTAGATGGTGTCAATGACAAATCTACCTCCATGCCGACATCTAACAACTTTTCTTTTCTTTTTTTAATTTGCTTTATTAATTAAATTTACAAGCATCCACTTGCACAAGAAATAGAGAGAATAAGAAAATTAACAAATAAGAAAGATTGTGATATCCAAAAAACCCAAAACATCTCTTCCTCAGACCACTGTCCTATAATGGGGGGAGTTAAGGAGATTTCTAAAAATGTTTTGATAGTTAAGGGAAAACAACCCAGGCTTAACGGGTTACAACATCATAAAAATTTATACATTTTGGAGCAACGTCTTAGTATCTAGAAAGGCCCAAAGTTGCTCAGGAGCAAAAAAGATTTTATCCAAACATATTTGACTAGACATTTGCACGGGTAGCTCAACAAGAAAGTAGTTCCCGGAGATTTAACTTCTTGTCTCATATTCAAAAATAATTTCCTACGTTCTTGGGTTGTCTTCATCACATCAGGGAAAACCCGAATTCTTTGCCCATGAAACAAAGCTTTTGAAAATCAAAAGAACATAAGCATTATACATTTAAGTCCTGTTCAAATACAAAAGAAACAAGAAGAGTGGAGTGAGATTCAGTTTCTACTAGGGAATTTTCCAGAAATTCGGATAAGTTACTCATGTCTATAGTTTGTAGATTATCAGCTTCGGGGGACTTTTCTGGCTTCTTTTTTTCAGGTAAATAATATATCTGATTTACAGTAGGCATTGTTTTCTATAGTAAATGATATAACTTCAGTCAGGCATTTTTTAAACATATCCCCAGGTGTTACACCCACAGTCTTAGGAAAATTAAGTAACCTATGATTTGTTCAATTTTCCTTTGAAGAAACAATTTATCTTTGACAAAGTTCCCTATTAAATTTTGCAATGAAGATATTTCTTTATTTATCTGGTCACATTTGTTGGTAGTTTCATTTTTAATCGATTCCATTGATACAGATAAATCCTCTATTTTACTCATGACTGTTAAAAATTCTGCTGTCGATTTAGTCACTGTAGCTTCTCATCTTTGCAGCATACACCAGACATTGTCCAATGTCACCACCATTGGGGAGCCAATTTCTGCTCTCAGAGTAAACCGACTCTTGGCGTGCTGGTCCAGCTCAGCTCTCTCACCGCATGACTGCAACATCCTCTGGATTGCAGCCCCTGCACTGTTGCTGAACTCTAGTACTGGAAACGGTATATGTCGGGTAGTAAGAGGAGACAGAGATGTCTCTAGCCCAGACGCTCCTTCCTCCGAGGTGAAAGCAGGCAGCTCAACTCCGGCTATCGATGGCGAGCTAACCATGAAGCAATCCATCGTCATCTGCCCAGTCAATGAGAGAATCAGCAGGACAGAACCCTTATGCTTAGTGTGAGGCATAATTCAGGGAAGCAATAGAGTAACACTAAAGGGGGAAAAAATGATTAAAGAAAGATGGAGTGCAAACACTGGCTGCTAACCCATCACCATCTTAACCACTCCCCCTCACCAAACAACTTTTCTTGCTGCAAAATGCAGTTTTGAATAGTGCGCTTCTGTAGAGTTGAATAATGCATGCAGGATTGAACCCAATGCTCTAGACCCAGACACTGTAAGCACCAGTTGTGAGGGTCTGTAATTGAAATAGTCTGAGCACACCGGTTGCACTTTTTAAAACCCATCACTAGGCATGACAACAACGGGAAGACCGCCTCAGCCAAATCAAACATGATGGCTGAAGTATGAAAAAGGTCTCGCCGGTCAAACCGGACGGCTGAAAAGGGAAATTTGGACTCCCAAAATGTTGGGGTTTTTTTTTAAACCGAGGGAGAAATTAACTGAACAATAAAAGAAAATAGATGATCCAGAGTTCCAACTTCAATTTTACAATGCCAGCACCTATTAGACTTAGAGCAATCTAATTTTTGTAATCTAGTAGGGGTCCAGAATGCTCTATGCAACAAAAAGAACCATGTTTGGTCATTCTAATAGATTTAAAGATGTGTGGAGGCCAATAATAAATTATCATAATGATTCATGTTAATTTATTATTCTTTTTCCTTATATGATAATTGAAAGAATGGGGGGATGGAGGGATGGGTGGGTTATGATAATTTAATATATATGTGCATAATCTAATTGATTAATATACATAGGAATTATCTTATTCATGTATAGATATGAAATGGGGGTGGGATATAAATCTTTTAGTTATATATTGTTATGGAATTATCAAGTGATAATGTAATATGTTGTGTTCATATTTTAATGTACACTTGATGTAAATGTTAAAATGAATAAAGATTTGAAAAAAAAAAAAAAAGAAAAGAAAATAGAATAAAATAACACGCGAGCAGGAAGGCAAGGCAAAAATGAAGAATGCTTGAAGAACACAACTTCTAGCTCCATGGAAAAAACAGAACTGAGGAACTGAGCTGTGTGCCTACATTGGATGGGAAGGCATTTGCGCATGCATGGTGCGGGCTATCACAAACTTTTTAAATTTCTTAAAATAGTGATGCACTTTTAAAGTTACCATACCGGGGATCCGGGGATGACAAGAACATATGAATTGCTGCTGCTGGGTCAGACCAGTGGTCCATCGTGACTAGCAGTCCATTCATGCGGCAGCCCTTAGGTCAAAGACTGGTGCCCTGAGACTAGCCTTACCCGCGTATGTTCTGGTTCAACAGGAACTTGTCTAACTTTGTCTTGAATCCCTGGAGGGTGTTTTCCTCTATAGCAGCCTCCGGAAGAGCGCTCCAGTTTTCTAATACTCTCTGGATGAAGAACCCTTACGTTTGTATGGAATCTATCCCCTTTTAACTTTAGAGTACGCCCCCTCATTCTCTCTACCTTCGAGAGGGTGAACAACCTGTCTTTATCTATTAAATCTATTCCTTTCATTATCTTGAATGTTTCGATCATGTTCCCCTCTGTCTCCTCTTTTCAAGGGAGAAGAGGCCCAGTTTCTCTAATCTCTCACTGTATGGCAACTCCTCTAGCCCCTTAACCATTTTAGTCGCTCTTCTCTGGACCTTTTCGAGTAGTACCGTGTCCTTCTTCACCCACATGTGAGAATATGCTGCCTGCTTGTTCTGAGATAAAACCAATTATGAGCCATAAAATCAGAATCTCCCTCCCCCCCTTTTCAAATGAGAAAAGGTACACTTCGGTTCCATTTCCATTTCTAGAGAACTTCTATAATCATTAATACTACAGAGACTCTTGCATTGATGCCATGTCTGGATCTGTCAGACACAGCTGTTCTTCAGAGCTAGGCAAGAGCTCAGCACTAAACACACCTACCAGTGCAGCTTTGAATCTTCTGAATAAACTCTCTCGAGACAGGAATCGGCCGGGGGAACTTCAAGAAGAAGCAGGCAGGCAGGTCAACACTATTGGCATTGGTGATAGAGGAGAAGGAGGGGGTCCTAAAAAGACAGACAGAATCTATTATATGGTTAGAACGTCATACTCAAAAACTTATTTCATCATGAGAATTTCAAAGAAAGTCGTCTACCAAGGTTTGGCTAACCTTACCCCTTATTATCTATGGGATGGGAACCCATGATGAGTGGGGCAATTGGGAGCTTGTACATTGCTGAAGTCCCTTCAATTGTCACAGTCACATTCAGGCCCAAAGTTCGAGGAACTGTAATGTCAAAGAAAGGCATGAAAGTCTAACCCACTGCAGTAAAACACAACAAAAACAGTACTGGTGACTGAAGTGATGACTAAAGATCTTTTGCTACAGTCTCTCAAGATCTCATCTGATATATTGTTTATTCTGTGTGAGATATTCCTTGAAAACGTTTGCCATGGTATCTCCAAACACAGAAGACAGGCCAACGCATACACAGTACAGAATAAAAAAGAAACATACCATTACTGTCAGTCAAGGCGATAGTCGCTCCCATTCTATCAAACAAATCATAGGGTGATACATAGTACTTCAGATTCATCAAGTGACCTGTGAGGAAATACATCTTCAATACTGTAAGCACTTCTATAAGAACCTCTAGAGTCTGCCAGTAAAGTGACCACTGTGATAGATGGACAGTTTAAATTGCTGCTATCCAAAAATAAAATTCTTTATGCAGAGGAACAGACGATGCCACAGTGACCACTTTAGTTCTGGTACAACACAATAAAAGAGATCTAAAGTGAGACCTATGCATCAACACATGTATTTCTCTCACTAAGGAACAAAATAAAATTGTTATTTTCTAATTTAAATTATAACTCACTAATTAATGAAGTTTACATTACTTCTTCTAGGATCCTGTAACTTAATTTGAAACATGTAATAGATTAAAGTGTAGCAGTATAATCAACAACCGCTGGGGAATGAGCTATGTTTTCCTTGGCTGCTAAAAGATACATGGCATATTTAGAAAGTGGGGGAGTAAAGGAGTATTTACCTCCACTCCGTGGGGTGAGAAATCCCACGCTGCCGTGAAGAATCTTTTCAAGCGTGCTGGCATTTGTAGCTTGCCTACATGACAGAGAAACTCACTAATTAATTGGGTCAAAACCCGTTCAAATTTCCAACCTGTAAACTTAGCCTGCCTGCCTGCTTTTAATATTCAAGCAGTACACTCCAACTTCACAGGACACTAATGCACAGCCAAGTTAATGCAGCCATGATGTGGTCCAGCTTAGGAAACTAAGTGTGTTACAGAATTTTCTGGCAGACCTCATGTCTTGTCTCTCATGCTAGTTCTGGAGAACCTTCTACACAGGCTCAAAGACAGATTGGCATGCACCAATTATTTATTCTCAAGCTTGTTCTTAGTAGACATCCTAAAAAAAAATCAGATGACTAGCAGGTATTCCAGGACTGGCAAGACTGATTAATGTGGGCTTCTATGAACTAAAGGGGAATACACACATGGGCAATTCACAAGATGAAGGCTGCTTTAAATTTTTGTCAGTGGGGCATCCCAGATTGGGTAGGTAAGAGATACATCAGGAATTCTCTCAAGGCAAAAGGTACTGCAATACTATCTAACCAAAGATATTCTCAAGTCAGGAGGAAGGGTCCAAGTGACAATGCTTTTGGAAAGTAAGGACAGAAGATCAAGTCATTGATTTATATCTTTCCAGGGTTTCTTATGGTATTAGGTTTTGCTCACATTTGATGAATAACAATGTGACTGGGGGATGGGAAATCTCTTAAGCATATCAGGATTCAGTGCAGTCCAAAATTCAGTTTTTAGTTCACTCTTTTTGTTGAACAATACACAAAACAATGTTTAACAGTGTGGTGTTTCTGTTTTATATTAACATATTGCAATTACAAATTCCTTCCATCCTTCCAAACCTTTCCCCCTTAGTATTCAAAATTCAGTTTAATAAGGTATGTTTATATGTATGTTTAGATTGTTTGGATGAGGGAAACAAGTGAAAATGCTGGTCTACAATTCAGAAATGTGTAAAATGTTGTCCATCAGATGAGTGCGAGTTTTTGAAAGGAATAGAGAAACAAACAACTGAAAATGCTTGTCTACAGTTCAATCTACAGTCCAAAATGTGTAGAGCTGTCCATCAGAAGTCTCATACTTTGAAAGAAATAAAGATGAAAGCCTGATACTGCCTTAGGTAGAAATTTAAGTTGCTTAGTACTACTCTGTTGGGGAACAAATGGGAGTGGTAATGTGAGCGAGCAGCAGGTTTGGATTTCTTAAAGGCAGGCAGACAAGGAGTAGGAGTAACCAAAAGACCTTCTTTATTAATTAACATAACTTGCACTAGGACAGTAGATCATTATTTCCTTGTAAATAAACAGAAAACAAACCCACTAGGGCTGACTCGGCCACATCCCAAACACAGCTCTATTTTTCTTCCTTAGCCCTAATATTTGTGCCCCCACATAGGGACCTGAGCCACTCTGCTTCCTTGATCCAGTATCTTTAGGTTCTATGATTAATCCTTCCACAGGTGTCCTCTTGGAAGCCTCTACATTCAAGGCTTCCCTGTTCTGTCCTGCCAGAGGGATTTTACTTTCCGCTTCCTGTTGAGCTCCAGCCCTCTGGCCAGACAACTTAACATGCCTCATGTTAGTGCCATCTACTAGACCAGCGGTCTCAAACTCGCGGCCCATGGGCTGCATGCGGCCCTCCAGGTGCTATTTTGCGGCCCACAGTCTGGACGCTATGATCAACTACTCCCTTGCTGCAGTTGATTGTCCTGGTCAAAGCTGCGGCCGGCAGAGGCTCCTCGCGCCATCCACACCAGCATCTCTTCACCTTTCCCTTCCTTGTGGAACAGCAGCGTGTCTGGCCGACTCCCTTGCTCAGTCGATCGTTCCGTTCAAAGCCACGGGTGGCGGCTCCTCGCACTATCCACTCCTGCATCGGAAGCCTCTGACATCACAACATCAATGAGGCTTCTGACGCAGGCGTGGATCTTGCGAGGCTTTGAACGGAACTTCAAAGCAAGTGAGCCGGCCAGACATGCTGCTGCTCCACAAGGAAGGGAATGGAAGGGGAGGAGAAAGAGAAATGCTTCTGCTGCATAGGAAAGGGAGACCCTAGGGAAATGCTGCTGCTGCTGCACAGGGAAAGGGAGAGGGAGGGAAGGGGGAAGAGAAATGCTTCTGCTGCACAGGAAAGGGGGAAGAGAAATGCTTTTGCTGCACAGGGAAAGGGAGGGGGAAGGAAAGGGGAAGAGAAATGCTTCTGCAGCACAGGAAAGGGGGAAGGGAAATGCTGCTTCTTTTACTGCTGCACCCAATTGGGGAAAGAGAGGGAAGGAAGACAAGGGAGAGGAGAAGAACAAGAGATATGCCAAATTCATGGGAGGGAGGGAAGGAAAGGAGATACCAGACCATGGAGGGGGAGGGAGAGATGCCAGGGCATGGGGGGAGGGAAGGAGATAGATGCCAGACCAGGGGAAAGGAAGAAAGGAGGGAGGGAGGAAGAGAAAGGAAGGAAAGATGTCAGACCATGGAAATAGGACGGAAGAAGAGAGAGATAGGAAGGGAAGGTAAGACATGGAAAAGATTTTGAAAAGAAAGCAGAAAAATTGAATATTAAGTTAATGCCAAAGATGGATGCAAAATAGAACAAAACACAAAAAAAAACCCTCTCATCAATACTGGGCAAGTTTCTCAAATAGGATCTTCGTATAACATTTAAAGGCTTTTAGATATTTAAATAATAATAATAATAATTTATTTCTTATATACCAATGTGCTCATAAGCTCTTCAGCAAGACACTACAGCAGCGGTACAATGTCGCTGCAAAGGTGCTTGAATTTTAATCATAACACATTGGATGGAACAAGGATACTTGCTTCTACTGGAGTGGCAAATGTTATGGCTCTACAAAAGTTATTTAATAGTAGACCACTTATCTGAAAAGGTCAGTTCACGGCTCCAACACAGTCTGTATTTCGCTACGCTACATCAGGAAGCCGGAAGGATGAGCTTTTTGGTTTGTGGAGGGCTTTGATAAACTATGTGATAATGATAAGATCCCACAAAGGAAGAGGGGAAACAAACTGGTCATTTGGTATGAAGGAACAATGACATGAAATGTGAAATTAGAGGGGGTGCAGATACTGCCTTTTCATTGCCCTGGTTATGATAGGTTGCAACATCCAAGATATGGAAATGTACAAACTCAGGGCACGATATTCAAAACAATTTAACTGCCCTGATTGGCCTAATCACTAATATTCAATGGCACTATCCAGTTAGTGCTGGGGCGGACAAGAAGTGGAATCAGTACAGACCCACAAGTTATGTGGGCAGCGCAGATATCCAGTCGGCACCCGGATAGTTAACTAGACATGTTGGACCGCATATAATGTGGTCCCAACTATGACCAGTTATCCCAGGATGCTACCAAATAATTTGTATATAATGATTCCATTGTACGCAAATCTTTCTCATACATGGTCATTGTGAATATGCAGAAACTGTGACTAGGGGTGTTCCAAGGACTGAGTTGAGAACTCCTGGTCTACAGGGAGTGAATAGGCAATGAATTTAGGGTTCTTTTTTATTTCAAATATTTCCACAACTGAAAGGTAATGTGGTTTATGGTGGCAGTCATGAGAGAAGGGAAAACATTTGGAACTCTGATAAAATTGTGCCATCTTGCAGCTTAGAGTTAGTTGTTACCCGAGTTGAGCGATACCCTTGATGATCTTTGGCACAAGACTGACTGCTGACTTCTCAAATGAGCTGAAATTTTCCTCTTGGTTTTGGGTAAATGGTGAATTGCTGGACTAGTTATTGTTTTTTGGAAGTTGTTTTTCACCAAGCAGTAAACAAATTTACAACAACCAACTTCCAACTCCTCAATATAACAGGATGGTTCAAGAATGCGGCAGTTCATCTCATTTTTGGCCTGAAGAAATCAGATCATGTAAGTCCTTATTATAAAAAATTACATTGGCTACCTGTGGAAGCCAGGTTTTTTTTCAAGTTTGCTTGTCTTTGTTTCAGAATTTAAACAGGTACAGCTACAATTTATCTTTTACACCATTTTGATTTTTCTTGTCCTATTAGTCGTACACATAGTGCTCATTTGTTCTCCTTTCCAACTTGACGGGCTGTACTTATAAGAAGTACTTAGATAGGACATTATCATTTCAAGCTGGTAAATGGAATAACTGTCTAAGTGAGCTTATCTTTAATGCATTTTCTTACCAAACTTTTAGGAAATCAGTTAAAGCTTATCTTTCTGATAAATTTGTCTGATTGTATACCCTTGCTGATGTATTTCTGAATGCTTTCTGTAATATCACTGTCTATATGCAATCTCTTTTCCATTGTAAACTGCTCTGAACTGTTTGTGGCACTGCGGTATATAAAAATAAAGTTACAGTGGTACCTTGGATTACGAGCATAATCCGTTCCAGGAGCATGCTTGTAATCCAAAATGCTCGTTTATCAAAGCGAGTTTCCCCATAGGAAATAATGGAAACTCGCTTTGATACGTTCCCCCCCCCCCCAAGGCCAGCGGCACTGCTCTATCCCCCCCCCCATGAGAACCAGCATTGCTCCTCCCGAAGGCCCCCCTGCGATCCGGCACCCCTGCGATCCCCCCCCCCCCCGCAATTGGGCACCCCCCCGCCTCTTCTTACTGGCATCTGGGCACCAGCATGTCCTGTGCGTTGGTGCCGGTGCCCGAAGATCAGCCTCCTCTTCTTGCTGGGCCTTGAGCATCTGCGCATGCTCAAGGCCTGCGAGTTCACGTTCTCTTGGAGAGAGCGTGAACTCGCAGGCCTTGAGCATGCGCAGATGCTCAAGGCCCAGCAAGAAGAGGAGGCCGATCTTCAGGCACCGGCACCAAAGCACAGGACATGCCGGTGCCCAGATGACAGTAAGAAGCGGCGGAGGGGGGGTGCCCAATTGCAGCCGGGGGGTGCCGGAACGCGGGGGAAGGGTGTCGGATTGCAAATCGAGGCACTCTTGATTTCCGAGATGCCGATTTTGCGAATGTTTTACTCAACTTGCAAAACACTCGCAAACCGGTGCACTCGTAAACCGAGGTACCACTGTATTATTAAATTGGTTTGGATATAAATGAGTGATTGTCAGTACATGAGATATTATAATGGATGGATGTGCTTGGATTGTAAATGGCAGCATATGGTAACAAGAAAAGAATCCTGCAAGAACTTGAGAACATTGCTTCAGACTTCTTCCTGCAAGACACTCATTTGAGGACTTGACAGTCCTGCAACTTCAAGGCCAAATGGATGAGGTTTCTCCACCACAGGCTACTCAAATACTATGTAGATGTAGTTATTTTTCAACATAAGAACATTATGGTCAAAGTTGTAAAGGTATGACATAAAGGACTGGGCTTTTTCATCTTAGAGAGCTCCAAAGGAACGGGACAGGAATCCATAGGGATGAAGGCACTTCGAGCAGTTTTAAAAGTATTTTCCTGTAACTTCATCAAGTGTCCCCTAATCTTTGTAGCTTTTGATGGAGTAAAAAAAAAAAAAAAATTGATTCACTTGTACTCGTTCTACACCACTCATGCTTTGAAGTCTATAAAATCCTATCTCCCCCAGCCTTCTCTTTTCCAAGCTGAAGAGCCTAAACCTCTTTAGTTTTTCTTCATATAGAGGAGTATGCTGAGACACTCAAGGACTTGAAGGTAAGCCAAGCAGACAAGGCTGACAGTTTTTTCAGTCAATAAGTCTCAAGACTCATGTGCCAGAGACTGATGTGACAGACGTCAACTTGCCAGCTTCAACTCATGCGCCACAGGTTGATCAGACTGAACAAGACATCTTCATCATCTATGGATACTGTCATTCTGGAACTGCACACCCATCTCTCCAGGAGGTTGAAGCCTCAGAATTCAATCTGCCAGCCTTGACTCATGTGCCAGACGTTGATTAAGCTAAAGTTGACCTACCAGCATCAACATCTTCATCTTCTGTCATTCTGGAGCTGCAAGGCTATCCCTTTCTCCAGTGGTTGATCTGACAGAAGTTGACAGAATTATTTTATTGTATATGTATAGTTATAATCAGCCTTGTTAAAAGCATACTATAAATAAACTATAAACCTTGAGTAATATAGTACAGTATCTAACTAATTGTGTAAAGGTTGGGGTTTTTTAAGCAAACTTCTTTATATACTTGCTTCTCTGTTTCCCAGTCTATGCTGTAGCATTCTAGTTCTGCACTGTTTTGTCCAAATGGTGAGAAAACCATGGTGCATTACATTAGTTGATGAGTGCACTAAGGGCCCTTTTTACAAAGCCCGTGTGTCCCAGCGAGGCAAATGCCCCATTCAATTCCTATGAGTTTCAATGCATGTGTCATAGAAGAATCACTAACCTGGCTTTGTAAAAGGGGCCTTGATGGCTTACTGTGGTTCTGTAAGACTGTACATTACAGTTTTTATTTTCCAGCACTGTTCCGTGTAAATTTTTTTTGTTTTTTTTTAGAAGTAATTCTTAAATGGTGAGAAAACCATGGTGCATTAGAATATAAGAATCGCCATATTGGGACAGCCAAAGGTCCATCAAGCCCAGTATCCTGTTTCCAATAGTGGCCAACCCAGGTCTAAAGTATCTAGTTAGATCCCAAGTAGAAAAACAGCTTTTATGCTGCTTACCCTAGGAATAAGCAGTGGATTTTCCCCAAGCCATCACGATAAAGGCCTATGGACTTCTTTTAGGAAATTATCCAAACCTTTTTTTAAACCCCACCAAGCTAACTGATTTCGCCATATTCTCCGGCAACTAATTCCAGAATTTAATTACACGTTGTATGAAGAAATATTTTCTATGGTTTTTAAATCTACTTAGTAGCTTCATTACATTGGTTAATGAGCACACTAGTTGCTTGCGGTTGTTGTGCAATACCACAGAGTATTTATTTTCCTGCACTGTTCAGTGCAATTTTCTTCAAGTATGTTATTTCTATAAGCAGTACTGCAAATATAAAAATATATTTGCAACATTCTGAATGTTCTATATGGTTTTTTCCATGCAGGAACCTAACCTTGTTTTCCCTATAGGCTTCATTATTCACTTCCATGGTTTTGAGGCCGAAACAAAAGAACTTGTTGGAGAGTTGATGTCCCAAGATGAAGACTTATTGAAACAGAATAGATAATCCACATAAAAATGTCTAGGGCCTGAACTGCTGCAAACATTGGACCCAACACGGTCCGTGTTTCGACACTAAGGTCTTCTTTAGGGATCCTATGGATAAAAAATGAAATGTATCTAAAATGTATACTATGTGAAAGTGAAGGAAAGAGTAAACCCATTTCCTAGTGGGAAGGTGAAAGTGATATGTGTTTTGAGACACCACATGTACCATATATACTCGAATATAAACCGAGGTTACCTTTTTTCCCCAAAAAAATAGGAGGAAAAAAGGTTGACTTGAATATAAACTGGGGGGGAAGGGGGGGTGTTTGTTTTAATAGCAAGTGTAGTGCCTTGCCAGGCTCTGCATCCTGTTCCCCCTCCCTTGCTGCTCTGACAGGCTCTTTATCCAGCCCCCTCACTCCCTCGCCAGTCTCTGCACCCCCACCTTTCCTGCCAGGTTCTGTACCCCTTTCCCTCCTCCCTCCTAATGCCTTGCAGTTCTCCACCGAGCTTGCCATGAGATCTGATGGTCCAGTGGTGGCTGGGACAGGAGGGATCCCTTCCGCCTCCTGTACCAGCCGATTCTAATTATTTTAGATTGTAAACAATTTTTATTGACAGAAAACAGGCGGAACCAAAGGAAAACAGTTGCATTCAAAAGACAGCAAACAGAGGCGGGATATCCTCTAGAACAACTCAGAACAGTACAAAATCATGTGTCATTTACACCCACCCATAAACCCCAGAAATCTCGATTCTAATTATTTTAATCTCCCTCTTGCCTCCTGCCCGTATAGAACCACAAGCTAATTGGCTGCTGCGAGTTCTCGTGGGACCTGAGATACAGCACTGACATTCTTCAGTTTCTAAAGTGCATTTTAAGGTGTCAAGTAGAGAATGACACGGTGACAAAATTCATCACCGTTCCCGTTCCCGCGGGAAACCATCTTCATGTCATTCTTTAAGGAGAGAGGGAAGAATCAGAGTATGAATGGCCACAACCACTGACCCTCAAGCTTTGCTTTGAAGAATGATGGTGTAGAAGGACTGAGGTTGAAATAGACACTAAAAAATGACATGGGATTATTTCCTGCGGTTATTCGCGGGGACGGGAACGGTGATGAATTTTGTCACCGTGTCATTCTCTAGTGTCAAGTATGTCAACTTTCTTTCAAGCCTGTATGAGAATTCAAAGGGCCTGAAAACCTCAGAGGAAGCAAGTGACAGTTTTAAATGTTCACTGGTGATGCTCTTGGATGACACTACTTTTCAAGCCACTAAATCAGGAGACTGGGGGTTGCTTTCATGGAATATTATTGGCTTAGATGTGCAGAAACCCCACTTTAGCTCCTTCTGCACCTGAAGCAGTTTTTTCAGTTTTAAAGTGATTGTGGCAGCAACTGAGGTAATCCTTATAGGCTCTAAGAGACCAGAGACAATGCTTGCAATTGCTCTTGCTATGGTCCGTGCCCCAGTAAATTAAACACCTGGAGTGAAATGTCAAAATGTTGGGGCTCTTGCTATCTTTTCAGCAAGACCTGAATTCTGACTATGACATACTATAAGGGCTACAAAGAAAAAAAAATGAAAATTCTGTGAAAAACAAATGGCACAGAACTCTTAATTTGAAGACAAAAAACTTGTTGGGAAAATCTGTTTAGAAAAAAAACCCTGCAAAGGGAGGGTTGCCTCTTATAAATTCAGCATTTAAGTTCTGAGCTGGGAAAGCTGTTCTCTCCAAGCTGCATGCTAATGACATCACCCCACTTGTGTACTTGACTCAACTTTCTTGTTAAAAGAAAATAGATATGGTGTTCACTCACTACTTTTGGAAGAATAGGAAACAGGTGGCGAACAAAAGAATCACTAGACAGAAATCTGACAGAAACGTTAGCCTCTCTCACCAGTACATAGTTGACATCTTGGACAGATCCAGTTCCAAGGACTGTAGAGCCAGGTACATTTTAGTTTTAAGTTTGCTAGAAGAGGGAGAAAAAATAGCAATATTAAAACTAAATCAAAGTTTTGTGTGCAAGAGATTAAGTCCAATTGCATTATCCAAAAAGCAAGAGAAAAAAAAAGAGAAAGACAGATTTTTTTGTGGTTGGTACTTGTTCCTAAATCTGTTCTAAATCAGAGTCCAAGCAATAAATGTCTCGAGTCTAAAAAGAAGTTCAAGTCCACTTTATAAACATCAAGAGGCTTTAAAGTGAACAAACATAATATTTACAAGAGATCTTTCTGCTAGTCAGGCCACATTTAAACAATCCATATACACAGGAACATGCTTCCTGAATATGCTGTATCAGATGGAACTCCTTTCAATGACTGCCACAATGCCGCAGTTCCTGTGCACTGACCCACTGAGCAAAGTAATTCACTATGACTTCAGCTGCAATTTGAGTCCACAGAAACAGATTCTCCCCAACTCAAACACCCCATTTATTGTTCTTTTTCTACACTACAGACATTCTTCCTTATTTCAAGTGAAAAGATCGAGAAATGTTCCAAATTTCCTTTAAATATGGCCATACATACACCTTATTTCAGATGTGCTTGGAATTGGGGAGAGGGGAATAAGAAGTGGTATAGCTATTTGACCTATAAACACTGCCTGGGGAAAGGATTACTTTAGTTCTGAAGATATATCACTCGCCAGTTACTTTCGTGGTGTCTTTATTAAAGAGGTTTCAGAAAATGTGCCAGCTCCTCCTGGGCAGAACATCTGCAGTACATACTTATCTCCTGGCAGTTTGTATAGATTCACCAAGCCCTTCAGATGCTGTGAAAACTCCTCAAAGTTTTTCTCTCTAGAAGAAGAAAACACACAGCTTTTACAAAGCACAAAAAGAGAGAAAAGGATCTGTAAGGCTCTGCCGATTGTAAACTACTTAGTGATTTCTAAACATTTCAAGCACGAGTATCTATAGAGAGACTTCCTTGTATTATTAATGCGTTTAAGAGCTATTATACAAACAACACAACATTCTGGATGTCAAGAAGTCTTGAAGAAAAAAAAAAAATTCTAAAATTTGATCATCCCAAGTCTCAGGAAAAAGTCCTAAATAGTTTGTTATGCAGATAATACCAGCATCTCTTCCCGAGTACAGTACAACTCTAGTTACTGCTAAAGATTAGAACCAACATCTGGACAGCATAGGGTGGCTCATTCTAAAATCTGATATTCATTTGGCCATCTGTTAATTAAAAGCCAAATTTTCACTTTGGCTACTGGTCTTACCTCAAGTCCTACCAGACCAGTACAGAGTATGGGTTTTGCCTCTCCACCAGCAGATGAGGAACAAAGGGCACCATGCAGCCTGCAGCTTCTCAGTATTTCTGTAACAAAGTCAACCCAAAACTCACCTAGATCCCCACAAAAGTGGATGAAGGGATGCCAAGGTCCCCACCAAAGCCAGCCCCAAGGAATCCATAAGAAAATAAAGCAATAAATAGGTAACAACTAAAAGACCGAATACAGAAAGTTCTTCCTCGAGGGCCGCAATCCAGTTGGGTTTTCAGGATTTCCCCAATGAGTATGAATGAGATCTATCTGCATGCACTGCTTTCATTGTATGCTAATAGATCTCATGCATATTCACTGGGGAAATCCTGAAAACCCGACTGGATTGCAGCCCTCAAGGACCGACTGACACCTGTGGAATACATAGACTAAACAGGCAGATTCAAAACGAATGCTAGGAAGTTCTTCTTTACCCAACGTGTGGTGGACACCTGGAATGCGCTTCCAGAGGACGTAATAGGGCAGAGTACGGTACTGGGGTTTAAGAAAGGATTGGACAATTTCCTGCTGGAAAAGGGGATAGAGGGATATAGATAGAGGATTACGGCACAGGTCCCGGACCTGTTGGGCCGCTGCATGAGCGGACTGCTGGGCACGATAGACCTCAGGTCTGACCCAGCGGAGGCATTGCTTATGTTCTTATGGATGCTGAACTGGTCTGGCAGAACTTTTTAAATCACCCACCTCCAGCCCAGACCCTCTCGAGCATCGCCATATCCTTCTTAAGGTACGGCGACCAGTATTGGATGCAGTACTCCAGATGCGGGCGCACCATTGCCCGATACAGTGGCAGGATAATTTCCTTCGTTCTGGTAGTGATACCTTTTTTGATAATGCCCAACATTCTGTTCGCCTTTTTTGAGGCCGCTGCGCATTGTGCCGCCGGCTTCATCGTTTTATCCACCAAAACCCTTTTCCAGTCCTTTTCTAGGTTGCCTTCTCCCAGTACCATCCCTCCCATTGTATAGTTATACATCAGGTTCCCTTTCCCTATGTGCAAGACTTTACATTCCTCTACATTGAAGCTCATCTGCCATTTATTTGCCCACTCACTCAGTTTGTTCAGGTCCCTTTGTAGTTCTTTACATTCCTCAACAGTTCTAACCCTACTGGAGAGTTTTGTGTCATCCGAGAATTTTATAACCTCGCACTTCGTCCCTGATTCCAGGTCATTAATGAATATGTTGAACAGCAGCGGTCCCAGCACTGACCCCTGTGGGACGCCACTCGTGACCCCTTTCCAGTCAGAGTAGTGTCTTTTTACTCCTACCCTCTGTTTTCTGTCCGCCAGCCAATATCAATGCCTCTCTAAATATAATTCAAGAAATTATGTCCATCATGAACATTTGGATGAGAGATTATAAATTAAAGCTCAACTCTGACAAAACTAGGTTTCTCTATGTTTCCTCTTCAAATCGGAGGTAGATAGAGAATTAACACTCAGTGGAATTACCTACCCTATTGATTCAGAAAATAAAATCCTGGGAGTATATTTAGACAGAAATCTATCTATGAAAGCCTTTACCCTCAGCATTGGTCAAGAAGTGTTTTTTTCATTATGTGGAAATTGCATACTATTAAATCATACATGTATTTCAAACCTATGGCATTCAGGATTCTCAAAAGACAAAGAAAGGTACTGCAGACAAATGCACAAGATGCAGGCAAAGTTTATTTTGAACAAACAGATTGTTGCATACAAACAAACCAGTTTATATAAAATATGGGACCCAACACAATCCGTGTTTCGAACAATACGTCTTCAGAGGTCCCAAAAAGTGGTGGTAACAAGGGACACGCAACAAATGCCTGATCTGTGTATTGTATACTTAGGCGGTAATGATGTACGGAAATAACCCACTGTCCTGGAATAAAGTTGGATTGTATAAGAATGTATGATGCAAACATTGAGTGACAAATGCCCATCTTACTCCACAGTGAAATGTTATGCAAACTATCAGCATGGAGATCGGTGAAACCGAAGATGCAGCAAGGTCTGGGAGGCCTCAAACATTGTGAACTCCTGAAATTGAAGACCATGTCCATGACCTGATTTTAGCTGATCGGTAAATATCAGTTAAAACAATTACTGACACACTATAGATATCCAGGGAACGTGTTGGGTGTATAATCCACAAGCAGTTGGGTATGCAGAAGCTGTTAGCCAAGTGGGTGCCCAAATGTTTGAATGCTGATGAGAAACGTCATCAAGTGGACACATCCAAGTTGATTTTGCAGCACTTTCAATGAGCTGGTGCCAACATTTTGGAATAAATAACTAGTTACTGTTAATGAAACATGGTTATACTATTATGATCCTGAGACAAAACAGTCCATGAAATGGTGGACCTCAGGTTTTCCAAGGACAAGGAAATTCATGACCCAAAAATCAGCAGGAAAGGTTATGGCCACAGTGTTTTGGGATTAGGAAGGCATTGTAATGACTATCTTCCAAGGGGCCAAACAGTTAATTCAGGCTGCTACTGTAACTTACTATGCCAATTACAAGAGGCATTGAAAGAAGAGGGAAGCTGTGGAAAGGAGTTCTTTTTGCAAAACAATGCACCGGCTTAGAAGGTTGGCAAAAAGGAGGATGTTTTGACATAGTTGGCATTTCAGCGCATAGATGATCCATCCTACTCACCAGATCTTGCTTCATCTGACTATTTTCTGTTTCCAAGCCTTAAAAAGAGTTTGAAAGAGCGACAATTTTTGAGCGATTCGAAGGCAATATGCAGCAGTGGAGCAGCATTTCAGTGACCAGATTATTTGTTGGAAAGGCTTCAGAAACTTCATACATGATGTGCCAAGTGTGCTGAACTTAGGGGAGGAATATATGGAATAACTTGTAAGTTTCACGGCTCTACAACATTCCCTTCATGGTTGGGCTGAGAACTTTTCAGCACCCCCTTGTAGATGAAAAGAAAGTCTGTGTTCTTTGCCTCCATTTGCCGATTGTAGAAGCATAACTCATTTGTCTGGATTGGTCTGGGAGGATAAAGGATTTTTTTTTTTAGCCAGATACTGGATCTCATCTTGGCAAAAAGGACTGAACCATCAATATTATATCCCAAAATTGAGATCAAAACCAGCTAAGCCTTTCCACAATCAAAAAGATCAGTGAGCATATAATATAAATCTGTTCACTTACTTCAAATGCTGCACCAGCTCTTGACAGCTCTGAAAAGGAAAAAGTACAACTGAAAATATTCAAATCACCAAGAAAGGGTTGGGGGGGAGAGAAGTATCTTTTACTAAAAATTAGTACATTTTATCTGCAGCAGTCTAGTAAAACACACCTTAAGTTTTACCAAGTAACTCTGAAGCCTGACATTATGTTACACTTCCTCACCCAGATAATAATCACGGTCACTGCATGGAGCATAGAGCTTCATGGTCCTGCGGTATATAAGCAGAATGTTATGTTATGTATACTATTAGTAATATTCCTAGACTAAAGATGTTTCTCCAGTGGATCCTGATTAAACCTTCATCATAACTAAGGTGGAAGGGAAATTTCCCTTATGGTAGGTTCCTGAAGAGAATTTTAGTGCAACATACCACAGGATTTTCTCCATGATGAGCCACTTTGACATCACAGAGCTGTCCAGTAGGATCTAACTGGACCTCCACATAGAACATGTCTGAAGTGATATAACACTCTGTGCCATTTGCACTCAGATGAGACCCAAGGCTTAAACAAAAAAGCAGAAAGGAAAATACAGATGAAAGCATGTAACTCTTCAGATGAAATATTTCGATCATGACTTTTGCAAAGACAACTTACATTCCAGTACACTATTTTCCCTGTCCCTAGTGGGTTCACAATCTAAGTTTGTACCTGAAGCAATGAAGGGATACAACTTTGCCAACATCACAAAAAGCTACAGGGTGATTTGAACTAGATTCCCCTGTTTTTCAAGCCCACTGCTCTTACCATTAGACTACTCCTCCAATCTTTTTCACCGAAACCTTGCTCTGCACCACTCTGTCTTCAGTGTCCTACATCGACATTATCATCTTCTCTTGTAAACTGCAGGTCTAGAGCTATCCCTCCCCGGAAAGAAAATACATGTGGTCGGGGAATTTTATAACAGAGAACCCATATGAAGTCTTAAAAAGGTGTCTATTTTATGAAGGCATCAAAGGTGCATACCTGCCTTTATAAATTAAGCTTACAGTAAATCCGAGTAGCACATAAATTGTCTTGCACAAGGAGAAATTAGGTCTTACCTGATAATGTTCTTTCCATTAGCACTTAATACTATTCCAGAACTTGTGGGATACTTATGTCCATCAACCAGCAGGTGGAGATAGAGTTAAGTCCCACTATATCCTTTCAGCCTCCCAGCTCTGCGCTTCAGTATTTTCAGAGATAAGCAGCTACAATCCCGACAAAGGGAAGGAAAACAGCAGAAAGAATAAGCCAAAACAATTCTAAATTCTTTTTTTTAATCCTGACCACCCTCCCAGGAAGTGTGTGGCGGAACTACCATCTGCATGCTGAGAACCTCGACTCCAGCGAGCAAGACCCAACTTCTATATACACAGAAAGTCTGGGTGGGCTCCTGATTAGTGTGAAGTGCTAATGGAAAGAAAATCATCAGGTAAGACCTAATTTCTCTTTCCATGGTGCTGTTTCACATTATTCCAGAACTTGTGAGATGTTCCAAAGCAATCCCTAGACAATCCCTAGACAGGGTGAGACTCCACGCTTGTCACCTGTAGAACTGAAGTCCCAAACACAAAGTCTGTATGCACTGCCACATCCACTCTGTAGTGATGTGTGAATGTATACATCATAGCCCACATTGCCACTTGACATCTCTCTGCTGGGGATGTCAAGGCACATGTCATCATTGTCTGCTGCGTGGAATGCACTTTTAAGTCCTGAAGAAGTCTCCTACCCTTCAGCACATAAGCTGAGATAGTCTCTCTCAGTCATCTTTAAATTGTGGCTTTTGAGGCCATCAGGCCTAATTCCTGCTTGCCTCAGACCACAAACAAATGATCCAGAACTGCAAAATTCATTAGTGACTTCCAGATATTGAAGAAACACCCTGCAAATGTCTAGTAACCACAACATCGCACAATGTATCCTGTACTCCTCTTCGAAAGTAGGGAAGTTCTACCGTGTGGACAGTTGATTTGTTAAGTCTTTCTGGGTGATATTTCCCATTGCCTTGGGCTCCTCCCGGGGCATTTCCAGTCTCCGTTTGCCTCCGGTCACTCTAGGAGGTCACTTCCAGTGTCCAGTCACCTCTGGCCATAATGGTAAAGGTTTGTGCCAGGAACTCCACCTTTTGTTCTTCCTTAATCTGGAGGTCTTGTGAAGGGGTTTCCAAGTGGCTTAGAGTGAGATTACTCTGGTGGACCCTCTCCTGGCTGGGATACATTTAAGGATCCCTGCCTTCCTTCACTGGGCTAAGGTTCGAGTCCGTATGACGAACTATCAAGACTCAAAGTAAACAAAGCCATGGGACCGGATAACCTACACCCCAGAATGCTCAGGGAGTTAAGGGAAGTCCTGGCAGAACCATTATCTGTTCTTTTCAATCTTTCCCTAAGCACAGGAAGGGTCCCCTTGGACTGGAAAACCACCAACGTAATCCCACTCCACAAAAAGGGCTGCAGGACAGAGACAGCAAACTACGGACCAGTGAGTCTCACGTCTATAGTGTGTAAACTCATGGAAACACTGATCAAACAGAATCTTGACACAATCCTAGACGAAGAAAAACTGCATGATCCACACCAACACGGGTTCACCCAGGGTAGATCCTGCCAATCTAATCTGATTAGCTTTTTTGACTGGGTTACTAGACAACTGGACACCGGAGAGTCACTGGACGTGGTATATTTGGACTTCAGTAAAGCATTTGATAGCGTCCCTCATCGAAGATTACTGAACAAGCTGAAATCGATAGGATTAGGAGACACTCTAACTACATGGGTTGGGGATTGGCTGAGCGGTAGACTTCAGAAGGTGGTGGTGAACGGTACCCCATCCAAAGCATCGGACGTGATCAGTGGAGTGCCGCAAGGCTCGGTCCTGGGCCCGATTCTATTTAACTTATTCATAAGAGATATGACGCAAGGACTTAGAGGAAGGGTATCACTGTTCGCCGATGACACCAAACTTTGCAACATAGTAGGCAAAAGCTTATTACCTGATAATATGACACACGACCTACTGTTGCTGGAACAATGGTCAACTACTTGGCAGCTAGGCTTCAATGCTAAAAAATGCAAGATAATGCACCCGAGTAAGAGAAACCCGCATAGAACTTATGTACTAAATGGTGAGACCTTGGTTAGGACCACGGCGGAACGCGACCTAGGGGTGATCATTAGTGAGGACATGAAGGTTGCCAATCAAGTGGAGAAGGCTTCCTCCAGGGCAAGACAAATGATGGGGTGTATCCGCAGGAGACCTGAAGTTATGATGCCGTTGTACAGAGCCATGGTGAGGCCTCACTTGGAGTACTGTGTTCAGTTTTGGAGACCACACTACCGAAAGGACGTGCTGAGGATCGAGTCGGTTCAGCGAACGGCCACCAGGATGGTCTTGGGGCTCAAGGATCTCGCGTATGAAGAAAGATTAAAAAAATTGCAGCTGTACTCACTTGAGGAAAGAAGAGAACGGGGAGATATGATTGAAATATATAAGTACATCACGGGATGCATCGAGTCAGAAGATGATATCTTCTGGCTCATGGGACCCTCGACCACCAGAGGGCATCCGCTGAAAATCAGGGGAGGGAAGTTTCATGGCGACTCCAGGAAGTACTTCTTCACCGAAAGAGTAGTGGATCATTGGAACAGACTCCCACTCCAGGTGATAAAGGCCAGCAGCATGACGGATTTTAAGAGAAAATGGGATACTCACGTGGGATCTTTAAGGGAGTAAATTCAGGGGAGGGGGATACTTGGAATGGGCAGACTTGGTGGGCTATAGCCCTTTTCTGCTGCTTTTTTCTATGTTTCTATGTATAAGTTTATTTTCTCCAGTCACATCTTTCGCTTGTTTTACATCTTATGTAAATGACATGCACATTAGGACTCTTCACTTTGCCTTATGGGTCCCACTCAAACCCAGCTGGTCTTAGCATATAGTTTTTACTTGAGGGCTACAGATCTGTTGGTCCTTTGTGATGGAATGTATACCCCGTCATACATGGAATGGCGCTACCATATTAAGCAGAAAAGATAGAAATGTCCAAGTAGACACCCCTGCCTCCAAAACTGGAGAAAGGGATCTCTAGACAAGAGAGCCTGAATCTCCGAGATATGGTGCTCAGTGCCGCCGTCCCAAAAAAAACAGCTTTGAGAGTCAAATCCTTCATGGTAGCTGCCTAAAGTGGCACAAAAGGTGCTTTCTGGAAGGCACTGAACACCAGTTTCAGGTACCATTCAGAACACAGCACCCGAAGGTGATGGCAAAGTCATCCCACCTCCCTCAGGAAACGTATCACATCCGGGTGCTCTGCCATCCCCTAAATTAGGCTAAGGCTGCCACATGGACTTTCAATGAGCCCAACGAAAGGCCCCTGTGCACCCCCACCTGAAGAAACTCTAAGATATGAGACACTGAAGCAGAGAGGTGCTGCCCCTCTCCCTGAACACTAACCCTCTAACGTGTGCCAAACAGTCATATCTAGCGGAAATTTGATACCTTCATTGCTTGAATCAAGATGATCACTGACTCAAAATAACTTTTTTTGCCTCAATCTCGACCATTGAGTCAGTTCAGAGAATGGCCACAAGGATGGTCTCAGGACTTAAAGATCTTTCATATGAAGTTTGTCTGAGCAGTCTGCGCTTATACTCGCTCAAGGAGTGCAGAGAAAGGGGGGACATGATAGAAACTTTCAAGTACATAACGGGCCGCATCGAGGAGGAGGAGGAAATCTTTACTCTTACGGGTCCCACGGTGACAAGAGGACATCCCGCTAAAACTTAGGGTAGGAAGATTTCATGGGGACACCAGGAAATACTTCTTTACCGAGAGGGTGATTGATAGATGGAATGGTCTTCCACGTCAGGTAGTCGAGGCTAGTAGCACGCTCGACTTCAAGAGACGATGGGACAACCATGTGGGGTAGCTACAGAAGTATGATAGAGGATAGTTTCTCTAGGGTGGAAGGGATCATGATTGGGCAGACTTGTTGGGCCGTCGGCCGTTTTCTGCCGTCATATTCTATGTTTCTAACCTTCTTGGATACAAACTGTTTCATGTTCACATTTACGTTTGTTTATTAAAGACTTGGCATCTTGTACACCATTCCTGCAGTATTTTCTTTTGTTCCTTGTTCGACATATCACTGCAGTTCTGATGGATTTTTTGTTTGTGTGAACATTTACTGCATCTACCAAGAAAACCAGAAGAATTTCTAGATCAGGGGTGCCCACACTTTTTTGGCTTGCGAGCTACTTTTATAATGACCAAGTCAAAATGATCTAAGAACATAAGAAGTTGCCTCCACTGGGTCAGACCAGAGGTCCATCGCGCCCAGCGGTCCGCTCCCGCGGCGGCCCATCAGGTCCATGACCTGTGAAGTGGTTCCTGATCATTTCTATAACCTACCTCTACTTCTATCTGTACCCCTCAATCCCCTTATCCTTTAAGAACCTATCCAAACCTTCCTTGAACCCCTGTAATGTGCTCTGGCTTATCACAACCTCCGGAAGCGTATTCCATGTGTCCACTACCCTCTGGGTAAAAAAGAACTTCCTAGCATTTGTTCTAAACCTGTCCCCTTTCAGTTTCTCTGAGTGACCCCTGGTACTTGTGGTTCCCCACAGTCTGAAGAATCTGTCCCTGTCTACCTTCTCTATGCCCTTCAGGATTTTGAAGGTTTCTATCATGTCCCCTCTAAGTCTCCGCTTTTCCAGGGAGAACAACCCCAGCATGTTCAACCTGTCAGCGTATGAAAAGTTTTCCATACCTTTTATCAGTTTAGTCGCTCTTCTCTGGACCCCCTCAAGTACTGCCATGTCCTTCTTGAGGTGCGGCGACCAGTACTGGACACAATATTCCAGATGTGGGCGCACCATTGCACGATACAGCGGCATGATGATTTCCTTCGTCCTGGTTGTGATACCCTTTTTAATGATACCCAACATTCTATTCGCTTTCTTTGAGGCTGTCGCACACTGTGCCGATGCTTTCAATGTTGAGTCCACCATCACCCCCAGGTCTCTTTCAAGGTTGCTTACTCCTAGCAATGATCCCCCCATTTTGTAGCTGAACATCAGATTTTTTTTCCCTACATGCATGACCTTGCATTTCTCTATGTTAAAACTCATTTGCCACCTTTTTGCCCATTCTTCAAGTCTCGTTAGGTCCCTTTGCAGGTCTTCACAGTCTTCTGTTGTTCTAACCCTGCTGCAGAGTTTGGTGTCATCAGCAAATTTAATAACCTCACATTTCGTCCCCGTCTCCAGGTCGTTAATAAATATATTGAACAGGAGCGGTCCCAGCACCGACCCCTGTGGAACTCCGCTCGTGACCCATTGCCAGTCTGAGTATTGGCCCTTTACTCCAACCCTCTGTTTCCTGCCTGCCAACCAGTGTTTGATCCATCGGTGGATATCCCCTTGCACCCCGTGGTTCCACAGCTTTTTAAGTAGCCGTTCGTGAGGTACCTTGTCGAAGGCTTTTTGGAAGTCAAGGTAAATGATGTCTATGGATTCCCCCTTATCCATCTGGCTGTTTATTCCCTCAAAAAAGTACAGTAAGTTCGTGAGGCACGACCTTCCCTTGCAGAAGCCATGCTGGCTCGCCTTCAGTTGTCCCTTGTTTTCTATGTTATCTACCAACAATAAAATTTTAAAAATCACAAAGCACACTGTACACAGAGAAAATGTTAATTATTTATATTCTGGTTTTTTCCCAAAGAGGTCAAGACAGATGACTTTAAAATATGCAATGTCGCCTCAGTAACAACTATACAAAAATAGACAAATATACCCCCTCCCTTTTTACTAAACCGTGATAACGGTTTTTAGCGCAAGAAGCTGCACTGAATGCCCCGCACTGCTCTCGATGCTCATAGGCTCCTTGCACTAAAATCCGCTACTGCGGTTTAGTAAAAGGGGCCATAGTGCAAAATATAGACAGCAGATATAAATTCTCAAAACGGACACATTTTGATCACTAAATTGAAAATAAAATCATTTTTCCTACCTTTGTTATCTGGTTATTTCATGAGTCTCTGGTTGCACTGTCTTCTTCTGACTGCATCCAATATTTCTTTCCTTCTTTCTACCTCCTACATGCTTCGCCTCCTCTAGACCTCCATTCCCCAAACAACATCTCTGTCCTTCCATGAGTCCAACTTTTTCTCCCTGCTTGCCCCCTGCCACCCGACACACTCCTTTCCCTTCCCCCAACTTTTTCTTCCTCTCTCCCTGCCCCCTCCTCTTTCTTTCTGTCTCCCTGCCCCCTTTCTCTCACTCCCTGCCCCCTTTCTCTCACTCCCTGCCCCCTTTCTCTCGTCTCCCTGTTCTGCCTCCCTGTCTTTTCTGTCTCCCTGTCTCCCCTTTCTTCCTCCTCAAGCACCACCGGGGCTGTCATCTGGGAACAGGCCCCTGCCGATGCCGCTGAATTCTCCCAGTTTCCTGACACTGCAACAGGCCAGCAGCCTTCTCCCCGATGTCAATTCTGACGTTGGAGAGGAAGTTCCAGGCCAGCCAGGCAGCGATTGATGTCGGGGAACAGGGAAAAAGCAAAGGCCACCCGAGTCTATTGCGGAACCCAGGTTGGGATCTGTGATAGACTCGCGTTGCCTTTGTGATATACTGGTCGATCGCAATCGACCTTTTGGGCACCCCTGTTCTAGATGAACAAAGTTGTCCTGTGCGCCTATCTGCTAACGCAAAACAAAGAATGGAAATGTCCTATACAGACTGGTGGACTCAAATATATTTTAAAAATGTCCTTTTATTCACCAAAGATAACTCAATGACTCGACATGTACCTGTTTCTGCCAAGATGGCCTGCTTCAGGAGTCTTAAAAATCTCATGGTTGATATGAATCGATTGGTCCACAAAAGCACAAACATTCAAATCATGAATGCACAACTATAGATGATTTGATCTTCTGAAGGAAATATTAGAGCCAAGTCGATTTCGTCCGTATTTCCTTCAGAAGATCAAATCATCCACAGCTCTGCATCCATGATTTGAATGTTTGTGCTTTTGTGGACCAATCAATTCATATCAACCACAAGATTTTAAGACTGCTGAGGCAGGCCATTTTGGCAGAAACATGTACATGTCTAGTCATTGAGTTATCTTTGGTGAATAAAAGGACATTTTTGAAACATATTTGAGTGCAAGGCTTAAGAGAGAAATAGCAAAGATGATCACTAGGAACAGAAGTCAGATCTGGCACCACCAGATATGGTATCCAACGAACAGCAGTGCTCTCATAACTCCACCGAGAGCCAGTAAACCAATCGGGCTGGGAGCAGAAACCAAATTCACAGAACCTGAAGCTGCTATGACTATCCATCTGTTTGGAGATGGAAAATACTGAGAAGCAGAGCTGGGAGGCTGAAAGGATATAGCAGGGTTCAGCTCACTGTTACCTCAGCTCTACCTCCACCTGCTGGATGATGGACATAACTAACCCACAAATTCTGTAATAGTGTGAAGCAGCCCCATGGAAATTTACATATAAATGTGTGTATGTCCTCTATGCCAATGGATGTACAGTTTATAAAGTATTGGATCCCCAATCACACTACTGGGTAAGATTTTAACAAAAGGTATCCCCAAAGTCCTGAACAAATCAGCAAACAAGAAAAAGGGACTATAAATAAATATAATCCTTTAAACCGAGAAGGTGCTCAGAACCAACGGATGGTAAGAAAATCACAAAACCGGGGACAAACCCCTGTAAGTATTTTCAATAGTCTATCACTGCACCATCTTCAATCGGTAGAAAGGTTTTAAACTGTGTCTAAATAAATATTTGTTTTAAAGTGTCCATTTCTTTATAAAACAGTAGACTCCAATAAGTTAAAGTGCAAATTGTTTGCGGGTCCTGACGCATTTCGCTAGTGGCTTCCTCACAGAACCCCCTCATGCTGGCTGTGACAGGACCCGCTGGAGTGAGACAACTTCCTAACTACCTCACCTTTATTTCAAGCTAAGTTTTCCAAAACAATTTGCACTTTAACTTATTGGAGTCTGCTGTTTTATAAAGAAATGGACACTTTAAAACAAATATTTATTTAGACACAGTTTAAAACCTTTCTACCGATTGATGATGGTGCAGTGATAGACTATTGAAAACACTTACAGGGGTTTGTCCACGGTTTTGTGATTTTCTGAGCACTTTATATTATATTTATTTATAGTCCCTTTTTATAGATTATATTTATTTATAGTCCCTTTTTCTTGTTTGTTGATCAGTTTATAAAGTAAACACAAAGTTCATAACATGTAAGAATACTGTAGTGAGCCTACTTTTTATAGGTATACCCGAGTGTAATTTTTATAAAAAGATGTTTCTACATGAAACCATGCTTTACACTCAGAAAATGGATTTATGAAGTTACCCCCTTTAGTGCCATACATTTTAACTCTGATCTTATTTTTTTAGATTTCTGGCATTTGCACACTAGGTTTGGATTTATTAGAGAAAATTATGCAGATCTATGAGATGCCTCATGTCTACATCTTTGTTTAAGGCAACATTCTACAGACCCGGTTAACTTTCATTAACAAATTCAAGCCTGGGGCTGCCCTCTGTTCCCATCAACTATCCCTCAGCAGCACCAATTAATTTACTTTAATTTAAAATATAACCCCTTTAGGGTTCACAACTCCACTGTCTGCATTTAACATTTTACTGTCCACAACCCCCAGTGTTTGCATGAGCAGCAGCACCAACACAGCATCTCCAACCTTCTACATAAAGACATTTGACCATAGCAAGTCATAGTAAAGAAATAGTTTCTTACCCGTTCTGCCTGGCAATGGACTCCAGACGATCTGTCATTGCAGACAAAGAGGACACTGTCCATGTTTATTACAAAACAAAAGAGGTTAAAAAAAGTGTGTATGTGTATTGCTGTGAGGTTAAACTCAAGCCTAAAACAACAAAGGGAAGATTAAGTACATAACTCGAAAATCTTTCTAATAGACGAGCACATCATTCTTGAACCTTCAGGTAGTAATTCTGTTTCCACGAGAATGTGTGTAGAGAGCCTCATAATAATTTTTTATTTCACTTTCCATCTCTCTGGGATGTCCTCCAACTCCCCAGTTTGTATCAAAGCTAGTCGATAGCCCTAGAGAGGAAAAATAAGAAGGCGGGATACACCACAAGAGATATGTCTGTTCATATCACAAAGATATATAACAATTGAAACAAAACAACCCCCCCCCCCAAGAACCATTATAACACATAACCAGGTGAAACCAGGTGAAAAACAATCAAGTCACCTACCAGTATGCAACATATACTAACCGTTTTGGAGTAAAGGGCGTACTTCCTGGATTCACTTAATTAGCAGTGACATTTCCCATCCATGTCCTTACTGGATAAAAGGGAACAAACAAGATTTCTCCATGGACAAGCAGAATAGACAACAGCTACACATATGGGTGACATCACAGCTGGCAGTGCCGAATGGCCCTTGTCAAATAGCTCAGGTTTCTGGGGGTCATGTGATGGATGGCTGGTTCCTGAACAGATGTCTTGAGTGTTCAGCTCTGTGCTGCCTACTCGATTGCCTCCACATTTAGTATGCCTGTACCCTGAAATTTTACTATTTTACAGAGCTATCTGCTTCTTTGTCTAGAGAAGAACTTATTTAGCGAGTTTTGGCTAGTTCCAGGGAGCGAATCCATTGGTATGCCGGTGAAGACACAGAGGCCTAGAAGAGAGAAGGCTGCTCCATCCCGCACTAAGATGGTGACTACCTAAATCGAAGAGACCGCATCTGGCTCCTCAGAAGATATATTACAAGTATCTTTGCAGCACATGTCACAACTTTTAGATGACAAGCTTGCCAAACTCTACCTCCATGGAAGAGGTTAAAAGTGCACTGGCGGCCGCCAGGGTTTTGCAGCACTGCTCTACCGGGACAGGCAATCCCGCAGCCAACCGCCCCAGCCAGCTGAGAGGGTCCATTCACGAGCTGAAGGGGTGTGGCTAAAGGGGCATGATTTGCCCCTTTTGAGCCCCTTCGGAGCCCAAGAGGAGCAGGGAGCAGCTATATCGAATCCTTCTACTAAGGCCAAGAGGAAGGCCAGAGTAATTTTGTCTACTTCGATGACGGGTCCGATGGATTGTCACCTTGTGGCCCCTGTTATGCCACAAGTAGAAGAGCAGGTAACTTTAGACATTCAAACTGCTTCAATATCCTCAGGAGAACCTTCATCACCTCCTCAGCCACTACTTTCCCCAGGGACAGTAGACTCTTCCCTTCAGTCTGAGGGAGCAGTCTCGCCCCTACAAACATCTACAATATCTGGATTGGAGGACTTAGGACAATCTTTAGGGGGAACTAAAGGGTTGATTCCCGTTCAGATGTTTACGGGGACGGACCCTGATGTCCAACCTAAAGACAAAGTGATCACTTTAAATGATGTATGGATAGTTGTCAACAGAATAGAGTTATCCTTACAAAAAACTGTGTCAAATTTATGTCAATTTTCATCTGATGTTACTGTTAAAATGAATGTTAAAATTAATTTTGAAGAAACAGCAAAAAAGTTGGAAAAATTAGACCAAGTAGTAAATACTTTACAGGTTAATGCTGCTTCTAACATTAAAGATGGTATGATAATACATGCTAAATTAGAGAAACTGGAGAATTCTATTAGGGCTGAAAACCTTCGTCTTCCAATAGAACTCTTGAAAATGTATTTGAGGGATATTTTACAATATGCTATGTGGATACCTTTGAAGTAGATAACCTCTATTACATTCCAAGAGTATCTAAGGAAATAGTAGAAGAAGATGGTATGGACCAATTAGATTCACCTGATAGTTTGAATTTATCACAGTTTCTCGAATCTTTTAAAGATACAATTAGTAAACGGGCTACTCTGTTGGTGGCCTTCAAGACGGATCTTGAAAAACAGGCTATTTTGAAATTATATTTTTTTAAAAAACAAGATCTGTTTTGTGGTCAACGAGTGACAATTTTTCCAGATGTCTCGAGACATACTCAGTTTAAAAGGAAGCAATTCCTTCAGCTAAAGCCCAAGGCTTTGGCAGTGGGAGTCACTTTCTTTTTAAAATTCCCATGCAAATGCCTTATTTCATATGGAAGTGAAAAATGTGTTCTTTGATCCAACCCAGCTAGAAGATTTTATTAAAGGAAAACCTTTGTTAAAAGTTTAATTTCTGTTATCGCTATTTTCATTTGGGAAGATGATATATGATATATAAAATAAGCCACAATTTAACCTGTCCATGATAGTAGATTATATATAGTTGATTTCCTAATTTAAATTCTGGCGACCAGTGTAATGTGGACTAGTTCAAGTTGATTTATTACCTTATATATGTTTTAATGTATTTTATATACAGAGTTTTTGTGGATATTCATGAATATTTGTTATTATTGTAATGAATAATCGTAATAAAGAATATAAAGAAAAAAATAAAAATAAAAGCACGCTGGCAGGACAAGCAGCCCAAATCCAGCATCTTAAAGAGCTTGTCTCCGTGCAGGAAGATCAAGAGGTCTCATCAGAGGGGTGCCTCTGGACAGTGGAAAAGCAGGTTAAAACCTTAATGGAGCGCTTAGAAGATCATAAGAACCGCAGCCATCGGAACAATATTAAGATTGTGGGCTTGCCGGTGAGCATGCCCGACGCCGCTCTGCTCCAGTTTGCTGAAACATGATTACCACCAGGCCCTGGGTCTGCCGGGGAATGCAGGGCCTGTGGTAGTGGAGCGGATCCACTGTGTGGACCCATGCCACAAGAGAGAAGAGGAGGCTAAGCTACGAATGGTGCTCACCCGGTTCCATAATTATGCTACAAGGCTAAGCTGTTGGATTTGTTTAATTGTGCTCTTTGAAGCACTCTGGAGCTCAGATCTCGCTTTTCCAGGACTTCTCACAGAAAGTTGCTGAACAATTTGAGGGCGATGATCCTGTGGTGCTCGCAGCTCTATACTAAAGGCATTAAATTTGCTCTCCAATATCCTGCAAAGGTGCACATTACTCATAACAACCGCACCTTTACAGCTATCAAACCGGAGGAGATTCGGCGTTTCCTGGAGAACCTTCCTCCTTCTCCATAATGATGGGACTCCTTGCTTCGGAGTTTTCTGGAGGATTTTTTCCCGACCAGTGCAGCAGAGGTGCATTTGTTCCCGAGCTGATGCACGAGCTTGGAGGACCCAGTTATCTTCAAACTTCTAGCATGGAGGCTTTGGCCTTGTATTTATGGAACCTTGTTTTTTACCGTGTAATTATGTTGGCCTGGTTGCATCTTTGTGTTTTGTATTTTTTCTACCATATTATCCAAACAGTATCCCATATGCTTTAAATCAACTTTTCTTTATAACATTTCTCTGCAAGTTCTTCAAAAGTGCCAGTAATAGCCAAGTGTTTTCAATGGCTAAATTACTTTTAGCACTGGCCTTCTCAGACCTGCTTTTTTCATTTATAAATTATTTTTTGGTTTTTAAATTTTCTTTTAAAGTGCTCCGTGCTCACTCAAAACTTGCTTAATAGCAATATATAAATAGTAAAAACTTATCTTTTGTATTGTTTACTCATATCGGGAAGGGACCTGTCACTTCAACATGTTTTGCCAGAAGTCCCCTACAACAAAATTTACATGTTATTCTAAAAAATCAAATCTTGTGTTACATTGTTTTTATTTATAGGGTTAAATCACCCATCATAAGTTTTTAGAACAAATAATTACCCCTTATAGTTTTGTTCTGCACCATTCTGATCTGACAGTCTCTTCTGAACAAGATGGCCGGCGGCGTTTTTTGTTCTATATTTAAACCTCCGTCTTCACTTACGTCAGAGATAGAGAGTAGCAAATCAGAAATCACACCAAGGACATCCAATTTCACAACGGTGGATCTTTTCATTAAATACAGTGGAACCCTTTAGTTTAAACCAGAAAATAGAGTGGATGTCCTTGGTGTGATTTCTGATTAAGTCTCTGGCCCATCTGGTCGTGCAGGCCTCCCATATAAGTACGGAGCTCTTTTTTTAATGTAGTCAAGGAGGTCCGCAAGGTGTTCATTCAGCACTGCAGATCCACACGTTTGGCAAGCAAAGTTTCCGTGATGCTTTCCAGCACATCAGCCCCTACGGATCCATCCAATCTTGCCAACAACTCCGGGAGCTCTGCCATGACCAGCGCCATGCTGTTTCGTGCAGGCAAGAGTTGGTAAGCAAATGCGTGTAAGTCCAGCCTCAATTTTTTCCTAACCATGCATCGGCTCCAGGCTCACGTACTATAAAAGCACAATCCAGCAAAGAAAATGAGCAGATAATGCTTTTTATTGCTTATTTAGCTGGCGGTGTGGAGAGCTTCTCAATCATTCAGCCATACTGGGTGGTGACGTCACTGAAGTCCCACACTTTCAGTTTTAAGGCTGTCAGCCTTGTACTCACTGTGCAATGTGGGTGCTGAGAACTGCCTGTACTGAAGTTGCAGTTAGCTTATTGGGAAAACTTCTGCCTCAAACAAGCCTGGAAACCAGACTACTTGTGTTTTCAGACTGCCTCTCAGACCCAACGAATGGCCCGAGACCTCAGCCCCCACTGCACCTCACATGTGGAGCTGGGAGGAAGAAATGCAGTTGGCCCTGATCCTGGATAAAACTGCCACCAAGTCACTCAGCCTGTGCTCAAGCCCACTGCAACCAGAATCTGGGGCAAGCCTTGCTATCAAGAGAACAGTCCCCAAGTTCCCGAAGAGTTAGTGCAGACTGGCCAAGTGGGTGTATTGCCAAGCAGTCTGCCTCTTGGCTACAGACTTCTGACCTCTGGAATCTGAGCTCTTCTGCAGCCAGAGATGTTACAGAACAGGGAGCCTGTGCAGCACTGAAAGACTCACAAATGGATAGAAAAAAAAAAATTTCTAAAAGAAAGGAATAAGACACAGGAAGAGGCTGGCTCCTACCATCTCGTATATAGAGAGAACTTGGGAGTTGGAGGACAGCCCAGAGAGATGGGAGGCAGAGCAAAAAATAATGAGGTTCTCTACATGAATTCTTGTGGGAATAGATTGACTACCCGAAGGTTCAGGAATGATGTGCCTGCTGCACTAGAAATACAAGTTCTGCCTCTCTTGCACCATATCTATGTGGGTGTACATCTATACAAAACTACTCCTGGCGGAATATGCAAAATTTTTGAAAATTCTGTGCACAATATTTCAAAATTCTCCTAAGTTTATTTGTAGTGTTTTGAGTAGAATTCTCCTATCCTGAAATTCCTTCCTGCCTTTTCCTGTCTCAGGTTCCAGCCTCCTCAGTTCCCTCTCTCACTCCAACTGCAGTTCTGTTCCCTCTAAATCTCACCCCTTTCTCACTTGCATCCTGAATCCCCTCCTTGGCCCCCATAGTCTGGTATCTCTCTCTCCACTGGCTAAGAATCTTTTCCTCCCTTCCCTCTCTCCGCTGGTTAAGAATTTCTTCCTCCATTCCCATTTCCTTTCTGGTCTTGGTCACTCTCTCTTCCTCTCTCTACCATGCCCTCCCATTTGCAAGTCCAGCATCCATGTCTCTTCACCCCACCCACCACCTTTTCTTGCTTGCACCCAAGTTTCTTCCCTACTCCCTATGTTCTGGCATCTTTTTTCCCCTCTCTCTACACAGTCAAGCATCTCTTCCTTATCGCACCCCTTTCTGGTCTGGGTTTCCTTCTCAACCCCTTTCCCCTCTACTTACAGGTCTAGCATCCATGCTCCCTCCTCTCCTCCCCCCCACACACTTGCAAGTCCAGAACCCATGACCTCTCTTCTCTCCCCTACTTGCAGTACAGGATCCATGACCCTTTTTCTATTCCCCCCATCACAAGCTTAGCATCCATGTTCCCTCCTTCTCCCCCCTCAAAATTTGTGATCCAGCATTCATGTCACCATCTGGCCTCTCTCCGACCAACCCCCCCCAGGCAGTGCAGTGAACAGGCTGCTTGCGGCTGGCCCTGCCAGCATCCTGTTCACAGCACTGCCTCTGCCAGCCGCCTGCCGCCACTGTTGCTTCCTTAGGAGGCTCTCAGGTATAACATGTCATTGGGGGGGGAGGGGTGTCAGTAGGAGGGAGAAATGCCAGACCAGCGCGGGGGAAAAGGATGTGATGGGGACAGGGGCAGAAAGGAAGGTTTGTGCAGAATTCTGCACGGATGGGGAATTCTGCGCAAATTCTATGCTGTGCAGTTGGGCAGGATTCTGCCAGAAGTAATAAACACAGATATGTACGTGTATGCCATCAACTACAAAAAAAAAATACAACATTTAGTGTATTTGTTCACATACGATATTAATAGCACAGAGTAAGTCATGTTCACATGTGCTTCAATATTCCATGGGTTGTCTTTTTTTTTAATGTGGCTTTTGCAAGACTCGGTGAAAAAGGAAGTTCCCTATCGGGTCCTGTAGTGAAGATGCCATTTCAAGTTCTGCTGTCCTGCATGTGCGTGTTCATTTGGGGGATCATGGCACAAGAAGCATGAGATGACCAGCAGCTAAGTATTTGTGTTTTTGACATCTCATGCGCTGAGTTTAATCTGTGCCTATAAGTGATTTTTGAACTTTAACTGCATTTTCCAAGACTTTTGGATGTTTCAATCTCCAACTGGGGAGTGGCTACCGCTGATACTCGATTCAGTGAACATTTTGATTCAAAAAAAATGGAGCCCATATGAGAGAAAGTGGAGTTTTTTTGAGCCCATGAAGCTGAACTGAGGCTTTTTCTCCACTTTCTTTTTCTTTTCTGGTTCTCTTGTGCTCCTTTTCCCTCTGTTTCTGCTTTGAATTTAGTGTGTGGTGTATGATTGCGGTGGTGTATTTCCTCTTGCTGTGAGTGATTATTTGGCAGTACTGAGTGGAATTATAGGGGGTTCTATAACTATTGTTTATAGAGTATGAGCTTTGTTACTTGCCGATTTCAATTACCCCAACATTGACTGGTTAAATGTTACATCAGGGGGTGCTAGGGAGGTAAAATTCCTAAATGTCATAAATGACTGCTTCTTGGAGCAACTGGTCCAGGAACCGACAAGAGGGGGGGGAGCTATCTTACATTTGGTCCTTAATGGAATGCTAGGCATAAAATAGGAGTTAACTGTGTTGGGGCTGCTGGGAAACATGATCAAATTTGAACTGATACCAGGAGTGACGTCGCAAAAGAAATCTACTGTAAAGGCATTTAATTTTCAAAAGGGCGACTATGAAAAAATGAGGAAAATGGTTAAAAAGAAGCTAAAAGGACAGTTGCAAAGGTTAGGACTGAAAACCAGGCGTTATTTAAAAATACCATCGTGGAAGCCCAGACCAGATGTATTCCACATATCAGCAAAGGTGGAAAGATGAAACGAGAGCTGACATGGTTAAAAGATGAAGTGAAAGAGGCTATCTGAGCAAAAAAAAAAAATCCTTTAAAGAATGGAAAAAGGATCCAAATGAAGAAAATAAGTACTGGCAAGTTAGATGCAAAGCACTGATAAAGAAAGCCAAGAAAGAATATGAAGAGAAACTTGCAAAAGAGGCAAAAACGCATATCAATTTTTTTAGGTACATCAGAAGCAGAAAACCTGTGAGGGAATCCATCATTGGATGATCAGGGAGCAAAAGAGGCGCTCAGGGAGGATAAGGCCTTAGCGGAGAGACTGAATGAATTTTTTGTTTCGGTCTTTATGGAAGAAGATGCAAGATCTACCTGAACTGGAAATGGTTTTCAAGGGTGAAGGTGTACTAAGCCAAATCGACAAGTTAGAAAGTGACAAAGGGTACTAAAAGAACTCATATATGAAATTGCTGACCTGCTGTTAGTGATCTTTAACCTGTCGCTAAAATAGTCTGTGGTACCTGAAGATTGGAGGGGAGCCAATGTTATGCTGAGTTTTAAAAGGGTTCCAGGGGAAATCCAGGAAATTACAGACCGGTAAGCTTAACTTCAGTGCCAGGCAAAATGGTGAAAACAATTATAAAAAATAAAATTGTGGAACATGCAGACAAACATGATTTAATGTGGGAGTGTGTGGTGCAGTGGTGAGAGCTACAGCCTCAGTACCCTGAGGTTGTGGGTTTGAATCCCACACTGCTTTTTATGACCCTAGGCAAGTCACTTAATCCCCATTGCCCCAGGTACGTTAAGATAGACTGGGAGCCCACCTGGACAGTTAGGGAAAAATGCTTGAGTACCTGAATAATTTGTAATCCGCATAGAATTGTAGAATATGCAGAATATAAATTATTTTTAGAGTCAGCATGGATTCAGCCGAGGGAGATCTTACCTCGCCAAATTTGCTTGACTTCTTTGAAGGTGTAAATAAACATGTGGATAAAGGTGAGCTGGTTAATGTATTGTATCTAGATTTTCAGAAAGCTTTTAACAACCTCCCTTTCTGCCAGGTCCAGCAGTACCTCTTCTCTCTTCCTTTTACCTCCCCTATGTCCAGCAGTACCTCTTCTCCCTTCCCTCCCCCCCATGCCCAGCAGTACCCTTTCTATGGATGGGTAAACCGGATGGGCCACTTAGCCTTTATCTGCCGCCATGTTTCACATTTTGTTTCCTAATGTCTGTAGTACATTTATCATCTTTATAGTGCGCAGATTACCTCCGACATATGTGCTTGTCAAAACATGTCCTTGCTGGGCCTAATGCACTTTTATAAAATATTTTTATAATTTTATTACTCTACAGCCTGCGGTCAATTTTCTTGATATTCCATACCAACCAAGTTATCTTAATTGCTTTAATTATTTAACCACACAAATAGCAGGTTTAATGTTATAACTTTAGTCAGTTATATTTCAATGGCAAAACTATTCAGTGTACTTAACCTGTTATCTAGATATGTTAATCCAGTTAACCAATATGGACCAGCCTGCTGAAAACTAGCCCCCAAGTTTGTACTCGAAGCCACAGAAAGTAAAGTGACTTAAGGCTCCTTTAACTAAGCTGTGATGCGACTTTAGCGCACGCTAAATTGCCGCACATGCTACATGCTAACGCCAGCATTGAGCTGGTTTTAGTTCTAGCCGTATAGCGCGGGTTTAACGCACGTGGCAATTCTGTACGCGCTAAAAACACTATCGCAGCCCTTAGTGAAGATCACAAGGAGAGAAGCAAAATTTGAACTCTGGCTTCCGTGGTTCCCAGTCCACTGTTCCACTGAGCCATTCCACTGTATGCAGGGGTCATAACCCCATTTAAGGCCAAAATAGAAAAACTGGAACCCAATATGAGAAGATTTTGCTGCTAACCTAATTCCTTTCAGAATTCTCTCAAATTTTTTGTAATAGCCAGGAAAGCAATGCTTCTCAAACCTATTCTAGTGACTTCATAATAAATACAAATAAGATTATCTTGCATATGCTAGGTCTTCAATTATGCATAGCAATTGTCCTGAACACCTTACTAAATTAAGGGGGGGGGGTATCTTGCAGAAGTTTCCCCATATGATATACTACTTCAGAGAACATGATAGGCCTCAGTTTTGATGCAAATAGTATAAATTTAGTTTTTACTTTTGTGTGCTAACTACACTGAATTTGTGTGCTCTCAATAAGCAAGACAGCCTCAGTTATGTCCTAACTCCTAAGCTAGCTTGTTTCATTCCCATGAGAGCTGATAAATAATGGAAAGAGAGAGAGCAGTCATCTTATCAGCTCTGGATAGAGCAACTCATATTTACAGATGACAGAACTGCTGAAAAGCTTTCTGGAGGATCATGTCAAAAAGAACACATTATTCCATTTGCATCCCTCAAGGCTTCCTAAACTAAATACCCAATGGGTGACAATGGAGCACTCATTGAGAACAGCTAGCATATATTCTAATGATGTCACTACCCTTTTTGAGAAGCTGTACATCGAAAAATGATTTATAGAGAAGTACCAAAACGAGCTTTGGAATAATTTTCCTGTCCAGCTGCGTAATTTGGGCTCTTTCCAATTATTTCAAACACATCTGAAAACGTGGCTATTTTAAAAATGTAAACTTCTCTGCTCTCTATATAATCACTAATTCTTATATTTTCCTTTCTTTAAAATTTTTGTAAACCGTGCCAAGCTCTATCTTTATAGAGATTATGCAGTATATAACCTTAAGATAAAAATAAATAAATTACCAGCAGACTGAATGAGAGAGGCTAATGGACTTAGAGCTAGATTCACTAAGCGCAAGGATCGGATCCGATCCATAAGGGATCCGGGCAGGCAGTTGGGGCATGATTTCGATCATCCTCATTTGCATGAGGGCGATTTGTGAATCAACCCCCCTGACACGGATTGGATCGGATCCGATCCATGAGGGATCCGATCCGATCCAATCCGTGTCCGGGGGGGTTGATTCACAAATCGCCCTCATGCAAATGAGGACGATCGGAATCATGCCCCAACTGCCTGCCCGGATTGCTCTATAGTGATCCCAGTGCATGCACAGACCACCTGTAGATGGCATAGAATTTTTTTTTTTTTAAACTGTGGTGAAGGGTGGGAGAGTTTGGGGCAGGCAGGAAATCGGGGCAGCGGGAGAGTCAGGGCTTCAAGAGTTTGGGGTAGGCAGGAGATCAGGGCAGTGGGAAATCGGTGCAGGCGGGAAAGTCTGAAAGCAGGAGTTCGGGGCAGAGAGCAGGGCGGCAGAAGGCAGAGCAGTCAAAAAAGGCTTGAGCAACTGGTCTTCAACAGTCGCTTGTTTGTGATCGGCCAGCACAGTTGGTGTTGCAGGGTTTTGGTTAGTGAATTGCGTCCCTGCCTACTTTGCATGCCGTTCCTCTCATTTGCATGCGTGGATCGGAGGATGGTCGGCAGAGAGGTAAGTGAATCGGGCCAGAGTAAAATCGGTTGCAAAGGGGTCGCAAAGCGATAGGTACACAATCAGTTTGCTTATTAAATCTAGCCCTTAGAAACAGGTTAAATAGTAATGGAGAAAAAAAATGGAACCTTATGGAACACTGCAGTTTAGTTTGTAAGTTTGAGATGTAGAAGACATTGTAAATACAGTAGTACCTTGGATTACGAGTATAATCTGTTCCAGGAGCATGCTCGTAATCCAAAATGCTCGTTTATCAAAGCGAGTTTCCCCATAGGAAATAATGGAAACTCGCTTTGATGCGTTTCCTCCCCCCCCCCCCCGAGAACCGGCATTGCTCCCCTCGAAGGCCCCCCCCCCGCGATCAGGCACCCCCACTGCCTCAAACCGGCACCCCCCCCGCCGCTTCTTACCCTCATCTGGGCACTCTTGAAGATCGGCCCTCGTCTGCTGGGCCTTGAGCATGCTCAGATGCTCAAGGCCCAGCAGACGAGGGCCGATTTTCAAGAGTGCCCAGATGAGGGTAAGAAGCAGCGGGGGGGGGGGTGCCCAATTGTGTCGGGGGGGGGGGGGTCAGATCGTGGCGGGGAGGGGTGCTCGTAAATCGAGCCATGCTCGGTTTCCGAGGCACCGATTTTGCAAATGTTTTGCTCGTCTTGCAAAACACTCGCAAACCGGTGCACTCGTAAACCGAGGTACCACTGTACTGTGTACTTTTGATCAGTTAGTAAAGAAGAAAACCAAGATAGCACTAACACACTGAGGCCAAGGGAGGAGAGATGAGAAAGAAGCAGAGAATGGTCAGCCAAATAAAAAGCTACAGAAAAATCTAAACATATTTCTTTTTAAAATTTATAGTCCACATATCTTTTACTAAAACAGTAGATTCAAAGCAAACAAAAAAAATAAAAAATGGTAATCATTTACCTTTCAGGGCTTTCTGCAGGGTCTCGAGACAGCTTACTAGTTGCTGGTGTCCTCCAGAGTTCATTGCAACTCGCTTCTCCTGTATAATAGGGGAGATCAGAGCATTGGTAAGCAATGTTGAAGTGGCAACAAACCTCAAATTTAGGCTATCACAGTGCTTTTCAAACAGTCCTGGGAGCACCCCAACCAATCTGATTTACAGAATAAGCACAATGAATATGCTTTCTGGTTACTTGTAAAAGTTTGATGACTGTTTGGTGGTTCTGCATGTTTCTATGATGATCGCTTGGGTTTGTTTGTGTTCTCATTCTCTTACCCTTTCCTATAGAATTTTGGAGTTCTTTTCTGCATTTATTTTGTAAACCGCTTCGTTGGTCAAGCGAGAAACAATATATAAGCCTGAATAAACAAACAAACATACTTGCATGCACTCTCTCTGCTGCACATAAAACTCACATAATGGAAGATTATACAAGTGTAGGCAACTTTGCTTCTGCTTCAGTGTTGCTCATGGCGGGCAAGAAATCGCGCCCAAATCTGCAAGTTTTTGTATTTCGCACTGGTGGGCCCCTCGACTCTGAAGCTGACAAGATGGCAGCGGAGTTGGACTGTAGCACTCAGCAGAGCCACACGATAAGAGAATGCCATATGTGTGCAGCTTCATCCCGAGTTAAGTTTGGCCAGCAAGGAAAATCTGAACCACTGGATTCAGAACTTAAAATCCTCCTTGCTTTCCTTAAAAAGCAAACTTAAAATCGATATTGATGGCCTACATAAGAAAATGGATGACATGGGGCAATGCCTAAATGAGTTTGAAGAAAAGGTCATAACCAATGATCAGGACCATAATGGTGCTGCAAAAGTGCTGTGATTAATTAGAATGTGATAATGAAGATCTATTGCTAAAAATTGAAGACGGTGAAAATAGAGCCCGCCACAATAATATCCAGATGTGTGGGATGACTGAATCCACCATGGACCAAGGTGTGCCCTCCTTGATGCAAACGGTGTGCCATCAATTCCTGAGAGGCCGAACTAATGGTGATGACATTTCAAATGAAGTGAAGCAATCTATCACTAAGAAACTGAGTATGACTTTTGAAAATATTGTGGCTATTTGCACTGATGGCACACCATCGATGTGTGGCAAAAATATTGGTGTGGTAACACTCCTGGAAGAATTTGCTGCGAAAAAAATTAACCAAATATCATTGCATCATTCATCGAGTGCTGTGCAGCAAAGTCCTAAGTTACAATCATGTCATGTCTGCCGTTGTTTCTGTTGTAAATTACATCCAGGCAAGAGGGCTTAAACATCGAACATTTGTGCATTTCTAGAAAAAGCTGGCGCTAATTTCGGGGATTTATTGTATCATGCGGAGGTTCATTGGCTAAGCTATGGGAAATTATTGCAACTTTCCATTAAACTCAGAGGAAATCGGAGAGTTTTTGAAAAACGATCCAAAGGATTTTCCTGAATTTAAAGAAGATTGGAGCAACGACCTATGTTTTCTTATTGATATCACCACTCATTTGAACAAACTGAATTCAAAACTGCAGGGAAAGTCACAGCTTATTTTCTAACTTTTGGCATCAGTAAGAGCTTTCAAAATGAAAGCTATACTGTTTAAAAATTAATTGTCAAAAGGAGACGAGTCATTTCCCAATATGTACGACTATTCCTTCTAACAAACATGCCATGCTAGGAAAGAAATATTCTCGCAACATTGATAAATTAATTCAAGAATTCGACAAAAGATTAATGTTGTCAAGAGAAGAGAAAATCAAATTCAGAGTGATTGAAGACCCTTTTTCTGTGAACCCAGCCAGATGAAGTTCCCGTGGACTTACAGCTGGAGATCATCGAATTTCAATGTTCAGCAATTTATAAATCAGAGAACAAATTCAAATCAAGCTGTATTAGATAACCAGACCTCAAATACCCAAGTCACTACTTAAGTGATTTTTCATGCCTTTACTGGGGTGGTAAAGGCATCATTGGTCTTTTGGTAAAGTGCTTATGCTGTAAGAATTAATTTAAGTATTCATACTATCAAACTTTGATAAATATAAAGTGCTAAGGTGCTTTAAGAAGGAAAGCACTTATCTTTTGTGCCTGATGGCTGCCCACCGTTTCACACTGAGTTTCATCAGGGGCTATGCCTCCTTCTACTAGTTGCACCAACTTATTTAAAGAACTTTAACAGAGCCCACAGCTTGCCCTCAAATCAGAAGGCGAGCTGACTCCCAGGGGAATGAACCCTGAGCCTCAAAGAAGCACAAAGCAGGCTGGTTCAACAGGTAAACCTGGGGGTTGCCCTGTGAGCTGCAGCTCACTCCTGCAGAAACTCTGCCTAGAGGACACAGAATCCTTAAAATTGGGATCGCCTGAGCACTGAAGCCTCCCGAAATGGAATACCCAAAAATAATAAAAACCGAACAAAGCAGAACAGAACATCACTTCTCAATTTGCTTGCTGAAGGAAAAACTGAAGGCACTATACTCCACTGGTGAAGGAGGAGCAGCTGAAAGATAATAATAATAACAGTTTATATACCGCAGGACCGTGAAGTTCTATGCGGTTTACAAAGATTAAAAGATGGTAAAATTGATTGAACTTAATAGAGGTGAAAGAAAGTGGTTAATAGGTCAAGAGAACCGTTATTGAAGAGAAAGTTATATGGGTCAGCTGTCTAGATCAGTGTTTTTCAACCGCTGTTCAGATGTTGCCTGGTGTGCCGCAGTGCCGCCATCAGGGCAGTACTACCAGTCCTGCATTCAGGGGCCCGGAGCTGACAGGGGGCCCGAGGCAGGGGCGCCAGTAGCTCGCCAAGGCAAAGTAAGTCGATCACCTAGGACTCACTTTGTCTTGGTGATCTAATCTATCGAGCCGATAAGTCTTCTTCTCCCCGACGTCAATTCTGCAGTCGGAGAGGAAGTTCGGGCAAGCCAATCGCTGCCTGGCTGGGCGGAACTTCCTCTCCGATTGCAGAATTGACGTCAGGGAGAGCATGCATCGGCTTTGGTGCCTGTTATCCATTGGTGGGTCCTGTTCCCCGATGGCAGTGGCAGTGGCTTGGGGAACGGCAGGGAAGAAAGAAAGAAAGAAAGGGGGCAGGCAGGGAAACAGAAGGAAAGAAGAGAAACAGAAAAAAAGAAAGAAAGGTCAGGGAGAAAGGAAGAAAAAGTTGGGGGAGGGAATGAGGTGTGGAGGAGAGAAAGCATACAGGCTGATAGAAGGGAAGAAAGATTGGATGCACAGTCAGAAGAAGAAAGTGCAACCAGAAATCACCAGACAAGGTAGGAAAAATGATTTTATTTTAAATTTAGCAAAGTGGAGGCAGTATTACCACAGTTTTCAAAGGAATTTGCCCAAATAACTTAGTTAACTGGGTAAATTCCCAGAGATGAAAACTTCCCTTCACTTACTATGCACAGTTCTGAATTTATATCTGCTGTCTATATTTTACAATATGGTCACCTTTTACTAAACCGCAATAGTGGTTTTTAGCGCAGGGAGCCTATGAGCGTCAAGAGCAGCGCTGGGCATTCAGCGCAGCTCCCTGCGCTAAAAACTGCTATTGTGGTTTAATAAAAAGGATGGAGGGTATATTTGTCTATTTTTGTATGCTATAAAAACCAAATACAGAGAGAGACTGAGAGCTGTTGACGAAGAGCTACGTGTGTGTCTTTCTTCGATTCCAGCCAGAATATCAGCTTTGTGTTCAGCCAAACAGGCCCAGGTTTCGCACTGAATAAAGTATTTTATAATTTTTCACTATTCTGTTTACTTAATATTTCATAATAAAGTAATTATAAAATACTTTTTGTGTTTATTTGATTCCTATTCAAGAGAATTACTTTATATATAGTCAATATAGGCACAGAGTTAAATTTTTTAACATTTTCTAATGGTGGTGTGCCTCGTGATTTTTTTCATGAAACAAGTGTGCCTTTGCCCAAAAAAGGTTGAAAAACACTGGTCTAGATACTTCAGGAACAGATATGTTTTTAGGCGCTTCCTGAATTCCTCATAAATAGTGGACGAAAGCAATTGTTCTAGATCAGTGTTCTCCCCAGAAATGTTTTCCAGCCGGGTGGCATGAAAAAGTGGCCGGGCGGGACGGGGAAATTTGGTGGTAGGGAAAATTAAGGGCTCCTTTTACTAAGCTGCAATAGTGTTTTTAGCGCGTGCAGAATTGCCGCGCTACATGGCTAGAACTAACGCCAGCTCAATGCTGGCATTTGTGTCTAGCACGTGCGGCAATTCTGCGCGAGCTAAGCGTGTGATAAAACCGCTAGCGCAGCTTAGTAAAAGGAGCCCTAAATGTGTACTATTTGTATTAGTTAATTATTATTAGTTATTTTCCAATGCTCAATATGGCAGCCTTTCTTAAGGTTCCATAATTTTTTATTAAATTTAAGAAGTATCCAATTCTAGAAGTGAATAATTAGATATTTACCCTCTTTCAAATAGTATAGAGCAGCGTCTCTCAAACTTTTTTAACTCTGGCACACTAAATGGAGCAAACGTTTTTTGTGGCACACTAAATGCAGCAAATAATTTTCATGGCTGGAAAAAATTTCTGGGGAGAACACTGTTGCCGTTAGTTTTCAAGGTCCAATCACGTCAAAGACTGATGCTTATCTGGGCAGTTGTATAATAAAAAGAATGAATAAGATAACATGAGAAGTGAAATTGTCATGAATCAGAGGGATACATACCCTGTAGGTCCTAAAAGCAGGCTTGTGGATTAGATATAAACTATGAAGGCAGTGGTGTACCTAGCATATGTGACACCCATCATTTTTTTACACACACCCCCATCTGTATGAAAAACATGATTTTTAGTAATAATCCACACATCACACAAGAGTGTACCTAGGAAAAGGCAGCATCTTACATACTGCAGTGAGCAGTACAACATCAATACACCCATTGTAAAACTAAACAAGCCAGACTAGTACAGGTCAATCCTAACTGAAAACCATGTCTTTCGAACACACAGAACACAGAAAACACCTTCGCCTTGTATGGAATATGTAATCACAAACTAACCCCTCTCCCTTTTACAAAACTATAATGTGGTTTTTAGCCATGGTGGTAACAGCTCAGACTCTCCTAGAATTCTGAGCAATTATCACCATGGCCGGCGCTATAAAAAACCCTCTACAGTTTTGTAAAAGGGGGGATAAAATCTAAAAACGTAGACAAAGGTTAAATTGAACCACCGAGAAGCTGGACTCTGTATACAATGCAACACCACAGAAACAGCGATGCATCTCCCCTAAAGCAAAAAAATAAATAGAATTTTTTTCTACATTGTCTTCTCTGGTTTCTGCTTTCCTTATAGTCTTGTCACTCTCTTCCTTTCATCCACTGTCTACCCTCTCTCTGCCCCTTCTATATGGCATCTTCTCTCCTTGTATTCTCCTTCCATCTCTCCCTTCACCTCTATTATTCTGCATCCATCTTCTTCCCTTCCCTCCTCCAATGGTCTGGCATCTCTCTCCTGTTCTTCCCTTCCTTCTCCCACACACCCATGGTCTGGCATTTTACTCTCTCCTCTCCCTTCCCCCCACTTCCATCACCATCTGCCCCCTTTCTTTCCCTCCAACCCAATTCCATCCAGTATCCTTCCCCCTTATGTCTCTCTCTCCTTTCCCTGCACACCAATTCCATCAGCATCTGCCCCCTTTCTCTCCCTCCACCACCATTCCATACCACCCTGACCCCCTTTTTCTCCCTCTACCACCCTTCTATGCTCCTCTCTCCCTCCAAACCAGCAAGGTCCCATGATGACTGCTTCTGTTGCCTCTGCCTTTGGAAGATGTAAGTGATGTTGGAGGGGGTGGGCCGGAAGACGCAGGGAGTTGTGGCAAGGTTCTGCAATGACTGCAGCTGCCAGTCCACTCCTTCCGACGCCACTTACGTCTTCTGGAGGCAGAGGCGGCAAATGCAGTCATAGCAGGACCTTCCTGCACTTCAGTGTGGCTGCCGACTCTGCTTCGGAATAAGTACGGCAGCTGCGCTGAGGTGCAGGTGCCATTTAGAGCAGCTCGGCAGGTTCTGGATCCAGCCGGCTGTGTACCCCCCTAAGGCTGGCACCCGGGGCGGTCTGCCACTATATGAGGGGACAAAAAATAATAAAAAGAATGGATAACTTGACCGATTTAGACATGTCATACAATTATAACCATAAAAATATGTCACCACACCCTCTTGACACCAAAACCCCACTAGACATCAACAAACTTAACTACCCCATACAGCCCACCATTAAAATACTGGGTGTAACTCTGGACCAATGCCTCACCATGAAAGATCAGGTGGACTCCCTAATCAAAAAGAGTTTTCACCCTCTGGAAACTTAAATCCATTAAAGCATACTTTGATAACTCTGCCTTCAGAATCTTGGTACAATCCCTCGTATTAAGTCAACTCGACTACTGTAACATTGCCTACTTAGCAATTCACCCAAAAGAATATGCGACGATTACAACTAATGCAAAACACTGCGGTCAGACTAATCTTCGGTCTAAAGAAGTTCGATCACGTGACGCCATACTTCAAACAGCTACACTGGCTGCCGATGGAAGCTCGTGTAAAGTTTAAGTTCGCCTGCCTCTGTTTTAAAGTTTTCTACGGTCTAACCCCTAAATATATCACTGACCTCTTCTCCTTCTCAGCCAACAAACACAAGAGAAGCTCCCACTCGCACTTCGTTTCTCCCCCGGTTAGAGGATGCAAACTAAAAAAACACCATGAGCATCTTCTCTCACATCAGGCTGCTCTATGGGGTAAAGACCTAGAACAACTCCTATTGCCCACCACTTATGAGGTATTCAGGAAACGCCTCAAAACTCACCTATTCCTGAAATACCTAGACAGCTGACCCACTTCCCTCCTTCCCCTCTCTTGCCCTTTCTCCCCATTGTTCCCACATCCCTTAAGTTAACTCAACTTGTACGTCAACTCAACTTGTACCCCACTAATCTTCTGTAAACCGCATATAACTTAACGGTATTGCGGTATATAAACTGTTATTATTATTATTATTAATTCTAAACTCAAAAGACTCCAGATGAAAAGCAGACTATAGAAAGGAAACCAGAAAAGACCAGGTAGATGAAAAGTGAAACCTGGGAAAGATCTAAATTATTCTTCAAATGAGCTTCTATTAAAACCAAAGAATAAAACCACAGCACTCGGGAAAGTAAAAAAGGGAGAGTAAAATGAACTTAACGAAAAGGTCTCTGCACTGATGAGATAAACTCGTACACAGAATAAATGTGAACATGCGACAGTGGGGCTATAATATTTGATCTGTTGAAAGAGGCGCCAAAACAGTGTCGGCAGTGGATTGAATGTACACTGTTAGGGGAGGGGCATCGGGCTGTTAAAAAATGCTGCTTTAATAAATAAATGAAAATACTGGTGAAAAACTAAATAAAAAAACCAAAACCATGATAAAATGCCGAACCTGACTGCAAGTGGTGATGAAAGTAGCATAAGGCACCCGTAGTACTGTTAGTGCCAGAGCTGCTTAGAATAAAGAACCATTCTGTACATGAGGAGAAAAAAAGAAAGAATGAGGTGATAAGATGTAAAGTGCTGGCTCCTCACTGCACCACTTGATAAAACTAAGGAGCGATGTTCTAGAGCAGGGGTGCCCGCACTTTTTGGGCTTGCGAGCTACTTTTAAAATGACCAAGTCAAAATAATCTACCAACAATAAAATTTAAAAAAAACACAGAGCACACTGTATGCATAGAAAATGTTAATTATTATTCCTATTCCAGGGTTTTTCAAAGAGGTCAAAGCAGATGACTCTATGCATTATCACCTCAGTAACAACCATACAAAAATAGACAAATACACCCCCTCCCTTTTTACTAAACCATGATAGCAGTTTTTAGCGCAGGGAGCTGCGCTGAATGCCCAGCGCTGCTCTTGACGCTCATAGGCTCCCTGCGCTAAAAACCTCTATTGCGGTTTAGTAAAAGGGGACCTTAGTGTAAAATATAGACAGCAGATATAAATTCAGACACATTTTGATCACAAAATTTAAAATAAAATCATTTTTCCTACCTTGTCTGGTGATTTCATGAGTCTCTGGTTGCACTTTCTTCTTCTGACTGTGCATCCAATCTTTCTTCCCTTCTTTTAGCCTGTATGCTTCCTCTCCTCTAGACCTCATTCCCTTCCCCAACTTTTCCTTCCTCTCTCCTTGCCCTTTCTTTCTCTCTGCCTCCCTTTCTTTTTTTATGTTTCTCTTCTTTCCTTCTGTCTCCCTGCCTGCCCTTTTTCTTTCTTTCTCCCTGCCCTCCCCCAAGCCACTGCCACTGCTACTCCCAAGGCATCAGAAGCACTAAATTTGATGGATGTGATTGACACCCTTCTGCAAGCATGGGTTGATCACCTAACCTGTGTTTATGCAACAGCAGTGGCATACCGAGGGGGGGTGGTCTGCCCAGGTGCAGCCATAAGGGGGTGTGCCAATGACTCCTCCGAGGGCCGGCATAAAGAAATTCTTTCCAGTAGCAGCATTCACAATTTACTGCTCTTGCCCACGTTAGGCCTTCAGGTCCTGCCTTCATAGAAACAGAAGTAGGTGGGACCCGGCAGAGAGGAAGGCCCGATGCCGGCAAGAGCAGCGAATTGTGAACGTTGCGCTGCTGACTGGAGGGCGATAAAGAGGGAGAGAAATGCTGCTCCCCATAGGAGAGAAAGAGTGAATGAGAAGGAAGACCGGGAAAGGAGATGAAAGAGAGATGCCATACCATGGGGAAGAAAAGGAGGGAGGGAAAGGAGGTGTAAAAGGAGGGAAAGGAGATGCCAGGCCATAGAGGGGGAGGAGACAATATGTCAGATCAGAGAGGGAGGTAGGTAGGTAGGTAAAGGAAGGAAATACCAGAGCATGGGGGAGGGAGAGATAGAAGGGGAGGAGATGCCAGAGCATGGGGGAAGAGAAGCAAATGCCAAACCATGGGGTGAGTTGGGATGGGAAGAAGAAGGAAGCATGGGGGAGGGAATGGAGACAAATAGAAAAATGGGAGAGAAAAAGAGGGTACGCATGAGGAAAAGATGAGGAAAGCATAAACCAGAGATGACAAAAGGTAGAAAAATATGTTTTTTTGTTGTTGCTTTAGGATTTAGTATTATAGCTATATTGATAAACACTTATAAATAGAAGATAGAAATAAGATAATCTTTTTTTTGGACTAATTTTAATACTGACTTTTGGAGACCAAAATCTCCTTCCTCAGGCAGTGGGGTACCAAGGAGGGAGGGGAGTCCACCCAGGTGCAACTCCGAGGAAGTACTCCTCCGATTCCTTTTTATATGAGGAGGGAGTGTTAAAAAAATAATCGGCCCCACATGTTATATACCCTAGGTACACCACTGTGTAACAGAATCCACATTGCAATCAGCAGGTTCAGGAACTATACTTTTCTATCTCTTACTCAAAATTTGAAGTGTCTGCATGGTTCTTAGTCAATTATCACCTCTCCCAAAGGATGACCCATAAAATCTCCTCTCTGTACCATTCACAGATGCTCACCATAACCTGGCGGACGAGTTTGATAGTTTCGGTCCATGGCCGATTTTGGTTGAACTTTGTATGCAGTCTCTCCAATAGGGTGCTCATCTTTTCTTGAAGTGTGAGCTTCTATTCTACAGTGAAGACAAAACAAAGAAAGTCAAATCAAAGCTAACTTTTAAACGTCATCTTTACCAAAGGATTCAAGTTTGTACAGCACAAAGTGAAAATTGTTAAAACTTTTTCTTAAATATATTTTACCTTCCAAGCCTCAAACACTGCGCTTTCCAACTATCCAAATTGCTGCCATGCCTCTTCGGGTTGGGCATTCCTTTTGCTGTTCTTGGTACCGGGGGGGGGGGGGGGGGGGGGAGAGAACTTATCTACTCCAGCCCAAAATAAAATTCACTTAAAGAAACCGAAAGCAGATTAAAAAGGCCTGGATACACGTTATTACCCCTTTCCATTCCCACCCCCCAAAGGAAAAGGCCTGCTGTGCGCTTCGGTCCGAGTACACAGACCAGCTCCATGCACCGAAGCGGAGACTATGGATGTCGGAAGCGAGCGTGGCTCCCTTCTCTGGGGGTAAGAAAAGTGCGGAATACAGACTTGAGAGCCAAACGGGCTCCGCCAGCTCCCCTCTTTGGAGCACGTACGCCTAGTAACGCCAGAACAGCCACCACTACCACATCTCGCAAGACTTGAGCGGAAAAGGTCCGCGAGATATTGCTTTGTCACATGATCAGCCCAATGTTCGCGAGAATTGTGGTGCTCCCGCCAGTTGCCCTTTTCAACTGTTTTTCCATGATCCCTGCGACTTGCAGATTATTGGAACAACAGATCGCAGTATTTTATGGCCCTCGTCACATGCACTGACAAGCAATTTTGGTTTCCTTTGAACAGCCCAGGGATGCAATTTGTCCCTGAATGCGATATACTGTATAGCATTTCTTTGACTACCAACTGGCTCTACCTGCTAACCCACTTTCTGGCAGAAGTTAGGTAGGCTCTGAAGCCTCTTATACAGCTTTTACATGTACATAGCGCTTATTTGAAAATGGAAGCTCTTCAAATCTTAACGCTATAATTTAGTGTTACATACAAAAAATACAGAATTCTGCACACCTGAAGGCTGAGGGTGACCTGTTAATCGTTAATTAGAAATAGAGCCCACGTATGGCTTGTGGCACCTTGAGGTAATGGATTCAAACCCTGCTCTGCTCTCTGGGCAAGTCACTTAATTCTCCACTGCCCCAGGTACATTATATAGATTCTGAGCCCATCGGGACAGATAGGGATGCTTGAAGTACCTATATTGAGTGTGATTATATAACTACAAAAAGGTTGTATACAAGTCCTAATCCCTTTCCATTTATGACATATTTATTTAGATTTAACTTAGCCTTTTCATTATATGCATATTTTAAAAATTCAATAAAAACAGAGATTTAAACATCAAGTTTCAAGTTTATTATGTATTTGATTAATCGCTTATTCAAAATTCTAAGCGATGTACAAAATGTTAAAATATTGTATTACAATAATCAAAGGGAAACAGACTAATTTAAATATGACAGACAAGACAAAACATATGATACAAAAGGAAATGAATAGGAAAAGAAAGTTAAAAATAGTAAAGAAAACGAGTAATGGAAAAAACAATAGGAAAGGGGAAAGCAGTAAGCTTCAAAGAGTTTGAGAACCAGGGCTCAGTTGAAGCTCCTAGTCTAATTTTCTGGTTTATGCACCTAATCTAGTTTTTTTAGTTGTCAAATGCATCTTTAAAACGAAAGCATTTTAACTTGCTCTTAAATCTATCTAAATTATGTTCTTCACGAACTTGAATTGGGAGTAAATTCCATATTTGGGGTACAGTGACGGAGAAAATAGATTGCCGCCGTGTATTTATGGTTTTAAGAGAGGGAACAATCAAGGTGTTGGTCAGTAGATCTGAGAAATCTAGAAGAGGTATAGGGAATCAATAATCTATGTATGAAAGCAGGCGTTTTGTAAAGGAGAGATTTGAAAGTCAATAGACTTAATTTATAAGTTATGCGGTGTGCTACTGGAAGCCAATGTGCTTCCTTAAGTAGAGGGGTCACATGATCAAATTTTTTTAGCGTTCCTTATGAGTTTAATTGAAGCATTTTGAATGATCTGTAAACGACGGATTTCTTTTTGGGCAATTCTTCTGAACAACGCGTTACAATAATCAATTTTTGAGATCACCAGCGAATGAATTAGTGTGTTTAGTGATTTGGGGTATAAAAATTTAGAAACTGAACGAATTTGCCGTAATCTAAAGAAGATATATCTAACAACACTACTAATATGTTCATGGAAGGTGAGTTTGCAATTGAAAATAACCCCAAGGATCTTAATGCTACTAATCGACTGCAGGATAGAACCTTTAATAGAAATTGGAGACAGGCGTTTAAGACCTTCTTTCCAAGGGACGAGCATAATATTTGATTTGGTAACATTTAGAGCTAATCTATTTGCCTTTAGCCATTGGTGAATCAGTTCAAGTTTCTTATTAATAGCTGTTATTTCAAAGGAATTATTGGAGTCTAGCTGGTGTAGCAGCTGAATATCATCTGCATACGCAAAAACGTTAAAGCCAATGGATTGGCAAAGGGTCATCAGTGGTGCGAGAAAAATATTAAACAACAAAGGGGAAAGGATAGACCCTTGGGGAATGCCATATGTAGCTGAAAATCGCTCTGAAGTACTGTTATTAAAGGCTACAATCGAGGAACAATTGGTGAGATAGGATCTAAACCAAGAGAGAACCTGATCTGTGATCCCAATGGTCTGTAGTTTTTCTAGAAGAAGGTTATGATCGATTGTGCCGAAAGCTGATGAAAGATCAAAAGAAATTAGAAGAACAGATTTGTGGTGATCCAAGTAGTAGAGTATAGAGGTGGACATACCAATTAGAGAGTGTTCCGTAGAATGATGCTGCCTAAAGCCTGTTTGATTTGGGTGCAAAATATTAGTTTTTTCAATGAACTCAGATATTTGATTGAAAACCACCTTCTCAGTCAGCTTTGCTAGGAAGGGATGTTAGCGATTGGTCTATAATTAGATTTGACCTCGGAGCTGATCTTATGATTTTTAATAATGGGATGGATAATGGATTCTTTCCAGGCTATAGGCATGATACTTTGCTGAAGGCTTTTATTAATTAATGCAAGAATGAATGGACCAAAGATAGAAGTATTGTTTAAGGGTGAAAGGTGAGATTGTTTCAGTTTGGGAGCCCTTGATGTTGATGGTCTTAATAAGGGATTCAATCTCCCTAAGACTAGGTAGGTTGAATTGAGAGCATTTTGAAGACAATGAAATTGTATCGATTTGCTCTGGAGCTGAATTTGGAATCTGTTGTAAAGTAAAATTTTTCCTGATGGTATTAACTTTTTCTATAAAATAATTTGCAAGTTCCTGAGCAGTTGGCAGGTTACTATTTGTCTGGTCCTGCCTTTTGGTATTAGGAGTTACTGATTTTAAGATTGAATAAAGGGCGGAAGGATTTCTAGCTTTGTCAGTTAGTTTAGAGAAATATTTCATTTTTGCCTGATTGATTTTTTATTTATATAATTTTGAATGTTCTTTTAATTTTTCTAGATTAGCAGTGGATTTTTTGTGTCTCCACCTACGTTCCAGAGAGCGAAGTTGTTTTTTGATAGGATCAAGCTCTGCCGTAAACCAGGGGTTTGTAATTTTTCGTGCAGAGATGGATCTGTGCTGGATTGGCGCTATTTCATCTAATAATATTTTTGTGGCTGTATTCCATTGTGTAAGGGAATCATAATTGGAGACAATTCTACACAAGAGTAAGTAATGTATTAAAGATTTTAAATATTTTGCATATGCAGTATACAAGGGCTGATTGAAAAGTAATGAGAACTGCCTCTGTTTTTTTTTCTATGAAGTAAACGTGGCGACACTGCTGGTTCATGAGAAGCTCGTATATTGACATTTCTGAACCTGCAGATGAACTGCTGTAGTCTTCATTGTTGGGTCACAGCGAGAGGAAGAACTTTGTATGTTTCATCATGGCAGATGAGAAAGATGTGTCTGTGAGAGTATGCCAAAGGTGTGTGATTGAATTTTGTGTTAAACTTTTTGTGTTAAACTTCAAAGAGGGTAACAAATGACTGACTGACGAAATGGGTTCTAAGAGATCATCCACCTTGGATACGAATGTCAACATTACCAAAGCTATAGAGATGTTGCAAAATGACAGAAGGCTAACTTTATGTAAACTTCCAGCTTCACTTGGTACCTCATTTGAACAGATTCAACATATTGTGACAGAGGAACTAAAAATGCATTGCATTTGCACCAGGTGGGTACCCAGAAATCTCACAGAAGAGCAGATACAATGATGAGTTAAAATGTGCAAGAACACTGTTAGAATGTTGGAGAAGATTCCTGATTTCCTGACATCAATTGCGATGTGTGACAAATCATGGATTCATCATTATCACCCGGGTAAAGTCATGCTTGTGCTGTTCTTTGATGTGCATGGTATGATCCTACAGCACTGGGTTACCCATGGACAGTTAATGGTGGCGACTATGCAGACATCCTGAAAACCCATTTGCGTGGAGCCCTGAGGAAGAAAACACCACATTTGCTGAACAAACAGTGGTTTTTGCTCCAAGATAGCACTCAGTCATATGTTGCTACTGTTGCATTGGCAGCACTGTCCGAAATTACTGGAACACCCTCCATATAGCCCAGACTTACGGCCTCTTTTACAAAGCCGTGCTAGCGGCTGCTGCACAGCAACAGCCCCGAAGCTCTTTAAATCTCTATAGGCTTTGGGGCCGCTAGCACAGCTTTGTAAAAGTGCCCTGTAATTTCTGGGCATTCCCAACTCAGAAAAAAAAACAACTGTGCGGAAAGAAGTTCTCTTCGGATGAAGTGAAAAACACTCCTGCGGCGCTAAAAGTGATGTCACAAAACAGTCTACTGCATATCTTTGAATTGTTTTTGAAATGCTGCTAACAATGTGTTGAATGTGAGGAACACTACTTTGAAAAAGAAAACAAGTCATTTTTCAATCAGCCCCCATCTATAACTATATCTATCTATTTCTATATATATATATAGAGAGAGATTTTTTATTTTTTTTTGAGAATTGAGAAAGAGATAATATAAATTGGAGTTCAAAGTCTCTGAAGTGTTATTGTAACACATAACTTCCCTTCCCAACATCTCATCTTTTCACTTTATCCTTTAAAACAAAGTACAAGATTAATATTAGCATAGTTATTTAAGGGCCCCTTTTACAAAATCGTGGTAGCGATTCTCACAGCAAATGCACCAAAGCCCATAGGAATTGAATGGACGGTGCATTTACCATACGGAAATCCCTACCACAGCTTTGTAAAATGAGCCCTAAATTAATAAATATTACAAATAAATATGAACAGGGATACCATCACCATTCTTAAAAAATAATTACACAAAAACAGAAAGGGAAAAATTTGTCCTACAGCACACATAGGACAATACCAGGTGGACTTTACAGTCTATGACCCAGAAATATTAAAGAAGAGACAAGTTAATTTAATCATGTATTTTTAATGGGTATAACTAATGGGCAGACTGGATGAACTTTTCAGGTCTTTATCTGCCGTCATTTACTATGTTACAAATCACTATCGGCTCCTTTTACAAAGTTACACTGGTGATTCCCGTGCAGCAAAAGTGATGAATCCCATAGGAATTGAATGGGCTTTGTCACATTTGTTGCATAGGAATTGCTAGTCTTGAATCAGTGGATTATTCACCTCTAATCATGAGCTGTGTAGAAGACATCATGTACATTTTGTGACTCCGCCTCCAGTAATTCTGGGCTGTGCTGTAGCTCAGTTTTTATCTTCACGTGAGTTGAAAGTGTCCGTCTGATCTGCCCTGATTTTGATTTTGTTATTTGGGGGGGGGGGGTGGATTATCCTGAATTTGAGGCTTTTTAGTGCTTCAGAGGTTCCCAGTTTTACTGGGGCAGTTTTGTCTACAAGACACAGAATCTCCTATCAGAAGTCTGTAGCTGGGAGGGCAACCTTTTTACAGGGCACCTGCCCAGCCAGCCTGCACTAACACTTTTGGAAGGCTCGGGGCCCAGTACCCTAGTAGCATGGCTCGCTCCTAGTTATTACTGGAGCTTGAGCATGGGCTGTGTCCCTGTGTCGGTCCTGAGGGCTCTATCGGATGTCAGCTGCATTCCCCCCCCCAGCCTCCCACCGATGATGGATGAGGAGCTATAGGGGTCTGAGGTCTCAGGCTATACCTTAGTCTGACTTGCAGCCCAAAACAAGCATTTCAAGTCATTTGACATGCTTGTCTGAGGCATTAATCTTTCCGTATTCTAGCTGCTGTTTTAGCTGAAGTAGGCACAGCACCATTGGGAGGTCTGTGGATGGTTTATAGGGGGAGGAGTCTGGGGCTAGAATTTGGGTCCCCTACCTCCAAAAATCCCTTTCCTGAATTTTTTGTACTTAATTCTCCCAGGCTGTTTTTTATACCAAAACTAGTGTTGAAGCCCGTTACATTAACTGGTGCTAGAATAGATGTCTGTCTTTCTTTCTCCCTGCCCCGTCTATCTTTTTTCTCTCTCTCTCTCTCTCCCGCTGTCTATCTCTTTCTGTCTCTCTCCCTGGCCAGACCCTCACTGAAGCCGCCTTCCAGCTGTGCCAGTTAAGGGATCCCTTACCCTTTCCTCAATCCAGCTGTGGCTTTCACTTTCCAGTGGCTATCCCATGTCTCTCTTCTCCTCACCAACCCAGGCCCCAACTCCCAATCAGGCATCTCTTTCCTCCCCCACCCAAATATCAGTAGCAGCGGCAGCAGTCCTGACCTGCCAACCCCCCATTCCTTACCCAAAGCAGCAGTAGCAGTGCTGTAAACAGGCTGTTCGCGGCCAGCCCCAACAGGGCCTTTCTTCTACCGCATCTGAAGTGATGCGGCAGAGGAAAGGCCCTGAAGGGCTTGCCGCGAACAGCCTGTTTACAGCACTGCCACTGCTGCTTTGGATAAGGAATGGGGGGTTGGCGGGTCAGGACTGCTGCCACTGCGCTGAGACGCTTACCTGTCGGCGGCTTCCTCTACTGCGCATTCAGAGGCAAGGCATTTAAAGTGCGCATGCGCGGCTAGGGTTTTATTGTAGATGCTGCCATGGCGGCCATCTTAGATCTCATTTTCATTGTAAAAGCTTCAATCTGCCTTCAAAACACCTTGATTTGATTAAAATTGATAGACATACTCTGCAGGCTGTTTTACCCCTGATTCATACCAAATTTGCATTGGATGGCCAGTTGAGGAACATCTGTGTTCCACATGCCATAGGGCGTGTGAAGGAGGTGGGAGCAATGAGCTTAGCCCCCTCTAGGGCAGGGAAGTAACAGGTGGCTTGTATGCTGGGACAAAATTCCCTTCCAGAGCCCTTAGTTAGTGATGCAGCAAAGTGTAGATGTGGATGCCTCTGGGCCCCTGAGGACACAGGAATTACAGCAAGTGGAATAAGTTGTAACATAGAAACATGATGGCAGATGAAGGCCAAATGGCCCATCCAGTCTGCCCTTCTGCAGTAACCATTATCTCTTCCTCTGTCTAAAAGATCCCACATTCCTATCACAGGCTTTCTAGAAATCAGACACAGTCTCTGTCTCCACCACCTCTACTAGGAGACTGTTCCACACATCTACCACCTTGTCTGTAAAAAAGTATTTCCTTAGATTACTCCTAAACTTATCACCTCTTAATTTCATCCTATCCCTCTCATTCCAGAGCTTCCTTTCAATTGAAAGAGATTCAGCACATGTGTATTTACACCACATAGGTATTTAAACGTCTCTATCATATCTCTCGCCTTTCCCCCAAAGTATACAGATTGAGATCTTTAATTCTGTTCCCATACGCTTTATGATGAAGACCATGCACCATTTTAGTAGCCTTCCTCTGGACTGACTCCATCCTTTTTATATCTTTTTGAAGGTGTGGCCTCCAGAATTGTACCCAATATTCTAAATGAGGTCTCAGCAGAGTCTTATACAGGGGCATCAATACTTAGGCATTGAATAAGTTGGAAAAACGATAGCTGGAGTGGGAATTTTGTTTTCTAAATGATTGAAAGTAACATTGGCTAAAGTATGGAGGGATGAGGGAGAAGGTGGCTTATTTGGATGGGGAGGGTAAATGGGGCATTGGTGACATAAGAACATAAGAATTTGCCTCCGCTGGGTCAGACCAGAGGTCCATCCCGCCCAGCGGTCCGCTCCCGCGGCGGCCCTCCAGGCCCATCACCTGTGCAATGGTCCCTGACTATTCCTATAACTTACCTCAACTCCTATCTGTACCTCTCAATCCCCCTATCCTCTAGGAACCTATCCAAACCTTCTTTGAAGCCCCATAATGTGCTCTGGCCTATCACGGCCTCCGGAAGTGCGTTCCATGTGTCCACCACCCTCTGGGTGAAAAAGAACTTCCTAGCGTTTGTTCTAAACCTGCTCCCTTTTAATTTCTCTGAGTGCCCCCTTGTACTTGTGGTTCCCCACAGAGTGAAGAATCTGTCCCTGTCTACCTTTTCTATGCCCTTCGGGATTTTGAAGGTTTCTATCATGTAAGTCTCCGCTTTTACAGGGAGAATAGCCCCAGCTTTTTCAACCTGTCAGCATATGAGAAGTTTTCCATACCCTTTATTAGTTTAGTCGCTCTTCTCTGGACTCCCTCAAGTATTGCCATGTCCTTCTTGAGGTACGGCGACCAGTACTGGACACAGTACTCTAGATGCGGGCGCACCATTGCACGATACAGTGGCAAAATGACTTCCTTCGTCCTGGCCGTGATACCCTTCTTAATGATACCCAACATTTGGTTTGCTTTCCTTGAGGCCGTCGCGCATTGTGCCGACGCCTTCAATGTTGTGTCTACCATCACCCCCAGGTCTCTTTCAAGGTTGCTTACCCCTAGCAGTGATCCCCCCATTTTGTAGCTGAACATCAGGTTCTTTTTCCCTACATGCATGACCTTGCATTTCCCTATGTTAAAGCTCATTTGCCACTTTTTTGCCCACTCTTCCAGTATCGTTAGGTCCCTTTGCAGGTCCTCGCAGTCTTCCGCGGTTCTAACCCTGCTGCAGAGTTTGGGGTCATCCGCAAATTTTATAACCTCACATTTTGTTCCCGCCTCCAGGTCGTTAATAAATATATTGAACAGGAGCGGTCCCAGCACCGACCCCTGCGGGACTCCGCCAGTCTGAGTAGTGGCCCTTTACTCCAACCCTGTTTCCTGCCTGCCAGCCAGTTTTTGATCCATCGGTGGACATCCCCTTGCACCCCGTGGTTCCACAGCTTCTTAAGCAGCCGTTTGTGGGGTATCAGTCCTGGGCCCGATTCTATTCAACTTATTCATAAGAGATATGATGCAAGGACTTAGAGGAAGGGTATCACTGTTCGCTGACGACGCCAAACTTTGCAACATAGTAGGCAGATGCTTATTACCTGATAATATGACACACGACCTACTGCTGCTGGAGCAATGGTCAAATACTTGGCAGCTAGGCTTCAATGCTAAAAAATGCAAGATAATGCACTTGGGCAAGAGAAACCCACATAGAACTTATGTACTAAATGGTGAGACCTTGGTTAGGACCACGGAAGAACGCGATCTAGGAGTGATCATTAGCGAGGACATGAAAGTTGCCATTCAAGTGGAGAAGGCTTCCTCCAGGGCAAGACAAATGATGGGGTGTATCTGCAGAAGTTTCATCAGCAGGAGACCTGAAGTTATGATGCCGTTGTACAGAGCCATGGTGAGGCCTCACTTAGAGTACTGTGTTCAGTTTTGGAGACCACACTACCGAAAGGACGTGCTGAGGATCGAGTCGGTTCAGAGAATGGCCACCAGGATGGTCATGGGGCTCAAGGATCTCACGTATGAAGAAAGACTAAAGAAATTGTGGCTGTACTCACTTGAGGAAAGAAGAGAACGGGGAGATATGATTGAAACGTATAAGTACATCACGGGACGCATCGAGTCAGAAGATGATATCTTCGGGCTCGTGGGACCCTCGACCACCAGAGGGCATCCACTGAAAATCAGGGGAGGAAAGTTTCATGGCGACTCCAGGAAGTACTTCTTCACCAAAAGAGTGGTGGATCATTGGAACAGACTCCCACTCCAGGTGATAAAGGCCAGCAGCGTGACGGATTTTAAGAAAAAATAGGATACTCACGTGGGATCTTTAAGGGAGTAAATTCAGGGGGGGGATACTTGGAATGGGCAGACTTGGTGGGCTATAGCCCTTTTCTGCCGCTTTTTTCTATGTTTCTACCTTGTCGAAGGCTTTTTGGAAGTCAAGGTAAATGATGTCTATGGATTCCCCCTTATCCATCTGACTGTTTATTCCCTCAAAGAAGTACAGTAAGTTTGTGAGGCACGACCTTCCCTTGCAGAAGCCGTGCTGGTTCGCCTTCAGCTATCCATTGTTTTCTATGTGTTCACAGATGCTGTCTTTAATCAGTGTTTCCATCATCTTTCCCGGAACTGAGGTCAAGCTCACCGGCCTGTAGTTTCCTGGGTCACCCCTTGAACCCTTTTTAAATATGGGCGTGACATTTGCTATTTTCCAGTCCTCCGGTATCTCCCCAGTTTTTAAGGATAGGTTACATATTTGGCGAAGTGGTTCCGCTATTTCGTTCCTTAGCTCTTTGAGTACCCTTGGGTGGATGCCATCCGGATCCGGTGATTTGTCGCTCTTTAGTCTGTCTATCTGTCGGAGGACATCCTCTTGTCTTACCTCTAGTTGGACCAGCTTTTCATCTTGATCCCCATTTATGATCTCCTCGGGTTCTGGAATATTGGATGTGTCTTCTCTCGTGAAGACCGACGAGAAGAACTTATTTAACCTGTCAGCTATATCTTTTTCCTCCTTTACCACTCCCTTCCTGTCTCCATCATCCAATGGTCCCACTTCTTCCCTGGCCGGTTGCTTCCCCTTTATGTACCTGAAGAATGATTTGAAGTTTGTTGCTTCCCCGGCCAGTCTCTCCTCATATTCTCTTTTTGCTTTCCTAACCACTCGGTGACATTCTCTTTGGTGTCTTTTGTGTTCCTTTTGGTTGTCCATTGTTTGGTCCTTTTTCCATTTTCTGAAAGATGCTTTCTTGTCACTTATCACCTTTTTCACTGCATTTGTTATCCACACTGGGTTTTTTGTTTGATTCTTTTTGCACCTTTTCCTGAACCTGGGGACGTACAGGTTCTGTGCCTCTTGCACCGTGCCTTTGAGTCGGGACCAGGCTTTTTCTACGGTCTCCATCTTCCCTGAGTTGCCGCTGAGTTTCTTCTCCACCATTTTCCTCATGGCATCGTAATTCTCTTTTCTGAAATTGAGTGCTGTCGTTGTGGTTCTTATCACCTTTGATGACCCACTTTCTAGCTTGCATTGGATCATGTTGTGATCGCTGTTTCCTAGTGGCGCTAGTACCGCCACCTCCTTTGTGGGTCCCCCTAGTCCGTTGAGGATTAGGTCAAGAGTGGCATCTCCCCGTGTTGGTTCCGTGACCAGCTGTTCCATGAAACAGTCCCTCATAGCCTCCAGGAATTTGGTCTCCCTCGTGCAGTTTGAGTGTCCAGTCCTCCAGTCTATCCTAGGGTAGTTGAAGTCCCCCATCACCACCACACTTCCGCTTTTGCATACCTGCTTCAATTCAGCCTCCAGGTCCTGGTCGATTGTTTCCGGTTGTCCAGGTGGGCGATAGTACAGTCCCAATTTGATGTCTGCTCCAGTTCTCCCTTGTAGCTTAACCCATAGTGATTCCAAGCCGTCTGCCCTTACTGTTGTTTCCATCCTGATTGAAGGAATGGAGTCCTTTATATATATTGCTATTCCTCCACCCTTCTTGTGTGTCCTGTCTCTCCTATAGAGTTTGTACCCTGGTATGACCACATCCCATTTGTTGTCATCAGTCCACCATGTTTCTGTGACTCCAATTATGTCCAGGTCCTTTTTACTGGCTATGACTTCCAGCTCTCCCATTTTGGCTCTTAGTGTATAGGCATTAGTGTATAGGCAATTTAAGTCCCGGTTGTTTGCCTTCCTTGCTGGTTCTCCTCATGGTTTGGCGCTCCTGCCAACCCTCTCATGGGTTGCAAGCCCCCGAGCCTTGTTACGTTCATCCTCATCCTGCGGTGTGTCTGTGTCGTCCTCAGCCTGCTTTCCCATGTTTGGATGCCCCTCTGGCTCCTGCTGTTCTCTCTTAATCCTGCTTGCTAGGTTCATTTGTGCTTTGGGCCCCTGCATTGTGTCCTTGGGTCCTTTTTCCAAAAGTTCCCACTCTGTCCCGAGCCCTTTTTTACAATTCCCTGGTTCAGTATCCTTGTTTGATACTTTGGTCCGATGTGTCGAGATCAGATCGACTATCGGCTTTCCCCTTCTCCTCAGTTTAAAGCCAAGTCTATGCCACTCTGGACGTTGCGTTCCAGCATCCTCGTCCCAGCCATGCTCAGGTGCAGTCCGTCCCTCCTGTAGAGCTTGTTCTTCCCCCAAAAAGAGCTTGTTCTTCCCCCATTAGTAAATTTGTATGAACCCAATTCGAAACAAAGGGCGTTCTTGGATGACCTGTTGTCCAAAATTATTTCAGTTAAAGTAGGATCCCTGTTGGTAGAGGGAGATTTTAATCTGATGATGAACCCTAGATAGGACTCTACGGGGGGGGGGGGGGGTCTGGGGATAGATTAAAATCGGATAGGAAGAGATTGCACATCTTTTTGGACATGCTTCAATTGGTACATGGGTGGAGACATCAACATTTGCTAGATAAAGATTACACATATTCACCGGTCCATAACTCTTATTCACGGATTGATATGCTTTGCTTGAACAAGATGTGGGGAAGGGAAAATTATAGTGACTAAAATTGAAGAGATTGTCTGGTCAGATCATGCACCCATATGGGCTGATTTGGACTGGCGTCAGTCGAGAGTAAGGGACAGATACTGGTGACTGAATGATAGTCTGATGGCTGACCCTTTAGTGCTTAGAAGGATAGAACAGTCTTATCAGGGACTTTTTGGAGAGCAATAGGGTGGATTAATATTCCCCTACCACCATATGGGAGTCTCTCAAGGCTGTTCTGCAGGGAAAATTTATTTCTATAGCATCTCACAAGAAGAAAGCTCGATTAGCAGAGGAGAGGAATCTGAAGGAAGAGTTGGCATTGCAAGAGGAATATTATAAAAAGAGGCAAGGGGGGACACAGACTAAGATCCGTATTCAGGAGCTTAGATCACAATTGGGGAAGTTGGAAGATGAGGAAATTAAGTTCAAATTGGAGCGCTTGAAACTTAAGTTTTTTGAGGCCGGGAATTAAGGAAGTAAATTATTGGCTCATAGACTGAAAGTTCAACAAGCTCAGTCTAATATTGTCAGCATTAGGGATAAACAGGGTGATGTTCTTACTGAAGGTGAGCATATTCAACACTGGTTTAGAGAATTTTATCAGGATCTATACTCACTGGAGGTGCAGAGGTCAGACCAGGATATTATTAACTCAGGGTACTGGGATTACCTTCCCTTTTGGAAAAGGCTGCTCAGGACCTAGATGGCGATATCACAGTAGAGGAGGTACAGAAGGCGATTAAGCATCTTAAACTCTGGAAAGCGCCAGGCGTAGATGGTTTTACAGGATTGTTTTACAATAAATTTTGTCCATTGGTGGTTCCCTTATTGGCAAGGCTCTATAACTCATTGAAGGAGGGGGCATAGATGCCCTTTTTTATGCGATTGGTGGGAATTATTGTACTTCCCAAGTCGGGAAAGGATCTCTCTCAGTGTGATAGCTATAGACCTATCTCCCTTGTGGGCATAGATATGAAAATTATGGCCCAGATACTGGCAGACAGTTTGTTGGAATATATGCCTGGCTTAGTCCATTCAGATCAGGTGAGATTTATTAGTGGCAGGCAGGCAGCTGATGGTATCTATAGGGTCTTAAATTTAGTATGGCAGGCTAGACAGGAGGGATCCCCTTGGGTGGGGGTAATGGCTAATGAGAAGGCGTTCGACTGTGTGAACTGGAAATTTATGACACTGACTTTTAGGTGCATGGGATTGGGTGACAGATTTGTTTTGTGGATCTCCTCACTTTATAACAAACCTTTAGCCTGTGTGAAAATCAATGGGGAGTACTCTTTACCTTTTGAACTTCAGTGGGGAACGAGGCAAGGTTGCCCACTATCCCCACTAGTTTTTGCATTAGTTATAGAGCCTCTGGCGCAGTGGGTACATCAATCGGATGCTGTGAGGGGTATTTTGGTAGAACATAAATTATCCCTATTTGCTGATGATATCCTTGCTATTGTGGAAGGACTGGTATGAGGAGGGACTGGTATGGGAGAACAGTGGCCATGGGAGGCAAAGTAGCTGGACATGTTAAACCTGACTTCACAGAATCTCACTTTTACGTCAGATCCATGACCTTCACGATGGGCCTTGTGAACCTCCATTGTTGCTTCCCACTGTCTTCAGCGCCCTTCAGACACTGCTTAATGAAACTTCTTATGAATGATGGTCAGCTCCTGATGATCGATATTGGCTCTGTGATCTGTTTGCTTACTCTTGGTTGCCTGCTAACTGGACATGTGTACTTGGCATGATCCGTCCCAGCTTCTTCCAGTTACCGCTGGCTGATGGTGAACACCTGGGAGCCCCTGTATTCGACAACAGGGGTCGCCAAAAGCGGTCTACTGCCACTAATTCCCTTAAAATAGGTGAATGTGGAGATGACTGTCCTGCAGAATGGATCATTGCTGTTTATGGACCTGCCACATGGGTCGAGGATGACACCTGGGGCTATCGGACCCCAATCTATATGCTGAACTGCATTATTCGTCTACAAACTGTACTTGAATTGATAATTAATGAGACCTCTCGAGCTTTGAGTACCATTGGCAGAGTGAATGCTAAAATGCGCACTGCTATCTATCAGAACTGCCTAGCTCTTGACAGAAGGTGGTGCCTGTGGTAAATTCAACCTCTCCAACTGCTGCCTTGAACTTGAGTAAAGTGATTGAGGATGTTGCAGATCGTATCACCAAACTGGCTCATGTTCCTATCTAAACTTTGGTGTGGCCTCACTTCAGACTGGATCTCTGGTACCTTCGGCTCCTGGTTGCCCTCTGGTTCAGCAATGAAGACCATCGTGTTGGTTGCTGCCCTGTCTTCTCTGCTCCTTTGCTGCCTGCCCTGTGTGGTCCCCATAGCCATAAAGCTGCCCCACTGAACTGTTGACTCTGCTGTTGACCGTTCTACTGCTGCTATGGCCCTTGCGCTTCCAAAGTATCAACCATTCCCTACAACTGATCCTGCCCTTCCTCCTTCTTGTACTTTATCAGGCTCGTCTCCTTCCTCCTTCATTCGACTAGCCTGAAAGGGGGGACTGAAGGAGTCTGGGACTGGTTTTCCTAAGTGTTGAACTAAGTTTTCTCTTTAATAAAATGCTGAATTATGTTTAGCTGCTGACCTAACTTATCTCATGTTCTAGCCTGCCTGCCTTGGGTGTTAGCTGGGGCATTTTAACTTCTTATGGCTATCTCAGCCTAAACGACATGTAACAGAAAGATGCAGTGCCTAGATAAGTGGCCTGCTAATGACCTGCTAGTGTGAGCTTAGCACCAATTATTGTTAAGAAAAGTAACACGTGAACAGTTTTTTCTAGAATTCAGTTGTATAGCCAGAAGAATGTATAAATATCTCTGTAACGTCCTGGTTTCGGCCAGCCTGGAGCTCAGGAGTGGCATACGTATGCTAATAAACCATCTGTGCTTTCTTCAAGTTTCTAAGTTTTGTGGCTTCCCAAAGTGACCTTTCATTCCTTCAGTATTTCTCTGTTGTAGTTCCTGTTGCTCAAGTTGTTCGTCCCCCACATGGATCACCACTGCCATATCTTCTTCTTCCACGCTGTCGATGATCCTGTCAATGCGGCTCATTATGTCTTCTACCTTGGCTCCCGGTAGGCAGGTCACCAGTCGATCCTGTCTTCCTCTCGCTATGTGGCTGTCAACTTGTCTGATAATGGAGTCACCTAAGACGATTGCTATCCCCTCTATCTTCTCTTGCTTCTCCAGCCGCAGGTCTGTGTCCCTGGTGTATGTCCATCTCTCCAGCTGTAGGTCCGTGTCCTCCGTGCACACGCATCTTCCCTCATCTTGGCGTTGGCTTGCACCGGACTTGTTTTCTTGTAGGTCCCATCCAATGCCTCCAGATCCCGCTGCTGTGTTGTCCTGCTGATGGTCCTCATTTTCTGTAGATGTGTCCTGGCAGTTCCACTGTTGCTGATCATTTTCCACGGTCTCCCTGTATGCCTCCTCTATGAACTTTTCCAGCTCCCAGACCTCTTCTTCGATGGTTTCCTCTGTCTTGACGTTCTCTGCATCCTTGTCCTCCTCCTCCTCCACATGTCAACCAAGAGGAGCGACTGCCCTTATTCCAGTCCACGGGTTCAAAGAAATAAGACAAAGTATTGAAATTACTGGATGCGAGTTCTCCTCTGTTATTTCAATGTGATTAATGACTTTTGGTTTTCTGATCATCTTTTTGTCCTAACCAGTATAACCAGATGGGACAAGCTAGCATCTAATGCATCTATTTCCAGATGGATCTGAAAGGCAATTTCATCAGCATACATGACAGCATATTCCACAAGGTGTAGCTTCTTCATGGGCAGAGGCCTGGATGATCCCACCTGAGATTTAAAGAGCTGCTACATCCACACTTCATACATTTACCAAGTTTTATAGAGTATGTAGCACCATAAAAGAACTCCACTTTTGGGTCCTCAGCGTTAAAGGCAGGCTGTTCTGTCCTGTTCTAGATTCTAGGGATCGCTTTGATACATCCCATTAGTCAGGACTCGTTTCCTTTACATTTTTTGCATTGAATGATATATACCATAATTAGATGAGCATGTGAATGACTCTTTTATGCTGAATGTTTTTCCCATGTGACTGTTGGTGGTCCTGGGAAATGTGCTGGCAGTTTGGTATATTGCAGGGACAAAATGAAAAATACTATTTGATCCAAGAAAGAGTATATGGCTTATTTAAAGACACAAGAAACATCATCTGGGTTTGAATCCTACTTTCAGGAGGATGACCTTTGGCTACTATTAGTGTTAGACATTATACTAGAAGAAGTTCAATTACGTACGTTTCCACTGAAATAGAACTTCTACAATCTATGAGCAAGGGATGAAAAAAGGCATCGTACATCTAAGAACTTTTGCAAGGAAGTAGGTCACTTGAAAGCGCCAGTTGCTGGTGAAGTATTTGATGGTGAGTGTGCATGGAGGGAGATGTAGTCTTCCCGTTGTTTAAAAAGAAAGGCCAGAACTACAAATCCCTGTAGGCATCTTGATAAAACGAAGCCTATGTCACCTTGTGCTAATTAATAAATAAATAAATAAAAATCAATGCCTTCTACTGATGATTCAAAACGAATTACGAAAGAAGAGAGAGAAAAAAAAGAAACATAGTTTTAAGAAGCCGTTAAAATGAGGGGGTGGGGTAATGTCCGGTTTCAGTTATCGCGAGCTTTGAGCAGGTCGCGCGAGATGGCAGTTTCTCGCGGGCCTTTCCCGCCCAAGTCGCGCGAGCAGTGGTGGTGGCGGTGATTCTCGCGCTGCTGGGAGCGCGTGCCCGTGAGAGACAGAGTGAGGGGAAGAGCCCCGTCGATACATACCGGCCCCCCTTAAGCCCCAGTAACCATTAAAAGCAAAGAATCACCCTCCCTTAAGTTTTTTTCGGTACTCTTCAGAGAGGGGCTGGGGAAGCCGTACGGCTCGACCCGGCCTTCCCCTCCCTCAATCCTGGGGAGGGGAGGCACACGCACACCCTCCCTTCTCGTTCCGGTGTATGGATCTGGCTTTTGCCCCGGCCTGAGGCGCACCGCAGGCCCTTTCCCTCAGGGGACGGGATTGGGAGGAGGAGGAGGGGGCCCTTTCAAGGGCTTTTTACTCCGTGTTTGGTTTCTTTAAGTGAGTTTTGTTTTGGGGTAGTTTAAGTATTTCCCCCCTGAGGGGCCTCCCCTCCCCCCCCATTCCCAAGGACAGTAAAGGAATGCCCAACCCGGAGAGGCATGGCAGCAAGAAGGATGGGGGAGGCCCGGCTTCTTCAGTGCAGCAGCAGAGCGGCAGCTGGAACAGCAAGGAGAGACACCGGCTAAGCTCCAAACACAAACGCCATAAGTCGCGGCACCCACGGGGAGAGGCACAGGCCGTTCCTGAACCGCTGCCGCCACCTTCGCTCCCGCTCAGCTCCCTGAAACCGCTCGTTGAGTACGACGATATCAGCTCCGATTCCGATACATTCTCGGACGACGCGGCCCTGCGGCGGGAGCCCGATGAACGCCGAGGCCCTGAGCGCCACAGACACCGCCACCATAAGCGTAAGGGTCCCGACAAGAGCCCGGAGCGGCCGTCGCCGGCCACATCCTCCTCTAAGAAAGTGAGTGAGGAACGCGATGACTATGGAGGGAAGGCTAAGGACGGTCGCACTACCAAATCCTCCCGGGACAAGAGCCGCAAGGATCACGGCGACGCCAAGACTGCACACAAGGAACGCGGCAAGAGCCGTCGTAAGCGGGAGACCACCACCACCAAGAAGTACAAGGCCATTGATAGCCCCAAACGCAAGGGCCGCAGCCCCCGACGCAAACGCGCCCAGAGCCCCCGAGCCGATGGCAGCCCCTCTGAAGTTTCGGCCGGTGCGGACTATGATGCCAGCCCGCCCCGCTCGCACACTTCAAGCAGTTATGGACCTGTCGCCAGCCCTGGCTACCGGGAGCCCCCCTCGTACCAGTGCAGCCCGTATGGAGGAGGGGGACGCCGCCAAAGGTCTGCCAGCCCGTACGGCGGTGGTCGCCGTCGCTCCTCTAGCTATGAGAGGGGAGGCAGTGGCTCGTACAGTGGCCGTTCCCCTAGCCCATATGTGCGCCGGCGATCCAGCAGCCCCTTCCTGCCTAAACGCTCCATCAGCCGTAGCCCCGGCACCAGGTAGGCCTCAATCCTGCTAGAGATTTTTATTTAAATATTCTTGTATCCTAAGTTCCTTCAGTCTTTTCTACTTGATCGTCTGTTTTACCCTGACTGTTTATTTCAATGGTAGGCTGGGATGGATAGTTAGTTATTTGGGCCACTGGAGCTCGATTCGATTTCCTATTCGAGGCCCACCATGTGCTACTTCTTGTCCTAAACACCGTGCATATAGAAGCCGTGGCCACAGCTGGCTCTTTACTCTTATTTTGGGAGCCGGTTTATGTGCACTTTTCTTTCAAGAAGGTGGGAGGCCTAGTATTGAGCTGTTAGTGTATTGAGCTAATGGCACTTTTACTTTGCTAGAGTTTCTGGCTTGCTTCACTGTTCAGGGAAAGGGCGCTGCAGTTCTGTTTGAGAACTTGGTCGTCTTTTTTTGTACTGTAATTAGTCTAATCTAGTGTTTGACGTTTTATAGTAATTGGTATTTTTAAATTGAGACTCCAGCTAGGATTAGACAAAAGCATTCTCATTTTGCAGGGTTATAGATATGTTTCTTTTTTCACTCAACTAAACTTTGAAAAGAAATATTGTCAAACTTAGTGCACATTTGTACCTTGCCTAAAGTGTTTGGCCAAGGCTTGGAAAATTCATTCATTCATCTGTCACAGCAAGAGCTTAGGGAAAAAGATCAGTGGATGAAAGGTAAGACTATATGAAGATATAGTGGTGAATTTAAATCCCAGTAGAGATGCATTCTAGTAATAAAATGGCAATTGTGTAGGAGAGCATTATTACTGGATAATCAATTTCCTTTTAGTGGTATCCTGGTTTATAATGTATTTTACATTTTCTGCTTGTCTATTTCTAATTATTTTCTTTTTAATAGTAACTTTTTTCACATAGGATTTCAATTATCTTTTAGCTTTTGTTAATTCTATAGTATTTCAGAATTTCTTTGTATATCATCTATTCCATTGTTTCTTTCTTAAACTCTTTAAAATAGTATTTTTGCTGGTCTTCCTGATTCTTCTTGCCTTTTCTGGACTACAGCTCAGCCTTGTCCATTGTCCCAACTTGTAAGGCACTGTAGTTAATCAGAACTAGGAATAACTACTTTTCATCTAAAGAGCAGAAGTATTGAACTAGTCCAAAATATCTTTCAAAGACTATTTAGAGTGGGAGGAAAGAGCAATGGACAATAAACCAGAATACTATAGTGAGAAAAAAATGTAGTGCATCTTTATTAGGAGGAGCTGAAAAAAGTGCCTTGTCCTTGTGTTCTTAGAATCATGTAAAATGTGCTTCCAGATGCATGGTATTGATTTGCTCTCTTAGATTCCACCTGCAGCCTAGGCAGTTACAATATAAAACATACATAAATTTATATAAAGGCACAAATGTTAGTAAAATCACAAAAATACACTAACCCCCCAACAATTTTAGGGAGAAGGCAGCTGACTCCTAATAGGGCGGGAGATTCATTTAAACTGTAAACACTTGTGAATGCATCAGTGCTTTCTGTTTTTAAATGCTTTGACCTTATTAAGCTCAGGAGAGTTGCTTATATAGTAAACCCCCGTGAATTCGCGATTCGCGAATCACAGACTCAGTAATTCGTGATATTTTCCGACCGCCACTTCCTGGTACTAAAGTCATCGTTACACCAGTCAGGAGCTGCTTGTGTCAAAGCTCCTGATTGGTGTAGCATAACTTTAGTATCAGGAAGAGGCGGTTGGAAAATATCACAAATGATTTTCAGCACCTGCCTGTGCCCCAGCTGCCCTCTCCTGCCTTCGATCAGCCCCTTAAACCGCATTTGTGGTTTTTCGAAATTTACGGGTGTTCCTGGAACGGGAACCCCCTTGACATTATCTAAAGTTTGTTTTGAAGTCAGGACAGGGTCACAAAAAATTTGTTAAAATGTTAGTGCCACCACTCTACTTAGTTTTCTCGCTGAGGCTTAAACTCTCAAAAAAATATGTTTAAAAACAACTGGCTGCTATCGTAAATTTGCATGTGCCCATCGCTGGTGATAGCGATGGGCACATGTGCAGAATAAACGCAAAAAGAAAAAAAACACAACAGGGGGAGAGATGTCCACTCTCTTTTGCTTCCAACCAACACCCCCTCCACCAGCAGCGGAAGAGATGCACATTCTTTCCTGCCGCAAAGCAACCCCCCCCCAGCGGAAGAGATGTCTACTCTCCCGCCGTCAAGTGAACCCTGCAGCGGGAGAGATGCCCACTGCCAAGCAACCCCCCCAGCAGCAGTAGAGATACCCATTCTCTCCCGCTGCTGCACAACCCCCCCCCCAAATATGTTCCTCAGACGACAGCATCCTTTCCCCCTTATCTTGATTTATACAGCTGACTGGGGGTATACCTACTCCCACTGGCCTGCTGGTCCGCTTCTTCAAAATGGGTCTTACCCTTCCTGGTGCATCCTGAGGCTCTGAATGGCCCAGGTTGTTTAAGGCCCCTCCTATGGGTAGGGGCATTAGGCACCCGGGCCAATCAGAGCGTCAGGCCCCTCTCTGGTGCAACCCAGGATACACTAGGGAGGGGAAGGCCCATTTTGAAGAGGTGGGCCAGCTGGCTGGAGGAAGTAGTAGGCATCCCTCCGGTCAACCATCTAAATCAAGGTAAGGAGGAGAGGGTGCTGCTCATCGGTTACATGAATTTATTCAGGTACTCCAGCATTTGTATTTCATTTGTATGAAATATGTATATTATAAATGCAAAAGAAATATAAACTTTTACTACCTTAAAAAGCATTATGTAAAGTCGCTTTCTGTACTCCTGGCAGAATTCTGCATTAAAAATGTGAAATTCTGTGCACAAAATTAGAAAATTCTGCAAGGTTTTGTCAAAACTTAAACAATATTTTTGCTAATTATCCATATTCAATTTAAAACAGTGTTCTTCAACCACCAGTCCGCAGAAAATTCCTGCCGATCCGCGCAGGGCCGGTGAGATCGACAAGCTGAAATTTCCTGCCGGTTCGCGCAGTGCTGACGTAATGGGGAGCCTCCGACAGTGGCTTTCTCCCCTCCCAGCAGCTCTCGGTACTTGCCAGCGCAGCGATTCACTTCGGCAGCCTTGGGGCTTTTGCTGAGCCACGGCCCGCCTGTGATGGATGCAAATTCCTCTTTCCTCAGAGGTGGCGCGACCCATCAAAGGACCCAAGCTGCTTTAGTGAATCGCTGCGCTGGCAAGTACCGAGAGCTGCTGGGGGGGGGGGGAGAGAAAGCTGCTGCTGGACAAAGGAAAATAAAGGGAGAAGGAAAAAGAAGTAAACAGCTGGCAGGGAGATTAGAGGAGGGGAAGGGGTCAGGGTGGAATGGAGAGATCAGATGAGGGCAAGGGGAGAGACAGGAATGAGAAAGTAGAGAGATTGAAGCTGGGGAGGGGGTCGGTAGAGAGGGACAAAGATGCTAGATATATCATACTACTATTCCTCTTCAGTTCAGCTCTTTTACTTCTTACTCCAATTTTCTATTTAAAAAAAAAAATTCTTCACCTCTTAATTTCCTGCTGATTTATTTCCCCCGCCTGTTACTAAAGTCTCGCTAACCACTCTTATTTCTACTCTTTAACATCTCCTATCCTAATTCTATTATTCTTGGAGATTTCAATATACACTTTAACCTTCCCAATCACCACAATACAGCAGAATTTTTGACCCTAATTTCTGATCTATCTCTAACCCCTGTCTTCTCCATGCCCACCCATTCTGCCGGAAATACCATTGACATGATTTTTAGCCCGACTTCCATTAGTCACCTCTTCAAAACTTTCAATTTCATTCTCTCCCCTGGTCTGATCACGTTCTTATTAATTGCCAATTAAATTCTCTTTCTCAATCATTTTCTTCTCAACAGAATACCTATATCTCTAGAAATACTAATAAAATAACACTTTCAGCCATTCAGAACTCCTTCAAACTAAAATTACAAGGTCTCACTACCCTCCCAATTGAAGAACAATTCTCCCTTTGGGATACCTCAACAAAATCCTTAATGGACCTTCTTGCTCCTCCTCAGGAAAAAAATCTCCAAAATTAGAATCTAAAAAAAAACCCTGGTACAACGACAAACTTATTCTCCTTCACCGACAACTCCGCTCCATCGAACACAAATGGCGCAAAACTCATTCAAATAATTTTCTTATCCTATTTAAGGAAAAAACCACTCATTACAAAACCGCTATCCAACAGACTAAAAAAGAATATTATTCTAAATACATCACCACAACCCGTAACTCCTCTGCTCTTTTCAGTATAGTTCAATCTCTATCTCCCTACTCAAATAAGAAACCTCCACCTCTACTAACACAGCCATCCGCTACAGAACTTGCACTCTTTTTCGATACGAAAATCAAGGATATCAGATCTCATCTTGGACCCCTTGGATCTCTGCCTTACTTCCAAACACCTCCGACGATATTACTCATCTATCATTCAGCACCTGTTCTAACTTTAAACCCCCTTCTCTAGCAAATCTTCTCCAAATCCTACAATCTTTAAACACACCTGATAATCCTACAGAGAGTATTCCTCCTTCTCTTCTTAAAAAATTTTTCTCTTTTTTTTGGACCATTCCTCCTGGAAATGGTATCTAAATGCCTCTCTGACAATCTCGTCCCTAAAGTTTGGAAATCAGCTCTTGTTTTTCCAAAATTAAAAAATCATAACTCAGACCCCACCTTGCCAGCGAACTTCTGTCCAATCGCTAATCTCCCTCTAATATCAAAATTGACAGAGAAAATCATCCATAACCAACTTGCAGAATTTATTGACAAAACTCATGCCCTCCATCCACACCAAACGGGTTTTCGCTCCTCCTACTCCACCGAATTATCATTGCTAGGTCTTATCTCAACTATATATTATTTTCTTGATCACCAGAAATCTGTTCTTATCTCTCTAGATCTGTCCGCAGCATTTGACACCGTTGACCACTCTCTTCTCATCGGCCGACTCAAAGACTGCGGCCTCACAGGATCAGCTCTCTTATGGTTCACCTCATATTTTAACGAACACAGTTTTAAAGTTCACTCAAAAGAGGAAACCTCCCCACCTATAGCACAAACTTATGGTGTTCCACAGGGTTCTATTCTATCCCCCTTAATATTCAACATCTTTATGTCACCTCTCCTTACTCTGGCCCAGTCAATTGTTTTCACAATCTTTGCTTATGCGGACGATATTCAACTACTTTATCCCATTAATACCTCTAATACTTCAGAAATACAAGAAATTAACAATAAACTAGATAAAATAAGTGACTGGCTCCACACAAACAAACTTTCTCTTAATATCAATAAATCACTCGGCCTATTATTTCCAACCAAAAATAATGAGACATTAATAGGAAAGATTTTCATCAAAACTTTCCCCATAAAAATCGAAACAAAAATAAAATTACTGGGAGTAATTATAGATAAAGACCTCACATTCCACGACCAAATCAGCTCTGTGGTAAAAACATGGTTTTACAAGCTTCGCCTTATTCGTTCTCTTACTTCTATTCTTGATACGGATGCAATCACAAGCTTGGTTCATTCCTTAGTTATCTCCCACCTTGACTATTGCAACTCTATATATAACGGAATTCCCCAAAAAGAAATCCAACGTTTACAGTTAATCCAAAACACGGCAATAAAACTCATTTACAAATTAGGGAAATGTGATCACGTCACCCCTCTCTTGAAAGAAGCGCATTGGCTTCCCATCACACATCGCGTTACTTATAAAACCATCATGTTGACCTTTAAAATTAAACTCTCTCACCAACCTTCCTTCCTTGATAAGCTCCTCATTCCACTGCGCCCTTCACGGACGCTTAGATCAGCTGAACAGAACTTACTTTTTATTCCCTCTATAAAGGATTTTTTCTATACTAGGAAATCAAATTTTTCAGTAGTTGCCCCAACACTATGGAATGCCTTACCATCTCAACTCCGACATGAAAAACAAATTGATAAATTTAAGACTAGCTTAAAGACCTTTCTATTAAGATGCTTTCAACTGCTCTTGAATTATTACTCTCTCACTTGACCAACCGCTTTTATGAAGCGATCCCATCCCCAATGTTTTATCCTCTCCCTCCATTTCCTTTCAACTCCTTTTTTTTTTCTCTGTATTCTTTTCTCTTTCTCTTCTAATTATGTAACTTTACCCCCCCGCCCCCTTATCATCACTTCAAGTTTGTCTCGTCCATGTCCTTAATGTACACTTTTATTAAACTCTTCTTTTATAAGTATAATCTTTTATCTCTATTTTAACATTTTATTGTAAACCGGTTAGATACCTGTTGATGGTTGGTATATTAAAAATTAATAAACTTGAAACTTGATCTGGTGTAGAAGAGATAAAAATGAAGAGAGCAGTGAAGCTGGAATGAATCATGTAAAAGGAGAGAGGGGATGCAGGCTGGATGGTAAGGGGAGAGGGGCATAGAAAGAAGACAGATACCATATGGAAGGGGGAGAGGGCATACAGTGAGTGGATGGAAGGGGCAGATGCTGGATTGAAGAGACAGAGAGGGCAGACGCTGGAAGGAAGAGAGTGTAAAGAAGATGAAAGCAGAAACCAGAGACAACAAAAGGTAGAAAAAATAATTTTATTTCTATTTTGTGTTTAGAATATATCAGATTTGAAATATATATCTTGCGAGACCTGGTGTTAGGCATAACTGGGGACTGCAAAGCCCAGGCAGTGCTTATTTAGCTTACAGCTGGCTTAGGGTTCTCTCTCACCAGGGGGCAGTTGCCCTAGTTGCATTCCTTTGACTCTGTTCCTGTCATGTATGACTGCGGTAATCTGTTAGCATGCTATTTCTGTGTAGCATCCTATATAATAAAACCCTAAGCGCGCATGCACATTTAGGGTTTCGTGTTCCCTGCCGCTGTGGTGTGTGATCCGTGGCCATGTTTCATTTTAGAAACCGGCGGCAGGGAACATTCTAGCCATTCCCCTCCTTTCGCCCTCACTCACCATTTGGAAGCCAGGCAAGCTCTCTCCCTGCCCGCGTCCTCGGCAGGGAACACACCTCCCGCCCTCACTTGCCGCTGCCGCCGTTGATCCTCCTCTTCATAGCAGCCTGTCATGCCCTCATTCGCTGCTGCTGCTGATCCTCCTCTTCAGAGCAGCCTGCAATTGTGGCCGGCTTTAAAGAACCTCGAAGGCTGCTCTCCAACCTCAGTGGCATGTTCCCTCTGATGCACGGGATCGCGTCAGAGGGAACGTGCTACCGAATTGGAGAGCGGCTTGCGAGGTTAGCTAAAGCCGGCCACCACAATCGCAGGCTGCTTTGAAGAGGAGCAGGCCAGAAGACGCCGGGATGGAGGGAGGGTAAGAAGCGGATCAATACCGGGGGCCAGGGGGAGAGGGAAAGGGAAAGGGGGCTGCTTTGGGGGGAGGGGTGTGCTGGGGGGAGACAGAAGGGGCCATGGAGAGATAGGGAGCGTGAAAGGGGGCTGATTTGGGGGGGAGGTGCTCTGGGGGGAAGACAGAAGGGGCCATGGAGAGACAGGGAGAGGGAAAGGGGGCTGCTTTGGGGGGGAGGTGTGCTTGGGACAGACAGCTGTGCTCTGGGGGAAGACAGAAGGGGCCATGGAGAGACAGGGAGAGGGAAAGGGGGCTGCTTTGGGGGGGAGGTGTGCTTGGGAGAGACAGAAGAGGGCCATGAAGAGACAGGGAGAGGGAAAGGGGGCTGCTTTGGGGGGGGGAGGTGTGTGCTGGGGGCAGACAGCTTTGCTTGGTGGGGGGGGGTGAAAGACAGAAGGACACAGACAGCGCCAAGGAGAGAGAGATAAAGAAACAGACAGACACATCTATTCTAGCACCCGTAAATGTAACGGGCTTAAAGACTAGTTCTGTAATAATTTAGCTTATTCAGTTTTCTTGATAGTAGAGGGGATATATGTGAAGGGGAGGTGAGACAGGGCTTTGTTGATCCTTGCTCTGTATTATTTGTATTTATAAAATGACAATTGTACAGAATATTGTTTCTTTTAATACTTTAATAAAATACATTCAATATAAAATCATAACTGAGACTTGTGTGGATGGGATCAGATGGTTTGTGGGGACTGAGCTTGCTGAGATGGGGCTGAAACAGAGTTTTTTAATGTCAGTCTTAGTAGTTGCCGGTCCACAAAAGAATTATTTTATTTCCGCCGGTCCATAGGTGTAAAAAGGTTGAAGAACACTGATTTAAAACATTTTAAATAAAACGGTTTTCTTTTACCTTTGTCTGAACGATTTATTTTTTCATCATGCTGGTTCCAGTTTCTAATTCTCCTTCATGCTGCTGTCCTCCATTTGTCTTTTCTCCTCTCCTGTCTATTCCCTCACTATACCTTCCTCTCTTACCCTTTCTCTCTTTCATTTTCAGCTACCTGTCAAATTTCCATCTTCTTTCCCATTCTCCATCTCATTCCTTCCTCAGCCCTCCATTCCCTTTCATCATCATCCATTACCATGTTTTTACTCTGTAATATCTATCCTCTCATCTGTCTCCTTACCATCTTCTCCTCCCCCTCAGGGTTCTACTATTCTCAATCTTCCTTCCCTCCACCCTTATAGCCCAGCATCTGCTCCCTCTTCCTTCCTTCCCCACCCTTATAGCCTGAAATCTCCCTCTTCTCTCTTCCTTCCTGCACTCTCCCCCATGGTCTAGCATTTCTTCCACTCTCTTCCCTCACTCCCATTGCCAGACATCTCTCCATCACTTTATTCTGCTCCTGGATCCAATATTTCCATCCTTCTTCCCCTCCACCTCCTGTGTATCTCTCTCTCCCTCTTATCCACCCCCAAGTCCAATATATCTCTCTGTCCCTCCCTTGCCTCCCTCCCCCTATGCAGCAAGCTCTCCCTTCCACCGCCATATACAATATTTGTTTCTTTTTTGCTGTCTACAATCTCTCTCTCCCCCTGCCTTGTGCCCTGGATCAAACCTCTGTCCCCTCCATGCACCCTCTCTCCTTTCCGTCCTTCCATTATTATGTGCAACATTTCACCCTCTTCCCTCAGCATGCATGTCTCCCTCTCCCTCTGCCAGCATCTTTCCTTCCCCTCCCCCGTGCCAGCATCTTTCCTTCCTTCCTCCCTGTCCCTGTACTCTCTCTAAGTAAGGCTTGCTTCAGTGGGTCATGGCTTTGGCAGTTATTCCCACGTTCTTCCAGCCGCTATCCCATAATCTATTCCTCTGTCGTGAAGAGATTTCTGGGTTAATGGCACAGGAATATATAGGCATAAACTTTTTCAACAGATTGTTTTGAGGTTAAACAACTATCAGCTTATTCATATAAAAGATACCTCAAATAGTCATTTTTCATAAGAACATCTCAAACAAGTATTTTTTAAGACCTCAGTGGTGTTGCTGCGTGTAGTATAGTTCTGATACCCGCAGACTGTGCACACCTCAAATCGTCATTGGTCTTTAAATTTAAAGTGCAACTACCAAATAGATAGATAAATATACAGTGTTCTCCCTAGGGCCTTTTAGCCGGACGCTCCGCCCAGCTAATTTAGATGACCGCCCAGCTGTCATCCGATGGTGAATCCAGCTGCTGCTCAACTTAAAAAAAAAACACAAAAAAAACTCACCGGCTTGGAGATTCTCACTTTAGCCCATAGCAAACTCGTGCTCCGAGGCTCTAAAGTGTGCGTGCCAGCTTCCCTTCTCTTCCCTCCGAAACCGGAAGTTATGTCCGGGGGGGGGGGGGGGAGAGAAGAGAAGGGAAGCCGGCACGCACACTTTACAACCTCGGAGCACGAGTTTGCTACTTAATATCTGATGAGGCCTCGACCATGCTGCCTGAAGATATCCATCTAGAAAGTGCTCATAGAGCCTTGCAAGCGCCACACGCTAACAGGCCGCGCGCGATATAATAGCCTGTTTTCAAAACTTTAAAGTCAAGGAGGCTGTCATGGCTAAAGCTCGGGTGCAATCGCCTCTTCAGTAGAAAAATTATGACTGGCTTGGCGTCGGTCACTTTAAGGCGGAGAGTGGACTTAAAACCAGTCTTGAAGTACTTGCGAAAAACGGCGATTCGCTATTGCTGGCACCACCCATTCGCACTATTATTTAATCTGAAAGGAACTTTGAAAACAGTGCATTTCATGGAGGATGCGATCCAGATTTTTCTGGACATGAACTTTGGGGTCCAGGAATCGTCGGCGGATGGTGGCCTTTGAGATTTCTATCTTTTGAACCACAGTGGCTGGCTTGCACGTCCGGCCTCGGAGCACAGACCATCAGAAGGGGGCCAGCTTGATGGACAGCTTTACAGGACCTTTTTGGCTGTTACTCCTGTTCTGGAACTAACTTCAGGGATTTGCTTCTATTTGCCTGATGCGTGTTTGAGTTGAGATCGTGTGGTGTTTTGTGATTATTGAGTGTAGCGGAGTGGATGGCTGGATGTTAGTTTTTACTTTCATACCGGTAGGTTGTATTTAAAGTTGGTGGGGAGCGGGGATTGGCCACCATGTGGTGGGATATTTCCAGTAAATTGTTGATTGGGAGTGGGTAGGGTGGGGGTGGGGAGCTCAGTATTTTTGTTTTCATTTGGTTCTCAGGGTCTTCAGATATTGAGGAGGGGTTTTGGTGAAGGTCTCTTTTTTTTTTTTTTTTTTAAAGTACAGAGGGGGGAGGGTATTAAAAGAAGTGCTAGATTGGGCAGGGGAGTGAGCTTATGGGGCAAGAAACAGAGGACAGACAGAGATATGGTGGGCATTGGTCTCAAGGGAGAGAAGTTGTTCCAGGGATGGTATGGAGAACTGTTGGGAAGAGAAAGGGAGAAATGGTAGACCTGGGGGAGAGAAGATGGATCTGGGGATGGAAGGGAGGTAGTGATAAATTTTAGACCTGTGTATGGAAGGCAGAGAGATGCAGCATCTCTCTTTTTTCCCTTCATTTCATTGTTCAGCATCAAGGGGGAGGGAAGAAGAAAAACAGAAAAGAGAGGGAGCAAAATGTTGGACCATGGGGATAAGGAAGAGAGATGGACCCATAGGAGGGCAGGAGGGAAGAGAGCTGGGATAAGAAAAGGGAAGGAAAGAAAGGGACAGGGAGTTATAGCCTGACCAGTAGAGAGAGGGAATGGGATTCTGAAAGTGATGAACCATGTGAATAAGGTCAAAAGAGAAATGATGACAAGATGTGTGAGAGAGCAGTGAGTACGTAGTAGAAATGTGGTAATGGGGAGTAGATAGCAGGAAATAAGAGGCTGGGAAAGGAGTGAGATGGGAAATGGGAGAGCTAAGGACAGAGAAGATTGAGAATTGAGAGGTAGCTGAACATTTAAAAAGAAGAAGGGTGAGAAAGAAAGCAAGATTTGAGTGGACAGAGGCAAAAAAGAAAAGAAAAAGTTAAAGCTGAAAGGGAAAATCAATATGTTGGAGACAAGTATAAGGAGGAAATGGAACAAGAGGAGAAAAAATGAACAGCAGCCACTGGAAAGAGAATTAGTTGAAGATAGACAAAAAGCAGAAAGAGAAACTGGGACCAAGATGATGGAAAAACAAAATATCCAGACAAAGTAGAAAAAATTGTTTTATTTTGAATTTATTAACTAGAATATGTTAGCTTTGGGATATGTGCATCACAATTATTTTTGTAGTCAGTGGCGTAGTCATATACAGCTGTTTGGGGGAGGGACTGGAGCCCAAAATTAGTGAATGGGCACCAAAGTTTCTTCCCACCTGAGTGCAATTTACAAATTACATTACATTACATTAGTGATTTTTATTCCGCTTGTACCTTGCGGTTCAAAGCGGATTACATAAGAAGAGAACTGGACATTTCCAGGATGGTACATGACAATAGAGAATACAGTTTGAGGATAGAGACTTAATAACAGAATGATAGTAAAGACTTAATAACATCGGAAGATGTTTTGGACGGCAGTGTTTTGGTTTCTTGGGGGATGGGGTGAGGGAGGTTAGGTAGATTGTATATGCTTTTTGAACAGCAGTGTTTTGATTTCTTTACGGAATGTCAAATACTTGAGCTATTGGGGATTTCCAAGCCCTGCCATCTGAAGACATCTTCCTCCAGTCTGGCAACCCAAAATCTCCAAGCTTTGCAGCCAATGGCAAGCTGCCACTGCTTTCATGCATGCAGGAAAGCCAAGGTGGGGGGGGGAGGGCAGGGAGGAAGGAAGGCAGCAGCTTTGCAATATTGCTGCCAGCTGCAAAAGTTGGGAAGTTGGAGGGGAGGAGGTAGCCATCAGTTGGTGAGGCTTGGGGATCTCTACTAGCTACAGCAGGGAGATGTTCATTTTGAGGGAGCCTAAGCTCAAAGTGGGAGGCCCAAAAAAGCAGTAATGTTTACCCTGACTGAACGATCCTCCACCTGCACCGCTGACAACTGATGCAGCATCAACGCTCTGAAGAGGCTCACCGTAACTGTAATAGAAGTGAATGGGAAAACCAGGAGCAGGCATCCCTGTTCATTAGAGTTGGGATGTGGAAGCCTGTGGCTGCTCCCACTGTCAGCGGTGCACGTGGAGGATCACTCAGTCAGGGTAAGCGTTATTGTTTTTTTGGATTCCTCTCCACAGTGACCCTTTAATGAAGGTTTATTATTAGATACGTACATCTTCTATATTAATGATTAAATTTGGGACCTGCTCAGCCTTTTTTTTTTTTTGCTCATCAGCTAGTGTTAGTGTTTGTGCGGCCCCAGATTTTTTTCGTCCCATGTGGCCCAGGGAAGCCAAAAGGTTGGACACTGCTGCCCTATTCCTTCACCATGAGCAAGGAGAGGTAATTTTCATAGTGTTCCAGGCCATGCACCAACCCTATTTCCCACTCCTACTCCTTCACCGCAAGCAGAGAGGGGAAATTTGCATAACACCAAATTTGAACCACCAACAGAGAGTACTTATCTTAGTTGGTATGCACAATGCGGTTAAGGGTTACATTTTCCGACATAGCTCTATGTTTCACCTGAAGGCTGCTTCAAGGAACTCCCCCTATAAGTAATACAATTTCAATAAATATTAGTAAACTTTTAGCTTATACAAAAATATAGGTATCAATAATAATAAAATGCTAGAGGCGCATACGCTCTTGAAAATTCGTGAGTGGTGGCGCCGTGAGGTGTGCTTCTGTGCCAGTCCTCATGGTGCCTGCGCGTGACTGTGCAGAAGACACCAGCGACTCCTCCCTCCCGCTCCTCTTCAAAGCGGCCTGCTGAGGTTCGCCAGCCGCTGTAGCGAACCTCGCAAGCCGCTCTCCACCTCCGTGCAGAAGAAGGAGTCGCCGTGTCACCTCCCTCCCTCACTCGCCGCTGCTGCCACTGATCCTCCTCTTCAGAGCAGCCTGCGATCGTGGCTGGCTTTAAAGAACCTTGCAGGCCGCTCTCCAGCTTCAGTAGCACGCTCCCTCTGACGCACGGGATTGCGTCAGAGGGAACGTGCTACCGAGTTGGAGATCAGCCTGCGAGGTTCGCTAAAGCTGGCCACCACAATCGCAGGCTGCTTTGGTGAAGAGGAGCAGGCCAGAAGACGCCTGGATGTTGGGAGGATAAGAAGGGAATCAATACCGGGAGCCAGGAGGAAAGGGAAAGGGGGCTGCTTTGGGGGGAGGGGTGTGCTGGGGGAGACAGAAGGGGGCCATGGATAGGGACAGGGAAAGGGGGCTGCTTTGGGGGAGGGGTGTGCTGGGCGGAGACAGAAGGGGCCATGGAGAGATAGGGAGAGGGACAGGGGGCTGCTTTGGGGGGAGGTGTGCTGGGGACAGACAGCTTTGCTTGGTGTGGGGGGGGGGGGGTGAAAGACAGAAGGACACAGACAGCTCCAAGGAGAGAGAGATAAAGAAACAGACAGACAGACACATCTATTCTAGCACCCGTAAATGTAACGGGCTTAAAGACTAGTATACTATTATTTGTTTAATACCGCTAAACTTTTTACCTTATTTTGTGCCGGCACAACGTGTCCCGTGTTATCAGGCTTAAAGCAGGAACATGGTGGCGGCGTTTTTCTTTTTGTATCCCACTCAAACAGACGTACTGACATCAGGTTTCACGTACCCAATCACCGTTTGGGTTAATGGCAGACAGCATGTGGGTCTTGCTGCCGATATTGCGACCTGATGAAGCTGACATTCACTGAAGGAGATTCTTTGTGGGAAAAGGGAATTCCATGCAACTGTGCAATTCTGTGGAAATTCTACTTTGTGCAGTTGCACAGAATTCCTCTAGGGGTATTTCTGCTGAGAGCAAACCTTTTCAGCAAGGGAGCACAATACCTGAGCACTGCTAGTTGTGAATGATATTAATTATCAAAATTTATTGTACTAAAATACAGTAAAAGTCTAAAAATCCAATATTAGACATCTGGACCACCTGAGAAATCTGGATTCTCCAACTCAAACCATTTCCTATAAACATGGGTCTCTCTCTTTCTCTTTATCTCTCTCTCTCTGTGTGGCTTCCTACCCCCCTCCCCCCCCAAGTCAATGTCTGTCTCCTTCCCTTCCACTTACCCTCTTTTTCATGCTGACCTCAGAGAAGCTGTAAAGAGGCTGACACAGAATCATGTTCCTGCGCACATTGCCATTAGATTTGAGAGTCACACTCATTATGACGTAGACTTCTGCGTCTAGGGAATGGGACCAGCAAACCTGGCAGCAATTAGCACATAAACATGGTCCTGTGCCAGTGTCTATACAGCTGCATGTAGGAAGCCAAAGTCTGCATGAAAAAGAGGAAAAGTGGACAGCAAGGAAAGAGGGAGGCAGACACTGGGGTTTGGGGAAGCCACTGAGAGAGAGACGCTGACTCTCGGGAGGAAGTCACTGAGAGAGAGAGAGAGATGCTGACTATCGGGAGGAAGCCACCGAGAGAGATGCTGACTCTCGGGAGGAAGCCACCGAGAGAGATGCTGACTCTCGGGAGGAAGCCACCGAGAGAGATGCTGACTCTCGGGAGGAAGCCACCGAGAGAGATGCTGACTCTCGGGAGGAAGCCACCGAGAGAGATGCTGACTCTTGGGAGGAAGCCACCGAGAGAGATGCTGACTCTTGGGAGGAAGCCACCGAGAGAGATGCTGACTCTCGGGAGGAAGCCACCGAGAGAGATGCTGACTCTCGGGAGGAAGCCACCAAAAGAGATGCTGACTCTCAGGAGGAAACCACTGAGAGAGAGACGCTGACTCTCGGGAGGAAGCCACCGAGAGAGAGAGAGAGACACTGACTCTTGGGAGAAAGCCACCCAGAGAGATAGAGAGAGAGAGACTGACTCTCGGGAAAAAGCCACTGAGAGAGAGACGCTGACTCTCGGGAGAAAGCCACCGAAAGAGAGAGAGAGAGAAAGCCACCGAGAGAGAGAGAGAGACGCTGATTCTCGGGAGGAAGCCATAGAGAGAGAGAGAGAGAGACGCTGACTCTCGGGAGAAAGCCACCGAGAGAGAGAGAGACGCTGACTCTCGGGAGGAAGCCACAGAGAGAGAGAGAGAGACGCCGATTCTCGGAAGGAAGGCACAGAAAGAGAGAGACGCTGGCTAGGGGGGGGGGGGAGCCAAAGAGAGAGAGAGAGACGCTGGCTCAGGGGTTTGGGGGGGGAGGAAGCCACAGAGTGAGAGAGGAAGACAGATAGATACTGCCTGGGGGAGGAAGAGGCAGAGTGAATTTTAGAACTGCTGCCTGAGAATCTGGAAAATTCAGACTGGCCTCATCCCGAGCAGTCTGGATTTTTGGACTTGTAGTGTAGCCGGTTTTCTTGTGCTTAACTTGCAGATCAGTTTATCACTGTTCAATAATTCTACATTTTGTAGACATGCTAATCTTCATTTTGCTGCATTTTTTTCTCCTAGTTAATGCTGTAATCTCTAGGCCGTGATCTCTGCTTAACCTTATAGGTGGATAGGATATTGAAAGTATTGTATGTTCAGTGAAATAAAATGTTCATGTAAAAAACGAATACATGTATGACTGATTAAATTTTATATTCTGTTTTCTATGTCAATATTTGTTAAGAATCTAATATTTCTGCTTTATTGTGTTTTTCCTTTTCTGATCTCATTCATAGGAAATCAGCAAAGTCCCGCAGTAGGAGTCCTATGTATTCAAGAAAAACATCATCATCCTCATCCTCCCACAGCAAGAAAAAACGTTCTGGGTCCCGCAGTCGGCATTCCAGTATATCACCTGTTAGACTCCCATTAAACTCCAGCCTCGGGGCTGAACTCAGCAGGAAGAAGAAGGAGCGTGCTGCAGCTGCTGCCGCTGGAAAAACAGATGGGAAAGAATCTAAAGGCTCACCTCTTGTTCTGCTTAGAAAAGAGGGCAACTCCAGTGACATTAAAGTTTCAGGGACAGAACCCAAAAAAATAACCAAAATAATAAAAGCTGAAAAATCATCATCAGATACTGAATTGGCACATATAAATATGAACACAGAAACAAAACCAGCTGTGGAGTCTGTCAAGGCAGGAGAGAACTGTGAGAAGATCATCACTGTGTCTAAAGACTCTCAGCCTGTGGCAGGGAAGGAGGAGCCTATCGCACCAAAGGAAGCAGTAACAGAAAAAGAGGAGAAACCCCCCCCATTACCTCCAGTTACATCACCGCTTCCCCCTCTCCCAACTTCATCACCTCCACCACGGACTCCTCCATTACCCCCTCTTCCCCCATCCTCTATTACCCCTTACCAGCCACCCCCTTTACCACCACCCCCAATCTTGACATTCATGCCTCTACCTACCACAGTTGCTGCGTCCTTGACATCTTTCCACTCAAAGACTTCTGTGTTTTCTCAGGCAAACTCTCAGCCAGCAGTCCAGCTGGCAGTGAAGTCACAGGGATCTGTATCACTTGCTATTCCACATCTAAAGACTTCAACTCTTCCTCCCTTGCCACTCCCACCTCTGTTGCCAGGAGAGGATGATCCGGATAGGTAAGGCAATTTATTGTAAAGTTCTATTCCAGCATGAAACTGTAAGTATAAGAATTGCTTTTTGAGCCCTCTTAGTCACTATGGGCTGGATTCTGTAACCAGTGCCTATGTCTGTGGCCATCTAAAAAGCGACTGTCAATCGTGTGTCAATCACATGACAGCGCCAGTTACAGAATTGCACCTAAATTCAGCTAAGATAGGCATCTGAAATGTAGGTCTGGAAAATTGTGGCCTATATTTCAGCTGACTGTCTATGCTCCCATGTGATCCTAAAGTCTGGCCGCAGCAGCCATTAACAGATTGCGGCAGGGGAAGTTATCCCTAGCTTCGGAGAGTCCTGCTGGCTCAGTTGATCGTGGGTGGGGGTGGGGTGGGGAGAGGATACCCCTGCTGCAATCAGCTGAGTGGCTGTGTCAGGAGGGATGCACACTCCTGCCTTCTGGAAATCCCAAACCCCCCTATCTGTGATGGGTAGGAGGAATGCCCACTCCCTCCTGCCTACAGGCCCGCTGAACCCATGACCCTCTCAAACCGCAGATGCCTCCGACACCCCCCCACTCGGTACCTTTGGCTGTAAGGACGGCTGAAGGGATGCTTACATCCTCCTACACTTTCCCTCTTCACATTAGCGGGCCTTCCCGGTGCACCCAGGTGCAAGAGGAGCCTTAGACACCTGGGCCAATCGGAGTTTTAGGCCTCCTCCCCAGTGCATTCTGGGATGCATTGGGAGTGGTCTAAGACTCCGATTGGCCAGGTGTCAGGCTTATTGGTGTTTTGGGTGTTGGGTTTTGGGAGGGAGTTGGGGGTGGTGCAGGAATTTGTGCGGGTCATGGGTTTTGGGGGGTGGGCTGCAGGTAGGAGGGAGTAAGCATCCCTCCTGCCTATCGTGGTTGGGCATGTGTGCTTTGGGGTTTCCTGCAAGAGTGAGTGGGCATCCTTTCTGCTGCGAGACTTCGAAGAGGGTTCGGGTTTTCCGGCAGGAGGGAGTGGGCATCCCTCTGTCGATGTCGGGGGGTCCCCTGCTGCAGCCGCTCAGCTGATCATGGCAGGGGTATTCCTCTTTGGGTTTGGGGGAGCACTGCCTGCTCAGCTGATCGGAGATAACTTTCCCTGCCATGATCAACTTATGGCTGCTGTGGCCTGATTTTAGGATCCCGCGACAGCATAGATAGGTGGCTAAAATGTAGACCAGGGTTTTCCGGGCCTATATTTCAGCCACCTGTCTTGTCGTGAATCGTGGCTTGGTAGCTGCTTTAGCTCGCCTAACCCCACTTCTGGTGTTGGCCACGCCTGCTTTGACGTTCTGTGGCCTAAAGCGGCTATCTAGCCACCTTTTATTTAGGTGTTGGTAGGCCCTTCAACACTGATGTTTTGCTGTTTCTGATGGCGTTTTTCAATTAATTTAGGCTTTAGCAGGGTGCCTACTGATGCCTGTTTAGGTGCTGATTATAGAATTTCCCTGTATATGTATAGAGTATGGCTTTCTTAGAGGAGTGACCAGCTAGAGGAATTTGTAACCAGACCAGGAAATATCTAGCATGTTCTAAGAACAAGCAGGACTACAAGTGAATAACTTCACCCTTGAGCTGTCTGGGTTGAGCAGGAGCTATCACATGACTACTGTGCACCCATAGTTATTGATTATGCAGAGAACATTGGAGGGTAGAGAATGACACGGTGACAAAATTCATCACCGTTCCCGTCCTCGCAGATAACCGCGGGAAATAATCCCATGTCATTTTCTAGTGTCTATTTCAACCTCAGTACTTCTACACCAGCATTCTTCAAAGCAAAGCTTGTGGGTCAGTGGTTGTGCCCAATTATTCTCTGATTCTTCCCTCTCTCCAAAAAGAATGACATGAAGATGGTTTCCAGCGGTTATCCGCGGGGACGGGAACGGTGATGAATTTTGTCACCGTGTCATTCTCTATTGGAGGGTATCAACTAATCAGATTATGGATTTCTGTTGCATTCTTTGAGTACATGTGTAACTTTTGTTAAGGAAATAGCACTGTTTCTATGTAGTTTTGAACCTAGTCCTTGGGGGAGGACACAGCCAATCAAATTTTCAGATACCCATAATGAATATGCACTAAACTGAATGCACTGTTTTCATTATATGTATATTCATTGTGGATATCTTGAAAACCAGACTAGCTTGGTGTGTCCTGAGGACCAACTTGAGAACCCCTTGATATAAGACAATGACCATGAAACTTTAACATTTTGATTCTCTTACAACAGGATTATTAAACGCAGGTTACATATTTGTAAGTTCCGTATAATCAACTAATAGGAAACATGTATTTTTTGGTAAAGGTTTATTTTGTACTGACTAGAACAAATAGTGGAAAACAAAAATCATACTTAGCATATAAATATAAATAAATTCTATATACCTTTGTATAAATGTGCTCAAAAGTGTTGTTGGAAGAGACCACAATTTGGAGCTCTGCCCCACAGGTATTTGTCTCAATTACTCCTCAATCATTGCACACATGGAGGTATTGATGCCTCTGTATAGTCATTGGTGAGGCTGCACTTGGAGTATTGTGTTCAGTTTTGGAGGCCGTATCTGGTGAAGGATATAAAAAGACTTGAAGCGGTCCAGAGGAAGGTGATGAAAATGGTAAGGAGTTTGAACCAAAAGAAGTATAAGAAAAGACTGGAAGACCTAAATATGTATACTCTGTAGGAGAGGAGACAGGGGAGATACAGATGTTTAAATACTTGAAAGGTATTAATATAGAACCAAATCTATTCCAGAGAAGAGAAAATGGTAAATCTAGAGGGCATAATTTGAGGTTGCAGGGAGGAAGACTCGGTAGCAATGTTAGGAAATTCTTTTTCATGGAGAAGGGTGGTAGATGCCTGGAATGTCCTCCCAAGGGAATTGGTGGAGAGGAAAACAGTGATGGAATTCAAAAAAGCATGTGATAAATATAGAGGATCTCTAATTAGAAAGCGAAGGATGTAAATTAAAGAACTAAGGCCGGTACTGGACAGACTTGCATGGTTGTGTTCCATATGTGGTGATTTGGTGTAGGATGAGCTGGGGAGGGCATCGGTGGGAACCCCACTAACTTGGAACATAAGGATGTTACTGTCCAGATTTTGTGGTAGATATCCAGCAAACAGGATGGTTGGATAGGCTGGAGTAAGCTTGGACGGCAACTGAAATGTCAAAGAAGAGACAAGTTCATTTAACCATGTATTTGTAATGAGTATAACTAATGAGCTGACTGAATGGACCATTCAGGTCTTTATTTGCTGTCATTTACTGTGTTAACATTTCAGTGCCCAAAAACGAAAAACTAATTCTTATGTTAACAAAAAAGTAAAATGGTGCACTTATCTCATGTAACACCTTCTTGGGTCCTGATGCGTTTCACCAAGTTGCCTCAAAAGACCTGTACTTTAAATCCTTTCAATATGCGTGTGGTCTCATCTCAAAAACTTACAAACATTCCAATGACCCAAGAAGTTGTTACATGAGATAAGTGCACCATATTACTTTTTTGTTAATTTAATATTTAGGTTTTCATTTTTGGGCACTGAAATGTGTGGAATGATTTAGAAGTAAGCTAAGTTACTCAGCATTTCATATTCTGCTAATTTCACTGGTTTTCCGCATTATATCTGCTTGATTTCTCTTTTCCTCCCTGTTTCTTACTAAAAAAAATATAAAAAAGTACAAAAAAATAAATCCTTCTCTTTCTTCTGTTAAATCTTGTTTCCTCTTCCTGCAGTTTTGTTTAAAATACTGTGTTTTAGGTGGTATAGAGCCTATATTTCTGGTGCCTGTGGCTCAGGGTGACTAAAGTAGGGAAAATCCTGTTATAAATCCTGTGTTTTAGGGTAGCACTGTTAGAACCTGCAGTTTTGTTTAAAATACTGTGTTTTAGGTGGTATAGAGCCTATATTTCTGGTGCCTGTGGCTCAGGGTGACTAAAGTAGGGAAAATCCTGTTATAAATCCTGTGTTTTAGGGTAGCACTGATAGAACCTGCATTTTTGTTTAAAAATACTGTGTTTTAGGTGGTATAGAGCCTATATTTCTGCCTTACTAGTAGTCTTACTTATAGGGACCACTATTCATATATAGACCCATATAATCAGGACTATTCAAATCAAGTCACATCACAACCAATGAAGATGACCTTTATTCTATGCAATCACTGTGGTGCTTTAATTCCAAGACATACTATTTGGAGGCTTAAGGCTTGCCCCATCTGTCTTCAACTTGCCAGTATTAAGGAGTTGCTCTGCAAACTTAAACAGGAATTGAATACAATTAAAGCAGCTTCCATCACTCCACAAAATCATACCAACTTGCCACCTCTACCTCAAAGAATAAAACAGCCCAGGAATAAATGGGTCACAGTAGGCTCAGGAAGACTGCGACATGTAACACAGAAACATCCACCTTCACTAATATTACCTCTACAGAATTCCTTCGCTCCACTAGTGCACTGCGATACTCAGGAAAACAGAAGGGAGGTGGGACTGGAACCAATGAAGGTAACTCAAGAGAACAAGCGCACCCTAAGTACAAATAAAAAAGCCAAAAACAGAAAACTATTACTGTTGGGGGATTCCATCATCAGAGGCATTAACCTTGGAACACGGCGAGGAGACCAAAATAGTGAAATGTCTTCCAGGATCCTCAGCTACCAGGAGTTCCAGGCAAATACTGACTATAATTAAGGAAGAAACTAAGGATTTTAACACTGATGTTGTTATCCATCTGGGAACAAATGACCTGGCCAACAACTCCACACTTGCAGCACAGAAAGCTTTTCGGGAGCTTGGTGAGGGCATGAAACCTTTTGTAAAGACTTTAGCTTTTTCTGAAATACTGCCTGCATATGGAAAAGGAGAGCAAAGAGTGAAAAACACAGAGGACTTTAATAGATGGCTCAGAGCCTGGTGTCATCAAGAAGGCTTCAGGTACATAGGAGGATGGGGAAATACATGGAAGGACAAGAAGCTATATTGCACTGATGGGCTACATATTACTACAGCAGGAAAAAGAAACCTTGCAGAGAAATTTAGACAATATTTTTCTAGGCATTTAAACTAGAAGGTGGGGGTGGTGTATGTACGAAGGACAATTATAGAGACCACCCCCAGCAAAAGAAAAGATGTGATAGTAGTAAAGGCTGCAACATAAGCAATATCAGCAACTCATTTCTTAGTATGGCAACGGAAAGTGAAACGACACAAAAATCCATACGAAAAAGGAGATTATCTGGAAAGTGATGACCACAAATGCTCGCAGTCTAAGCAACAAAGTTCATGATCTGCAAGCCCTGATATTAGAGGCAGATCTAGATATTGTTGCTATCACAGAGACATGGTTCAGTGAATCACATGGATGGGATGCAAACATACCGGGATATAATCTTTTTAGGAAGGACAGAGATGGTCATAAAGGTGGAGGAGTAGCTCTCTATGTAAAGATCAATATCCAAGCGACCGAAATGCAAGGGACCTGGGGAGAGGAAGAAGCAATATGGATTGCTCTGAAAAGAGAAGATGGAACTTCTATCTACGTGGGTGTAGTCTACAGACCTCCGACTCAATCGCAGCAAATTGATAAGGATCTGATTGTGGATATCCAAAAGTTTGGAAGGAAAGAGGAGGTTCTGCTGTTGGGAGATTTCAACCTGCAGGATGCAGACTGGAATTGCTAGGCTAAAAGATGCTGGGAACCAATATGTGGAAAGTGATGTGGAGAAAGCGAATGTGCTAAACAAATACTTCTGTTCTGTGTTCACAGAAGAAAATCCTAGAGAAGGACCGAGATTGTCTAGCAAAGTTACACGGGAAAATGGAGTAGATTCTGCGCCGTTCACGGAGGAGGGTGTTTATGAGCAACTTGAAAAACTGAAGGTGGACAAAGCGATGGGACCAGACGGGATCCATCCCAGGATACTAAGGGAGCTCAGAGAGGTTCTGGCGAGTCCTATTAAAGACTTGTTCAACAAATCTCTGGAGACGGGAATGATTCCTGGGGATTGGAGGAGAGCGGATGTGGTCCCTATTCATAAAAGTGGTCACAGGGATGAAGCAGGAAACTACAGGCCGGTGAGCCTCACTTCAGTTGTTGGAAAAATAATGGAAGTGTTGCTGAAAGAAAGGATAGTGTATTTCCTTGAATCTAATGGGTTACAGGATCCGAGGCAACATGGCTTTACAAAAGGTAAATCGTGCCAAACGCACATGATTAATTTTTTGATTGGGTGACCAGAGAGCTGGATCGAGGACATATGCTAGATGTAATTTACTTGGATTTCAGCAAAGCCTTTGATACAGTTCCTCATAGGAGGCTGTTGAACAAACTTGAAGGGCTGAAGTTAGGACCCAAAGTGGTGAACTGGGCCAGAAACTGGCTGTCGGACAGACGCCAGAGGGTGGTGGTTAATGGAAGTCGCTCGAAGGAAGGAAAGGTGACTAGTGGAGTCCCTCAGGGTTCGGTGCTGAGGCCAATCCTGTTCAATATGTATGTAAGTGACATTGCTGAAGGGTTAGAAGGAAAAGTGTGCCTTTTTTCAGATGATACCAAGATTTGTAACAGAGTAGACACCGAAGAGGGAGTGGAAAATATGAAAAAGGATCTGCAAAAGTTAGAGGAATGGTCTAATGCCTGGCAACTAAAATTCAATGCAAAGAAATGCAGAGTAATGCATTTGGGGATTAATAATAGGAAGGAACCGTATATGCTGGGAGGAGAGAAGCTGATATGCACGGATGGGGAGAGGGACCTTGGGGTGATAGTGTCCGAAGATCTAAAGGCAAAAAAACAGTGTGACAAGGCAGTGGCTGCTGCCAGAATGATTCTGGGCTGTATAAAGAAAGGCGTAGTCAGTAGAAGGAAGAAGGTGTTGATGCCCCTGTACAGGTCATTGGTGAGGCCCCACTTGGAGTATTGTGTTCAGTTTTGGAGACCGTATCTGGCGAAAGACGTAAGAAGACTTGAGGCGGTCCAGAGGAGGGCGATGAAAATGATAGGAGGCTTGCGCCAGAATACATATGAGGAGAGACTGGAAGCCCTGAATATGTATACCCTAGAGGAAAGGAGAGACAGGGGAGATATGATTCAGACGTTCAAATACTTAAAGGGTATTAACATAGAACAAAATCTTTTCCAGAGAAAGGAAAATGGTAAAACCAGAGGACATAATTTGAGGTTGAGGGGTGGTAGATTCAGGGGCAATGTTAGGAAATTCTACTTTAAGGAGAGGGTGGTGGATGCCTGGAATGCGCTCCCGAGAGAGGTGGTGGAGAGTAAAACTATGACTGAGTTCAAAGAAGCGTGGGATGAACACAGAAGATTTAGAATCAGAAAATAATATTAATTATTGAACTAGGCCAGTTACTGGGTAGACTTGCACTGTCTGTGTATGGCCGTTTGGTGGAGGATGGGCAGGGGAGGGCTTAAGTGGCTGGGAGGGTGTAGATGGACTGGAGTAAGTCTTAACAGAGATTTCGGCAGTTGGAACCCAAGCATAGTACCGGGTAAAGCTTTGGATTCTTGCCCAGAAATAGCTAAGAAGAAAAAAAAAAAAAAAAATTTAAATTGAATCAGGTTGGGCAGACTGGATGGACCATTTGGGTCTTTATCTGCCGTCATCTACTATGTTACTATGTTACTATGTTTAATCGAGACAAATACCTGTGTGGCAGAACTCACATTGTACTCTCTTCATCAACACTTCTGAGCACATTTATACACAGTCATATGGAATCTATAATAATAATATGCTAAGCGCGCATGCGCACTCTCGCCGCGTGTTCCCTGAGATCTGATCTGTCGGGATGTGCTGGCGAGAGTGCGCATGCACGCTTACTATGTCACCAAGACCCAGCTGGGACCGCAGCCAGCTGCCAATCGCCTCCACAAGCCCGCTCTGCTCCTCCGGTCTTCCTGGGCCCCGTCTGTAGCCCAACGCTCAGGGCAATCAGCACCTCGACGCCAATGTAGACAGCCTGAGAGGCTGAAATTGCCTCTGGCATGCTGCTCTCCTGAGTGTCCGGTCCTATGCGGGACCTCGAGGCGCAGTGACCTTGCTGAGGGGTAGCCCGATCCTCGGCTAGGGGTGGCCTAAAGTGCCCGTCTGGCCATTCCTCGGCCCAGACCCGGCTGGAAGTTTTAGTCTCTGCCTAAAACCCTTAGCGCCGTGCTTCTGCATTCGCACTTTAATACAGGCGTGTGGAAGGCTTGAAAAAACAGGCAGCAGCCGTGACCAATAGAAGGCCAACTGGGAACCTCGCGCAGAACATGCTGTCCAATGGCAGCCGAGAATGGATGAGGCCCAACTCCAAACGCACCGCTGCGCCATGGGCTGAAAAACTAAACCGAGACAGTACAATTTAACCACCAAGCAGTGCAGAGAAGCAGGCATTTGAAGGCCAGGTAGGAGAGACAGAGTACGCGGATGGGGTGGAGATGAAGAGTCAAGTGCATGAAAAGATGCTGGAATAGGTGTGGACTTGGCAGGATTTTTGAGAGGGAAAGGATATAAAAACAATGAAAGTAGATGGTGATCATGGATGGAAGGGAGGACATAAATTGTGACAGTGGTGGAAAGAGAGAAAGGAAGAAGTGATGGACCATAGAGGGAAGAGATATTGCCCATGGAGGGGAGCGGAGATGGAATGAGATAGTGCAGGGAAGTGGGGGGGGAGGGAAACGCTGCTGATGCACATGGGGTGGGGGGAGGAAAATGCTACTGCACAGGGAAATGTAGGGGGAGGGAATGCTGCTGTGGCTGCTGCACAGGGAAGTGGGGGGGTAGAGAAATTCTGCTTCTGCATAGGGGGCAGGGAGAGAGACAGACAGATAGATAGAAAGAAAGACACACAGCGGAAGGGAGACAAAAAGAAAGGAAGAAAGACACATGGGCAGGGAGAGAGAGAAAGGCAGACAGACAAAGGGGGCCAGGGAGAGAGACAGACAGAAAGAAAGACAGACAGCAGGAGGGAGAGAGACAGACAGACATATATTCTAGCACCCATTAATGTAATGGGCTAAAAGACTAGTTTATTTATATTTATAAACTAAGTGTGATTTTTGTTTTCTGCTTAAAGCATATTCACTTGGCAGTATTTAGTGTTTTGTATTCCCTATTATTTTTTGGGTATCCTAGAACAAATAGTGGTCAGCTTGTATGGGATAATTTAATATCAACATTTATATTCTGCTTAACTGATAAGTTATCCCAGGACAAGCAAGCAGCATATTCTCACTTGGGTAAGTTCATGGTACGCACAGTGCAAAAAGTGTACTGTCACGTTATTTTAAATATATTTATTAAATTTTTCCAAGAAAGTGTCAGAAGAACAGAGTGCAAACAGTGTCTTCACGTATGTGCACAAAACAATCCCCATGTGCACAAAACAATCCACCCTCCATCCTCCCTCCCTCCCCCAAGTCCATAGAATGATACTGGTCCAAGAGAACACAAAGTAGCATGTGATTAAATTCACAAATTCAGTAATGTACTGTGAGCATGAGGAGTAAGATCCATCTAGAAACGCTGACAAAAACGACGACCAAGTCCCCTATCAAGATCACCAACTTGTCTCCGTTCCAAGGAGACATGTACTATCATCAATGATCTCCATTGACTGTAAGAGGGCAGGTCCCTAGCCAATTCGTCAAGATGGCTTTCTTGCTCAGGAGCAGCATCCGTGTCACAAAAGCTGTCATTCCTTTTGCTTTGGTGATGCAATATTATAGGATCCAAAAAGCACTCTTGGCGTAGGAGTCCACCAACTGCCCCATATAGAAGTAGTATGTTGATTCAGGCAACGCCAAAACTGTAAAATGCGGGGATAGGTCCAAAGCATGTGCCCCAAGGAGGCGTGAGCCTGAGCACATTTTGGGCAATTATGAACTGGGGTGATACCCATCCGGTATGCTTTCTGAGGCGATATATAAAGCCGCATTACAATCTTCAGTTGTAATTCCCAGTGAAGAACATTGGAGGACACCCTCCTGATGTTTTTTAATACTTGCTGTACCTATTGGGCTGTCAAAGAGTAATGAAGGTCCTCCGCCCAGGAAGCTGCCAGAATATCCAAATTAGGGCCTGGTTGACAATCCCGTAGGTTCGCCAGATGAAATCGAAGAGGTATTGATTGTTGAGCAGAGAGACTAAATAGTTCCGAAATAGCCTCTCGGCAGTCCTCCGTTAAATGACAAGCTGGTAAAGAGTGGACATAATGTCGTAACTGATAATATGTAAAAATGTCTAAAGCAGGTAAATCAAACATACAACATAAGGAGGGAAAAGATGCCAGCTGGCCATCGTCGGTAAACAATTGGAAAAGATATTGTAATCATTTTGCTTCCCATCGCTTAAAAGAAGCAGTTTGTAAACCGGGCAAAAAAATCACAGTTGCCCTGAATGGGCAAGTACATAGAAACCACAGATGACAGCCTAGAACAGTGGTAGGCAAACTCATTAGTCAAAAGAGTCAAATATCAGCAGTACAACGATTAAGATTTCTTTTGAGAGCCAAATTTCTTTTCAAGAACTATGTTTTTAGGAGTTGGTTTAAACTAGCTAATAACATTAAATAAAACCAGATATCATCATAATAATAATCTTATTTATTAACAAAAAAATCTTTTTCTACCTTTTGTCGTTTCTACTTTAATCATCTTGTCTTCAATCGCTTCTTTCTAGCCAGCATCTCTCCTCTCTCTGTCTTCCATGCAGCATCAGCCCCTTCCATGTCTTCCCTCTTTCTCTGCCCCTGCCATCCACTGCCCACCCTCTCCCCGTTCCATATGGCATCTTCCTTCTTTCTATGCTCCTTCCATAAACTGTCTATCTTGTGCCCCTTCTCTCCTTTGTACATAATTCATTTCAGCTCTGCCACTTCTCCATTTTTCTCTGTCACCACCCCCTCCCCTATGCTCTGGCATCTCTCTGTTCTCCTTTCCTTCCCACCGCACTGTCTGGCATGTCTCCTTCCCTTCCCTAATTCCCTGGCATCTCTCTCCTTTCCTTTCATCTCTCCCTCTCCTTCCATATTCTGACATCTCCTCCTTTCTTTTCTCTTGGTCTGGCATACCTTCCTCTTTCCCTCCATGTCTTGGCATATCTCCCTCCCTCTCTTCCCCCATGCCCTGGCATCTCTTCTCTCTCCCTCTCTTCCCTCCATGCCCTGGCATCTCTTCCTCCCTCCCTCTCTTCCCTCCATGCCCTGGCATCTCCTTTCATTCATTCCTTTCCCTCCAGTTGGGTGCAGCAATTCTCTCCCCCTCTGCTCCTTTTCCTCCCCCATCCCCGGTTGGCAGTGCAGCGCCTAATTGGGTTCTCCAAGGACTGGCGTCATGAACTTTTCCAGGCAGCAGCAGCATTCACAATTTGCTGCTGTTGCCGGCGGGGTCCTGCCTTCATGGAAACAGGAAGTAGGCAGGACTCAGCAGAGAGGAAGGCCTAAATCTGGCAACAGCAGCTAATTGCAAACGCTGTTCTACCCAAACAGTTAAAGATGTCAGGCCTTGGAGCATTCAGGCTTCTCTCCCTGTAGCTGGGGCCCCTCCGCGAGACGACCGATAAAACTCCCTCCAGCACTCGTCGGCAGCTGCAGCACTCTAAACAGGCTGCTTTGCAGTTTGCGGCCTTCTGCAAATGATTCCCTCTGCCACGTCACTGATGATGATTAGTGATGCGGCAGAAGGAATCGCCAGCACGGACTGGTGCGTAGGGGAGGACACGCTGGGCTCAGAAGGGAAAGATCGGGAACGTTGCCATGGGCTACATTAAAAGGCCAGGTGGGCCTTGTGTTTGACATGTGCTCTAGAGGCTGTTCCTAAACTAAAGTTTAACTTTGTATACCGAGTCATCATTCTGAGAAGGCTCAACTCAGTTTACAGCAATTAAATAAACAGGGAATGATTTACAGATAATAAATAGAAGATATAGCAAAATTTCAAAAGAATTAATTTTCAGAATGTTTGGTAAATAAAGTAGTTTGTAAAAATTTATGGAAAAATTGAAATGAACTGGAACTCCTTAAAAAAAAAAAAAAAAAGGGGAAGATTACAGATTTGAGAGTTTAAAGACCAAAGATTGAGTGAAGATCTTGACTCCTTTAATCCCTTTTTTAGAAGGAATGGAGAGTTTAAATTGTTTAATACCTCTTGCAAAGGAGAATCAGTAAACATTCCAAAATAAAGGAATAAGAGGATTAAAGATACCATGTAGAATTTTAAAAGAAATACAAGCGCGTTTAAATTGAATTCTAAAATAAACCAGGAGCCAATGAAGACTCTAAAGCAAAGGGGTCACATGGTCAAATTTACGTTTTTCAAAGATCAGCTTCGCAGCATATTCCTCTTGTTTTTTTAAAAGCTGGGAGATAAGTCTTCACAATAGGTGGAACAAGTTCAGGAGTAACCGCTAATATTTCTGTTACATATTTTCTGAATATAACTCATGGTGAAACCATCACTTGTTTGGAAAAATTCAAAAAAACTTCAAATTTGTAGCTCTGGAAATATTCTCCAAATTTTCCACCTTAGTTCTAAGGTAAGGTTCAAGTTATCTTTAACTAAGTTTCATTCACAGATTGGTTTTATTCAGATCCTTCCCTTTGGAGACAATAGCAAAGTGTCTGTAACAGACTCTTCAATTTTTTCTTCCAAAATTTGAACTCTCAGATTAAGATCATTAGTTTGTGGAATTTAATATGTTTGCCATCTCTGATAGAACTTCCTAGATTACATCTAAAGTTAGTACAGAGGGGTGATTGACCAAAGAAGAAGGAATTGGAGTTGTGCTGAGGCTCCGCTGAAAAAGGAAACTACTTTGGAAAGATGACCACGAAAAATTACACCGCCACCGTTTTTGAGAACTGCACTGTTAGTTTTGAAATAGAGAAACAGCGGACAGAGCTGAACATATGGGACATGCCAGGGTCTGCATATTATGACAATTTTCGCCCACTAGCCTACCCCGATGCAGTTCTCATCTGTTTTGACATCAGTCGTCCAGAAACGTTAGACAATGTGCTGAAAAAGGATAGCATGCTAGCCCGGCAAATAGGAGCTGTCGCCTACACTTAGTACTCATTGAAAGTGTTGGAGAACAGCATCTGGGATGTGTTCCATTCAACTGTTATCGTCCTGCTCTCCTCAATTGCAAACCTCCACTACTCTCGCCTCCCATCCCCTCAAAAGCCCTCCAAATCCCCACCATGAAGCCACACCTATGGATCCTTCTTCTCCTTATCTGCTCATCCTCCAATATCTCCCTCTGCCTGAACCCTCCCTCCCCTAACCTACTGAACCCCATCACTGTCAGTCCTACCTACCCTGGTGCCAAAATCCCCACGCTTTTGCGCACCAGAAGCTACTCCTCCAAAAAACCCCCCCGAAGAATCAATCACGCCTCCCTAAAGCCCATTCCCCCTGCCAATCCCCCCACCCCACCTCAGACTCTCTCACCCCAGTCCCATCTCTATACTGCAACGCCAGATCCGCATGCAACAAAACCCAAATTCTGAAGGATCTTGAAGATCTCAATCCTGGTTTCTTATTCATCACCGAAACTTGGATCGCAAAAGACGACTTCTTCTCTCAAAATGAACTCTGCTCCCACGGTTACCAAGGCCTCTTCTCCCCCAGAATTAACCGGAAAGGAGGTGGTCTTGCACTCCTCCATAAATCATTCTTAGACGTCCAGCTTCTTGATAAGGGTAGCCAGGCTTCCCTAGAATACATGCTAGCCTCTGTCAATGATGAGCTCCACCCGCACCCACTAGGTATCCTGCTTTTATACCGCCCACCTTCATCCCCCTGGAACAAATCCTCTGACCTCATCCTTGAGACCATTACAAACGCCTTCCTCAGATTTCAAAGATTACTAATCATTGGGGATATTAATCTTCACTTAAACGATACTACCAACAAGGATGCATCTGATCTCATCATCTTCCTCACCTCTTTAGGCTTCCCCCCCCGGCTCCTTCCCCAACCCATGAAAAAGGACATGCGTTAGACATCATCAGCTTCATCGACCTCTCCGAATACAAAACTTCGATCGACGACACTCGCTGGGACCCCGTCCCCTGGTCCGACCACTTCCTAGGGGCTTTCTGCCTCCCCATCTTCATGTCCCACCTCGAACCACCCCCTCATTCTCCCAATCCTATTACCTTCCGGAAAAAAATTGCAAGCGATTTGTTCTGGGCCAAATTCCTCAACCTAATTCCCACCATCCACAACCCTCCAAACCCTGAATCCAACTGGCACAATTGGATCACCCTCTCTGAGAACACCTACCACTCCCTTGCCCCACTATCCACTAAAACGGTCTCCTACACCCGCAAGGCCCCCTTGTACCTTCCCCTCCACAGACAACTAAAGCAGAAATGTCGAACACTAGAACGAAAATGGAAAAAATCCAAATCCCCCACTGATAGACAGTCCTGGAGGACTTCCATTAAGTTCTACAACACCAAATTAAAAAAATCAAGGAAGAACTACTACGGCAACAAAATCTGCAGCTCCAACAACCAAAGTAACACTTTGTTCAATATTTGGCATTCCATATCCTCTAAACACGATTCCTCCTCACTCCCCTCTTCTCTATCTGCTAACGATCTTGCAAAATTCTTCAATGAGAAAGTGACTACCTTACGATGCTCCTTTCCCCCAACCCCCGCCTACAACTCTCTGGTGCTCACTACCTCCACACCTAATCTAACCGAGGCCAACCATATCCCAGCCGATAGATCCTGGACCGCCTTTGAGCTCGTTTCCGACTCCCAAGTCTCTAAACTCTGCCTCAAGTTAAAATCTTGCAACTGCACCTTAGATCCTTTCCCCTCCTACTTATACGAGAACATTCCAGCTCAGGCCATCTCATCTCTCACCAAACTTAAACTCCGCCCTGCTCTCAGGCCTATTTTCGACAGAAATGGGACGCATCTCCTTATCCCCTCTCTTGAAAAAAGCTGATCTGGACCCCTCCACTCCTTCCAGCTATCGCCCAATAGCCAACATCCCTCTCCTGACCAAAATGCTTGAATCTATCATAGCCACCCAACTCTCATCCTATCTTGAGAGATTCTCCATTCTCCTACCCTACCAACATGGATTCAGACCCAACTACAGCACTGAATCTCTCTTAGCCTCTTTGATCTCAAAGGTCCAACAACTCCACTCCTGCAACAAGTTTGCTGTCCTTCTTCAATTCGACCTCTCTGCAGCTTTCGACATTGTCCACCACGACATACTACTCCTCCAACTCTCCGAAATTGGCATAAATTCCACAGTCCTAGATTGGTTCTCAAAATTCTTACGTTCCCGCTCCTACTTCGTTAACATGAATGGTACCTCATCCTCCCCTTGGAAACCGCTCTGCGGAGTCCCCCAGGGTTCACCTCTATCCCCGATTCTTTTCAATGTTTATATGTCCTCCCTGAAACTCCTCCACCTATCTACCTCTGAGACACTTTACACCTACGCCGACGACATCCTTGTCCTTCTCGAAACTGACTCTAACCTCACCAACCTCTCTGACAACATCTCAACTTGCATAACAAATCTCCAATCCTGGGCTCTCACCGTTCAAATGAAACTAAATGAGACCAAAACAAAACTTCTTTGGCTTGGCCCGAAATTGGATCAGCTACCCTCCCTCATCCCACTTCCCTCTGGCACCACTCTGCAGCTTGAGCACTCTAGCAAAGTTCTGGGCATCATCATTGACTCTACATTGTCCTTTAACGAACACATCAACTCCCTAGTAAAAAAATGCTTTTTCAATCTTCATATGCTAAGGAAAGTCAGATCCTGCTTCCACCAGCAACATTTCGCTGTCCTTGTCCAATCCATCATTCTTTCCAGGCTGGATTACTGCAATTCCATCTACCTAAGCCTAACAAAGAAAAGTCTTATCAGACTTCAACGGATTCAGAACACCGCAGCTAAACTAATCTTCGCAAAAGGCAAATTCGACCATGTCTCCCCTCTTCTGTCTAAGCTTCACTGGCTCCCAGTCTTCCTTCAAATCTCTTCACGGCATCCTTCCTCCCCTCTTTCCTCTATCTTGGCTCTCGAGTACTCATTCCACCAGATCCACCCAGAAATTCAAACTATCCTTCCCTTCGCTAAATGGTGTTTCCCACACAGGAAAACTTGGAACGTCCCTCCTCTTCAGGATCACCGAACTGTGGAACAGCTTTACTGCCCATCTTCGGAGTTTGACCTCCCTACAACACTTCAGAAAACATCTGAAAACCTGGCTTTTCTCCAAAATGTAACTTCCCCCTCCCTCCCCCCTCTCCTTCCTGTTTACCAAGCCCTCCTTACTTCCATTGGAGCTCCTTTCTTTGTTTTTAATTCCTGTAAACCGTGTCGAGCTCCACTTCTGTGGAGATGACGCGGTATATAAACTTAAGGTTTAGTTTAGTTTAGTTTAGTTAGTGACCATGCTAGCCTCAGTGAACAGAATGCAAAGCACCTCAAGTCAGCAACTCCAAGAGGGGACTGAAGCAGGTCTCTCAGATGTCCGGCAGGACTGATTTGTTGACAGGCACAGAGATTCGGAAGGACTGGGCCAAGAGCTGCTCTATAATGTGAAATACCAAACCAGCAACAGATAAAAGAAAATGGGCTGTAAGGAAAAAAAAAAAAAGAAGGAATTGAAAGTTACCATTGAAGAGAAAATTCCACCAGTGCCCTGATGCACTTCAGAAATCTCTACTTCCAATACACCTCCCCACAATCTCTGGTGTTGGAGATATCTGACTTTAGCAGCATAGCTTCGGTTCTTGATCCTTGCAGTGAGCTCTAAACTACTCCTGCTCTGCTGGTATTACCTCCCCCCAGCAAATTTGACACTAGAGAATGACACAGTGAACAAACATCAAGGTGAGCTGTGGTTTGCCTGCAGCTATGGAGATGTCAAAGCCTGACTCGCCGCAGACACAGGAACAAAACTTTTCACCACCTGCGAGAACAGTGAAAAGCTTTGTCCCCGCAGTTGGAATCATCCCCCCTCCTTCCTTACTGCCATTAACCACTTGTGGGGGATATGCAGCGCTGTGTGGGTCTCCCACCCCCTTCCTCCCTAATGTGGAGACACTTATTCGCCACTGGGGATCCCATTTGTAAAAAGCCCTCCTTCCTGCCTTCCAACTGCATGCCCCCTCTGCCGAAGCCGACCTGGAAGGCTTCCCTCTGATGTTAGAGCTGACATCTGAGGGAAGCGTTTTGGGACAGCTGGGGATCCCAGTTACCTCAACAGTCCTTCTTCCAGGTGGGCTGCTCTTTCCTGCATTCAGCCACACTTGTTCTTTGCAGGGATGCAGGCAGCGACTCTTGCACGCTGCACGTGGCTAACCTGGAAGCCATCTCTTTGACGTCAAAGGGAAGACTTGCAGGTCAGCCATATGCAACGTGTAAGAGCTGCTGCCTGCGTTTCTGAAAATGAGTGCGGCTGAAGGCAGGAAGGAGCAGCCCAGCTGGACGGCCCTGAATGGAGCGAGTGCGGCTCTGGAGTGAGCAAGCAAGGGAGAGAGGGAATGTGGGAAATCTGGAGACAGCAAAGGGACTGGAGACTAAAGCTAAAAGAGTACAAAAAACTCATCTTAATTAAACGCACAAATTTTTATGCCCTAAAAATTGGCTCGCCTAACATCAACACCAGAAACCTTTTCAACCTAGTTAACAATCTCTACGACACACAGACCTTTTCCCACACTACCTCAGACTCCCCCCCTACCCCCCCATCGGCTGACGCACTGGCGGATTACTTTAACAACAAAATCATTAACTTGAGATCCAAACTGCCAGCCCCCACTTCCAATCACTTGAACTACCCAGTGGCACAATACAAAGATGAACCTAGGGTAGACATGTCTTGGAATAATTTCATCATTCCTACCTGGGACCAATTCTGCAAACTTTATACGAAATATGCCGATTCCTACTGCAAACTAGACAGCTCTCCTCCAAGTATCATGAAAGTCGCACCTGTCACTTTCAAAGCTGAATTATATAACTGGATTTCCTCTCTTTTACTGACCGGTATATTTCCCGAGAATTTAGGTCAGATCCTGATCACTCCGATCATAAAAAATCCAAAAGAATCCAACAAGCTGCCATCTAACTATAGACCTATAGCTTCCATCCCCCTATTCGTAGAGCTGATGGGAAGCTCCGTGTCTTTCCCTCCGAGACCATGAGCAATCCTGTGACGGGTCCAATAGACCCTTTTGTTCAGCGAGCAACAGATCCTTCAGTACTGGAAGCCTGCCTGTGAGATACCAGGAAGCATTTCTATCCTAACTTCCCTATTGTATTCATGTCTTAACTTAATTAGTTTTTTTTTTTTTGTAACTTATCCCCTTGTTAATTATGTAGGTCTATTTTATGTATATTTTAGATAATGTATTTTTCCAATTTGTACATCGCTTAGAATTTGGAATAGGCGATTAATCAAATAATAAATAAACTTGAAACTTGCTACTGGTTTTTCCCCTGGACCTAACACCTTATTAAGCCTTGATCTCAGAAATCCTCCTGTGCAGCCTTTGACAATCAGCAGTATTTCTGCTCCACCCAACATTTCTTCTCCTGAAGAGGTGTCAAATAGAGAATGAGGGGAAAATGTGTCCCTGTCTGCAAGCTCTACCTTTCGGCCTGGTATCCTTTCCCAGGGTTTTCACCAAGTGCCTTGTAGTGGCAGCGGCATTGAGGTCCCAGGGACTACAAGTTTTCCTTATCTGGACAACTTGCTCATCAAGGATCCTTCGTCTCAAGGGGTACTCCTAGGAACAAATTGGACCATACTGTTTGTTCTGAATTTGAGGCTTGAGATCAATTTCCCCAAATCACAATTTCAACCATCTCAGAGGCTCAAGCTTATAGGAGCTCTCCTTGACACAATCCAGCTCAGGGCATTTTTGCCTCAAGTAGCGTCGGGACACCCTGATTCACTTTGTTATCAGGTGGTTCAGCTTCAATTGCTTTCAGCAACAAGCATGATGATTCTTCTGTGACACATGGCATCTACAGTCCACGTGACACTTTTTGCCAGGCTTCACTTACTGATCCCTCAATGGTCTCTGTTTACTCAGTGCTCGCAGACTCTCGACCCACTTTTGCAACATATTGCAGTCACATCTTCTCTATGACAATCTCTTTAGTGGTGGATGCTCTCTTCCAATCTTTCCAGATGATTGCTTCTCCACACATCACCTCATCATAAGATTCTCACAATGGATTTGTCAACCTATGCTTGGGGAGCTCATCTGGATGGCCTATGCACTCAAGGTTCTGGTCAGCCACAGATCAATGCCCTCATATAAATCTTTTGGAACTCAGAAGAGCAATTTTCATTGCTCTCAAGGCTTTTCAGCATCTTCTACAATATCAAGTTCTCCTAGTCCATATGGACAATCAGGTGGCCATGTACTGTATAAACAAGCAAGGAAGGAATGGGATCTCTCCTTCTCTGTCAAGAGGATCAAAAGATTTGGAATTAGGCGATTCTTCACAACATCTTCCTCAAAGCTGTTTATATTAAGGGGGAACAGAATTCTTTAGCGGACAAACTAAGCTTCATTCTTCAACCTCATGAATGGATGCTGAACTCAGCAGCTCTCCATCCCATTTTCTCTCAGTGGAGGACTCCTCAGGTAGACCTGTTTGCATCTTCCCACAACTACAAGCTGCCCCATTTTTGCTCCAGGCTATATTCTCCTCATTGCCTAGAAGTGGAAGCTTTTTTCCTGGATTGGATGCACAAGTTCCTCTTTGTTTCCACCCATTCCATCTCAAAACTCTTGTGAAGCTCAAACAGGAGTCTGCCACCACGATTTTGATACCTTCTCAGTGGCCCAGACAACCATGGTTCTCCCTTCTAGTTCAACTCAGTATCGGGGAACCAATACCTCTACCAATTTTTCCATCTCTTCTTACAGAATCACGGTTCTCTTCTACACCCCAACCTGCAGTCTTTGCACCTGACAGCTTGGTATCTCTCGGGCTGATTTCTGCTGATCTACATTTCTCTCAGCCTGTCAAGAGACATCTTGGATGCTTCCAGAATACTGGTCACATGACAATGTTATACTAAAAAAATGGACCTGTTTTTCTGCCTGGTGCATTCTTCACCTCCAGAATCCAAAATCCACTTCTGTTTTGGATTACCTCCTGCATTTGTCACACTCTGGCCTCAATTGCTGCTTTTCATCAACCAGTGGATGGAAAATCATCCTATTTCCAGATTCATGAAAGGACTTTTCAATGTCAAACAACCTCTCAAACCACCTCCAATAGTTTGAGATCTTAATGTGGTACTTGCTAGATTGATGAAGCCTACATTTGAACCAATGTTTTCGGTTCACCTATCTTACTTGGAAAGTGACTTTCCTCATTTCTCTAACTTCTGCTCGCAGAGTGAGTGAACTTCAAGCTTTAATGGTGGATCCACTATTTACTGTGTGCTTTGACAAGGTGGTGCTTTGCACTGATCCAGAGTGCTTACTGAATGTTGTCACTGAGTTTCATCTCAATCTCTTTTCTTCCAGTATTTTTTTCCCCAGCCTCACACTCATCCTGGAGAAATGGCTCTTCATACTCTGGACTGCAAATGAGCATTGGCCTACTATTTGCAATGGACTAAATCACATAGATCATCTCCCCATCTTTTTGTTTCCTTTGATCCTAATAAGATGGAGCATCCTGCTTCCAAAAGAACCATTTCCAATTGGTTGGTTGCTTTCATCTTGTTCTGTTGTGCTCAGGCTGGGCTGTAACTGGAGAGTCAGGTGACAGTCCATAAAGTTCGAGTTACGGCAGCATCAATAGCTTTTTCTTCGTTCTACCCCTGTTGATGAAATCTGCAAAACTGCTGTTTGGTCCTCGGTTCATACTGTGAGACTGCCTATGAATCCCATTTTGAAACAAACTTTTCTCAGGAATCTCGAGACTCCTTATTCAATTCCGACTATCCCCTCTAAAATGGGAGATTTCGTTACCGCACGGTTCCTTGTAAAGGGTTTGAGAAGCCGCAATTGTCTCACCAATCCTTAGTGGTGGAATCATCTCTTAAAAAATCTAATCCCACCAAGGTTTATGCTGCCGTCCCTCCAGACAGAGAGGGCCGCATGATGGATAAATTTGGACACCATCTATATCAGAATTCCATGATGGCAAACAGGATCTTGAATTACAACTTCATGTTCACATCCTACCTAAAGTACTGCATTAAGACCATGCCCTACTTCTTTCCTGATCTGGCTGAACCACCGGTTGCCTGCATTTCAACAACTTCAGCAGATCCTCTCCCAAATACGTCTCTTCATGCTTCAAGCTACTTATAATGCGTTTGAAATGTCATCTCGGGTCACTGCTTTTGCGACGTCTGGCTTGGCTATTCATTGTGGACATGGACTCTAACTTGCAGGATCGTCTAGCCAATTTACCGCGTCAAGGTAATTAGCTCTTTGACGATTCCATTGAGGCTGCCATTAAGCGTCTCTAGGAGAATGAGCAGTTCTTTGCCTCTTTGATTCAACCTAAGGCTAAAACTCCAGCTTCCAAGCCTTATAGGCCACCTTCACATCGATATCCACAGAAATCTACTCTAGCTTTCTCCAGGCCTCCACCTAGGAAACAACCACAGCAGCAACGTCAACAAAATCCCAGACTCCTGCTGCAGTCAAGCTGGCACAGTCTTTTTGACAATCTAAGTCTGAGCATAACGTCCACCTGCATCCATCAGACTTCTCTCCTTCCTATAGGAGGTCAGCTCCATCACTTTTACCAACAGTGGGAGCAGATTACCTCAAATCTCTGGGTTCTCACCATCATCCAGGAGGGTTACTCACTTCAATTTCTTCAAGTTCCCCAAGATCTCCCTCCAAGAGAGTTTCCTTCCAGCATGTCGCAACTTCCCCTTCTTCTTCAGGAGGCTCAGGCTCTTCTTCGCCTTCGAGCTGTCGAGGAGGTCCTCTTGACCCAACGGGGCACGGGTTTTTATTTTCGTTATTTTCTAGTCCCAAAGAAGACGGGGGATTTGCGACCTATCCTGGACCTCGGAGATCTCAATAAATTTCTTGTCAAAGAGAAGTTTCAGATGTTCTCTCTTCCAACACTGTATCCCCTGATGGATCAAGGGGATTGGTTATGCTCCCTAGATCTCAGAGGCTTATACTCATATCCCAATTCATCCAGCCTCTCGCAAATTCCTAAGATTTTGGGTGGGGAATCTTCATTTTCAGTACCGAGTCCTTTCTTTTGGACTTGCCTCATCCCCCAGAGTCTTCACCAAATGCCTGGTGGTGGCTGCAGCCCTCCTGATGCAGGGTCTTCAAGTCTTCCCATATCTGGACGACAGGCTCATCAAAGCATCGCCTCAACAGGAGGTTATTGTAGCGACCCAACGAACTATAGTGTTTCTCCAAAGTCTTGGCTTCAAAATAAATTTTCACAAAGTCCCAGTTACATCCCTCCCAAACAGTTTATTGGAGTCATACTGGACACTGTTCAATTCAGAGCATTCCTGCCTCAACCACGTCAAGATGCTCTCATTCAGCTTTGTCATTGACGGTGCAGATTTCTTCAGGTGTTAGGCTCCATGTCACTGTCCCTGGAAGTTGTCCTCTGGGCCAGGGTACACATGTGACCTCTCCAGACTCTCTGCTGTCTCGGTGGTCTCTGCAGATGCCATTCTTATGAGGAGAGACAGCGAGGAACAGCTTACACTCAATGTTGAAGGGCATGCCTCTTTGATTCAGAGTGGGTGGCTAATGATCTCCTTGGCCAGTGATGGATTTGATGGCTTCTGCCCAAAACTCGAAAGTGAAGCGTTTTTTCACTCAGAGAGGAACCAGCCTTAACAATCTGACGGTCGTCTTATGTCTTCCCCCCTGGACCCATGGTGGGCCAGGTCATTCATAGGATTGTGACTCATCTGGGTCTCGTGATCCTAGTGACCCCCCAGACTGGCCTCGCCAACTGTGGTATGTGGACCTGGTTTCATCTTCACTAGGACAGGAGCCTCAAGCTATGGCTCTTGATTGCAAGTCTGTAATCCACAAAGGATATTCAGATGTGGTTGTTGATACTCTCCTCTGGACTAAGAAGTTGTCTACTAAGGTGACCTATGCTAAAGCTTGGAAGGCTTTTCAATCAGCTTAGTGCGGTTTAAAAAAAGGTTTGGATAAATTCCTAAAAGGGAAGTCCATAGGCCATTATTGAGATGGCTTGGGGAAATCCGCTGCTTATTTTTAGGATAAGCATAGGATAAGCAGCATAAAATGTTTTTATTACTTGGGATCTAGCTAGGTACTTGGAACCTGGTTGGCCCCTGTTGGAAATAGGATACTGGGCTTGATGGAGCTTTGGTCTGTTCCAGTATGGCAATTCTTATGTTCTTATGTAGTGTGAAAAGCACCAGGTAAAGCTGCTACTTGCTCCCTTTCCAGTTATCCTGGCTTTCCTTCAGGCTGGACTGGAGAAAGGCCTTCCAGTAGCCTCCCTGAAAGTGCATATGGCTGGGCTTTCCTGTTTCCTGGCGCAGAGTCGCAAGGTTTTGCTGACAGCTCATCTAGATGTGATGAGATTCCTGAGAGGTGCGCTGTGGCTCAGGTCCCTGGTGCAGCATCTTTTCCCTTCATTGCTTCTTAATATTGTCCTCAAGGGCCTTGCTAAGGCCCCATATGAGCCAGTTGGAGATGTTTCCCTTTTGGATCTCAAAAGTCAAGATTGTGTTTCTGGTGGCTGTTTCGGTGCAACATATCTTGGAGCTGCAAACTCTCTCTCCTGTAGGGAGCCCTTCCTTAGATTTATGGAAGCGGGTGTCACTCTCCGGGCTGTTCCCCTCCCCCGTCTTCTGAAGGTTATGTCTGATTTCCATGTCAACCAGGAGGTTTGTTTGCCTGCTTTTTAATGTACAGGCTCAGATTACCAGGATAGAATTTTGTTCCAGTATTTAGAGATATCCAATGACTTTCGCCTTTCAGACTAGCTGTTTGTGCTAACTAGCCAGGCCTGGCGTGGCAGGCTGGCATCCAATGCCTTTATAGCTAGATGGATTTGCATGGCCATCTCTTCGGCATATATTGGCTGTGGTAAACAGCAGCTGTTTACTCTGAAGGCGCATTCCACCAAGAGTGTTTCTTCTTCATGGGTGGATTCTTGGGTAGTTCCTCCCACAAAGATTTGTAGATCAGCTATTTGGTCTACTCTGCATACTTTTTCCAGATGTGGTAGCTTGAGAGGAATCCGCTTTTGGGTCCTTGGTTTTGCGGGCAGGCCCTTCTGTCCCTGCCTAGATGTCGGCCATTGCTTTGGTACATTACCACACTTATGGACTTCTGAGTGGATGTAACAGAATTAAAGATTAGGTTTTTACCTGAATAATCTTTTTAATTCTCTCAGGAGTCCCTTTTGTCCATCCTAGGTATATTGTTTTTTGCCTCAAAATGTTGATTCCATGCCTGGAGTTCTAATCCTCTGTCTGATGCTGTATGTGAAGAAATCTTGTATATGTAAGTATATTCTTCACACTCTGGCTCCCTTATTGTTAGTGCTAGTTGCACACAGCAGGTTGGTTCTCTAAGGTTGTTTTATACAAATTCTTGTTTCTAAGTTACAGAGCAAAACAGAATTGTGTAATGTAAGCAGGGACATTCCCTGTTTCCCTCCTCCTTTGTATTCTGTTCCAGTGGAATTCAATTGCTTTGGGATGTAACCGGAAGGGGAAACTGTGTTCCTCCTCTATGTGGGAGGTGTTCAAAACTCTTAAGTATTCACACTTCTGCAAGTCCAGTTCACGAGAATGAATTGATCACCATACACAGTCAAATTTAACCTATTATGTCTTCCAGTGTTAAAGATTTATTTTGAGTTTCTCTGGTTCATTAGCATTGAATACCATTTTGGGCATCGGTATCTTCCCCATGTCTTGGTGAAGACTGAAGGAGAGATCATTGCATTTGACTTGCCATTCCTTGTACTGTGTACAATTATTTTCAATCAGATCCTTCTTCCACTTTCTGAAGGATTCTCTTTTAGCTCTAATAGCTTTGTTCACCTCACTTGTTAACCACGCTTGCTGCCATTTGGTCTTCCTTCCTCCTTTTTTAATAGTTGGCATATATCTAGTCTGGACTTCTAAGATGATATTTTTGAATAATATCCACGCCTGATGTAAAATTCTGACCTTTGCAGGTGCACCTCTAAGTTTTTTTTAAATTTTTTACCATTCTCCTTATGTTATCATAGTCTCCTTTTTTAAAGTTAAGTGCTGTTGTATTAGTTTCCTGTACAAACCTATTCCAGGGATTATATCAAATCTGATCATGTTATTATCATTGTTATCAAGCGGTCCCCAGGATCATTACTTCCCACATCAATTCATACACTTTACTAAGAAATAGGTCTAGAATATCTTCGCCTCTTGTTCATTCCTGAACTAGCTTTTCCATAAAACAGTCCTTGATTTCATCTTGGAATTTTATCTCCCTAGCATGCCCTGATGTTTTATCTAGTCAAAATCGGCCTAGTTGAAATCGCCCATTATTATTATTATTGAGTTTATTAGCCTCTCTTAATTTGATTAACATTTCAGCATCTGTCCATTCATCATAGTCAGGCGGACAGTAGTACACTCCTATCACTATCCTTTTCTCCTTTATACTTGGGATTCTACCCATAGGGATGCCAAGGTGTGTGTTTACTCCCGTAGATTTGCAGTCCATTTGATTCAAGACCCTCCTTAACATATAACGCTATGCCTCCAGTTCAAGCCACCCTATCACTGTGATATAGTTGTACACCGGTATGACTGACCCATTGGTTATCTTCCTTTCACTAGAATTCAGAGATGCCTATTATATCTAACTCTTGTTTCTTAGGCTTCTGGTATTTGCATAGAGACATTTCAAACAATGTTTTTGATATCTAGTTACAATTTGCTCAACAGTTGGCAATCTTTAAAATCTGCCTGCTCTGTATTTAAAGAAACCTGGTCTACTGTGGCCTGTATTGCAAAACCTCTCTACTGGGATTGCTCTGTCTTCCCTTTTATGATGATAATCTTTTAAAGATACCTTATTCTGAATCATGCTCTTGAGTGACTGTCTGCCTTTCCCAGTTTCTAGTTTAAAAGCTGCTTTATCTCCTTTATAAATGTTGACACCAGCAGCCTGGTCCATCCTGGTTAAGGTGGAGCCTATGTTTGTGGAATAGGCACCCAGTTCCTAACAAATCTAAAACCCTGCTACCTGCACCATCGTCTCATCCACGCATTGAGACTCTGGATCTCTGCCTGTGTCTCAGGTCCTGCGTGTGGAATAGGGAGTACTTCTGTAAATGCTACCCTGGAAGTTCCGGATTTTAACTTTCTCCTTAAGAGTCTAAATTTGGCTTCCAGAATCTCCCTACCACATTTTCCCTATGTCATTTGTACCCACATGTACCAAAGACAGTAGACTCCACTCCAGCACTGTTTAAAATCTTATCCCAGTCTCCCAATCTCCTGAGGCGTCAAATGAGGTTTGATTATAGGGTCAAACAGAAGGAATGAGGTTAAAAGCTCTTTTATAAGAGCGTTTTCATCAAGGTTCTGAACTTAGGAAAGTTTGGCTCTATATTAATGTTGTACCGTATATACTTGAATATAAGCTGAGATTTTTGGGCCCCAAAAATGGTTTCTAATGGTGTGTAAAATTATGGTCTTGGTAACTGCTCCACAGTTTTGATTTTTTTTTTTTCCATTGGCTACCGATAGGATGGCAGGTCCAATATAAATTTAGCAGTGGCTCAAGTTTTGTATGGTCAAGCACTGTCATTTACAACAAGCACTGACTATTTACATAATAGGAAACAGATCAGAAACTGCTATGAGTTTGAGGATTGATGCTGTATGCTATCCCAGGACAAGCAGGCAGCATATTCTCTCGTATGGGTGATGTCACTGACTGAACCGAAAGTTTGCGATAGCCCGAACCGCGCATGTGCGAGTGCCTTCCCACCTGACGTAGGGCGCGCGGTGTTTCTTAGTTTCCATGGAGCTAAGAAGTCTCGTCTTTTTCAATGGCTGTTGAAATCTTTTTGTGCTGTCTTCCCTCTCTCGCGGTTGTCTGACTTTTCAGTCAGTTTTGTTTTCTTTTTATTTGTTTAATTCTGTTTTTGAAAAAAAAAAAAAAAAATTGTTAAAATGTTTTTCTTCCTTTCATGGGTTCGGCCCGGTGGGGTCTGTTCGACCACCTTGGCCTTGGATTTTAATTTTGCCAAGGCCATCTTCCCTTCAATGTCCCGCCCGCAGACGGGTTTCAAGAAGTGTGGACGGTGTGCTCGCCCCATCTCGGTTACCGATCTGCATCGCTGGTGCCTGCAGTGCTTGGGGCCTAAGCACCGTCCTGAAACCTGTTCTTGTTGTTCGTCCCTGCCGAAGAGGATTCTTAATAACCGCCTGATCAAACAGCGTCTCCTCTTTGGTGTCGCAATGGAGGGCCAAATTGACATCGGTGGAACCATTTTCGGTGTCGAATGTTCCAGTGGGTAAGCCTCCACCCCCTCTGGGCCTCAGGTCAAAACAGCAGTGAGTCAAGTCCTGCTGACCTCAAGGAGATCCAAGAAATGCTCAGCTCTGATCTCGGTGAGTACCTCGACATCGGCCTCCTCATTGCCGCAGTGTAGAGCCACACCGAAGGTACTGGCAAAAAAACCCGACAGTACCGGTGCTTACTTTTAAGCAGCAGACTAAAGAATTGCTGCAAGAGGAATTAAGGGAGCAGTTCCAACTGCTGATGCCGACTATGCCCATGTCACACCGACTCCTCCGGTGCCAGTCAGATCTGAGCCCTCGACACCAGTAGCACCTCCACAGGAGTCTCCATTGGTACCGCCACGTCTCATTAAATTGCCGATGAGTCACCGACACCGGTCGTCTTCAGCTCAGATATCACCTGACACGATGTTGGTGCAGTCAGGAAAGGCTCTGAAGAAATTAAAGCATCTGAAGCCTTTGACACTGAGTACTCTGGGTCCTCACCATCATTCGTTAGGGTGAAAATTGAGACTGTAACACCCTGCCACCAGACCATCCTCCAGAAGGGTCTGCTTTGGACCCTGCACAGTCCTCCCTTCTTCTGCAGAAGGTTCAATCCCTTCTCCTGCTGAATGCCATTGAGGAAGTTCCCCTCAATCAGCAGGAGCAGGGATTTTACTCCCGTTACTTCTTGGTTCCCAAGAAGACTGGAAGACTGAGACCCATCCTGGATCTCAGAGCTCTCAACAAATTTCTAGTCAGGGAGAAATTCAGGATGCTATCCTTTGCCCTGTTTTATCCTCTTCTCAATCAGAAGACTGGCTATGGCTCTCTGGATCTCAAGGAAGCCTACACATATATTCCGGCTTCCAGGAAGTACCTCTGTTTCCAAATCAATCGAAGTCATTACCAGTACAAGGTCCTTCCATTTGGCCTGGCATCTTCTCCCAGAATCTTCACGAAGTGCCTCATTGTAGTGGCCCCATCTCTCCAATCACACGTCCTTCAAGTCTTTCCTTACCTGGACGACTGGTTGATCAAGGCTGTATCCTCTCAGGAAGTGGTCCAAGCAACATCATAGACCATTTCTTTTCTTCTGGTTATAGGATTTGAAGTCAACTTTCCTAAATCGCATCTTCTTCCAACTCAGTGTCTGGAGTTCATTGGGGCAATCCTAGACACCACGCTCATAGAAACATAGAGTATGATGGCAGAAAAGGGCCATGGCCCATCTAGTCTGCCCACACTAATGGCCCACCCCCTAACTACCTCCATGAAGAGATCCCACATGCCAATCCCATCTTTTCTTAAAATCTGGCACGCTGCTGGCCTCAATTACCTGTTGTGGAAGATTATTCCAGTGATCAACCACCCTTTCGGTGAAGAAATATTTTCTGGTGTTGCCATGAAATTTCCCACCTCTGATTTTCAACGGATGCCCTCTTGTTGCCGTGGGTCCTTTAAGGAAAAAGAGATCCTGTTTCACCTTGATAAGGCCTGTGACATATTTGAACGTCTCGATCATGTCTCCCTTCTCTCTGCGTTCCTCGAGTGAGTACAGCTGCAACTTAACCAGTCATTCCTCATATAGGAGATCCTTGAGACCTGAGACCATCCTGGTGGCCATTCACTGAACCGACTCAACTCTCCGCACATCTTTTTGATAATGCGGCCTCCAGAATAGTACACAGTATTCCAGATGGGGTCTCACCATGGATCTGTACAAAGGCATTATGACCTCGGGCTTACGGCTGACGAAACTTCTACGGATACAGTCCATGATTTGTCTAGCACTGGATGAAGCTTTCTCCACTTGATTGGCAGTCTTCATGTCTTCGCTAATGATCACCCCCAAGTCACGTTCTGCTACAGTCCTTGTTAGGATCTCACCATTTAGGGTGTTAAGTCCTTCATGGATTTTTGCCGCCAAGGTGCATGACCTTGCATTTTTTGGCATTGAAACTTAGTTGCCAAGTCTTTGACCAATGCTCTAGCAGGAGTAGGTCCTGCGTCATACTGTTGGGCATTGAGCTTTTGTCGGGCACTATGCTTTCATCTGTTGTGCGGTTGCCTACTATGTTGCATAGTTTGGCGTCATCGGCGTCATGAGAGCGTTTCTTCCTCAAATTGCCTTCAGGCTCTCATCTGCCTTTGATTCTTCAATCCATCTCTGCCAGGCACATGATGGTTCTTCTAGACCAGATGGCTTCCACTGTTCATGTGACACCACTGGCAAGGCTACATCTTTGTACTCCTCAGTGGACCCTTGCTTTTCAGTGGTCTCAAGCGACGTATCGTCTCTCACAACATATATAGAAGCATAGAAGATGACGGCAGAAAAGGGCTACAGCCCATCAAGTCTGCCCACTCTGCTTACCCACCCCCTGTCTATGCCCTAATGACCCAATTTCCTTATCTTGACCCTCGTAGGGATCCCACATGGGTATCCCATTTATTCTTAAAGTCTGGCATGCTGTCTGCCTCAATCACCTGCACTGGAAGCTTGTTCCAATGATCAACCACTCTCTCTGTGAAGAAATACTTTCTGGTGTCGCCATGAAATTTTCCGCCCCTGAGTTTGAGCGGGTGCCCTCTTGTGGCCGAGGGTCCCTTGAGAAAGAAAATATCATCTTCCACTTCTACACGTCCCGTGAGGTACTTAAATGTTTCGATCATGTCTCCCCTCTCCCTACATTCCTCAAGAGTGTAGAGCAGCAATTTGTTCAGTCTCTCTTCGTACGAGAGACCCTTGAGCCCCGAGATCATCCTGGTGGCCGTCCGTTGAACCGATTCAATTCTGCGCACATCTTTACTGTAATGTGGCCTCCAGAATTGCACACAGTACTCCAGATGAGGTCTCACCATGGCCCTGTACAACGGCATTATGACTTCAGGCTTTCGGCTGACGAAACTTCTATTGATACAACCCAATATCTGCCTTGCCTTAGATGAAGCCTTCTCCACTTGATTGGCAGTTTTCATGTCTGCACTGATGATTACTCCTAAATCTCGTTCTGCTGAAGTCCTAGTTAAAGTTTCTCCATTCAAGAAGTACGTCCTGCATGGATTTCCGCTTCTGAGGTGCATGACCTTACATTTCTTAGCATTGAAGCCTAGCTGCCAGGTTGAGGACCAACTTTCCAATGTAAGCAGGTCCTGTGCCATATAATTCTGTAAACTGCATTCACTTACTATATTACATAGTTTGGCGTCATCGGCGAATAGTGTTATTTTAAGAACATAAGAAGCGCCATCTCCGGATCAGACCTTCGGTCCATCAAGTCCGGCGATCCGCACACGCGGAGGCCCCGCCAGGTATACACCTGGTTTATTTATAGCCACCATATCTTTATATGCCTTTCTCAAGGAGATATTTTACCTTGAAGCTCTTGAGTCAGATCCCCTATGAATATGTTGAAAAGGAGTGGACCCAGGACCGAGCCCTGCGGCACTCCACTGGTCACCTCCGATGTTTTAGAGAGGGTACCATTAACCACCACCCTCTGAAGTCTGCCACTCAGCCAATCATTGACCCATGCAGTTAGTGTCTCTCCTAATCCCATCGATTCCATCTTGCTTAGCAGCCTGCGGTGTGGGACACTGTCAAAAGCTTTCCTGAAGTCCAGATACACGACGTCCAAAGACTCTCCCAAGTCCAACTTTCTTGTTACCCATTCAAAGAAGCTGATGAGATTGGATTGGCAGGACCTACCCTTGGTGAATCCATGCTGACTGGGATCCCGAAGATTCCCTTCATTCAAGATTGTGTCCAATTTGCTTTTAATTAGTGTTTCCATGAGTTTGCACACTATTGATGTGAGACTCACCGGTCTATAATTCGCAGCCTCTGCCCTGCAACCCTTTTTATGCAGAGGAACGACATTAGCTAATTTCCAGTCCAGGGGCTTCGATGGTGGATGACCTCTTCCAATCTCTCCAGAGGTCTCCTTTTTCATTTGCCCCCTCATCACAAGGTTATCACAACGGTTACATCCCCTTATGCCTGGGGAGGCTCATATGGACAATCTTCAGACTCTGGGGTCTTTGGACTGCCAGGGAACGGAAATTTCAAATCAATTTCCTGGAACTCGGAGCAATATTTTATGCCCTCAAGGCCTTTCATCATCTTTTCTGCCCACAAGTCCTCCTCCTTTGCACGGACAATCAAATAGCAATATACTACATAAACAAGCAAGGAGGCATGGGCTCTCTTCTGTTATGCCAGGAAGCCCAGAAAATCTGGACTTGGGCAACCGTTCACAACCTTTTCCTAAAGGCTGTCTACATTCAAGGGGAGAAGAATTCCCTAGCAGACAACCTCAGCACAATGGGGCACCCCACAAGTGGACTTGTTTGTGGCTCCTCACAATTGTCAGTTGCCCCAGTTTTGCTCCAGGCTTTACTCTCCTCTCCGTCTGGAAGCAGATGCCTTTCTCCTGGATTGGAAGGGTCTTCTATACGCATTCCCTCCACTTCCTCTCATGTTGAGAACTCTGTTCAAACTCAGGAGAGAAGCAGCCACCTTGATTCTCATTGCTCCATGGTGGCCCAGTAACATTGGTTCTCCCTTCTCTTCAACTCAGTTCCAGGGGCCCATACATCTTCCAGTATTTCCTACTCTGCTTACTCAGAATCGGGAATTTCTTCTGCATCCCAACCTGCAATCACTACACCTGACAGCTTGGTTTCTCTCGGGTTGAATCCATCTAACTTATATATTTTTCAGCCTTTTCGACAAATTCTTGATGCATCCAGGAAACCATCCACTCAGCAATGTTATCAACAAAAGTGGACTAGGTTCTCTTCCTGGTGTTTCCTTCATCATCACGATCTAACTTCCTTATCAGTGGATTTGGTATTGGATTATCTGCTTCATCTGTCTGATTCTGGCCTCAAATCTACATCTTTCAGAGTCCATCTCAGTGCTATTACAGCTTTTCACATGCCAGTCGAGGGAAAACCTCTTACTGCTCATTGTTTAGTTTCTAGATTCATGAAGGGGCTTTTCAATGTTAAACCACCTCTCAAGCCTCCACCTGTTGTCTGGGACCTTAACGTGGTTCTTTCCAGCTTGATGAAGCCACCATTTGAACCAATGGCCACAGCTCATCTCAAATTTCTCACCTCGAAAGTTCTCTTCTTTATTGTTCTCACCTCTGCCAGGAAGGTCAATGAGTTACAAGCATTGGTAGCAGATCTACCCTTCACGGTTTTTCATCATGACAAGGTAGTTCTGTTTACACATCCAAATTTTCTTCCAAAAGTTGTCACTGAATTTCATCTCAATTAGTCAATTGTTCTACCAGTGTTTTTTCCTAAGCCTCATTCTCATGCTGGAGAAACCGCTTTACATACTTTGGACTGTAAACGGGCTTTGGCCTATTACATTGACCGGACAAAGCCACATTGAATATTTCCCCTACTGTTCATCTCTTTTGATCCTAACACGTTGGGGCATCCTGTCGGAGAACGATTTCCAGCTGGCTGGCCGCCTCTATCTTGTTCTGTTATGCTCAGGCTGGACTGGCACCGGAGAGATGTGTCACAGCCCACAAAATTAGAGCTATGGCAGCTTCTGTGGCTTTCCTCAGATCTACTCCTATTCCCACTGAGAAAATCTGTAAAACTGCCACCTGGTACTCAGTTCATATATTCACTTCTCACTACTGTCTGGAGTCCTTCTCCAGATGGGATGGGCACTTTGGCCAATCTGTATTACAAAATTTATTTTCCTAAAAGCCAACACTTCAACCATCCCATTTCTGTTAGCTTGGAGGTCACCCATACATGAGAATATGCTGCCTGCTTGTCCTGGGATAAAGCACAGTTACTTACCATAACAGGTGTTGACCAGGGACAGCAGGCAGATATTCTCACAATCCACCCACCTCCCCGGATTAGCTTCTTAACTGGCTTATTTAAATTGAGGGACTGCGCACCCTATGTTGGGCGGGAAGGCACTTGTGCATGTGCGGTTCGGGCTATCACGAACAGTCTTAGTAGCAATGCACTTTTAAAGTGGTCCGTACTGGGGCTCTATCGGTGATGTCACCCATACGTGAGAATATCTGCCTGCTATCTCTGGATAATACCTGTTACGATAAGTAACTGTGCTATATGTGGCAACAGGTTAGTCAGCTTTTTCAGTGGCAGCAGTGTGAATGTGGAATAAGATACCAGGAATTTTGAGATTATGTAAAGGTAGTGACCAATTTCATAAATTGTTTAAAACGTATCATTTTGTGCAAGCTTTTTATGATTTAAGAAATGCAAGTTCTTTAATGATATTGTAGGCTGCCGTTAATTGAATATGATGATTTATATTGTTGATATATTTATGATGTAAATGGATTTTATGTGGTGTTTAACTCACTTGGGTATCAGGCAGGAGATACATTTTTAAATAAATTAATTTTAATTCTGAGCCTGTGGGACATTCACCTGGTGGGAAGGCAGTTTTTTGTTTTTTTCTTGCATGTACCTTTCTTAGAGAGGAAGTAACTTTATAGCTGTTAAGCATGATGGTGACAGGTTTTGTCCAGTGTAGCACTACTGTTCTCTCTTGACAGAGCTCTATTAAAGTATTGTCTTATTTGTTTTTTAAATATGCACATTTGTTTTTGTTGTTTTTATGTGGCTGTTTTGAGAGAGTGCTAGAGGGTGTGTAGTCATGTTAGTGCGCTTAATTTAGGCAAGTAACTGATTAAAACTGCAAGATGGCCAACTAATTTATTCAGCTTTCTAAGGCTTGGGGCATGGCATAAAATTGAAATATGAAATGAATGACTGGTTCGTTTTGCTCAGATCTGTATAAAGGCAGTATAAGTACATGGTACTTAATTTTTTGCATATGCTTTTCAGAATAGAAGTAGTCTGTAAGAGCAAGCAAGTGCTCTATATATGGCCTCCACTGCATTAACAATTAGCAGGAAACTAAATGACCTCCTTCTGGGGATTGCATCATACTTGTTATAATCCCAGTCAAACTTTAATAGCTGTCATTCATCCCTTGCACACCACGTGCAGATTCTCAGCTCAGCAAAGGTTCATTGTTAAACCATAGATTCCTATGGTAGCTGTGATCTACCACAGAGCAGGCACTATTATGCTGAGGGTACTCTGATAGTGTTAGATAGGCTAAGATGTAGTGCTTGTTTCAAGACTGGAATTATGATCAGGGCTTTAAGAGCTTTTTAGGTATAATTTTTTCATGCACCCCTTAAGTGATAGAACGATTTTTATCTTCCAGGTAAAATAATTGAAGGAAATGAAATAACAGCATGTTCAAGTTTGGGTTTCAAAGTACGGTAAATTGGAGATCTGTAGTTGAAGAGCATAACTTTTAGTGTAAAAAGTCCCAGATTACATGGCTTAGTTAAGCTGTTTGACAAGTGAATCTGGATAAACTACTAATATAGGAGGAAATAATCACTGTGATAAATCTTTGGTGCATTTGTAAGGCAGAGAACAAGATGGGAGAGGGAGCAGATGATTTTTCTGATCCATAAGAGGAATTTCTTAAATAAACTGTAGAGAGAGGATTGTTCTGTTTGTATATGGTTTATTCATTTCATTTTACTCATAGGCTAGTCTTGGAGCTAGTCCAGGAAGAATTCTCTAATGTGCTTTTTATCTGATCAAGTCAACCTTACCCTAAATTTTTCTTTTTCTTTTCTGGTTAGAAGTATGAAAATGACTTGCTGTTAACTGTATTTTAGCCCAAAGGAGAGCCTTCCACCCAAACCCACAAAGAAAGAGAGAGAACAAAGACCACGGCATTTACTCATGGATCTCCCACTCCCTCCTGAGCTTCCAGGAGGTGACCCATCTCCCCCAGAGTCCCCTGAACCAAAGGCAGCCACACCACCTCAGCAGCCCTTCAAAAAGAGACCAAAGTAAGTACCTGTAATAGTCCTAGTAGAGCAGGATTCACTTTTCCGATGTATTCAGTATGTTCATAATGGAAATTTCTGTTACATCTACTCAGGAGTCCATGCTAGGTGATCAATCCATTTCCACGAACCAGGTTTTACAGAAGTGTGTTACAACTTTCAGCACCCCCCACATTGCCAGTGGAGTTTAGTATCCCCTCTAGTTTTTTTCTTCTACAAGCAAACTGTGCAGAGATGTTTCTGATCTGCTTATTTTTGGTTATAAGTTCTTTTGTTCTGAAGCTTTGGTGCCCCAAGACCCCATATTTGGGGATTCTCTGCCTGGGAAAGCACACAGGTTCAGTGGAGACGGACTGTAGCTCGCAGAGCAAACTTTTGGGTGGAACTGTAGAGCCAGCCTGCTGTGTACTGCTTCAGTGCTCTCGGTTCATTCTCTGGGAGCCAGCTCGACTTCTGAATTTTTCAGTGGCTTGACCGCAGGCTGTGGGCGCCCTGAGTAAGAACCCTTAGTATATTGGGGAGCCGGCTATGTATTTTGATCCCCCCCCCACCCAGTTGCGCTTTAAGGTTCCGTGGGGATGGAATTCTTGGATGGCAGCCTGAAAATTTCCTGGTTTGGAGTTGTCATTTGAAGTTTCTGAGATAAAGTCCTTTTCCATCTCTTCCAGCTGCAAGGAAAGCTGACAGGCAGGCTCTTTCACAGAACTGTAAATGCAGCCCCATTATTTCCTATGAGAAAATTGGGGGGAGGGGGGCTCGATTTTGAGGGTTTCTGGGGTCAGCGTTAATGTCCCTCACCTCAAAACCCCTATTTCACCGTTTATTTTTCAAAAGTGTCTCCATGGGCCATGTTTTTACTGCGATTTTTCTAGTAGTGGCCATCTTGTGTTTTAAATGATCTTTTGTCTGAAGCTTCTATTTACCTCAAAACCCTTCGATTTCATTTTATGTGAAGTTAGTGCCATATGGCCGGCAGAGGAACTTCCATGTATTGCCTGCTGCAGTGTGAGGAAGGGGCGGGAGCCTCGAGCTTAGCCCCATCTGTATCCTGCAGGTCTGAGGAACAGCTATGGGTCTGGAAATAGGTAGAAAGTCTCGTCTGGAGCCCAAATTTTGTGAAGGCGTGATACATAGATGCGTGGAGTCCAGGGAACCCATGAAAGCCCAGTCTGAGGTTTTGCAGGGTTTGTTTATCTCCCCTGTACAAGTCTTATCTCCAGAATTTGTAAATCTCGCTGTTAGTCCAGGGAGCGTTTTCGCTTCCTGTGATTTATTTTTATTTATTTTATTTAAAAATTTGTATCCTGCTGCATCCACAGTTCTATGCGGGTTCCACTAAAACACACATAATCAAATTGTGACAAAACAAACATATAAAATAAAACTCTTGTAAAATTTACATTCTACTTATCACTACTCATTTTGTAAAAATATAAGCTAAAATTCTGCCTGCAATGAATGAAACTTCTTATATTCTTTCTCAAATAGCAAAGTTTTCACACCTCTTCTAAATTGCATCACAGTGGAAGACTGCTTAATTTCAATTGGCAACAAATTTCACAAAACTGCACCCTGCATGGACACCATAGACTGTCGTATTCTGGCCTCATCAGATTCAGTGACAGAATTTCAAGATTCATAATTTCTTCTCAGATAAGCAGACAGGTCACCAGCTCCAATGATTACTCAAAACTGGACTGGCAAGACGGGAGATCATACTCCATGCCTTTTTATTTCATGGCTCTGAGACCATCCTGGAAGAATCCGGTTCCCTGTTTAGGTTTAGCAGCCAAGATTCCTCTCTGGCACATGACCAGGGAGACAATTTTTTGATCTGCCAGCTATTGAAGTCTGTTTCTGTCCACCGTTTTCTAATGGATGCTACGAAGGGTGTTCAATAATTTATCTACCCAAGTATGAAAGAAAGCATGCATGTTGAAACGAGTCTGTGCATGTTGTGACATGTCTCAAGTTTTCTCACGCACCATTGTGTTTCAGTGTGAGTCTAATATTGCAAGAGACAGAATGTCAGGAGAGTCTTCCACAGGGCGGTTAAAGGTCTTGTCCCCATTCCCGCGGGGCGGTGAAAGGTCTTGTCCCCATTCCTGCGGTAAACCAGTTGCACATGTCCCCATACCTACGGATTTACTGCAGTGACCACGGTTTACCGTGGTAGAAGGTCCCCATGTCATTCTCTATTCCCAAACTAGACCCATCCAAGCTCTTACCCAGATCCAACCCCCTTTACTAATTGTAATTTAATTTTATTCCATTCATTTTTCATATACACACAATATACACAGATATAAATTCTCAAAACTGACACATTTTAATCACTATATATAAAATCATTTTCCCTACCTTTGTTGTCTGGTGACTTTATTTTTCTGTGCTTTTAACTATATTTCCAGGGCCTTCTTATCCATTGACTGTTTTTCTCTCTGTCTTCACTTTTTGCCTTGCTCTTTGGCATTAACTTAACATTCAATATTTCCATTTTTCTGCTTTCTTCTCAAAATCGATCTCTCACCCCTTCCCTCCCTATTTCCATGGTCTGACATCTCTCTCCTTCCCCCCCAGTGGTCCGACAACATCTCTCTCCTTCCTTGTCCCCTTTCCCATTCTGGTATCTCTCTCCTTCCCATAATCTGGCATCTCTCTTTACTACTACTATTATTTTTTCTATAGCACTACCAGACTACCCTCCTTTCCCTTCTATTCCCTGATCTGATATCTCTCCCTTCATTTAGTTATATCTTCCCTCCCCCCCAGTGTAACATTTCTATTTTCCTTCCTCCTTTCTGCTCCCTGGGGTCTATCTCCCTTTCCTTCCTCTTTTCTGGCCCCCCTTCCAGTTCAACATTTCTCCCTCCTTTCCACCAGTCCACCATTTTTTCTTTCTTCCTCTCGCATGCGTTTCCTCTGGTCCTCCTTCCTTCCCCCAACCATCTCTCTCTTTCCCTCTCCCTGAGTCCAACTTTTCACTCTCTGCTCTCTTCTTCTCCAGAGAGTAACATTTCTCCTTCCCTCCTTTCTGTCCTCCCCATCCATCTCGCCCTCTCCATGAGTCCCAACATTTTCTCTCTCTGTCCTTGCCTCTTCCCTTGAAGCATCCCTCCTTCCCACCCCCCAACCCAACATGCTCTCTCCCCAAGCACCATCTCATCCTCCCCTCCAGTGTATAGCACCTTTCCTTTCCCTCCCTTTCTGCTAGGTCCAGCAGCACCTCTTCTCCCTTCCTTTTACCTCCCCCCTGTCCAGCAGTACCCCTTCCTTGCTCCCCATGTCCATCAGTACCACTTATCTCTTCCCTCCTCCCCCCTGTCCAGCAGTACTACTTCCCCCTTCCCTGCTCCCCATGTTCAGCACCTTTTCTCCCTTCCCTGTCCAGCAATACCTCTGCTGTTACTGCTAGCGGCAGCTCACTGTGTGCTTTTAACTTTGGCACACAACTGCCACTAGCAGTAGTTTAGCCCGGTTTCATTGGGCAGCCTTGGGGTCTTTGCTAGGTCGGCCAGCTTCAATGATGCGATGCGGGCCAGCCTAGCAAAGGCCCTGAGGCTGCCTGATGAAAGCACATAGAGCTGCTGGTCCGGGGGTGCGGAGACGAGGAAGGCAGGATTCCCAGCAGATACACACAATGCAATGGTAGAAGTAGGTTGACACAGGCGCCGGAGCTTCTCTTCCTGCCCTGTGAGCTGCAGCACACTTAAAATCTCAAAAGGCACACTAGTGTGCCACGGCACCCAGTTTGCGATACTCTGTGCTACACCAAAGCATTGCTCCTCAAGGCTTCGGTCTCCTCTATCGAAGCATCACTCCTCACCGAGGCTATTCCTCGCCTTCACCAAAACCTCGGTCTTCACCTGTACCAACGCATCAGTCGTCACCTTCTCCAAAGTGTCGACCATTGAAAGATCGGTCATGGTCTCCAAAGCATCGCCCTTTTAGGTACCATTCAGCTTCTACAGAGTGTATGTGAAAACACCGTCGCGCTTCTGGGCACAGGTCTACTCCTTCCAGGCATTCATCTCCATGCCCTCCATCCTCAGAATCTGGGAAACATGCTACCAGATCCAAGCATCGCTCCCCTGCAAGTTCAGTCAAGCGTAAGCGGTCTGCATCACATGCTTCTTCACCTCAGTACCGTTCCAAGAGCCGGTACCCTTCTTTCATGCCTGAAGATTCAGATCTTCATTTCCAATCTACTCTTGGGGCTTCATGTTCCTCCTTGTTCCACTTCTCTTCGGAAACTTTCACCCTCAGAACCTGTCTCATTTACCCGTTTCATTAGACAGATGGGTAAGGACCTGGGGATAAAAATGGAAGCAGACTCCAAATATTCCAAGGGTATATGGAGGAGTTAGAAATCAGAGTAAACACCAAAAAGTCCAATAGGACAGAGAACCCACGGGTATAAAACAGTACAAAAGGAAGTGGGAACGGACAATGAGCACTCCACTGAAGATCACTGATGTAAAACCAACTTGTTTATTTCAGAAAAGGACACAAGCAGAAGCTGTGGACCTGACAGTGAAGTGTTCATTGTCCATTCCCACTTCCTTTTGTACTGGATTTAGAAATCAAGCATCCTCCTAAATAATTGCTTAAGCTTCCTATGAATGGCATCCTGAAGCACACCTTCTGTAAAAATTTGGAAACCCCATACTCTGTGCCAGCAACCCCTAGGAAACTGGACTCTCAGTATAAAGTTATCCCTAGTCCGGGTTCTGAAATACCCCAGTTGTCTCACCAGCCTCTGGTAGCGGAGTCTACTCTGAAGTCAGCCCCTTCTAAGGTTTACGCTATGGTACCTCCAGGGCGTGAAGGTAGATCGATGGACAAGTTTGGGAGGTGGTTATACAAAAACTCTTATGATGGCCAATAGAGTCTTAAATTATAATTTTTACTTTACATCATATTTCAAATACTTGCCTTCCCATCGACTACTGGATTTCAAACATATGTACCGCTTTCTCATTCAGCTCCGGCAGCATCTAGTACAATCTTCCTATAATGCCTTTGAGCTGTCATCCAGAGTTTCAGCAATCTCAATAGCCATGAGACGATTGGCGTGGTTGAGAATTGCAGATATGGACCCTAACATCCAAGATCGGTTAGCCAACATTCCATGCCTGGGGGATGAGCTGTTTGGAGACTCTATAGAAAATGCAACCAAGAAGCTCTCCGAGCATGAAAAATCATTTAATTCATTGCTCAGACCAAAATCTAAGTCTTCATCCTCTAAAGCAGGGGTCTCAAAGTCCCTCCTTGAGGGCCGCAATCCAGGCGGGTTTTCAGGATTTCTCCAATGAATATGCATGAGATAGATCTATGTACATGCACTACTTTCAATGCATATTCATTGGGGAAACCCTGAAAACCCGACTGGATTGCGGCCCTCAGGGATGGACTTTGAGACTCCTGCTCTAAAGGGTACAGACCATCTTCATCGTACCAGAAGCACTACACCATCTCATGGTTCTGAGCTCCTTCAGGTAGTTTATAAAGTGGTTTTAAGTTTATAGTGCTATTTGTTGTTTTTGCAGAAAAAGCAACGCCAGCAATGTCCTCAGAAGGCTCAGACACCTGCTGCTTCCAAGGCAAATCAGGCTTTATGACCATTTTATGCAGCTCATAACTTCAGTCAATATATTTCTGTCTCCCCCCTCTTTCCATCGGAGGTCATCTAATCCATTTCTATGACCGCTGGAAATCAAGATCATACAAGAAGGTTATTCTCCATTTCCTTTATGTTCCCCCAGATCACCTGCCAAGAGAGTTTCCTTCCAATCCGCTGCAGGCCTCCCTTCTCCTCCAGGAAGTCGAAGCTCTGTTCGTTCTCAGTGCCATTGAGAAGGTTCCTTTGGACCAGCAGAACATGGGGTTTTTCTACTGGTATTTCCTTGTCCCAAAGAAGACTGGAGGTTTCCGACCGATATTGAATCTCGGAGCTCTCAACAAATTTCTCGTCAAAGAAAAATTGCCGTCTCTGGTATTTTTGTATCCCCCTTCTGGATCACAACAATTGGTTATGCTCTCTGGATCTCAGGGAGGCTTACAGTCGCATTCCCATTCATCCAGCCTCTTGCAAGTTCCTCAGATTTCAGGTGGAAAATCAACATTACCAATACAAGTGCCTGGTAGTAACAGCAGCTTTACAAAGTCACGGACTCCATATCTGGATGATCGGCTCATCAAAGACCCTATGTCTCAGGGGGTTACAGTAGAGACACAACAGACTGTTTTGTCCCTTCAAAATTTGGGATTCAAAATTAACTTTTCCCAAATCTTAACTGCAGCCTTCTCAAACTCTGCATTTTTTTGGAGCTCTTCTAGACACTGTTCAACTCAGAGCATTCTTTCCCCAGCAGCGTCAAATGCTCTCGTACAACTTTGACAACAAGTGTCTACCCTTCCTTCACTCTCAGCGAGACACATGATGGTTCTCCTAGGTCACATGACCTCTACAGTTCACTTGACTCCTTTTGCCAGACTTCACCTATGGATTTCTCAGTGGACCCTGGCTTCTTAGTGGTCGCAGGCTTTCGACCCGCTCTCCCAGCACATTACAGTGACATCTTCTCTACGGCAATCTCTACAGTGGTGGATGCTCTCTTCCAATCTTTCCAGAGGTTTGCTATTTCAAACGCCCCCTCATCAGAAGGTTGTCACAATAGACTCATCAACCTACGCTTGGGGAGCTCATCTCGATGGTATCTATTCTCAGGGGCATTGGTCTGCCACAGATTGTCGAAATTACTTCAATCTTTTGGCACTCAGAGCGATCTTCAATGCTATCGAGGCTTTTCAGCATCTTCTTCAAGATCAGATGGTTTACATTCGTACAGACAACCAAGTAGCCATGATACTACGTGAACAAACAGGGAGGAACAGGATCCCTTCTCCTTTGACAGGAAGCTAAGAAGATTTGGAATTGGGCAATTCCTCACAACATTTTTTTGAAAGGTGTCAATATTCAAGGGGAGAAAAATTCACTGGCAGACAAATTAAATTGCATTCTGCAGCCTCACGAATGGATGCTCAATTCACCAACTCTCCATCAAATTTTTTTTCAATGGGGATCTGCTCAAGTAGACCTTTTGTGTCTCCCCGCAACAACAAACTGCCCCAGTTCTGCTCCAGACTCTATTCTCCTCATCGACTAGAGGCAGATGCTTTTCTACTTGAATGGATGAACAAATTCTTTTATGTATTCCCTCCATTTCCACTTATTCTCAAGGCACTTGTCAAATTCAAACAGGAATCTGCCACCATGATTCTGATAGCTCCTCGGTGGCCCAGACAACCTTGGTTCTTTCTTCTACTTCAGCTCAGCAGCAGAGAGCCACTTCGTCTACCAATATTTCCGTCTCTGCTTACACAGAGTCACGGTTTTCTTCTTCATCCCAACCTGCAGTCTCTACATCTTGACAGCTTGGTTCCTCTCGGCATAACATCACACCTTCAGTTTTCTCAATCTGTTGGAGACATTTTAGATGCTTCCAGAAAACCTGCCACCAGACAATGTTACAACTTGAAGTGGACTAGGTTTTCTACTTGGTGTGATCTTCATCTACCTCCTTGTCTTCAGTTCTGGGTTATCTTTTTCATTTATCTCAATCTGGCCTCAAATCCACCTCTGTTAGTCCATCTCGGTGCAATTCCTGCTTTTCATCACCGACTAGAGGAAAAACCTCTCTGCTTATCCTGTGGTTTCCAGATTTATGAAAGGACTTTTGAATGTCAAACCACCTCCAGTGGTTTGGGATCTCAATGTTGTTCTTGCTAAATTAATGAAGCCTCCATTTGAACCAATGTCTTTGGCTCATTTTAAATATCTCACTTGGAAAGTAGTCTTCCTCATTTCTCTCACATCTGCTCGCAGAGTCAGTGAGCTACAAGCTTTGGTAGCGGACCCACTATTTACAGTATTCCATCATGATAAGGTGGTACTCTGCACTCATCCAAAATTCTTATCCAAAGTTGTTACAGAATTTATTTCAATCAATCCATTGTACTCTCAGTGGCCTCATTCTCATCCTGGATAAACAGCTCTTCATACTCTGGACTGCAAGCATGCTTTGGCCTACTAGTTGCAAAGAACTAAATCACATAGATCTTCTCCACAACTTTTTGTCTCCATTGATCCTAATAAGTTGGGTATCCAGTTTCCAAGAGGCCAATTTCCAACTGGTTGGCTGCTTGCATCTCATCTTGTTATGCTCAGGCTGGGCTGCAACTAGAGAGTCGAGTCACAGCCCACAAAATTAGAGCTATGGCAGCTTCAGTAGCTTTCCTTAGATCCACTCCTGTTGAGGAAATTTGCAAAGCTGCTACTTGGTCCTCGGTTCATACCTTTACTTCTCATTACTGTATGGAATCCTTTTCCTGATGGGATGGCCAATTTGGCCAAACAGTATTACAAAATGTATTCTAAACGCCAACACTCCCACCATCTCATATTGGTTAGCTTGGAGGTCAACCACATGTGAGAATATGCTGCCTGCTTGTCCTGGAATAAAGCACAATTACTTACCATAACAGGTATTATCCAGGGACAGCAGGCAGATATTCTCACAACCCACCCACCTCTCTTGGTTGGATTCTTAACTGGCTTCCTGAACTGAGGAGCCACGCACCTACGTCGGGCGGGAAAGCACTTGTGCATGTGCGGTTAGTTGCAAACTTTCTAAAGTTCTTCAAGCAAAAATGCTTTTGCAGCTGTCCACATTGTGGCTTTGTGGATGAAGTCATCCACATATGAGAATATCTGCCTGCTGTACCTGGATAACAGCTGTTACGGTAAGTAACTGTGCTATATGCAGGATGCACCAGAAGTCAAAGACAAGCCTTCATGAAATTGAGAGAGCATAACCAGTTATTGTGATCAAAGAAGGAAGAAAAAAGTTACACAGGATAACATGTGAGCTATCGGTGGGCTAAAAAGGGGAGTGGGTCCCTGATGTCCAATTGAAAGAATAGGGAAAAACATCCTAAAAAAGAGGTAGTGGTCTCCTCCTCCCCTACAGCCATTCCCAAACCTCCAGCATGTGAAAATTAAGAGAAGGTATAGGAGAAAACACTTGAGGGCAGTGGATGCCTGTTGGAAGGTACTGTATATAGGGTGATGTCCACACAACAAAATGTCTTTAAACTCATCTGATAGTCCAAATAACTTTATTCATCCAATAAATCAATGACTCGATATGCTTATGTTTTGACCAAACAGGCCTGCTTCAGGAGTCTGCAAATATATGCATGCATAAATAAGTTGAAAACATGATAATGCATCAAAAAACAGAGACAAGCATATAAACATAAAAAAATACAAAAAAAAAAAAAAAGAGAAATATATATATATAATACATACACACACACATCAAAATGTCAATTATATATATATATATATATATATATATATATATATATATATATATATATACATACATACATACATACACATACATACATCAAAATGTCAATTATAAATAAAGGCAAACAAACTCAGACAACAAATTATGTGAATATCATGACAATGAAAAAAATGTATATCATACACATATATATTTACTCGACTAAAACTAAGGGCTCCTTTTACTAAGGCGCGCTAGTGCGTCTTAGCACGCGCTAAATGCTAATGTGTCCATTATATCCTATGGATGCATTGCCACGCGTTAGCATTTAGCGCGTTCTAAAACACTAGCGCACCTTAGTAAAAGGACCCTTAGTTAAACATTCAGTTTCAAAATGGTTCTCATTATACCTTATCCTGGTAGGGAAGAATATTTCTATTAAGATGACCCTAGTCCTGCAGCTTAATTATATCCTCTCAGTGCTTCCTTCTCTTTGTAAAAAATAATTTTATCATTGGATTGATCAACAATCGACATTCTTCATATGGAACAACAATAAAAAACTGAAAGCTTCTAAAGTAAATGGCAGAATGAACCTTCCTGATTTTTATTCCTATCATCTAGTCTCATTAGTTAAATATGGTGCATGTTGGATTCAAACAGATTGCTCCTCTTCAATTATTGCTCCAACCTAGTTAGAATTAGAAAAGCAAATCTGCTCGTCTATACCTATATCCAACCTCACCACCATGCATATACCTAAACACCTTAAGCAATTTACTTTACTATCTGCAACTCAAACTGCCTTACATAACCTGAATAAAGTAGCTAATCTATCTATATATTCTCATAGAGATATGTCTATTTGGAATAAGTCAAAGCTTAAACACAAAATAAATTCCTTTATTGGAAAAAAAGGCAGCAGAGCAACATATGGTCTGTAAACCAACTTTTATTCCAATAATCACCTGAAACCCTTTTCAAAATTAACTGAAGAGTATCCTTCTTTGAAACATAGGGAATCACAATGGTTATTGTTAGCTTCACTTATCTCATCTCTATCATTAATTCAATCCATTCTGGATGATGGTACATATATTAAGAAATGGTGTGATTTAATCCTTATACGAGGTAAAGCTGTTTCCAGTTTTTATAAACTCCTAAGGGATTATCATTATGTATGTAACACACTCTAAATGGTCTCAGCTTCTTACTACTTTTTTAAATGACCTAGAATGGAATACCTTTTGGTCTAAAGCATGGGTGTCAAAGTCCCTTCTCGAGGGCCGCAATCCAGTTGGGTTTTCAGGCTTTCCCCAATGAATATGTAAGAGATCTCTTTGCATGCACTGCTTTCATTGTATGCTAATAGATCTCATGCCTATTCATTAGGGAAATCCTGAAAACCCGACTGGATTGCGGCCCTCGAGGAGGGAATTTGACACTCATGGTCTAAAGTTAATAGACCGCTGCTTTCGGCTACACCAGGGCTGCCCAAGTCCGGTCCTCGAGATCTACTGGCAGGCCAGATTTTCAGGATATCCACAATGAATATGCATGAGAGATTTGCCTGCACTGCCTTCTTGGTATGCAAATCTCTCTCATGCATGTTCATTTTGGATATCCTGAAAACCTGACCTGCCAGTAGATCTCGAGGACCGGACTTGGGCAGCTCTGGGCTGGACTATTTCAACCCTTATAGTTCATTATGTGGAAAGCTACCTGGACTCCACCCAGAATGATGAAAGCTAACCTACTGAATATCGACAGCTGTTGGCTTTGCAACTCATTCTCTGACACTCTAATACAATGTTCTTCAACCGCTGGTCCGTGGACCGGTGCCAGTCTGCAGAAATTTTCTGCCGGTCCACAGGGCCAGCACGTCCCATCGGACCCAAGACGTTCTTCAGCCGCCGGTCCACGGTGCGATCAACGCAGCATCTTTGGGCCGGCTCCCTGAGTGCACAAAGGCGTGCGAAAAGGCTCCTATGTGCCACCTGAACCTCTGAAGCCTTCTCTCTGACATCGCAACGTCAGAGGGAATGCTTCCGGATGAGGCGCAGGAAATGCGTGAGGAGCCGCTGCCCACAGCTTTGTGCAATGCAGCACTTGGGGAGCTGGCCTGAAGACTTTGCGTTGATCGCACAGTAGACTGGCCCAAAGATAACACCGGGGGGCAGGCCAGAAGGCAAGGCACATGGAGGGAGAGAGACAACAACGGTAGGGGAAATGCTTTTATTTTTTTATTTAGTGATTGATTTGTCTGTTCAGGAAGAAATGCATTTGTTTCTTTTCTTCTGAGGTTGTACTGCTTGCAGAGTCTTGCATCTTAGAGTTTGTTTGTAAATATTAGTACTTTTAGTTTTTGGTTCTGCATTTGCATGGGGTTATCTATTTTCTGGTAGGAATGAATGTTAAAAAGCATACAGTGTGCTTTGTGTATTTTAATTTTATGGTTAACCATTATGTGTCGTTAAAACAATTATATTGTGTGTGTATATATGAAAAATGAATGGAAAAAATGGTGTTACAATTAGTACTATTACAGGGGCGGGGTCTGGGGTGGAGATGGGCACGACTTAGCCCAATGTTCAACTGCCAGTCCATGGACTGGTGCCGGTCCACAAAATAATTATTTGATTTCTGCTGGTCCATAGGTGTCAAAAGCTCTAATACACATGCTATTTGAATGTTTTAAAATACTACCTTTTTGGATAGCAATTTATTTGAATGTTTTAAAATACCTTTTTGGATAGAAATTTGATCTACTATCAGTCATCACTGGATATTCCACCGAGATAAATTTTTATTTATTTGCTCATTTATTTAGCCCGTCCTCCCAATGGAGCCCAGGGTTACAAGGTACATTCACAATAGGTCAAGACAGGACAGAGATGACCTAATTTACAATGTAGATATGACAAAAAATAAAATATATTATACTATGCAGCATTTGGGTGAGAATAGGTGGCACAGTTATATAGAACTCTGAATAATATAATGATAAATTTTGATATAATAATTCTTTGATCATTGCATTCATGTTTTGAAAATTCTATCTGTAAATCAAAACTAGATGACATACTGCTTTCATTAGGTATTCAACATGTTTTAAAAAACTGGAAATCTGCTAAGTTCCTCGACTATACCATTTGGTGGGCCTCCATTTGCATGTATGAGCGCTTTGATCTATATACTGCGGAAAAACATACTCCTTTCTCCTTATCTACTCTGAAAGCACTATGGTCTCCCATTGACACATACTTACAAAATAACCAATTACTAATATAATATACTTTATTAATGTTAGTTATGATAAGTCATATGACCTGAAGAGAATTTCTATGTTATATTTTATAGCGATGATGATATTGATTGATATTTTTCAGTATTTTATGGTTACCATTTTAATAAAGAAATTGAACTTAAAAAAATAAATTCTAAGCTTCTTATTCTAGGAATAAAAAGTGGATTTCCACAAGCCATCTCAATAATGGCCTATGGAATTTTCTTTTAGGAAATTATCCAAACCTTTTTAAAACCCCATTAAGCTAACTGATTTCACCACATTCTCTGGCAATGAATTCAGAGTTTAAATTACATGTTGTATGAGGAAATATTTTCTCTGGTTTGTTTTAAACCTACTACTTAGTAGCTTCATCGCATGTCCCCTAATCCTAGTATTTTTGGAAAGAGTAAACAAGCAATTGACATCTACCCTTTCCACTTCACTCTTTATTTTATAGACCTCTATCATATTACCCCATAGCCATTTTGTCTCCAAGTTGAAGAGCCCTAGCCACTTTATCCTTTCCTCATAAGCGACAGCGAAAAGGGCGAACAGAATGCTAGGAATGATTAAAAAGGGGATCACAAACAGATCAGAGAATGTTATCATGCTGCTGTACTGGGCCATGTTACGCCCCCACCTGGAATGCTGCGTCCAGCACTGGTAGCCGTACATGAAGAAGGACACAGTACTACTTGAAAGGGTCCAGAGAAGAGCGACTAAAATGGTTAAGGGGCTGGAGGAGTTGCCATACAATGAGAGATTAGAGAAATTGGGCCTCTTCTCCCTTGAAAAGATTAGACATGATCAAAACATTCAAGATAATGAAGGGAATAGACTTAGTAGATAAAGACAGGTTGTTCACCCTCTCCAAGGTAGAGAGAACGAGAGGGCACTCGGGATAGATTCCGTACAAACGTAAGGAAGTTATTCACCCAGAGAGTGGTAGAAAACTGGAATGCTCTTCCAGAGGCTGTTATAGGGGAAAACACCCTCCAGGGATTCAAGACAAAGTTAGACAAGTTCCTGCTGAACCATAACGTACGCAGGTAAGGCTAGACTCAGGGCACTGGTCTTTGACCTAAGGGCTGCTGCGTGAGTGGACTGCTGGGCACGATGGACCACTGGTCTGACCCAGCAGCAGCAGCAATTCTAATGTTCTTAAGTCATCTAATCTAATCTAATGCTTGACTTTATATACCGAATCATCATTCAAGGAAAGCTCGACTCGGTTTACAGTAGTTAAGTTAACAAGTAAAAACCATAAAAGAATAAGACTAAATTTGAATAAGTTAAGTGTTTAGCAAATAAAGTGGTTTTTAAAGATTTGCGAAAAGATTGAAGTGAGCCAGAACTCCTTAAAAGAAGTGGAAGGTCATTCCACAGTTGGGTTAGCTTAAAAATTAGAGATTGACTAAAAAACCTGACTTCTTTTAATTTTTGTCGCCCTTCTCTGTACCTTTTCTAACTCCGCTATATCTTTTTTAAGAGATGACGACCAGAATTGCACACAGTATTTGAGGTGTGGCTGTACCATTGATTTAACCTTTGTTTTCCATTCCTTTCCTGATAATTCCTAACATTTATATTTGATTTCTTAGCAGCTGCTGCACATTGAGTTGAGGGTTTCAACGTGTTCTCAACAATGACACCTAGATTCTTTTCCTGGATAGTGACTCCTAACACAGAACCCGGCATCACATAGCTATAATTCGGGTTCCTTTTTCCCACGTCCATCATTTTGTACTTGTTCACATTAAATATCATCTGCTATTTTGATGCCCAGTCTTCCAGTCTCTTGAAATTTTTCACAATCCTCTTGTGATTTAACATCTTTGAAATACTTTGTGTCATCAGTAAATTTAATTATCTGACTGATTATTCTCATCTCTAAATCATTGATAAATATGTTAAAAAGCAGCGGTCCCAGCACAGACCCCTGGGGAACTCCACTATTTACTCTTCTCCTTTCAGAATATTGACTAAACCTACTCTCTGTTTTCTGTTTTTCAACCAGTTTTAAGCCATAATAGGACATTACCTTCTACCCCATGACTTTCTAAATTTTCTCAGAAGACTTTCATGAGGTACTTTGTCAAATGCCTTTTGAAAATCCAAATACACAATATCAACTGGTTCATCTTTTTCCACATGTTCGTTCACCCCTTCAAAGAAATGCAGTAGATCGGTGAGGCAAGATTTCCCTTGAATAAAAAACCATGTTGGCTTTCTCTCATTAATCCATGCTTACGTATCTGTTCTTTCATTTTGTTCTTTATAATAGTCTCTACCATTTTGCCCGGCACTGACTTCAGACTCACCGGTTTATAATTTCCCGGTTCACCTCTAGAACCCTTTTAAAAAATAGGCGTCACTTTGGCCACCCTCCAGTCTTCTGGTACTATGCTGGTTTTTAAAGAAAAATTGCTAACAATAGCTCTGCAAGTTCATCTGGTCTAGGTGATTTGTCAAATTGACCCATTACATCATCCAGTGTTACAGAGATTTGTATGAGGTTCTCTGATTCATCAGGATGGAATACAATTTCTGGCACCGGTATCTGCCCCACATCTTCCTCAGTGAAGACTGAGGCAAATAATTAATTTAATCTCTCCTCTATGTCTTTGTCTTCCCTGAGAGCCCCTTTTATCCCTCATTTGTCTAGCAGTCCAACTGATTCTCTTCCTCTGAAGGTGGCTGGGGGCCCCTTTTGCCAAGTTGGCAGGCAGCAGTATCCCTGAGTCACAGATCCTGGTACCTCAGTGGCTTAGGGATGCTGCCAGTGACTGCTATACTTGGGGAGAGGGGGGAGTCCTGACTGCCTTTGGAGGAGGTCCTCAGCTGACGGTACTTGAAAATCCCCATCAGCCACAGTAAGTACTTCAACATTGGAGAAATAAAACTAAAAATGCATTTCCTTTTCTGTTGTACACAATACAAAGACATCTGCTATATACATTTCTCAAAGCTAACATATTTCAGTTAGTAAATTTCTTTTTTTACCTTTGGAGATTTATTTTTCCATCAAGTTGGTTCTAGCATTTCTCTGTATCATCACTCATTTCTATGCTGGATCATTCTCACTCTTTTCCCCTCCCCACTCCTGCACAGCATTTCTTCCTCTCTCCTCTACCCCTATGTGCAATGTCTCCCTATCTCTCTCTCACAATGTCCACCATCTTTTTTTTATTCTTTCCCTTGCTGCAAAGGGAGTGGGGACAGAGAGAGAGAGGGATCCAGGGTGCACCTCTCACACTCCCTCTCCTGCCACATCCAACATTTTTCACACTCTCATCCCCTGTACAATGTGCAGCATTTTTTGTCCCTGTCTACGAGCCCCATGCCCAACTTTTCCAAGTTTATTCTGTTCTTGATAAACCATCTATCAACATGTACCTAGACAGTTTACAATACTAAAAATTTAAGAGAATAAAAAATAAAAAAAATGGAACAATTCTTAAGAAATATATATTAAATAGACAAGACAAACGTGAAGGATCAGGGGTTAGGAAAGTGCAAAAGTGGGTATAGAGAGGGAGAGTGTGGTGCAGTGGTTAAAGCTACAGCCTCAGCACCCTGGGGTTGTGGGTTCAAACCCACGCTGCTCCTTGTGACCTTGGGCAAGACACTTAATCCCCCTATTGCCCCAGGTACATTAGATAGATTGTGAGCCCACTGGGCCCGACAGGGCAAAATGCTTGAGTACCTGAATAAACCCATGTAAACCATTCTGAACTCTCCTGGGAGAACGGTATAGAAAATTGAATAAATAAATAAAAATACATTTCTCCCTATTGCATCCTTTTCAATCTGTTCCACTGTTCTCTTTCCATCACCATATCCATCATTTCTCCCTCTCTGCTTCTCTTCCCCATGCATCTCTACTGCCTCTCTCTCTGCTATGCCTAACAGTTCTCCTCTTTCGATTCCTTCCCCCACCTCAGCATCTCTTTCCCTTCCTCCCTCCATCTTATGACCTAAGTTCTTACCCCCTTCTTCCCTCCCTTCTGTGTCCCAAGTTCATGCTTCCTCCCTCCTTTCTGTTTCTCAAGTTCGGGCCCCCTCGTTCTCTTGATCCCTCCCTTCTGTGGCCCAAGTTCATTCTCCCCTCCCGCGGGTGTGTAGCAGAGCCATCCAGGTGGGCCTCCTTCCTGCTTTTCAGCCCCACCTTCTTCTTCACAGGGCCGCGAGCAGCCATTTCTGCACACTGCATGTGGCTGACCTAGAAGCCTTCCCTCTGATGTCAGCTCTAATGTTGGAGGGAAAGCTTCTGGGTTGGCTACGGGTGGCGTGCAGGGAGTGCTGCATGTGGCTTTGTGGAAGGGCGAGTGTGGCTGGAGTGGAGGAAGGAGGAGGCGGTGCTGCTTGGACGAGCTTCCAACACTCATGAGAGCTCCTCAATGTGACTCTATCCTTGCAGTCCTTTATTGCATCTAGGAATTTTACCCCCCAAGTGCTCCCTGGTGTAATCTTTATCCAGTCATTGTGTATATACTGAAAACCCAATGGAACTAGATGTGCCCCAAGGACTGGGATGGGAATGACTGCTTTAAACTGAAAGTAAAATGAAGCCTCTTTTTGTGAACATCCACCTCTTTGCATAACTGAGGTTTGTTTGTTTTTTTCACACCAACCCCCCTATTCAGAATTTGTTGTCCTCGATATGGTGAGAGAAGACAGACTGAAACAGACTGGGGAAAGCGCTGTGTCGACAAATTTGACATCATTGGCATTATTGGAGAAGGAACATATGGACAGGTTTACAAAGCCAAGGATAAAGATACAGGTATTGGGAGGCAGCAGAATTGGTTATATAGAATTGTGAAATAGGCTTTGCAGAAATATCTGTGGTGCTTGGTTTACCTATGCTGTAAATATGCATGATATAGAGAAGCTGAACTTTTCCATTGGAGAGTTACTATAATAATGTTTGTTTTTATAGCAGAGAATATGTAGGGTACTAATGGCATTACAATTTTTAAATGTAGCATACAAGAGTAACTGAATTTCATCCAGTGGTATTCCAAGGGGGGGAAGGGGAAAGGACGGTCCACCCTGGGTGTAGCCCATAATGGGGTGCTTAGACGACACCTTCGAGGGCCAGTACTGGCATCACTAACTTCTTCCCAGCAGCAGTGTTCACAATTTGTTGCTGTTGTCGGTGTTGGGTCTTCTTCTCTGCTGGGTCCTGCCTTCGCAGAAACAGGAAGTAGGCAGGACCCAGCAAAGAGGAAGGCTGATGCCGACAAGAGTAGTGAATTGTGAACGTTACACTGCCAACTGGAGGGTGGCAAAGAGAAGAGGGAGGGGGAGAAAAATGCAGCACCCAATTGAGGAGAAGGAAGAAAAGGGAAGTAGACGAAAGAGATGCCAGACCATGGGGAAGGAAAGGAGATGCCAGGCCATGGAAGGGGGAGGAAGAGATTTCAGGGCATGGAAATGTAACCATGGGTTACAAAAATAAGTTTGAAATATGTTATAGTTTATAGGACAGAAGATCTGATAGAAGTTTTTTTATATTTTGAAGTGAAAAGTTTTGTTTGTTAGCTAGGTAATTTAATGATGTATTTGCCTGCCTGAAAGTGAGAATTCTGGAATGTTATGTCTGCATCAGCTCTGATGAGATCACGTAGCAGTGAGCAGTGCAGGAGAAAAAAATTGGGAAGAGTTCAGTTTGAAAGACAGTTTGGTCTGGGGTTTGTTTGAGAATAGTTTAAAATACATCACGGTTGGAAAAGTTAGGGAATTTCAATTATTTTTTCTTTTCTATGGTTAGTTAGAGAACATTAAAGCAACAAACATATTTTTCAGGGTGTTAGGGTTTTGCTCCCTTTGATTTCTTTAAGTTAGGAAGTAGGTTTGCTGTTGATCAAAACTGAATCTCAAAAGAAGAAAAAAAAGAAGCGCTGGTACCCAACGGCTGTGTAAAATAAACAACAGAGTCCTATAAGAAAATTTACATTTGAAATCTGTGAGAAAAATCTTTTGAAAGGACTAAATTCTATGATGAAAAGTTTATTTGGGATTTTATGTTAAAGTTATTTGGATATATATCTTTTAGAATTGTAATAATAAAATAACAAAAGCTCTTACTTCTTGTAATTTTTTTTTAAAGGTAATTTTAGATTTTATGTTTAACTTTTCCCTCTTAAGAGACTGAAAATAGGGAGTTTTGAAGAGGGAGGGGTTACAGAAAGGAAGGAGACAGAAGCCAGCCCAGGGAGAAAGGAGAGAGGTAAAGGAAAGAGAAGATAGCAGAACGTGGAGGGGGAGGGAGAGGTGGAAGGAGAGAAGAGAGATGTCAGGGCATGGGGGGAGGGAAGGGAAGGAAACTGAGATGGCAGACCATAAGGGAGGGAGGGAAAGGTGCAGCTCCAAGGGGGTGTTCCTCTGATCCCTTTTTACTGTATATGAGGGGTGTTAAAAAATAATTGGTCCCAGGTGTCACATACCCTAGGTACACAACTGGTTTCATATTTGGAGTTTGTTTCCCAAAAGGAAAAAAAAAAACACGAGGTACTAGAAATAAATTTTTCTGTTGCTGCTTCTGTACGAAAATGGGCTATAAATGTTTGAGGTCTTAAGAAATGCAGGATATATGTGAGCAATTTCCAGTCCTTTCAATTAGTCTTTTTTTTTTTTTTTTTCCTGTGGAGCGTAGCAATAGGGCTCACTGAAAAGTATCTGTTTTGATCCAGTTTGCCTTAAAAAAGAAAAATGCAAGTTGGTTACATCCATATAGTAGTCTTTTTCTTAAGAGGAATGAACCTTGACTATCTTTTAGCCTTTCTGCTTATACTAACCTTTTGGTATTCTAGCAAATATGTTTGGTAACTGTCAGAAATATTAGGACAAACTAATATTGCAGATGTTAGGTCCTCATGATGTGTATAATTCATACAGGTATGTCTTTTAATGCTCTCTTGTGGCAGGTGAGCTGGTAGCGCTGAAAAAAGTGCGCTTGGACAATGAGAAGGAAGGTTTCCCCATCACAGCTATCCGGGAGATTAAAATCTTGAGACAGCTCATCCACTGCAGTGTCGTTAACATGAAGGAAATAGTTACTGACAAACAAGATGCTCTGGATTTCAAGAAGGACAAAGGTAGAACTTGAAAGCCTTTAATTCTATTGTTTTTACTGTTGGGATGGAACTTATTTGCCTCGTAGCAAGGTTTTTAAAACTGAATTTTGAGGGGTTTTGAGGGTTTTCTAGTGTTCCTCTGTTACCTCCACCTGAAAAATTATATTTTTGCAATTTTTAAATTTTGGGATGTGCTTTTTTTAGCGCGAATTCGGGTCTGAAGGCCATCTTGGATTTTCAGCGACCTGGTTTTCAACTTCTCTCTGCTTCTTTAAAATTCTGACTTTTGCCAGGTTAAACTGCTAGAATGGAGTTCTTGAGGTCTCCTTGTGTGGATTCATACCAAATTTGCCGCCTTTAGAGCGTTTTTTTTGCTGCATGGCGCGGTTGGGGGGGAGGGGGCAGTACCTGCCAGATCAGCCTCCCCTTCGAAGAAGCAGGTGATAATATGCTCAGCTAGCTCATTGGGGTGGCTGCAATTGCTTTCGAGGCTCAGTTCAGCGGCGGCCGGCCATGAGATGGACTATCTGCAGCCTGTGAAACACAAGTCTAAGTCATCTAAGAGTGACTTTATTCCCCATTGTCCAGATATCTTCTCAGAGTCAGGAGATCTCTGTAGTCTGAGTTTCATTCCAGGGATCTGGCTGCTGGATGATCTTCAGTTCCTTCTGCGCAGTCTGTCGGCATTAGTCTACTCGGAGGTATCAGCATCTCTGCCAGCTACATCTATTCCTTCATCACAGCCAGTTCAGGGGGCTACAGTGGTGGATCTGTACCTTGCTGATCCTTTGCCTGGATTGGGAGATCTGGGTTTGGATGCTGGATCCACTGATCCTTTATGGCAGGGGTGTCAAAGTCCCTCCTCGAGGGCCGGAATCCAGTCGGGTTTTCTGGATTTCCCCAATGAATATGCATTGAAAGCAGTGCATGCAAATAGATCTCATGCAGATTCATTGGGGAAATCCTGAAAACCCGACTGGATTCTGGCCCTCGAGGACCGACTTTGACACCTGTGCTTTAGGGGCTCTGGAACCTGGAGCTGCTTCAATTGCTGTACACTTGTTTGAATTTGTGGTGCTGCCTGTTCTGATTGTGGAGTCTCTACAAGAATTGCGCTTGATCACCAAGCCCACCCCTTCTTCTTGTTCCACTTCTTCTCCCTGACTTTGCAGCGGGCGCTCGCAGTCCGCGAACTTTGTGGCATACAGATATGAGTTTTCTGGTTGCGGAGCAGTTTGACTCTCCAGAAGGACCTTTGCAGACTGCTAGAGCTAAGGCCCGCTCGTATTCTTTGTCGTAGGAATATCAGCAGCTGTTGGGGCAACCCAAGGTGGATTTCCTGGTCACTCAGGTGACCCGGCGCAAGTTCCTGCCTAGATAGTGCTGGGGAGGAGCTAGCTGTCCTGGTACCAGTTTTTCCTTCTCTGCTTACACAGAGTCAAGGATCTCTGCTTCACCCCAACCTGCAGTCTCTATACCTGACACCTTGGTACCTCTCAACATAACCCCTCTTCAGTTTTCTCAATCTGTAAGAGACATTTTAGAAGCTTCTAGAAAGCTTACAACTAGACAATGCTATCACCAAAAATGGACTAGATTTTCTACCTGTTGTTTTTCTCATCATAAGGAGCCTCAGCATTCCTCCTTATCTTCTGTTTTGGACTATGTTTTGCACTTATCTATTCTGGCCTCAAGTTTACTTCTATACGAGTCCATCTCAGTGCAATTGCGGTTTTCCATCAGCCTATTGAAGGGAAACCCCTCTCTGCTCATCCTATTGTTTCCAAATTCATGAAAGGACTCTTCAATATTAAAACTCCTCTCAAACTGCCTCCTGTGGTTTGGGACCTCAATGTTGTCCTTTCTCAACTGATGAAGCCTCCATTTGACCCAATTGATAACTCATCTGAAGTATCTCACTTGGAAAGTGGTGTTTCTCATAGCCCTCACTTCTGCTCAAAGAGTCAGTGAACTGCAAGCTTTAGTTGCTGACCCACCATTCACTGTGTTCATCATGACAATGTGGTTCTTCGTACTCATCCTAAATTCCTACCTAAAGTAGTCTCGTAATTTCGTCTCAACCAATCCATCGTTCTTCCAGTGTTTTTTCCAAAGCCTCATTCTCATCCTGGAGAATCAGTTCTTCATACTCTGGACTGTAAACGTGCTTTGACCTTCTACTTGGAACGCACCAAACCACACAGAACTGCTCCTCAACTTTTTGTTTCCTTCCATCCAAATAAATTGGGCCATCTTATTTCGAAGCGTACCATCTCCAACTGGATGGCGGCTTGTATCTCTTTCTGCTATGCCCAGGCTGTTTTACCCCTTCACAGTAAAGTCAAATCCCATAAAGTCAGAGCAATGGCATCTTCAGTAGCTTTCCTCAGATCTACACCTATTGAGGAAATTTGTAGAGCTGCTACTTGGTCCTAAGTTCATACCTTCACTTCTCACTATTGTCTGGATACTTTCTCCAGACGGGATGGACAGTTTGGTCAAACAGTATTACAAAATTTATTCTCATAAATTGCCAATACTCCCACCATCCCATTCTGGTTAGCTTAGAGGTCACCTACATGTGAGAATACCTGCCTGCTTGTCCTGGGATAAAGCAGTTACTTACCGTAACAGGTGTTATCCAGGGACAGCAGGCAGCTATTCTCACAACCCACCCACCTCCCCTGGTTGGCTTCTCTGCTAGCTATCTGAACTGAGGAGACGCGCCCTGTGCTGGGCGGGAAGGCAATCGCGCATGCGCGATGCGGGCGACTAAAAACTTTGAGTTTCTTCAAACAAGTCTGCTTGTGAGGCGTCCGCATCCGGGCTCCGTCGATGACGTCACCCACATGCAAGAATAGCTGCCTGCTCTCCCTGGATAACACCTGTTACGGTAAATAACTGTGCTTTCTGTGCACACATCCAAAGTTTCTTCCGAAAGTTGTCACTGAATTCATCTCAGTCAGTCCATTGTTCTACCAGTGGTTTTTTTTCTATGCCTCATTCTCATCCTGGAGAAACCGCTTTGCATACTTTGGACACAGCAGCAAACGTGGCTTCAGAGCGGATGGTTCGGGGTGAGCTCTGAAACTACGTTTGCTGCTGTGTTAGGTTTTATTGTTGTTTTGCTTTTGTTCCGGCGTGGTGCTGACCAAGATTGAAGTGTTGTTGCAGGAGATTCCTGAAGAAGCCGGTGGGTGAAACAGGGACTTATTTATAAATGATCTGGAAATTGGAACGAGTGAGATGATTAAATTTGCAGAGGACACTAAACTGTTCAAAGTTGTTAAAATGCATGCGGATTGTGAAAAATTGCAGGCTGACCTTAGGAAATGGGAAGACTGAGCATCCAAATGGCAGATGAAATTTAATGTGGACAAATGCAAAGTGATCTTCCAAAATGGAGGAATGGGAGTAAAAGAGAAACATATAATTCTAACACACCAACAGTTATGCTGTGACGATGGCCAACATTTCACAATAAAAACATTGTTTCATCAGGGCTCTGAATGAGCAGGAAAAAAAATGCCTGTCCTGCCTTCAGTTGTAACTGCTCTAAATTAGATGTCTGTATGGGAATGGGGATCCCCCTAGATCAACGGGACTTCCACGGGGACCCGTCCGAGGCCCACGGGTCTCCCATGGGGACCACTCCCAGGCCCACGGGTCTCCCATGGCTGACGGAACTCCCACGAGAATGGACTCAGAGTTCCTATCCCAAGGCCTACCTAATTTCCGTTTTGGGTCTGGTGCCGAGCTGAGCTCCCGAGTCCTGACGAATCAGCAGCAACAGTCTTTGTCACGTAGGCAGTGATCTCAGACTCTGTGTGCCTACGTGCTGAGCTCTATGCCTACGTGACAGAGACTGTTGCTGATTTGTGGGGAGGTGTCACGTGCAGGCTAGAGCGGGTGGAAAGAATCATCCTCCTCCCCCTCCCCTCCCCTCCCCTCCCGGAACATTCATGCTTAACTCCCTCATCAGTATCTGGGCACGCATGCAGCCGCTGTAGAAGACGGCGAAGGGGAGAATGCCCCAGAAAAGTTTGCTAAGATCAAGAATCCATTTTTTTGTTGTTAAAAAAAAAGAAAATAAAATCACATGCTCTTTTCCTGTATGCAAACTGAAATGCAATGAAGAGGAGGGGCCAAGGCTATGAAGACTCAGGGCTGCTGACTTTAGGAGGGGTGGTGGGAATGAATGTAGTGAAGGGTTTTTGTTTCCTGCTGGAACTCTTGGAGGGAGGTTGCTGTAGGCGGATCGTCTCACCTCTGCTGCCCGTCCCATCTTCCAGCCTGCAATGATGTCTCCACCCAGCTCCTTTCTGGGGTGATTCCCCCCCTCCCATTTTGTAAACCAGAGAGGCCCTTATTGACAACAGGCCTAGGGAAGGATGTGAATAAGATTTCGGCATGTTCACGAAAGACGTCGTCTTCCTCACGTTTTTACAGGTATGCAGGAAATGCATTTCAGAATTCAACAGTAAAAAATAAAATCTACTGTACGCAGTCAAGGTAAAATAATAAAGTTGTGCGGAGGCAGGCAAGGAAACCGTGGTTTTCCATGAGTAAACATGTGGGTAGGTACATTGCTATCGTTTTGGCATCTATATAGTGAGGAGAAACCTGTTCTGCCCTGGTTATGGGAAGAGAAACTTTTTACTATCCTTGAAGCATATGTTGTTAACTGAGGGTTGGGCAATAAGGTGGCAGGGCTACTAAGGTACCAGAGTTGGGCAAGTTACTTTGTAACAAATGAGTTCCTCTGGAAGGATGAAGTAAAAAGGCATCCATGAGCCACTGAGGTGCCAGCATCTGTGACTCAGGGATGCTACTGCTGCCTGCTAAGCGTGGCAAAAGAGACAGCTGAGATATGATTGAAGTTTACAAAATCCTGAGTGGAGTAGAACAGGTACAAATGGATCGATTTTTCACTTCGTCAAAAATTACAAAGACTAAGGGACACTCAAAGTTACAGGGAAATACTTTTAAAACCAATAGGAAGAAAAAAATTTTCATTCAGAGAATAGTTAAGCTCTGGAACGCATTGCCAGAGGTTCTGGTAAGAGCGGATAGCGTAGCTGGTTTTAAGAAAAGTTTGGACGAGTTCCTGGAGGAAAAGTTCATAGTCTTTTATTGAGAGACATGGGGGAAGCCACTGCTTGCCCTAGATCGGTAGCATGGAATATTGCTACTCCTTGGGTTTTGGCCAGGTACTGGTGACCTGAATTGGTCACCATGAGAACGGACTACTGGGCATGATGGACCATTGGTCTGATCCAGTAAAGCTATTCTTACGTTATGATATGCAGGATCGCTGGGTAGATGTGGTTCTCAGGAATGTTTTTAAACCTGCTCTTTTCAGAGTTACAGCTGCTGTGTCGATGTCTCTTGGGGTGTGTGCTGCCTAGCTCTTCTGCATTCTCTAGAGCAGTGATTCCCAACCCTGTCCTGGAGGAACACCAGGCCAATCGGGTTTTCAGGCTAGCCCTAGTGAATATGCATGAGAGAGATTTGCATATGATGGAAGTGATAGGCATGCAAATTTGCTTCATGCATATTCATTAGGGCTAGCCTGAAAACCCAATTGGCCTGGTGTTCCTCCAGGACAGGGTTGGGAACCACTGCTCTAGAGAACAGTGGCAGTAGTGCCTCCTCAGCTTCTGAGGGCTGGGATGGGCTACAGGGCGGGATGGTGTGTATGATCTTTTGCGAGTGCTGGCAAAGGTGTCAGTATATTATATTTCAGCCCCCTGAACTATATCTTTCAGATTTTTGCAGCCCAAATGCATGACCTTGCATTTCTTAGCATTAAATTTTAGCTGCCAAATTTCAGACCATTCGTCAAGCTTCGCTAGGTCTTTCTTCATGTTATTCACACCATCTGGGATGTCTACTCTATTGCAGATTTTGGTATCAGCCCTGTTACAATATTGTTTATAAAAATGTTAAAAAGAACAGGCCCAAGAACAGAACCTTGAGGCACACCACTGGTAACATCCCTTTCCTCAGAATGATCTCTGTTGACCCCTACCCTCTGTCATCTTCCACTCAACCAGTTTCTGATCCAGCTTCTCACTTTGGGGCCCATCCCGAGGGCACTCAGTTTATTTATTAGATGTCTGTGAGGAACACTGTTAAAGGCTTTGCTAAAATCTAAATATCACATCTAGTGCAATCCCTCTATCCAATTCTTTGTCTAATTCCAGTCAAAGAAATTGATCAAATTTGTCTGATAAGACCTACCTCTAGTGAATCCATGTTCCTTTCGGTCCTGTAATCCAACAGACTCCAGAAACTTCACCATTCTATGTTTTAAAAGCGTTTCCATTAATTTGATTTAGTTTAGAAAGCTAACTTCTTATTCCTTACCTTCTCAGCTACTACTTTTGAGATCCAAATTGACCTTCTTTTCATCTTACTTACTTGCCTGACAAAAAGCTTTGTTGCCCTTTGTTGCTCCTTTCAGTTTTACCCACTGCATTTCTATTCCTTCTAGACATTGATATCCAGACAACAGTTCCTTGGCATAATCCCCCATCCAAACAAAGTTAGTTTTTTAAAGTATAGAACCTTCATTTTTGAATGAGCTCTCTTTATACCCATCTTAATATTAAACCATTGAATACAGTGATCACTGGATGCCTGATGATCCCTCTGTAACATCAGAAACACTTTCTCCATTTGTATGCATTAAATCATTATGCATTCCATTATCAACTGCTGGAACAGTTGTTCTTGTAGAGAATCCATGATCTCCCTACTTTTAGAAGACCCCGCAATAGGGGTCCAGCATGTTAAAATCACTTATTAGTAAAACTTCCCTTTTTTAAGATATTTTCTGAATGTCTACTATTCAACATGTTAAAATCACTTATTAGTAAAATTTCCCTTTTTTATTTATAATTTTCAAAATATTCTCTATACAGAGTCAAGAATGGAATTTTGAAAACAAACAAATAAAAAATACATCTCTTACATTGTTAAAAACATTATTTCTATCAAGCCCACATTAAGGAAGATTTACCATTCTAAATCAAAAGAAAAGTACAATTGCAATTAAGAGATTCCAAATAGTAGTAAAATCTAATTGAATAATTTTTCAAAAAAACTTTTATTTTTATGAATTCTCAACACACTGGTTTCTTTTAATTAACTCCAAAAGAACAGTAGATATCAGTTTATGATTTATGAGTTTCTTGAACTAATAAAAATTGCTCTAGTTGTAGAGGATCCCAAAAGATACAATCTTTATCCTGATATTTAAGTATGCATTTACATGGAAACTTTAAATAAAAAGATGCTTCAATTGCCAATACTCAAGGTTTTAATGTCAGAAATGCCTTTCTTTTAAACTGAGTTGCCTTAGCAAAGTCCGGAAAAACCACAGAACTACTTATTTTTATTTTGAAAATAAGTTTTTAAGATCAGTGTTTTGTCAGACTCATTTAAACATTTTACAAGTAATGCAGCTCTAGTCAAAATGGTATCTTGTGAGTCTTCCAAAAAACTCATAAAGTCAAATTCTGTGGGGGCAAGTTCTTCTATTTCTAATTTAGATGGAATTTTCTTCTTTTGTGGGATATAGTAACATGTTGATATAGGTAATAAATCAGCGTTAGATATCCCAAGGACTTCCTTAAAATATTTCCTAAGCAAGATTTCAGGTAATAATAAATGAATCCTCGGAAAATTAGCTAAACGCAGATTTTTAACTCTTAAATTTTCAAACATTTCAAACTTAGAATGTACTGTGTGGGAATATTTTACAAGTGATGCTGAAAGTATTTGCAAAGATAGTGTCTGAGATTCAATTGCTACAAGACGTTTATCCAAAATCTTCACATTTACATCATTATTTTCCAGCTTTTGAATTATTTCCTGAGAAAAATTTAAATTCTGAGTAGCCACTGACTTTAACAAACCCTCTACACGAGTATTAATCAACCAAAGGTCTTTAAGAGATATTTCTTGAGGAGTCTCATGCAGGGTTAAGGCCTCCTCTTAAAAGGAGATGGCCTTGAGCATCACTCCAAAATTCAGAATTGATGTCAAACTCTGCTGAGGCTCTACTAGAGACTCAATAGGCCTACCTGATAGGTTGGCCTCAGAAGAAGTCACCAGAGGGAGTGGAGGAGTTCTATCCAAGGGGCTGAGAAATGCCCCAGATGTTGACGCTGCGTTAACCATCACAGGATTAATATTAGTAGGTAACAGATGGCGGTCAATCGGGCCCATTAACTCTTAAGTTTCGCTTTTCTTTTTCCCATTATAAATAATAAAAATAATATTCAAAATCTGAATAGAAAGGAAATTAAACAATAATATACCCTTTACTCCAGTTGGTCCACGGAGCTCCACGTGCCCCTTGGAGCCCCTTTGGCCACATCCTGTGGCCATGCTGCAGCGTCTCTTAAGAGGCAAGGGAAGGACCCTGATGACGCGGTCCCGACGTCCCCGCAGAAACCTACATGGGGGTCGGCTCCAAAAGTCACCAGCAGGCAACTTTACTAAATGCTGAGTCCCTGAAGGGCAGGAAACAGTCCCTCAGTCTTGTTCACCAGGCAGGTAACAGTAATCTCCAACTTCCCTTTTTTTAGATATAGTCTGAATGTCTACTATTCAACATGTTAAAATCACTTATTAGTTAAACTTCCCTTTTTTTAGATATAGTCTGAATGTCTACTATTCAATCTGCCAACTTCTGTCTGTGAAGGAGGCCTATATATCACACCAATGTAAATATATTTACCATTCCCTCTTTCCAAATTGATCCACGGTGGCTTTTCTTGCCCTGCAGATCCTGTAGTTGTGAAGCTTTAATGATCTTTCACACACACAAACTACCAGTTCATTTTTTTCTCTTCATGATTATTTGAAATGAAGTAATTAGCAGCTGAAAGCGCTTGAAGTAATTTTCTCTTGTTCTTCCTGCATTGCCTATGGCTTATAACATCTCCCAATATATAAGGTTTTTTATGCCTATGACGAGTTTTACCCCTGAAATATTTTCCCACTTATGTTTCACTCATTACGGTGTTTGTGGGAGGGACTCTGAGGCTTTTTCCTTTGTAATCTCTTACATTGGTTGGCTTAGATGTCTGTAAAGCCTTTGCATTTACAGAAAATTGATTATTTGCTTCCATTTTATTCTCTGTTTTCTTTAGAGTGTGTTTTTTTGAGTAGAAGGGGGTAGTTTGTGTATTATATGATCCTTCCACACTTGTGTTTGGTGATTTAATATGATCTTTAACATATAACACTACTCCCCCCCCCTTCCTTTCTTCCTTTCCTGAACAGATTATAGCCCGGTATAACTACATCCCAGTCATGGTTCTCTGTGAACCATGTCTCTGTGATGGCTACTATATCTAACTCCTCTTCTTCCATCACAGCTTCTAGATCCAGAATCTTGTTTCCCATACTTTGAGCATTATTATATACTGCTTTTCAGACATTGCCCCTTTTCCCATCTGTGTAGAGATATTCAGTGATTTACTTACCTGAGGGCTTATACTCATCAGAGGGCTTTGATCACCCTGCCCCATCACTTCTAGTTTAAAGCCCTCTTCAGTAGATTAGCCAGCCTGCCGCCGATGACACTTTTTCCCTTCTTTGATAGATGTCTACCATCCCTGTTCAGCAGCTCTTGGAAAATCAATCCATGGTCCAGGAAGCCAAAAAACTCTCGACACCATCCATGTAGCCACACATTCATCTCCTGGATGCGTGCTTCTGTGACCTCGCCCTTACTCTTGACAGGGAAGATGCTTGACGGGGAAGATGATTGAGAATAACACCTGCGCACCTGATTGCTTCACCTTCTCTCCCATAGCTATAAATTCATTTTTGATACTTTTGCAGGGGTACCTGGCAGTATCATTAGTGCTAACATGGATGAGCAACATCGGATAATAGTCATCAGGCTTGATGAGTCTTGGCAATCTCTCCGTAACATCTTGGATTTTGGCACCAGGCAGGCAGCATTCCTCCTGGGACATCATATCTGGTCTTCAGATGGACGCTTCTGTACCTCTCAGAAGGGAATCGCCAACCATCACTACCTTACGTCTCATAGTAGCCATGGATCCATCAGTTTGGGGGATTTCAAGCTTTGGTCCTTCCTCTCCCTGGGATGCGCTCATCTCTTCCACTTGCAAGGCAGCATACCGGTTCTTCAGTTCAAGGGCGGGTGGAGTCACAATACCAATCTTGCAGGGTTCTGTAATTTAAATCCAGGTGGTTTCCCTCAGCACAGCCTCTTCTTCATGAACCATTTCATCAATGTACCTCTCATTCTCACAGATGCTTATCATCTTGTCACTTCCTCTCTCAGTTCCTTTACTTCCTTCATAAGGGATTCAAGCTGAAGACAGATTGCACATGGAACAATTATCTCTGCCTGGGTAAACATTTTCTGTCTGCACAGAGACAGAAGCTGTAACCTGAGCAGCAGCTTTGGTGACATGATATTTCCCAACCATACTGTGGTTGTGTTGTGTCATGTCCTGTGCCATCCTTTCACTGCAGTTTCTTGTGACACTGGGTAAGTCATTTTACACTTCATTGCCCCAGATACAAAATAAGTGTCTTTCTAAAATATGTAAACTGCCTTGAATGTGTAAACCATACAGAAAAAGCGGTATATCAAGTCCCATCACCTTTTCCCCTTTCTTCCCAAGGTGGTTTCCCCATTCTATTTCACATCATCTCTGTACCAATCCTTAAAAGCTTCAGAGGATACTGAAGTGGGGCATCAGCAGTATTCAGCCATTGTTTTCTGCTGATTAGGTGGAGAAGGGAGGGGTTCTGTTTTACTTCTAAGGTTAATTGCATTATCTTTGGGACATTGCTGAAACAAGGCTGCCCTGTGAACTTCTAAAAGCTAAGTTACTCAGATTTTCATATTTCAGCATTTCATATTTCAGCTTTTCACTGGTTTTCAGCATTATATCTGCTTAATTTCTCTTCTCCTCCCTGTTTCTTACTAAAAAAATATAAAAAAAAAGCACAAAAAAATCCTTCTCTTTCCTCTGTTAAATCTTATTTCCTCTTCCTGCAGTTTTGTTTAAAATACTGTGTTTTAGGTGGTATAGAGCCTATATTTCTGGTGCCTGTGGCTCAGGGTGACTAAAGTAGGGAAAATCCTGTTATAAATCCTGTGTTTTAGGGTAGCACTGATAGAACCTGCAGTTTTGTTTAAAATACTGTGTTTTAGGTGGTATAGAGCCTATATTTCTGCCTTACTAGTAGTCTTACTTATAGTCCCACCAACCCCAGGGACCACTATTCATATATAGAAACCCATATAATCAGGACTTCACAACCAATCAAGATGACCTTTATTCTATGCAATCACTGTGGTGCTTTAATTCCAAGACATACTATTTGGAGGCTTAAGGCTTGCCCCATCTGTCTTCAACTTGCCAGTATTAAGGAGGAGCTCTGCAAACTTAAACAGGAATTGAATACAATTAAAGCAGCTTCCATCACTCCACAAAATCATACCAACTTACCACCTCTACCTCAAAGAATAAAACAACCCAGGAACAAATGGGTCACAGTAGGCTCAGGAAGACTGCGACATGTAACACAGAAACATCCACCTTCACTAATATTACCTCTACAGAATTCCTTCGCTCCACTAGTGCACTGCGATACTCAGGAAAACAGAAGGGAGGTGGGACTGGAACCAATGAAAGAAACTCAAGAGAACAAGAGCACCCTAAGTAAAAATAAAAAAGCCAAAAACAGAAAACTATTACTGTTGGGAGATTCCATCATCAGAGGCATTAACCTTGGAACACAGGGCGAGGAGTCCAAAATAGTGAAATGTCTTCCAGGATCCTCAGCTACCAGGAGTTCCAGGCAAATACTGACTATAATTAAGGAAGAAACTAAGGATTTTAACACTGATGTTGTTATCCATCTGGGAACAAATGACCTGGCCAACAACTCCACACTTGCAGCACAGAAAGCTTTTCGGGAGCTTGGTGAGGGCGTGAAACCTTTTGTAAAGACTTTAGCTTTTTCTGAAATACTGCCTGCATATGGAAAAGGAGAGCAAAGAATGAAAAACACAGAGGACTTTAATAGATGGCTCAGAGCCTGGTGTCATCAAGAAGGCTTCAGGTACATAGGAGGATGGGGAAATACATGGAAGGACAAGAAGCTATATTGCACTGATGGGCTACATATTACTACAGCAGGAAAAAGAAACCTTGCAGAGAAATTTAGACAATATTTTTCTAGGCATTTAAACTAGAAGGTGGGGGTGGTGTATGTAGAGACCACCCCCGGCAAAAGAAAAGATGTGATAGTAGTAAAGGCTGCAACAAAAGCAATATCAGCAACTCATTTCTTAGTATTGCAGCGGAAAGTGAAACGACACAAAAATCCATACGAAAAAGGAGATTATCGCTGAAAAATAGCTGGAAAGCGATGACCACAAATGCTCGCAGTCTAAGCAACAAAGTTCATGATCTGCAAGCCCTGATATTAGAGGCAGATCTAGATATTGTTGCTATCACAGAGACATGGTTCAGTGAATCACATGGATGGGATGCAAACATACCGGGATATAATCTTTTTAGGAAGGACAGAGATGGTCATAAAGGTGGAGGAGTAGCTCTCTATGTAAAGATCAATATCCAAGCGACCGAAATGCAAGGGACCTGGGGAGAGGAAGAAGCGATATGGATTGCTCTGAAAAGAGAAGATGGAACTTCTATCTACGTGGGTGTAGTCTACAGACCTCCGACTCAATCGCAGCAAATTGATAAGGATCTGATTGTGGATATCCAAAAGTTTGGAAGGAAAGAGGAGGTTCTGCTGTTGGGAGATTTCAACCTGCCGGATGCGGACTGGAATGTTCCGACTGCGGAATCGGAAAGAAGTAGGGAGATTGTGGATGCCTTTCAAGAGGCTCTGCTCAGACAAATGGTGACGGAACCCACAAGGGAAAAAGCGATATTGGATCTGGTCCTCACAAATGGAGAGAGTATCTCTAATGTTCGAGTGGGTGCTCACCTGGGTAGTAGCGATCATCAAACGGTTTGGTTTGATATAACGGCTAAAGTGGAGAGCGGCCGCACGATACTTAAAGTCCTAGATTTCAAACGTACGGACTTTAATGCAATGGGAAAGTACCTGAAGAAAGAGCTGTTAGGATGGGAGGACATAAGAGAAGTGGAAAGACAGTGGTCTAAGCTGAAAGGAGCGATAAAAATGGCTACGGACCTTTATGTGAAGAAAATCAATAAAAACAAGAGAAAAAGGAAGCCGATATGGTTCTCCAACCTAGTGGCTGAGAAAATAAAGGCGAAAGAGTTGGCGTTCATGAAATATAAAAAAACCCAAGAAGAGGAGAGCAGAAAGGACTACAGGGTGAAACTGAAAGAAGCCAAGAGAGAGATACGTTTAGCGAAGGCACAGGCGGAAGAACAAATGGCTAAAAATGTAAAAAAGGGAGATAAAAATTTTTTCAGATATATTAGTGAAAGGAGGAAGATAAAAAATGGAATTGCTAGGCTAAAAGATGCTGGGAACAAATATGTGGAGAGTGATGAGGAGAAAGCAAATGTGCTAAACAAATACTTCTGTTCTGTGTTCACAGAAGAAAATCCTGGAGAAGGACCGAGATTGTCCGGCAAAGTTACACGAGAAAATGGAGTAGATTCTGCGCCGTTCACGGAGGAGGGTGTTTATGAGCAACTTGAAAAACTGAAGGTGGACAAAGCGATGGGACCAGACGGGATCCATCCCAGGATACTAAGGGAACTCAGAGAGGTTCTGGCGAGTCCTATTAAAGACTTGTTCAACAAATCTCTGGAGACGGGAGTGATTCCTGGGGATTGGAGGAGAGCGGATGTGGTCCCTATTCATAAAAGTGGTCACAGGGATGAAGCAGGAAACTACAGGCCGGTGAACCTCACTTCAGTTGTTGGAAAAATAATGGAAGTGTTGCTGAAAGAAAGGATAGTGTATTTCCTTGAATCTAATGGGTTACAGGATCCGAGGCAACATGGCTTTACAAAAGGTAAATCGTGCCAAACGAACCTGATTGAATTTTTTGATTGGGTGACCAGAGAGCTGGATCAAGGACATATGCTAGATGTAATTTACTTGGATTTCAGCAAAGCCTTTGATACAGTTCCTCATAGGAGGCTGTTGAACAAACTTGAAGGGCTGAAGTTATTACCCAAAGTGGTGAACTGGGTCAGAAACTGGCTATCGGACAGACGCCAGAGGGTGGTGGTTAATGGAAGTCGCTCGAAGGAAGGAAAGGTGACTAGTGGAGTCCCTCAGGGTTCGGTGCTGGGGCCAATCCTGTTCAATATGTATGTAAGTGACATTGCTGTAGGGCTAGAAGGAAAAGTGTGCCTTTTTGCAGATGATACCAAGATTTGTAACAGAGTAGACACCGAAGAGGGAGTGGATAATATGAAAAAGGATCTGCAAAAGTTAGAGGAATGGTCTAATGCCTGGCAACTAAAATTCAATGCAAAGAAATGCAGAGTAATGCATTTGGGGATTAATAATAGGAAGGAACCGTATATGCTGGGAGGAGAGAAGCTGATATGCACGGACGGAGAGAGGGACCTTGGGGTGATAGTGTCCGAAGATCTTAAGGCGAAAAAACAGTGTGATAAGGCAGTGGCTGCTGCCAGAAGGATTCTGGGCTGTATAAAGAGAGGCGTAGTCAGTAGAAGGAAGAAGGTGTTGATGCCCCTGTACAGGTCATTGGTGAGGCCCCACTTGGAGTATTGTGTTCAGTTTTGGAGACCGTATCTGGCGAAAGACATAAGAAGACTTGAGGCGGTCCAGAGGAGGGCGACGAAAATGATAGGAGGCTTGCGCCAGAAGACGTATGAGGAGAGACTGGAAGACCTGAATATGTATACCCTAGAGGAAAGGAGAGACAGGGGAGATATGATTCAGACGTTCAAATACTTGAAGGGTATTAATGTAGAACAAAATCTTTTCCAGAGAAAGGAAAATGGTAAAACCAGAGGACATAATTTGAGGTTGAGGGGTGGTAGATTCAGGGGCAATGTTAGGAAATTCTACTTTACGGAGAGGGTGGTGGATGCCTGGAATGCGCTCCCGAGAGAGGTGGTGGAGAGTAAAACTGTGACTGAGTTCAAAGAAGCGTGGGATGAACACAGAAGATTTAGAATCAGAAAATAATATTAAATATTGAACTAGGCCAGTTACTGGGCAGACTTGCACGGTCTGTGTCTGTATATGGCCGTTTGGTGGAGGATGGGCTGGGAAGGGCTTCAATGGCTGGGAGGGTGTAGATGGGCTGGAGTAAGTCTTAACAGAGATTTTGGCAGTTGGAACTCAAGCACAGTACCGGGTAAAGCTTTGGATTCTCGCCCAGAAATAGCTAAGAAGAAAAAAAAAAAAAAAAAAAAAAAAAATCTAAATTGAATCAGGTTGGGCAGACTGGATGGACCATTCGGGTCTTTATCTGCCGTCATCTACTATGTTACTATGTTACTATGTTACTATGGTTGGTCAGACCGTGGTACATGTTAATTGGAAAAGAACTGAAGCGTTTTGGAAGTCAGGCTGTTTTTCATGAAGAGTGAAGTGGCCTCAAAATCCTCTACTGTCAGATGTATCAAGGAGATGATAGAATCAGTTTATTCATTCAAGACTTGGCAGTTGCCAAATGTTTTGAAAACTCATTTGACCAGAGCTTAGACTTCTTCGTGGGTGGAGCAGACGCCAATTCCTCCTTGGGATATTTGCAGGACAAGCCACCTGGTCAACTGTATATTCCTTTGCTCGACACTAGGCAGAATGTTTAGTCTCGGCAAAAGGTTATCAAATTTGGGACTAGGAGCTGCTGGTTTGGCTACATCCAAATCTTGTTGAGTACTGCTTTGGTAATTAGCACTTGTCTGGGTTGGTTTGAAGGGATGATGAGTAAATGAAAATTAGCAGATAAGACCTAATTTCACATTTTTAAGCATGTTCACTGGGTTAGTTTCTCAAGCCTGATCTCTTGGTTTGCCCTAGGTGCCTTTTACCTGGTATTTGAGTATATGGATCATGATCTGATGGGACTGTTGGAATCTGGTTTGGTACAGTTTTCTGAGGATCATATCAAGTCTTTCATGAAGCAGTTGATGGAGGGACTTGACTACTGTCACAAGAAAAACTTCCTCCACCGTGATATCAAATGTTCCAACATTTTATTGAACAACAGGTAAGCTATTGGTGTTGTCTTGCCCTGTGATGATACCATACCATATATTTTTCTTCTATACCACAATTTTTCAGCTAGGATTCAATACAGTTTGTAGCATGATAAACATATGAACTTAGAACATATTTCTGCTTTTCTCAGAGAGCATGATAACCTAAACTTGCAGAATATGCTAATGAGCAGTCAAAGATTTGAATGCTTTTTTTGTTTGTGTGTTCGCGCAATCTCAGAATACTGATAACACTGTTGTATTTTCGCTTTCCAGTGGACAGATTAAGCTAGCTGATTTTGGTCTTGCTCGGCTGTACAGCTCAGAAGAAAGGTAAGATTTCATTTAAAGAAGAACCGCCTTGAAATAGAATTTGGTTGCATGAGACTTTGCTCGTCTGCCATGCTCCAGTTCTATCCCCTTTTAGAGGCATGATTCCTGGGTTGGTCTTACCAGTCCCAGTTAAACGCATGCTTGTATGCCTAAAAGAAGGCAACCAACACCACCATTTTGGCAAATAGACATGAATTGAAAAGCAAACTTCAAATGAAAATATTTTGACTTGCTGATACAATAGTATGTATTATCAGTGTGCATTTATAATCTATGTTGCTGTTGTCAGTAATCATGACTGGCATTCATAAATTTTCCAAGTTTCAATGAATAAAACTGCAGTAAAAGATACAGTGGAGAAGTAGCCTAATGCTTAATGCAGTGGTCTGGGGACTGGGTTCAATTCCTACTGCAACTCTTTAACCATCTATTGCCCCAGGTACAAAAAAATAACCTTTGATTGTGAGCCCACTAGGGTATGAGAAAGAACCTGCATATAAATGTGTACAGCGCTGCATATGTCTAGTAATAGCATTGCTGAGGTTCTTTTAAGGCATTTGGGTTTTATTGTCTCATTTTGTGTTGTTTAATTTTTTAGCCGTCCTTACACTAATAAAGTCATCACGTTGTGGTACCGACCCCCTGAATTGCTGCTTGGAGAAGAACGTTATACACCAGCTATAGATGTGTGGAGCTGTGGGTAAGCCCCTCACTTTAGAAAAATCTTTTTATTAGAAACATAGAAACATGATAGCAGATAAAGGCCAAATGGCTCATCTAGTCTGCCCATCTGCAGTAACCATTATCTTGTTCTCTCTCCGAGAGATCCCACTTGCCTATCCAAGGCCCTTTTGAATTCAGACACAGTCTCTGTCTCCACCGCCTCTTCTGGGAAACTGTTCCATGCATCTATCATACTTTCTGTAAAAAAAAGTATTCTGCAGCACCTGTAGATTGGTACAGTTCATTGCGAATGGGTTATCTCTCACTGTGACCTGCAGATGGAGACTGAGGCTCCCCCCTCCTAACCCAGTCTTTTTCGGTCTCTAGCAGGTGAAATAGGAATCTTAAGGCTCCCCTCTGTTTAGCACTGTTGGATTTTGCTTAAGCTTCCTGATCTTTTCTGGTGCTGGACGGAGCTTGGACGGGTCCTGTCTAGGGATCTGTCTGACCTCGGGGATGTCAAACCCAGCGGGTCTCGAGCGGGGTCCTTCCCCCCCCCCTTCCTCCACCTGCACATATTTTTGTAGAGGTGCCTCAGCTGGCAGCCTGGCCACCGATACTGGTCAGGCCTCCGGCTTTTAGAGCCAGTGGAGTCTGTTCTGAAAAAAAAAAAAAAAAATCCTGAGGTTGTGCTGGTCTAAAGTAGTGTTCTTCAACCTTTTGACACCTATGGGCCAGCGGAAATAAAATAATTATTTTGTGGACCGGCAATTGAAGAACACAGGGCTAAGTCGTGCCCATCTCTGCCCCAGACCCCGCCCACATAATAGTACTAATTATAACACAATTTTTTCCATTCATTTTTCATATACACACACACACACCATAATCGTATTAACAACACGTAATGGTTAACCACAAAATTAAAATACACAAACACACTGTATGCTTTTCAACATTCATTCCTACCAGGACCAAAAACTAAAAGTACTATTATTTACAAACAAACCCTAAGATGCAAGACTCTGCAAGCAGTACAAGCCCAGAGGAAAAGAAATAAATGCATTTCTTCCTGAACAGACAGCAGATATAAATCAATCACTAAATAAAAAATAAAAAAAATAAAAGCATTACCCCCTACCGTTGTTATCTATCTCCCTCCATTGCCTTCTGGCCTGCTCCCCGGTGTTATCTTTGGGCTGGTCCACAGTGCGATCAACGCGGTGTCTTTGGGCCGGCTCCCTGAGTGCTGCAGTGCACAAAGCTGTGGGCAGTGGCTCCTTGCGCGCATCCCACGCCTTATCTGGAAGCTTTCCCTCTGACGTTGCGATGTCAGGGAGAAGGCTTCCGGTTCAGGCGCAGGACACACGTAGGAGCCTTTTCCCACGGCTTTGTGCACTGCAGCACTCAGGGAGCCGGCCCGAAGAGGCCGCATTGATCGCACCGTGGACCAGCGGCTGAAGAACACTGTCTTTGGCTCGATGGACGTGCCGGCCCTGTTGACTGTCAGAAAATTTCTGCGGACCGGTCCACAGTCAGGCGGTTGAAGAACACAAGTCTAAAAGGCTCTTTTCCCTTTCAAATTGCTCTTTTACTGTGTTTTCTCATCTAACCAGCACTTATTTTACAGCTAGGGCAGTTTTCAGCAAAATGAGCACTTTACAAGGGAAAAATTGCTCATTGTGCTCCAGACAGGAGGCATTCGCAGCCGGCCTGTGCAAGCATTGTACAGGCTGGAGCGGTGGGGGATCCTTGTTGGCATCAGATGCCGGCAGCCAGGGAACCCTGCCACAAGTGCCTCGTGAGTCAGCAAATGATCGCAGGTTAAGCCCGGGCTTCCCCCAACACCCACGTGGGAGGTTTCCCAGCCATTGATGGTCTGGGTAAAAAGGATTCACTTACTGCCGCAGCGGTTGGGAACTCCCTTACCACTGCTGCCAGCTTGCCTGCTTTAGTGGCTGGAACAGTTCAGGCTTCCCAGATACCACAGGCCTCGAGCTCCAATTTTGGTGGTTTCGGCTCCAGTTTTGGTGGGAAGCACCTCCATTATTTCAGTGTCCTCAGGTGACCTTCCCCCTCTGTTGGAGAGACAGGGACAGGTTTCTGCTGGGTCCCAATGCTGTGACAGGGAGTCCCTTGGGGTCGCCAGGGGTTATTCACCCAGAATTTGTTTTGGCACTATGTAAAGCTTATGTTCTTGCAGCCAGAGGTCCTGCTTCTGTCTCGGGGGGGTGCCCTTAACATCTTCTCCAGTTTGGTTCCAGACAGTGCTGGTTTTGTTCCCCACTACTACTACTCTCGTCCAGTCCGTGGTCCTACCGGCCTTGAGTAGTCGGGAGGGTTCTTTGGAGCAGAGGCAGTTGTGCAAGTTGTATGTCTGCCGGGTCCAAAAATCGGATCGTCTTTTTGTCCTCAGTGGGTTCTCATAAGGGGGACGGTGCTTCCAAGGCCACCATTGCTCGCTGGATCAAGGAGACTATTGCTTCAGTGTATCTTCAAAAGAAGTCTGTTTCGGAATTTCTCAATGCTCATTCTGGGGTCAGGCTGCTTCTTGGTTTGAGTTTGCTGGTGCCTCCAGTGGATATATGTAAAGCACACCTGTTGGTCTTCTCTCCATTCCTTTGTGCGGTTCTACCGTGTGGATATTCAGGCATGTTGGGACGTGGTGTTCGGGGAGCGCATGCTTGTGGCAGCCCTTCGGGGGTCCCACCCATGATGGGTACTGCTTTGATAAGTCCCATCAGTGAGCTGTGCTGGTCTGGAGAGACGATTAAAGAAGAAGAAATTAGGTCCTTACCTGCTAATTTTCTTTCTTTTAGTCTCTCCAGATTGGCACAGTCCATGCCCTGTCTGTTTTCTTTTAGGTTTCACATGAAGAATGTGGGGTTTTTTTCTGTGGAATCTCGTGTTTTTTGTAGGTTAGGGGAGATTATATGACTAGCGCCTTTTGGTTCATCTGGCGTAGCTGGCGAGCTGTGGGGTTGGTTCTGAATATCCTTCTCTTTAATTTCCAACAGTGTGTTATTGTTGTCATAATTCATACTTATTAGTTTCTTAGTTCTGCTTGGCTATTCGGCAGACTGATTGTATTTGGGACTGCATCAGGTGCCAGCAGCCAGGGAACCCCGCCGCAAGTTCGGCACAGATTGGCACAGTCCATGCCCTGTCTGTTTTCTTTCGGGATTCGCATGAAGAGTGGTTTTTTTTCTGCAGGATCTCATGTTTTTGGTAGGTTAGGGGAGATTACATGACCAGCGGCTTTTGGTTTGTCTGGCATAGTTGGCGAGCTATGGGGATGTTTCTGAATGTCCTTCTCTTCAATTTCCAACAGTGTATTTTCTAGGTTAATTGTTCCTGTGGGGAGTGGTGGTGGTGTCATAATTCACACTCATTAGTTTCTTAGTTCTGCTTGGCTATTTGGCAGACTGATTGTACTTGGGATTGCACAGTTCACTTGTACTACAGCCAAAAGTTTGTTGTTCAGTCTCCATCTGCTGGTCATGGTGAGATATTACCCATCAGTGAGCTGTGCCATTCTGAAGAGACTAAAAGAAAGAAAATTAGCAGGTAAGAACCTAATTTCTCCATCCCTCATGGCTACTTCACTTAAACTCAACAAAAATGCAGTAGGGACAATATGTGTTTGAGACCTGTGCTCCAAACAGTCCTGAAGTATATCCAGTGCTTCTCTCTGAGGGATTGATGTATACAGAGAGGCCACATCTATAGTGACCAGATAGGAGACCCTCCCCTAAGAATCCCTCCCGTTGTTGTACCAGTTGCAGAAAAATGAGTGATGTCCCTCATTAGAGAACTGACAGTCGTAAGGCATTCCTGGAGGTGACAGTCAATGTACTTACACACCCATTCCAGCATCGAATCCCTGGCTGAAAAAAATAGGCCAGCCAGGGGGTTTTGCAGATTTTTCTGGATCTTTGGCAGTAAGTAAAAAACTGGTATCTTATAGAAATGATTGGCCAAAAATTTACACTCAGCTTCTGTAAGATAACCCTCTGATTTCCCCTTATTGGATAGATCCAGCACTTAAGTGAAAATAAAGTCCGAAAGTTATGTGGATAGCTGAATGTAATACTGGCTTAGAGAGCTGGAGGTAAGCCTCCAACAAATACTTATCCCTGTCCGAGAGGACAGTAGCTCCCACTTTGTCAGCTCTCACCTTTCAGTATACTAATAGTAATTGAAGTCACCCATTGTTATACTGTTGCCCAGTTTTCCTGCTTTCCTAATCTCTGAAAACATTTCTTCATCTGTTTGCTCATTTTGTCCTAGTGGACGGTAGTTATAACCCTACTTTTATATTCCTTCCCTTCACACATGGAATTTTTATCCATATGGATTCCACACTGCTATCTGTCATGCAGAATGCTTATTTTATTTGATTAAATTCCCTCTTTAACATATAGCGTAACCCCTCCCCCCTCCTAATTTGATCCACTCTGTCCCTGCGATATAATTTGTACTGAGGTAATACAGCATCCCATTGATTGTCCTCCTTCCATCAGGTCTCTGAGATGCCTATTATATCTAGATCAACAAAAGACCAAAAAAATTAAATGGTTATCTATTAATTAAATATACTTACACAAAACCATTTAGAAAAGTCAAAATGGACAGTAGACTATGTCCCAATTAGTATTTTATTGAATTTTATATATAGGGACAAGCCTCAGATTTAATTATTTTGGTAGGGAGGTTGGGACAAAACTGGTTATGTCACGGGGAGCAAGAGAAGATTGATTTTCTTTCTCTTGAAGAAACCCCATTATGGGGAGATCTCCATAAATCTGAGGCTTGTCCCTATATATAAAATTCAATAAAATACTAATTGGGACAGAGAGCATAAGAACATAAGAAGTGCCATCTCTGGAACAGACCCTAGGTCCATCAAGTCCGGCGATTTCTAAATGGTTTTGTGTATGTATATTATATCTACCTCATCATTCAGTGCTATATACTAACTCTCCTATTTTATTTTTTAGGCTTCTAGAATTCGTGTACAGACACTTCAGATTATTTTGTTTCCTTGTAATTACAGGCTTCTGAGAAAATAGGGAAAATTTGACATTGACGTGATGATGTCATGCGAGAGGCACGTTCTGTAGGTAGTGTGCCGGCATCTCATGGTACACGTGGAATCTTGCTGCAGCACACTAGTTTGACGTAAACTGCCTTAGATCTTGCCAGGTACTTATGACCTGGGTTGGCCACTGCTGGAAACAGGATAATAGGCTTAATGGTCCTTCGGTTTGTCCCAGTATGGCAACTCTTATGTTGTTATGAATTCCTTGGACCCAGGGGAATAGGAATTGTCATCCTGAGTGGCATCTTAACCTGATTCTATGGTCCCAGCAGAAGGCACTCATTGAGCCTCTGTGGAAGGCTGTTCTGAAAGATCTTATCTTAAAGTTGGTTTTCGTTGTCATATTTTTATCTCTGTGCAGGATTTCTGAGCTACAAGCATTATCCTGTAGAGATCGTCTAAATCAACCTTTGTTTCTTCCCTCCTTTTAAGAAGAAAAGGATTTTCTGTTTTTCCATTTTCTTGACTTCTGTCAAGCACTTCTTCACTATCTAGAAGCGACTGGTGAATTTCACTGTTCTACTTACCTTTTTATTATTCTTTCAGATCTTATATTGGAGTAATGCTGCCTTAAGAGGAACCATTGCCCACTGGATTAAAGAGGCTGTTGCTTTGACTTATATTTTTTCTGGCAAGCAGTTTCCTCCTCCAAGCACATTCTTCCAGAGCTCTATCAGCTTCTTGAGTGGAGTCTAGGGCTTACTTCTTGGAAAAAATATGTAGGTTGGCTGTATGGTCATCTTTGCATACCTTTTCCAGGTACTATCACTTGGACATTACTGTCAGTTGGAGACATCCTTTAGAACATCAGTTCTCTTTGTTTAAAGACTACTTTGTTGCATCCCACAAGTTTCTGGATTGATTTCTTTGTTTAAAGTTGTTGCTACATGTTGCTGTGTCTGGTTCTAGTTCTTTTACTCTTCATATGTTGGCTCTGTGAGGAAGGAAAACTATTTGTCTAATTCTTCCTTTTACTTTGTTATGAGAAATACTAACTGACCAAGGCGCATACAATCCTATATGACAGTTCAGTTTAGTATTCTTTATTTCCACTTTCTGGTGCATGGTTATTACCCACAAACTTCTGGATTCATCTACTATGATTAAATGAAACAAAATTATCAGGTAAGACATAATCTTTTCTTCTACCTTCCCTGGCAGCCTGAAAAGAGCAGACAAAAATGGTTAATGAAGAGTTACAAAGAGATGACAATATTGTAAATGAGGAGTTATCAGTGCTTTTCACAGTAAATGTCTGGAAATCTTGGTTTCAGTTTCTGTAAGATGTTTTAAGTTTTATTTTTTCTCTTCATTAATGTCTTCTCTTCATTTTTTCCAGCTGTATCTTGGGAGAACTCTTTACCAAGAAGCCCATTTTTCAGGCTAATCAGGAGCTGGCTCAGCTAGAGTTGATAAGGTACACATATGTCTTCATAAGTTCTTATTACATTTAAGGTAGAAATACTGTATTTTTTTGCTCCATAAGACGCACCTGATCATAAGACACACCACCTCTAGAGGAGGAAAAACCAAGAAAAAAAAATTCTGAACCAAATGCCCTGTACCCTGTTCCCTTTCTGGTGGTCTAGTGATAGGCCGGGACAGGGTACCGGGCACATCTAGTGGTGGGCACATCTAATGGTAGGCAGCCCCAAGCCAGCCTGCCATCCAGCCCCAGGCCAGCCAGCCAGCCCGATTCAGGCCAACCAGCCAGCCAGTCCCCCGTACCTTTTTAAAATCCTGCACAGCAGCTCCAGCTGGTTTCCCTCCTTCCCTGCCTGCCACGGCACCTACTTTGCAGACGGTGCTCGCAGCCTTTGCTCTTCCGAGCTCCTCCTTATTTCCCGGCCAGTGGCGAAACAGATCAGCAGCGCGGACATCAGGAGCAAGCTTTACGCTCTCCCGCTCGGCCCCACACTGCTTGCCAAATGGCTGTCGTAAGTTCTCATGAGTCCCGTGAGAACCTACTCCAGCCATTCAGAAAGCAGCGTGGGGCCGAGAGGGAGAGCGTAAATCTTACTCCTGATGTCCGTGCTGCTGATCTGTTTCGCCACTGGCCAGGAATTAAAACGAGGGCGCTGGACCACCAGGTGAAAAAGGGGGATCTGCGAGGGGGGAGGGTGTTTAAAAAAAAAAAAAAGGTGGTGCGTCAGCAGCCGGCGGGTTTTACAATGGTACCGGGAGGGAGGGTAACAAAATTTGTACCTTTGCTTCATAAGACACACCGAGATTTCCACCCACTTTGAGGTGGAAAAAAGTGCGTCTTATGGAGCGAAAAATATGGTACTTTCTGCTGAGCAGTAAACTATTAACTGTGTATTGCTTCTGTTAACAAATATTTAGTAAAATCTAGTTTTTTGAAAGGTTTTGAAAGAACCATTTTTGCTCAGATGTAACAGGTGTTTTTCCATTGACAGTGGGATTGATTATGCACACTAAAGAGGTGATGTCTTTGCATTGTCACTTGGATAGAACAGCTCTCTCAGACTGTAAAACTTGGTTTGCAGCTTCAAGCATGCATGGCATTTCCTGGAAGTAGTTGTCTCCTAAGTTCCAAAGATCAAGAATTTTAGCAAAATCTCAGGTGGGGAGGGATTTTGTGCTTTTTCTGTCAACAAGCAAGAGTGAATCAAGTTCACAAGTGAATGATTTCTAAGCCTAGGGTTGGTCAATTTTTTTTGTGCTGCCTTATATTTTAGGAGTAGCCTACACACAAAAAAAAATGAGTCGCTACATTATGCAAATATAGCTTGACCAAAGGAACTTATTTAAAGAAGGGAACAGGCCGAAAAATTGGAGCACATAGAGGTAAGTAAGGAGGATGTCCTCAAACAGATAGGTTAAAATGCGGCAAATCACCGGGCCCGGACGGGATCCACCCAAGGGTTCTAAAGGAACTAAGACAAGAAATAGCGGGCACAATCCAGCATGTTTGCAACCTATCCTTGAAAACTGGAGAGGTACCAGAGGACTGGAAATTGGCGAATGTCACACCTATCTTCAAGAAGGGATCGAGAGGTGACCCCGGGAACTACAGGCCGGTGAGCCTGACTTCAATTATAGGGAAGATGGTGGAAGCTATGATCAAGGACGGCATTTGCGAACACATCGAGAGGAATGGCCTACTGAGAACAAGCCAGCAAGGATTCTGTAAGGGAAGGTCGTGCCTAACGAACTTTCTGTACTTCTTTGAGGGAATAAGCAGTCGGGTGGACAATGGGGAACCCATAGACATCATTTACCTCGATTTTCAAAAGGCTTTTGACAAGGTGCCACATGAAAGGCTGCTTAGGAAGCTGTGGAACCACGGGGTGGGAGGGGATGTGCACAGATGGATCAAGCACTGGTTGTCGGGTAGACTGCAGAGGGTCGGAGTAAAGGGCCAATATTCTGACTGGCGGGGAGTCACGAGCGGTGTGCCACAGGGGATCGGTGCTGGGGCCGTTACTCTTCAACATATTTATCAATGATCTGGAAAAGGAGGCAAAGTGCGAGGTTATAAAATTTGCAGACGATACCAAACTGTGCGGCAGAGTTAGGTCCAGGGAGGAGTGTGAGGTCCTGCAAAGGGACCTGGACAAGTTGGAAGACTGGGCAAACAAATGGCAAATGCGCTTTAACGTGGAAAAATGCAAGGTCATGCATATAGGGAAAAAGAACCCGTTGTTCAACTACAAATTGGGGGGGGGGGCATTGTTGGGAGACAGCAGACTTGAAAGAGACTTGGGTGTGCTGGTGGATGCATCACTGAAGCCATCTGCACAGTGCGCAGCAGCCTCGAAAAAAGCCAACAGGATGCTGGGCATCATAAAGAGGGGCATAACAACCAGGACGTGGGAAGTCATCATGCCATTGTATCGAGCGATGGTGCGTCCACATCTGGAATAATGCGTTCAGTATTGGTCGCCGCACCTCAAGAAGGACATGGCGGTACTTGAGAGAGTCCAAAGGAGAGGGCTGGAACACTGCCCATACGCCGAGAGGTTGGATAGGCTGGGGCTCTTCTCTCTGGAAAAAAGGAGGCTCAGGGGAGATATGATAGAGACCTTTAAGATCATGAGGGGCATAGAGAGGGTGGATAGGGACAGATTCTTCAGACTGAAGGGGACAACACGTACGAGGGGGCATTCGGAGAAACTGAAGGGAGATAGGTTCAAAACAAATGCAAGGAAGTTTTTTTTCACCCAAAGGGTCGTGGACACTTGGAATGCGCTACCGGAGGAAGTGATCAGGCAGAGTACGGTACAGGGATTCAAACAGGGATTGGACGGATTCCTGAGGGATAAAGGGATCGTGGGATACTGAGAGAGGTGCTGGGATGTAACACAAGTATAGAAAGCTAACCAGGACGTGCATGTGCAAGATCAGAGGATTAGGACTTCGATGGGAAGATAGGACTTCAATGAGAAACCAAGGTGGCAAGGGGGCCCCTTCTGGTGATTCAGACAGGTCGTGACCTGTTTGGGCCGCCGTGGGAGTGGACTGCCGGGCAGGATGGACCTGTGGTCTGACCCGGCGGAGGCACTGCTTATGTTCTTATGCTTTTACCCTCTGAATGGAATATTTACAGTGCAGTAGACTTTTTATCAAAAATCAAAAAAAAAAAGAAAGATACCCCTCCTGATGTTTTTTTCCCTTTATTGTTTCTTTCTTTTCAAAATTATTAATTTTGTAACTTTATCCCTTCACTCCTTTCGCATTCAGTTTTGTCTGTTGGTCTGTTGGTCTAACCTCTTTTCTGAGTAGTTATTTTTTTTTAAAATTTATATGTTGTATGCGTATCTTGTATTTTAGTGTATGCATATTTTAGATTTTAATGTAATTCGCTTAGTAAATTATGTATAAGCGATTCATCAAATTTCTAATAAACTTGAAACTTGATGACAAACAGGTATAATCTCAAATGCGGGTAATGTCATCCACAGAGCCCGTTGTGGACATTACCAAGTGTAATGTAACTTTAAATATTTGAGAGAGCCTGCACCATGTATACATGGGTGCCTTTCTGTCTCAGTTTTCAAGGTACTGGATCCATGAGCAGGAGGTGGAGGAAGGCAGAGAGAGATGCTGCATATATGTGAGGGAAGTGGACAGATGCCAGATCTTGGTTGAGGGAACAGAAGAGAGAGGAGAGACATGTTAGATCATTGGGACTGGGAGTGTGTGTGGGGGGAGGGAGAGGGAAACATATCAAACCATGGGGTTTGGGGGGAGTGAAGGAGAGGTACTGGACTCACGGGAAAGGAGATTGGGGAATTTAGAGGAAAAGATGCTGGATGTTTGAGGTACAGGAGAGATGCCAGACCTTGACAGAAGGATTTGAGGAGAGAGGAGGTACATGCCTTCCACCCCTCATGTGGAGAAATGCAAAACGATGTACATTGGAAAGAATAGTCCAAATCATAGTTACTGGATGCTAGTGTCCACCTTAGGAATTGGCATCCAAGAAAAGGTTCTAAGTGTCATTGTAGAGAATACGCTAAAATCTTCTTCCCAGTATGCATCAGCAGCCAAAAAGAAAACAGGTTGCTAGGAATTATTAGGAAAGGGATGGTAAATAAGAGAGAGAATATTATTATGCCTCTACTGTCTATTACTCCATGGTGTGACTTAAGAATTGTCGCTGCTGGGTCAGACCAGTTGTCCATCATGCCCAGCAGTCCGCTCATGCGGCGGCCCTCTGGTCAAAGACCAGCACCCTAACCGAGTCTAGCCCTAACAGCACATGTTCTTGTTCAGCAGGAACTTGTCTAACTTTGTCTTGAATCCCTGTAGGGTGTTTTCCCCTATAACATGCTCCGGAAGAGCGTTCCAGCTTTCTACCACTTTCTGGGTGAAGAAGAACTTTCTTACGTTTGTACGGAATCTATCCCCTTTCAACTTTAGAGAGTGCCCTCTCGTTCTCCCTACCTTGGAGAGGGTGAACAACCTGTCCTTATCTACTAAGTCTATCCCCTTCAGTACCTTGAATGTTTCGATCATGTCCCCTCTCAATCTCCTCTGTTCGAAGGAGAAGAGGCCCAGTTTCTCCAATCTTTCACTGTACGGCAGCTCCTCCAACCCCTTAACCATCTTAGTCGCTCTTCTCTGGATCCTTTCGAGTAGTACCATCCTTCTTCATGTACGGCGACCAGTGCTGGACGCAGTACTCCAGGTGAGGGCGCACCATGGCCCAGTACAGCGGCATAATAACCTTCTCTGATCTGTTTGTGATCCCCTTCTTTATCATTCCTAGTATTCTGTTTGCTCTTTTTGCTGCTGCTGCACATTGCGTGGAATGCTTCATCAACTTGTCGATCAGAACTCCCAAGTCCCTTTCCTGGGAGGTATCTCCAAGTACCGCCCTAGACATCCTGTATTCGTGCATGAGATTTTTGTTACCGACATGCATCACTTTTCACCTTATATATTGTGTTCAGTTCTAGTCACTGTATCTCAGAAAAGATATAGCAGAATTAGAAAAAGTTCAAAGAAGTGCAACTAAAATAATAAAGGGATGGAACGAGCGCCTCTCGTATGAGGAAAGGCAAAAGAAATTGAGGCTCTTTAGCTTGGAAAAGAGAAAGCTGAGAGGGACGGAATGCTTGATGTCTTCAAAATCATGAGTGGTGTAGAACAGTGTTTCTCAACACGCAGTACAGCATGGGTCTCCCTCCCCCCTTCCTCCTTAATGGTCGCTGCTGAGGATCCCATGCCCTCCTTATTGCCTGCCCCCCTCCGCCGAAGCCGCCACTGGGGATCCCATGCCCTCCTTCCTGCCCTTCACCAAAGCCGACCCAGAAAACTTCCCTTCAGTGTCAGAGCTGACGTCAGAGGGAAGCCTTCTGGGTCAGCGGGGGATCCCAGTTACCTCCTTCCAGGTGGGCTCTTCTTTCCTGCCTTCAGTGGCACTTGTTGCAGGGACACATCAACGACTTTCATGCTGCACGTATTAATTAGAATATATTGTGTGTATGTGAAAAATGAATGGAAGAAATTGCATTGCAATTTAGTACTATTCTGTAGCGCCTGGTAGACTGGTATAGTCCTTACAAATGGGTTATATACCTCACTGCTACCAGCAGGTGGAGACTGAGAACAAACTTGTATATAAGGATAGCTTCCCCTCTTGCAATCCAGTCTTCCTCGTTCTCCATTAAAGCAGGTATTAAGACTAATTTGGCTCCCCGCTTAGTACTGTTGGAATTTTGTTTTGGACTCCTGGGTTCCCCTTTTGTGCCAGATAGAGCTTGAACGGGTCCTGTTTGGGGATCCGTCTGACCTTGGGGGTGTTAAACTTGGCAGGCCTTGTGCTGGGTCCCTTCTCCCACCTCCCCACATTTTTGTAGAGATGCCTCAGCCTGGCCCCCTGGTTGGTCAGCCCTCCACCTTTGAGAGCCATGAAGTCTGTTCTGACTGTGAAAAAAAAAAATCCTGAGGTGTGCCGGTTTAAAGGGCTCAATTCCCTTTAAAACTGCCATTTATATTGTTTTTTTCTTATCTATCCAGCACTTTTATTACTGCTAGGGCGTTTTTCGGCACAATGAGCACTTTTAAGGGGGGGAAAAATGCTTATTGTGTACCAGACACAAGGTATTCGCAGCCGGCCTGTGCAAGCGTTGTGCAGACCGGAGCAGTGGGGGGAGTCTCATTGGCAGCGATTGCCGGCAGCCAGGGCACCCCGCCGCATGTACCTTGCGAAGGATTCCCTTACTACCGGAGTGACTGGGGATTCCCTTTTCGCGTCAGTTGGTTTCTCTTGCTCAGCGTCAGCAAAGTCCCAGGCTTTTCAGACCCGACAGGCCGCAGGAGCTCCGATTTTGGCGGTTTCAGGTCCAATTTTAGGAGGAACTTCCTCCTTCATTTCTGTTACCTCAGGTGACCTTCCCCCTGTTCTAGAAATACAGGAGCAAGGTATGGCAGGGTCTCCTGCTGCTGCTGGGTTTTTTTCCTCCTAAATTTATTTATGTTGGCACTATGTAAAGCTTATGTACTGGCGACTGGAGGTTCCGTGCCCACTCTGGGAGTCTCAAGGGGGGGCGGGGTTTGCCCTCAATGTCTTTCCCAGTGCGGCCCCATACAGTGTGTGTTAAAATTAAATTGTTAGTCGGCTGGGAGGGAGCCCTCCTGTCTCGGCCTACCAGGTCATACGGCAGGCTGGTTTAGGCCTGCAACAAGTCCGGGAGGGGGTCATTGGGTAAAGACCTGAATATAGACCGAGACCCCCATTTTTGGCCCAAAAATCTCATCCTATATTCGAGTATACAGTACATGGTAATTACTTCATTCTGTATTGTCTGTGCTGTTGAGGGCCCAGTGGATACTTCATCCTTGGGCTTGTATAGGTTTCATAAAGATGAAAGCATTTCAGGCCAGGGAATCTCCAAGGAGCTAGAGCAAAATGAACGTGGCTCAAAACTTTGCTCTTGTGCATCAGGACGATGTGGACCTCTGTGCAGAAGAAGTAGATTGCTTAAGAAAGAGGGAAAAGAGTCAAAGAGCAAAATCAGCTGATCTGTGTACAAACCCTTCTGTTCATTGTTAAGGAAGTCGCTGAGTTTTTCTCTATTTAGCTAAATGAGGTGTCCCTTTGGTAGGTAAGATACAGTTGAGCAGAAGGCACAACAATCTGGGTCATGCCTGAACCACCAAACATTGAAAGCAAAATTTTTATGTCCAAAGTCTTTGAATATATTAATCCATTCCTTGGTTATTTCAAAAATTGATTATTGTAATGCTCTATTAAAAGGAATAGCTCAAAAGGAAATTAGACGTTTGCAGATCATCCAGAATGCTTCAATTAAACTTATTATGAAAGCCAAGAAATTTGATCATGTGACTCCTCTACTTAAAAAAGCACACTGGCTTCCTGTTGCACATCGCATAATGTACAAATTAAGTTTGCTTACCTTTAAATCTCTGATATATAAAACCCCGGCTTTCATTTACAAATCATTGATTCCTTATACTTCATCCAGATTACTGAGGTCTAATGACCACCATTTATTAATCATCCCCTCCCTTAAAATTATTAATACACGACGACACTTCATCTTTTTTATTACAGCTCCTCAAACTTGGAATTCCCTTCCAATTTACTTAAGAGAGGAAAAAAATTTGGAGAAATTTAAGAACAAACTCAAAAGCTTTCTTTTTAAAGATGCATTTAATGACTAAAAGAACTGTCTAGGAGTTTCATTTTATCTTCATATCTTTTGAGATTTTTTCATCTTTCCCTTCTTATTGTTTTTAACCTTAAATGTCTTTCCTTCTATTAAGCAAAGTGTATTTCTTTTTCCATTCTTTCCTCATGTTTTATTATGTGTATAAAATTAGTCTTTATTATATTTTGTAAGATTTAGTTTTTTTTGTTAGTTATGTTTGTCCCCCAATTTTATGATTTTATTGATTTGTTCATCGCTTAGAATTTAGAATAAGCGATTAATCAAATTTTTTCATCTTTCCCTTCTTATTGTTTTTAACCTTAAATGTCTTTCCTTCTATTAAGCAAAGTGTATTCTTTAGCACTCTCCAGACCAGTAGAGGTTAACTTTACGATTGGGTATATATCTAATCATGACCAGCAGGTGGAGACTGAAAACAAAACTTTGGGACAGTATATCCTAGCCCCTCCTCTCTATTTCCCTCAGTCTTCTTTCAGTCTCCAGCAGGTGTTGAGTGATCTGTACCCATCTCCCTTGGTAGGGCTGTTGGAATTTGTTTAGGGGGTTTATTGTCCCTGTTTTTAGCCGGACGGAGCTTGGGCGGACTCTGTTTGGGGGTTCGTCCGACCTCGGGGGTGTCAAACCCGGCGGGTCACGAGCGGGGTCCCTCCCCCCACTTCCTCCACCTCCCCACATTTTTTTAGAGGAGCCTCAGCAGTAAGCCTTGCCCCCTAAATCAAGCAAGGCATATTGCTTCGAGAGCCTGTGGAGTCTGTTCTGTAAAAAAAAAAAAAAAAAAATCCTGAGGTAGTGCTGGTCTGAAGGGTTGTTTCCCTTTAAGAAAACTGTATTTTACTGTATTTTTTCATGTAACCAGCACTTTTTTATAGCTAGGTCGCGTATGGAGCAATTGTGCCCTTCTCCGGGGGAGTAGGCCACAATTTTAGTCCAGCCGCGAGGCACTCGCGGCCGGCCTGAACTCGGCGGTTTGGGTCGGTGAGGTGGTGGAGCTCCGTCGGCAGCGGCTGCAGGCGCCCAGAGCTCCCCGCCGATGGTACCTCGCGAGTCGGCTTGGAGCAGTGGGGAAGCCCGGTCTTCCACAACCGCCCACGGAGGGATTCCCCGAAGGATTCCCTCTCAGCTGATTTTTTGACAGCTGATGCCGGCTTGCCTGCTTTAGCGGCTGAGACTATTCAGGTTTCTCAGCCGCTTCAGGCTATGGAGGGAGCTTTTTTGGCGGGAAAACCGCCATCTTCTCTGTCTGGCCCCTCCATTTTGTCTTCCACCTCAGGTGACCTTCCCCCTGTTTTGACTATGCAGGGGCAAGGTTCTGCTGGGTCCCCTGCTGTGGCAGGGAGTCCCTTGGGACCCTCGGGGGATTTTTCTCCTGAATTTTTCTTTTCATTATGCAAAGCCTATTTTCAGGCGGCTGGGGGTCCCGGTTGCGCCCAGGGGGTCTCGGGGGGTGGGGTTTCCTCCGCGCTCCCTGCGGCTTTGCCTCTCTCGTCTGACGTGACGTCCCCTCCGCCGCCTCTCTTGTCCAAGCGTCCGCGGGTGTCGTGGGACGAGGATTTGTGGTCGGAGGAACGTGTCGGTCTGGAGGAGGACCTGGACCCTTCTGAGGAATTCCAGGACCCTCTGGAGGGGACGGAAGCTGGCGGCGGGTTGTCGGGTTTCCCGTTCTCCAGTGACGAGGCGTCCGTGGTGCGCCTTTTTCAGAGAGATGAGCTGCCTGACCTTATTCAACAGGTTTCTTCGGCTTTGCGTTTTGAGGACGCGCCGCCGGAGACTCCGCGTGTGGGGGACCCTCTGTTACGGGGGATCCTTTCCGTTTCCCGCTCTTTTCCTATGCATCAGGATATTCGGGATATTATTCTTGAGCAGTGGAAAACGCCGGAGACGCCGTTTCGACTGGCGCGCAGCATGGCTCGCCTGTATCCCATTCCTGAAGGGGATCGGGCTACGTTAGCTTCGCCAGTCGTGGACGCGGTGGTCTCGGCTATTTCCAAGCGGCATACCGTGCCTGTTGAGGGCGGTTCTGCCTTGCGGGACTCGGAGGAGCGCAAATTGGAGACCATCCTTAAGCAAAATTTTCAAGTCTCTGCCTTTGGGGTCCAGGCGGCTATTTGTGGGGGACTGGTCGCTCGCGCCGTGTTTCGGTGGGCGGAGCGGGTCTTGGATCGAGAGTCTGACGACTGGTCTCTGGTGGATCAGGAGGTAGCGAAGATTGAGATGGCTGCCTCATTCCTCTCGGATGCTCTATATGACTTGGTGCGGATCTCGGCTAAGTCCATGGCTTTTGGCGTGGCCGCACGGCGTGTGTTGTGGCTGCGCGCTTGGGCGGCGGATGCTGCGTCCAAAGCTAAGCTTACTAAATTTCCCTTTCGGGGGTCGTTTTTATTTGGAGAGGACTTGGATAAGTTGATTCAGACTCTGTCGGACTCGAAAGTTCCCCGTTTGCCGGAGGACCGTGCCCGCCCGGCGTCTCGGGGTGGTGCGGCCCGGGGGCGTTTGCGGGAATTTCGCAAGTATCGCCCTGGGCGTGGAGCTGCTTCTTTCCAGTCTCCGGGGTTTTCCCGGGGTCGGTTCTTCCAGCGCATGCAGCCCTTTCAGGGGGGCCCGTCGGGGGGCAGGGAATCCCTCCGCCGGTTCCCCCGCTTCCCGTCCTGCACAATGACGCCTTGCCGGCGCCCCCCTTGGTTCCGGTGGGGGCCCGGCTGTGCGACTTTTTTCCCAAATGGGCCGAGATCACGTCCGATCAGTGGGTCCTGGAGGTGGTGCGAGACGGTTATGCCCTGGAGTTCGCCCGCTCTCTGCCGGATTTTTTCCTCGCTTCTCCATGTCAGACTCCTGGGAAGACGCTGGCGGTTCGCCAGACCCTTCAGCGCTTGCTAGATCTCAGGGCAGTAGTTCCGGTGCCCCCCCCGGAGTGGGGCACGGGCAGGTACTCCATTTACTTTGTGGTGCCCAAGAAGGAGGGGACTTTTCGGCCCATCCTCGATTTGAAAGGGGTCAACAGGGCTCTCAAGGTTCCCTCTTTCCGTATGGAAACGCTGCGGTCGGTCATTCTGGCGGTTCAGCCGGGGGAGTTTCTCACTTCTCTCGATCTGACGGAGGCCTACTTGCATGTTCCTATTCGGGCCTCTCACCAGCGTTTCCTGCGCTTTGCGATCTTGGGTCGGCACTATCAGTTCTGTGCGCTTCCCTTTGGGCTGGCCACGGCTCCCCGGACGTTCACCAAGGTGATGGTGGTCGTCGCGGCAGCCTTGCGGTCGGAGGGCATCCTGGTACATCCCTACCTGGACGACTGGTTGATTCGGGCCAAGTCGTTGCAGGAAAGCTCCCGGGTTACGGCTCGGGTGGTGGAGTTTCTCCGGTCGCTGGGCTGGGTGGTCAACCTTTCCAAGAGTCGGTTGATTCCGGCTCAGCGTCTGGAGTACCTCGGGGTGCTGTTCGACACCTCCTTGGGGAAGGTCTTCCTCCCAGAGGCCCGGGTGAGCAAATTGCAGTCTCAGATTCGCCTGCTTTTGGCGTCCCGGTGTCCTCGGGCGCGAGATTTCCTCCAGGTCCTGGGGTCGATGGCGGCGTCCCTGGACGTGGTGAGGTGGGCGCGGGCCCACATGCGTCCTCTCCAGTATGCTCTGCTCCGGAGGTGGTCTCCCCAGAGGCACGGGATGGATGTTCCGGTTCCTCTGCGAGGCTTGGCGCGCTGCAGTCTGCGTTGGTGGCTCCGGACCCCTCACCTAGTTCAGGGGGTGGGTCTGGATCTTCCGCAGTGGACGGTGCTCCTTACGGATGCGAGTCTCCTGGGTTGGGGGGCCCAGTGCCTGGGTCACTCAGCTCAGGGAACCTGGTCCACGGAGGAGGCCTCCTGGTCGATCAACGTGTTGGAGACCAGGGCGGTCCGGCTGGCGCTGTTGGCTTTCCACTCCCTTTTGTTGGGCAAGTCGGTCAGAGTCCTGTCGGACAATGCCACGGCGGTGGCTTATGTCAATCGTCAGGGGGGCACCAAGAGCACTCTGGTGGCGCAGGAGGCGGCTCGGCTCATGGTTTGGGCGGAGTCGCATCTTCTGGACCTCTCGGCCTCTCACATTGCCGGGGTAGAAAACGTTCAGGCGGACTTCCTCAGTCGTCACTTCTTGGATCCGGGAGAGTGGTGTCTCGGCGCCGAGGCGTTTCAGTTGCTAGTGCGTGCTTGGGGGCAGCCCCTGATGGATCTGATGGCTACGAGTGGCAACGCCAAAGTACCCCGCTTCTTCAGTCGTCGCAGGGACGGTCTGGCCGAGGGTCTGGATGCTCTGGTCCAACCGTGGCCAACGGAGGGGCTGTTGTATGTGTTCCCTCCTTGGCCATTAGTGGGCAGAGTACTGCTTCGCGTTGTTCGCCATCCGGGGCTGGTGGTTTTGGTGGCTCCGGATTGGCCTCGTCGTCCGTGGTATGCGGATCTGGTGAGGCATCTGGTGGCGGATCCTCTTCCTCTGCCTCTCGGGTGCGATCTTCTGATGCAGGGTCCCATTCCCATGTTCGACCCGTCTCCCTTTTGTCTTACGGCTTGGCTCTTGAAAGGGGCCGCCTGAGTAAGAAGGGATATTCCGACAAGGTGATCTCTACACTTTTGGGGTCCCGGAGGCTTTCTACCTCTCGGGCTTATGTACGGGTTTGGCGTCTTTTTGAGGAATGGTGCCGAGCGCGGGGAGTGGTCTCCTTTCGCGCTTCTCTGCCTAACATTCTAGAGTTTTTGCAGGATGGCCTGGATAGGGGCCTAGCCTGGTCTTCTCTTCGGGTCCATCTGGCGGCCCTGGCGGCTTTTCGGGGGCTGGTGACAGGTCAGCGTTTGTCAGCCATTCCTGATGTGATTCGCTTTCTTAGGGCGGCCAAGTTGCTCAGGCCTCCCATAAGGCCCTCGATTCCCTCTTGGGATCTCAATCTAGTTCTCTCTGTTCTAGTGCGCCCTCCTTTCGAGCCGTTGGATGGCTGTTCGTTGAAGGACCTTACGCTGAAGTCGGTCTTTTTGGTGGCCATTCCTTCCGCTAGACGGGTGTCGGAGCTACAGGCTTTCTCTTGTAGGGCTCCCTTCCTGGAGTTTTCGAAGGAGCGGGTTGTTTTGCGGCCTGTTCCTTCCTTTCTGCCGAAGGTAGTTTCTCCTTTTCATGTCAATCAATCGGTGGTCCTCCCGGTCTTGGGTAGTCGGGAGGGTTCTTCTGAGCAACGACAGCTGCGCAAGTTGGATGTCGGTCGGGTCCTCCATGCTTATGTGCAGCGGACCCGGGAGTTTCGGAGCTCCGATCATCTCTTTGTGCTTCTGGCGGGTCCTCGTCGGGGGGCTGGCGCTTCTAAGGCTACTATTGCGCGCTGGATCAAGGAGATGATTGCTTCCGCTTATCTTCTGAGTCAGAAGCCGGTTCCGGAGTTTCTCAAGGCTCATTCCACTAGGGGTCAGGCGGCTTCTTGGGCTGAGTCGTCGCTTGTGCCTCCGGTGGATATTTGTAAGGCTGCGGTTTGGTCCTCCTTGCATTCATTTGTTCGGCATTATCGGGTAGATGTTCAGGCGCGTCGGGACGCGGTGTTCGGTGAACGTGTACTGGTATCGGCCCTTCGGGGGTCCCGCCCGTGAGAGGGACTGCTTTGGTACGTCCCAATCGTAAAGTTAACCTCTACTGGTCTGGAGAGTGCTAAAGAAGGAGAAATTAGGTTCTTACCTGCTAATTTACTTTCTTTTAGCTTCTCCAGACCAGTAGAGGTCCCCACCCTGTCTGTTGTTGTTGTTGTTGGGGCTGTTGCGCGGGCAGTTTTTGGTTTTTGCTGCGGGTTCTAGTATTTTTCTAGGGCCGGGGAGAATTGAAGAACAGCGGCTGTGGCTCGGCTGGCTTAGCTGGCGAGCTGTGGGGACATTCTTCCTTCGGGAATTTCTCCTCTGCATTTTCCAACAGCATTTTGGGTTTGTTATTTGTTACTCCTTTCGGAGTATTGTTTTTTCTCTCTGTTGTTTTCCAGTTCTTGGTTCTGCTTGGCTATTCGGCAGACTGAGGGAAATAGAGAGGAGGGGCTAGGATATACTGTCCCAAAGTTTTGTTTTCAGTCTCCACCTGCTGGTCATGATTAGATATATACCCAATCGTAAAGTTAACCTCTACTGGTCTGGAGAAGCTAAAAGAAAGTAAATTAGCAGGTAAGAACCTAATTTCTCCTTTCTTTTTCCATTCTTTCCTCATGTTTTATTATGTGTATAAAATTAGTCTTTATTATATTTTGTAAGATTTAGTTTTTTTTGTTAGTTATGTTTGTCCCCCAATTTTATGATTTTATTGATTTGTTCATCGCTTAGAATTTAGAATAAGCGATTAATCAAATTTTATAATAAACTTGAAACTTGGATGGAAGTCTGTTTTGTGGAAAGATCTAGCACAGAGTTCTGGGAACTAGGAGAGCTTTTCTTCCTGATGTGTGATGTCATCTCCAATTTGTGTGCCTGACGTATCCTGCATATCAGTGGAAAATGCTTAAAATGTGGTCAAGGAAAGAATAATTTTACAAGTCTCATCCTGGTATCGACGGCTCGGGAGACAGTATCCAGTGAAGATACTGAGGGGAGAAAAAAAATGCTGGGAATACACATATGGCAAACAACAGGATCTGGAAAAACAAGGGAGACAGATGAAGCGAGAGGAGGACAGGAAGAACGTACTACAAGGGGGAGTCAAAATAGAACTGGACGATGGGAAGGAACAAGAGGAGGACAATAGGAGCATACCACAAGAAGGCAATAGGAACATACCACAAGGGGAAGACAAAAGAGACAATAATCAGGAGTTGGCAGGTCAGGAAGGGGACAGTAAGAAGAATGAAACACAAGGGAGAATAGTGAGGAAGGGAAAATACCAGGACTTGAACTGCATGTACACTAATGCGAGGATCCTAAAGAATAAAATGGGGGAATTAGAAGTCTTGGCCAAAAATGAGAGCCTAGACATCATAGGGATCACAGAAACATGGTGGAACGAGGAAAACAAATGGGATATAGTACTCCCAGGGTATAAACTCTACCGAAAAGACAGGACGTATCAGAAAGGAGGAGGAATAGCACTATACATAAAGGACACTATTCACTCGACCAGTATGGACGCAGCAGCGACGAATGACCAACTGGAATCATTATGGGTTAAAATACCAGGAAGAAACGGATCCGAGATAAAGATGGGACTGTACTACCGTCCACCTGGGCAAACTGAAGCAGATGATACAGAAATGGTAGCCAAGCTGAGGCGGGAATGCAAGAACGCTAACACCATAGTTATGGGAGATTTCAACTATCCTCAGATTGACTGGTGTCTTGGAAATTCAAATTGTACAAAGGAAACGGAGTTCCTGGAGGCCGTTCAGGACTGCTTCATGGAACAACTTGTCAAGGAACCAACGAGAGGGTCAGCGATTCTGGATCTGATCCTCAACGGGCTGAAGGGACCTGCAAAGGGAGTGGAAGTAGTGGGACCGTTAGGGAACAGTGACCACAACGTGATTCAGTTCAAAGTGGAAGTAGGATTACCAAAGGGAACTATGATGCCATGAGACAAATGGTGAGAAAGAAGCTCAGAAACAGCTCCAAGAAAGCTCAGACTGTGGATCAAGTCTGGTCCTTATTCAAAGACACGGTAAATGAGGCGCAAAACCTGTATATACCCAGATTTAGGAAAGGATGCAAAAAGAATCAAACAAAAGACCTGGCATGGATAACCAAGGAAGTTAAGAAAGTGATAGGAGACAAGAAAAAATCGTTTTGAAAGTGGAAAAGAGCACAGGAAGCATCAAAAAGGTCACCGAGTGGTCAGAAAAGCCAAGAAAGAATACGAAGAGAGACTAGCCAAGGAAGCACAAAATTTTAAACCATTCTTCCGATATGTGAAAGGAAAGCAGCCGGCGAAGGAGGAGGTGGGACCTCTGGATGAGGGGGGACAGGAAGGGAGTGGTGAAGGAGGAAAAAGAGGTGGCTGATAGACTGAACATGTTCTTCTCGTAGGTCTTTACAAAAGAAGACACATCCAACGTGCCAGAACCGGAAAGAATCTTCAAGGGGGGTCAAGAGGGAAAATTATCATGCATGAAGGTAAGCCTCGAAGACGTACTCAGGCAGATAGATAGATTAAAAACTGACAAATCTCCGGGCCCAGATGGAATCCACCCGAGAATACTGAAAGAGCTCAGAGACGAAAGAGCGGAGTTACTGCGGCGGACTGGAGGATAGCGAATGTTACACCTATCTTCAAAAAACGAGCGAGAGGCGACCCGGAGAACTACAGACCGGTGAGCTTCACCTCAGTTCTGGGGAAGATGGCCGAATCACTGATCAAGGAAAGTATCAATGAGCATATAGAAAAAAATAATCTGATGAGAACAAGCCGTGGGAGTCCCAAGGGTTAGGGGGGTTTCCCGCGGGAACCGTGGTGTTCCCGCGATCCCCGTTCCCGTTCAGACCTCTAGTCCTGAGGAGAGCAACAAGGATGATATAGGGCATGGAGAACCTTTCATATGCCGAAAGGTTGGACAAGCTGGGGCTCTTTACCCTGGAAAAGCGGAAACTTAGAAGGGGAGATGATAGAGATTTATAAAATCATGAAAGGCGTGGAGAAGGACAGATTCTTCAGACTAGCGGGGGCAACAAAAACAAGAGGTCATCCAGAAAAATTGAGAGGAGACAGATTCAAAACGAATACTAGGAAGTTCTTGACTCAGAGGGTGGTGGACACCTGGAATGCACTTCCAGGAGAGGTGATGGGACAGAGTACATTATTGGGGTTCAAAAAGGGACTGGATGACTTCCTGAAAGAAAAGGGGATAGCAGGGTACAAATAGAGGGTTACTTACAGGATATTAAATAAATAGGGTATAAACATCTTAGGTAAGGAGCACTTACAGGTCATGGACCTGGGGGGCCGCTGCGGGAGCGGACTGCTGGGCGTGATGGACCTCTGGTCTGACTCGGCAGGGGCAATGCTTATGTTCTTATGAGGCTTTTGATGTGAACTAGTTTCTAGGTGATAGAAAGAAAAAAATTCTGCATTCACATAATGTAGTTATATAAAAAAACCAAAACTTCCAAGCTCATGTCAAGGGTAAGGAAAGACCAAATATTGACTTTCTCTTTTTTTTTCTAGCCGACTTTGTGGCAGCCCCTGTCCAGCTGTGTGGCCAGATGTCATCAAGTTGCCATACTTTAATACCATGAAGCCGAAGAAACAGTACCGAAGACGTCTACGTGAGGAGTTCTCCTTGTGAGTTGTTCTTAACATTGAGGAGCAGGCAAAAATATTTGTCTTATAAATTGTCAAATGTTGTGGCTCTATTTCTCTAGTTAGAGAAATGATAGCTTGGACTTTCTTCTTTCTGTTGGTAAGAAATGTATTGAATGTTCTCCTTGGGATTCTTGTTTCTCCCCCTACTGTGGACAAAAGGGTCCATATTCCTGTAATTCAGAATCATCAAAAGCATTTTTGGTGATTATGAATTACAGGAGAATGGGTAGCGTTAAGAGTAGAACCTGGAATGATGTGTCTTGTTAAAGACACAGGAGGGAGAAAAAGTAAAAGTCATGCATTCAATGGCTAGTGGTGTAATCTGAGATAGAGAATGACACAGTGGTTGTTACCTGCGGCTAGCTGTGGGTAACCCACTGAGACAAGTGAGAGAGAGGAAGTGGTCGCCGCGGGTACGGGGAGAAGGCCATTCACCGCCCCATGGAGTGGTGAATAGACTTGTTTCCGCAGTGAAGGGAGGGAACGTGCGCAGTCACCGATCGCACTCCCTCCCTCCATACTGATAGCTGCCGCCGCCCAAGCATCTCCCTCCCTCCCTCCATCTTGATCGTCACCGCCGCTTGAGCCCGATTGCCACTGCCCAAGCATCTCCCTCCCTCCATCCTGATCGCCGCCTCCTGAGCATCTCCCTTCCTGCCTTACTTTCATGGCAGGAAATTTCTCTAAATGTGCTTTTTACCAGCAGCCGGAGCATTGAAATCATGTGTAGCTGCTGTAAAGGTCATCTCTGACGCAACCGGAAGTTGCATCAGAGACGACCTTTCCTGCAGCCACACGCGATTTCAACGCTCCGGCTGCTGGTAGGAAACATATTTAGAAATTTCCTGCTGCGAAGGTAGAAAGGGAAGGAGGTAGAAAGGGAAGAAAGGTGTGGTGGAGAAAAACAGACGCCGAAGGGACCTGGGGAAGGTGGGGTGGAGGAAGTGGGGAAGAGAGAGTGGGGATAAGACGCTGGAAGGGAAGAAGACAGATGCCAGACTGTGGGGGAGAGGAGGGAAGAAGATCAGTGCCAGACCAATTTTTTTGGGGGGGGGATGTGAAGGGAGAGGCAAAGTAACAGAGCAAATGGGAAGCGTAGAGAGAAGATAGACAGTGGATGGAAGGAATTGAATGAGAAGATGAGGAAAGCAGAAACCAGACAAAGGTAGAAAAAAAAATTTCTATTTATTTATTTGTTTATTTATTTTTTTCCTTTAGGATAAAGTAGTATATTGTTGTGCTGATTAAAATTTATAAACAAAGCCCTGCCAGCTGAACATCTCTTTCTCCAGTGCTGCAGCCAGAACTTTGATTTATAAGGAAGGAATAAGCTAAATATTGCAGTGAAGGGGACGGAGGGGCGGTGAAGGGGATGGTGGGGACGGGGCGGTGAAGGGGAAATGGTGGTCCGGTGACGGGGCAGTGACAAGGATAGATTTTTTCCTGTGTCATTCTCTAATCTGAGAGATTCCAGCTGTTGTCAGCTGGCAGTTCTTTCCATGGTGTGATAAGACCGGATCAGAAAATATCATGCTGTTCTTCCTTAGGGTATCTAAAGCTTGGCTAATTACAGCTGCTGTTTTTTTTTTTATTACCAATACCCTGTTTAATTCAACTAAAATCTGATATTCTTATTTCCAGTGCAATGGGTGAGATATTCTAGACCAGGGGTGCCCACACTTTTTTGGCTTGCGAGCTACTTTTAAAATGACCAAGTCAAAATGATCTACCAACAATAAAAATTCTAAACATATATGCCCTCTTTTACTACGATGCGCAAGCCTATTTAGCGTGTGCTAAGTGCTAATGTGCCCATTATATTCTATGGACGCGTTAGCATTTAGCACGCGCTAAATCAGCTAGTGTGCCTTAGCAAAAGACACCCCCCCCATATATATTTATATATATATATATATATATATATATATATATATATATATATATATATATATATATATACTGAGTGCACCTCTTCTGTCCTCCAGACCTCGTTCCATTCCCCAACCAACATCTCTCTGTTCTTCCAGGAGTCCAGCTTTATCCCAGGGCAAGCAGGCAGCATATTCTCAACAGTGGGTGACGTCACCGACGGAGCCCCGCAGCGGACAGCCTCGCAAGTAGACTTGCTTGAAGATCTTTGTAAGAGCTTATGAGTGCTGCACTACGCATGTGCAAGTGCCTTCTCGCTCAAGTGAAGGCGCGCGTCTCCTGTGAGGAACCTCAGTTCAACGTTTTCTACGGAGCCGAGAAGTCCCTCTTTTCTTCAGCTCTGCAGCCTTCATTGCCTTCTCTCACTGCGGCTTTTTTATTTTGATAGTCGCTGTGCTTGCGTTTCCATTCGGATTTTCTTTTGTTAAGAGTAAAAAAAAAAAATTTTTTAACTTATTTCTGTTTTTTTGTTTTTCTTCCGGCCAGCGGCCTTTCGGCCTAGGCCTGTCCACTTACCTCGTTCGATACTTCGTCCTTTATTTTTTCTATGTCCCGGCCTCTTACCGGGTTCAAAAAGTGTAGCCAGTGCAACAAGACCCTTTCAATCACCGTTCCTCATAGTCGGTGTATTGCTTGCCTGGGTCCTGAACATTGCCCCGACGCTTGTTCGCGCTGTGCTACCCTTCAACCTCGAGCCCTTCGTAGACGCCGTGCCAGGCTTCTCCAACTTTTTGGCACTATGGACCAACCGCCTGAGAAGGTCTCGACCTCAGCTTCGGGGACGGCCTCGGCCTCTAAGTCCTTGACCTCGACGCCAGTTTTCTGCCTCCACCAAGGCCTCAACCTCGACACCTTCGGTCTCGAAGGCCTCGACGGCAGTTCCTCTGAAGTCTTCCTCGACGGGTAAGTCTCCTGTCTCTCCTTCAGGTACTACTCCTAAGAAGCCTCCAGAGTCCCAGGCTTCCCAGGCCATATCTGCGGTTCTGCCAGCCTCTTCTAGACCTCCAGCTAAGTGTGCCTCCAAGCATCGGGAATACTCATCTTCGAGGTTGCCCTACTTGGTGGGCACTACTGCACCTTCGAGACCTGAACCCTTTGTCTCGGTGCCTATGTTCGAGGACACATTGAAAGCCATTCTGACCACTCAGATTTCCTCGGTCATGGCTCAACTCCTCCCATCCTTGATCCTGCTTCCCATCCAGTACCTGCTTCCTATGAGCCAGCCTTAGCGGCAGTCTGAGACCCCTGTGGAAGCACCTTGAGGCAAGCCTCAGAAGTCTCACCGTTTTTCATCCAGTGACTCTTCGCCTACTCCTCGGACACAGTCTCCTCCACCTCGATCGAGGCATCGCTCTAGGCATTCGAGGCATCTCGCTTCCAAGCTCACTCAGGAGACTTTTCTACAGCATAAACCCTCTCCTCCTCCGGATACTGAGTCTTCTATGCCTCGTTTATCAAAGGCTACTGAGACTTCTACTAAATCTAAACATAAGTCTCGCAAGGCTCTTACACTGGCTGCTTCTCGCAGTCCATCGAGGTCGAAGACTCCTCCATCGAGATCACTTCCAAGGGAGCCTTCTCCTCCTGTCTCGACCCACTCTGTCCCTCGAATCCCGGGGACTTCACCCTCGAGGTTTTTGAAGCGCAAACACTCTCTAATTTCTCCTCATGAAGGTAGTGGTGCTTCTTCAATCACTGTGCGCCTGGACTCTGAGCCTCCTCAGTATTCCAGATAGGCTTCTCCTTCCTATTCGGTGGTTCCTAAGTCATAGAAATATAGAAGATGACGGCAGAAAAGGGCTACAGCCCATCAAGTCTGCCCACTCTGCTTACCCACCCCCTGTCTATGCCCTAATGACCCAATTTCCTTATCTTGACCCTCGTAGGGATCCCACATGGGTATCCCATTTATTCTTAAAGTCTGGCACACTGTCTGCCTCGATCACCTGCACTGGAAGCTTGTTCCAATGATCAACCACTCTCTCTGTGAAGAAATACTTTCTGGTGTCGCCATGAAATTTTCCGACCCTGAGTTTGAGCGGGTGCCCTCTTGTGGCCGAGGGTCCCTTGAGAAAGAAAATATCATCTTCCACTTCGACACGTCCCGTGAGGTACTTAAATGTTTAGATCATGTCTCCCCCTCTCCCTACGTTCCTCAAGAGTGTAGAGCAGCAATTTGTTCAGTCTCTCTTCGTACGAGAGACCCTTGAGCCCCGAGATCATCCTGGTGGCCGTCCGTTGAACCGATTCAATTCTGCGCACATCTTTACTGTAATGTGGCCTCCAGAATTGCACACAGTACTCCAGATGAGGTCTCACCATGGCCCTGTACAACGGCATTATGACTTCAGGCTTTCGGCTGACGAAACTTCTATTGATACAACCCAATATCTGCCTTGCCTTAGATGAAGCCTTCTCCACTTGATTGGCAGTTTTCATGTCTGCACTGATGATTACTCCTAAATCTCGTTCTGCTGAAGTCCTAGTTAAAGTTTCTCCGTTCAAGAAGTATGTCCTGCATGGATTTCCGCTTCCGAGGTGCATGACCTTACATTTCTTAGCATTGAAGCCTAGCTGCCAGGTTGAGGACCAACTTTCCAATGTAAGCAGGTCCTGCGCCATATAATTCTGTAAACTGCATTCACTTACTATATTACTTAGTTTGGCGTCATCGGCGAATAGTGTTGTTTTACCTTGAAGCCCTTGAGTCAGATCCCCTATGAATATGTTGAAAAGGAGTGGACCCAGGACCGAGCCCTGCGGCACTCCACTGGTCACCTCCGATGTTTTAGAGAGGGTACCATTAACCACCACCCTCTGAAGTCTGCCACTCAGCCAATCATTGACCCATGCAGTTAGTGTCTCTCCTAACCCCATCGATTCCATCTTGCTTAGCAGCCTGCGGTGTGGGACACTGTCAAAAGCTTTCCTGAAGTCCAGGTACACGACGTCCAAAGACTCTCCCAAATCCAACTTTCTTGTTACCCAGTCAAAGAAGCTGATGAGATTGGATTGGCAGGACCTACCCTTGGTGAATCCATGCTGACTGGGATCCCGAAGATTCCCTTCATTCAAGATTGTGTCCAATTTGCTTTTAATTAGTGTTTCCATGAGTTTGCACACTATTGATGTGAGACTCACCGGTCTATAATTCGCAGCCTCTGCCCTGCAACCCTTTTTATTCAGAGGAACGACATTAGCTAATTTCCAGTCCAGGGGAACTTTCCCCTTACTTAGGGAGAGATTGAATAGCTCAGCCAACGGTTTCGCCAGGACATCGCTCAATTCTCTGAGCATTCTTGGGTGCAAATTGTGTGGTCCCATGGTTTTGTTCACCTTGAGTCTTGCCAGTTCACTGTAAACTTCACCTGGTGTGAACTCAAAATTCTGAAACGGGTCTTCTGTGCTTTGTGTTGCCTTCAACTGCGGACCGTGTCCCGGTGCCTCACAGATGAAGACTGAGCAGAAGTATTCATTCAGTAGTTCGGCTTTATCGGAATCTGCTTCCACGTAACTTCCGTCCGGTCTTCTAAGGCGTACTATCCCGCCTGTGTTCCTTTTTCTGTCACTAATATACCTGAAGAAGGATTTGTCCCCCTTTTTGCCAGAATTTCTTCCACTCGAAGTTTTGTCTCCCTAACTGCCATTTTGACCGCTGTAGACCTGGTCCTATATTCTACTTTTGCCTCTCTTTTCTCCGTGCGCTTGTAGGAGAGAAACGCTTTTTTCTTCTCCTTAATGAGGTGCGAGATCTCCGCGGTGAACCATTGGGGTTTATTGTTTCTTTGTCGTTTATTTACTGATTTCATGAAGCGGCTAGTTGCTTCATGTATGGTTGATTTCAGTGTTAACCACTTAGCTTCTACATCATCGGTCTCCGCTTGGTCCTGCAGCGTCTGATAAACGAAATCTTCCATGTGTGCAAAGTCTGTGCCCCGGAAATTGAGTACCTTTGTTTTCGTGTTTGATCTAGGGAAGCCTTTCCTAAGGTTGAACCATACTATGTTGTGGTTGCTGGAGGCTAGCGTATCTCCTACTGAGACCTCTGAGACGCTTTGCCCGTTGGTGAGTAACAGGTCGAGGATCGCCTGGGCCCTAGTGGGCTCCGTTACCATTTGTTTGAGACGTGCTCCCTTTATGGAGGTTAAGAGCTTCCTGCTACCACTGGTTGTCGCTGAAAATGAGTTCCAGTCTGCATCAGGCATATTGAACTCCCCTAGCAGTACAGCTTCTCCTCGTAGAGTGATATTCTCTATGTCAGGGGTGCCCACACTTTATGGGCTTGCGAGCTACTTTTATAATGACTAAGTCAAAATGATCTACCAACAATAAAATTAAAAAAAAAACACAAAGCACACTGAAAGGCAGAGAAAATGTTAATTATTCATATTCTGGGTTTTTTCAAAGAGGTCATGGCAGATGACTCTATGCAATGTCACCTCAGTAACAAAGTACAAAAATAGACAAATACACCCCCTCCCTTTTTACTAAACCACAATAGTAGGTTTTAGCACAGGGAGTTACGCTGAATGCCTTTTGCTGCTCTCAATGCTCATAGGCTTCCCGCGCTAAAAAACGCTGTTGTGGTTTAGTAAAAGGGAGCCATAGTGCAAAATATAGACAGCAGATATAAATTCTCAAAACCGACACATTTTGATCACTAAATTGAAAATAAAATCATTTTTCCTACCTTTGCTGTTTGGTGATTTCATGAGTCTCTGGTTGCACTTTCTTCTTCTGACTGTGCATCCAATTTTTCTTCCTTTCTTTCAGCCTCCTGTATGTTTCCTCTCCTCCAGACCTCATTCTCTCCCCCAACTTTTTCTTTCTGTCTCCCTGTTCCCCCTTCTTTCTGTCTCCCTGTCTGCCCCCTTTCTTTCTTTCTCCGTACCCTCCCCCAAGCCACTCGGTTTGCTGCCACCGCCATCGGGGAACAGCCCCCAAGCCACCGCCGTCCCAAGCTTTCCCTGCAGAAGCATCGCGCTGACCAGCATTCCGCTCCCTGACGTCAATTCTGACGTAGGAGAGGAAGTTCCGGGCCAACAAGGCATTTCTCCTCATTCCATCCAGCCTGAGCCCCATCTCTCCTTGATCCAGCATTACCCTTCTGTGTCTGTCAGAATTACCATTCCACATATTTTCCAGCATCACCCTTCTTTGTGTCCATCTCACCTATATCCCTATCTCACCACTTTTTCAGAATCTTCATTTGTCTCTGTCCTTGTCTTTACCCCATGTTCACCATTTGCCCTTTCAATGTCTTTATCTCCCCCCCCCCACACTTTTTCAGCATTACTTCTATGTCTCTATTTCACCTCCTCTTCATGTCCCCTCTGTATCTCTATCCTTATTCAGTAGGTCCTGCTTACTCTTTCTCTTCTTTGTGTCACTATCTCCATTTTCAGCTTTCCCCCCTTTTCCTTTGTTACTGCACCCGGTAGCCAGAATCTTTCCACCCTCCCTCCACTCCGGCCCAGCCCAGTATGAAATATTTCCTTTTGTTTCCCTCCCCTCTCTCTTTCTCTCTCTCTTCTGCTCCCTCACCCACGAGTCCTGCATCTGGCCCTCTCCCTTCTACCTGCACCTGGCAAAACCCCCCTGCTCCGCGGCTCTCTTAAGCAACTCATCAGCAGCGGTGATCAAGACAAGCTGCCGCCATCGAGGCCTTCTCTCTACGAGTCCCGCCTTTGTGGAAAAAGGAAGTTGAAACAAGCGGGACTCGCAGAGGGTAGGCCCCGACGTCAGAAGCTTGTGTTGATCGCTGCTGCTGAGTTACCGAAGAGAGCCGCGGAGCAGGGGGTGTGGCCGGAAGCAGGTAGAAGGGAGAGGGCTGCTGGAAGAGGTAGAAGTTCTGGAGTATGACACCGACCCAGGCCAGGATGATTTCTTTTTCAGGCTGTTGCTGCTGCTGCCGCCCCCCCCCCCCCCCCCCCCCGAAATGACAAAAACAGCCTAATGCCCAGCGTCGGCGTCTTTGACGTTGGGGAGAGGAAGGCTGATAGGCCCGGTAGATCGGGACGGCAACACGAGTCTATCACAGAGCCCGGGATGGGCTCTGCGATCGACTCACTTTGCCTTCCTGAGCTACCGGTCGATCGCGATCGACGCATTGGGCACCCCTGCTCTATGTCTTCAATTAATTCTGCGTCCATGTCTTCCAGTTGTCTTGGGGGTCTCTATACCACACCTAGATACAGGCATTTTTCTCTGCCTCTTGCCAGGTTTACCCAGAGGGACTCCCCGGTGTACTTGACATCTGTGATCCTGGTGGTTTTGATGTCCTCTTTAATGTACCGGTGTTTTTTCTTTCTGGCTCTGCTTCGATATCGATGAATGCCTCGATATGGGCAGACTCATCTTGGAAGCGGGAAGGGACAACGATGGTACCGGTTCATAGACACACGGTACTGGTGTTTTTTCTTTCGGGCTCCGCTTTGATATCAATGAATGTCTCGATATGGGCAGACTCTTCTTGGAAGCGTGGAGTGACACCGATGGTACCGGTTCATAGACCTATGGTACCGGTGTTTATTCTTTCCTGCTGAAGTTTTTTCCGCACACTGATGGTACCGGCGATGCAACCAGTGGTGCTGGTGTTTTCATTTTTAGCAGATTTCCTTCATATCGACACCGTCATATTCAACTGTATTTTCAGTTGTTACTGCCGACACTTATGTAGACTTCTGGTGCCAATCTGGTCTCAGTTCTTGACACCGGTAGCATTTTCACAGGAATCTTCTATGTATAAAGCGACACCGGTCTTCTTTCACGTTGCCGGTGTCGATTCGGTATGGGAAGGCTTTGCAGTCATTCAACTGTCTTCAGCCTTCGACTCCCTGCCATCGATTCTATATAGTTTGGGATTGAATCTCTGAGAAGGGTGGTTGTTTTTGAGCAAGACCCCATATCTCTGAAGCGGTGGGTTTTTTCACCACATGCTTCTTTTTCTACTTTAGTAGGGTTAAGATTTTATTTTTTCACAATTTCTTAGGAGAATGTCTGCACTTTGTGCCTTTTCCTTGGAAGTTACCTTTGCAAAGTCATTACTTTGACTAAGGACTTTTATTTTCCTTAACCTATAGTTAACTACTTAAGGATTTTTTGATTCCCTTCCTTGATATTTTACGGGACATTATATGATATACCTTTAGAAACACTGAAGCTGTTGCAATAAATCCCTACTGGTGGAATCAACTCTACAGGCTAGTGTGTAGGCCTCTGTCTTTCTGGGCAGAGTGGGCTAGGCTAGGGACTGATTGGCTAATTGGCTTCCCAGATTCCTATGCTGTTTCACTGGTTCAGTAACCACTTTACTTGGCATAATTTTTTTTTTCAATGTCACGTTCCACTTTTCTCTGTTTACACGTACAGTGCCTGTGTTTTTCAGCACCTGGTCTGGCTTCGAGTGTCTGATTTCAACATTGCTATTAAACAGGCTATTAAATACGCCTTGTTTGGGGGATGACCTTTTTGGTGCTTCCATGGTCCTGCTGGGACATGTCTACTCAGCAGATGTCTGTTTTTGCTAGACTAAGTGAGACTCTCTAGTCAAGACCAAATAGCTGTCTTCACCTTCATCTCAATCTTCTTCTCAATGAAGATTTGTGGTTACATTTTTCCCTATATTTAGGGCATACTCAAGTACTACATTCAGAGGTTGTCTTCAGTTCCTCATGCATTGCTGAGAGTTCATCACCTTAGCTCTCTGGGTTTTCTTCATAGGGCAGGTTTCTGTACTCAGTGTTTTCATCCTGCTCTCAGACCTTTTTTCTAAGAAGTCTGTTTTGGATCCTGCACAGTCCTCCCTTTTTTTCTTTTGCTGATTGCCATCGAAGGGTCCTCTTCGATTTGTAAAGTCAGGGATTCTTATCCCATTTCTGCTTGATTCCCAAGTACACTGGAGGACTGAGATTTTTCCTGGATCTCAGAGCTCTCATCGTTTTTCTGGTCGGGAGGTATTTCACTCGTGTCTCCTCATTCAGACCTACTAGCTATGCTTCCTGGATCTCAAGGAAGCCTCCGCATATTCCAATTCCTATACTTTTCGGAATATACTTTTGAGTTCAACTCAGTCATTGCCATTACCAGTATAGAGTTCTTCTTTTCGGTCTGGCATCTTTTCCCAGAGTCTTCACGATGTCTGATTGTGATGGCCACATCTATCCGATTACACGGCCTTCAGGTTTTTTCTTTTTCTGAATGTCTGGTTCATCAAGGTTGTTTCTTCTCAGGAAGTGGTTTGAGCAACTTCTCAGACCATCTCTATTCTTCTGGTTCTAGGCTTTGAAATTAAATTCCCCGTAATCATGTCTATAATTCATTGGGGCAATCCTAACCAACACTCTCATAAGAGCGTTTCTTCCTCCAGATCGCCTTCAGACTCTCATCCGTCTGTGTCAGCAGTTGCTTCTTTTTCAAACCATTTTTGCCAGACATATGATGTTTTTTCTAAGCCACAGGGTTTCAACTGTTCATGTTCTACTACAGGTAGGACTACATTTTTGCATTCCTCAGTGGATTCTTGCTTCCCAGATTGTCTCTCAAAGCATGTATATCTATGACATTGTCTCATTTGCAGTCGCTTCAGTTATGGATGATCTCTTCTAATCTATACAGAGGTCTTTTTATTTGTCCCTTCATTATATGCTCATCATGACTGACACATGGGGGGCTTATATGGATGATCTGCAGACTCAGGGTCTTTGGACCACCAGGAAATGGAACATTTCACATCAAGTTCCTAGAACTCAGAGTGATGTTTTATGCCCTCAAGGTTTTTCATCATCTACTCTGCCCTTAAGTCTTTCTCCTTGGCACGGTCATTCAAGTAGCAATGTACTACATCAATAAGCAAGGAGGCACGGGCTCTCTCCTGTTGTTTCAGGAGGCCCAGTATATCTGGACTTGGGTGACAGCTTGCAATCTGCTCTTTGCTGCCTGTCTACATTCATGGGGAGTAGAATTCCCTAGCAGACAACCTTAGCAGAATTATTCAAGGGATGGCCTCTAAACTCTGCAACTCTCCAGTCCATCAATGGGGCAGCACACAAGTGAACTTGTTTGTGACTCCTCACAATCACCAGTTGCCCCAGTTTTGCTCCAGACTTCACTCCCTTCTCTGTCTAGCAGTAGATGGTTTTCTTCTGGATTGGACGGGCATGTTTTTCTATATGCATTCCCTCCACTTCTCCTCTTAAGCATTTTATTTCAGCTCAATAGAGAAGCAGCTGACATTTTCTCTTTGCTTCATGGTGGCCCAGGCAACATGGGTTCTCCCTTTTCCTTCAATTCAGTTTCAGGGGGACCTTGCCTCTTCTGATATTTCCTACTCGGTTCACTCTGACTCAGAAGTCTGATTCATTTCAATCTGCAATGATTTGCCTTGGTCTAGGTTTTTCTTATTGATGTCTTCTTTATCTTCATGTTCCATATTCCTACATAGTGGAATTGATCATGGATTATTTTCTTTCTTTATTTGATTTTAGTCTTGAGTCTATATCGCTCAGACTTCTTTTAAGTGCTATTGCATTTTTTCCTGTCAGTCAAGGGTCAACCTCTTACTGTTTATCCTCTGGTTTCCAGATTCATGACGGGGGTTTTTCATGTATAACCTCAACCCCTGTTTTTTCCTGTTGTTTGGGCCCTATTGTAGTCCCCTTCACTTGTTTTTCAGATTTCTGGTAGGGTTTTTCCCTATGAAACTAGCTCTGCAGTCTCCTCATGTCATCTGGGAATTTACTGTAGTTCTTTCCAGTTTGTTTGAGGCTACCATTTCAATCATTGGCCACAGATCCTCTTCAGTTTTTTGCCTGGAAAGTAGTTTTTTTCTTACTGCTTTCACCTCTACCAGGAGGGTCGGTGAGTTTCAAACATCTGTAACAGATTTCATCCTTCACAGTTTTTCATCATGACAAGGTGGTTCTGCGTACACGTCCAAAGTTTCTTCTACAAGTTGTCACTTTTCACCTCATTCTCCTACTGGAGAACCTGTTTTGTATACTTTGGACTGTACATGGCCTTTCGCCTGCTACTTTGACTGGACAAAGCCACAACGAACTTCTCCCTAACTTTTCTTTTGATCCACACCAGTTATGGTATCCTGTATTCAAGAGAATGCTCCCACCTGACTGGCTGCCTACATCTCATTCTGCTATATTCAGACTGGCTTGGCACGAGAAAGTTGTGTCCCAACCTACAGAGTTACAGCTCTGGCAACTTTTTTTGCTTTCCTCAGATCTACACCATTGAGGAACTCGGTGAAGCTGCCACCTGGTCCTCAGTTCACATACCTTCACTTCTCACTACTGTCTGGGTTTTTTTCTCCAGACGGGATGGGCACTTCGGCCAATCTGTATTTCAATATATATTTTCTTTGGCCAACTTTCCCACCATCCCATCTCTGTTAGCTTGGAGGTCACCCATACGTGAGAATATGCTGCCTGCTTGTCCTGGGATAAAGCACATTTACTTACTGTAACAGGTGTTATCCAGGGAGAGCAGGCAGCTATTCTCGCAACCCACCCACCTCCCCGGGTTGGCTTCTTAGCTGGCGTATCTTAACTGAAGGATCGCACGCCCTCATCGGGCGGGAAGGCACTCGCACATGCGCGGTTCGAGCTTTGAATTCTTAAAGTGGTGATGCACTTTTAAAGTGATCCGTACCGGAGCTCCGCCGGTAACGTCACCCATACGTGAGAATATCTGCCTGCTGTCCCTGGATAACACCTGTTACGGTAAGTGACTGTTACGGTAAGTGACTGTAGTATTTGGTTCATCTGGTTTAGCTGGCCAACTGTGGGGACACTTTTTGCGCTTTGTTCTAGTCGGTATTCAACAGTGTTTCCATTGGAGTGTGGAGTTTTTTGTTGTATTTTCTAGTTCAGAGTTAAGTTTTTACTCAGGTCGTGCTTTAGCTATTCTTTAGACCAGGGTTGCCCAAAAGGTCGATCGCGATCGACGGTAGATAGCAAAGGCAACATGAGTTGATCGTGGAGCCCATCCCGGGCTCCAAGATGGACTCGTGTTGCCTTTGCGTTCTCCCTGTTTCCCGACGCCAGCCTCCCTCCTCCTTCTCGACATCAATTCTGACGTTCCTGGCCCGGAACTTCTTCTCCAACGTTAGAATTGACGTTAAGGGGGGGTGGGGAACCGGGAGAACTTGGGGGCCTGTTCCCAGATGTCTGCGGTGGCTTGGAGGAGAAAGAAAGGGGAGACAGCCCAGATGACAGCCCCGGCGGTGGCTTGGGGAGAAAGAAAGGGGGACAGGGAGACAAAAAGAAAGACAGAAAAAGAAAGAAAAGAGGGGCAAGGAGACAAAGAATGAAAGGGGGGGGGGCAGGGAGAGACGAAGAAAAAGTTGGGGGAGGGAATGGAGTGTGTCGGGTGGCAGGCAGGGAGAGAGGAAAAAAAAGTTGGACTCATGGAAGGACAGAGATGTTGGCTAGGGAATGGAATGAGGTCTGGAGGAGACGAAGCATGCAGGAGGCATAAAGATGGGAAGAAATATTGGATGCACAGTAGTGCTTCCCGATTCAGGAAAATAAATTTCGATTCGATTCAGCCCATTGAATCGATTTTTCGATTCGATTTTCCTGCCCAATTGGGTGCTTTTTCCAAACATCCTGGTGGGTTTATTTTATAGCCTCTTCACCCCCTTTGCCTTCTCCTAACCACACTGGCGCTGTGATGTAAACAAAATAAACAAACAAAGAATTTTTCTCTCTCTGTTAAATCCTAGCTCACGTTTGCGGTCTATCACCAGTTCTGGCAGGATACACATTTCAAATATGACATTGTAATCACAAAACAGAAAATAAAATTAGTTTTTCTACTTTTGTTGTCTGGTCATTATTCAGATCTTGTTGGTCCCCCACTCTGGTTGTCTTCTGATAACTTGCTTGTCAGGGTCTCCATTCTCTGTGCTAACCATCCATCTGCCATCTCTGTCCTCCCCTTCCGTTTCCCTTCCCTCCCTCGGAGGTCTGGCATCTTTCCTTTTTTTCGTCTCCATCCAAAGATCCACCTTTTCTCAACTACTCTTTCATCTAGCATCTCTCCCTCCTTCCCCACCACCCGAGGATCCACCATATTCACCATATTGCAACTCTATCTACTTAAGCCTAACTAAGAAAAACCTCCACAGACTCCAACAGATTCAGAATGCCGCGGCCAAGCTCATCTTCGCTAAAAGTAAATTTGACCATGTCTCCCCGCTCCTGGCCAAGCTCCACTGGCTTCCGATAATCGCCAGGGTCCACTATAAATGCGCCTGTTTAACTTTCAAAATCCTATATGGTATCCTCCCTCCCTTTATCCCTCTTTCTTGGAATTCCTCAAACCCTAATACCACCAGATCCTCCCACAAATTAAAACTATCCTTCCCCTCGCTAAAAGGCATTTCCCACACAGGAAAGCTAGGGACCTCCCTCCACTTCAAAATCACTGAGCTCTGGAACAACCTTACCTCCCCTCTTCGGAACTTGAGCTCTCTCCAAATTTTCCGCAAACATCTGAAAACCTGGCTTTTCTCAAAAAATGTAAGTCTCCCTTCAACTTAGGAATCAAGGAAACTCTTATCTTGGCATCCCAAGTCCTCTAAATTTTCTTCACACTTCCACCTCTAACCCTCTGTTGTAGTTCCTTCCTATTTCTCCTACTGTAAACCGCGTCGAGCTCTACGAACGTGGAGATGATGCGGTATACAAACCTAAGGATTAGATTAGATTAGATCTCCCTTTCTTTTCCCAACTATGCTCCTATCCAGTGTCTCTATTCCCCCTCCACACCATCCTTTATGTCCAACTTCTCTCCCTTTCTGTTCCTTCCCTCCCTAAATCCCATTGTCCACCATCTCTCTCCCTCTCCTCTGTTTTTAGACCCATTATTTCTTCCCCCCCCAAGTCTGGCATATGCACGTCTCTATGAACCCCCATCCCTCCATGTAATTCTACCCCAGGGCTCCCCCTGAAGGCCTGCCCCCCACCACTGAAGGCCTGTACCACCATCCCTGAAGGTCTGCCCCCCCTTGTAGGCCTGCACTCCCCTGCCCAGGCTATCCCACCATTCCCTGCCCGCATGTACCCATTTTCTTATTTACTTCTTTTCCCCTTCTTGCTTCTCTACTTCTCCTCTTCATTGTTCTCTTTCTTTCCCTTTCTCCCACCAGACCTTTTTCTCTGCTCACTCCATCCCTCTCTCCAAATACTCTTTATCCTCTTTCCAACCCTATATTTCTCTCCCTGTCTCTTTCCTCATTCCAATCCATCATTCAGTACTTTTTCACTCCTTGCCTCCTTCCCCTCAGCTCTCCTCTCAGGCTGCCTACACTTAATCTCTCTCTCTCTCTTTTTTTTTTTTTTATAAATTATTTATTTGTTTTCAAATTAAACAAGTGCACAAAAGAATATATTACAACAAATTATTCCAGAATAGCACTTTGATATCTGCCATATAAACATCTAGTAAAATCAATAACCCCACCCTTCATCATATTTTCAATAAAAATATACACATATTATATATCATAGTATAACATATGTAACATTATTTCTAACTCCCTCCCCCCTTTAGTGTGCTAAAAAAGAAAACGAAAAGGAGAAGAGAAGAAGTGATGACTATTCACTACAATATTTTGCCAATAGCCCCAATGATTTTCCAATAATGTATTTACTCTTTTTTTTTTAATCGTGTAGTAGTCTGATGGCAGCAGAAGAAATGCTGTGCTGCTGTGGGTCCAGTCATGGCCTCCCTTCCTCCCCCCGAAGCCTGCCTGCCTTCCCCCAAGCCAACTTGCCACCGATTCGGCCTCCCGCCACTCACCCGCTGCCCGGAGCCACTGCTAGCTGAAACCATTTAGCACACACACCCCTGCCGGCGGGCGGGTTGCAAGCAGCAACACAGAAACACCACTGCCGCTTGCACTCATCGTAGGAGCGCATCGGGCCCACCCTTTAATCCGGCCCTGGATGCGTGGGAGGCTAGAGGAGAAGTCGGACACCAGCACTTCCCGACTGACCCTCCCCCCTTGCCCTCTAAAGCAGCGGCCAGCCAGCAAGAGGCAACACTGCTGCTCCTGTTTAGGGGGGAGGGTCAGTAAGCGAATTGGGAGGCCAATTTTTTTTTTTTTGTTTATTTGTTTTGAATTGATTCGAATCGATTAACCCGAAGTGAATCGAATCATGAATCGGGCAGCACTAATGCAGTTAGAAGAAGAAAGTGCACCCAGAGGTTCATGAAATTACCAGACAGCAAATATAGGAAAAATTATTTTATTTTCAATTTTTTGAGAATGGCCCCCTTTTACTAAACCACAGTAGCGGATTATAGCGCAGGGAGCCTATGAGCGTCGAGAGCAGTGTGGGGCATTCAGCGCAGTTCCCTGCGCTAAAAACTACTATCATGGTTTAGTAAAAAAGGAGGGGGTATAGTTGTCTATTTTTGTATAGTTGTTACTGAGGTGACATTGCATATTTTAAGAGTCATTGCCTTGACCTCTTTTAAAAAAAACCCGAATATAAATGATGATTAACATTTTCTCTGGGTACAGTGTGCTTTGTGTTTTTAAAATTTTTATTGTAGATCATTTTGACTTGGTCATTTTAAAAGTAGCTCGCAAGCCCTGCTTTAGACTGATTGTAGGTGGGACTGTACAACCCACTTGTACTTTAGAATCAGAAAATAATATTAAATATTGAACTAAGGCCAGTACTGGGCAGACTTGCACGGTCTGTGTCTGTATATGGCCGTTTGGTGGAGGATGGGCTGGGGAGGGCTTCAATGGCTGGGAGGGTGTAGATGGGCTAGAGTAAGTCTTAACAGAGATTTCGGTAGTTGGAACCCAAGCACAGTGCAGGATAAAGCTTTGGATTCTTGCCCAGAAATAGCTAAGAAGAAAAAATTAAAAATTTAAATTGAATCAGGTTGGGCAGACTGGATGGACCATTTGGGTCTTTATCTGCCGTCATCTACTATGTTACTATGTTAGTATGTTACTATGTTATATTGCCAAAAGTCTGTGTTCTCAGTCTCCACCTGCTGGCAGAGGAGCGCTAACCTATCAGTCTATGCCAGTCTAGAGGGACTAAAAGAAAGATAAGCAGATAAGAACTTAATTTCCATACACACATATAGTCAAACCTCGGTTTGCGAGTAACGCGGTTTGCGAGTGTTTTGCAAGACGAGCAAAACATTTTCGCAAATCGTGACTCGCAAACCGAGCGTTGACTCGATTTGCGAGTCCCCCCGCCCGCGAACTGGCATACCCCGCCCGCCCAAACTGAAGGCTTACCCCCATCTGGCACCGGCATGCAGCACCAACCTAAAGGAGGTGCTGGTGCCCAAAGATCCTGCCTCTTGCCGAACTGGGCCTTGAGCATCTGGCATGCTCAAGGCCTTCTGGTTCTCGTTCTCTCGGAGAGAAGCGGGAGCCAGAAGGCCTTTAGCATGCCAGATGCTCAAGGCCCAGTAAAGCAAGAGGCAGGATCTTCGGGCACTGGCACCTCCTGTGGTTTGGTGCTGCGTGCCGGTGCCAGATGTGGGTAAGCCTTCAGTTTGGGCGGGCAGGGTATGCCAGTTTTCATGGGGGGGGATGTGGAAGTACACCAGTGGCCTCGGTGGGGTGGAGCAGCGCTGGTGACCGGGGTGGGGTGAGGTGGAACCAATCAAGCAAGTTTCCCTTACTTCATATGGGGAAACTCGCTTTGATATGAGTAATTTGGTTTACTAGCATTCTTCTGGAACAAATTATGCTCGTAAACCAAGGTTCCACTGTATCCATAATAATAAAAGGCTAAGCGCGCATGCGCTTTTCAAAAATCGTGATTCCTGGTGGCGTGAGGTGTGCTTCTGTGTCATACCTCACGGCGCCTGCGCTAGCTGGAGGCGCATGTTCCAGAGACTCCTCCCTCCCGCTGCCGCTGCTCTTCAAAGCGGCCTGCTGAGGTTCGCCAGCCGCTGTAGCGAACCTCGCAGGCCACTCTCCACCTTCCCGATGCTGATAAAAAAGGAAATCCAGGTAGGATGGAGGCTGCGATCGGCAGCGACTGCTGCTACTCCTCCAGCCGCCTAGCTCTTCTCTGCCGGCCCCGGACGGCAGCCCTCTCCACCCCGTCCTGATCACAAGGGAGACCGTGCAAGGGGAAGGGGAAAGGGAGGAAGCGTCTCTAGCACCCGTTAATGTAACGGGCTTAAAGAGCTAGTAAATATATAAAAATGAAGTGCTTCCAGTTAGTTTTCTTTACACCACTTGGGAACTTGCACTAAAGTCGTCGTCAATCCGCTGGTAATAGTTTATCTCATTGAAACTCTATCCTACTGTTCATGTCTTTTATCTGTTTTTCCAATTTATATGAGAAAACTTATCTGATCATTGTTGAGTTTGTTGGCTAGGGACTGCTTCCGACATGTTTCACCCTAAGGGTGTTTCAAGGCTGTCCCCTATATGTGCCATATCGGTCCTTCCTGAATCAAATATAAGAGAGAGGTAAGACATGAACAGTGGGGTAATGTTTCAATAAAATAAACTACAACAACACAGTATAATAGAATTTATGAGTGTTGAATTAAACAGGGGTATACTTTGAATAATTTGTATAGGATTTTGTGTGAGTTTTATCAAAGGGAAGTTTGCCAACACAGATGTCTTTTTATTACCAGCATACCTTCTGTTGCTCTGGACTTATTGGACCACATGCTTACCCTGGATCCCAGCAAACGATGCACCGCAGAGCAGACTTTGCAGAGTGATTTTCTAAAGGATGTTGATGTCAGCAAAATGGCCCCCCCAGAGTAAGTGTTGATGTTCAAGTATATCTGGATTTTGTGAAATAGTGAGGTATGGTAGGGGATGGTTGCCTTCAGATTTAAACATAGAAAAATGAAGACAGATAAAAACCATCTTCCATCTACTGTAGCTTAATTAATCTGCCTACCAATACCTTCTACTAGCTCTTCCTCTCCCTTAGAGATCCAATGTACTTATTCCATGCTTTCTTGAATTCAGATACATTGTTTGTCTCCACCACCTCTACCAGGCCATTCTACATTCACTTACCCTTTCTATGAAAAAGTATTTTCTGAATTTACATTTTAGTCCTTCTTAGACTTGGTCCTTTCACCTTCTTCCTATGATCCCTCATTTCAAAGCTTCCTTTCAATTGAAAGACTCTTCTCATGCACATTTATGCCATGTAGGTATTTAAGCACCTCTATCAAATCTCCCCTATCCCACTTTTCCTCCAAAGAATACAGAGCCGTGCAAAAAGTTTTCCATCACCTCCAAGTAATACATTGTTCCGCCTTTCTTGCTGGATCAGAGCAATATTTCTGACGCCTACTGTTCAGAATTTTATGCTCTATTATCCTGCACATTTTAAATTGATTTAGGACTTCAGATTTAAGTCTTGTAACGCATAAACGGCAGAATGTCAATATTTCATAAATGGATTACATTAGCCAAGCATTAATCAGTGCTTCAGTCATCTCGACCTTTATTTTTGGGTGTTTTCTGAACACCTTGACAGCAAGATTATTCCACAAATTCTCAATTGGAACGAGATCTGGTCACTGCCCTGGCCATTCCAATTGCTGAATATGGCTCGATGTCATCCATTTTGTCACCATCTTTGCCCGATGGCAGGGTACATTGTCATCCTGGAAGTGGAAGTAATCATGGAAGAGACTCCTTGCAGACGGAACCATTACGTTTTGCAAAGTGGAGAGATACTTGACACCGTTCATAATGCCATCAATCACCTGAAATCATCCAATGCCATTGGCTGACATACAGCCCCAGACCATGATTTTTGTCAGATGCTTTAGTCAAGTCCAGGTACTGTGGTTTGAAAGCCTCATTCTTAAATCATCTTACTAATGTGATGCACTGTTCTCCTAACACACAAAAAATACTCTCATCGCTGAAGAGAATGTTTTCCCACACCTCTGGAATCCACATGCTGTACTTTCTGGCTCACTCAACCCATCGCTTTCTTTGCATCGCTGTTACCAACAGCTTCTTTCTTGCTCTACAGCCAATTAGGCCAAACTCCAGGCACTGCCGACATACTGTTGAGGCAGATACGTTCACTGAACACATTTCCTGCCATGTGACTGACAATTCTGGTGATGTGAGTGTGCGAAGTGCCACTGAGATCCGGTGAACAACCCTGTCCTCTCGCACAGTGGATTTGTGTGGTCTTCCACTTTGAGTCCTGTCAGTCACATTTCCTGTCTCTTTTTTCTTACTGAGCAAGCGTGTGACTGTACTTTGATTGCACTTCACCCTGGCTGCAATTTGCCTGCTTGAATAGCCTTCTTTAAGTAAAACCACTATCACACATTTTTCTTATGAAAGATTTCTAACTTTTCCCATGTTGCAATTATGCTGTCACTGATTTTTCCCGCTTTGCCATATATGTGCGTGACTGCTGCACTGTGATTGGTTCCTCAAAACAAACACCATCGGTTGAAAACGGAGTGATCCGATTGGACTGCTTTGATCTGGTTTTGACGTGAAATATCAACATTTTTCAACATTCTGCAGTTTATGCAGTTTCAACATTCTGCAGTTTATGCCTGAAATAATTTTACCATATCATATTTTGCTTCTAGTATTCTAGGCGATGGAAGATAGCTAAGATTTGAGGAGACTTTGAATGTGTGCCAAGTGTTACATTGTTATTTGAAGAGAATAGGTCAGATAACCTTTATGCCCTTAGTGCTAGAAAAGTGAAGTAGCTTCAAAAGCAACGATGGCTTGAATGGGTAAGGAGGTTATAGCATTTACATATGTCATTCAGGGTATAGAGGGGTATCATCTCCTTTTTCCTATTGCCCATTCCTCTCCCTGTGTACTCAAGCATCCTTCTAGCTTTTGTTGTTGCCTTTTCAACCGTTTGGCCACCTTAAAATGATCAAACTCAAATCCCACTCCTCTTTCATGCACAAAAGTTCTTGAGCCCCTTCAGATTCTTGCAGCCCAAATGCTTTACCCTGCATTTCTTAGCATTAAATTTTAACTGCCAATTTCCAGACCATTCTTCAAGCTAGATCCTTCCTCATGTTATCCACTCCATCAGGGGTGTCTATACCCTATTCCAGATTATCACTTAACACAAACGTTAAAATGAACCGGTCCAAGAACCGAACCTTTCAGCACACCACTGGAAACATCCTTTTCTTCAAAGTGAGCTCTATTTACCAGTACCCTCTGTTGCCTTCCACTCAACCAATTCCTGACCCAGTCCATCGCTTTGGGGCCCATATCGAGGGAACACAGTTTATTTATTAGATGCCTATGTGGAACAGTATCAAAAGCTTTGCTAAAATTTAAAAACACCATATCTAGCACTCTTTCTCAATTCAACTTTCTGCTCACCCAGTCAAAGAAATTGATCAGATTTGTCTGACAAGACCTGCCACTAGTTAAACCATGTTCTTTAGCACTCTCCAGACCAGTAGAGGTTAATCTTTACGAATGGGTATATATCCAATCATGACCAGCAGGTGGAGACTGAAAACAAAACTGTGGGACAGTATATAATATACTCCCTTCTCTATTTACATCAGTCTTCTTTCAGTCTCCAGCAGGTGTTGATTTGATCTGTACCCATCTCCCTTGGTAGGGCTGTTGGAATTTGTTTAGGGGGTTTCTAGTCCCTGTTTTTGGCCGGACAGAGCTTGGGCGGGCCCTGTTTGGGGGTCCGTCCGACCTCGGGGGTGTCAAACCCGGCGGGTCACGAGCGGGGTCCCTCCCCCCACTTCCTCCACCTCCCCACATTTTTTTAGAGGAGCCTCAGCAGTAAGCCTTGCCCCCTAAATCAAGCAAGGCATATTGCTTCGAGAGCCTGTGGAGTCTGTTCTGTAAAAAAAAAAAAATCCTGAGGTAGTGCCGGTCTGAAGGGTTGTTTCCCTTTAAGAAAACTGTATTTTACTGTATTTTTTCATCTAACCGGCACTTTTTTCTAGCTAGGTCGCGTATGGAGCAATTGTGCCCTTCTCCGGGAGAGGGGGACACAATTAGGTCCAGCCGCGAGGCTAAATTCTCCAGGCACTAACAAAGAATATTATTGAAGGTGAAAACCTAATCTTCCAATGGTGTCCTTATGGAGTGAAGCAAAATGGACTTTTTTTGTGTGTCTCCATCTACTGGTAGATGAGCATAACCCATAGGTTCTGAACTGATCCGGTGAGGCTCAAGGAAAGAAAATAACAGATAAGAAGCTTTAATTTCTCCTAGGTCACTCCAATTCAAAAAACACCTATTTCACTTTTTGTGTTGGATACCTTACAGAGCAGGATTGAACTTATATGTCACAGATGCCTGATCCTCCTAGCTCAGGCCCAAGAGATAACTTCTGTATCCCCCTCATTTCCAGAAGCAGTGTACCTGCTGCTTTCTCCTACTTCAGAACTGCTGCTTTATTTCTCCTTAGGAACAGTGGTGCACTGGCGCAGTTAGTCAGATCATACTGTTGAGGAAGTTCAGAGGCCTAAGCTACTTGTCATCTCTCACTACTTCTCTATTCCTTCTGGTACAATGGTTAGGCTAATCAAAGACTTTGATTTCCCTAGAATGGCACAGTGTCCAGGGAACCAGAAACAAAGACCCTTACTTTACAGTACAGTGGATTTCAAATGGGGCTTGAATTTTTTACCAGTCCCAGTTTTTTTCCAAAAGGAGTCTCCTTCCATTGCCTCACAGAGCAGGAGACATCTTCCCTTATTCTGGTAACTGCAAGGTACAAACAGGACACAGTACATTAGGGGTTTCTGCCAAGTTAAGCAAAATCTTTGGGGTCTCTACACTTAAAACTAATTCCATCTTATATTCAAACATGTATTTTATTGAAACTGTCACAAACAGAGAAGCGTCACAAGTCCAGAGCAAAGCCAAAGTAACTTTCCAGGCACAACTTGTACTTTATCCCAAAATATTGATCCTGCAGGTATAATGCACCATAATTACATAACCGCTGTCTTAACATCTTTCCCTTTTTAGCCTTCCCCACTGGCAGGATTGTCACGAATTGTGGAGCAAAAAACGCCGGAGACAACGACAGAGTGGGATAGTCATCGAGGAACCTCCTTTAGTTAAGGTTTCTCGGAAAGAAGGCACCTCATCAATGAGCACAGATGTGACAAAGAACAGCAGCCCACTTCAGCTGCTTCCAATGCAGGTGAAGGCAGAGGCCTCTGTCACTGATCTGGGAGGTGAGTGTAAAGGTGTTGGATGTGGTCTTTTCCATTTTTCACTGCTTTCATTGGTTCAATTTTTTTCTAGATACACTTTGAATATTCACTGATACTTCTGACTTTGATTGGATTTAGATCCCCCTGCAAAAAACATTGAAGACTATTGCTTTGGTTATTAGATGTGCACAAGCCAGCCCATGTCCTTTGGTGGTGGTTGTGGATTGCATTTTGTTTATGAAAGGTGTTTATGTAATTTGAATCACAAGGAGTGTGGAATAGGTTTTCTGAACTTTTCTTCCCTAATCAAATGGAAGCCATATCACTTAGTTTGATGACCATATTTTTTTTTTGCTTGTCTGTGTTTACATTTTCTTGTTGTATCCTGATTAGATAGGTGTGTGTATGTATATTGGATACCACCTAAAAGGCAAGCTGTACCTTTTGTGGCATGAATACTTAAAAGGGGCTCCTGCTTCTCAGGGTAGCTGAAAACTCCCATTGTACTCAGATCTTGAAGGGTACATAATGTTAGTTTAATTATTTTATTTGTAAATCTTTTTTATTAAACAGATATAACCATAATACAAACAGAAAGGCAATAAAGATTTTACAATAGAAACTATGTACCATGGAGGACTGGACTCTGACAACTGCCAGACACCATAATCCCCCTTCCCCTGTTCCCCCAAGGCACCATCCCCTAACCCCCCCCCCATCCCCCCAGAAACAAAGCACAGACTGAGGGCAGAAATCAGACAGGTAAGGTAGAATATAATTGAAGTTGATTCAATATACAACTACGACTTTCAGGAGATAAAATGTTCAAATACGGAATCCAGGTGTTAACAAAGTCTCTGCTTCGGCCTCGAGAAGAATACGCCAAGTGAGCTTCCCAGCCTATCAGCTCATGTAGTCTATTTCTCCAATATCAATGGGAGGGTGGTTCAGAAGAAAGCCAACAAGTTAAAATACATTTCTTTCCCAAAATGAAACATTTACTAAGAAACAGTTTTTCAGCAGAGGTGTATACAGAGAACAAGGAGAAGTGAGCAAATAACATAGTAAGTGCTGAAACAGACCCTACGGTTAGTTGAATTAAATTCCAGCATATTTGTGGAGAGTAGTGTTCTATTTCTGAAAAGAGGGACATATAGGACATTAAAGAATGCCACAGTTGATTTTCTTTTCTTTCTTGAAAGAAGCTGATGACAAGTAATGAGAGAGGCTGGGATGGGCAGACATTCATAAGGTCTTCAATCTGTCTTGTTACTGATTGGGATAAAATGTAAAGTAGTGTGTATCCTGTCGGTTAGCAATGGCAGTAACAAATGACTCTCATACATTACATGACTGATGGTCTTGGTTTCTTTTGCAGGCCTGGGAGACATCACCCAGCAACTGAATCAGAGTGAATTAGCAGTTCTACTGAATCTGCTACAGACCCAGACCAGTCTGAGCATACCACAGATCTCACAGCTCCTCAACGTGCAGGCTAACCCAGAAATGCAGCAACAACTAGAGGCACTTCACCAGTCTATTAATGCATTGACAGAAGTAACCACACAGCAGGCAGATTCTGAGAAGCCAGTGATGGCGGAGGAATCCTCCAATGAGCCAGCTGTCACTGGAGACTTAACCACCTCCAATGTGGCCAGCACTCAGGAAGACATGCAGAGTGTGCTGGCAGTCCTGCTGAGCCAGTTGATCAAGGCCCAGGATACTCCAGTGAACCCTGAGGAGAGCAATGGCGAGAGAAGCAGTGGGCCACAGGAGCAGAAGTCTCCCACAATGCTGGAGGAGGAAGAGATCATAGGTAAATAACCATGTGCGTGTAGACACATTGTACCATCTTTAGCTTGGTGGGGATGGGAAGGTGATCTCAGTAGATAACACGTTTCAGAGAAAGTTTTATAATGAATTGCTGTAGAAGAAAATGATTTAGATTGAAGTGTATGAGGTTAAAGGCATGGGTAAGAGTGAGCTTTGGAGCACTTTAATGCTGCTGGAGATGAGTTTCTGGACATTTGAGAAGCAGCTGACATCTTCCATTTTCTGAAAGGCTCCTGGAGTTGCTAGCCATGTGCAAAATTTAAGAGGTTGGTTACTAGTTTTGCTTTGCTTCAGCAGCAAAGAGGGCATCAAGACAAGTTTAAATCTGGGGACTTGTGATGTAGACTAGTGCTGGTAACATCTCGCACAGCACAGGCCTGCAGAATATATATTTCACTCAACTGTAGCAAAATGCACTTTCCTTAACACCATTTTGAATTGGGACTTTCTCTTTCACTTCCTGCTCTTCCTCTTACCCTTTTGATGAAAGAATAATCATTATAAAATTCTCACAGGTTCAGACTGCTGTTTCAGCTGCAAAAAATGTTTAGCTTTAATGATGATCTAGCCCAAAGATGGGGCTAGTCTGAGAACCATGACTGAAAAGTTGCATGCCACAGTGTCTGGCAGAGGTGATGAAGGGCAGGAGGCTATTCTTTATGTAAATTTCTTTTTTCTTTTTTTTTAAATGATACATTCTGTAATTTTAAAGATGATGTTAAAAGAAGTGACTGTTCTACAGTTTATCCTCATATTCTTCCGCCAGAGAAGAGGCCCCCTGAACCTCCTGGGTCGTCATCGTCTCCACCGCCTCCACCTCCACAGATTGAAGGGGATGCTTCTGTCCCAGCACAGGAACTAAACCCAGTGGTGACAGCTGCCCTACTGCAGCTTTTGTCCCAGCAGAAAGCTGAGCCGCCGCCGCCACCCCCACCACCTCCAAGCAACCCAGTGCACGAGCGCCAAGCCTTAAGGTCCATGGACTATGCCAGGTCACAAGCACCCAGGACTTACAGTACTGAGGGGCCAGAAGGGGGATTTGGTGCTGCTAGTGATGACTTGGAGTCTGGCCAGCCATTAACAGATTCCCTACCACAAATGGTGGGAAAAAATAGGACCTTTTCCAGCTCTACCAGCCACACTGGAGAGGCCAGTGGCTATCAGGGCACAGGATCTGTTCAGTTCCCTGGGGACCAGGATCTCAGATTTGGAAGAGTTCCTATAGCATTGCATTCAGTTGTTGGCCAGACTGCAGTGAAAATAGAGGGGAATAACAACACACTGGTGTACCCGGAGGCCAAACTCCAAACATACAATGAGCTAGGACCAGGAGCAGCAGGCTCGAGCAGTACAGGAACAGGTCACAGTTGGGGTGTTTCAACCCAGGCTACTACTTTTGGGAAGGTCTACCGAGGGACTGGTCATCTGCCTCCTAGGGGGGGCAGGGGCAGAGGAGTTCCTTATTAGTCCAGAGACTTCGCTGTTTGGCTTTCTGCTGTACCTGTGTTGCCTCAGCCTGCAGAGAAATGATTTGCCAGAGCCTAGGTACCAGCTGCTGCAAATGTCCTGTTTCATAACTAGCTGCTGAACAGTGACCTCCAGTCTACAGTAGTCCCACACCTGTATCTTCCTAGGCAGACTTCTGTCTTCCGCTTAGGTTTGGCTACTGACAAAGCAGACAGTTGGCTGCACAATTAGCAGTCGAGGTATGTTTGGCTAGGCTCAAGGCCAAGGCGTCTCAGAATACAGAAAGTCTGCTGGTCATGCCTTCAGCTGTGGGAGATACTTTATGCCCCCTACCCCCATGCCCCAAAATTTTATAATGGTTATGAAATTAAATGGAGCCTGTTAGCTCACCTGCCTGATCTTGGGAGCCATGAAGGGACACCTGGCTGTGTATACAACTTGTTTATATTTCAGTTGATCTGTTCTTTTGATTTGTGAAGCTGCTGGACATATCCCTCACACTTGTCCACTTCCTAGTAAATAATATAGCAGTAAAAAAAAGTTGGTACATCATCTTAGCTTTTGCTGCTTCCCATATTGGTGACCTGCCTTATTTTAAGATAGTTGATTGCAGTGGGGAACTTTGTGGACTTTTGAAGGTTTGGTTTGGTATTTTTTTTTTTACAGACCTTCAAAAGAGAGAGCGAGTGTTTCTGGATGCTCAGATCTAAACAGAGATTCCAATATTGTTTGAAAATATTGGGGAGGAGAGAGGAAAACCCCCCGACTATTTTCCTGTTTTCCTTGGGAACCTTTGCAAACTGGAGTAGATATCTTTTTGGATATATAACAGTGTCCACTCTGATATGGAACTCCTGGCACGGTGAATTTGGGTGAAGAAATGGATTAGTGTTGAGGGTGAAATATAACCATTACAGCATCACTTTCTATATACCATATATACTTGAATAGAAACTGAGATTTTTGGGCCCAAAAATAGGGGTCTCAGTTTATATTCAGATCAGCACTGACCTGCCTCCCTCCCGAACCTGTTGCAGGCCTCTGCCAAGCCTGCCATGTGACCTGGTGGTCCAAGGTGGGCCGGGACAGGAGAGATCCCTTCTGTCTCCTGTCCCGGCCAACTCTACTAACTTCTACCTTCTTTCCTCTCTTGTGTACTTTTATAAATCCCTGGTGTTCCAGTGGTGGGCTGGGACAACAGGGATCCTTCCCGCCCCTGTCCCAACCGATTCTAAGAATTTTTACCTCCCTCCTTCCTCCCCTGTGTACCTTTAGAATCCCTGGTGGTCCAGCAGTGAAGTGTGGCAGGAGTGACCATCCTTCGTTCCTGCTCATGCAGAGCCGCTAGCTGATTTGCTGCCACGAGTTTATTGTAGCCAATCAACTAGTGGCTTTGGCTGGACCACTAGGTATTCTAAAAGTACTTGGGGAAGGAAGGAGGGAGTAAAAATTCTTAGAATCGGCTGGGGCAGGAGGCGGGAGGGATCTTTGCTGTCCTGGCCCTCCACTGGACCACCAGGACTTAACAGCAGGCCCAGTGGAGGCCTGCAAGGCATCGGGAGGGGGGGGGGACAGGATACTGAACCTGGCAGGGCAGGAGGGGGGCTGGTACAGAGACTGGCAGGGGAGAGAGTGAGTGAGGGGGCTGGATGCAGAGCCTGGCAGAGTATGGAGGGAGGAGGAACAGGATGCAGAGCCTGATGGACAGGGCAAGGCACTGCAGTTGAATATTAACTCCCCTGGTTTATATTTGAGTCAACCCTTTTTTGGGGGAAAAAGGTTACCTCGTTTATATCCAAGTATATACAGTATGCATATATTTTTGTTATCGAGGAAATCACCTTTATTTCCCTGCTCCCCTTCCCCTGTAGAATCTTATAATTAGGACAAAAAAAATCTAATCAAATGATTACTGTTTTTGTAATGTGAGTGATCTAAAGAACATTGGAGGATTTTGGCATAAAGTAGAGATCTGGAAACACTCGCCCTGCAGTAAAAGGCTGTAATGAATAATTTTAGTCTTTACTCCCCATGTTTAGGGACTGCCAGTGGTCAGGTTTTCACGACATTCCTGCTGAATACGCATGAAAGAGATTTGTATAACTGCCACTTCCCTGTTGTATGAACATCTTTCTTATGCATATTCATTTCATATATCCTGAAAACCTGATCTGTTGGTCCATAAATTGTATTCACGGTTACCTATATCCTCAGATTACCTTAGTTTACATTCTGAACAGAAGTAGGCAAGCCCTACTCAGTCTAGAGGAGGAAAGCCCCTCCCCAAGTAGTACAAGAGAAAAGGAATTGGTTTGCTGTTGCGAGGTTAGCAAACATTGACAAACTTCACAATTCCATGTATAAAATTAGTTCATTTTCCTCTGATTTTTGGTTCATGTAAATACAATGTAATGTGTATCTTATCACAGCCTACCTATATCCTTTCAAGGTGAAGCAGAGTTAAATTCAAACTAGGTTTAAAGTTTTGTGTAGGGCCAACATGCTGGGATTAGAGAGTTTTTGTTTTTGATGGTAAGAGATGAGATGCCACTGACCTTGCTTTACATCTTGTCTAGCTGTTCTGTGCCTTCCTTGACTCTGAGCTCCATGCCTGTGTGATGCCCTCAGCAAAGCTGTGCAGTTGGGTCTACTTAACATTATGGGTGCTCAGAATCTTTCAAAATGTTTTGTCAGCTTGTCATATAACCTAACCCAAGACTCTAGATCAGTGGTTCCCAAACCTGTTCTGGGGATCCCCAGCCAGTCAGGTTTTCAAGATATCCCTAATGAATATGCATGAGAGAAATTTGCATACCTGTCACTTCCATTATATGCAAATCTCTCTCATGCATATTCATTAGGGATATCTTGAAAACCTGACTGGCTGGGAGTCCCCCAGTACAGGTTTGGAAACCACTGCTTTAGATGATTGGTTGTCACATTCAATGGCAGAGTTGCTGGAGTAAGAAAATGACAACCACTCAGACAATCTAGGTACTAGAGAGCAGTGCTGTAAAATAAGAACAATTAATGTGTCTCAAAAGAGGTTAAACTAGGTTCCAGGGGAAAATTCTTAGTTGAAACAGTTAAGCTCATACAGAAGGGTTCTTGAAAAAACTCATGTGACATCTGAATCATTGTGTGTCCCTCTAGTACAGGGCTTCCCAAACTGTGGATCATGACACCAGCTTTGCAAAACCCACATTTGGGAGTCATGACTTGGATAGATTGTAATTCAAAATTTCAGCCCCACATCTACAGAGATTGCATAGTTTCTGTAGCCCAAAACAACAAAACTCTCAATTTGAGTGAGGTTTTCTTAAGTGTACTCTCTTTTAAAGTGCACACATAGGAAAAGTATGTCAAGCTCTTTGTGGTTACGCCACAGTTATACTTGACAGATACAGTGCATATAACTTATGTTACAGCTTCATTCAAGGCTGAAGTGATCTGCTGTGTGAGCATAACTTTTAGGGGGTTATTTTTCTCTGAAATCTGACTTGAACATCTTTTTGAGAAATGCTAATTTTTGTTATTTCTTATGGCTAATTTAGTACGTTTGATTGTTTTGACTATCCAACTGTGTGGCAAAATCTCTTCTCATTTTTAACTGTTCCACTAATGCATTCATTGGTAGTTAATTCAAAGCTGCAGGTCATTCTTTGATTGTCTCAGGGGGTTCTCTCTTTACCCTGAAATGGCCATCTATATTTTAACTTAATCCAAAATACTGGAGATGTGAGGCTTTCTGCAAGTAGGCCTCCTGTGTGACACTGGGGTGGGGTGTAGTGAGGAAAAAAAGAAATCCATCAAAAGAACCTGGAATAATTTTGAACAATTGCTTTCAGCCTTACTAGCCTGGGTTCCTCTATGGTTCAGCTATTATGTATCCAGACATTGGGTTAAGTAAAGTCGAGCAGCACAATGTCGGAGTAGGGCAAGGAGAGAGCCAAAATGTAGCTGCTGCTAGGGCACTGTTAGAATTTGTAAACTTTTTGTATAGAAGTAACTGTGGTTAAAAATCCCATTTTTAAAATGTAGCCACTAGCCAGTATAGAGATCTGGCTGTTGCCTAGGCAAAAGCAGGCAGTCCAATTGCTTCATGTTTACAAAATAGCATTCTTACATCACTTCAATTTTTTTAGGGTTGTGGGGGCAGCTTCAGGGATAGCAGAGGAATTGCTTTAACACTCAGGCTGCAGTTGGCCTGCCCCCTTGGCACAATTCCCTTTAAATGTTGGTATTTTTGCTGCTGGCATTTTTCCCTTGGGAGTTGGTCTATAATCAAATAATTAGTTAGGTCTATTTATAATTAGGTCTGCAACTGAAGAATGGAAAATGTACTTATACTTTTTATACCTGGTTGTGCATAGTACTAGTAGTCTATACACCTTCACTTTCTGATAAGATCAGTGTAATATGATGCAGATCTTCAGTGGAGCCCACAAATGGGTTAAACTATTAAAAAAAAATTATACCAGCAGTACAAAGGTAAAAAGTTCACAGTGGGCGTCTCAACCTCAGCCCCTGGTTTCTATTGAATGATTCTCATTCACCTTACAGTATTGAGGTTCGCCTTGGCATTTCCTATGGGTTCAGTGGCAGCTGTAGCTGTTCCAATGGGCTGCAAATATTTTTGTGCAGAAGGCAAGAAAAGGGTAGATTATTCCAACACATGTCTCTGCTGCCCTTGTTACTTGTTTTTGAAGTCTGGAACATCTTTCTTTTTGGTTGTACCTTTTTTCTGTGTACAGGTATTTTGTAATATATTTTCTTTCAGTTTATAAAATGAAAAGTGGAGATTGGAAAATTAAATATTTCCTGTTGCTGTAATGCCTTTTGTTTGTCATTTTGATGCTGTTTAGTGTTGAATCAGTACTGTGTAGATGCTTATAAAGCAGAAGCATGTATTCTCCGCAAACGGACAATAACATTTCTAGCAAATTTAAAACTGGTGAAGGATACAAGTTTTTTTGAAGAGAGTGCCATCTAGCATCAAATGAGACTCTTACCGGCAATCCTGCTGTCTAACTGCAATCTTTCCAAAGAGGACAGGTACAACGCAGACTCACCACCCAATGGGTACAGATGTGTAGTAGCACTGTAAGTTTTGCATATGCACACTTCTCTTACTCACAAGACAGGTGGAGCACAAGCATTGGTAGTATAAGCTTCCCTTCCATGCACAGTCATGTTTCTTTGTGGCTTAGTTGCTCAGCTTCAGTAAAGAACATGTTAACCTGGAGGTCATTAGGTAGTGGTAATTATTGTGAGCATTTAAGAAGGGAAAATAAATCCATTACTATATTTCACAAGTTTACCCTACCTTACTATGCTTATCCCATTCTTTCTGGAATTCTAATATTCACCTCAGCTTTATCTCTACTAGCATGATGTTCATGTATCCACCTCCCTTTCCATAAATAAATTTCCATAGATTTTCCCCCAAGTCCCTTCAGCCGCAGAGGCATCAGTGGCAGCCACAAATCTCTTTCCCTCTAGCTCCCGAAGCATCATGGCAACCACACAAATCTCCCTCCATCCCCGAAGCAGCAGAGCTGGTTTGACACCCCTCCCCCCATTCTCCGAAGTAGAGCCAGTCTGACACACACCCTCTCCCTCCGTTCTCCAAAGCATCAGAACCAGTCTGACAACCCCCTTTCCTTCTGTTCCCCGAAGCAGTAGCGGTAGTCGGTGAGCAGAGGAAGCTCCTGCTTCCTGCCTGGGCTGGCTGAAAACAGCCTGTTTACCAGCGCCTCCTTTGCTCACTGGCTGCAGCTGCTTCAGGTGAGTGAGGGAGGGAGGTTGTCAGACCACCTCTGCAGCCTTGGGAAATGGAGGGAGAGGGGTTGTCAGACCGGCTCTGCTGCTGCTTTTGTAGGAGGGGAGAAGAGGGGAAGAGAAAGTGGGAGAGAAGGGAGGAGAAAGTGATCAAGAAAGAAGGGAAGAACGGATGCTGGATCTACAAGTGGTGGGATGATAAGAGTGAGACAAAACTATTTTTACAGTAACTCAAACAACCAGAAACTAGTTATCTGGCATCCATCCACCAATCCCCATGAGTCCTGGATAACTGAGAGTCTACTGTATTACCACCTTCTTGACTGAGTTCATCTTATTTGACCTTTTAAAGGTGTAGTCTCCACAATTGCATACACTACTCCAAATATACTTACAGAGATGTCATCATCACCAGTTTCTTACTGGCTATTGTCCCTAAACACCCAAGCATCTGTCTGGGTTTTGCCATTGCTAAACAAGTAGATAAGTGACATTATGAGTTTTTAAATATATACTTATATTGCATTGTTTCAGACAAAGATGTTCAAAGCAGAGCTGCATACTGCATAAAATGATGCATAGAGAGTACACCTACTTGTGTGATCTTCATGTAAGCACCTCCAAGTGTGTAGTTTGAATGGAGCTGAGATGGAATTGATAAATAATCATATGTGAAAAACAAAGGTTCTATATGATCACAAAACATTCTAATATGAAAAATTCATATATGCAAAAATGTAATAAATTTGAGGAACCATCAGGCATATCCTGCAAGCTCCGTGCAACACCCTAAGCTGTTGGCTTACCGAGCCGCCTCAGATTTGGCATCACATAAATAAGGGACCCAGTGACAAAATTGAGGCAGCTGAGCAAGTTTGTGGCTTAGGGTGTTGCATGGAGCTTGCAGGACATTCTTGATGGCACCTCATATTCACTATCTATTTTTGCATATATACATTTTTCATATTGGGATGTTTGTGATAACACAAAACCGTTTGGTTTACACTACTTTGTGATTCAGTTTTGTTCTTGAGATATGTTTAATTTTTTGTTTGGCATACATATTTTGTGACATACAGGTACTTACATGTTTTATACCTGTTTAGAAAATAGCTGCAATTGCTACATGGATATTGTATGCTATCGAGGCTGTTTGGGATGGCTTTTATAAAGGTGCATAGGCACTTAAGTTTCCCTTTACAAAATAGGTGCTTGCCTTATCCTGGTAGACCAATCCATATGAGTGGGTTTATTCCACCTTGCCAGCTAGTCTAGGAGTAGAAAAAAAGAAATTAACAGGTAAGAGCAAATTTTTCTCTTTAGACATTCACATGGATGTGTTATAAAAATTGTTATTTTTGTCTGTTGTATGCTTAAAAATAAATATTCTCAGAGGATAAGCAGGCATTATATTCTCAAATGTGGGTAATGTCATCCATGGAACCCAATGCACTTCCAAATGCACTATCACTTAAAATTTTTAAGGCAGTGCCCATACCATGCACAACCTGTGCCTTCCCACCCAACAATGGCTTGTGGGATCTTCAGTTCTTCGTTTTCTGCTTAGATGAGAAGCTGTGTCTTCAATGTTCTCAGTGCATCAAACGTTTTAAATTTTGTGGGTGCCTTTCCGTTATTAGTTTTCTTTATGTCACATTTCTTCATTTGTATAATCATACTTTAATCCTATCAACTTTGATTCATTTTTGTCGACTTGATTTTTTGGCCTTTGGGCTACTTGGAGCCTTTTTTCTCCCCAAAAGCATTGGTTGTTTTTGGTCTTCTTTCTACTCCAGCTCTAGGCTATTGAGCCTTTTCACTTCATGTCGGCCGTTTTCCCCTCCATGTTAATTGGTACTGAGCCACTTTTTAAAAAATGTGCTCAATACAATAGGACCATTTCAGGCTCTGATCTGCATAATTGGTGTGTCTAGTGTCTGAATTGTGAACATTGGGGCATTGGCTGTGTCCTCTGCTCCTTCATGCAAAAGAGATCACTTAAAGCCCGCAAACACTTAAAGCCCACAAACAAATGCTCAGCCTCAAGTGACTGGCATCGACATCGGAGCCAACTGCATTAGCACTGCATCGGGATCCTTGCAGCATGGGAACTCTACCTTGTTATCATTAATTCTTCACGTGTCAAAAGAGATCACATATAGGAAGAGCTAAGAAGCACAAATATTCTTCCTCTTCTAGGCATACCACAGCATCCTCCCAAGCATCAACATCAATGCACAGTAAGTGTTGGTGCCCAGAGGATCATTCTCTATTTCTTTAGATGATTTCTTTGCAAAGGTATACCTTGACATCAAGGTTTCCCTCAACACATCAATGCCACTGTCTCTTCTGGTACCAGCACAGGCTCTTCAGAAGGAGATATATTGGCTGTGCTGAGATAAGAGCTTTCAGTGCTATTGCAAATATTCACAGGTTTTAAAGGCTTCCATGCCTTCCTCAATTCAGCCTAAGGATGCGTCAATTCAGGATAAGGTCACTCGGCTCGACGTCAGGCATTGGAACTGACTTAGACCCACTTAAAGCATGTACCATCATCAGCAGAGTCGATGCAATCCTTGACGCACACTCCCTAGGAAAGAATACTTTGAGGAATCTGACTGAGCTATTTCCATCCATTCAGTTGAGGATTTGCCAGAATATTCAGCAGAAGAGTCCTACAGTATACCTTCTGATCTTTTCCCTCTTCCATGATGCACATCTCCACCTGGGAGCATCTCTTTTATTAGTTTCATAAGACAGATGGGGCAGGCATTACTCTTAAAAATGGAGTCAGAGGAGGGACCTCATTCTGAACTCTTTAAACTCTTTGACTTTGAAACATCACCAAATGATTGCATTAAAGTACGTTTACACAGTCATGAAATACACTTTATTTAAAAACTGGGAGACTCCTTTATCAGTAGAAGTAGCTTCTAGGAAAATAGGACCTGTGTCTGATTCTTATAGGGATGCCGAAAGTTAGGCGGCAGTAGGCATCCTACCGCTACCTAACTTAATTGGTTTAATTGGTGATAATTGGTTTAATTGGTGATAATTGACCACATCATTTAAAACCAATTAAAAATGAATTTTAAAATAATGCAAGTGCCTACAGAACAGGCCACTGATGGCCTGTCCACAGAGGCCTATCAGCACCTATGGTCAAAGTGGGCATGACTTGTGCTGGAAGTGACTGTAACCCCTATGGATGCAATTCTCATGTTAAGTAGGTGCTGGAAATGTAGGCCAGTACAAGATATTAACGTAAATTAACTTTCAAAACTTGAAAGATACATCAAATTATTAAAATAAAAACACATAAGATAAACTCAATTGATCACACACTAGTCCTCCAAGACTTAAAGAGTAGAAAGATTAAATTCAAATAGTTATCTAAGAAAGCCGTTTAACTACTGCAGCACAGAGAACTAATCCTTATTATTAGGCGCAGTTATTGTTCCCTTCTAAAGACATTAAATTGAGAGAAAACTTATCAAATGAGATGGGTCAGTAAATACATATTTTAAAGAACGGTATCTGACTACACATTTGCATGGATATCTCAAAAATAAAAGACCCCTTATTTGAGTCACTCCAGGTTTCAACATTAAGAATTCTCTTCTTTTTTGAGTCTCTCTGTATGCCACAAAATATGTATCTCAGGAAGTCCTTGGATCTGTTTTTGAAGAAAAGTTTTAAGATCCAGTCCTTGTCTGGAGCCAAAGCCACAGACATCAAGAGGGTGGCTGGGATAGCCACTTCTCTATCCAATTGTTCCAATACAGCTGAGATGTCCAATGGTCTGTCCTGAGATTCTCCAAACCTTTTCTTTTTCCTCCACTTGGGATTTAACTGGAAGATAGTATACCTTTGTAAGAGGGGGGTAGAGAACTTTCAGGAATTTGTAAGATCTCCATAAAATATCGCTTCACCATTTCTCGGGGGGAAATTGATAAGATCTTAGGAAAATTTATAATCCTCAAATTATTAGCTCGACTATTAATAATAATAACTAATAATAATAACTTTATTTTTTCTATACTGTCATAATCTTGCGACTTCTAGGCGGTTTACAGTGAAAGAGAGCTGTACAATCGGCGAATTACAAGATGAGAACAGGTAAGAAGTCACTGAGTAGTCAGTGATTACAGGTTACAAATAGATTACAGTATAATCTTAAACATGTTACATCAAAGGGGCTGGATGGTCAGCGAATTACAGTATACAGATGGTGAGGAAGATACTGAATAGTCAAGTGAAGAACAGATCGCAGAATACTATTAGAGAAGAAGCGTAGTATCAGCATGAAGAGAGAAGCTTTAGGATGGGGGGCGTTGTCTGGCTAGGAAATAAATCTATTGAACAGAACGGTCTTGATTTCTTTCCGAAAGGCGCCATAGTTGCCTAGCCAGGTTTGCTGTCTGCCAGCTTGAAATTTAAAAGTTCTATCCAGAAAGGTTCTGTGTTTGCAACCTGTGATCTTCGGGTAGGCAAAGAGGTTGCGATTTCTGGTTGTCCTTATGGGGATGTAAAGTTTGAAGTGAGGTAATAGATAAATTGGGGCCATTTCCCACACCAGTTTATAGCAAAAGCAGGAAAACTTCAATAAAATCCATGCCACAATTGGCAACCAGTGTAGCAGTTTGTAGTAGGGACTTTTCTTTAGTCCGAATATTAATCGGACGGCCATGTTTCTCTAGAGCTTCCAATTTCCTCTTCATAATTATATTGTCTTTGACCAATAAGTCTTGATTATTTTTTACTGATATTAGTTCATTGTCTATCTTCTGTACATCTGTTTTTAGCAAGGATATATATTGTTTTAGAAAATTTTTCTCCTTTCTGTTCTTGATTTCTTTACCCAAATTTACCATCAAATCCCATAATGCTTCAAGGATGACTTCTGGGGGTTTAGTAGCTGAAAAAAGGTATGCTTGTGTGGTGAGAGGTTGTTCTAAGTTTTGTTTTACCTCAATGAAGTCTTGTATCCCCTCAGCCTTAGTTGTCCCGGTCGCAGGTCCTGGCAGAGTGAACAAATCACTCTGAGATGTCTCGGTCAGCGAGCCCTCCAACATGCTGGCGTCCCGAGATGAGAGTGCTTCCTGTTCGGGTGCTCTCTGATCCCGCGGAGAGCTGGCTGCCTGCGGCAGCGGCTGAAGAGGTGGCATCCTTACGTTGGGGCTTAAGGTGACATCAAGCCATGAGGTTTTTGCTGCCACACTACTCCCCGGCGGCGATCAAGCGGGCTAGTCCCCGATGCTCCTTGTTCCTGCTGTAGACGAAGAAGGTCATCGATTGTGACTGAGGGGGTTATTGGTCGCTGGGAGGCACCACCAGTGTTCTTTCCCGTCTTTTTGGCATAATTATTCAAAGTAGGGCTGACAATCAGTGGCATCCTTACTGCAGCAAGCTAACAGCGGTCATCTTGGATCCTTCGAAATAAGTCCATTTATTTCAAATCTTTACTCAAACAGTTGTCAAACTTTGATCAATATCTTTCTCCATAACAGTTGAAGCAATTCCAACAGTTATCAAAGAATTTGTTCACTACTAGGAAGTTCATGGCTAGAGCAGCTTTTGATGCATTCAATGTTTCTTCCAGAACATCTGCAGTAGGCAATGTTGCAATGTGTAGACATGCTGGATTTTCATCTTGGACCTGGAAACTTCAGTTCAAAAATACCTTTCCAATGTTCCCTGCAAGGGAGATGCTCTGCTTGGAGAAAATAACTGTCTAAGGCTCTAACCTCTCAACCTTAATAGTATGAACATCTGGAAAAAGAATAACTCCAAACATTGATTCAATCAACCTTCCTCCTCTTCTAATCCTACCGCACAATGGTCCTGCTCAAGACAACAAAGACCACAGAAATCTCAACCTCAGTCCAAGCAGCAGTCCACCTTTTAACTAATTTCTAGAGAGTATAGCTACAATTCCCCTCGCTCTTCCTCCAGATCTTTCCGTAGGAGTCAGGGTTACTTTCACCAGCGGTGCTCTACTTTCACCAGCGGTGGACTCTAATTACATAAGACCGGTGGGTATGCCAAGTGATAGCTGAGGATTACATTCTACGCTTGCTAAGAAGACCTGCAAACCACACACAAAAAAGTCTGTCTTCACTTCTGTCCAGAAAAACCCTCCTTTACCAAGAGCTCTCAGCCCTTCTCCAGCTAAATGCAGTAGGGTGGGGTTCATTCCTATTATTTTCTCATACCAAAGAAGACCAGAGGCGTTCGACCCGGGGCCTCAAATACTTGTTGAAGGAGAAATTTTGCATGGTCTGTCTGGGAATATTTTTGCCCCTATTAGAAAAGGGTGATTGGCTTTGCTGTCTAGATCACAAGAAAGCCTACACGTATATCCATCCTACCTGCTCACAGAAAGTTTCTTCGTTTTTGGATAGGATCTTACCATTTCCATCATTTTTTGGCTCCCCCCCCCCTCCCCATCTGTACGAAAAACATGATTTTTAGTAACAAGCCACACTTCACACATGAGTACCTAGGAAAAGGCAGCATCTTACATACTGCAGTGAGAAAGTACAACATCAATACACCCATTGTAAAACTAAACAAGCCAGACTAGTACAGATCAATTCTGTAATCAACCCTAACAAAAAAACATGTCTTTCGAACACACAGAACACAGAAAACATCTTCGCCTAGTATGGAATGTCATCACAAACTTACCCCTCCCCCTTTTACAAAACTAGTGTGGATTTTAGCCACAGTGGTAACAGCTCTGATGTTCATAGAATTCTGAGCATCAGAGCTGCTACCACTATGGCTGGCGCTAAAAACGCTCCACAGTTTTGTAAAAGGGGGGATAAAATAGAAATACATAGATAAAGGTTAAATTGAACCAGCAAGAAGCTGGACTCTGCATACAATGCAATACCACAGAAACAGTGACACATCTCCTAAAGCAATAAATAAATAGAAAATTTTTGATCTACCTTTGTCTTCTCTGGTTCCTTCCATCCACTGTCTGCCATCTCTGCCCCTATATGGCATCTTCTCTCCTATGCCCCTTCCAGAAACAGTATGCCTCCCCCTTCCATTTCTCCTTTCACCCCCATTGGTCTGGTATCTGTCTCCTCTCCTTCCCCCCTGCTCTGGCTCTCTCTCCGCTCCCTTCCTCCTGTTCTTCCTTGGTCTTCCTTCTCAATTTATTTTCTGCCTCTGTCTAAATTCTTTTTTCTTTCTCCTCCCCACTTCCTTCCAGCATCTGCTCCCCCTTTCCCTCACACTTCCATTCAGTAGCTGTCCGTCCTCTCCCCCAAACTTCCATTCAGTGTCTGTTTCCCTCTCTCTACCCCTTCCATCTACTATTCACCCTCTATCTCGCCCCTTCCATTCACTGCCCTCTGTGCTCTTTCTATCCAGTGTGCACCCTCTCTCTCTCTTCCATATGGCATCTTCCCTCTTTCTGTGCTCCTTCCATAAACTATCCCGTGCTCCTTCTCTCCTTTGTACATGATTGATTTCAACTCTGTCACCTCTCCGTTTTTCTCTGTCACCACCCCCTCCCCTATGCTCTGGCATCTCTCTTCTCTCCTTTCTTTCCTTCCCACCTCACGGTCTGGCATCATCCCTTCCCTGATTCCCAGCATCTCTCCTTTCCTTTTCTTCCATGATTCCCAGCGGCAGAGGGAAGAGAAAGCCGCGAAGCAGCTGACACTACTGGAGGGAGGTTTGCTGCTCTCTCTGGAGGGTGGGAGCGCGATAGGGACCGGGCTGGCTGTGCACCCCCCCTAAGGCTGCACCCGGGGCTGACCTTCCTCCCCCTTGGTACACCACTGAGGTTCTACCTTATGATCTGGCTTTTAACTCCATGAAATGCCTAGTGCTACTGGCAGCAACTGTTTGCTCATGAGGGATTCACATCTTTCCCTGTTTGGACCACTGGTTGATCAAGGCTTCAAAATTGTACCTAACTCAGAATACCATCAGTGCAACAATTCATCTAGAGCTCTTAGGGTTTGCCGTAAACTACCCAAAGCTCACATCTACGCCCATCTCAGCATTAGAGTTCATGGAAGCTCTCTTGTACACTGTTCAAGGTCGGGCTTTTCTTCTACAGCAGAGTGTGGAAAATCTCCCTCACCTGTGCCAGACAACCTCTACCCTACCACTCACAATGGCACACCAAATGTCACCTGCTCTCTTATTCTTCAAGCACCACATGGGATATGGGCTCTAAGTGTGTCAATCAGTAGGTGGGAATTCGCTGAAGACAACTTTTTTAAGCGAGTTCACCCGGGTTCAATACCACCAGTAGCACAGAGGTGCCCGGCAGACGTTACCCACTTATATCACTTTGTACACCCAATGGGCCGGCTTCCTCTAGCTATTATAATTTAATATACTAAAAAAAAAATTTATTTTCTTTTTCTTTGTTCATAATAAATATCATAACGAGGAACCTGACTACCAGCCCAAATACCCTATAGGAGGGGCCTTAGGCACTTGGGCCAATCAGGCCCTAGGATCCTTTGGGTTGGGCAGGGGAGAGGTGGGCCTGCTGGCTGGATGGTGCGAAGATCTGTCAGGCCAACTTGGAGGTAAGCCCGAGGGGGGGTTTCATGAGGGGGATCCGGCAGAAGGGGTTGTGCACCCTCCTGCCGGTGATCTTCGGGGAGGTTGTTGGGGGGGAGGTCTGGCAGGAGGGGTTGGGTACCCTGCCGGTGATCTTCAGGGGGGGACGGGTTCTGTTGGCAGGACACCCTCCTGTTATGATTGTCAGGGGGGGTGGGGAGGGGGAGAATGGCGGCTGTAGCCGCGGCCGCTATACTAATTGCGGCAGGGAGATCCCTTGCCACGATTAAGTATAGTGGCCGCGTCTAAACAAACCCAATTCTGTAAACGGCGTCTGCAACATGGACGTCGGTTACAGAATCGGGTTTACTTTGAAAGGGTTTTGTTCCAATTCTGTATAGGACGCTCGGGATGGGCATCCTATACAGAATCTGGGCCAAAATGTCTTGGTAGACAGGCTCAGGAGACTTCTCCAGCCTCATGGGTGGTCTCCACTTCTTTTTTACAGAAAGGATAGTAGATGTGTGGGATAGTCTCCTGGTAGAGACAGACTGTCTGAATTTAGGAAAGCATGGGATAGGCACGTGGGATCACTTAGGGAGAGGAAGAGACAGTGGATGCTGTGGATGGGCAGACTGGATGGGCCATTTGGCCTTTATCTGTCATGTTTCTATGTTAGTCTTGCATCAGATTTTTTCCAAATGGTGGACTCCAAACATAGATCACTTTGCTTTTCCCCCACAATTACAAACTTCCTCTCTTCTGCTCCAGACTGTATGTTCCCAATCACCTGGAATCCGATGCCTTCCTCCTCGATTGGGGGACCAGATTTTTTTATACATTTCCTCCACCACCTCTCTTAGGGAAGGCTCTCTACTCAAACTTCACCAGGATCAGGGAACCATGATCCTCATAGCACTTCATTGGCCATGTCAACCTTGGTTCCCACTCCTGCTACAGCTATCAACCCAAGAACCCTTCCATTTGCAGCCATTCCTAACCTTACTAACAGAATGATGGCTCTTTCATCTGAATCCTAACTCATTAGCAGCTGTTGTCTCTGATATAATTCAAGTGTCCAGAAAACCTTCCATTCAGAAATGCTACTACTTCAGATTGACCAGATTTTCTGCCTGGAATGCACTGTGTTCACTTGAATCTGATATATGGGATGTCTTAGGGAGATGAGGAGATAGTGGATGCTGTGGGTGGGCAGACTAGATGGGTCATTTGGCTTTTATCTGCCATCATATTTCTATGTTTCTATGAAAGCATGGGACAGGCACATGGGATCTCTTAGGGAGAGGAGGAGATAGTGGATGCTGTGGATGGCCAGACTGGATGGACCGTTTGGCCTTTATCTGCCATATTTCTGTTTCACTCTTATCCATTCTGGACTACCTTCTTCAGCTCTCTGACCTAAAGACTAACTCAGTTGAGTATATCTCGGTGCCATTTGTGCTTTGCACTCTCCTTGGATAGGTAACCTCTATCGGTTCATCCTCTGATATCCAGATTCATGAAACAGCTTTACCACACTAAACCACCTATCAAGCCTCCACCTATTGCCTGGGAATCTTAACGTTATATTGTCTGCTCTTATGAAGTCTCCTTTTGAGCCACTCTCAATGTTTTCTTTCAAACATCTCACTTGGAAAGTGGTTTTTCTAATAACTCTCACGTCTGCACTTTCGATAAGTGAGCTTCAAGCACCTGTATCGGATTATCCCTATACAAGATTCTACCATAAGAACATAAGAATTGCCACTGCTGAGTCAGACCAGTGGTCCATCTTGCCTAGCAGTCTGCTCTTGCGGCGGCCCTTAGATCAAAAACCAGTGCCCTAACTGAGTCTAGCCTCACCTGCGTACGTTCTGGTTTAGCAGGAACTTGTCTAACTTTGTCTTGAAGCCCTGGAGGGTGTTTTCCCCTATAACAGCCTCCAGAAGAGCGTTCCAGTTTTCCACCACTCTCTGGGTGAAGAGGAACTTCCTCTCGTTCTCCCTACCTTGGAGAGGGTGAACAACCTGTCTTTTATCTACTAAGTCTATTCCCTTCATTATCTTGAATGTTTCGATCATGTCCCCTCTCACTCTCCTCTTTTCAAGGGAGAAGAGATCCAGTTCCTCTAATCTCTCACTGAACAACAACTCCAGCCCCTTAATCATTTTGGTCGATCTACTTTGGACCCTTTCAAGTAGTACTGTGTCCTAAGTACAACAACCAGTGCTGGATACAGTATTCCAGGTGGGGGGTGTACTATTGCCCTGTACAGCAGCATGATAACCTTCTCCAATCTGTTTGTGATCCCCCTTCTTAATCATTCCTAGCATTCTGTTTGCCCTTTTTACTGCCGCTGCGCATTGCGCGGATGGCTTCATCGATTTGTTGACCCAGTACTCCAAGTCTCATTCCTGGGTTGTCTCTCCGAGTACTGTACCAGACATCCTTATTCGTGTAGTATAAGATTTTTGTTACCGACATGCGTCACCTTACACTTATCCACGTTAAACCTCATTTGCCATGTCGCGGTCCATTTCTAGAGCGTGTTTATGTCACGCTGCAGATCTTCGCAATCCTTCTGTGTCTTCACTACTCTGAATAACTTCATATTGTCTGCAAATTTAATCACCTCGCTCGTCATACCAATTTCCAGGTTGTTTATAAATATGTTGAGCACATGTCCAAGCACCGAACCCTGCGGCACTCCACTCTTGACGCTTTTCCAGTCAGAGTATTGTCCATTTACCCTCACTCTCTGTTTCCTATCCATGACAGAATGATTCTTTAATCTCATCTAAAATACCTTCCTAAAATCATATCAGAATTCCATCTCAATCAATCCATTGTTTTCCATGTTTTCTTCCTAAAATCACGTTCCTATCCAGGTGAAGCTGCACTTCACACCTTAGACTGTAAACTTGCTTTAGCATATTATCTGGACCAGACTAAACTTCATAGAACCTCCTATCAGCTCTTTGTGCCTTTCGACCCTAACAGACTTAGAGTTCCTGTTACCAAGAAAACCATCTCCTTTGCATTTACTTGAGCAGGGCTGTCACTTCTAGGCCGAGTGACATCCCATAATGTCAGAGCTATGGCTGCATTAGTAGCTTACTTCTGCTCTACATCTGTTGAAGACATTTGCAAAGCAGCTTCTTGTTCCTCAATTCCTACTCACTTCTCTCTACTGTTTAGAGCAAAATCTGCAGAAGAAAGTCAGTTTGTGCAAGCAGCTCTTCAAAATCTGTTTACTTCTTTAGAGCCAACGTTTCCTCCAACCTTCTGGGTTTGCCAGGATCATATTAATCTGTCCATTATCCTCATCCAAGCTTATAATCCTGGCATCTTGGAAGTCCCATATGTGAGAATGTGATGAGTGATTGTCCTCGGAGAAAGCAAAGATACCTGTAGCAGGTGTTACCCAGGATAAGCAGACAGCATATTCTCACAGATGGGTGACGCCATCTATGAAGCTCTGGTATGAACATAACATAAGCAAAAATGTACTGTCACTTTTTAACTTCTTTAGAAGTCTCGAGACCGCCCATAACACACAGGTGCGATTGCCTTTCCGCCCGATGACAGCTCATGGGACCATCAGTTCTTAGTCTTCCGCAGAGCTAAGAAGTTGTGTTTTGGAGTAACTATTTTTCTAATGCTTTTTTTTTTTTTTTGCCTTCCCGACATTTTTCCATCGATGACCAAGCCTTCCAGTGGGTTTAAGAAGTGTACTTGGTACAACAGGACCATCTCCATCTCTCCTGCACAGCTGGTATCATCGGTGTCTTGGTCCTGAGCACTGGGTTGGTTGATTCTTGTCTCCGCTGTTCTACTGTTCAGAAGTTTTCTCTGAAGGCTAGGCTTTTGCAGTAGGAAAAACTTTTCAGGTCACCTTCAACATCGATTGTCATCTTCTCTGCCGAAGCCCAAGAATAATTCTCTGGAGGCATCAATACCGGCATCCCATTCGGTATCTGCTCCAACAGTACCATCAACGTCTCCTCCTAGAAATGCTGAGAAGCGTTCTTATACTTCACTATCCACTTATATATCAGCATCTTCCCTAAGCATATTGGCGTCTTCCCCAAGCATCAAGTAAGTCGATGCATGCCCACAATCCACTTGTACATCGGCATCTTCCCCAAGCATGCCGAATGCTGACGCAAGAAGTTGGTCTCTGCAGTTAGCATCTCCTCAGAGGTATGCCTCGTCATGGAGGTCACTAACACCTTGATGCAATGCAGCATCAGCAGCACTTATTGTACCGCAACAGCATCTGCGTTACCAGTGCAGTCTTTACAGGAGCAAATCAAAGAGCTACTTCAGAGGGAGTTGACACTTAAGTTGCAAGCATAACTAGCCCCTGTTCCTCCCTTGGCTGCATCAGTACCGTCCCAGCCCGAGCATCGCTTCACCAGGGACTCCGGTACCAAACTTTTAATATCTCAGAGGCATCACAGAACTAGTTCTCACTCTACAACTGATCAGCATCAAGACACCTATAGAAGTTCTTCCAGGCACCACAGTCAGGTCTTCTCATCGACGGTCTAAATGGAAAGACCACTGCTCCAGATGAGCCTCATCTTCCAAAAGGACTGATTTTGATTTAGACCTCTCAGATTCAACTTAATCCGATCTTGAACTGTCTGCCTCAGAATCCTATGGTATAACATCAGAGTCTTTTCCTCTACCACCTAGAAGGAGGTCTCCACCAGAGAGTTTATAATATACCAGATTCTTCTGTCAAGATGGGGCAAGCCCTGCCAGTAAAGATGGAATCTGAATCGAGCTGAGTTTGATTCTTTGGACTTTGAACAGATCCCTAAGGATTGCTTGAAATTTCTGTTCCACCATCCCATGAAGTATGCTATGTTTAAAAATTGGGAGTCGCCTCTTCATGTGTCTGTGGCACCAAGAAAGCTAGACTCCCTTTATAGAGCCTAGGCATGTCCAGGGTTTGACAAACCTCAACTACATCATCAATCTTTCTTGAGTTTGCCCTTAAAACACAGGTGTCAGTTGGTCCTCGAGGGCCGTAATCCAGTTGGGTTTTCAGGATTTCCCCAGTGAATATGCATGAGATCTATTAGCATACAATGAAAGCAGTGCCTGTATATAGATCTCATGCATATTCATTGGAGAAATCCTGAAAACCCAACTGGATTGCGGCTTTTGAGGACCGACTTTGACAACCCTGCCTTAAAACTAAATCCAGTACTAGGACATATGCCAGTGCTCCTCCATAGAGAGAAGGCCAAACCCTGAACAAATTTGGTTGCTGACTACAAAATATCATGTTAACAAGTTGTAACCTCAGTTACAATATTTATATGACTTTCCTAGTTAAAACAGTTAGTGCAACAGTTGCCCAGCTTTGAACAATACATATCTGGGGATTTACTTGAGCAGTTCCAGGATATTACTCATAATTTGCTCAAAACTAGAAAGCTCATGGCCAGTTCAGTGTTTGACGCATTTGATGTCACCTCTAGGGCTTCAGCACTATCTATTGCCGTGTGTCACCATGCCTAATTGCAAGTGTTTGATCTAGATCCTAATGTACAAGACTGTCTCGCTAATATCCCTTGTCTTGGGGTGAATTATGTGGTGAAAAAATGGAAGAGGCCACAGAAAAATTGACCGAAGTTGGACTCCTGTAAAATCTTCAAACCTCAGAGGTGATATTACAACCCTAGATATCAGCCATCATCTTACATGCAGCACTATACTCTTCCAGTCCTCCTACACAAAAGCATCCCAGACAACAATCCCAAAACCCACAGTCTCAACCTCAGCAAAAATCCACTCAGTCTTTTTGACTCATCCAGAGCCTAGCCACAGTTTTACCATCTTACCTACCATCTCCTCAGTTCAGAGATCGACTACCTCATCTCTCATCACAACTGACAAATGGGTTTTACATGTCATAAAAGAAGGCTTTGCTCTGTCTTTGTAGCTCCTGATTAGATAAGGCGGTCAGAGCATACTGCGAGTGATTTCCTGCACTCAGCGCTCCGGCTGCTCTCCTGCTGCCCTCTTCAGGTTCCCCCATAAAAAACCGTATTTGCGGTTTTTTGAGATTCGCGGGGGTTCCTGGAACACAACCCCCGCGAATATCGGGGGAGTACTGTATTCACAAAGTGTTTAGTTGTAGTAGCTGCAACACTCTGCTCTTATAGCTTTCATATATTCCCTTATCTGAACGACTGCTTGATAAAAGTATCCTCTTAAGCTGCTCAGATAGCACTAAACTCAACCACCCATCTCTTAGTATTTTGGGGATATGTAATCAATTACCAGAAATCCCGTCTCCAACCAACACAGACACTGGAATTCATAGGAGCGTTGCTGGATACAGCTTAAACTCATGCCTACCTCCTTCAGCAGATGTTTGACAATCTAATTTGCATTTGCAACCAAGTATCTACTCCTACTCAGCAAACCATCACAGTATGTCAAATGATACCATGAAGATACCGAGGGGAAAAAAGGCTGGGAAGAAACAATGGACAAATTACAGGAGTCGACTAACCCAGAAGAGGAGGTTAGAAGGATTGTAACAAAAAAGAAGAAACTAAAGACCGAAGCACTGGGAAAGGAAATGAAGACAAGAAAATACCAGGATCTAAATTGCATATATACTAATGCAAGGAGCCTAAGAAACAAAATGGGGGAATTAGAAGCCATGGCCAATGCAGAGGACATAGACATCATTGGAGTCTCTGAAACGTGGTCGAATGAAGAAAACAAATGGGATACAGCACTGCCGGGGTACAAGCTCTATCGCCAGGACAAGTCAGGACAGAAAGGAGGTGGAATAGCACTATACATAAAAGAAAGCATACAATTGACAAAAATGGACACAGCAGAGACGACCAACAAGCTGGAATCGCTATGGGTTAAAATACCGGGATGGAAAGGGCCTGAAATAAAGATGAGCCTATACTATCGTCCACCTGGGCAAACCGGAGATATCGATGAAGAAATGGAAGCCGAGATGAAGCGAGAATGCAAAAGCGGTAACACGGTTATTATGGGAGACTTCAACTACCCCGGGATAGACTGGAGTCTTGGAAGCTCAAGATGTGCTAGGGAGACAGAATTCCTGGAGGCTATACAAGATTGTTTCATGAAGCAGCTTGTTAGAGAACCGAGAGGAAATGCTACTCTGGATCTAATCCTAAATGGGTTAAGGGGACCTGCAAAGGAAGTAGAGGTAGTGGGACCGTTGGGAAACAGCTATCATAACATGATCAAGTTCAAGATTGAGGTAGGAATACCGAAACGAAAGAGAACCATAGCGACAACTTTCAACTTCAGGAAAGGAAACTGCGAAGCAATGAGGGAAATGGTAAGGAAGAAATTTAGGAACACTTTCAAAAAATGGCAAACGGTAGAACATACCTGGTCTTTTCTCAAGAACATGGTGAGCGAGGCGCAAAATCTGTATATCCCCAGATTCAGAAAGGGGTGCAAAAAGAGTCGAATAAAAGTCCCGGCATGGATAACTAAAATAGTGAAGGAAGCGATAGGCAATAAGAAAAATTCATTCAGGAAATGGAAAAAGGCCAAAACTGAGGGGAACTGGAAAGAGCACAGGAAGAATAAAAAAAAATGTCACCGAGTGGTTCGAAAAGCCAAAAGAGTATGAAGAGAGGCTAGCCAGGGAAGCATGAAAATTCAAACCGTTCTTTAGATATGTTAAAGGGAAGCAACCGGCTAGGGAGGAGGTGGGACCGCTGGACAACGGAGACAGAAGAGAATGGTGAAGGAGGAGAAAGAAGTGGCAGAAAAACTTAACATGTTCTTTTCGTCTGTATTCACAAATGAAGACGCATCCAACATACCGGAACCTGAGCAATTCTTCAATGGAAATCAAGCAGGAAAATTAACATCCATGGAAGTGAGCCTTGAAGATGTGTGCAGGCAGATAGAAAAACTAAAAACTGACAAATCCCCGGTTCCAGACGGAATCCATCCAAGGGTTCTGAAGGAATTAAAGGAGGAGATAGCAGAACTACTGCAACAAATTTGCAATCTATCCCTGAAAACAGGCATGATCCCGGAGGACTGGAAGATAGCCAAAGTTACGCCCATCTTTAAAAGGGGATCAAGAGGTGACCCGGGAAACTACAGACCGGTGAGTCTGACCTCCATTCCTGGGAAAATGGTGGAAGCACTGATAAAAGAAAACATCGATGAACATTTTGAAAGAAACGAACTTCTGATAACCAGCCAACATAGTTTCTGCAAGGGGAGATCGTGCCTAACGAACTTATTGCACTTCTTCGAAGTAATTAACAAACGGATGGACAAAGGAGTCCCCATAGATATCATATATCTAGATTTCCAAAAAGCCTTTGACGAGGTGCCCCATGAACGCCTACTCTGGAAACTGAAGAACCATGGGGTGGAAGGAGACGTACATAGATGGATCAGAAACTGGTTAGCAGGTAGGAAACAGAGGGTAGGAGTGAAGGGCCACTACTATTTAATATATTCATAAATGATCTAGAAACAGGGACGAAGTGTGAAATAATAAAATTTGCAGACGACACCAAACTATTTAATAATAATAATAACTTTATTTTTGTATACCGCCATTCCCCGAAGAGTTCTAGGCGGTTCACATGGGTTAGAACAAATTACAAGAGGTTACATGCCAAATTGATCATAGAGTTGCGAGTAGCAAGGAGAAAGTAGTTACAAGTGGTTACATTCCAAATTGATCATAGAATTACGAACTACAAGGAAGAAGAAGGGGAAGAGGAGGGAGACGGGGGGGGGAGAAGTTTCGGTAGGAGGGAGGAGGAGGATTGAAGGAAGGGGCATTAGGGACTTTAAGGGTCTTGCTCTCGGAATAGGTGGGTTTTAAGTGTTTTTCTGAAGTCGAGGTAGTTGTGGGCTTTGAGGACCATTTGGGCCAGCCAAAGGTTTAGTTTGGCAGCTTGGAAGGCATAGGTTTTGTCGAGGAATTTTTTTGAGTGGCATAGTTTTAGGGAGGGGTAGGCGAAGAGTTGGATTTTGCGGGAGGTCTTATAGTTGTGGTTTAGGGTAAAGTGAGGGGTGATGTAGCTTGGGGATAAACCAAATATAGTTTTGTAGCAAAAGCAGGCGAATTTGAATATGATTCTGGATTCTAGTGGGAGCCAGTGGAGTTTGTGGTAGAAGGGGGTGATGTGGTCCCATTTTTTCAGGTCAAATATGAGGCGGACAGCAGTGTTCTGGATCATCCTAAGTCTCCTGATGGTTTTCTTTGTGGTGCACAAGTAAATGATGTTGCAATAGTCCAATATGCTGAGGATGGAGGATTGTACTAAGAGGCAGAAGGAAGTGTCGTCAAAGTATTTTCTTATGGTGCGAAGTTTCCATAGTGTCGAGATACTTTTTCTGACTGATATCGGTGTGTTTCTCCAGGGATAGATGTTTGTCTAGTGTTACTCCTAGTATTTTTAAGGTTTGTTCGAGGGGGAAAATGGATCCTTTTACTTGAATTGAGGTGTCTTTGATTTTGTCATTGGGGGTTGCTAGGAAGAATTTTGTTTTGTCTGGGTTTAGTTTTAGTCTGTAGGATAGCATCCAGAGTTCTATCTGATTCAGTATGCTTGTGAGGGAGTTGAGGAGCTCTTGAGTGAAACTGGTTAGAGGGATGACTATGGTAATGTCATCTGCGTAAAGAATTTTAGCTTGAGGTTTTGCAGGAGGTTTCCTAGGGAGGTGAGGTAGATATTGAACAGGGTGGGGGACAGGGGGGAGCCCTGAGGCACACCGCAAGAGTTTACCCATGAGTAGGAGAGGGAGTCGTTTTTAAATACCCTGTAAGATCTGTTCCGTAGGAATCCGTTGAACCAGTTGAGGACCTGGCTGGAGATGCCAATACAGGCAAGGCAGTTTAGGAGAATGTCGTGGTCGACTAGATCGAAAGCACTGCTCGGGTCCACTTGTAAAATCAGGGCACTGGATCCCCGGCTGAAGAGTGTGTGTATGTGGTCTAGGAGGGAGGCTATGATGGTTTCGGTACTGTGATTGGAGCGAAAGCCTGATTGGTTGTCATTGAGGATATCAAATTTTTCTAGGTATTTGGTTAGTTCGGCGTTTACCATCCCTTCTGCAATTTTGGTGAATAGCGGGATGCTTGCGATTGGTCTGTAGTTGGATGGGGTGTTGGGTGGTTCATTCTTGTTTTTTATGATAGGAGTTATTGAGATGTGGCCTTGTTCTGCTGGAAAACTGCCAGCGGTTAGTAGGAGGTTTACCCAGGCCAGCATATTGGCTTTAAAATGGATTGGAGCAGTTTTCATAATGTTGGGGGGGGGGGGCAGGTATCCAGTCTGCAGAAGGAGTTGGAATATTTTTAAAATATTTGTTGAAGGTAGGCCAGTCTATAATTGTGAATCGATTCCAGCTTAGGTCTGTTCTGGATCCTGGGTCTGGATTGGGCCTGTCCGAGTTTGGGAGGATTGGGAAGTCCCCATGGGGGTTGGCTGGGGCAGTTATTGATGACCTTAATTTTTTTATCTTTGAGTTAAAGAAGTCTGCAAGGGTGTTAGCGGTTAATGTGGATTCATCGACGTAGGTGTTGGTGAGAGTTTCGAGGTTGTAGAGGTCGTTGACCAGTTTGAAAAGGTTGCTACTGTTGTTTGTAACATTTCCGATTTTGTGGGCATAGAAATTTCTTCGTTTGACCTTGGCGAGGATTTTGTATTTTTTTAGTTTAAGTCTCCATGTTGCTCTGTGGTCTTGGGCACCAGATTTAATCCATTGTCTTTCTGATCTTCTAAGGTCTCTTTTTGCCTGTAGTAACTCCGAGTCAAACCAACCGTCCTGGATTGGAGATCTAATTCTGTGTGTTTTTAAGGGGGCAATTTCGTCTAAGATGTTTGTGCTGTTTTTGATCCAGGAGGTCATAATTAGGTCTGTTTATTCGTTTTGTTTTGAGAAAGATTCGTAGAGGGGCCAGAATTCAGCTGGGTCGATTTTACCTCGAGTGGTGTGAGTTTTGGCGTTTTTAGGTGTTTTGTTTTTAGTGGCTTTTTGTTGGCATTGAATGGAGAAGTGGCACAATTTGTGGTCGGACCATAGGGAGTCTGTCCAGTTGTCTTATATCCAGTAGAATTTAGGGGTGGAAGGTTCTTTGGCGCAGAATGTCACCAGGTCTAACTGATGGCCTCTTTGGTGGGTAGTGGTGGGCGGGGGTTTGAAGTAGCCAAGTTGCGAGATTAGTGACCAAAAGTCAGATGTGTCAGGAAGGTCTGTTTGCTCTAGGTGGATGTGCTAGTGGAGCTCGGACTAAAGAGGACTGCGAAGAATTGCAGAGACTTGAACAAACTAGGGGAATGGGCGACGAAATGGCAGATGAAGTTCATCGTTGAGAAATGTAAAGTATTACATGTGGGAAACATGTACAACTGTACGATGGGAGGGATGTTATTAAATGAGAGTACCCAAGAAAGGGACTTGGGGGTAATGGTGGACATGACAATGAAGCCGATGGCACAGTGCGCAGCGGCCGCTAAGAAGACAAACAGAATGCTAGACATAATCAAGAAGGGTATTACAACCAGAACGAAAGAAGTTATCCTGCCATTGTATCGGGCGATGGTGCGTCCGCATCTGGAGTACTGCGTCCAATATTGGTCACCGTACTTTAAGAAGGACATGGCGTTACTCGAGAGGGTTCAGAGGAGAGCGACACGTCTGATAAAAGGGATGGAAAACCTTTCATACACTCAGAGATTGGAGAAACTGGGTCTCTTTTCCCTGGAGAAGAGGAGACTTAGAGGGGATATGATAGAGACTTACAAGATCATGAAGGGCATAGAGAGAATAGAGAGGGACAGATTCTTAAAACTTTTGAATAATAAAAGAACAAGAGGGCATTCAGAAAAGTTGAAAGGGGACAGATTCAAAACTAATGCTAGGAAGTTCTTCTTTACCCAACGTGTGGTGGACACCTGGAATGTGCTTTCAGAGAGCGTAATAAGGCAGAGTACGGTACTGGGTTTCAAGAAAGGATTGGACAATTTCCTGCTGGAAAAGGGGATAGAGGGGTATAGATAGAGGATTATTGCACAGGTCCTGGACCTGTTGGGCCGCTGCGTGAGTGGACTGCTGGGCACGATGGACCTCAGGTCTGACCCAGCAGAGGCATTGCTTATGTTCTTATGATACATCTACTGGGTCACATGGCATCCACAGTTTTTACCTCATTTGCCCGTCTTCATCTCAGGAAACCCCAACGAACTCTTGCCTTGCATTGGTCTCAGGCCACAGATCTGCTTTCCTATCAACTCACCTCACCTCACTTCTCTGTCAACAAACCTTTTAAGGGGCCAAAGGGTTCAAGGGGAGATCAGGGGAATTACAGACCAGTAATCCTGACCTCATTGCCGGACAAAATAGTGGAAACAATTATAAAAAATAAAATTCTGTGCTTTGGCTGAGCTGCTGTTGGAAGGCCATGTCAGAGCACACAAGGTTAGAGCCATGGCAACTTAAATAGCTCATCTACGCTCCACTCCCATTAAGGATATCTGTAAAGGAGCCACCTGGTCCTCAGTTCATATATTTACTTCCCATTACTGTCTAGAGGAGGATTGTCGAACATCGGTCCTTGAAGGCTGCATTTGTTTGAGATCTATTTGCATGCAGTGCTTCTATTCTATGCAAATACAGTGCATAAGAACATAAGCAATGCCTCCGCTGGGTCAGACCTGAGGTCCATCGTGCCCAGCATCCCTCTCACGCAGTGGCCCAACAGTTCTAGGACCTGTGCAGTAATCCTCTATCTATACCCTTCTATCCCCTTTTCCAGCAGGAAATTGTCCAATCCTTTGTTAAACCCCAGTACCGTACTCTGCCCTATTACTTCCTCTGGAAGCGCATTCCAGGTGTCCACCACACATTGGGTAAAGAAGAACTTCCTAGCATTTGTTTTGAATCTGTCCCCTTTCACTTTTCCCAAATGCCCTCTTGTTCTTTTATTTTTTGAAAGTTTGAAGAATCTGTCCCTCTCTACTCTCTCTATGCCCTTCATGATCTTGTAAGTCTCTATCATATCCCCTCTAAGTCTCCTCTTCTCCAGGGAAAAGAGACCCAGTTTTTCCAATCACAGCGTATGAAAGGTTTTCCATCCCTTTTATCAGACATGTTGCTCTCCTCTGAACCCTCTCGAGTAACGCCATATCCTTCTTAAGGTATAGCGACCAATATTGGACGCAGTACTCCAGATGCGGACGCACCATATTCTTTTGGGATGTGGGCGCACCATATTCTTTTGAGACATCTATAACTCCGACCTCTCTAGGGGCAATGTTGGATGCCCCTGGTCTAGGGCATCATTCCAGATGAGATGTCTGGGCAAGCAGTTTTACAAAATATATTCTTTAATAGCTACTTCCCTCCTGCCCTTGAAATAACAACTAGGGATGTCCTATATGTGAGAATATGCTGCCTGCTTGTCCTGGGATAAAGCACAGTTACTTATCTGTAGCAGTTGTTATCCAGGGACAGTAGGCAGATATTCTCATAATTCTCCCACCTCTCCTTGTTGGCTTCTTAGCTTTTTTTATTGAACTGATGATCCCGTGAGCCATTGGGCAGTCACGCAGATCCCGTGAGCCATGCATAGTATGGGCAGTCTTGAGACTTTCAAAAACTTTAAACATAGAAGATGACGGCAGAAAGGGCCATAGCCCATCAAGTCTGCCTACTCCAATGACCTACCCCCCTTGATTTTAACCCCCTAGAGATCCCACATGTGTATCCTATTTCCTCTTAAAATCCGGTACGTTGCTGGCCTCAATCACCTGACGCGGAAGATCATTCCAATGATCAACCACCTGTTCAGTGAAGAAATACTTCCTGAGGTCGCCATGAAATTTCCCACCCCTGATTTTCAGCGGATGCCCTCTTGTGGCTGAGGGACCTTTAAGAAAGAAAATATCATCCTCTACCTCAATACGGTTCGTGATATATTTAAACGTCTCTATCATGTCTACTCTCTCTCTACGCTCATCGAGTGAGTATAGCTGCAATTTATTCAGCCTTTTTTCATAAGGGAGACCTTTGAGTCCCGAGACCATCCTGGTGGCCATTCGTTGAACCGACTCAACTCTCAGCACATCTTTTTAGTAATGTGGCCTCCAGAATTGTACACAATATTCCAGATGAGGCCTCACCATGGATCTGTACAACGGCATTATAAGTTCGGGCTTCCAGCTGATAAAACTTCTACGGATACAATCCATCATTTGTCTTACCTTCGATGAAGCCTTCTCCACTTGATTGACAGTCTTCATGTCTTCGCTAATGATCACCCCTAAATCACGTTCTGCCTTAGTCCTAGCTAAAGTCTCACCATTTAGTGTGTAAGTTCTGCATGGATTTCTGCTGCCAAGGTGCATGACCTTACATTTTTTAGCATTGAAGCTTAGCTGCCAAGTCGAGGACCAATGTTCCAATAGAAGTAGGTCCTGCGTCATACTGTCTGGCAAGGTGCTCTTACTTACTATGTTGCATAGTTTGGCGTCATCAGCGAATAATCTGATTTTACCCTGAGTCAAATCTCCTATGAATATGTTGAAAAGGATCGGGCCTAAGAAGCGGCACTCCACTTGTCACCTCCGACGTTTTTGAAGGGGCACCGTTCACCACCACTCTCTACCATTTAGCCAATCATTGACCCATGCAGTTAATGTTTCTCCCAGTACACTTTTGTACTGTCCATACCAGGCTCCGTGGATGATGTCACCCATATGTTAGAATTATCTGCCTGCTGGATAACACCTGTTAATAATAATAATAATAATAATAACTTTATTCTTCTATACCGCCATAGTCGTGAGACTTCTAGGCAGTTCACACCGAAGAGAGCTGGACAATCAGCAAAGTTACAATGTGTTGAGATCCGGGATACAGTATACAGAAACTTACAAAAGCATATAGAAACTTACAAAAAAGTCCGGGATACAGCGTGTAGGGTCTTACAAAGAGCATATAGAGTCTTACAAAAAGGCAGAGAGATACAGCATATGGAGTCTTACAACAGGCAGTGAAAATACAGCAAACAGAGTCTTAAAAAAGGCAGCAGAAAAAATGTTATACATGGTAAAAAATGTTATACAGGTAAGTAACTGCTTTCTCCGAGGATAGCACCTCCCCTTAACTTTTTTACTGATCTGAAGGTCCTGTGAGGTGACAGGCAAGAAGGTACTAGCACATGCACAGTAAAGTGCTGCCTTAAAAATTTAACATGACTGTGCATTTGGTAGTGTCTGGGTTCCATTGATGACGTTGCCCACATGTGAGAATATATGCCTTCTATCCTCGGAGAACACTTGCTACAGATAAGTAACTTTGGTTAATTGGATTAACTTAATACATTTTTGGCTAGCTTTTGGAAGCTAAAGCTCCTTAGAGGACAGAATAATTACACTACTAGAATATATAAACAAGTGTAAGTATTTCAGTGATAGTCTGAAGGTGAAAAATTTGGAAAGGGGGTGTAGTAGGGAAAGACGACTGGATGATCAGAAGTGAGAAAGTAGGGGTCGGTTTTGGGTTTTTGTTCGGGTCTTTATTTGCTGTTATGTTACTATGTTGGTTTTTTAAAGTGGTTTAACCAGACAAGCCATTTCTTTCCAATTAAATCTCATGTTTGGGGCTAACTGGTCATAATCAGTGGTACTTAACCTGTTAGTGCAATTGGCCATGTCCTGTTAGCTTCCAACTTAAAACCAGCTATTTTGGGTGCATTCTGGAAGTGGAGTCTGATCTCATCCAGTTAGTCATGTGAAAAAATTAGGACACTCCATGAAATATTCAGTTCTTTCTTAAATGTTCACATATCAATGTCAAATCTTTTTTTATTTATCTCTGGAAAAGAAAGTGATGTAATTGCAGGTAAGCAACAAAAATTTTCCTTGATTTACTCATGAAACAAACAAACAAAAATCCATAAAAACGTGTATTCTAACTGAGGAATAAATTAGGACACCCTAATAGCTAGTGTTATTCCCTTTGGCTGAAATAACTACATTGAGATGCTTCTTGTAGTCATCTACTAGTCTCTGACATTGGTGTGAGGAAAGTTTGGCCCACTCTTCAATGCTGAATTCTTTCAGCTTTGAGATGTTTGAGGGGTTTCTGGCAGGTACAGCCCGTTTCAAATCACCCCCACAGCATCTCAATGGGATTAAGATCAGGGCTTTGACTCAGCCACACCATGACTCTCCATTTCTTAGTTTTTAGCCAGTTGTTGGTGGATTTACTGGTATGTTTTGGGTCATTGTTGTGTTGCAGGGTCCACTTCCGCTTCAGCATTAATTTTCTTACACATGTTTCTCAAGCACCCTCTGATACACAGTAGAATGATAGTGAACTGGCCAGGTCCTGCTTCAGCAAAGCATCCCCAAACCATGACACTTTCACCTCCATGCTTCACAGTTGGTATGATATTCTTTTCCTGGATTGCTGTATTTGGTGTACGCCAAACATGTCCTCTTTTCTGGTGTACAGATAATTCGATTTTAGACTCATCTGTCCATAGAACACTATTCCCGAAATCATGGTGTTTGTCTACGTTCTCTCTGGCAAACTTCAGTGTGGCCTTGATAGTTACATAGTAACATAGTAGACGATGGCAGATAAAGACCCGAATGGTCCATCCAGTCTGCCCAACCCGATTCAATTTAAATTTTTTATTTTATTTTTTAATTTTTCTTCTTAGCTATTTCTGGGCAAGAATCCTAAGCTTTACCCGGTACTGTGCTTGGGTTCCAACTGCCAAAATCTCTGTTAAGACTTACTCCAGCCCATCTACACCCTCCCAGCCATTGAAGCCCTCCTCTGCCCATCCTCCACCAAAAGGCCATACACAGACACAGACCGTGCAAGTCTGCCCAGTAACTGGCCTAGTTCAATATTTAATATTATTTTCTGATTCTAAATCTTCTGTGTTCATCCCACGCCTCTTTGAATTCAGTCACAGTTTTACTCTCCACCACCTCTCTCGGGAGCGCATTCCAGGCATCCACTACCCTCTCCGTAAAGTAGAATTTCCTAACATTGCCCCTGAATCTACCACCCCTCAACCTCAAATTATGTCCTCTGGTTTTACCATTTTCCTTTCTCTGGAAAAGATTTTGTTCTACATTAATACCCTTCAAGTATTTGAACGTCTGAATCATATCTCCCCTGTCTGTCCTTTCCTCTAGGGTATACATATTCAGGGCTTCCAGTCTCTCCTCATACGTCTTCTGGCGCAAGCCGACTATCATTTTCGTTGCCCTCCTCTGGACCGCCTCAAGTCTTCTTACATCTTTCGCCAGATATGGTCTCCAAAACTGAACACAATACTCCAAGTGGGGCCTCACCAATGACCTGTACAGGGGCATCAACACCTTCTTCCTTCTACTGACCACGCCTCTCTTTATACAGCCCAGCATCCTTCTGGCAGCAGCCACTGCCTTGTCACACTGTTTTTTCACCTTTAGATCTTCGGACACTATCACCCCAAGGTCCCTCTCCCCGTCAGTGCATATCAGCTTCTCTCCTCCCAGCATATACGGTTCCTTCCTATTATTAATCCCCAAATGCATTACTCTGCATTTCTTTGCATTGAATTTTAGTTGCCAGGCATTAGACCATTCCTCTAACTTTTGCAGATCCTTTTTCATATTTTCCACTCCCTCTTCGGTGTCTACTCTGTTACAAATCTTGGTATCATCTGCAAAAAGGCACACTTTTCCTTCTAACCCTTCAGCAATGTCACTCACATACATATTGAACCGGATTGGGCCCAGCACCGAACCCTGAGGGACTCCACTAGTCACCTTTCCATCCTTCGAGCGACTTCCATTAACCACCACCCTCTGGCGTCTGTCCGACAGCCAGTTTCTGACCCAGTTCACCACTTTGGGTCCTAACTTCAGCCCTTCAAGTTTGTTCAACAGCCTCCTATGAGGAACTGTATCAAAGGCTTTGCTGAAATCCAAGTAAATTACATCTAGCATATGTCCTAGATCCAGCTCTCTGGTCACCCAATCAAAAAATTCAATCAGGTTCGTTTGGCACGATTTACCTTTTGTAAAGCCATGTTGCCTCCGATCCTGTAACCCATTAGATTCAAGGAAGTACACTATCCTTTCTTTCAGCAACACTTCCATTATTTTTCCAATAACTGAAGTGAGGCTCACCGGCCTGTAGTTTCCTGCTTCATCCCTGTGACCACTTTTATGAATAGGGACCACATCTGCTCTCCTCCAATCCCCAGGAATCACTCCCATCTCCAGAGATTTGTTGAACAAGTCTTTAATAGGACTCGCCAGAACCTCTCTGAGCTCCCTTAGTATCCTGGGATGGATCCTGTCTGGTCCCATCGCTTTGTCCACCTTCAGTTTTTCAAATTGCTCATAAACACCCTCCTCCGTGAACGGCGCAGAATCTACTCCATTTTCTTGTGTAACTTTGCCAGACAATCTCGGACCTTCTCCAGGATTTTCTTCTGTGAACACAGAACAGAAGTATTTGTTTAGCACATTTGCTTTCTCCTCATCACTTTCCACATATTGGTTCCCAGCATCTTTTAGCCTAGCAATTCCATTTTTTATCTTCCTCCTTTCACTAATATATCTGAAAAAAATTTTATCTCCCTTTTTTACATTTTTAGCCATTTGTTCTTCCGCCTGTGCCTTCGCCAAACGTATCTCTCTCTTGGCTTCTTTCAGTTTCACCCTGTAGTCCTTTTTGCTCTCCTCTTCTTGGGTTTTTTTATATTTCATGAACGCCAACTCTTTCGCCTTTATTTTCTCAGCCACTAGGTTGGAGAACCATATCGGCTTCCTTTTTCTCTTGTTTTTATTGATTTTCTTCACATAAAGGTCTGTAGCCATTTTTATCGCTCCTTTCAGCTTAGACCACTGTCTTTCCACTTCTCTTATGTCCTCCCATCCTAACAGCTCTTTCTTCAGGTACTTTCCCATTGCATTAAAGTCCGTACGTTTGAAATCTAGGACTTTAAGTATCGTGCGGTCGCTCTCCACTTTAGCCGTTATATCAAACCAAACCGTTTGATAATCGCTACTACCCAGGTGAGCACCCACTCGAACATTAGAGATACTCTCTCCATTTGTGAGGACCAGATCCAATATCGCTTTTTCCCTTGTGGGTTCCGTCACCATTTGTCTGAGCAGAGCCTCTTGAAAGGCATCCACAATCTCCCTACTTCTTTCCGATTCCGCAGACGGAACATTCCAGTCCGCATCCGTCAGGTTGAAATCTCCCAACAGCAGAACCTCTTCTTTCCTTCCAAACTTTTGGATATCCACAATCAGATCCTTATCAATTTGCTGCGATTGAGTCGGAGGTCTATAGACTACACCCACGTAGATAGAAATTCCATCTTCTCTTTTCAGAGCAATCCATATCGCTTCTTCCTCTCCCCAGGTCCCTTGCATTTCGGTCGCTTGGATATTGATCTTTACATAGAGAGCTACTCCTCCACCTTTATGACCATCTCTGTCCTTCCTAAAAAGATTATATCCCGGTATGTTTGCATCCCATCCATGTGATTCACTGAACCATGTCTCTGTGATAGCAACAATATCTAGATCTGCCTCTAACATCAGGGCTTGCAGATCATGAACTTTGTTGCTTAGACTGAGAGCATTTGTGGTCATCGCTTTCCAGCTATTTTTCAGCGATAATCTCCTTTTTCGTATGGATTTTTGTGTCGTTTCACTTTCCGTTGCAATACTAAGAAATGAGTTGCTGATATTGCTTATGTTGCAGCCTTTACTACTGAAATACCACTATATCAAACAATACACATCAGTATTGTCAAGCCTTCATCTATCAAGGCATCCTATACGGCCTCAGAAATGGAGCCTACGCACAGCAATGCAGTCACAAACTGAGACAATCCGCGTAGTAGAAATACTCCTGCTCCAATCATTGGCCTTTAAAACTATTTTTTAAGTGCTATTTTTTAGTCACTATTTTGTAATATAAACCCTACACCACTCAATATTTAAGATGTGGTTTTAAATACGTAATGCTTATTCAAAAAATCTGCATCAAATACTGTGTGTAATATCAAAATTTGAAAAACTCGACCACAAAAACTTATCTTATTTGTTTAGTAGTCTTCACTGTCTGAGTCTTAATAGTAAAATCTCAATTCATGTCAAACAGTTTGAAAAGCTGTGACCAAATGCACTGATTGAGGATTTGTGTGGTAATGTCCAGGTGGCCCTGATGCAGCGGATGTATGCAATTCCCGCGAAACGCTGGCCGCGTTGGCGAATGGACATGAATTGAGATTTTACTATTAAGACTCCGACAGTGAAGACTACTAAACAAATAAGATAAGTTTTTGTGGTCGAGTTTTTCAAATTTTGATATTACACACAGTATTTGATGCAGATTTTTTGAATAAGCATTACGTATTTAAAACCACATCTTAAATATTGAGTGGTGTAGGGTTTATATTACAAAATAGTGACTAAAAAATAGCACTTAAAAAATAGTTTTAAAGGCCAATGATTGGAGCAGGAGTATTTCTACTACGCGGATTGTCTCAGTTTGTGACTGCATTGCTGTGCGTAGGCTCCATTTCTGAGGCCGTATAGGATGCCTTGATAGATGAAGGCTTGACAATACTGATGTGTATTGTTTGATATAGTGATATTTCGCTATTATTTTTGTATTTGTGTTATATACCACTGGGTTATATTACATTAGCCTTTACTACTATCACATCTTTTCTTTTGCCGGGGGTGGTCTCTATAATTGTCCTTCGTACATACACCACCCCCACCTTCTAGTTTAAATGCCTAGAAAAATATTGTCTAAATTTTTCTGCAAGGTTTCTTTTTCCTGCTGTAGTAATATGTAGCCCATCAGTGCAATATAGCTTCTTGTCCTTCCATGTATTTCCCCATCCTCCTATGTACCTGAAGCCTTCTTGATGACACCAGGCTCTGAGCCATCTATTAAAGTTCTCTGTGTTTTTCACTCTTTGCTCTCCCTTTCCATATGCAGGCAGTATTTCAAAAAAAACTAAAGTCTTTACAAAAGGTTTCACGCCCTCACCAAGCACCCGAAAAGCTTTCTGTGCTGCAAGTGTGGAGTTGTTGGCCAGGTCATTTGTTCCCAGATGGATAACAACATCAGTGTTAAAATCCTTAGTTTCTTCCTTAATTATAGTCAGAATTTGCCTGGAACTCCTGGTAGCTGAGGATCCTGGAAGACATTTCACTATTTAGGTCTCCTCGCCCTGTGTTCCAAGGTTAATGCCTCTGATGATGGAATCCCCCAACAGTAATAGTTTTCTGTTTTTGGCTTTTTTATTTGTACTTAGGGTGCGCTTGTTCTCTTGAGTTACCTTCATTGGTTCCAGTCCCACCTCCCTTCTGTTTTCTTGAGTATCGCAGTGCACTAGTGGAGCGAAGGAATTCTGTAGAGGTAATATTAGTGAAGGTGGATGTTTCTGTGTTACTTGTCGCAGTCTTTCTGAGCCTACTGTGACCCATTTATTCCTGGGCTGTTTTATTCTTTGAGGTAGAGGTGGTAAGTTGGTATGATTTTGTGGAGTGATGGAAGCTGCTTTAATTGTATCAATTCCTGTTTAAGTTTGCAGAGCTCCTCCTTAATACTGGCAAGTTGAAGACAGATGGGGCAAGCCTTAAGCCTCCAAATAGTATGTCTTGGAATTAAAGCACCACAGTGATTGCATAGAATAAAGGTCATCTTGATTGGTTGTGAAGTGACTTGATTTGAGTAGTCCTAATTATATGGGTCTCTATATATGAATAGTGGTCCCTGGGGTTGGTGGGACTATAAGTCTTACCCTTATTCCTATGAAGAGAAAGGGAAAGAGGAAATAAGATTTAACAGAGGAAAGAGAAGGGTTTATTTTTTTGTGCTTTTAGAGAGCAAAGGTTTCCTCCTTGCACACCTCCCATGCAAGTTAAATTTGTGCAGTCTCTGATTGTAGAGGCATGCACTTTCACATCAACAGCAGCAAGAGCCTACTGTAGGTCCCATGATGACATTTTAGGGTTTTTGGAGACTTCTTTTAGCATCTTGCGGTCTGCTCTGGGGGTCAACTTGCTTGGACAGCCAGACTTGGGCATGTTGGCAGTTGTTTGGAAAGTCCTCCACTTGTACACTATTTTACAGACCGTGGAATGGCTGTCAAATTCGAGATCTTTTAAAATCCCTTACCAGATTTGTAAGCTGCTACAATCTTCTTTCTGAAGGCCTCAGACAGCTCTTTTGATCTCACCATGGTGTTCACTCTCACTGCAGCAGTCATGAGTTATACCTGTGTGTGATTTGAGCCACTTTAAGTGGGAAGATATGTGGGAGGTGTCCTAATTTATTCCTCAGAATACACATTTTTGTGGATATCTTTTGTTTAATGAGTAAATCAAGGAAAGTTTTTGTTGTTTACCTGCAATTGCATCACTTTCTTTTGCAGAAATAAAAGATTTGACATCAATATGTGAACAATTCTTAAGAAAGAACTGAATAATTCATGGGGTGTCCTAATTTTTTCACATGACTATATGTGTTGAGTTTTGCCATAGCTGGAAGGGCTGAACTTGAGGCTGTGGTTTCACCAGCTCTTTAAATCCGACAATTCAGTAACTAAAGCTTGTAGCTCACTTGGACAAGGCCCAGCACTGCATTTAACACTGGCAGGTGTCAGCAAACTGAGTGCTATCAGTTGAATATCGACTTTGTAGAATTTTATGGAAATCTTGATTTTGTCATTTTTTTTCTCATTTTAAAGTATCTGAAAATTTTAACTTATGTTCCTGATAATAGGTATAGTCCTGAGAAGTGTTCATGTCTGTTTTGTAATTATACATGTTTTTCTGCTGGTTTTAATTCATTGTGTGGTTTGTTTGTTTTGTGTTTTGCATTTTTCTGGAAGGTTAAAATAATTCAGTTCAATCTGGATGTCTGCAGAGGTCATAATTTTCTAGCTCTGATCTTGTTTTAACTCATACCCAGTTAATTTTGTTGCAGGGAGGGTGGCGGGGGCAGAATTTCTTGTTGTCTGTTGTGGAAATAATGCATTTTGAGCTTTCTAAAGCATCTTCTCTGTGCATTACCTCAGCATCATGTCACAATGAACATTATCAAAAAGGACCCAAAACAATCTTTGTCATATGTAATAAAATATTTTTCAAAACAGAAATAGGAATGATTAGAACTTTAGAGCACTGTATGTGAGGTGTGTGTGTGTGTGGGGGGTAATTATATAACATGATATCTCCATTGAAAGTCTAATAAGGTATCTTATTGCTTTTGAGGAAATTTCTAGGGCTTCTACTTGGTCCTCAGTTCATACCTTCATTTCTCACTATTGTCTGGATATTTTCTCCAGACAGGATGGACAGTTTGGCCAAACAGTATTACAAAATTTATTCTCCTAAATTGCCAACACTCCCACCATCCCATTCTGGTTAGCTTGGAGGTCACCCATATGTGAGAATACCTGCCTGCTTGTCCTGGGATAAAGCACAGTTACTTACCGTAACAGGTGTTATCCAGGGACAGCAGGCAGCTATTCTCACAACCCACCCACCTCCCCTGGTTGGCTTCTCTGCTAGCTATCTGAACTGAGGAGATGCGCCCTGTGCTGGGCGGGAAGGCACTTGTCCATGTGCGGTGCGGGCGACTCGAAACTTCGAGTCTCTTCAAGCAAGTCTGCTTGTGAGGCGTCCACATCCGGGCTCCGTCGGTGACGTCACCTATATGTGAGAATAGCTGCCTGCTGTCCCTGGATAACACCTGTTACGGTAAGTAACTGTGCTTTCTCCGAACGACTTTTACAAATGGTTACAATTAAAACATTGTTTAACTAGCCTGAAATGGCCTCTGCAATCTACTACCCCTCTCATTTCCAAATTTATGGAACTTTGACATCTTGGCTTCACTTTGGGACGTACCACCTTCTTGTTATATCGGTTCTTTGTTGATCCTTCTTTGAACCAACCCCATCATTTCAATTGACTTTTGGTCTACAGAATCTAATTGGCTGGGCACGGATTCACAATGGTCTTATTACTTCAGATACTCTTTACGTCCATCCATGTCCACTAGCCTCATGTAAGCCTTATATTTTTTCTTCTATAAATCCTATTGGACTCCGAGTAAACTCCATAAGGCTCATCTCTCCCATACCAACAAATGCTGGCACTGTGATCTTAAATGATCTATGACTGCCTTATCATTCAAGTATTTTGGAACTCTGTGTGGAAAATCATTGTCACTCTTTTACCCATTTCAGATCATTTATCTTTTGATAATTATTTTTAGATCACTTACCCTTTCAGATGCCTTGGACTCCTGGCAATCCAAATTATTAGACGCTCTTATAGCCATAACCTTACCGATGATCTTATCACATTGGAAGTCAGCTCAATTGCTAAATACTACCTTCTGATGGGCTACTATTATGGTGATACAGAATTTTGAATGCAAAGCCAGCTCTATTACGAATAAGGGATTTAAAAATTTAAAAATATGGTTCCCTTTATCTAATGTATCTTCTCATTAAGATATGTTCCAACTTATCCAAATATTAACTTACCACACTCTTGGAGGTCACATGATGCACTGAGCTGAGGCAGACGTGTGCTACCTGAGCTCCCGGGCCTCGAGTCGCCGAACGATTAGTTTTGATGCCACACGCGCTGTGAGAGCCCACTGGAAGGTCACACTTAAAAAGCAGTTAGCGTATGGACAGATTTTTGTCCACTCCAGCACCGCCGATGGCCACAAGAACCAGCAAAAAAGACCACGACCGCCCATCGCAAGGCTCAGACAAAATGGCGCCGATAACTTCGCCCACGATCCAACAACTAGCACCAGAGGCGCTGCGCGAAATTACACAGGCGGTCACAGCGGCTATGCAGCCTGGGATGGACCGCCTTTCTGAGCAACTTCTCAAACTGGAAACTATGATTGCAGAAACCACCCACCGCACAACGAAACTCGAAACCAGAGTTTCTCAGCTGGATGACAAGCAGGGGGCACAAGATCAAGCACTTCAAGATCTGAGGGATCTTACCCGAAAGCAGGCTGAGCAGCTTGAAGACTTAGAAAATCGATCGCGTAGATCCAATTTACGCTTTTTGGGCATCCCAGAAACAGTGTCGGGCTACGCTGTTACAGGCCCTGGAGGTGTGGTTGGCAGAAACCTTTCCCATGCGAGATGGTTTGGGCCCTATACGGCTGGAAAGGGCACATTGGCTGGGCAGGGAACAAGCCCGGGAGGTACGTCCGCGGATGGTCATCGCCAAACTACTTAATTATAATCACAAAGTTCAAATACTAGCAACTTCAGGACTCGATAAAATTTGAGGACTCAGAAGTGCGGATTTTCCAGGATTATTCGGTGGCGTTGACTGAGAAACGGAAAATGTTTTACCCGCTCTGCACCATATTGGCGGAGAAAAATATACAGTTTATGTTCCTTTACCCTGCAGTTTTACGCATACATCATCAGGGCCAATGGCATGCTTTTGACGCATCCTTGGAGGCAGCCAATTATATGAACACTCACGTATTAAACCAATCTAACCTTACCTTGACTTAGCTAGAATACATCTTTGGACAGCCACTACTATTTAAGTTGGGTGGTTATAGAGAGACAGGTTTCCCTGAAGTTACGGGGACCATTGCTTATTAACGCTTTCTATACCATCTGTTTTGTGTTTTGGTATCGTTTGGTGTGGTATGTTATGGTTCTACTTGACATGTTATACTATACTTACTGTTTCTACTGTTTAACCAATTTCTTCTTTATTTACTAGGTAAAAACAGAGTTTCTTTTCAAAATGGTTACTGGTGGGGACTTGGGGCCTGGGGTGGCATTACTTTGTGATCCCTCACACCTCTAGGGCCACCCTGGTGTGGACCTATAGCTGTGTTTGCCTTGGAATGAGGGAGGGGGATGGGTTGGGAGGGTGAGGAGGGTTGGGTTGGAAACTTTTGACAATAGGGTTATATGTGATCATCTTCGGGATAAGGAGGCGCTTAGGTCCAGATACATATGTTTGACACTATTTGCATGTGATCTTGGGAGCAATTACTAAGCTGGTTGCACTCGGGCTGGTCCCGAGTTTAACGTTGCTGACCTGGGTTGGGCTGGGAGCCTGGGATGGTGCATTAAGGCCGCAGTCATATTTGTCTGACAGATTCATTCATCATCTCATCCGACTATAGCTAATACACTGTGCATTATATCTTGGAATGTATCGGGCATTACTTCCCCTAAAAAAGAACTAAAATATTAAATCAGTTGAAACGTCATAGGGTCGATATAGCCTACCTGCAGGAAACCCGCCTGATAGATGTAGCACACTCTAAATTGAAGAGATTTTGGGTGGGCGCAGTTTATGCTGCTTCTTCACCACAGAAGAGGGCAGGTGTAGCGATCTTAGTACGCAAAACCTTGCCCTATACTACTAGAGTCCGCATCTGGAGTACTGCGTCCAATATTGGTGTTATTCGAGAGGGTTCAGAGGAGAGCGACGCGTCTGATAAAGGGGATGGAAAACCTTTCATACGCAGAGAGAGTGGAGAAACTGTCTCTTTTCCCTGGAGAGGGGATAAGAGACTTATAAGATCATGAAGGGCATAGAGAGAGTAGAGAGGGACAGATTTTTCAAACTTTTGAATAATAAAAGAACAAGAGGGCATTCAGAAAAGTTGAAAGGGGACAGATTCAAAACGAATGGTGGACACTTGGAATGCGCATCCAGAGAGCGTAATAGGGCAGAGTACGGTACTGGGGTTCAAGAAAGGATTGGACAATTTCCTGCTGGAAAAGGGGATAGACCTGTTGGGCCGCCACGTGAGCGGACTGCTGGGCACGATGGATCTCAAGTCTGACCCAGCAGAGGCATTGCTTATGTTCTTATGAGTGGTAGAAATTGATCCACAGGGACGATATATGTTGTTACATTTAACGGTGGACACATACTCGTTTTACCTTCTAAATGTGTATGCTCCCAGTAACTATGACCATTTTTTGAAGGTCTCACATCTCTGTTGCTAGAGCGGGTGTCGGACCCGATATTCCTTGCTGGAGACTTTAATCAAGTCATGGACCCGAGTTGTGATCGCTCCTCTCCGGGGCATGGTATAGGGGGAGCACAAACAAGGGGTATCCCATATCTCTATGCCACCTTGGATTTGGTAGACCCCTGTCATTTATTGCACACAACTGAAAGGGACTATACACACCGTTTGCGCGCGCATGGAACGCTTTCTAGAATTGATTATATTCTTACCATGAACAGGGCCTTTTTAAATGTAGATTCTGCGGCTATAGGCCCTGCAGTAATATCAGATCATACGTTGATTTGGATTGAAGTGAATGTAGGCTCAGGCCTCCGAGGTCCAGCATGCTGGTGATTTCCTAGCTATTTGTTTTCTGATGATCATTTTAAATCATACTTAACAACAAAATGGGATGAGTACCTAGAGTTTAATGGTCAGCATCGTCACAATCCCACCTTGTTTGAGTACGGCAAAAGTGGTCCTTAGAGGAGATTGCATAGCATACATTATAGCTCAAAATCGACGTTTGTCAAGAGGAATAATATGTTTAGAGCGAGAATTAGCAGAAGCAAAAAGACAATACGTATGACAACCGACGTGCACTCTTAAGGAACACTTAATCTCAGTGGAAACGACCCTTAACTCTTACATACATGAGCGTACAGTCAAGATGTTGTTGTATCAGAAGTTTAAATTCCATCGCTATGGGAATCACTCAGGGAAACTTTTGGCGCAGTTGACTAAACAGGCCCGGGGGCCCCGCTATGTGTCCGGTCTAAAAGATACCAATGGTTGGCTGACGCATTCTACTGAACAGATAGCACAGATATTCCATGATCATTTTCAGGGAATCTATGGTTGACAGGACTCGGGGGATAAGTCTCTTATAAGGGACTATTTGGAAGATTCTGACATCTCTCGGATGTTGGACCGGGATGTGGAGATTTTAAATACACCCATCACTGCCAAAGAATTGCAAAGGGCCTTTCAACACCAAAGAAACTATTCTGTCCTGGTGCCAGATGGCTTCACAGCAGAATTCTATAAGATGTTATCAGTACAAATTGAGCCTTTTCTACATGAATATTATAATCAGGCGATAGAGGAAGAGCAATTTCCGGTGGGAGCTAATGAAGCCTTAATAACATTGATATTGAAACCAGGAAAGGAGAGTGCTGTCCCCGAGTCCTATCGACCCATTTCTCTTTTAAATGTGGATATTAAAATTCTGTCTAAAATTTTAGCTGATCGACTTGCTACCCTCCTTCCAAACCTGATCACCTCAGATCAGGTGGGATTTGTGAAAGGTAGACAGGCAGTGCATAATGTCCGTAAGGCGCTCTTAACATTGGCTCATACACAATCCCAAAATATACCCATGTTGTTACTTAGATTAGATGCTGCAGAAGCTTTTGATCAAGTAAATTGGACGTATTTATTTGAGGTGCTGGATTATATGGGACTGATCGGTTGGTATGTCAGAGCATTGCGGACATTGTATTCGAAACCAAGGGCCCGGCTGCTGGTTAACGAGATAATCACGGACCCCATCTTGATAGAACAGGCTACAAGACAGGGTTGTCCCTTGTCGTCGTCCCCCCCCCCCTGCTCTTCTTGCTTTATTTAGAACCTTTCCTCCGGACTGTATCTCAAGACCGCGATATAACGGGAGTTGACATTGCGGACCACTCAATAAAAGTATTAGCATTTGCAGATGATTTATTGTTAACACTAACTAATCCCTGTCATTCTATTCCCCACCTTCTGCAAGCTCTGGATGAGTTATGTTTTTACTTGGGATTTTCCTTAAATTACCAGAAATCTGTATCTTTGGCCAGCCCGAGTGCACTACAACACTCATGGGAGGGGGATTTTCCTTTTACATGGGCAATTGCCACTATTAAATTTTTGGGGATTTGGATTCCTAGAGATCTTCAGACACTCTACAACGCCAATATTTCACCCCTACTGCATGATACTCTGCAAAGTTTACAAAATTGGTCAACCTTCCCCCTTTCAGTGGCGGTACGGGTGGCCTTATATAATATGGTGCTCTTTCCAAAATGGCTGTATCGCTTTCAGGTGCTCCCTCTGTTATTATCTTATACTCACAATGCACACCTCCCCAAGGGTCTGCAACGTTTTTTATGGGGAGGTAAACAGCCTCGTATGCAATTTCTTAGGATGTGTTTGCCTAGGGACGGGAGGGTATGGTTTATTGAATATTCGCTGGTATGTTCTGGCTTGCCAGATGAGACATATTAATGATTGGTTTAGAGGTACTTCTGATTTTTCTGCGACACCATTAGAATTATCTTTGTTAGCTCCTTATCATGTTAGTTATTTCTTACATGTCTCTGACCCAACGTTACGCCCATTGGTGGCTCCCTACCCTATATTTGCCCCTGCTCGGAGGACATGGCAATGGGTATGCAAATCTGCTAAATTGTCTTCTGGGGTCTCTATATATTTGCCCATCCAGGGCAATTGTTCGTTTCAGCCTGGATTACAAAATGTTTCCTTTAAAAGATGGGATATGAAAGGATTACAATATCTATTTCAATTGTTCTCAGATAACGGACGGATGGCTACTTTTTCGGCACTGTGTCGTACGTTTGCCTTACCGGAAACAGACATTTTTGCTTATTATCAGATACGACATTATATTCACTCTTTACATGCAGAATATTTAACAGAGGACAGCCGGGAAGCACTTTCTGAACTTCTTAGTCTCCCAGCGCAACAGAGGATACCGCTTCGCTTTCACCTTCTCAGCCTCAGGGATTGCCAACGGGGCCGAATTTGGACATTTTGGCAGCATCCTGGGCAGAAGATTTGCAATGCTGTTTGACAGCACAGCAGGTGCAATGAGTGTTAAAAAATATCAAGACGATATCCTCTAAAGCAGGGGTAGGGAACTCCGGTCCTCGAGAGCCATATTCCAGTCGGGTTTTCAGGATTTCCCCAATGAATATGCATTGAAAGCAGTACATTCAAATAGATCTCATGCATGTTCATTGGGGAAATCCTGAAAACCCGACTGGAATACATCTCTCGAGGACCGGAGTTCCCTACCCCTGCTCTAATGTTACCCACTGGGAATTACAATTGAAGATTGTTTTGAGATTATATATATCACCTGAGCGAGCATCCCGTATGGGAATCACTCCTCACCATAATTGTCCAAAATGTGATCAAGCACATGCCTCCTTGGGACACATGCTCTGGACTTGCCCCCATATTCTGCAGTTCTGGCATAGACTTGGACAATATACCACAATCATCTGGGGTAGGTGATAGTCTCCTATGCCAAGCACTGTTTGGCTATTATAGCGTCGCCAAAACCTAAAGGGATGACAGCCTTTGTGACCAGAGTGCTGCTGCTGGGAAAAAAAGCTATATTGACTAACTGGTTATCCCGGGACCCGCCCTCTTATACTCAGTGGAAATCCTTGATGATCATACACGCCACTTTGGGGAGGAGACAGGTTGGGGATCTGGACCGTGGTCCGGGCTTCTGTCAGACTTGGGAACGTTTCTGGATGGACCTTACTCCCCATGCTCGAAGTAGATTATTGAATATGTGAAGATGATCGCATGCTTCCTGATATGTTACTGGACTTTATTTCACTACAGGTGTGGGGGGGGAGGGTAATTAGGGGGGGAATGGTTTGTGCACATGTGAGAGATTTTGATGTACATTTCTATATATTTTTCGAACACTTTGTTGGAAATATAATAAAACATATTTGAACATAACTTCCCACATTCTTATGATACTTGAAATATATTACTTTCTATGGGTCTCGTAAAGAGCTTCTTCTTTATGATATTTTTTATGGCTTCATATAATTGTTGCTTTTGCTCCTAATATATATGGGTGCCTGTTGGTCCCTGGTTGCACCTATGACATTGTTTATCGTTTTATGCAACATCATCTTTCTGTTATCCTTGCTCCCATGCCCCTCATCAAGTTTCAAGTTTATTAGGATTTTATATACCGCTTATCAAAGTTATCTAAGCGGTTTTACAATCAGGTACTCAAGCATTTCCCTATCTGTCCCGGCGGGCTCACAATCTATCTAACGTACCTGAGGCTATGGAGGATTAAGTGACTTGCCCAGGGTCACAAGGAGCAGCGCGGGGTTTGAACCCACAACCCCTGGGTGCTGAGGCTGTAGCTTCAACCACTGCGCCACACACTCCTCATCCTTTATGTGTTCTTTCTTTTATTTACCCCTAGCTAATACCCTATCTCTTTCCCCTTACCTGACTGCTGATTTCTGCCTTCAATGGATCCTTGCCTCACTGCTGCTGGTAGACAAATTTCTCTGTTTCCCTGACAACATTGGTATGCAGAAGCTCTGTGAAATCCTCCAATGGGATGCCTGCTTCTCTGCTGCAATTACTTTAACCACGAAGTTGAGCCATGCTGCATCAGAAGTCGAGGTTAGTCTCGTGGTATCAAGTCTTGCTAAACTTGATACCACAGGAACAGCCTTAAATTCCAGAACTGCGCAGCTCAATCTCCCAGTTATACCAGCACAGCGGGGAAGCAGGGATCCCATCAGAGGACTTCAGGGAGCGTCTCTGGGCTAAGAAAATAGGGTTGGCAGGTCGAGTTCTGGCCCATGGACTGCAGGTTGGACAAGCCTGGTATAGACAGATTCAATTCACACAAAGATGATATTCTTATATTTTCTTAATAACAGAAGCTATATGTGCCTTGCCTCTTATAATGGAGAAAAAGACCTCAGTGTTTCTCAGAGAAATATCTGGGAAACTTTCTATGGCAAAGTACTTGGTTGCCACAGAGAAATACATCCTTGGCCTCACAGAAAAAACTCCGTTATATAGCTTTAGAATAGTCGTAATCACTATTAAAGCATATCTTCAATATATTTCAACAAAAAAACAAGCACTTATCTTATTTTCTTCTGGTATTAAGCAAAATCTCCGCAGTTTACAGTTTAATTCCCTGAGTGCGGTAGATCTGCACCTGGTTTCAACTATAAACTGCAGAGATTTTGCTTAATATCAGAAAAATATAAGATAGGTGCTCGGTTTTTTGTTGAAATATATTGAAGATATGCTTTAATAGTGATTATGACTATTCTAAAGCTATATAATGGAATTTTTTCTGTGAGACCAAGGATGTATTATTCTTCAAGAAATTCCTGAAACAGCCATAACTTCAGAAAAGAAATAAAAACTACATTCTTCAAGAAATTCCTGAAACGACCCTAACTTCAAACTTACTGTCCTTCCCCCCTTCCTCTTCCCGCCACACAGAAACTACATAACCTACTCTTTACCTCTCTAGAAAGGACAAATGTTCTTCCATTGTAACCCTCCATTTTTTTTATCTTTTGTAATCCGCCTTGAACCGCAAGGTAATGGCGAAATAGAAATCTCTAATGTAATGTAATGTAATTCAAAAACAAAACACCAATAGCCATTGTTCCTTTAGAACAGTCTACAGAAGTTATGAATATGACATGTGACTGCTTTAGCTATGTCGGTGATGAAGCATACTCATAAATGATCTAGTAATCTTAACTCAGCTACTGAAAGGATCCTTTTGAATTCATAGAATCCTTATATTTAAAATTATTTACATGGAAGACTATTCTACTGGCAGTAACATCAGCAAGAAAAATAAGTAGGCCACAAGGTTCAGTACATTATTTAAATCCAAATTTATCACAGCATAGTATTAGAACTCATCCTAAATTTCTCCCAAAGTTGGTCTCTTCAATTCATATAATTACCAGACTATCATATTACCTGCATTTTTTTCTGAGGCCACATACTTGGAAAAGTGAAGAAATCTTTTATGCTCTTGACTAAAGTCAAACTATCTTGTTCTTTAAGATAATTAAATTATACCAGAGAGCTTCCTAGCAAATATTGGTGGTGTCTAAAAACATTATCCAATCCAATTGTACAGTATTTCTGATTACTTTTTTAGCTATAAATCCAATCCAAACCTTAGTCTTATATACCGGGTCATTCCGGACTCTACCGGTTCACAAAATTAATTAGAAAGACAAAGGAAAGCTGTGATTGGCCAGAAATTAATCTGTTACAGTCCCTTATTTATCTATTAAAAATTTCAAGGACGGAAGAAGTCTAATTTCTGAAGGGAGATCATTCCAGATTTTTACCAAGGTAAATGCCATAGAGTAAGAAAGCCTACCTAAGGTTTTAATACCCCTAATGGAAGGGAATACTAATTTAAATTTTTGTATTCCTCTACAAGAATGGGGTTGTTTAGAATTGAAAGCAAAAGTAAGCAATGGGGGAAAAAAATCCTGTATAAAATTTTAAAAACAACACTAGCACACTTAAATTGAATCGGAAGCCAATGCAATGTCCTGAGCAATGGAGTAACATGATCATGTTTGCTGTTGCCGAATATTAATTTGGCAACCGTGTTCTGAATAAGCTGCAATCTCTTTAGATTGCACTTACTTAAACTGATATGTAGAGAGTTTACATAATCTAAATGAGCTAATATAATAGCCTGGACCAACACGACAAAATGTTGCTGATGAAAAAAAATGATGAACCTTCCTCAGTATCCGAAGGCTAAAAAAGCATTTTTTTTCAATATATTATTAATCTGATTGGTCAAAGAAAGAGCAGAATCCATAACAAACTCCAGGATTCTGGATGAAAATTAAATCTTCAAGATATCATCAGAATTTAATTGCAGAGAGGAAGGTAAATTGTGTAATATAGGGCCAAACCATGAAAGTTTTATTTTAGTGGTATTTAGTTTCATGCGTACAGAGGAAGCTCAATCTTGAATTATTGATATCTGCTGTTAAATTAATCAGTGATGGCTCAACTTCAAGTAAAATAAAAATATCATCAGCATAAATAAAGATTCTGAGGTAGATAAATTCAGGTGTTTTAATGTCGTCATATATATATATATATATATATATATATATATATATATATATATAAAATAATATGGGAGACAATGGAGATCTCTGAGGTACTCCGCAAACAGGAGACCAAGATGAAGAGAATTTACCCTCAGCATATACTTGATAAGATCATAACTTCAAGACGCCGCTGAACCAATTCAGAACTTTTTGATCTAAGCCGATGTTGGTTAACAGTTGAATTAAGATGTCATGATTAACGACATGAAAAGAAGGGCAACTCTGCTAACATCACTAAGTTCACTTGACTAGATTATTTGAATATGTCCCCTCACTGACATAGCTAAAGCAGTCACGTGTCTTGTATTCACATCTTCTGGAAATGCTACTCTGTAGACTATTCAGACGAAGCAATGGATTTGAGCAATTGATTCTCAAAAACTGAATTAACAGCTTCAACTTAGCCATTTCTTATTGATATTTTCCAGGTTGTAGTCCTTCACAGGAATGAATTATCTTCAGGATGCAACCCTTAGTTTGGAAGGCCCCACTTGTGTACCTCTTATATTGCTTGTTGATGGAAAAAGGAAAGGTGTTTACTTTTAGCTGGGGTTCTCTAAAGACAACAGATAAATCAACTATACAATTTTATCCCTTTCTAATATATATTTAAAGCTAGTTAGATATGAAACCAAGAAGACTTGCAAGGTTAACTGATTTTTCAGGACTCTGAGAAAGCTCGTCCATCTCTGTACTGTCGTATGTAGCCGATTTTATCATCTTGTTCATAGGGAACATAAGAATTGCCATACTGGGACAGACGAAAGGGCCATCAAGTCTAGTATCCTGTTTCCAACAATAACCAACCCAGGTTACAAGTACCTCGCAAGAGCCCAAGGAGTAAAACAGATTTTATGCTGCTTATCCTAGGAATAGGTAGTGGATTTCCCCCAGCCATCTCAATAATGGCTTATGATCTTTTCTTTTAAGAAATTATCAAGACCTTTTAAAAATCCTGCTAAGCTAACTGCTTTCACCTCTTGCTCTGGCAAGGAATCCCAGAGTTTAATTACATGTTGGGTTAAGAAATATTTTGTTTTGAATCTGCTACTTAGCAGCTTCATCGCATGCCCCCTAGTCCTACTATTTTTGGATAGAGTAAACAAGCGATTCACATCTACCTTTTCCATTCCACTTAGTATTTTATAAATCTCTATTATATCTCCCTTGAACTTTCTCTTCTCTAAGCTAAAGAGCCCTAGCTGCTTTAGTCTTGCCTCTTAGGGAAGTTGTCCTAACCCTTTTATCATTTTCATCATCCTTCTCTGTACCTTTTCTAATTCTGTTATATCTTTTTTGAGGTATAGCGACCATAATTGCATACAGTATTTGAAATGCAGCTATACCATAGAGCAGGGGTAGACAATTCCGGTCCTCGAGAGCCACAATAAATATGCATGAGATAGATTTGCATCTCAAGAAGGCAATGCATGCAAATCCTTCTCATATACAGTATATTCATTATGGATATCCTGAAAACTTGACCTGCCTGTGGCTCTCGAGGACTGGAATTGCCTACCCCTGCCATAGAACAATACAAAGGCATTATAACATTTTCATCTTTGTTTTCCATTCCTTTCTGATAATTCCAACATTCTATTTGCTTTTTTATCTGCCCACCACATTCTGATTGAGGGTTTTGATATATCTTCAATGATGATACCTTGATCCTTTTCTTGGGCAGTGACTCCTAAGGTGGAACCCTGTATTATATTTTGACGCCCAGTCTCACAAGGTCCTCGTGCAATTTTTCACAATCCTCTTGAGACTTAGCAACTTTGAACAACTTAACAGCAAATTTAATTTATCTCACTAGTTATTCCCATCTCTAGATTATTCTCATCTCTAGATCATTGATAAATATGTTAAAAAGCAGTGGTCTCAGCAAAGACCCCTAGGGAACCCCACTATTTACCACTCCAAAAACCCTTGATGTATATTCACTTGTTCCCTACTTTGGGCTTAGCAGAGTTGCCATTCTGGGCTTTGGGCTTAGCAGACTTGCTACTTTGAACAGTAGTGCAAAATCATGAAGACAGTTTTAAGAATTGCATTGGAAAGCGATGTGTTTCAGCTAAAAATTTTTGTATACATTTCTTATCAACACACACTTTGACCGCAGTTCTAATGCACTAGCGGGAGGTGATTTTATGGTCACTCCTAAAATGTAGCTGTTAGGCCCATTTAAGCCATTGAAATTTTGGAGCAGTAGGGTTTAGCTCTCAAGCATTTTATTTGTAAGGTTATTTAAAAATATAATCAAAAATCACAAAACAATTTAAATTTATGAATAAACATAAAATTGAAAAAAAAAATTTTAAAAATCAGAGGAGGTGGTTTTTAAGCCAATGAATGCCTGCTTGAAAGCTGATGAGCAACGGCAGGTAGGAGTCTAAGGCTTTTTCCTCCTCGTGAGATCGATTGAGCTAAACAAAAATTTAAACATAAAGTTAATTCCTTTTTAGTGGGGAACAAGTGAATATATATCAAGGGTTTTTGGAGTGGTGAATAATTGGTCCCTTGAGTTTTGTAATTGTGGTAAAATTTGATTGAACCCCACTATTTACCCTTCTCACTGAGAATATCAACCATTTAAACCACAGGTGTCAAACTGAAGGCCTGCGAGCTGAATCTAGCCTGCCTGGCTGTTTTATGCGGCCCACGGTGTGATGCAGCATTTTCATTGTTGCCCCCGGTGTTATCGTTTGGCTGGCTCCCTCCTCACTGCTGCAGTGTGCAAAAAAACGTGGGCTGCGGTTTCTACGCCTGATCTGGAATCCTCTCTGATGTCGCAGCATCAAAGGGAATGCTTCTGGATGAGGCATGGGATGCACGAGGAACCACCACTCGCAGCTTTCTGCACACTGCAGCAGTGAGGAGGAGGGAGCCGGACAGATGATAACACTGGGGGCGACAATGAAAATTCTGCATCGCATGCAGGCTGCATAAAACGGTCAGGCGGGAACCAGGCAGAAGGTGAGGCACCTAGTTGAGGCACAACATGGAGGGAGGGAAACAGCAAAGATAGGGGGAATGATTTTATTTTCAATTTAGTGATTGAATTGTCAATTTTGAGAAGTTACGTCTGCTGTCTATATATTTTGCACTGTTTAGGAAGAAATGCATTTGTTTGTTTGTTTTTTTTCTCTGGGTGCATTTAGAGTCTTGAATCTTAGGGTTTCCTTTGTATATATTAGTACTTTTAGTTTTTGGTCCAGGATTTGCAAATGGGTTATCTTTGTTTTGGTAGGAATGAATGTTGAGAAGTATACAGTGTGCTTTGTATTGTTAAGATTATATTGTGTGTGTAAATATGAAAAATGAATGGAAAAATGGTGTAACAATTAATACTATTATGAGGGCAGGGTCCGGGGCAGAGATTGGGCAGCGTGTGGCCCACGACTTAGCTTGTGTTTTGGATTTCGACCCCTTAATGTGACTGAGTTTGTCACCCCTGATTTAAGCCTACTCTTTGTTTTCTATCATAATCCAAAAGGACATTCTATCTTCTTAATCCATAATAGGCTATTATATCCTTTCCCATGATTTTCTAATTTCCTCAGAAATCTTTCATGGGGTACTTTTTCAAACAACCTTTTGAAAATCCAAATACACAATATTGACTGGCTCACCTTTATCCACTTGTTCATTCACCCCTTCAGAGAAATGCAGTAGATTGGTGAGGCATGATTTCCCTTGTCTAAATCCATGTTGGATTTGTCTCATTAATCCATGTTAATATATGTTCTGTCATTTTGTTCTTTATAATAATCTCTACCATTTTGCCCAGCACCAATGTTAGACTCAACAGTCTATAATTTCCTGGATCACCTCTGGAACCCTTTTTAAAAATTGATGTTACATTGACCACCCTCCAGTCTTCCAGTACCGTGCTGGATTTTAAAGATAAATTACAAATTGCTAATTATCCTTACAAGCATGTAACTTCTTATGCTGCTACTACTACTAATTATTTCTGTAGTGCTACCAGACATATGCAGTGCTGCACAAAGTCATGAAGAAAACAGTCCCTGCTTGAAGGAGCTTACAATCTAGACAGGCAAATAGGATGCCCAGAATTCTTCCAGCAAAGAGGGTTTGTAATGATTACTTGAGGAGAAGAGTAGTTGTCTGGTTTAACCTAGAATAGAAATGTTAAGGTGGTGCTAAGAATGAGGTAAATACTTGGATGTTTCATTGCACAGGGAGAGTCCTCCAAGATCTGGAGTATTTATAAATGAGGGCTTCTTAGTTTACTCAAGGGGGTTATAGAAAACCTTTGCTCATGTCCCATATTTTAAAGAGCAATTAAATACTTAGGTAGGAGAGACTCCTGTCCAGTTAAACCTTGCAGAGCTGGCTGGCTGTCGATATTCAGTGGCATTTAAACATTTGGTGCCACTGAATATGAGTTTTAACTGGCCATTCCCTAACTGACTAGGTTAGGGGTGGTCTCGGGGCAGAATTTGGGTGGACCCACTACTTAGCCAGTTAACGATGATATTCAGTCCACTAACTGGCTAGGTAGGGGGATAAAGTTAGGGTAGCAAAAAGGTTGAATATCAGCTGGTGCCCGTTAACTTCTAGGTTGCTTTGCTAATCTGGTTTAATGTTGGACGTATTGAATATGCACGGTTAGTTCAGCCTATAGCTATGAGTAGATTACAAGCTGTTTACTGTCGTGGGCTGAATATCAGGCCCGTAGCATCCAAGACCACTTGATTTGGCCTAGTGAACAGTAAGCGTTAGATCCCAACTGACATAATTATCCTACTTGTACCCAGTGGTGTTGCATAGATTCATGTATCCCTAAACAGAGAGGTCTTGTTGTTGTGCTGCTAACCTAAAATAGATTCTCCTGATAGCAAAAAGGGAGCTTGCTCACTTATTGTACATTTGGATTAGGTATCTTATTTTCTGTAAAATAGCTAAACAAAAATGGCACAAAGAAATTTATACATAGGGTTCCCTTTTTAGGAAAATGAGGGGGATTTTGCTGTATTCTTAATATTTGGGAGAAAATGAGCGAAAATGAGTGCAATGCTTTGGAATAAACAGTTGACCAATATATCAAAAATACATTTTGGGGATATGGTTAAGATTCAAGTTTCAAGTTTATTTAAAATTTCTTATCGCCTAATCAGCCTTCTAGGTGGTGTACAAAATCATAAAAGCACACAATAGCTAAAATACAAACTTAAGAAGATGTTGGAATGTTGACATTTGTCATGAATCTAGTTCATAATCTTGCTCAAATGAAGGTAAGGCAGAAAGGCCCTGGGAAAGTGCTCACTCCACATTCCATTTGGCCACCATGCAGGGAGAGATCTATATGCTCCTTTGGGTCCAATATTTAGCCTATATCAAATAACTAGGGTATCTCGTTTATCTTGGATGATTTACACCTTTATATAAGTGTCAGGGAATCTGTAGGAAATTACTGTTCCCCCTCACAGTCACAGAGCTACCTTAAAAGGTAGGCCACAAAGCAAGGAAGAAATGATTTAGCAAGAGCAAAACAGGGAGGGTGTGGTCAAGGCAAAATAAAACTCCTCAGCATAGAGCAGTCAGAGAAGAAAATAGACGTCCTCTACCCTATGTCTCCAGCCTAGCTCTATCCAGGTATGCCAAGTTTAGCTTGCAACCTTGTTAAAATTGTGACTTTTAAACTGAGGGCCAAGCCTGGCTAATTGTGCTGCCTTTTGCATAGACAGATCTGTAACTCTGGGATTCTAGGCCAGAGGAAAGTTGCTGCTTTTGAAAGACAGATCAGTGTATGCAGTGACACCGCCAGAGCTGGCTACAGCAGAGAATTAGTTTTGGATTGAATTGGATTTATTTTCTTGATTTACCGCTATTGACAAGTATTAAAAGACAAGTACAAAAAGATATACATATACAAGTACACCCTCTTACACCATAGTACAATTACATTAATATAAATCAATAGTAACAAATAAATAATCAGAACAGAACCCATTTAGTGATCCATAGTCTTTAGTACACTAGTATTGCTAAAACAATGCAGTTTTCAGCACCTTCAAAAAAGATGAATAAGACATGCTTTCAAAAAATTTGTCAAACACAGAATTCCACAGATCTGGGCCAACATATGAAAAGGCTCAACTTCTTGTAGAAGCGAGTTTGGCTTGACCAAGACCAGGCAACAAAAAAAACAACTAGGAGGAGTGTAATGATCTTTGTGGACAATATCTAGATAACTTGTTTGACAAATTTTTTATGCCAAGCTTTAAACACCATGCACAACAATTTGAACTTAATATATTGATCCACAAAGGGGGGTGCGGAACTTACCCTAAGATGACGGCTTGAAGCTCTCATGAAGACGCCACTGAAATTTCCTTTCCAAATTTACCGATAGTAAAAAGGAAATCTAAGATCCAGGTGTTCCTGGAGGAATCAACTTTGTTGACCAGACTGATGGATGCCTTTGTAGAGCGTAGCTCCTGAACACAGCAACCGGAGGGATCTTCGGCTGGAGGAAGTACGCAGGCTGAGGTATTGTGAGTAATCCTTTGAAGGCACCATCTTGTCTCCGGAGGAACGGAGCCCACCGATTCATCCTGTGGCTACGGAGGCTGCGTTGGGGGCTGAACCATCCCGGGACATTCTCTTGTTGCCCCAACAGAACGGAAGGTCCGATTCTGAGCGGGGACAAGAGGGTTTATCATCATTTTCGGTGGAGGAATTGAAACAAATCCACGAAGAAGAATCTATACAGGTTTCCTTGACCGCTGCAGTTCCAGGTACTGTAATTCCTACTACAGGTCCTAGAATGGAGATTGCTTCTCTACAAAGGCCTACGGTCTTCAATATGGAGATGATTTGGGAAGCTGTATCAAACTTACAGCTTTCTCTGTGTAGTCAAATTCAGCAACTTTTCTTCTTACTGCACAATGGTGATCTCAGAGAATTTGGAAATAAAGAATAAAATGTCAATTTTGGAAAACATGTCTGCTGACTGAGAGACCAGATTGAAAGTTTTGGAAGTACAAGCTCTAACTTGGATTAAAGGTAGCGGGAACTTGCACTTTAAATATGAAATGCTGGAAAATGCAATTAGAAGTTGTAATCTTAGTATTATAAATTTTCCTAAAGTTTTCTCAATTACAGCACAAGATAAAATCTCAGAGTCCCAATCAGCAGAATTTATCTGCTGATAGTTTGGATCTAACTAATTTCCTTGAGAGGTCTGATAGTGAAGCCCAAGTCCCTGCAACACTTTTAGTTCAGTTCACTATCCATTCGGATAGGGAATGGTTGCTTAAATTGTTCTTTAAGTATAGAGATTTTTCCTTTATGACTTATAAAGTAAGAATGTATCCAGACGTATCTAGACCCACTCAGAAAAGAAGAAAACAATTTCTCCTTTTGAAACCTCAGCTTAGGAGAAACCTTCATTTTGCGATATCCCTGTAAATGTGTATACTTCTGCCTCCGGATTCGCAGGGGATAGGGGCAGAGCCGGACTGCGAATGGCAAAAAACCGTGAATATCCGGCTCTGACCCACTCCTGCCTCCCTCCCGCCTTCCCAGCCTTACCTGGTGGTTTAGCGGGCTTTCGGGACAGGAGCGATCTTTCTACGCTCCTGCCCCATGCAGATCGCCATTAGGAAATGGCTACTGTGAGTTCCCGTAGTCTCTCGAGACTACGACGGGAACTCCCTACAGCTATTTCCTAATGGCGATCTGCACGGGGCAGAAGCGTAGGAAGATCGTTCCTGCCCCGAAAACCCGCTAGACCACCAGGTAAGGTCAGGATGCCGGGGGGAAGACTTAATGATGGTTATTTTTTTTCTTTTTTCCCCCTCCCCAAAAAATCGCAAATATGTGAAATTGTGATTACCGAAACCGTGAATGGGGAGGGGGAAGTGTAATGGTTTATAAAGAGAGTAGATATGTTTTCTATTAGTCGCAGCAGTTATCTAAATTTATTTCTACAAAGTATATCTTCCTCATGAGATTTGAATTCAAGTAAATCTGCTCAGTGAAGATTGTTCGGGGGTTGTTTAGCTTCATCTTTATTTTCCTTTTTCTGCTTTGACATCTTAATCAGTCTATTTTTTCAGGTCTGTCCCTAGATATTGTGGACTAATTATATTTTGGAATGTACAATTTATCCTTTAAAAATTGTTGATGTAAGAATATTAAATTCTTGCTTTTTGATGTATTTCAGTTTACATTGTATTTTTCTTTTGACTTGTATTATTGTTAAATGTTAAAATTTTGCATAAATAAAGAATTTTTAAAAAATACATTGATCCACAGGCAACCAGTATAGTTTGTACAATTCTGGAATAATGTGATCCGTTCTTCGAGTACCTGTCAAAATCTAGCAATGGTATTTTGAACCAGCTGCAGACGATATACATTAGCTTTGCTTAAGCCAAGAAAAAGTGTTACAGTAATGTTACACTAGATGTTAAAAAATCATGAATTAACATTGTAAGATTTCCACTTCTAAGATACGAGGGGCCACTGAAAGGTTCTCAACCCAACCAAAAAGAGAATGATATGGAGCTGTGAAACGTAGAAGTTAACTCCACACTTTTCTTTACACTTTTTGTTTCATTTAATAACATTGAAATGTGGAATAACTTATAAGTTTTGTGACTCCCATCATTCTCTTCTTGGTTGAGCTGAGAACTTTTCAGCAACCCCTCATAGGTTTTAGTCAACGCAACATGTATAGTTGATAAAAATTTGATTTTACAGCAAGATTAACACCCCAAATAGTCAAATTAGTAGGAAGTTGTAACCTTGTGCCTTTTAATTTCTAGAAAAGCTCTGAGGATTTTCACCATGAAAGATCCACATTGCAGAAGTCTTATCTATGTTAAGTACCAAATTGTGTTCATGTAGCCAATTACTTAATTGACTCAATTTGCCATTCAGATCCCTAATGGCTGTTTCCTGATCATCATCTAAAGAAAACAAGAACCACTGTTTGCTGTGTTTATTTCTTCTTGATCTATGAGAGAAGCAGCTCACTTTTCTGTTCTCAAAATAAATGATTTTTTCACTTTTAAACTTCTTTGTGGCTATGTTATTAAGTGCTCCAGGTCTACCATTGTTCATGCTCATACAGTGAGATTTGATATATTGCTTTTCTGTGGGTACAATCAAAGTGGGTTTACATATTATATACAGGTACTTATTTTGTACCTGGGGCAATGGAGGGTTAAGTGGCTTGTCCAGAGTCACAAAGAGCTGCAGTGGGAATTGAATCCAATTCTCTAAGTTTTCAGGCTGCTGCACTAACCATTAGGCTACTCGTGTGGTCCCAAAACATAAAATAAGGTTCTTACGATAGTTTGCTGTCAATATAGAATGCCATGTTTTGGAAATGTATTTATTATAATATATTAGTAATATAAAATTGTATGCATATTGGAATGGCAAAGAAATTGCAATCTTAACACAGTAATAGCAGTACAACTAAGAATTATTCCGGATACAAACTTAAAATTCACTAACAGATAAATAAAATATATGTAGATATGAATTGCTTGTTTACTCTCTCCAAAAATACTAGGACTAGGGGGCATGCGATGAAGCTACTTAGTAGTAGATTTAAAACAAACTGGAGAAAATATTAAAATCTAGAATTTGTTGCCAGAGAATGTGGTGAAATTAGTTTAGCAGGGTTTAAAAAAGGTTTGGATAATTTCCTAAAAGAGAAGTCCATAGACCATTATTGAGATGGCTTGGGGAAGTTCACTGCTTATTCCTAAGATAAGCAATCTAAAATCTGTTTTACTACTTGGGATCTAGCTAGGTACTAGTGATCTGGGTTAGCAACTGTTGGAAACAGGATACTGGGCTTGATGGACCTTCAATCTGTCCTTGTATGATAATTCGTATATTCTTTTTAGAGAATGGCACAGGGGCAAATTTTCCCCATCCCCGGAGGAACTCATTTTCCCATCCTGGTGGGTTCTTTTCCTGTCCCTGCCGCATTCCTGTATGCTCTATTCTCATCTGCACAGGCCTCAAACACTTTAAAATTATAGGTGTTGGAGACTTGTGCGGTTAAGGCAGAGCTTACAGGAATGGGACAGTGACAAAACTCACAGAGACAGGAAAATTGAGTTCCTGTGGGGACAGGAAAATTTGTTCCCATCTTCTTTTGTTGTTACCCTAAGGAACCAGAAGCCAAAGGCCCTGAAAATCATAGTTGGAACTTAGCTTTCTTTCTTAAACCCTTAGAAAGGATACCATTGGCCTCGCCCGTGATGGAGGGAATACATATAGATGCCTTAGCTCCCTCAGTATGGCAGGTCTCATCTCTATCTCCTGAAATCTGAACCTATGTTTCACAGCTAGCTTCTAGATCAGCCAGGCTGATTGCACAAGGTCATATAGACAGAATGCTTCTGCTCTATGGTGTCTCAGTCTGTGTTCGTGGAAGGCAAAGTAACCTTCATCAAAGAAAGTGTCCAAGAATCCAGATGCTTTCAGCTAAAGAGTCTCTCTGGTCTCACATCTCTGCTCAGCTTTTTGCACAGGTTGAGAGAGTTTAACTCAGCTTAGGAAACATAAGCTTACAAGTCTATTTCTCTGGCCTCACATCTCTATGTAAGGTAGCATAGCTTCCCATAGCCACTGAGGCATGATTCCATTAAATATGAAAGAACAAAGATGGAATTATCAGTTAGGAATGATGGAACCTGGGAGTTTAAATGCCAAAGTAGAGTGGATGTCTCTGACCTAATTGGGATGTCTGATTGGGAAGTCAGCTATTTTGAAAGTATTAGATTTAAAGAGCTTAAAAATTAAAAAAACGTCACCGCCATTTTGCCTCTGAGAAACATAGTGAGTCGGATGACATTGGACGGCTCTGGTAAGGGGTTTTTAAACCTTATAACTCTCAAACCTTTAAGTTTGGATATTTTAGATAATGAGTATAGATGGGAGTTTGAGACTGATATTTAATTTTGATTGCAGGGGAAAGCTAAGGCGAAACATGTTGGATCTATCTCTCCCGGGTTGAACCATGAGAAACATCTCATAAGATAAGTTAATTATCTAAGCTATTTAGAAGGATGAAATAATTTGAGAAAAGAATATATAATTAATGATTTGGAAGTTTAAATATAAAGTGTGGACTAGTGATGAGTAGACACATAAAGCTCGCCGCTATGAGCTATTGTTGAGCAGTTGAGTTGTATCGCTGAGGACCAGAAGAATAGAAAAATAATTGAATTTGAGAAACTTTACTTTGTAACAACTTGGGAAATATATATATGGTTATAATTGGCTCGACTCTAAGTAAATTTTATATACGTGGAGGGGCATAATCTGTAACATTTTTAATCAATGTAAACCGCATAGAACATTACGGTCCTGCGGTATATAAACTGTTATTATTATTATAATCAAAAGAAACATCTAAGTCCGATTAGGATGTAGGGTGCTAGGCCTCCAAAGTCGGCAGGGCATAAATGTTCATTCTCAAAAAATACATTTAAAATATACGTTTGTTTTTTTTTTCCAAATATCATCCATCTGTACGTCTTAAGTGTTTGATCATCCAGACCGCCACTACGTCTATCTTTATACCATATTCTCAATCAAAAATACGTCCAAGCCTGACTTCTTTGGTAAGCAAATTAAATCTGACTTCTGTAGTAAGCAAATAAATGAAGTGCTTTTAAAACGGAGAATAGTGAAGTTTTTGGAATCCTGTGGATTACAGGACCGGAGGCAACATGGATTCATTAGAGGTAGGTCCTGTCAGACAAATCTGATCAATTTCTTTGATTGGGTGACCAGAGAATTGGATAGAGGGAGTGCGCTAGATGTGGGGTATTTAGATTTTTGCAAAGCCTTTGACAGTGTTCCACACACACATCTAATAAATAAACTGAGTGCTTTCGGGATAGGTTCCAAAGTGACGGACTGGGTCCAGAACTGGTTGAATGGAAGGTGACAGAGGGTAGTGATCAATGGAGATCACTCTGAGGAAAGGGATTTTACCAGTGGTGTGCCTCAAGGTTCTGTTCTTGGGCCTGTTCTTTTAAACATTTTTATAAATGATATTGCTGCAGGGCTGTCAGGTAAGATTTGCCTCTTTGCGGATGATACCAAAATCTGCAATAGAGTAGACACCCGAGATGGTGTGAATAACATGAAGAAAGACCTGGCAAAGCTTGAAGAATGGTCTGAAATTTGGCAGCTAGAATTTAATTCTAAGAAATGCAAGGTCATGCATTTGGGCTGCAAAAACCAGAGGGAATGGTATAGTTTAGGGGGTGAAGAATTTATGTGCACGACAGAAGAGCGGGACTTAGGTGTGATTGTATGATGATCTTAAGGTTGCCAAATAATTTGAAAAGGTGACAGCGAAACTAGAAGGATGCTAGGGTGTATAGGGAGTGGTATGGCCAGTAGGAAAAAGGAGGTATTAATGTCCCTGTATAACACTAGTGAGACCTCATTTCGAATATTGTGTACAATTTTGGAGGCTGCACCTTCAAAAAGATATAAAAAGGATGGAGTCGGTCCAGAGGAAGGCTACTAAAATGATGTGTGGTCTTCGTAATAAGGCATATGGGGACAGAATTAAAGATCTCAATCTGTATACTTTGGAGGAAAGGCGGGAGAAGGGAGATATGATAGAGATGTTTAAATACCTACGTGCTGTAAATACGCATGAGTGAAGTCTTTCATTTGAAAGGAAGCTCTGGAATGAGAGGGCATAGGATGAAGTTGGTGACAGGCTCAGGAGTAATCTAAGGAAATGCTCTTTTACAGAAAGGGTGATAGATGCATGGTACAGTCTCCTGAAAGAGGTAAAGATAGAGACTGTCTGATTTCAAGAAAGCCTGGGATAGTCACGTGGGATCTCTTAGAGAGAGGAAGAGATAATGCTTACTACTAATGAGCAGACTAAATGGGCCATCTACAATCAAGTTTCTATGTTATAGTCCAAAGAGTAAGTGGCTGCTAAACCACCAACATGTCATATAGTACAATTGCAAAAGTCGTTTTTATTGAAGTCTACAAAATCTTGAGTGATGTAGAATCGGTACAAGTGAATCAATTTTTTTACTGCATCGAGATTTACAAAGTTACAAAGTTAACTTATGTTAAAGGGCCCTAATCCTGCTTGACCAAAAATACTGCAGCAATATTTAAATTGCTATGGGTTAGGTACTACTGGGATGCACTTCAAGTCGTGTTTGGGCCCAAAATTCTTGATAAAATAAACCCAGCTGTTTCTGACTGGGAGCATTGGGCCAGTGAGCCACAAAGCTAAAGCCCATTGCTCCCAGGCTTGCAAAGCTGGCTCCAGGCAATCCCTCCCTGAACATGGTCTGCTTCCCTCCCCCAGACTAGCTTTCAATTTAATTGGTGGTCCTGGAGACTCCAGAGAGGGTCTTGGGGGGGGGGGGGTCCTGGAGAGCTGTTTGGTAATCCAGGGGAGTCTTTGGCAGGTGGAAAGCTCAATTGCTCTTGCCCTGTGCTGATCTGGATTCCAAAAGGTGTCCCTAGCAATACTGCTTGGGGGTCATATGTTCATATAAGGAAATAGTGGTACACTCCTCCCTCCGTATTTGCGGGGGTTAGGGGCAGAGCCGGCCCATGAATATGGAAAATTTGCAAGTAACTTTTGGGCCGACTCTGACCCACCCCTGCCTCCAGGACTTTACCTGATGGTCTAGCAGTGATGTAGGGCAGGAGCAATCTTCCTACATCCCTGCCTCATGCAGAGCTGTCATCGAAAATGGCTGCCGTGAGTTCCCATTGTAGTCTCGTGAGACCACGGGAATTCACAGCAGCCATTTTTGATGATGACTCTGCACGGGGCAGGAGTATAGGAAGATGCTCCTGCCCTGTGTCGCCGCTAGACCACCAGAAAAGGTTGATTTACTAGGGGGATCCTGGCACTAAAAAAATGTGAATAGTCAAAACCGCGGGTGACGAAACCACAAATAAGGAGGAAGGAGTGTAGTTGTAACATTTGGTAGCCGGAGTGGCACAGGGCAGGAATGACTGAACAATCACTCCTGCCAAAGATATCTCTAATTACTCATCTGGACCCCTGGAGACCCCCTCCTCCTAAACACCTGCTACATACATATAGCTGGTGTTGGTTCTTATGTGTGTGACTAGTTGATTGTATTTTCCATTAAAGCCTTGAGAGTACAGCCAAGATTTAACCTGTTTCCTGAAGTAGTCTTGTGTTAAGCAGTCTCTTGGAGTTCGTTCCAGCATGGTGGCTACAAAGTCTTATTACTAGGTGTCACATCATGTGATTTCTTTTGGAGAGGGTATAATTCTTCAATTTCTCTGGTCCATTTCCTTTTAAGGGCCTGGGGAGTAGCAAGTGGGAGAAAGGCCTGGGAAAACTGTTAAGTCAAGCCATAAATGCTATACTTCATGGGGGCATGAATCCTCTCACCCTAACCTGAAAGCGCTCCTTGAGGAGAGACCTCTGGCTGGTTTCAGCCTATTAGTTTGAGACTGAACTCTGAGGACTTTCTTAAAAGATCAGACTCCACAGGTGATCCTTGAGGGGAGGAATGCTGACCTAGTGCCTAACCCTCAGTAAGCCAGCATTAAAAATAGTTTCTGGCAGGCCCACCCTTAGCTCATTTCTTTACTTATAGCAACCTGTGAACTACTGTCTGCCTCTGGAACAGGGCATAATTTGGTAGGATTTTTCTTCTCTATTTTTTTTTCTTCTAGGTGTAAGTTCTTCTGCACCACAGTATGGCTGGGAAACATCGTATCACCAAAGCTGCTCAGGTTATAACTTTTGTATCTATTCAGACAGAAAATGTTACCCAGGCAAAGGAAGTAGTTCCATGTACAAGCTATCTTCAGCTTGAATTCCTCATGAAGGAAGTGAAAGAACTGAGAGAGGAGGTGGCAAGATTGAGAAGCATCCATGAGAATGATATGTACATCGATGAAATGGTTCATGAGGTGTCAAAGATTTCCAGTAGTGGGGAAGAAGAGGCTGTGCTGAGGGAAGACAGCTGGACTCAAGACAGAACACTGCAAGATTGGTACTGTGACACTCCTCCTCCCCCCACCCTTGAACTGAAGAACCAATATGGTGTCCTGGAAGTGGAGGAGATGAGAGCAACCCAAGGAGAGGAAGGACCAGAGTTCGAAATCCCCAAAAAGTACTGGATCTGTAACCACTAGGAGGCTTAAGGGAGTGGTAGTTGTCGATTCCCTTCTGAAGGGTACAGAAGCGTCTATCTGCAGACCAGACATGATGTCATGAGAGGTATGCTGTCTGTCTGGAGCCAAAATACAAGATGTTACGGAGAGCTTGCTGAGACTCATCAAGCCTGATGACTACTATCCGATGCTGCTCATCCACATTGGCACTAAGGATACTGCCAGGTACCCCTGCAAACGTGTCAAAGGTGACTTTGTGGCTTTTGAAGTGAAGATGAAGCAGTCAGGTGTGCAGGTGGGTGATCATCTGGCATCCAGTGATCACTGCATAGTACGGTTTAATATTAAGATGGGTATAGAGAGGGCTCATTCAAAAGCAAAGATTCTAGACTTTTTTTAAAAACTAACTTGGTTCAGATGGGGGTTTATGTCAAGGAATTATTGTTTGGATAGGAACATCTGGAAGGAGTGAAAATGTGGGAAAAACTGAAAGGAGCGATTAAGGGCGACAAACCTTTTTGTGAGGCAACTAAGTAAAAGTAAGAGAAAAATAAGGCCACTTTGGTTCTCAAAAATAGTAGCTAAGAAGGTAAGGAATAAGGTTAGCTTTCATGAACCACAAAAGATCGCAGAAAGACAGGCAAAAATATCTGGAAAAGTTAAGAGTCTGGTCTTGTAGTCAGGAAAGCAAAGATGCAAATGAAAGAAAAAATAGCTGACATGGTAAAATGGGGAGACAAGACATTTTTTTAGATATATTAGTGCAGTGGTTCCCAACCCTGTCCTGGAGGAACCCCAGGCCAATTGGGTTTTCAGGCTAGCCCTAATGAATATGCATGAAGCAAATTTGCATGCCTATCACTTCCATCATATGCAAATCTCTCTCATGCATATTCATTAGGGCTAGCCTGAAAACCCGATTGGCCTGGTGTTCCTCCAGGACAGGGTTGGGAATCACTGTATTAGTGATAGAAAGAAGTGCAAAAGTGGTATTGTGAGACTCAAAGGTGAAGGGAAGGAATATGTAGAAGCTGATAAAGAAAAGGCCGAATTGCTTAACAGATATTTCTGTATTGTGTTCACGGCTGAAATGCTGGGAGCGGGACCGCAGAAGACAAACGTGAATAGGGATGGAAGAGTAATAGACCCTGATCGATTTTTAGAGGGTTGTGTTCGTGAGGAGCTAGCTAGAATAAAGGTAGACAAAGCAATGGGGCTGTATGGTGTACATCCTAGGGTTCTGAAGGAACTTAGGGAAGTTCTGGTAGCTCCACTGACTGACCTTTTCAGTGAGTCTCTAGAGTCAGCAGTGGTACCGGAGGACTGGCGAAGGGCGGATGTGGTCCCTCTCCACAAAAGTAGAAGAAAGGAAGAAGTAGGGAAGTCTGACTTCTGTGGTAAGCAAATTCATGGAAACACTTTTAAAACAGAGAATGGTCAAGTTTCTGGAATCCTGTGGATTACAGGACTGGAGGCAACATGGATTCACTAGAGGTAGGTCTTGTCAGACAAATCTGATCAATTTCTTTGACTAGGTGACCAGGGAATTGGATAGAAGATGTGTGCTAGATGTGGTGTATTTAGATTTTAGCAAAGCTTTTGATAGTGTTCCACACAGACATCTAATAAATTAACTGAGTGACCTAGGGGGTCCTAAAATGACGGCTGGGTCTAGAACTGGTTGAGTGGAAGGCGACAGAAGGTAGTGATCAATGGAGATTGCTCTGAGGAAAGGGATGTTTCCAGTGGTGCGCCTCGAGGTTCTGTTCTTGGGCCTGTTCTTTTTAACATTTTTATAAACGATATTGCTGAAGGGTTGTCGAGTAAGATTTGCCTCTTTGCGGATGATACGAAAATCTGCAATAGAGTAGACACTAGTGCTGCCCAATTCACGATTCGAATCGGTTCACCAATTCACTTCGGGTGAATCGATTCAAATCGATTAAAAAAAAAAAATCGGCCTCCCGATTCTGTAACTGACCCTCGCCCCCTAAAGCAGGAGCAGCAGTGCTGCCTCTTGCTGGCCGGCCACTGCCGCACCTGCTTTAGAGGGCAAGAGGGGAGGGTCAGTTGGGAAGTGCTGGTGTCCGGCTTCCCCCCTGGCCTCCCGCTGGTGTCCGGCTTTCCCCCTGGCCTCCCGCGCATCATTTACCTACATAGCCAGCAGCCTGCAGAGAAGATCGCTGGTGCTAGCGATCTCTGCAAGCTGCTATAGGTGTTCAGAGTTGTTTCCTCTGCCGAAGTCCCGCCCCTCCTCTGATGTCAGAGGCAGGATCGCAGCAGAGGAAACAACTCTGAAGACCTATAGCAGCTTGCAGAGATCGCTAGCACCATTGATCTTCACTTCAGGCTGCTGCTAGTAGATAAATGGTGTGCGGGAGGCCAGGGGGAACACGCAGGCATTGTGGGAAGGGGGTTACAGGCCTTCAGGGGAGGGACAGGGGGGACAGGCAGGCCTTTAGGTGGGACAGGCATTCAGGTGGGACAGGCCTTCGGGGGGAGAGGTGCAGGCCTTCAGGGGGAACAGGCAGACCTTCAGGGGTGGGATGCAGACCTTCAGGGGAGGGGGGCCCTGGTGTAGAAGTACACGGAGGGAGGGAGGGAAGGGAGTTTCAAAGAGACATACATATGCCGGACTTTGTGGGGAAAAATAATGGATCTAAAAACAGGAGAGGGAGAGAGATGGTGGACAATGGGATTTAGAGAGGGAAGGAACAGAAAGGGAGGGAAGTTGGACACAAGGGATGGTGTGAAGAGGGGGATAGAGATACTGGATAGGAGGGTAGTTGGGAAAAGAAAGGGAGATATGGTGGACCCTGGGGTGGTGGGGAAGGAGGGAGAGATGCTGGATGAAAGGGTAGTTGAGAAAAGGTAGTTTTGTGGATGGAGATGAAAAAAGGAAAGATGCCAGACCTCCGGGGGAGGGAAGGGAAACTGATGGGGAGGACAGAGATAGAAGATGGATGGTTAGCACGGAAAAAGAAAGAGATTCTGGCATGCAAGTTATCAGAAGACAACCGGGGACCAACAAGATTTGAATAATGACCAGATAACAAAAGGCAGAAAAAATAATTTTATTTTCTTTTTTGTAATTACAATGTTAGATTTGAAATGTGTATCCTGCCAGAGCTGGTGTTAGACCGCAAACGTGAGCTTAGATTTAACAGAAAGAGGAAAAGTCTTTTTTGTTTGTTTATTTTGTTCACACCACAGCGCCAGTGTGGTTATGAGAAGGCAAAGGGGGTGAAGAGGATATAAAATAAACCCACCAGGATGTTTGGAAAAAACCCCAAAAATACCCAATTGGGCAGGAAAATCGAATTGAATCGATAAATCGATTCAATAGGCTGAATCAAAAATTTTTTTCCTGAATCGGGCAGCACCACTCTGCATCTCTCATCCCTCCCTCCCCCTAACCCTTTAATCTCCCTCCCAACCCCACGAGCCCCCCCTCCCCAGGCCTACTGAAGTACCTGGTGGCCTTTGTGATAGGAGCTTGAGTCTCGTGCTCCTGCCTCCTCATGACTACCTTCTAAAATGGTTGCCACAACATCTCGCAGCAGCTTGTGGTAATACAGGAAATGATGCAAGAGGTCGCAGCAGCTAATTTAGAAGGCAGCTGCAAGGAGACGAGCGAGAGACCTGCACTTCTGCCACAAAGACCCTCGCTTGACCACCAGGTACCTCAGTAAGCCCGGGGAGGGGGGGAATCATGGGGTTGGGAAGGAGATTAAAGGATTGGGGCCTGGAGAGCCGCAGGTTGCCATTCCCTGTTCTACTGCAATAAGCACATCATTCTCTGATTGCGAGATCCTGTGTAGAGAGCCTCATTTATATTTTTCTATTTCACCTCATTCGTCTAGGCCAGGGGAATCCAGTCGGGTTTTCAGGATATCCCCAATGAATATGCATGAGATCTATTTGCATGCACAACTTTCATTGTGTGCTAGTAGATCTCATGCATATTCATTGGGAAAATCCTGAAAAACCGACTGGATTGCAGCTCTCGAGGAGGGACTTTGACACCCCTGCTCTAGGCTGTCCTATAATTCCTCTGTTTTACTCTCTACACATGAGAGGGTGGGAGCCTGTCTGTTCTTCTCATGGTTATTAAATTTAATTATGGGGTTTTTATCAGGTCGTGAGGCTTTTCGGTACTGCAGAGGCTCCCAATTTAGGGACATTATCTGCAAAGAACACAGACTGTGAGGGCATAGTCTGTAGCCAGTGGGCAACCTGCTTGGCAAGCCTGTATTAACAGTCTGGGAGCTCAGGAACTGTTTCCTTGGGAGTAAGGCTCGCTCCAGGTTTTCTCCACTGAGAGCTCGAGCACAGGCTGAGTGGCCCTGTGGCGGTTTTACCAGGATCTGTAACAACAACTCTGTTTCTCTCCTTACATCAAGAATGCAAGTCTTGTTATCATGGCATGAACCATTGCAACATCAAGGCTACATGGGTAGGAAGGAGTACAAAGGTATATGCCACTGCACAACTGATAGAAGGTTGTAAGTGACATGGGAGCTCATTTTGAAAAAAGAAAACAATCAAAAATGTGGCACATAAAGGGGTAGATGGAAAGATAAGGTACTTACCTTGATAATCTTTTTAGGAAATAGGCATATCAATCTGGAACACTTGGGTTGTGTATTTCTGATCACAAGATCCTGTGTAGAGAGCCTCATTTACATTTTTGTGCTCCACCTTCCATCCCTTTGGGCTATCCTGTAATTCTTCCGTTCATATCGAAGCAATCTATGGACTTTTCCTCTAAAAACTTGTCCAAACCTTTTTGAAAACCAGTTGTATTAACTGCTCTTACCACATCCTCTGGCAACACATTCCAGAGCTTAACTATTCTCTGAGTGAAAAAATATTTCCTCCTATTGGTTTGAAAAGTATTTCCCTGTAACTTCGAGTATCCACTAGTCTTTAGTTGATGGAGTAAAAAATTGATCCATGTGTACAGCTTCCATTCCATAATCCAAAATTGTGTGCAGCTTCCATTCCATAATCTCATGAAAGATGCAATGCTCAAAAACTGGGAAGTGGCCCTTTTAGTCCCAGGGGCTCCACGCAAACTGGACAAGTATAGAGTCCAATCTTGCCTGGGATTTGATAAGCCTCAGTTGCAACATCAATCACTTCTCATGGAGTTTGCATTAAAGAAGGCAAGTAGTTTGAGAACCTATGCTAGCTCTCCTGGCAGGGAGGGCAGAACCTTGGACAAATTTGGCCACAGGCTTTTCCAAAACACAATGCTAACCAGCAGGATTCTCAGTTATGACTTTCTGTATGAAATCTCTGGTTCAACAGTTATCTCAGTATGAACAATTCATACACCAGGATCAACTCAATGCATTCCAACATATCTCCAGTGACCTTCTGAAACCAGGAAATGTTTGGCACAAGCATCAGCACTATCCATCACAATGAGGAGACATTTAGCACAAGAGATGCTTTTGAGATCTATACTAGCTTTCCTTATTCAAAAACCTCAGGTTTTACATTAAAGATCCCCTTAATTTGTATTACACCTCCCCTTTCTTTTATTTTAAGCAATGTATCCTCCCCATCTGTATCATGTTATGTCCGTACTGTAACTGTGAATTTGTTCCCTCTATTTTATATTTTTTAGAAATTTTTAAATACTTTGTATAAATTGGAAACTGCTTTGTTTATAAAAGCGGTATATTAAGACCTAAAAAACTTGAAACTTGATCTATCACAATGAGGAGAAAAGCGTGGCGTGGCAGCGAGTATCTGATCTGGATGCCAATGTACAAGAGCAATTGGCCAATATTTCATGCCTGGGAAATAAGTTTTTTGGAGACAAAATTGAGGAGGCCACCCCGAAAGTTAAAAGGCATGAGGACTCAGTGACTACATTATCATTTGCAAAGTTATTCAAGCCTCAACTTCCTAAGCGTTTTTACAATTCTAAACACTCCTATTACTCTAAATGCAGATATAGCCAAATGTCTATAAAAAGACTTGAAGTGGTCCAGAGGAAGGCAACAAAAATGGTAAGGAGTTTGAACAAAGAGAAGTATGAAAAGAGACTGGAAGACCTAAATATATATACTCTGGAGGAGAGGGAAGAGAGAGATGATACAGATGTTTAAATATTTGAAAGGTATTAATATAGAACCAAATATTTTCCAGAAAAGATAAAGTGGTAAAACTAGAGGGCATAATTTGAGGTTGCAGGGAGGAAGATTTAGGAGTAATGTTAGGAAATTCTTTTTCATGGAGAAGATGGTAGATGCCTGGAATGCCCTCCTGAGGGAAGTGGTGGAGAGGAAAACGGTGATGGAATTTTAAAAAAGCATGGGATAAATATAGAGGATCTCTAATTAGAAAGCGAAAGATGTAAATTAAAGAACTAATGCCAGATCTGGACAGACTTGCACGTGTCCCATATTACATTACATTGCATTACGATACATTTGGGATTTCTATTCCGCCATTACCTTGCGGTTCAAGGCGAATTACAAAAGAGTTAGAGAGTGTTTTACAAAAAGATTTCTGGTCCTTTTATGGGGGGAAAAAAGAGTAGAGCAGGTTGATTTGGGGGTTCGGGGGGGTTAGAGGGATGAAAGGAGGAAGCTTGAGAGGTTAGGACTTTTTCAGGGATTTTTTTGGAAAGTATAGTCTTTATTTTTCTGAAAGTTTTGTAATCTGGGGTCGTTATCAGAAGTTTGGCGATTTGGTTGTCTATTTGTGCTACTTGAGTGGCTAGGAGGCCATCATATAGTTTTTTTCCATTTAACTTCTTTGATTGGCGGTTGTGTGAATGGGGTGTGAGTTTTCCTACATCTGGTTGAGGTGGTTTGGATGAGGCGGTTGTTCAAGTAGGTTGGGCTATCTCCGTTTAAAGTTTTAAATAGTAGACAGTAGAATTTGAATAGTATTCTTGCTGGAATTGGAAGCCAGTGAGAGTTGAGGTATGCCTCTGATGTGGTCGTGTTTCCTCAATGAGTAGATGAATCTTAGAGCTGTGTTTTGAATTGTTTGTTGTTGTTTTGTTATTGTAGCAGGGCACGGGAGATAGAGGATGTTGCAATAGTCTAGTAGTCCTAGTATTAGTGATTGTACTATGAGCTGAAATTGTGTTTTCTCGAAGAATTTTCTGATTTGTCTTAAGTTTCTCATAACTGTGAATGATTTCTGAATTGTTTTATTGATTTGTGGTTGCATGGCGCAGCATTTGTCTATTGTTATTCCTAGTAGTTTTAGGGTGGGTTGTATGGGGTAGTTAATTGCGTTGATTTCTATGTTGGTTATGGTTGGGGTTTTGTTATTTTTGAGGAGGATAAATTTTGTTTTGTCTGGGTTCAGTTTCAGTTTGTGATCTTTCATCCAAGTCGCTACTGTTTCAAGTGTTTGGTGTAGTGCATCTGTTATGGAGGGCTTTGGTTGATCAAAAGATATGAGAATGGTGATGTCATCTGCATAACTGTAGGAAGATAGACCTAGTTTGTCTAGGTGGGCACCGAGGGAGGCAGTGTAGAGGTTGAAAAGAGTAGGGGATAGTGGCAATCCTTGGGGTACACCGCAGGGGTCTGACCAAGTTTCTGCTTTTTCTTTATCTGATTTTACTCTGTAGGTTCTGGATTTTAGGAATCCTTCGAACCATGAGTATACTTTATCTGTGATACCTATTGTGTCCAAAATTTGTAGTACGGTGTTATGGTCCACCAGGTCAAATGCAGCGGTTGTATGAGGATCATTTTTTTCCCTATACTGAGGTGTTGTCTAGCAGTGTCCATGAGGGATCCTAGTAGCGTCTCTGTGCTGAAGTTGGTTCTGAAACCGGATTGCGTGGGGTGGAATATGTTGTGGTCTTCTAGATAATTGGAGAGGAGTTTGGCTACTAGCCCTTCTATTATTTTGACATATAGTGGTATGGAGGCAATGGGTCTATAGTTGGATGGTTGGTCTGTTGGTCCTTTAGGGTCTTTTAGGATCGGGGTGATGATGATTTCGCTGAGTTCAGTTGGGAAGATGCCGTTTGTGAGCGTGGTTTGTATCCAGTGTAGGAGAAGAGCTCGGTATTTAGTGCTGGAGGATTTTAAGAGATATGGAGGACAGTGATTGAGATCACATGAAGCATGGCTGTACTTTTTGTAGAGTTTGTTGAATTCGGGAATTGGGACCATGTTCTGTCTGCTGCAGTTAAGTCTTTATCTGTGGGATGTATTGTGAATTCTATAATGTGGGTTGGGGCGTCATTGATGGTAGCTCTGGAATTTTTAATTTTGTTCTGGAAGTGTTCTGCTAATAGGGTGTCTGAGGGTAGGGTTTGGTGTCTGTTAGATCTTTTAGTATTTGAAATAGTTTTTTGTGTCCTGGGTTTCTATGCCTATCAGGATGGTGTAGTGTGCTTTTCTCTTGTCCTTCAGTTGAAGTTTGTATTGTTTGTTAACTTTTTTCTAGGCTGTTTTTGTATGATCTAGGCTAGTTTTTCTCCATTTTCTTTCTAGTTGTCTACATTGTCTTTTGAGTAGTAGTAGATCGTTGTCAAACCATTTGTCTGATCGTCTGCTGATTCTGGTTTTGGTTTGTACTGGTGCTAGTTCATTAAGGGTGTTGGTGCTCAATTTATCCCATTGTGAAATGAAGTCTAGGGGGTTACTTTCATGGATTGTTTCATCTATTTTAGACCAGAATTTGGAGGGTTCAATGTGTTTGCTTTAGGTGTAAGTTATTTTTTTGGATTTTAGTAAGGTTTTGTTTTTGGTCCAGTTGATGTTGAAGGTGTATGTGTAGTGGTCTGACCAGAGGGATCATGTCCATGTTCCATTAGATGTATGAATTTCTGTTAGAGAAGGTTGATGGGTCATGAAGGCTGCGATATCAAGTTGGTGACCTTTCTTATGAGTGGTTTGTGGATTTAACATTTGGAAGGATAAGGCGTTGAGAAATGAGAGAAAGTTATCTACTTGTTTAGATGAATGGTCTTCAAGGTGTCGGTTTAGATCTCCTAGGATAAGGTTGTAGGTTGCTGTTAGTGATTTTTGGTAAATGAAGTCTTCAAATTCAGGTTTTGCTGTATTCCAGTTTCTCGGTGTTATGTAACAGAGCATGCAGTTTAGTGTGTCTTTTAGTGTGGTGCCTGAGAGTTGACATGCTAGAAGGTCCATGTATGAGGTAGATGTTTTTTTCAATTACATTTAGGGTTAGGGTGTCTTTGATTAGGATTGCTAGTCCTCCTCTTTTTTTCTCTCTGAGACTACTGTTATTTTGTATCCCTGTGGGCAGGCTTCCGTTATTCTGGGATCTGTGTCCAAAGTTAGCCAGGTTTCTGTGAGGAAAAATTAGTCCAGGTTTTTGTTTATTATCCAGTTTTTAATAAGTTCTGTTTTTGGGCCTAGGGCTCTGATGTTTAGGTAGGCGCATATAAGTGTAGTGGTTTCTGAATGATAATTGTGAGTTGTTTTAAGGTAGATGAGTGATTTAGGGTGAGGGTGAGGTTTGGTCTTAGGGTGTGTTGGTCTTCTTCCCCATACTTGAGTGATGGGATGTTGAATGTTGTGTTGTTGGTTCGAGTTTTTGTCTATTGAGATTCTTCTGTTAGGATGATGGATTTTGTTTCTCGTAGTGGGGTGTGTTGTGAGGATGTTGTTTGCTATTGCTTCCCAGCTGGTTATAAGAAGGAGTATCAGTATGGTTTTCTGGGCTTGTGATAGTAGCTCCATATGTGGTGATTTGGTGTCGGATGGACAGGGGAGGGCATCAGTGAGAACTCCACTAACTTGGAACATGAGGATGTTACTGGCCAGACTTTATGGTAGATATCCTACAAACAGGATAGTTAGAAAGACTGGAATGAGCTAGGACGGCAACTTCAGCATTTGGAACCTAGGACAATACCAGGTGGACTTTACAATCTATGACCCAGAAATATCAAAGAAGAGACAGTTAATTTAATCATGTATTTTTAATGGGCAGACTGGATGGACCAATCAGGTCTTTATATACCATCATTTACAATGTTTCTATGTCTACATCTTCCAGAGCTCCACCACAAAGACACCCCAGACCACAAAGGCCACAAAAATCACAATCGCAGACGCAGCAGAAATCTTAGCAGACTTTTTTTTTTTACTTCATCCTGAAGAGCCTAGCCAGCATAGTATAACCTGTTCCTCAGACTCCCTACAGGAGGACATCTCACTCACTTTCACCAACATTGGACCCTTATAACAACAGATCACTGGGTCCTCAAAGTAATGAGACAGGGTTATTCCCTTAACCTACAGAAAAGACCTCAAAACCATTCCCTTCAGACCATCCTACTTCTCCAAGAGCTCTTAGCCCTTCTCCAGCTCCATGCCATTGAGCAAGTACCTCTGCAGGAGAGGGGCTGAGAGTTCTACTCAAAAGTATTTCTTCATACTGGAAAAAAGCACTCAACAATACTTAGTGACAGAGAAGTTTCACATGGTCTCTCTGGGAACCCTGCTCCCGTCGTCCCTTGCTGCGCCAACTTTAAACTTTTTCGCCTCTTCAGGGCAGCTCCACTGCTACTGGGAGCTGCCCCAATGAAAGTCCTGCCTTCCGCTGCAAGGGAAGGAGGTCGGGTCAGCATGGGAGATGAACTCCACCTCGACGTCCCTTGTGGCGCAAACTTTAAACTTTTTTGCCTGTTCAGATCCCCCCCCCCGACTCATCCATTCAACTCCTTCCCCACCAAACTAGCAAACCTCCTCAAATTCCAGCTAACCCTCTTTCTCGCATTTTTCCCCATCCAAAAATTAAAAAAAATTTAAAAATCACCCAAGAGGGCAAGATAAATTCATTACCCTCTCCACCCTACAGACCTCAAAATGAAATCCCCACTCATTCAAATTCTCCCGATACTAAGCCTTACCAGCACACGTTCCAGCAACAATCCTTATCCCTCTTGGCACACCAAGCAACAGAAATCAAAACCCCTAGATCCACCAAATAACCCCATGAAATGCCAAGGAAATTACCAAAATGCTATCCCTATACTCTGGAATAAAAACAGCCTCTCGCTGTTCCACAATCAGCCAGAGAATCGATCAACAGCAATCCAGTCAGTATTCTCAACTAGTATTCTAGCCCTAAATGGATTGTTTAAACACACAAAAAAAAGAAACCTCTCTTTTCTCACAGATCAGCAATTAGTATTAGTGTAAGGCTTCCTTTATCTTCTGCCCTAGTGTGTTAGCCAGATGGCTATGAAATTCCTCACTGGTACTTCCTAAAGTGAGTTGAGGCAAGGATTCTCTTTAGTATGAGAGCCTTTCTTAGCAGGGCTCTTAGACTTTTCTGTCTTAAGTGGCCTGACATTAGGATACTGCCTCAAGTCCTCTGTGACAGCTTCAGCAGAGATATTGTTATCAATAGCGGATAAAAAGGATGGCTTAAAATTAGCATGTTTGAAACTTATAAGCAATGGTGTTGGTCCTCAGGGCTTTAATGCTAGCTGTAATTCAAACTTTTGATGATGGTGCTACTGTTCCCACATTTCAAGCATGTATTAATTTAGCTCCTTTCATGTCTGTTAGCATTTGTCCAATATTTGCCCATGTATTTTCATTTTAGCAATTAGAAATACATAGGAACTATTAAACACTGTTCTGGGCTTATATAATGCTAGTTTTCAGAAGCCAGTTATATTGCCCCCCCCCAAAAAAAAACCAAACAACAAACACCAACCCAAAAAACTAGAAACACCACACTGTTTTACAGAACATATGTGTATGGTGGAAAAGTCATGCAATTGCCATGTTAGTCTACTTAAGTACATACTGTAGATGGGAAAATCAGTACATATTATTGTAACATTAACAAAACCTTTTCATGAGATTTCCATTGACACTTGGTCCAGGACACAGAGTTCCTAAACTTTAGTTATAAGTACATTTGGTTCATCCTATTAAAAAACATTTCACTCAGCACTCATTTGTTGATCTTTATCTTTGCATTTTGGGGAGAGAGCAGAAAAGTTGCTGTTTGTGCAAGTTTAATATGCCTTTGCTAAGCTATAATAATAATAATAAGGCCTAGTTAGTCTTACCACTATTGTGAATTGTCTTAAAATATAATACCAAACTAAAGTATACCGATTTCTATTGGCTAATTGAATTGTCTCATTTATGTTCAATATTCTAGCTAGAACAATTGCTTAAGTTATAAAGCAAAAAAGAAACCTAGGAGTCTAGGTTTCTAGCTTGATCCCATGAGCACTTCTTGTAGAGTGGCCTTTTTTCTATCCATATGGTAATGAATAGATGAGTACATGTTCCCTGCTTTGTTTTCTTGTATTGATCACAAAAAGAGGAAGACAGGAAACAATATCTGGAAAAGTTAAGAGAAACTGGTAAAGTAGTCAAGAAATTAAAAATGCAAATGGAAGAAAAAGTAGCTAGTGATATGTTAGTGATTGGAAGAAGTGCAGTAGAAGTGACATTGTGAGGCTCAAGGGTGAAGGAGAGCAATATGAAATAAAACAGAATTGCTTAACAAATATTTCTGTTCTGTGTTCACAGATGAAGGGCTGGGAATAGGACCACAGAAGACAAATGCTAATAGAAATGGATGTGTGGTAAACCTTGACCGATTATCAGAAGACTATGTTCGTGAGGAGCTAGCTAACTAAAGGTGGACAAAGTGATGGGGCCTAATGGGATACATCCAAGGGTACTGAAAGAATTTAGGGAAGTTCTGGTGGCTCCACTATCTGATCTCTTCACTGCTGCTTTAATAGAGTCTAGTCCTGGAGGACACAAGAAGGGTGGATGTGGTCACTCTCCACAAAAGCAAAAGTAAGGAGGAGATTGGAAATAAAGGCCTATTAGTCTGACCTCTGTGGTGAGTAAATGAATGGAAATACTTCTAAAACTGAGGGTAGTGAGGTTTTTGGAATCCAGTGGATTGCAGGACCCAACTCAGCATGTTTTTACTAGAGGTAGGTCTTGTCAGACAAATTTAATTAATTTATTTGACTGGCTGACCATAATGTATGAGGGAGCACTAGATGTGGTGAACTTAGGTTTTAGCAAATCCTTTGATAGGGTTCTACATATGTGACTTGTAAATTAAACTGATTGCCCTTGTTATAAACCCTAAAGTGAATGACTGGGTTAGAAACTGGTTGAATGGAAGGCAACAGAGATTAGTGGTACATTGGATTTCACGCTGAGGAAGGGGATATTACCAGTGGTGTGCCTCAAGGATTTTATTTTTTTTTTTAACATTTGTGTAAGAGATACTGCTAAGGGGTTGTCTGCTAAGGTTTGCCACATTGCAGGTTATATCAAAATAATGGCAGCAAAGATTTAATGCAAAAAAATAAAAAGCAGGGTCATGCATTTGGGCTGCAAAAACCTAAAGAGGAGATACAATAATAGGGAGTGAAAGAGTGGTACTTGGGAGTGATTATAACTGATGATCTTCTGGTGACCAAACAGATAGAAAAGGCAACAGTAAAAGCCTGAAGGATGCTGGGGTGCATAGGGAGAGGAATGATCAGTAGGCCAGCAGTGGCTCTGTGCAAATCTCTAGCTTGATCTCATTTAGAGTGTTATGTACAAATCTGTAGCCCATATCTTTTAACAAGATGTAAACAGGATGGAGTTGGTCCAGTGGGTGGCTACTAACATAGTCTATGGTCTTCCTTATAAAGCATAATGGGACAAAGTTAAAGATCTCAATATGTATACTTTAGAAGAAAGGTGGGAGAGGGGAGATATGATAGACATTTAAATACTTCTGTGGCATAAATGCACAGAAGGTGAGTCTCTTTCAGTTGAAAGGAAGTTGTAGAATGAGGTGATACACTTAAATAATCTAAGAAAATACTTCTTTATATAAAAGGGTTGTGGATGCTTGCAATGACCTCCCAATGGAAATGGTGAAGAGTATATCAGAATTCAAGAAAGTGGGGGAGAAGCACCATAGAATCCTTAAGGGAGAAGAAGGGATAGTAGACAATATGGATGGGCAGATTTGATAGGCTATGTGGTTTTTATCTGGTATAATTTTCTGTTTCTGTCATGTCTAAATGTCCACCAGATGTCACTACAACACAAGAAAGAAAGGACCCTCAAGCTCCCAATGGACAAGTGTATGAGATTTTGGGTCATATGACATTTTGTAGGCCACAGCAGCTTGAGTTCCTACCAGCTTTCCAATTTCTCAATGGTCTAGAAAGTTGGGATACATAGAAATGCTGTAGAATTGCTGTTTATCAACAAGAATCACAGAAGCCTGTCTTCTCTTCTCCGCTTCAGGGGGTAAAACACTGGCTATATCTACAACTGTGGAATAAATAAGAGCACCAAACTGACTCGCATTCTTTTGCTCTCTTTATAGAAGATGAAATCTGTGATCACATCTCAGCCATTTACTTGCTGCAGTGCATTACAGCAGAAAACAGGAGAGTCTACAGAACTCTCACATTCTGTTACCTAGAAATTCAGCATTGAATCTGATAGAACTGAGGCTGCAGTCTGCACTTTATCCGCACATAGGCAGTATAGACCACCAAAAGGAAAATGCTGGGAGAGAGAAAGAGAAATGTATCATTCTGCAACATCATAACTGTTCTCTTCCCTCCCGTGCGTGCACTACTGGCCATGCAAAGCTTCACAGCTTTGCGCAACCCCCTCCCCGTGCATTACCAACTTTATATAATATTACAGATCCCTGCCACCACCTGTGCTCTGCAGACCCTGCAAAGCATTACAGCTCTCTCCCCTTTCTCCTCATGTACTCCTGGTCTTAGCTGTCAATCAGAAAGATCTCATCAGCATTGATGCTGCTTTATGTGAATGGAAGGCAGTTCTGAACCGCACAGTCTGCTATACAGATTGTCTTCAAATCAAAGATTAGATGGATGCACAGTTGCTTTGTTACAATGAAGTTTGTTCTTAAGTGATGTCATGCAATTTTGTTTCATCTGATGCTGCTCTGTTTTGTTGTGTGCGATTGAGCAGAGGTCAAATTTTGTGAAACTGCACACCATCATATTGGTTCTCAAACAGCATTTATACATTTTTAAACTGGTCACCTTGCAGTTATTTTCCATTTACTAACTGCATGAGGAAAATTTATTTTGAATATAGTAAGTGGTGTCCATATACGGTATTGCCAGATCAACAAAGCTGAGCTATTAGTATTGCATTAGTACCTGATATACTACATGTGTGAAGTACCTTGATAGTAAGAACTCTGTCTTCTGGAGGCAGTATAAATGGAAATGCTCAGGCTTCAGTCCAAAATTTGCATCCATAAAGTAGAGTCATAATGACAGCTTTGTCATCACATGTAAACAATGCCCATTCCGTAGATAATACCTCAGATATTGAAATGCAAAGCTTTCCTTGGCTAATCTACTACTCATATCAGCAATGATGTTGATGGATTCAGACAAGAAGCTGCCAAGATAGCTGAACTTGTCAACAGCTGTTAACTTGGTGTCTCTACCATGCAGTTTTGGCACAGATAGGTTAAGGGTTGGAAAAAACTGATGTACAACCTCAATTGTTTTGAGGTTCATATATAATTTAAACCATTGAGACTATGACACACAAAACAGTTGAATTGCATGTAGCAAAGGGAAATAAGCTCTCAGATTGTTGTATGCAACTTTACTGTAGTTTGCAACTGCCTAAGATTACAGATGTCACTATCAAAATTAAATTCTAAGGCCGCCCAAGTTGCAGTTTTTATAATACCAAACAGAAGTAGAGCAAGACTTCAACCCTGCTTTATTTCTTTGGAGATGAGTAAACAAACACATTTCTCACCCACATCCAATACACAAATCTTCATACCATGCCAGTGGGTAGAAGAATAGCCTAATGGTTAGAGCAACAGGTTAGAAATCAGGAAAACCAGGGTTTAAATTCTACTGACACTCCTTGTGATCTTGAGCAAGTCAATCATCCAGTGCCTCAGGTACAAATTTAGATCTGCAAGCCCTCCAGGAACAGGTAAATACTTACTGTACTTGAAAGTACTGTAACTTGCCTTGCACTACTATGAAAGTCACAAGCTAAATCCAAATATAAATGCCTTTTTAAAAAGAGAAAATAACATTTGTGTATTTACTCAAGCAACCAGTTTTCCTAAGCATGTCTTAGACTTAGAGTCTATTCCTACCAAAAAAAAAACCTGAAAAGTTTTGTTAAGCTACATATACTTAATGGAGAACTTGGTGTCACACATTTCATTTGTTACTTTCCATATAATGCTTCTGCCATTGGTTGCCACTTGCTTTGAAAGCCCATTGATAAGGACTTGTGCCAGGATTTTGCCTAGTATTACCATATAATGATTGCAAAATGTTTGATAACCCTTGTTTGAAGAAATGAATAATGAGGATATTCTTTAAATCTTGAGATGCTGCATCCTCTTGCCAAATGTGAAGGAAGAGCTTAGACAATTGACAAGCCAGCTGGTGACCATTGAATTTAAACACTTCAGTGCAGACTAGTGCTGCCCGATTCAGGAAAAAACATTTTGATTCGATTTAGCCTATTGAATCGATTTTTCGATTCGATTTGATTTTCCTGCCTAATTGGGTGTTTTTTTAAAACATCCTGGTGGGTTTATTTTATAGCCTCTTCACCCCCTTTGCCCTCTCCTAACCACACTGGTGCTGTGGTGTAAACAAAATAAACAAACAAAAAAGACTTTTCCTCTCTCTGTTAAATCCTAACTCAAGTTCGCAGTCTAACACCAGCTCTGGCAGGATACACGTTTCAAATCTGACATATTGTAATCACAAAACAGAAAATAAAATTAGTTTTTCTACCTTTTGTTGTCTGGTCACTATTCAAATCTTGTTGGTCTCAGGCTCTGGTTGCCTTCTGATAACTTGCTTGCCAGGATCTCCTTCTTTCTTCTTTCTCCGTGCTAACCATCAATCTTCCATCTGTGTCCTCCCCTTCTGTTTCCCTTCCCTCTCCCAGAGGTCTGGCATCTTTCCTTTTTTTCGTCTCCATCCACAAGGGTACATCAAGGAAGATAAACAAATCGCAGACAAACTAAATTCCTTCTTTGCGTCCGTCTTTACGAAGGAGGACACCTCAACAATACCTGAAGTGGAGAAAGTGTTTACAGGAGAAATAGAAGACAGCCTCACCACAGTTGAAGTGGACTTAGACCAGATATACTATCAGATCGACAAACCTAAAAGTGACAAATCCCCTGGACCGGATGGAATTCACCCGAGAGTCTTAAAGGAATTGAAGGTTGAAATCGGAGAGTTATTGCAAAAACTTGCAAACCTGACAATCAGAACTGGACAGATACCGGACGACTGGAGGATAGCGAACGTCACCCCAATTTTCAAAAAAGGATCGAGAGGGGAACCGGGCAACTATAGACCTGTGAGTCTTACGTCTGTCCCCGGCAAGATGGTTGAAGCACTGATCAAGGATAGCATGGTCCGGCACTTGGACGCACACAACTTGATGAAACCCAGTCAACATGGATTCAGGAAAGGGAAATCATGTTTGACGAATTTACTCCAATTTTTTGAGACCGTGAACGAGCAAATTGATAGTGGGAAGCCGGTGGACATAATATACTTGGACTTCCAGAAAGCGTTCGACAAAGTTCCACACGAAAGACTTCTCAGGAAACTACAAAGCCATGGCATAGAGGGGGATTTACAAAGATGGATAAGCAAATGGCTGGAAAACCGAAAGCAGAGAGTGGGCATAAATGGGAAGTTCTCCGACTGGGAGAAAGTGACTAGTGATGTACCCCAGGGCTCGGTACTTGGGCCGATCCTTTTTAATATTTATATCAATGACCTGGAGGAAGGAACATCCAGTGAGATCATCAAGTTTGCAGACGATACAAAACTATGCCAGGCGATCAGATCGCAGGAGGATAGAGAGAAACTCCAGAGCGACTTGTGTCGGTTAGAAACATGGGCGGAGAAATGGCAGATGAAGTTCAATGTGGAGAAATGCAAGGTAATGCATTTAGGCAATAAGAATAAGGAATACGAGTATACAATGTCAGGTGCAACTCTGGGGAAGAGTGAACAAGAAAAGGACCTGGGTGTACTGATAGATAGGACCCTGAAGCCGTCGGCACAATGCGCGGCAGCGGCAAAGAAGGCAAATAGAATGTTGGGCATGATAAAGAAAGGAATCTCGAGTAGATCGGAGAAAGTTATAATGCCGCTTTATAGGGCAATGGTCAGACCACACTTGGAATACTGCGTCCAACATTGGTCTCCCTACCTAAAGAAGGATATAAAACTGCTGGAGAGGGTGCAGAGACGAGCAACAAAACTGGTGAAGGGTATGGAGAAACTGGAATACGAGGACAGACTTATAACACTAGGATTGTTCTCCCTTGAGAAAAGGAGACTGCGTGGGGATATGATCGAGACCTTCAAAATACTGAAAGGAATCGACAAAATAGAGCAGAGAAGATTATTTACATTGTCCAATTTGACACGGACTAGAGGACATGTAATGAAGCTAAGGGGGGACAGGTTCAGGACTAATGTCAGGAAGTTCTGCTTCACTCAGAGAGTGGTTGACACCTGGAATGCCCTCCCAGATGAGATTATTGCGGAATCGACCGTCCTAGGCTTCAAGAGCAAACTAGATGCATATCTCCTTAAGAGAGGCATATAAGGATATGGTGGACTATAAATTACGACAGGTGTACACCTGGCAGGGCCTCCGCGTGTGCGGATCGCCAGACTTGATGGACCGAAGGTCTGATCCGGAGATGGCAGTTCTTATGTTCTTATGTTCACAGATCCACCTTCTCTCAACTACCCTTTCATCCAGCATCGCTCCCTCCTTCCCCACCACCCCAGGGTCCACCATCTTTCCCTTTCTGTTCCTTTCATCCCTAAATCCCATTGTCCACCATCTCTCTCCCTCTCCTCTGTTTTAGGCCCATTATTTCTTCCCCCAAAGTCCAGCATATGCACGTCTCTTTGAACCCCCCCTTCCCTCCCTCCCTCCCTCCATGTACTTCTACACCAGGAACCCCTCCCCTGAACATCTGCACGCCCCAGAAGGCCTACATCCCACCCCTGAAGGCCTGCATGTCCCCCCCTGAAGGCCTACACCCCACCCTTGAAGACCAGCCTGTCCCCCCTGAAGGCCTACATCTCCCCCGGAAGGCATGTACCACCCCCCCTGAAGGCCTACACCCCACCCTTGAAGACCAGCCTGTCCCCCCTGAAGGCCTGCACCCACCCTGGAAGGCATGTACCACCCCTCCTGAAGGCCTGCATATCCCCCCCATGAAGGACTACAACCCCCCCTTCCCCCCAGAAGGCCTGCGTGTTTAATTTACCGAAATTCAGCAGCCTTTCCCTGCAGAATACATCAGAGAAGGGGCAGGACCGTGGCAGAGAGAAGACAACTCGGACAACCTATGGCAGCTTACAAAGATCGCTAGAGCCAGCGATCTTCTGCAGGGCAGGCTGCTGAATTTCAGTAAATTGCTGCGGGAAGCCGGACACTAGCGGGTAAGCAACTTCCTGACTGACTCTCCCCACTTGCCCTCTAAAGCAGGAGCGGCAGGTCAGCAAGAGGCAGCGCTGCCGCTCCTGCGTTAGAGGCGAGGGGGGAGGGTCAGTCAATGAATCAGGAGGCCGATTTTTGGGTAGGGTAAATCGATTTGAATCGATTCACCCGAAGTGAATCGGTGAATCGATTTGAATCGGGCAGCACTAGTGCAGACCAACCTCACTGGGTGTTTTTCCAGATGACAGCTGTTTAATGGCTTTCAACACTTCATCCATCAGAAAAGGGCATGCCAGGTGTGCTTCTTCAGCCCACAGGAATGTGATCTCAAGAAGAAGGCTGGTCAAACACCTGATGCTCTGAGATACTGACATTATTCATGATCAAAACAGATCCATTTATAAGCAAATTTATCATTGCTGACCAAAAACTATTTAGGTCATCATAAAAACTCTTTGTCATGTCTGCTGACTCTTTGCTTATTGGTGCATTAACTGTCCTTCATGTCCTGAAGTGTGTGTAGTGCTATATAAACAATCTTTCTTACAGATTGATATAAGCCAGATGACTGCAATGCATTGCATCCAGTAACTAATGTTCGTTGATGTTGGTAATCAAATTAGTACAGAGGTGCTTAAGTTGAGGATTTCCAGTATGTCTTGAAAACAGTAATCTTCAGATGCATCCAGACTTCAGTAGGAAGTGTGCTTAGTGGATTGCTCATCATCAACTTGCAACATTCAGTTTGAACTTATACTTTTGGAGGCTTCTGTTTTGCAGCATCCAGTATCTTTACACATTTCCCTACTGCCAGCATTAGGGGTATGCATAGGAAAACTTTTTTTCAGTTTATTTAAAAAAATAGGCAATTTGCTCCATCTTTATTTCATTTTTCATATTTGTTTAATAATTTTTTAAATTTGTTTAATAATATTCTTGTCAAGTCATAGGTTAATATGACTAAGAGGGCATTTTCAATAGGATGTCTAAGTCGGTCCAGAGAATGGCCACCCGGATGGTCTCGGGATTCAAGGATCTCCCGTATGAGGAACGGCTGGATAAGTTGCAGCTGTACTCACTCGAGGAACGCAGAGAGAGGGGTGATATGATCGAGACATTCAAGTATCTCATGGGCTGCATCGAGATGGAAGAAGATATCTTCTTTTTCAAGGGTCCCGCGGCAACAAGGGGGCATACGTGGAAAATCAGGGGCAGGAAACTGCACGGAGACACCAGGAAATTCTTTTTCACTGAAAGGGTGGTTGATCGCTGGAATAGTCTTCCACTTCAGGTTATTGAGGCCAGCAGCGTGCCTGATTTTAAGGCCAAATGGGATAGACACGTGGGATCTATTCACAGAGAAAGGTAGGGGAGGGTCATTGGGGTGGGCAGACTAGATGGGCTGTGGCACTTATCTGCCGTCTATTTCTATGTTTTAGAAAAAAATATCAAGAAATCCAGTACAGAAAATGTCCATTTTCAAAACAGTCATATGTCTATCTTTTATTTTTGAAAATGACCTATGTAGATGTTTTGGTCCTTAGGACGTCTATCTTTTTTAGCCATTTTCAAAAATAACCCCCCCCCCATCAAAAATGCACAAAACCAAGTTTTGTAGATGTACCCAACTACCATGTCTGATTGCAGCAGAGGAATCCCGATCAGCTGAGCCAATTTCGGACAGGGCAGGATTAATTCGTCGAGGGCCCGTAGGCACACAAGTACACTGGGCCCCCCTGCCCCACCCCACCATGCGCCCAGGCGGAAACAGGAAGCTGCGTCAGAGGGAAGCTTTGGACAAGCAGCACCGCTTGCACAATTACATTTCCCGTTGCCTTTCTTACCCGTGTTGCTTGCTTGTCTTACTTTCCATCGATGGTGGGGCCTGCGTTGCCGTTTGACAAAAAAAACAAACAATGTTGATGCCCTCCTTCATTGGGCCCCCCTGACCATTTCAGGCCCTAGGCACATGCCTACTTTGCCTATTGGTTAATCCTGCCCTGGTTTCGGGGAGTCCTGCTGGCTCAGCTGAAGGGGGATTTCCTTGCCAGATCAGCTGAATCAGCAGGGAGATCAGATTCCTCTCTCCTTCCCCCTCTCACACTCACCCATCTCGCAGCCCCCTATACAGAGACCCCCGCCCTATACCCTTCCCCCAATATCTCCGACAACCCTCACACCCTTTCCTCAGCACAATCGGCAGGAGGGATGCCCACTCCTTCCTGCCACCAGCCCCCATTGAACCCTGATACCCCACTCCAAACCACAGTACTCCCTGAAAACCCTGCACCCCCCCCTGACACTTCACAAACTCCCAGCACTCCACCCCAACACTCCCCGAACTCCCAGCACCCCACCTCTTCAACGCATACCTTCAATTACAATCGGGCAGGAGGTATGCCCACTCCACCGGCAGGCTTACCTTCATAATGGCTTTCCCCTTTCTGGTGCATCCTGGAATACATGGGGTGGAGGCTAAGGCCCTAATTGGCCCAGACGCCTAAGACCCTTTATATGGGAGGAGCCTAAGACCTCTCCTGGACTGGTAGGAGCTTAAGGGGCCCTGATTGGCCTAGGCACCTAAGGAGGAGTCTTAGGCGCCTGGGCCAATCAGAGCCTTAGGACTCCTCCTCGGGAAGGGGAAAGCTATTATGAAGGTGGGCCTGCCAGTGGGAGAGAGTGAGTATCCCTCCTGCCTGATTGCCATTGAAGGTATGGGGTTGATGGGTGTGGGATGCCAGGTGTTTGGGGAGTGCCACAGTTTGGAGTGCGGTGTTGGGGTTTGATGGGGCTCAGCAGCAGTAAGGAGTAGGCATCCCTCCTGCCAATTGTGCTGAGGAAAGGTACAGGGGTGTGTGGGATTGTTAGGGAATGTTGGGGGGAAGAGTGTAAGGCAGGGGGCTGCGGGATCAGTGAATGGGAGGGAGAGAGGAATTGGATCTCCCTGCTGGTTCAGCTGATCCTGGCAGGAGAATCACCCATCAGCTGAGCCAGCAAGATTCCCTGAAACCAGCTCAGCTGATCGGGATTCCCCTGCAATCAGCTGATGGGAAGCCTGTTTTTTCCCACACTTTGGGTGGTGGGAGGGGGCTGTAACCACTAGGGGAGTAAGGGGGGTCATGCTTTAAACCTCCAGTGGTCATCTTGTCAGTTTGGTCACCTGTGGGGCACTTGGACCTGTTTTACATTTGTCTAAGTCCAGGCATGTAAGTTCCATCTAGGATGTCCTGGGAAAGCTTTGATTATTGCTTCAAGATGTCCAGGTTTAAGCCAAACCGATGCCCATCCATAACACACCTCCAAACACGCCCCTTTGAGCTCTGGATGCACAGCAACTTAGAAGTGCTGCTAAATGTCCAGAAAGTTTGTTTTGATTATCAGCACTTGGACGTCCCTGCTACTAGGATTAGAGAATGGCATGGTGACTGTTTCCCACAGCTAGCCACGGGTAACCCACAGGAACTGGTGAAGAAATTGACGGGTTGTCGCGGGTATGGGGATAGCCTTGTCCCCGCTGTAAAGGACTGTCCCTTAGAGTGGTGAATGACCTTGTCCCTCCTATGTAACTTCAGATGATACTAAAAGTTACATTGGAAGGAGGGATTCAGTGGCAAGAAGGTTCCTGGACAGTGCTGCGTGCCAGAAGGTTCCAGTTGACTGGTAGCCCGCTCCGGGAGGTGCAAAGGGGCAAACCCAGGAGAGTTGCAGGTTGTGTGTGTGTTAGGGAGGAGGGGGGGGTTGCCACTGTCGTTTGGGGAGCCAGGGAGGGAAGGTGCGAGGGCTGTTGTATCTGCGATAGGGAGGGAGCTGCTGCTGCATCCGCAAAGGAGGGAGGTTTTTTTCTTGGGCTGCTGGACGGCTGGAGCTGTGAAGGGAAGGGAGACAGTTACTGGATTTGGTCTAGGGATGGGGGGGGGGGAGAAGGGAAATAGGTGCTGGGCCCATGTGGTGGATGGAGTGGAGCTGGAGGGAAGGGAGAGATGCCAGACCCACACCTGGGTGCTGAAAGGAGGGGATAGAGGTATTGGACCCATGGGAAGGAAGCTAGAGGGAAGGGTGAGAGATGCAGGGATGAGAGAGAGAAGGAAAGGGAAAGAGAAAAGCTAAACCAAGGGGCTGAAGGAAGAGTGAATGGAATATTGAACATAGTGGAGGGAGGGAGAAAAGAAAGAGAGTAAGAGGGGAGAATCTGGACACAGATATACAAAAGGAGGGGAGATGGTGGGCATGAATGGGAGCATAGGAACAGGAACAAAAAGGGGAATGCTGCTTGGGGGTGGTATATGGACACGGGTAATGCTAGACATGGGAGGGTATATGGACACAGAGAATAATGCAGAAGGAAGATGCTGGATGGGGGATATAGAGGAGTGTTACTGTACATGAGGAGGGGGTCATAGAATGGTGAGGTGATGGCAGGGAGATGGGCAAAGGGGAAATACTAGAAAGGGATGTATGGGAGGCATAGAGAAGAGAGGCGCTGAACTGAGGAACAATAATACACAGAGAGAAGATGGATGATGAGCATGGAGAAAAGAAATGTCAAATGGTCAGGAGACCCTGGCAAGTGAGTTAAGAGAAGACAAAAGAAAACAGACCAGCACCTGAGACCAACATGATTTGAAGAATAAAATGACAAGACAATAAAAGGTAGAAAAAATAATTGTATTTTCTATTTTGTGATTAGAATATATCAGATTTGAAATATGTATCCTGCCAGAGCTGATGTTGGACATAACTTGGTACTGCAAAGCCCAGGCTTCCCCTAACACTATTCCTGCCATGTGTGATTGAAGTATTCTGTTAGCTTGACTTTTCTATGTAGCATTCTGTAGTAATTTGACTTCAGTTTTCTCAATAGTGGAGGGGAGGATTTTTGTGAGGGGGAGGAGAGGAGAGACAGGGATTTTGTTAATCCTTGCTCTGTGTTATTTGTGATTTATAAAATGACAATTGTACAGAATATTGTTTCTTTTTATACTTTAATAAAAATAAATTCAGTATAAAATCATAACTATTCTTGGCTTGTGCGAATGGGATCAGATGGTTTGCGGGGATTGACACAGAGCTTGGGACGGGGCAGAGACTGAGCTGACGGGGCTGAGCTGGTAGAGACAGGGAGAAATTTTTTTACCCGCGGTCATTCTCTTAATTAGGATGTCCAATTGCTGACTTAAGCAGGTTTATGGACATTTTAAAGTTTTGATTATGCTGCTCTAAGTCAGTTTTGTATACACTGTTTTTTAAGACATACTATTGACGGCACATCCCTAATAGATGGTGCTATGTATAAGCAGTTGGAAGACTTTTGCTCTACATGAGGCAATCTAATACCAGACTCACAGTATCGAATGATCTTTTTTTTTGCTGGTGTTTGGTAGCATGGTTCTACCTAAGTATTCGTATGCCTATTAGTTTGTTGAAAAATTGGGTTGGTAATGACCAATTTATGCTGAATACAAGTTTCCATCAGCAGTGCACCCTTAGAATTTTCATTACTTACACCATAGTACACCATCATTCTGGCTCATGTGTTGTAATTTCATCCAATGTGTATTAAAATTTAACACAGACAGCTTATATATGTTAGGTACAAGTGAAATTATTTTATGCAGAAGCTTATAGAACCTATCTTTGGTTTCACCAACAGCCATCATTGTGGAAGTATATGCACTGATGACACGGCAACCAAATGAGCTCCATGAAAAGTGTGTTACTGTTAGTGTATAAAAATCAGATGGGAAAATCCACTGCTCATTCCTGGGATTAGTAGCATGAAATCTGTTTTACTCTTTTGGGAACTTGTCAGGCACTAGTGACTGTGATCGGCCACAGTTGAAAACAGTATCCTGGGCTTGATGGACGTTTGGTCTGTCCCAGTATAGCAATGCTTATATAATTACATACTTAACATTTTCACCAACCTTTTCAATCAGTGGAGAAAATTGACCTTGTTTTTCTGGGTAAATGACAGTATTTATTTTGGTGGACAAGTGGAGGGGCATAATCGAAAGGAACGTCTAATGTCTGTTTTTGTCTAAGTCACAAGTCGTCCAAAATAAAAAAAAAACAGCCTAGGACAGATTTTCGAAAAATATGTTCAAAATTTTTTTTCTTTCGAAAATCATTTTAACTATATATCCTGCCGATCTAATCATTCAAATCACTAAATCATCCATCTTTATACCACATTTTCATCCAAGTCAAAAATGCCTAGAACAAGCCCTGTTGGACATGGGAGGGGTCTGCAAAGTGATGGACTGAACACTCAGACATGGCACCTAAATAGTGGGGTACCTTATAGGGCACTACTGTGAACTTCACAAAAAGGGTGCCATGTCTTCATCTCACTACATCTCCCTTATAGGTCATGGTGAGCCCCCCAAACCACCTCCAGAATCCTCTAGACCCACTTATCTACCACCCTAATAGCCTTTATGGCTTCAGGAGCCACTTATATGCCAGTAAAAAAGGGTTTTGGGGGGTGTATGGGGAGTGCACATCTTTAAGTATCAATGCAGTGATTACAGGGGCTTATAGGCATGGGTCCTCCTCTCCATGAGTCCCTAACCCACCCTCAAGATGGCTTAAGCCACATCTGTGCTGGACGATTAGGCTTTCCTATGCCAGGCTGCCAGGTGATGATGGTCTGGAGGCTGAATTTTAAAGGTGTGATTAATATTTTTATGGGGGGGTGTTAGTGATCACTGGGGTAATGTGTGGGGGTCTGTTTTATTTGTTTGCAGTGTTTATCTGGTGACTTTAGGTGTTTTTTTGTGACTCAGACCATGTTTTACATAGTCTAAGTCACAACGTCCAAGTTCCGTCGATCCTGGGCTGTATAACTTTCGGTTATACATGCTGTACGACTAAGTCTAAGCCGGCCCAACTCCTGTTCTTGACACTCCTCCTGAAATGCCCCATTTAGCTGTGGTTGTTCATCGGCACTATGAAGGCCTAGGTCATTTAGAAATACGTCCAAAACCCGTTTTTATTATCGGCACTTGGACGTATTTGGACGTTTTTCTCTTTCAATTATGAGCCCCATAGTATTTTCTTATGAATTTACTTTTAATTTTGGTATACTGTATGTTAAAACCACAAGCAATAATGGGGCAGTTCTATAATTGGGTGCTAGAAATTACCAGATTCATGTACATCAAGTTCTATTTTCTAAAAATATGCACATAAATGGTTTTATATAGTGTAAATTGGCAGAAATGTGCCTACATTTATGTTCACTATAAGCATTAGTTTTATTGAAGAAAAACAAACAACCACTATATTACCCACCTTTGTATTCACCTTATCTATTTCCCCTATAGTCTAACTTATAGATGGAGAGATAGCCTCAGACTTAGAATGGCTGCACCATTATGTGCTTTATCATCAACTTTATTAGTCACTCATAGTTTCAATCATAGGCCATGCCACCAGCCACCCTCATTGCATACCGTTATATAATATTATTCTATAAGAATATGTAAGGGTGGCTTGTGGCGTGGCTTATGATTGAAACTATGAGTGACTAACAAAGTTGATAAAGCAGCATCTCTTCAAAAGCCTGCTCAGTCTTTTTGGCAGGCTTCTAGAGAGCATAGCCGCTGTTCCTCTTTCTCAACCTCTTCCTCATCCAATCGGAGGTCAGCTCCAATTGTATTATCCCCGTTGGGTTCTAAAAGTCATTTGAGAGGGATACTCTCTTCACTTCATCAATATGCCTCCAGATCATCCTCCAAGAGAGTCTTCTTTCAACCCTCAGCAGCAGACATCCTTTCTTCTTCGGAAGATAGAATTCCTTATTCTCAATGCTATAGAAAAGGTTTCACCTATGCAGAGGAACCGGGGATTGTACTCCTGGTATTTTCTGATCCCAAAGAAGACGGGAGGTCTATGTCCAATCTTAGACCTCGGGGACCTGAACAAGTTTCTAGTGAAGGAAAAGTTTCAGATGTTGTCCCTAGCAACTTTATATCCCCTTTTAGATCACAACGATTGGATATGCTCTCTAGATCTCAGAAGCTTATACTCGCATTCCAGTGAATCCGACCTCCAGGAAATTCCTCAGATTTCAAGAAACACAGCACCATTAATATAAGGTCCTGCCCTCTGGCCTTGCATCCTCTCCCAGAGTATTCACCAAGTGCCTTATTGTAGTGGCAGAGGCATTGCGGGCTCAGGGTCTCCAGGTGTTCCCCTTTCTGGACGATTGGCTGATCAAAGATCCAACTTTGAAAGAGGTAATTGCAGTGATTCGCTTAACAATTCTCTTCCTTCAGCAGTTGGGTTTCAAATTCAATTTTCCCAAATCCCAACTTCAGCCCTCTCAGACTCTGTAATTTATCGGAGCTCTGCTAGACACCATTGATCTCAGAGCATTTCTCCCTAAGCAAAGACTAGAAAATTTGATTCAGCTTTACACTCAGACTTCTCACCTTCCATCACTTTCGGCCAAACAAATGATGGTACTACTACATCACATGGCTTCCACGATGCATGTTATTCCATTTACTTCATCTCAGTGGTCTCGAGCTCTCAACCCACTGACTCAACTCATTACAGTCACTCCTTCACTTCGACCATCTCTGTAGTGGTGGATGAACTCTTCCAATCTTTCCAGAGGGTTGTTGTTTCACACACCTCCACATCAGAAGGTTCTGACAACGGACTCATCCACCTATACTTGGGGGGCTCAACTAGGCGGTCTTCACACTCAAGATCACTGGTCTGCTCAGGACCAGCTTTGCCAAATCAATCTGTTGGAACTCAGAGCGATCTACAATGCTCTCCAAGCTTTTCAGCATATTGTCACCAACCACTTATTTGTACGAACAATGAGGTTGCAATGTATTACATAAACAAGGCAGCATGGTCTCTGTATATGTCAGGAGGCCCAAAAGATTTGGACCTGGGTGATTGCTCACAGCATATTTCTGAAAGCAATATACATTCAAGGGAAAGAGAATTCTCATGCAGACACTCAGCAGGTTTCTTCAGCCACGCTCAACTCTGCAGTACATCTTCTCTCAGAGGGGGACTCCTCAGATAGACTTGTTTGCATCTCCTCACAACCACAAACTGCCCCAGTTTTGCTCCAAGCGGTACTCTCCTCAATGTCTAGAAGCAGATGCTTTTCTACTGGATTGGACACACAAGTTTCTCTATGCATTTCCTCCAAGCCTTCTCATTCTCAAGACGCTTGTCAAGCTCAAACAGTAGGAGGCCATCATGATTCTCATAGCTCCTTGGTGGCCCGGACAACCCTGGTTTTCCCTTCTACTTCAACTCAGTATCAAGGAACCAATCCCTCTTCAGATTTTTCCATCTCTTCTCACTCAGAGTCATGGATCTCTTCTGCATCCCAATCTTCAGTCATTGCACCTGACAGCTTGGTACCTCTCAGGCTGACATCAGCTGACCTTCACCTTTCCCAGCCAGTCAGACTTATCTTAGAAGCTTCAAGAAAACTGTCTACGCAACAGTGTTATCAGCAGAAATGGAAGCAGATTTCCAAGTGGTGTACTTTCATCATGAAGCTCAATCCACCTCTGTATCTTCAGTATTGAATTACTTTTTACATTTATCCAATTCAGGCCTCAAGACCACTTCAATTATAGTTCATCTCAGTGCTATCAGTGCTTTTCATAGACCAATTGATGAAAAACCTCTCACTGCTCATCCTCTTGTATCCAGATTTATGAAAAGACTTTTCAATGTCAAACCACCTCCAGTGGTTTGGGATCTTAATGTGGTTCTTGCTAGACTAAAGAAGCCTCCTTTCAAACCAATGTCTATGGCTCATCTCGAATACCTCTGCTCGAAGAGTAAGTGAACTTCAACCGCTGGTGGCAGACCCACCCTTCACAGTGTTCCACCATGACAAAGTTGTGCTTCGCACCTATCCAAGGTTCCTTCAAAAGTCGTCATTCAATTTCATCTCAATCAATCTATTGTACTTTCAGTGTTTTTCCCTAAGCCTCATTCTCATCCTGGAGAGAAGACTGTTCACATTCTAGACTGCAAAAGAGCATTGGCTTATTACTTGCAGAGAACTCAGCCACATAGAATTTCTCCTCAAGTTTTTGTCTCCGTTGATCCTAACAAGTTGGGATGTCTTGTATCCAACAAAACGATTTCTAAATGTTTGGTCGCTTGTATCGCCTTCTGTTATGATCAGGCTGGGCTCCAACTGGAGAGTTGAGTCACAGCCCACAAAGTCCAAGCTATGGCAGCTTTAGTTGCTTTCCTACGCTGCACTCTTATTGATGAAATCTGTAAAGCTGCTACTTGGTCCTCAGTACATACATTCACATCACACTACTGTCTGGAATCTTATTCCAGACAAGATGGTCACTTCGGCCAAGCAGTATTGCAAAATTTATTTTTCTAATGGCCAACTCTCCCTCCATCCCATTCTAGTAAGCTAGAGCAGGGGTCAGGAACCTTTTTGGCTGAGAGAGCCATAAACACAGCATATTTTAAAATGTAATTCCTGGCTTTTAAGATCATTCATGGCATCCTTCCTCCCGTAATCCCACTAATTTATAAATCCTCGAGTCCTGACTCTACCAGACCCACCCAAAGGTATAAACTATCCTTCCCATCTACACGGTATTCGCTATGCAGGCAAACTGGGAAAATCCCTTCTCTTCAGAATCACAGGTCTATGGAACGACTTATCCCTCCAATTATTCCGCAACAACTGAAAACCTGGCTTTTCACTAAAATGTAATTCTATTCCCCCTTACTCTTCTTTTCTATATATAAGTTCATGTAAACCTTTTTTTCCCTTCTCTTCCTATATTTTAAGTTCTTGTAAATTGTGCCGAGCTCCACATCCGTGGAGATGATGTGGTATATAAACTTAAGGTTTAGTTTAGTTTAGTGAGAGCCATACAATATGTTTAAAACTAAATAAAAGTAAATGTGTGCATTTTATGTAAGACCAACACTTTTAAAGTACAATAAGTCTCTGAATTCTTTTTAATAACGTTATGCTGTTGCTAATCAACGATGAATAATGCGACTTACCATAAATGTGACTTCTGGTGCTGCATGGTTTTGCTGATGGCTTTGTAGTCTGGTTGATACGTGGTGAGGTTAAGTTTCATGCAGGCGTTGAGACTTCCATCCGTTAAACGTGATCGTAGGTTGGTCTTAATGTTCTTTAAATGTGAGAAAGACTGCTCACATGCATACGTAGAGCCAAACATTGTCAGTACAGCAATACTCACACGCTGCAGTGTGTGGTATGTGACGGGAAGCGCGTTCCAAGTTTTGACAATCAGCTGGTCTGCGGTTGAAGATTTTTCATTTCTCCCCACTTGTGTTTGCTCGCCAACTCTGCTTGCTGTCGTGCAATCTTTCCAAATCTTCATTCAGTGACTTGAACTTATTCACCCACATGTCTGAGGCCTTCAGGTCAGCAGCTTGGAGCTCAAAATCTCTGACGGAGACACCGGGGATGTAACTCAGGTCGGCGCTGGCCACTGCACACTCGTCTGAATGGGTGATGAATTTAAAGAAATTCTCCAAAGCGCGCTTTGAATGACTGCAGGAGATTAGATGTGAAGCCTGCTAGCTGCTGAAGATCAAGATGTTGAGCAGGGTCACTTGCTGTGCATGCATCTTTAAACTCTCCCAGTTTTTCAAAGTGTAGTAAACAACCTGTTTCAATGTTGGCAATGAAGAGTTCTAGCTTGTTTTCAAATGCAAACACTGCTTGTTGAAGGGATAAGACTATTTCCAATGCCTTGCATTTTCACATTGAGCTGGTTCAGATGTTCAGTCATGTCCACGAGATAGTAGAACTTCAGGAGCCACTCGGTGTTAGCTAACTCAGGATGCTCAACGTTTTTCATTTCAAGAAAAGTCCGGATTTCGCTCAGACAAGCTGCGAAACGGCTGAGCACCTTCCCTCTTGACAACCAACGCACATTGCTGTGCAGAAGCAGACCAAGATAATTATTCCCAACTTCATCCAGCAGTGTTTTAAACTGGCGATCATTTAAAGCTCACGCAACAATAAAGTTGACTACCTGAATGACCAGCGACATCACCTCACCAAGCTGCTCGCCATACATCTGAGCACAAAGTGCCTCATGATGTAGGATGCAGTGAAAACTTAGGATCTTTTCAGGTCTCTTTTCAGGTCTCTTTTCATGTCTCTTTTCAGGTCTCTTTTCATGTTCACGAAGAAGCGCTACGAATCCTCTGTTTTTCCCCACCATGCACAGAGCACCATCAGTACACACCGAAATAAGTTTATCCATCGGTAGATTTTGTTCTTTAGCGAGCTCAGTGAAAGACTTGAATAAATCCTCCCCTCTTGTTCCTTTCATAGGCAAAACAGCAAGACTTTCTTCACGTAGTGTGTCACCAACAGCATACCTTGCAATCACGCTGAACTGGGATAAATGGCTTACGTCTGTTGACTCATCCAAAGCGAGAGAAAAGAATGGTGCTGCATTTATGTCCTTCACTTGTGTTGCCTCAATTTGATTTGCCATTGTGATGGTACGATCGTGAACAGTTCTTGCCGACAGAGGCATGTCTTTTATTCATTTGATTATCTTGTCTTTATCCGAAAAGTCATCAAAAAGTTCATTGGCAAATGTTATGGAAGATTCGTAGATTGTCTCCAATGTAACGTTGTTTAATAAATCCCACTTGATCAGGAGATATTAATAATTGGATCACCTTATTAATTCTGTTTGCAAGGATTTTAGCCAGGATCTTATAATCAGCGTTTAACAAAGAGATCGGTCTGTAATTACCTACTCTAGTAGGGTCTCTGTCCGGTTTAGGAAATATTATTATATTGGCTTCAGTGAAGTTACGTTGCAAGTCTGGGTTTAAAATTATAATATTGTAATAGATATGGACTTAATTGGAGGGAAAATGTTTTATAAAACTCACTAGTGATGCCATCCGGTCCAGGAGATTTATTCGCGGCAAGAGTTTGTATTGTGGACTGAATTTCCTGCACAGAAATCGGACTGTCTAATTCTTCTTTGAGATGGATTGGTAAACTTGGGTGTGAAATGGTAGTCAAGTAATTATTAATTTCCTCCAGAGACGAGTCTGATTCCGACTGAAAAAGGTCAGAGTAAAAATTTTCAAACTCAGTACTAATTCCTAACGAATCGGTGATAGATTGGTTTTGAGAATTAGTAATAGAAGAGATATGATGCTTCTCTTTTTTTCCTTTTAAATATTGAGCTAAAGATTTACCCATCTTATTGCCTCCAATATAATGCCCAGATTTTAAAATAAATATATCTTTATTAGCAAAAGCAGATGCTATAACATTGTATTCATATTTTTTTTTAAGAAGGTGTGTGTGTGTTATCTTGTCTGTTGGATTAGAAAAAAATTGCGATTCAAGAAGGGATATGTCTGATTCAAGAGCTTTCAATTGGTTATTGGATTGTTTACGTTTCCAAGCCGTCAGGCTAATGATTTCCCCTCTCAGAGTAGCCTTGTATGATTCCCAGATTGTAGCTTGAGATAAAGATGGATCCGAATTATTAAGAAAAAATTCATCTGTGAATTTTCTCAATTTGGCAGTAATTGAATCATCAAAGAGAATACTATTATTCAATCTCCAATGACGAGTTATAAGTGGTATTGAAGAGAAAGTTAAGAACAGTGAAACTGGTGCATGATCTGAGATAAGGATAGGATGGTTAATAACATTAGAAATGTCTGTGGATAAGTGTGAGGAAATCAAAAAATAGTCCAATCTAGTATAAGTACTGTGGGGAGCAGAAAAATGCGTGTATTCTCGAGCTGTAGGTTTAAGGATTCTCCAGGGATCAACAAGGCTATAGTTTCTCGTAAGGCTTTTAATTTCTTCTAATGTTTTGGATTTAGCCGGACGGCATGTGGAGGTCCTATCTAAAAAAAGATCCAGAGGTTGGTTGTGATCTCCCCCTATAACTATTGAAACATTGGGATACTTCAGCAATATGCTTTGTAAGGAACGGTAGAAATCAGGGTCATCCGCAACAGGCGCATATACATTCAGCAACAAAATAGGTGATTTATAAAGCATAATAGGCACCAAACACCATCTCCCCTCTTTATCAGATTCATTCGTTATGAGAGTATACGTGAGAGATGATCTAATGTATATAGAAACTCCATTCTTTTTTCGCAGCGCAGGCGAGAAGTATGGAGGAGCATATCCTTTAATTACTGTTTTTGCACTATCATTGAGGGAAAGATGTGTCTCTTGAAACATAATAATGTCAGGCTGTAGAGAACGCAGATAATTGGTCACCTTTTTTCGCTTAATGCAATGATTAAGACCATTGACATTAAAGGAAAGAATGTGCAATTTAGTCATAAAGCATCATATAATAGACACATAGAAAATCCTTAAGAAAAATCAAATGAGCAATACCAGAGCATAGAGGTACTATCTGAAACAAGGAACATATAAACCTTTGGAACTGACTGACAAACCAAAATGTCATCTGGAAAAAAGGCCAACAGCGCCAGAAAGATGACATTATATCAAACAAAGATGATAATGGGAGAGCCTGAAACTTCCTAAGGCAAACCAACGCACCGAATAAAGCTCCCAAAGGGCGGCAGGAATGAATTTAGATAACAGCATATCAGAAAATACTTCCTACACAGCCACAGCTATACCATATACAATATGATGTAACAGAACAGGGTCATTGCATTTTAACAGAGTCTATATACCGTTGCAGCTCTTCTGGATCAAGATAAGTGGTGGTCTTATTATGATGCGTGATCAGCATTTTGGCCGGGTACAAGAGGCCAAACCTGGCTCCAATATCTTTCAGATCCTGCCTTTGTTGTAGAAAAACTTTCCTTCGGGCAGCCGTTGATTTAGCCAGATCCGGCACTAGGAGAATTTTCTTTCCCTGATAGAGAATCTGCTTCTTTTCTTTTCCAGCTGTCAGGATTTGTAACACTTGTGGGTACTGGAGGACTTTAGCCACAATAGGACGGGGCTGTTTTTGAGCCGGATTGATCTTTGAAGGAACTCGATGCGCCCTCTCCAGCTCAAACGGTACTTCAAATTGAATTCCAAGCAGAGAGGGTATTAACTTTGTCAAAAATGCAATGGTGTCAGATCCTTCCGCTGATTCTGGAAACCCAAGGATTCTAATGTTATTCCAACGGCTTCGGTTCGCAAGGTCTTCCAGATCTGCTTTTAAAGTCGCCAGGTCCCGGTCATGTTTGGGGATGAGGGAGACATTTTGAGCATGTGCTGTTTGGAAATGCTCAAGCGCATCAAGTCGGTGTCTAGCGTCGGTGAATTGTGAGTTCAGGGCTTCAATCTCAACACGAATTAATTGTGATTCTTCCACTTGTTTGTTCATGATGTTTTTAAATGCACGCATTTCCGTGAGAAGCAATTCAAGCTGCGAGTCCACAATTTTTGGTGGTTGTTTTTCCGGCGAAGGAGCCTCGTGCTTAGGCCGCTTTCCACTGGGAGTGGCCGATGGCGACTGTTCTCCTTTACTGCTTTTGGAAAGCGACATGCTAGATTGGTATAGCAGCTTAAAATTTTCTAGCGATATTTGAAAAAAACTGGGTAGAGAAGTTTTAACAACGATTTATCCCGCTGTCCCAGAGAGCTCTCACTCAGCGCGTCCGGTCGCCATGTCGGTCAAGCCACGCCCCCTGTACTTTAACTGTCATTTATTCTCAGGGTTCTTAATTCATCCACTATATCTACTTCCTTTACCACAGAAATGAATAACATAGTAAATGACAGCAGATAAAGACCTGAAAGGTCTATCCAGTCTGCCCAATAGTTACACACATTATAGCTTTATAATTACATTAAATTTTTTTTTTCTTAGTTGTCGTCAAAGCTCACTCCAGCCTATCCAAACCCATCTCTTTGCTGGATATAGACTGTAGAGTCTTCCCAGCACCGTCCTCATGTTCCAAATTACTGTAGTTCCTGTTGAAGCCCTCCCCAACCCATTCAAAACCAAGTTGCCATATATGGGATACAAACAGTGCAAGTCTGCTCAGTGCCAGCCTTAGTTACAATTACAATCATTGTTTATACACCACAAATACCTTTACAAAGTTCATTTCCAGAGTTACACAAAAAAAGAGGAAGAAATTTCTTCTTTTGAGACCTCAGGTCTTAAAACTTGGATAAGGTGGAGTGAGCTTTTGTACTTAGGTTTCCTTGCAAATGTTGTGTTAAGTTTAAAGGAGCTAAATATATTTTCTTTGAGTCTTCACAACTTTCAAGGTTTATTACGGGTAAAGAAGTGATTTCTGCAAGAACCCCCGTTAATCTTCAGGAGGGAAGTCTCATGAGGTTAAAACTAGTTTAGCAATCAGGTGTGCCATTTAGTTTCCTTATGATGATTTGATTTTGATTAATCTGACTTCTTAAAGTTTAATTCCCCCAAATATTGTGGACTAGCAATTAAGCAGTGTAAAAATATTTTGTTTAGTTTTTTGATAATTACTTGCTTTATAAAGATTTAATTGTAATTGCTCATTTTGAATGATGTTTGTGATCATATAATAATTGAAATGCAGTAAAGAAAAAAATTTAAAAAAAAATACAAATAGTAAGAGTAGAGAAATTATCCAGAATAACAAATTAAGGCCCTCTTTTACTAAGCTGCAGTAGAGGTTTCTACTATGGCTAACAGGGAAATTATATAACTGGTGCCTAAATTAATTGACAAATGCCATTAAAAATGGCAAAAACTCCCTGATTTTTAGGTGCCTACCAGTGCCTAAATAAAAGCTGCTGGAATCACATCTACATAGGCACTTTCCAGTGCCTAACGCCACTATGGGCATGGCTAACACCAGAAGTCTTTATATAGTTCGAGTGTAGAATATCTTCATTCAGTTTTAAACATCAATATATACATAGATGTAGTGGGTTGCTAAGAAAGCATTTATATCACCAAGAGAACGTAGCAACGGGAGTTCAGATTTTGACCTTAGAGTATAGAGTGCTCATTCGGTCTGTCATTCGTCATTATTCCCTGCTAATGTTCTCATATTCTTATATATTTTTTTAGAATCTTTTTATAATCTTTTTGTTGTATATTGTATCATTTAAGTTATCAATAAACTAGTGTTTATCTATAGTATGTTTTGATCACTTAGCTTTTTTTGCGTATCTGCATTCTGTGATCTACTGGTTCACCAGTGCTGTCCCAGCATTAGATTAAATATTCCCCCATGCCAACGCGTTTCGCTTAGCTTTGTCAGGGCTGGGGAATCTGCGGGAAACATAAAGCACAGAGAAAACCTATTACTATACAGTAGTAATTGCATAAAGCAAAGAATTCATAAATTAAAACATCTTACCATAGTTTTAAACTTCCATACTAACACGCCGGCAATAACCAAAAGATGGCCGCGGCGTGCACCCCACAATATAAATACACACATCCCTTGACGTCATCTCCAATAAGGAGCGAACAGCTGAGAAGTACAAAACTGTCAGAATACTAACAGGCTAGTTAGACGTCAGCCTGAGCTAGCCAATCAGAGGCTTCATTCAACCCCTCAGGAGCCATTGACCCTAGCATGAACATCCAGCGTAATTCTTTTAAATTTAGATTCCTCTCTATGTTTCCACCCTCCCACCCTACGTAGACAGAGTCTAAAACCCTCCACCTAAGGTCATCTAAAGTATGGCCACATAGTAGCCAATGCCGGACCAAAGGGGAAGTTTCGCTTTTTGTATGGACACGCTCTGTCAAGCGTGTTTTTATAGATCTCAAAGTTCTGCCTACATATAGTTTAGGACAGGGACATTGGATCAAATAGATGACATGATCAGAATTGCAATTTGTTTTAGTTTTTGAGCGATAGGACTCCCCCGTACGAGGGTGAATCCATATTTCACCTGACATAGTGTAAGGACACCATTGACATTTACCACAGGGTAAGTGGCAACCTGCAATTTTAGCTTTTGGGTCTCTAAGAAGGTTGTGATTTACATACTCCCCAATATTTTTCCTACGTTTATATGAGAAGATGGGTCGCTCAGCTAAAGTTGGATTGGCCAATCTAGCTATGTGCCAATGTTTCATAACTAGTTGGGTAATGTGGTGAGATAAAGGCGAAAATTGTTGAACAAAAGCCACCCCCTCAGATTCAGTACATTTCTGTTTTTCAAGAAGTAGCCATTCACGATGAGCATACTTAGCTCGAATGTATGCTTTTTTTATTACTTCACGGGGATAGCCACGTTGAAAAAACCGTCTCTTCATTATTTTAGCCTGGGCCCGAAATTCATCAAGGGAGTAGCAAATACGCCGTAGTCGCAGGAATTGACTGATAGGTAGACTTCTTCTGAGACCAATGGGATGGAAGCTGTGGTATCGAAGTAAGCTGTTCCTATCAGTTTGCTTTCGATATATAGTTGTTAATAGTTTGCCATGCTTCTTTATAATTTTTATGTCCAAGAAAGCAATTTCATAGTTATTGATAGTCGCAGTGAACTGTATATTAGTATTCAATTTATTCAAATCTGCAATAAATCGATGGAGATCAGCTTCTGAAGATGACCATATACAGAATACGTCATCAAGAAAACGTTTGAATACTAATATACAGTTCACTGCGACTATCAATAACTATGAAATTGCTTTCTTGGACATAAAAATTATAAAGAAGCATGGCAAACTATTAACAACTATATATCGAAAGCAAACTGATAGGAACAGCTTACTTCGATACCACAGCTTCCATCCCATTGGTCTCAGAAGAAGTCTACCTATCAGTCAATTCCTGCGACTACGGCGTATTTGCTACTCCCTTGATGAATTTCGGGCCCAGGCTAAAATAATGAAGAGACGGTTTTTTCAACGTGGCTATCCCCGTGAAGTAATAAAAAAAGCATACATTCGAGCTAAGTATGCTCATCGTGAATGGCTACTTCTTGAAAAACAGAAATGTACTGAATCTGAGGGGGTGGCTTTTGTTCAACAATTTTCGCCTTTATCTCACCACATTACCCAACTAGTTATGAAACATTGGCACATAGCTAGATTGGCCAATCCAACTTTAGCTGAGCGACCCATCTTCTCATATAAACGTAGGGAAAATATTGGGGAGTATGTAAATCACAACCTTCTTAGAGACCCAAAAGCTAAAATTGCAGGTTGCCACTTACCCTGTGGTAAATGTCAATGGTGTCCTTACACTATGTCAGGTGAAATATGGATTCACCCTCGTACGGGGGAGTCCTATCGCTCAAAAACTAAAACAAATTGCAATTCTGATCATGTCATCTATTTGATCCAATGTCCCTGTCCTAAACTATATGTAGGCAGAACTTTGAGATCTATAAAAACACGCTTGACAGAGCGTGTCCATACAAAAAGCGAAACTTCCCCTTTGGTCCGGCATTGGCTACTATGTGGCCATACTTTAGATGACCTTAGGTGGAGGGTTTTAGACTCTGTCTACGTAGGGTGGGAGGGTGGAAACATAGAGAGGAATCTAAATTTAAAAGAATTACGCTGGATGTTCATGCTAGGGTCAATGGCTCCTGAGGGGTTGAATGAAGCCTCTGATTGGCTAGCTCAGGCTGACGTCTAACTAGCCTGTTAGTATTCTGACAGTTTTGTACTTCTCAGCTGTTCGCTCCTTATTGGAGATGACGTCAAGGGATGTGTGTATTTATATTGTGGGGTGCACGCCGCGGCCATCTTTTGGTTATTGCCGGCGTGTTAGTATGGAAGTTTAAAACTATGGTAAGATGTTTTAATTTATGAATTCTTTGCTTTATGCAATTACTACTGTATAGTAATAGGTTTTCTCTGTGCTTTATGTTTCCCGCAGATTCCCCAGCCCTGACAAAGCTAAGCGAAACGCGTTGGCATGGGGGAATATTTAATCTAATGCTGGGACAGCACTGGTGAACCAGTAGATCACAGAATGCAGATACGCAAAAAAAGCTAAGTGATCAAAACATACTATAGATAAACACTAGTTTATTGATAACTTAAATGATACAATATACAACAAAAAGATTATAAAAAGATTCTAAAAAAATATATAAGAATATGAGAACATTAGCAGGGAATAATGACGAATGACAGACCGAATGAGCACTCTATACTCTAAGGTCAAAATCTGAACTCCCGTTGCTACGTTCTCTTGGTGATATAAATGCTTTCTTAGCAACCCACTACATCTATGTATATATTGATGTTTAACACCAGAAGTGGCATTAGGCCTCCATTTCCGGCGCCTGTCTTGCCCGGAGGTGCAATTCTGTGTACAGTGCCATCACATGATTAACACACAAGCAGCAGCTACTGATAATAATAACTTTATTTTTATATACCATAAACAGTTCAGAGCAATTTACAGAGAAAGAGACTATACAGACAGCGATATTACAAAAAAACTTTCAAAATTACATTAGCATGGTAAGATTAATCAAATTTTTCCTGGAAGTGTTTTAGAAGTACATCAAGGCAGAAGTGGAGTCAGAGAAATTTATCAAAGAGATAGTGGCGCCGTATACAGAATCCAGACATAAATGCTCCAACGCTGCTCTGATATGCTCCAACGCTGCACCTATCATGGCTTAGCAATAAAATACCTGAACTCAATTAACTTTTAACACATATTACTAAAAATAAATGTTTTCAATTCCTTTTGAAAGCTTTTATAATTAGCCAAAGAGATAACATGAACTGGTAAGTTTTTCCCAAGATTTTGCAGCTTGATAAGCAAAGGTTGAAGTAAACAATCTCGCATATTTCTTTCCTCTCACATCTGGAAACTGAAATGGGGATTTTAGAACATATGGATTGCCGCTGCTGGGTCAGACCAGTGGTCCATCATGCCCAGAAGTCCGCTCACGCGGCGGCTCTCTGGTCAAAGACCAGTGCCCTAACTGAGACTAGCCCTACCTGCGTATGCTCTTGTTCACCAGGAACTTGTCTAACTTTGTCTTGAATCCCTGGAGGGTGTTTTTCCTATGACAGACTCTGGAAGAGCGTTCCAGTTTTCTACCACTCTGGGTGACGAAGAACTTCCTTACGTTTGTACGGAATCTATCCCCTTTCAACTTTAGAGAGTGCCCTCTCGTTCTCCCTACCTATCTATTTTTATTTTAATATTGTGATTTGTGTTTGTAACAGTATTTATTTATATAATATTTTACCCATGTTTTATAACTATGTGTTGTATAACTATGTGTTTTATTTACCCATGTTTTATAACTATGTGTTTTATTTTGTACATCGCCTTGAATTTTGATATGGCGATTAATCAAACTATTTAATAAACTTGGAAACTTGGAAACCTTGGAGAGGGTGAACCACCTGTCCTTATCTACTAAGTCTATCCCCTTCAGTACCTTGAATGTTTCGATCATGTCCCATAAGAACATAAGAATTGCCACTGCTGAGTCAGACCAGTGGTCCATCATGCTCAGCAGTTAGCTCACGCGGCAGCCCTCTGGTCTAAGACCAGCACCCTAACTGAGACTAGCCCTACCAGCGCACGTTCTTGTTCAGCAGAAACTTGTCTAACTTTGTCTTGAATCCTTGGAGGGTGTTTTCCCCTATAACAGCCTCTGGAAGAGCGTTCCAGCTTTCTACCACTCTGGATGAAGAAGAACTTCCTTACATTTGTACGGAATCTATCCCCTTTCAACTTTAGAGAGTGCCGTCTTGTTCTCCCTACCTTGGAGAGGGTGAACATCCTGTCCTTATATACTAAGTCTATCCCCTTCAGTACCTTGAATGTTTCAATCATGTCCCCTCTCAATCTCCTCTGTTCGAGGGAGAAGAGGCACAGTTTCTCTAATCTTTTGCTGTACGGCAGCTCCTCCAACCCCTTAACCTTCTTAGTCGCTCTTCTCTGCCCTTTCGAGTAGTACCTTGTCCTTCATGTACGGCGACCAGTGCTGTACTCAGTACTTCAGGTGAGGGTGCACCATGGCCCGGTACAGTGGCTTGATAACCTTCTCCAATCTGTTTGTGAACCCCTTCTTTATCATTCCTAGCATTCTGTTCGCCCTTTTCGCAGCCACTGCACATTGTGTGGATGGCTTCATCGACTTGTTGATCAGAACTCCCAAGTCCCTTTCCTGGGAGGTCTCTCCAAGTTCACCCCGGACATCCTGTATTCGTGCATGAGATTTTTGTTACCGACATGCATCACTTTACACTTACCCACGTTGAACCTCATCTGCCATGTCAATGCCCATTCCTCGAGCTTGATTATGTCACATTGCAGATCTTCGCAATCCCGCTGCGTCTTCACTACTCTGAAAAGCTTCATATCGTCTGCAAATTTAATCACCTCGCTCGTCGCACCCATGTCCAGATCATTTATGAAGATGTTGAAGAGCACAGGTCCAAGCACTGAGCCCTGTGGCACCCCACTAGTGACGCTCTTCCAGTCTGAGTATTGTCCATTTACCCCCACTCTCTGTTTTCTATGCTCCAGCCAGTTTTTAATCCATGTGAGTATTTCACCCTCAATTCCATGGCTCGCAATTTTCCAAAGTAGTCATTCATGCAGAACCTTGTCGAATGCCTTCTGAAAGTCCAGATATGCAGTGTCGACCGGGTCGCCCTTGTCTATCTGTTTGTTTACTCCTCGAAGAAGTGCATCAAGTTTGTCAAACAAGATCTGCCTTTGCTGAAACCGTGCTGGCTGGTCCTCATCAGACCATGTCTGTCAAGGTGATCAATGATACGGTACTTTATCAGCACCTCTACCATCTTTCCCAATACCGAGGTCAGACTCACCGGTCTGTAGTTTCCCGGGTCTCCCCTCGAATCTTTTTTGAAGATCGGCATAACATTCGCCACTTTCCAGTCCTCCGGAATCTTTCCCATTTTGATCGACAGATTGGGTATTAGTTGAAGCAGTTCAACTGTGGTCCCTTTCAGTTCCTTGATGACCCTCAGATGGATGCCATCTGGTCCCAGGGATTTATCACTCTTAAGCCTATCAATCTTCTAGACTGACTGTTAACCCTGTCAGTTTCCCGTTTTCACTTCCAGCATATAGCCTTATGGGTTCCGGTATGCTGTGTCCTCTTCGGTAAATACAGATGCAAAAAACATGTTCAGTCTGTCGGCGATTGCTTTGTCCTCCTTTAGCACTCCCTTTAATATATCGAAAGAACACCTTGAAGTTTTTTGCCTCCTTTGATATTTTTTCCTCGTAGTCTCTTTTGGCCCCTTTTACTGCCTTATGGCACCTGCGTTGATGTTGTTTGTGCTTATTCTTAAATGGTAAATCCTAACCACCAAAAAACATAGTAAAAAGGTCATATTAATTGGTGTTTCTTCATAATAGATTTTAAACAACAAACAAAAAATCTTAAACCATATCCTGGCTTCAACTGGGAGACAATGCAGCTTCATCAAATACAGTGAAATTCTATCATCCTTTCTTAGACCAAAAATCAGATGGATTGTTACATTTTGTAATATTTGCAGTCTACAAAACAATGATTTTAAGCAATTCAGGGGGGTGATGTTACAATAGTCTATCAATGGCAAGAATAAATATTTACAAATATTCAAATGTTCTCCAAAAAAACCTTTCTAATTCTCCTTAATTTCCAGAATAACCCAAAGGACTTTTTTTTATCCCTAGGTTAATATGAGATTCCAAAGATAAATTTTTGTCCAAGTAGCCACCTAAAATCCTAATTATTGAAGATATAGGCCCCAATTCTATAAAGGACCCCTAAATTCTTCTTAACGCTGAGCAGGACTTAGGCATCCAAACTAAGTGATTAATAAGCCATTTAAGGGTCTTAACGAGTGATAATTGGTACATGGACGTCCAAAGGATGTGGACATCACTTTGTAGGCGCATCCACAATTTCAATTTTACCCATTGAGCAACAGCAGCTTCCACTAATGTGTTTCTTCCTCACATCTGATATGATAGCCTAAGGATCTGCTAAGCTATGATCTTCTCAGGTATTTTCACCTTCACATGGCTAGGATCACTAAGCTCTCATGGTAGGGAACCCCCCATGACTGAAAGGAAGCACCTCTGGCTCAATGGGCAAAAGCCCTATGCTCATCTTCTAGAGGTCATGGGTTCAAATCCCAGCACACATTGCATCTTGACGATCTCACAATGAGGTCAGTATTGTGCAGCTGCACATCTCCATTTGCAATGAAGTAGAAGCCATGCTAAGGTCTGTATCTGGTTTTTAAGCTTTTGCAAATGAAGTTATGTATACAATCTATATATTTTATTCCTGTGCTTTCCTTGCTTTCAGTAATGAGCTGATTGGAGCACTGTTTAGTCAGAAAAAAGGGTAACTTTTTAGCAAGAAATCTAAAGCTGTGTTTTTTTTCCCATATGGTCTGCTTCAGTTAATGGATGTTTTCCTCTAATTAGCAAATAACATTGCTGTTCACAAAAATAGAAGGTTTTGCATGCAATATATCTGTTTTGATGTGCCCTGTTTATGTGGTGCCTTATTAAATGTATTTTGAGCTTAATAAAGCAAAAATAAAAACCCAGAAAACTATTTAGTAGATCACATTAAGGATGTCCAACCTGTTCCATCCATAGAACTCACGTCTATCTGAAGCCCTAAAGTAGACCTCCTTTACAATGCCTATAGGACCTGGTTTTATAATTGCTATGCAAATTGCTAGCTCATTGTGTAGCACGCTGGTTAAACCTACAGCCTTCTACCCTAATGTTGCTGGTTTGAATCCCAGTCACTCTCTCTGTTGGAAGAGAAATAAATAAAAGAATTAAACAGATCCAACTCCCAGTATCACAATTATAATGAAAAACACCATAAAATCACAATTCTAATAACATCATAATAATAAAATATTATAACATTAAGGACATTGTTTGGATGTCTAACTCTCGCGGCGTCAAAAAGAATGTTAGGAATGATTAAGAAGGGGATCACAAACAGATCGGAGAAGGTTATGCCACTGTACCGGGCCATGGTACGCCCTCACCTGGAATACTGCATCCAGCACTGGTCGCTGTACATGAAGAAGGACACAGTACTACTTGAAAGGGTCCAGAGAACAGCGACTAAAATGGTTAAGGGGCTGGAGGAGTTGCTGTACAATGAGAGATTAGAGAAATTGGGCCTCTTCTCCCTTGAAAAGAGGAGAGGGGACATGATCGAAACATTCAAGATAATGAAGGGAATAGACAGGTTGTTCACCCTCTCCAAGGTAGGGAGAACGAGAGGGCACTCTCTAAAGTTAAAAGGGGATAGATTCTGTATAAATGTAAGGAAGTTCTTCACCCAGAGAGTAGTGGGAAACTGGAACGCTTTTTCGGAAGCTGTTATAGGGGAAAAACCCTCCAGGGATTCAAGACAAAGTTAGACAAGTTCCTGCTGAGCTGGAATGTACGCAGGTAGGGCTAGTCTCAGGGCACTAGTCTTTGACCTAGGGGCCGCTGCAGGAGCAGACTGCTGGGCACGATGGACCATTGGTCTGACCCAGCAGCGGTAATTCTTATGTTGTTATGCCTAAAACCCGTTTCTCTAAAGGACGTCTCAAAATTTGGACGTCTAAACAGTGCTGAGCATGATTCTATAAAGGACACCTATCTTGGATGTCCAAATTGCACTTAATTTTAGATGCGCTTTGCAGAATGAGGGCCATAGTGAATTCAGTACTATTTATAAATAGTGATCTATATTACTGTAACAGGAGGATCAACTATTAAAAATTTTGTTTTATCTTTTTTAAATTTAAATTGGAATGCTGCCATCCAATGATCTATTATACTCATAAGGTTAACAGTGTCACCCATTGTTTTTTCTACGATAGTGGGAGTAGGATTCCAATGTGATTTAACAACTGCATTGATATCTCATGATCTACTAGATCAAAAGCACTGGAAAGATCAAACTGCTTGACTAATAATACTCTGTTATCCTCTGACTTGTGACTTTATTTTATCCAACTTTGTCCCTAAAACTCTCTCAGTACTGTATCTCACTCAGAACCCTGACAGCCAAAAAGGTAGAATGTCAAATCTATCCAAATATGATGTGAGTTGTTTATTCACCAATTCCTCCATGATCTTTGACAGAAATGGGATAGACGTCACTGGCCTCTAAATTGGAAACTTGATCCAGCATTCCCTGAGGATCCTTTAATATTGGTGTTACAACGATCTCTCTCAAATCATTAGGAAATAATCCAGTTTATAACCTTTCATCCAATTAAAAATTAAAAGCTTACATGTTAAAGTAGCTTCTTTTAAAATATAAACCGGACAGTATTCCAGCTGGCAAACCTTTACATATCTATTATACACCTTTAAAAACTTACTCCATTCTATGCTATCAACCCTCATCCAATTTTGATCCACTGGAAATATATCCTCATCTCTCAATCCAAAAGAACTGAAATCTTCCAGACTCCTCAAAAATTGAGATTTAATTAACTGTAGTTTTGTTTGAAAATAATTAGCTACGGTAATTGATTCGCTGATGGAGCCTTCTCCATAGACATGTTAATAACCTTATCCATTTTTACAAGTGAATTAACTAGTCTTTTGGTAACTTGTCATACAGCCATACTCCTGTTGTCCACTTTTTTTCTTTTGTGTGAATGTGATTGTTTCATTTGCCTTTTTAAATTACAAGTTGTATGCTTATTTATATTTTTATATGTAAACCATTTGATGTCTTTTTAAGCCACTTACAATATAAGCCAATTACAATAAAAAATAATAATCTGCTAGTACCTGAAACATCTAAACCTATTAAGTTAAAATAATATATCTTTCTTTTTTTTAGTTAGTTTATATTTATAATCCAAGACTGCTTTTCTCCAATTAACTCTGGATTATTCATTTGGATGTTTTTTTCCATTTCCTTTCTAACTTCCTACATAATCTCATAAGATTTACTCTGGGTTTTACTAAACGGCGGTAGAAGTTTCTACCATGGGCCGGTGAAGTAAGTGCTCCAACGCTCATAGAATTCCTATGAGCTTTAAATATTTACCTCACTGGCCCGCAGTAGAAACCTCTACTTCCATTTAGTAGGAAGATCCCTTAATAATTCAGATGTGAACCAATTAGCACTGTTTTTTGTTTCCCTAATTTTTTCTTCCTCCTCTGTAATGGACCTGTTCACGCAAAACAGGCTAAAATATTCCAATTCTCCAAAAAATTGTATTGGATTATCTACATCATCAAACTCAAAACTGACTCCAAAATTGAGAAGAGTCTATTTTTTTTCAGAAATTCTTCATATTGCACTGCAATTGTTTGATCGTTTGCCACTTTTACACCAATTGGTTAGGAAATTCAACATAAAGTAATCTGACCATATCTGTTCAGTCCACCAAAATCTAGAAAGTTGAATATCAGATCCTAAGGTTGAGTATATGAGAATATATCCAGTTAATGACCCTTAACATGTGTAGGGTGAGGTGGTAAACAACAAATTTAGGGCTTTTAAAAAAAGAATAAAACTCTAATACATTCCTATCACTTTGGGGTCCTTTAACTAAGGCGTGCTAGATGTTTTAGCATGCGCTGCTAAACGCTAACACGTCCATTATAGTCTATGGATAGGTTAGCATTTAGTGTGTGCTGAAACAGCTAGCGCGCCTTCGTAAAAGGACCTCTTTGTGATTCTAAGTGTAAATTGACATCTAAAACATTAAGGGCTCCTTTTACAAAGGTGCGCTAGCGTTTTTAGCGCACGCACCGGATTAGCACACACTATAGTGCGCGCTAGCCAAAAAACTACTGCCTGCTCAAGAGGAGGCGGTAGCGGCTAACGCGTGTGGCATTTTAGCACGCGCTATTCCGCGTGTTCAGGCCCTAACGCACTTTCGTAAAAGGAGCCCTTAATTGTGAATGGAGAGAATTTCTTAAAATAAATTATTGTAAATCATCTTTGGTACAATTCCATCTATTTCAAGGACAATAAACCAACATACAAGTTAGTGATCCCTTCAAAGATGGATCTTCTATCTTGCACGCTAGAATTTTTAAATCAGGAATATTGATAGATTCCAGAATCTTGATCATGGAAACTTCTTTATAAATAATAGCCATACCTCCCCTATTTTCCTGAATCTACATAAAGGTCTTATTTATAATCTAAAGGACATAGTTCATTCAAAATAGGATCTTATATTTTATCCAAGTTTCAGTCAAAAACACTAAGGTGCGCTAGCGTTTTTAGCGCACACAAGAAATTACCACGTGCTACACCGTGTGCTGCGCTTCTATAACTAACACCAGCTCAATGTTGGCATTAAGGTCTAGCGCGCGCGGCAATGTAGCGCACGCTATTCCGCGTGTTAAAGCTCTAATGCGGCTTATTAAAATGAGCCCCCTAGTTTCTTTTCCTCTAACCAGTCCTTTATTAACTGAATTTTATTTCCTATCAATCTGATATTTAAATAGTAACGTGGAATTGGGATATGTTCTAGGGGAAGAGTTTGATTTTGTTATAGATATTAAATTATTTTTACATAAAGATTTTTTTATTTATTTAATTTAATTTATTTATTTATTTAATTTAATTTATTTATTTAATTATTCCAACAAGCATAATCAACACACTTGAATACTGATTCACAAAATTAAATAAGTAAAGCAGGGAATAATCCCTCCATGAGAAAAACAATTATTATTATTTAGTCCACAAATAATATGGAGTCAAGAAACAGAAATTAAGAAGAAAAAAAGGAATATTCTAAGAGGACACAAACAGCAGCCAGTTTGCGTTATTCTTTTGGAATAGGAATAGAACCATTATGATCTCCCCACCTTCTCTAGCCACAATACATTCTAACAATTGTTTGGGCTCAAAGAAAAGAAAACTTTTACCACCATAAGTAATACAACATTTTGACAGAAATTTCAATACAAATGTAGCACCTAGAGAAATGACTCCAATCTATAGACCAAGAAGTCCCTTCTCCGCTGTGATATTTGTGAAACATCAGGAAATATTTGTATAGTTGAATCCATAAATTGAACATTAATATGTATAAAATAAGTATTAAATCTCCGTCAAACTCAAGAGCAAAAGTCACCACGAGAGTAGTCTTTTCCATTACCACCTCAAGAGAATTTTTCAGAAAATTTGTTAAATCAATTTCAGCTCCAGGAATCTCAGCCAGAGCTGGTGTAGAGCTAGTGGTTTAGCTTTAATGGTCAAATATTGCACACTTACTATTGGCGGTAAATTTTCAGCTGGAAAAAGCAAAACTTCACGCATATATTTATGGACCATTTCAAAAACTGAGATTACTGATGATCTGGGAAAATTCTCAAATTATTTTTTCTTTGATAATTTTCAATATACAGTATTCTAATTTTTTCTGAATAACAGATCTTTCTTTAACTATATGTACTTGAAGATCTTTGACCTGAGTGATCTGTTGTTCATGTTTCTGGATGGTCTCACCATATTCTTTCAGGATTTCACCGTGGTGTTCCATTTTAGAGTTGTCATTGCCACAATCCATTCTTAACACCGCTACTACTTTCTTAAGGTTGGAGTCCATAACTTCTATTGCCTTCCAAATTTCTTCCATGTGCACAATGGCAGGTTTTTCTAACTTTCCAAACGATATCTTCCCTGGATTTCCTGTCTTCAGTCCCAATACTGGAGATCATTGGTAGATCTCTGGCTTCATCTTCAACCCCACGGGGTCTCCCAGCTACTCCTCCAGGGCTCTGTGCTTCCATTTCCTCAACAGGGGACCTCAGTGCTGCCTGCAACACAGGACTATTATCTCCGGGCTGGATAGATGCCTGTCTCACTTCAGGGCTAAACAAAGTCCCATTGACGCTAAGATCCTCTCTTAAAGGTGGAGATTCTCCTAAAGCTGGCTGTGTCCTCTGCTGGTTGTATGCCGAGTCAGACCCTCCTAAGTCATCCATACCAACCAACTCGGAGACGCAGACCACGCAACTCCTCTTTCCCATTGCACAAACAAGCAGCGCAGAGCAGGTAAGTGGAGTGCAGTCCATTCTAGACCAAATTAGTGGTACAGCTCGGCATGCACATCTGCTCCTGATGACATCTTGACTCCTACATAAAGTTATTTGTCTGATTTTCCTCCTTTTCTTGGTCTCAACATAACCTCTATTTTCTGAGGCAAAATTTCATTGCAATCTATCAAAACTCTGGGATATCTAATTGGAATATAAATTCTCCAGCTATAATAATTAAGAGGCATTGGTGAATGACCCATTAGTTCTGTTCTTTCTAAGCACTGCACATAATACCCAGCAATCAAAATATACAAGAGTAAATAAACTTTAAACCCCTCCATTTTAGAGCATTAAAAAAAAAAATCCAATCTAAAACCTATCCTGGCTTAGCTACAGGTTAAAATATACTCACAAATAATACTATTCTAGTCTCTGTGCAAAGAAACACACCTTTGGCTTACGCCTTAGGTGTGTGCCGTTAACCGCTGCCCTTAAATCTTGCCAATGTCTGACATCACATAAAGAATGGAGCTTACTCCCATGCCCAGAACAACCAGCAATTACAGAGAGACATTCTCAAATCTGAAGAGTGCAAACAGCAAATTCCGGTTTCACAGCACAGCCAGCCAGCTGTAAACAGTGAATAGTAGATGAAAACACAGTGTAGCTTTAAACTTTAGCTGCATCTGATGTCACATAAAGGGCTGAGCTTATTCCTACACCTAGAACAATTTATAACAGTTCATCAATTTATACCATTCATTTTCTAATTATAGATCCTCTGTGTTCATCCCACATTGGGGGATGAACACATCCCACCTTTTTTTTTTTTTTAAATTCAGTCACTGTTTTCCTCTCCACCCCTCCCTCAGGAAGGCATTCCAGGTATCCACCATTTTCTCCATGAAAAAGAATTTCCTAATATTACTCCATAGTCTACCAATCTGCAAACTCAATTTATGTCCTAGTTTTACCATTTTCCTTTCTCTGTAAAAGATTTAGTTCTATATTAATACCTTTCAAGTAAACATCTGTATCATAAGAACATAAGCAGTGCCTCCGCCGGGTCAGACCATAGGTCCATCCTGCCCGGCAGTCCGCTCCCGCGGCGGCCCAAACAGGTCACGACCTGTCTGAATCACCAGAAGGGGCTCCCTTGCCACCTTGGTTTCTCATTGAAGTCCTATCTTCCCATCAAAGTCCTAACCCTCTGGTCTTGCACATGCACGACCTGGTTGGGTTTCTATACTTGTTACATCCCAGCACCTCTCTCAGTATCCCACGATCCCTTTATCCCTCAGGAATCCGTCCAATCCCTGTTTGAATCCCTGTACCGTACTCTGCCTGATCACTTCCTCCGGTAGCGCATTCCAAGTGTCCACGACCCTTTGAGTGAAAAAAAACTTCCTTGCATTTGTTTTGAACCTATCTCCCTTCAGTTTCTCCGAATGCCCCCTCGTACTTGTTGTCCCCTTCAGTCTGAAGAATCTGTCCCTATCCTGTATCATATCTCCCCTGTCTCTCATCTCAAAAGTACACATATTTAGGTCTTCCAGTCTCTTCTCATATGTCTCATTTTTGCTATATTTGAGTATTGGAAGGAAAGATGACTTAAGGAAGGGAGAGATGTCAGATTCCGGAGAAGAGTGATGGAAGAAAGGAGAGAGATGTCAGACTAGAGAAGGAGTAGGAGGTACAAACCCTTGGGAAAGGGGAGCACAAACTTGGGATATAGAAGGGAGGGAGGGAAAGAGCTGCCGAGATCGGAGGCATGAACTTGGGGCAAAGGAAAGAAGGAGGGAGAGGGAATGAATGTGGGCCTTTGTCCTAACTCTTGGTAAGCCTGGAACTGGAAGAGACTACAGTGATTGTGAAGACCACAGAGCCTGAAGAGGATCCGAGTTGACCCTAGTAACTCATCTGGATGATGGATACTGGTCACAGGATGTCTCTATGGCCTTTTAATAAAGTGCTGGATATCCAATATACACAACTGGGTAAATTTCAAAAAAAGGAGATTTGTTCCCAAATGACCATAAACAGGCAAAAAACTAGTAAAGGAACAAGCTACTTTAAATACCTTTTTAAACGAGAGTGGCGCTCAGAATCCAAGATGGAGTAAAAAACTTCAAATTGGGGTGCAAACCCCTAAAATGCGTTTTTTATAGAATCAATCATTGCACCATTTTGAGTGAAAAGGTAATAGAAAGTGCTTATTGAAAAACACTCTTGCTTTAAATGTCCAATAAATGTCCAATAAAGTGAAAATGTTCCAACTATTATATAAGTTCAACTACATGAGTTCAAATCAGAACTTATCTTAATGGTTCAGATAGCGTTGACCCGGCGAGGTTCTGACGCTTTTCGCCAATCCTGGCTGCCTCAGAGAACCTACTGCACTGCTAGTGAACTACTGCTTAGTTTAAAGGTGCTTCTTTATCTGGTACAAATTCTTGTGGGAATTAAAATAGCTACGTTGTGTCCCAGCCCTTTAGCAATGATGTGCCTTGAAAAAGTGAAAAGGGGCTCAGAAGCAAGATCAAGAAGGTTACACATTGAGCTTCTACCAAATTAGCTGCCCACTCTGCCGCTATACCTAGCATTAGAGCACAGCTGTTGATGCTTGCAACACTCCAAGCCCAGCTAAAGAAGATTAAAATCTCAATCTAATGTTAAAGTGGAATCCTCTGTCATTGCCAGGATGCAGGGCTAAGACCAGCTCTGCATTTAATCAGGGGCCATCACCAGGTTGGAAACCTGCAGGAGGAAAGGCCAGGGCCAGAATAATGCAGTGAAAAGAGTAGGGGCTAGGGTCAGGTCTGCAAGTGTACAGGGCAGTAAGATATGATATGCAGGTGTCAGTGAGATTGTTGTAATGTTAAACAGATTCATTGTTGAACTAGTGCAAGAGAAGTCCATTAGCTATCCTAGTGGAAGAATTCTAGGGACTCCACCTGGAATCAGATTCATTACACTGTGAAGGATACAGACTGGAGACAGAATCATGGTATACTTCCTCAGACAGTATTTATATGATCAAATATCTTGGAACAGGGTAAACAATTAGTACCTTGTTCCTTTCAAAGTAATCCCTGACTGTAACAATTGAAATGGTGCTTCCTTCAGCCTTACAAATCCAAACTGTAGTACTAAGAAATCTCTTTCTCTACCTAGTATGAAAATTACCCAGAACAACTAGGCTGATGGGTCTTTTGACTAGTTCCTTTGAGCCCATTGGAGCGGTCATATGATCAAGAAGGATACATATTACATCACATCTGCCGAGTCTGAATAGAATTTGCCAACCATGATGTCAGATCACTTTGCATAGTGAGAGCCAGCCAGCTTCAATTGTAGATGAGATTTTCTTGTGAGTTATCCTCCGGAGGAAGCAAAAGTAACTAAAAGGACTAGAAATCTCACTGAATCCGACAGAGGCTGAGAATCACAGTTGCCATTTTAAAGCCCCATTATAACAGACTGCACTTGATTAGGTGGTTTTGCAAGCTAGGAAAAATATCGTCTTTAATTATTTTAGGCAAACTGTGACCCTATCTTCCAACTGGCTGCTGTGCAGTAAACAGGAGCTGCAGCAACTTTTCATTCAATATACAGGTACCCCTACCTAAAAAAAGGAGACAAAAACAACCTTTGACCCTCTGTAATTTTGTGTGTATGCATTATGCCCCATGTTTCCCCTCAGTGCTGTGCAGCACCATGTCCCCGGCTAGGAGAGAGAAGGGGAGGGAAGGTAATATAACTCAAACACAGTAGCTGTCAGCTGAGGAAGTGTGGCAGACATGGGGCAGCATGGTGCATATGCAGCCACCCTGGCAGACTGGCACAGACACTCTGGCTGCGGTTCACAGAACGCCTGCTCTCGCCTTCCCTTTCTTTTCAAAAAGCACAGCTGAGCCAAGAATGAGGGGGACGGGGGAGAGAGAGAGCTCGGCATGGCACGTTTTCACCTGCCATTTAATTGGATGTATTTTTAATTAATGGGGCCTCGGGGACCAACATGAGACAAGTTGATCTCTGAACAGGGACAGGGGAGGAATTGGGAGAGGTACGAGGATTGGACTACAGGGTGTGCTTACTGGAACAGTCCTGCCATCAATCACAGGCCAGTTTCCACTATTCAGTGCAAGGGGAAGAAAAGAAGCAAAACCAAGGGGCAGGTTGGCATGGGAAATTAAAAGAACCTCATGGTACCTTTTTACTGGGTCACTTATGGCACAAGTTGAGTGGTTGTGACTGAAGATGGGAAAAGATTCATTGTTTTGTTGTTGGAGATGGTGTAAACTCAGCTTTCTTTTTGCTATGATAGCTAAAAATAATGGATAAATAAGAACTGCCATCTCCGGATCAGACCTTCGGTCCATCAAGTCTGGCGATCCGCACACGCGGAGGCCCTGCCAGGTGTACACCTGTCGTAATTTATAGTCCACCATATCCTTATATGCCTCTCTTAAGGAGATATGCATCTAGTTTGCTCTTGAAGCCTAGGACGGTCGATTCCGCAATAATCTCATCTGGGAGGGCATTCCAGGTGTCAACCACTCTCTGAGTGAAGCAGAACTTCCTGACATTAGTCCTGAACCTGTCCCCCCTTAGCTTCATTACATGTCCTCTAGTCCGTGTCAAATTGGACAATGTAAATAATCTTCTCTGCTCTATTTTGTCGATTCCTTTCAGTATTTTGAAGGTCTCGATCATATCCCCACTAAATGTTTTCATCCAGTCTAAAACCTTTAGCCATGAGTGTAAATTCTGATATTTGTATTATTAAGCACAATGCCTTTTTTAGCCGTGTCTGATTCTGCATCCAGAACTACAAAGACTTGAGAGATACATCAGATAGCTCCAGGCCAGCATTCATTTAACTGAATTGTGATATTAGTAGTGCTGTTTCGAGATTCCGAGATATCCTGCTTGATCAGTTTCATAAGGTGGGGCAGGGAGAGTATGGGGTATTCTAGTTGGTGAACTTCATGAGAAAAGTGAGAGGAAGCTAGTAGGAATGTGTTCAGGGCAAAAATATTCCATTTTTATGGTGCATTCTCAGTTCATTTCATACATTTGTTTTAATAAGAAAAAATTAATTTGCATTAAAACTTTTTGATGCATGCTGACTTAATGTACATTAATTTATAGGTTAACACACGTTAAATTGATTTAGCATTCACTACATTTTTTAAGGAACACTGGCAAACCGAATGTGAATGACCAAATGTGAATGACCAAGATGATAAGGGGATGGAACCTCTCCCATATGAGGAAAGACTAAAGAGGTTAAGGCTCTTCAGCTTGGAAAAGAGACAGCTGAGAGGAGATATGATTAAAATCTACAAAATCCTGAGTGATATAGAATGGGTACAAGTGGATCAATTTTTTACTCTATCAAAAATTACCAAGACTGGGGAATACTTTAGGAAGTTACAGGAAAATACTTTTAAAGCCAATGAAAGGAAATATTTTTTCACTCAGAGAATAGTTAAGCTCTGGAATGCTTTGCCAAAGGATGTGGCAACATCTGTTAACATCGATGAATTTAAAAAGAGGTTTGGACAAGTTCTCGGAGGCAAAGTCCATAGTATAGCACGAATGTTGCCACTCTTTGAGATTTCAGAATGTGGCTGATACTTTGGCTTCTGCCAGGTACTTGTGACCTGGATTGGCCACTGTGGAAACAGGATACTGGGCTGGATGGACCATTGGTCTGACCCAGTATGGCTATTTTTATGTTCAAATAAAATACACATCCCTAAAACCTGCATGTTGGATTAAATATGTGAACTTGTATGGTCATCTCGTACTCTGGATGATAGAGAACCAAAGAGGAGGAAAACAAAAATGGACTTGGTAAGGAGTGATATCCTTCAAATGGGTAAGGAGTGATATCCTTCAAATGGGTAAGGAGTGATATCCTTCAAATGGGTAAGGAGTGATATCCTTCAAATGGCCATACTCCTAGGCAGTAGTTAAGATAAACCATGTAGTGTGGAGGAACAAATGGGACGTTATCTATTGTATTCTGATCAGATGTTCATGTACAGAGCCAGGAGGCAGCATTTGACTGGAGAGAATCCCTTGGACAGCAGGTTCCCTATCAGGCAATGGAAACATAACCATCATTAATCTAAAAGCACTGGTCTGACCCAGCAGCAGCAAATCTTATGATTTTATGTTCTTATGTTCCTGAAATAACTAAACTATGGTTATGTGCTATCAGACTAAATTGCAAAGGAAGGGACAAAGCCATCAGTAGCTCCAAATCCAACATTTTCCTACAACTTTCCAAAATGATTGCTCTGGTCAACCTCTCTCAGCTTCTTCCTTGCTGTCTTCCTTTTGTATCCTATGCAGTCTCCCCCGTTGTTTGTATCATAAACAGTCTCTTATATTGTTTTAATTGTTTAAGTTTAGCCTCCCTGTTTTAAATTATACTTGTTCAACAAGCATTTTACTACTGGAGTTCTGTCACTTGTACCTTAACGAGGGCTACATGCTGACTCTGAATCTGAAAACAGTTTTTGTCTATCACATCCTGTTTTTAAGCTATGCGATAGTTTGTGTTTATATCATTTTCATCAACGCTACCCTGAAGCGTCGTTTTTTTACTGTTTCTGTAACACAATATTGCATTTTAGGACAACTCATCGATCACATATACCAATAATTTGAAAGTTTATACTAAAAAGTGATTGTGCTGCTTTTTCTACCTGAGAAAGAAAGACAAAAAACCATCCCTAACAGAACTGGAAGTAAACTCAATCAAGTACCCTATACAGAACTCCCTCAAAATCCTTGGAATACACTTAGACAGATGCTGCACAATGCAAACACAAATCCAAAAAATCACCCAAAAAGCATTCTTCATAATGCGAAACTTAAGAAAAATCAGAAAATTCTTTAAAAAAGACCAATTCAGGATCATTGTCCAATCCCTGGTGCTAAGTATCGTCGACTATTGCAACAGCCTCTACTTACCCTGCCCGACCAACACAATAAAAAAACTACAGACCATCCAGAACACAGCCCTCAGACTCATATATTCACTCAGCAAATATGACCACATTACCAATGCATACCGAGAATCTCACTGGCTACCAATAAAAGCAAGAACACAATTCAAACTCTACTGTCTCATTTTCAAAGTAACCCATGGCACGGCACCCAGTTACCTAAATAACCGTTTTCACTACTACCACCCACCAAGAAAAAGGAGAACACAGAACCTCTTCACCTATCCACCACTCAACGGTACTTGTCGTAAGAAACTCTACGACAACCTCCTGGGGACACAAGCAGCCAAAATAGACTCTGACATCTCTAAATTACTGACCAAAACAACAGACATAAAAGAGTTCCGCAAAGAAATAAAAACACTACTGTTCAAAAAATATCTCCCATCACTCTAACCACCGCCCAACGAGTTCCCAATCAACGACTTCGGAATCACTCATCCATATTATCTCTTTGTCTGTGATCAAGAATGTACTGTAACTCTTCTACACTACACCCGACTTAACTGATCGAGTTGACATGTATTACCTCTGTAAAATGCATTATCTTCTGCTATATGTACTATCTTCTGTAATAAGTAATATCTTCTGTGAATTTGTAATATCATAACTCTTAACTGTTCCTGTAACTTACTCCTATCCTGAAATGTAATTCTACTGGAATGTCCCAGATATTTTCTATATTGTAATCCGCCTAGAACCGCAAGGCACAGGCGGAATAGAAATCCCTAATGTAATGTAATGTAATGTAATGAATGTTTGTATTTTGTTTAATTTTGTCTAAGATATTATAATTGTGAAGAGACAAGATTGTGATCATTTCTGCTATGTCTGTGGACAATTTACTGCACAAGATCAGTGAAAGAATCTGTCCAGCAGACTTCAAAGTGCATACAAACATTATTTTGGCTGTAAAGTTGGCAACCAAGATAAAGTGTGGGCACCTCATATGTGCTGCACTGTCTGCTATTCTGGATTAACACAGTGGCGATAGACAGAAATGGTGATGCGTTTCAGCACCTAAGAAGTATGTTTGGTTTTGAGAAAAGTGAAGTCAAATTCAAGGTGTTTTGTTGGACACGAAATCCATAAACTGATCCTTGATGATGCGTTCAAACAGAAGCTGAACTCAGCTGAATCAGCAGCATGGGAAGCATTCGTGCTAGTTGTTCAGAATTTTCTTGGTAATCACAGAGCAGATAATTATGCTGAGCTTGTGGAGAACATGCTGATAGCATATCAGCTAATGGTATCACTTAAAATGCACTTCTTACATTCTCACCTCGACTTCTTCCCACCCAATCTTGGTGATGTCAGTGATGAACATGGGGAAAGATTTCATCAAAATATCAAGGTGATGGAAAGCGGATATCAGGGAAAGTTCAAGCCCAGTATGATGGGAGACTATTGTTGGTTCTTGCAAAGAGAGACAAATGTACGGTACAAGCGTAAAAGCAAGTGTCTCAAACATTTCTGAACATGCCGACATCACTTTTGTGTGAGTTGAGAGGCGTAAATATATGCTGTAATATGTCTCCTTATTGTCTTCGTGTTTGTTTTCAGAGTAAACTCTGTAACACAAGTTTGGTGGCATACAGTTCATACTCATAATATTGTGCCGACATGGCAAACTGTCTAAAAAAATCAGTAACGTGTATCTCAGAAACCTGACGTGCTAACTGAATTTCAATTACAGATCTGAAATCAGCGTCATTAAATTAACTAAGAACATTTCTTAAGTTCTCAGTAGCAAAGAATATCTTTCTTTTTGTTGACCAGTGTTATTTTTAGCTTTGCATTATGTAAACCGCTTAGGATGGTTTTAAGCGGTATATCAAACCTAATTAAACTTGAAATTTTTCTCTTTCCATTTCTGTCTGGTCCTGCTGGAAGTCCTTGTTAGGCAGCACAGCTGGTGCCATAACTTGGCCCCACCCCCTCCACCTCCAGTCTCTCAATGGCAAAAGATCAGGAAATCTTAAAAGCGACAAATCCCCTGGATCTGATGGAATTCACCCGAGAGTCTTAAAAGAACTGAAGGTTGAAATCAGAGAGCTTTTGCAAAAACTTGCCAACCTGTCAATTAGAACTGGACAGATACCGGACGATTGGAAGATAGCGAACGTCACGCCAATTTTTAAAAAAGGATCAAGAGGAGAACCGGGCAACTACAGACATGTGAGTCTTACGTCTGTCCCTGAAAAGATGGTTGAAGCACTGATTAAAGATAGCATAGTCTGGCACTTGGATACACACGACCTGATGAGAGCCAGTCAACATGGCTTCAGGAAAGGGAAATCATGTTTGATGAATTTACTTCAATTTTTTGAGACCGTGAACATACAAATTGATAGTGGAGAACCGGTGGACATAATATACTTGGACTTCCAGAAAGCATTCGACAAGGTTCCACATGAAAGACTTCTCAGGAAACTACAAAGCCATGGAATAGAGGGAGATATACTAAGATGGATAGGCAAATGGCTAGAGAACAGAAAGCAGAGAGTGGGCATAAATGGGAAGTTCTCAGAATGGGAGAAAGTGACTAGCGGTGTGCCCCAGGGCTCGGTACTTGGGCCTATCTTATTTAATATTTTCATCAATGACCTAGAAGAAGGAACATCCAGTGAGATCATCAAGTTTGTAGATGACACAAAGCTATGCCGGGCAATCAGATTGCAGAAGGATAGCGAGGAACTCCAGAGTGACTTGTGTCAGTTAGAGAAATGGGCGGAGAAATGGCAGATGAAGTTTAATGTGGAAAAGTGCAAAGTAATGCATTAAGGCAGAAAGAACAAGGAACACGAGTAGAGAATGTCAGGTGCAACTCTGGGTAAGAGCGAACAAGAAAAGGACCTGGGTGTACTGATAGATAGGACCCTGAAACCATCGGCACAATGCGCGGCAGCGGCAAAGAAAGCAAATAGAATGTTAGGCATAATAAAGAAAGGAATCATGAGTAGATCAGAGAAAGTTATAATGCCGCTTTATAGGGCAATGGTCAGACCACACTTGGAATACTGTATCCAACATTGGTCTCCCAACCTAAAGAAGGATATAAAACTGCTGGAGAGGGTGCAGAGGCAAGCAACAAAGCTAATAAAAGGTATGGAGAACTTGGAATATGAGGAACAACTTAAGAGACTGGGATTGTTCTCCCTTGAGAAAAGGAGACTGTGAGGGGATAAGAACAAGACTTTCAAAATACTGAAAGGAATCGACAAAATAGAGCAGGAAAAAAAATTATTTACAATGTCCAATGTGACATGGACAAGAGGACATGGACTGAAGCTAAGGAGGGACAAGTCCAGGACAAATATCAGGAAGTTCTGCTTCACGCAACGAGTGGTGGACACCTGGAATGCTCTCCCAGAGGAGGTTATTGCGAAATCCACCATTCTAGGATTTAAAAGCAAACTAGATGCACATCTCCTTACGAGAGACATAGAGGGATATGGGTGACTAAAATTACGTCAGGTGTACACCTGGCTGGGCCTCCGCATGTGCGGATCGCCGGACTTGATGGACTGAAGGTCTGATCCGGAGATGGCAGTTCTTATGTTCTTTCACTCTGGCAGAAGAATGGTTGGAAATGGATAAAGCAACTAGTGTGTATTTTATTCTTTTCCTTTCCTGCTGAGGGTGTGACATATATTTATAACAATTTAGAAAAACAACCTCAAAGATTCAACAAGCATAGAAAACAGGACAACTGCCCAAATGAATTGTGGAGCTCCAGAAAAGCATAGTTCATTTGGACAGTTGTCCTGTCCTCTATGCTTGTTGAGTCTTATATGCCACACCCTCAGTTTTATATAATTGCTAGGTTGACGTGTGTTCCCTCATTCTGTATGGTTATTTGGGAAATGGATAAAGCCAGAAAATCCAATCTCCCATCTCTTAAGAGCCAAATTACTCTACTTGATCTAGGGAAGAAATAGCATGAAACCAAGCATACAAGTGCTATGTATCTTACTGTTATGCAGCTCTGCCAATGCACTTTCCTCCTGCCCTATGGCACCCCTCTACTATTCCACACAGACTGGTGTAACACTTCTCATCTAAGGTATAAAGGAGAAGTAATGATGTCCTCTGGGTGATAGGCATCCTTAGCACAGCAGATGGCAGTAGGGCATGGAAGAGTGATGGTCACAGCAGGCTTATATGATTGGCTGCTGGTAGATATTCTTAGCTAGAGCAGTATAGGCAGGGGACAATGGGGCAGACTGGATGGGCAAAGGGGCCTTATCTGCCAATATCTACTACATTGCTATGTAAATAAACAACAAATAGACTGATACATTGTTTGATGTGAATGTACTCTACAGATATAGGAGGTTAATACATTCTGTGTATATAAACTGAATTCATGCAGTATATAAAGAAGATTGGATATTGAACGGACAGCTTCTGATACGGATTGATAGCTCACTGTAATATATACCTTAGAATTGCTAGAATTTGCATTTAGATAGCTAGGTATCCGCATGGCTCAGATTCCACTCTCTGCATTTCAATGCAGAGCAGCCTGAGCCCTCTGTGCTTTCCTGCCACCCTTCAGCAGGCACTGCCAATGGAGCAGCTGGCAGGCATGCGCCACAGCTCCAGCCTGGCTTGCGAAGCTGCAGAAACAGGAGCCTCTCCCACTGTTTTTGCTTTTGCCATAAGACGGAGCACACGCTGAGGACTCTCTGCATTGCAGGTCCCCTGGAGCTGGGGAAAAGAATTGAGGGCTTGGGAATGTTGGCACACAACCTCTTTATGAGGAAACTTGGACATTAGCTGTTGGGGGGGAAACAAAAACAACCAGCAGCTCAATCAGATGGCATTCTATTGTTACGAGGTGGGAGGCTTTTCTGAATTGCCTTTGAATTAAAATAATCTTCAAACAGGCCCCACCCCCTCCACCTCCAGTCTCTCAATGCCAAAAGATCAGGCCCTGCTGCATACATGCTCTTGGTCCATAGACAATAATTTAAAAGTGGCACAACTACAAGCAGATTGATGCCCTCCCCCCCAACACATCCCCACACTATCTTGTCAGGCCTCTCCAATAAATATGGTATCAGTTCTGTGCTATATCCACCAAAATGTGCCCCACCCTCTCCAGTGCCATTTGTTGGTAAGAGGGATGCATATCTGCCCTGTGTGTTGTCTTCCAGTCGAGGGCAAATGTGGAGTTCTGGGCAGAGGGATATGATAGATTCTGTTGGCGTATTATTTTTTATTCTTGTTATACCGCTTTTTCTAACTGGCAGATCAAAGCAGTTTACAACACTAAAACATACATAGAAAATAAGAAAGGATCTAAACTAGACTATTGCAATTCTTCATGACAGGATTCATAGGAGCCAGATCTGTGGATGCCAGTAGGAGTTGAGCACCCCCCCCCCCCAGTACTGAGGAAACTCCTTCAGTTCTCCAGGAAAGGTAATTTGTATTGTGTTTGGCACCCCCAATTGACTAGTATAAAAACATTACAGTTAATGCAAAATGTTGCCATTAAGCTGATTATAAGTGAGAAAAAAAAATTGGTCATGTGACTCCTATGCTTAGAGTAGCAGAATGAGAGACAGATTCTGTAATTGGGTGCCTAAAATTGGGCACCTATTCCATGTCAATCACACTAAGATGTCAATTACATAATCGTGCCTAAAACTTAGGCACCTATTAGGCGCCTACAACATAGGCCAGGGTTTTAAAAGCCTACATTATAGGCACTTAAGCACTTTAGAGAATCACGCCTAATGGCGCCTGTCCTCCGCCCCTAAACACGCCTACTTTGGAGTCAGGCACCATAAGATAGGTGCTATCATCCAATTCATTTTAATTTTTTTCAATTATGAGCTTATTAAAGCTCATAATTGAAACCAATATACTAATTAACCACCCCCCCCCCTTTTACAAAACTGCAATAGCAGTTTTAAGCACAGGCCGGCGCGCTGAATGATCTGCACTGCTCCCGACGCAAATAGGAACTCTGTGAGTGTCGGGAGCAGCACAGCACATTCAGCATGCTGGCCTGCACTAAAAACTGCTAATGTGTTTTTGTCAAAAGGGGGGGGGGGGCGGGGGTAAAGTAGGTTCTTAACAGGTGCCTATTAATTTAATCTTTAGGCACCTTTTAAAGAATTTCCCTCTGAGGTGCAAGTTATATTTAAGATCCTTTTTTAGTAAAGATATGTGTTTACAAGGGCTAACTTCAGTATCTGACTCATGGCATCACCTCCATGAACCCTTAAGGGCTCAGAGATCATCTCAGATGGGCCTCTTGTGTCTTCTACTGTTGTAACATTGATATCTACTAGACAAGTGTTTTATTATATGGGCCCACTTTTATGGAATAAATGCCCCTTCTTTGTGAGAATTATCTTTACTCCCAAAAACAGTTGCAAACATTTCTGTCTGAGCAACCTGATAATTTTATTGTATGGTGTGCTTGTTTTTATTGGAATATTGTTTATTGTAAGCTGCTTTGGTTCAATTTGGTTTAGGAAAGGTGAGATATAAAGTGGAATAAATCAAATAAAAAAGTGTCCTAACTATCAACTGTACATGCTTGATCACCTGCAGGATTTGACTTCTTTTCCATTTTGTCCTAATTTGGAAAGAGTAGTCTGCATCCCTTTCAAGGAAACTTGCCACTCCTCCCGCTTCCAGACTGTATACAAGAATAAACCAAAATCAATCAGCTCTTACTGATGCATATTGGGTGACTTTGAGAGGCATTTTTGATAAGATGTCCAAGTGCCGATTTATTGTCCAAACTCAGAATATGTGAAAAATCATATCATTGTGAAAGTGTTTATTGTTGGCACAAGTGCCGATTTATGCCATTTGGGGGATGTCTTAGTGTTTCGAAAATGCCATTTGCCTCCTCTTTGGGGGTGGGGGATTGATGCTATCGTACCACCTCACTTTGCCAGCTGCTTTTGTTATTTGTATCATTTGGCCTTCTCTTCTTCTGGGAGGCACATCTACATTTCCATACCTAGACCAACAACCAGAACCTCTGTCCTCTGTTATACAAAATTGTTTTTTATCTTAATGTTAGTAGCTGCAGAGAGGGTGAAAGAACCAGGAATAAAGTATTTCCTCCCTCTACCTCCATGTCATTTGAATTTCTGCCATTCTCTGTGAATTTTATTTTCTAAATGGAGAAATAAGGGTCAACAAACAAGTTGCAGGTAAAACCTTTTTTTTTTAATGAAAAATGGTCCTTTCTTCTATGCTAAATATGTGAATGTTTCTCCTGTAGATCTTGAAGGGAATATTCCCCAACTCCTATATGTCTTCATCTGGCTGGCTTTCTTAATCTGACTTCAAGGAGTAGGTGCTGTCTATTTTAGATGTCTAAGTGTTGCCTACACTTGGTAGCACTATACGAATAATAATAATAATAATAATAAACTGTGGACTTTTTTGTGATGCTGTGAAAGGGAGAGAAGACTTATTTATTCACTGAGGAAGCACGACCACATCATGGTGGCATACCTCGACTCACACTGGCTCCCAATACAAGCAAGAGTACAATTCAAATTCTATTGCCTACTATTTAAAACCATAAACGTAGACAGACCAGCCTACCTAAACAACCAAACTACCTCAACCAGACATAGGAGAACCCACAAACAGTTCATGCATCTCCCAATCAGAGACGTCAAACAAAAAAAAAAACTGTGTGATGGCCTTCTAGCAATACAAGCAGCAATTTAATGATAACGACCCCAGACCCCAGACTCAAGGAGGCAGTGCATGCAAATCCATCTCATACATATTCATTGTGGATATCCTGAAAACCTGACCTGGCTCCGGCTCTTGAGGACCGGAGTTGCCTACCCCTGACTTAAGAGTATTCGAGTATGAACTGCTCAGATGGCTATGTCAATGAGTGGTATATCAAATGCAAAATAAACTTGGAATGGATGTATATAGGTGTTTTCTAGAACCCTAGGATCAGCAGGCACAGTGAGCTTAGTTGGAAATTCTCTTTCATCATTAGGGTACAAGGGGTGAGGTTTTCCAAAAGACAGGATATGAGGGGAGGAGCTGGACCTGAGAGGCTTTGTCCCTTCTTGAATGCCAGAGGTTGTACCTAGGAGTGGATGAAAGGGGGCACCCCTTTAGGAGTCAAAAAATAATTGATATGCAAGAATATGCTAGCGGTGATAAAAAGCCTAGAAGAATGCCACTCTCTTCTTACCATTTAAGGTGAGAGGAATGAGCACTGGACCGGGGAAAAAGAATAGACAGAGCAAAAAAAGGTTTTAAGATCAGGATAGGAATGAGGGGCTCAAATAGCTTGCCTTTCCTATGTGCCAACAATGCCTGGTTATAGCTCTGCCTCTGTCAAAGGAGAACATGGAAGAAAGGAAGGGAAGCAGCTCAAGAGATGTTGTTCAAAGTCATTTGTCTGCTTTCTCTTTCACATGAACATTTAGATGGCTGTGTTTGTGTGCATGCATGTGCATACATGTAGCGTGTCAGTGTGTGTTTTGGGTTTATTAGCATTATTCTGGCATTGTGATGCAGAGAGAGTTAGTGTAACAGCTGTTCCTTGCTTGCCGTGTTTATTGTTACCTAGAGACAGTCCACTGGCTTCTTCCCAGCTTCCAATCCCCCCACCCCCCCAACCCCAGAAGTCCTGAATTTGCCCTGACTCTGACGAGAGATTTATAGCATGCCCATGTCTTGCCATTAACTCTTAGTTCCCCAGAATAATCAGAAATCAACCTGAATTCTTCACTCATCCCAAGAATTCAAAACTACAGATTACAACTTCCTCATAAGTCACCAAGCACAAGCAGCATGTGCTGACCAGGGAGCAGAGTCTGTGCTGGCAATCCTCAGCTGCCACCCGGATAGAAAGGAGAAGCCTGCCACTGTCTAGTTGTATTGGCAGAACAAAAGATGCAGTTTGCAGTTGAGATTTACGGAGTTCTTCCTCCCATTTATGCCTTTTACCAAGAAAAAATGCATTTTGTGAATGAGACCCTGAAAAGAGTCGTCTCTTGTCTATTTGCCATTTCGTTTTTGTATTGGAGCAATTCCTACCAAAAACCTGGCTCTGGTTTTCTGCCAGCAGCTTTCAGCATATGCCATCAGGAACTTGTTGTTGCAAGTGAAAAGTGGCAAAAAGTTGATTCCATACTCCCATTACAAGAGGAGTATGAAGGAGAGGGTGGACATGATGGCTTCTTGATAAGATCCAAAGAGGAAAGAGTAAGCCGAAAGTTTTGGCATTTAGTAAAATGATCCTGGGTTCCTTCCCATTATTCCCTCTCTCATCCATGCTTTTCCTTTTAAGGAGAAAGATGATTCTCCTAAAATGGTGAGCATGGCTTCAAAACGTCATACTACAATGAATAAGACCAACTCTTTACACAGCACCAATGGTAGGGCAAGGAAGGGTAGGCAATTCCGGTCCGCGAGAGCCGGAGCCAGGTCAGGTTTTCAGGATAGCCACAATGAATATGTATAAGATGGAGTTGCATGCATTGCCTCCTTGAGATGCAAATCCATTTATTGTGGATATCCTGAAAACCTGACCTGGCTCTGGCTCTCGAGGACTGGAATAGCCTATCCCTGGTATAGGTGGAGGAGAGGGGGGAGGGAGTTTCTGTCCTTAGGAGAGGTTTTCTAAGGTCTGACACAAATGTTTCCATTTTTTGATGTAGCTCATTTCTTTTCAGTTGTAGTAGTTCAAGGCAAATTACATTCAGGTATAATAGGTATCACAAGAAACAGCAGTGGAATTTGAACCCTGGCTTCCCAAACCACTGCTTTAACTATTAGTTTACTCTGCCACTCTTTCCTCATAAATATTCCAGTGGAGACTGGAACAGCTCTCACCTTCTCTAGCAATATCTCTCACTCAAGAGCTTTCAAACGTTGGCTTATATGGGAAGGTCCCTCTGGTGGGGTAGGTAAGATCTGTTTCTATACTAATGTAATGTAATGTAATGTAATTTATTTCTTATATACCGCTAAATAATGCTAGAAGAGTGTGAGAAAGCCCCTTTTTCATACCAGTAATGAAAGGGTAGGGGATGTCATTTTCTGTATGTTAGTGTCAGTGATGTTGACTCCTTAATAAAAATGATTAAAAAAAAAAAAAAAAATTAAACTCAGAAAAAACTAAATTTTTCTTAGCAGCTCCTAATGATAAAATCAAGGAAACTATGATACATGTGAATGGGATGGATTATTATATTGAACAATCCTTAAAAATATTAGGAGTAACTTTGGATAAACATCTTACATTGGAGAAACATTCTGATTTAGTGTTTAAGAAGAGTATCTCGGTGCTTTGGAAACTCCGCACCATAAAAAAGTACTTTGACGATGCCTCCTTTCGTCTGTTAGTACAATCTTCCATTCTGAGTATTCTTGATTATTGTAACATCATATATCTGGGCACCTTTAAGAAAATTATCAGGAAATTGAGGATGGTTTAGAATACGTCTTATTTTCGGTCTGAAGAAATGGGAACATGTTACCCCCTTCTATCAAAAACTACATTGGCTGCCATTGGAATCCAGAGTTCTGTTCAAGTTCTCATGCATTGATACCGGGTTACCTCAACCCCCACTTTACTTTGAGTTATAACAATAAGAGCTCTCGTAGAATACACTTGTTTGCTTTTCCCTCATTAAAATTATGTCATAAAAGGTTCTTTGAAAGAACCTTTTCTTTTCAGGCAGCCAAACTGAATTCATGGCTTGCCAAAATTGTGCTGGATGCCTCTTCTTATCTTGATTTTAGAAAGCAGATAAAAACTCAATTATTTAACAGGCTGGGTTCTTAACATATTTTATCATTATAACTTTTTATTCTTTTTAAGATTGTTGTACCTTTTTATATGGCATGTATGTATTTTTCCTATATTGTATGCACATAACTTGTTGATTTTCAATGATTTGCATTACAATTAACTGTTGTGAACCGCCTAGAACTTCTTGGGTATGGCGGTATATAAAATAAAATTATTATTATTTTGTTTTATTTATATAATTACTGTTACATTTTACATGTTAAAATTCCAATAAAAAATTTAAAAAATGAAAAAAAAAAAAGGTGGCAGTCCTCAGAACTTGGGGAGAACCAGGACAAAAAGATTTGCGTAGTCAGCTGTGATGAAATACTCCAGGTCATGGCACTACATGGTCTCAAAATATCTTAGTCCATGATCATCGCCCAAGGGTGGAGCCAACAGGAAGGAAACACTGCAGAAAAATATTCATGTGATGATATGGAGTATGGAGCCTAGACTTGTCTGTGTGGCCTTCTGTCACATGCGGAGAATTCCCTAATGTGCCTCAGGCATACTTTCTCAGAAACTGTATGCTATGCTGGCTGCCCTCATGGAGGGGTCCTGCCCTACTCATGACCCCTGAGCATTCAATACAAGTAGACAGTATTGCATTCCTGATAATGGAGGTGTGCGCGTGTGTTAGGTGCCATCGACTCAGATGAATTATAGATCCAAAAAGAAGTCGGTTTGGTGCTAGTCCAACAAGGAGGTCCTAATTTTGATGAAGGTGGATGCTGCTGTGGGTTTGCATCCAGAAGGAGGTTCTTTTTGGGTTAATTTGAGTTAAGACCTCAGATTTTTAATTGAGTTCTAAGGGGTTTTGTAGGAGGAACTGCCTGTGTGAATGTGAGGTGTTCTGAGGTAATTTTTTGTGATTTTTCTATAAATAGTTCGAATGTTGAAGGTCTAGAGCAGTGTTTCTCAAACTGTGTACCACGGCACAGTGATGTGACCCGAAGAGATTCCAGAATTTGACTTTATTTTTTTAAATTCTCTTCATAACTATACACTAGAATAGATGATATGTACATGGCGTACACATGAGCGTTTGTGTGGGTAACAATACAACTACCCAGACAATCATAATTCTTTAACATGATTGCTTCTTGTAAACTAACGGCAAGTCATTTTAGTTCTATTTTTATGCTGTAGTTATCCTAACTTGATCAACAAAGCAATCAAGGCTTTGTTACCGTTTGGATCTTATCTTTGCAAACTTGGATTTTCAGCTCTGACAGAAATTACATTTTAAAAAAGAGAATGACTGCAGATGGTAAATGATGAAATGCATGTTTGCTTTTCAACTATCGAGCCACATTTTGAGTTAATTTGTACTCAAAAAAAGCACATCCATCGCATTGATTAGCAATTCTATTCTATCTACTTTAGTTTCACAGTTGTTACAATTACCCATACATAGCTTAAAGAACTTTAAATAAATAACTCTCAAATTTGGGGGTCCTTTTACTAAGGCGCACTAGCCGTTTTGGCGTACACTAAATATTAGCGCGCGCTAAATGCTAATGCGTCCATAGTATATAATGGATGCGTTACCGTTTAGCGCAGTGTTCTTCAACTTTTTTACGGGCAGAAATAGAAGAATTATTTTGTGGACCGGCAAACTACTAGGACTAAAATTTAAAAACCCCGTTTACGCCCCATCTCCGCGAGCTCGGTCCCCGCAAACCATCTGATCCCATCTGCACAAGCCGCAATTATGATTTTATATTGAACGTATTTTATTAAAGTATAAAAAGAAACAATATTCTGAACAATTGTGATTTTATAAATACAAATATACAAAGCACGGACCAACAAAACCCCGTCTCCCCTCCCCTTCACATATATCCCCTCTACTATCAAGAAAACTGAACAAGCCAAGTTATTATAGAATGCTACATAGAAATATCATGCTAACAGAATACTGCAGTCCCCAGTTATGTCTCTAGCAGGATATATATTTCAAATCTGATATATTCTAATGACAAAATAGAAATAAATTTATTTTTTTCTACCTTTTGTTGTCTCTGGTTTCTGCTTTCATCTTCTTTTCACTCTTTTCCTTCCAGCATCTGCCCATTCCATCCAATGTCTTCCCTCTCCCCCTTCCATATGTATCTGACTTCTTTCTATGCCCCTCTTCCCTGTCCATCCAGCCTGTTCCTCCTCTCTCCTTTTTACATCATTCATTCCAGCTTCACTGCCTTCTTCATTTTTATCTCTCCTACACCAGATCTAGCATCTTTATCCCTCTCTCATTTCTCTGTTGACCCCCTTTCCAGCATCAGTGTCTCTCTACTTTCTCATTCCTCTCTCTCCCCTTTCCTTCATCTGATCTCTCCATTCCACCCTGACCCCCTTCCCCTCCTGTAATCTCCCTGCCAGCTGTTTCCTTCCTTTTTTCTTTCTCCCTTCCCTCCTCCCTCTATCCAACATTAACTCTCTTCCCATCCCTTTCCCTCCTCCCCTCCCAGCAGCATCTCTCCTTCTCCCTACCCTCCTCCCTCTATCCAACATTAACTCTCTTCTCATCCCTTTCCCTCCTCCCCTCCCAGCAGCATCTCTCCTTCTTCTCCCTTCCCTCCTTCCTCTATCCAACATTAACTCTCTTCCCATCCCTTTCCCTCCTCCCCTTCCAGCAGCATCTCTCCTTCTTCTCCCTTCCCTCCTCTCTCTATCCAACATTAACTCTCTTCTCTTCCCATCCCTTTCCCTCCTCCCCTCCCAGCAGCATCTCTCCTTCTAACTCTCTCCAAGTCCAGTAACAGCTCTCCCTTTATCCAGCAGCTTCCCTGCCTCCTACTTTGGCTGTCTCCCCTTCCAGCAGCTCTCAGTACTTGTTGCCGGTAAACCACTGCCCTGGCAAATAGGAGAGCTGGTGGGAGGGGAGACAGCCACTGTGAAGGCTCCCCAGGATCTTGCTCGCATACGCTGACCATCTCCCTCCACCTGCACCAGAATCTGCAGCTCTCTCCGTTCTAATCGCAACTTCCCCGCGGCCCTCTTCAGCAACTCGACAGGGGCGGCGATCAAGATAGGCTGTCGGGACCTTCACTCTCTGAGTCCCGCCTATTTTGTTTCAACTTCCTGTTTCCAAACAGGCGAGACTCAGAGAGGGAAGTCCCCGACGTCGGCAGCCTGTCTTAATCGCCTGAGGCTGGGAGGAACATTAGTCAGCAGGAACCGCAGTCGGCAGGAAATTTAACTGCCAACTTGATCTCGCCGGCCCTGCACGAACCGGCAGAAATTTTCTGCGGACCGGTGGTTGAAGAACTGTGGTTTAGCGCACTCTTAAACAGCGTTCCTTAGTAAAAGAGGAGGTTAATTTTTTGTTGGTTTTGGAATTTTATAATTTCAATTATAATGTGCTGTGAAAAACATTTGCTCCTTTTAGTGTGCCGCAGAAAACATTTGCTTTGTCTAGTGTGCCAGAGATAAAAAAAAAAGTTTGAGAGAGACTGGTCTATAAAGAGACAGAGTTCAGAGCAATATTCCCTCTAAGGCTGACATGTCAAACTCTGGCCCGTGGGCCAAATCTGGCCCACGGTGTAATAAAATTTGGCCCACAAGACAATTAAAAAATTTCACTTAAGCTGGTTCGCCGGCAAACAGGTACAAGCACTGCATCAGCTGTAGGTTCATGGGGCTTCCCGATCTCACATTAAAGCAGCCTGCAGAGGATTGCTAGTCAGCTGTAGTGATCCTAGCAGGGATCAGCAGCATGTTCCCTCTGCTGTGGTCCTTTACGTCAGAGGAGGGGCGGGACCATGGCAGAGGGAACGTGCTTTGGAGACTGACGGCAGCCTGCTAGGATCGCTACAGCTGACTGGCGCTCCTATGTAGGCTGCTTTAATGTGAGACCGGGAAGCCTAGAAATGATACCAACAGCAAAATGGTTAGGTATAAGTTTGCTTGAAGGCAGAACAGGAAAACTTTTAAAATGGCATCACTAAAGAAAGATACCAGACCTCCGGGAGAGGGAATGGCAATGTTAGGGAAGAAAGGAGACCCTGGTAAGCGAGTTATCAGAAGACAACCAGAGCCTGGAACCACAACATGATTTGAATAATGACCAGACAACAAAAGGTAGAAAAAATAATTTTATTTTCTGTTTTGTGATTACAATATGTCAGATTTGAAATGTGTATCCTGCCAGAGCTGGTGTTAGACAGTAGGCATGAACTAGGACCTAAAAGAAAGAGGAAAAGTCTTTTTTATTTATTTTATTTACATCACAGAGCCGGCGTGGAGCTGGAGAGCTTGTAACCCTATATTTCTACTAAGACTAAGGGGTCCTTTTATTAAGGTGTGCATTTAGTGTGTGTTAAATCAGTTAGCGTACCTTAAAAGGACCCCTAAGTATCTAAATTAAAAATTTGGCCCGCGATTTAGCCTATGTTTTAGATTTCGGCCCCTTATGTGATTGAGTTTGACACCCCTGCTCTAAGGGATGAGTTCATGTGAGCAAATTTTTTATTTTTTTTGCGAGCAAAGGACTGAGTTGATATGTGCAAAAATTTTCCATTATATTACCCTGATGGTATTATACACACTGTACATTACAAATTAAGAATTACAAATATAAATAGGAAAATACGATATTTTTTTATTGAAAAGGCTTAAAACATTTTTCAGTTAGCTCTCAGAAGCCAACACCTCAGTCTCCAAGTCAAGACAGTAAGCTGTCCTGACCTGAGAAAGAAGGTTTTGGTCTTTGACAGTTGGTCAAAAATGTATTAAAAATAGTTCAATGAAAAGATATCATCTTAATTTTATTTTCTATTTATATTTATTAACCTTTATAAATATAACCACAGTACTTTATTCTGAATTAAAAATAAAATTATTTTTTCTACCTTTATGTTCTGGCCATTCACTTCTCTGGTTTCTATTTCCTCCATCTTAAGTCTCTTTCCAGGATTGTTCTCTCCTCCTTTTCCTTTCGGCTTTCTTCAATTTATTCTTTTACCTCTATGTCCAGCTTTAATTCATTCTTACTTTCTACTCTCAAGTTCCCTACTTTTAATGGTCTACTGGCAGTTTTCCATCTCTTTCGCTCACCTTGGCACTCTTATTTTACTTCACTGCCCTCTTTCTCTCCCCCTTCTATACTGTGTTAGCCCCTATATTTGCCCTTTCTTTCCCCTTCCATTATCTCCCTCCTTTCTGTCTCTCACCACCAAATATCTGCTCATTTCTCTCCCCTCTTCCATCCAGCACCTACCCCCTTCTATACAGTGTCTGCCTCCTCTCCCCCTTTCCATCTAGCGTCTCCACACTTTTTCTCCCCTTCCATCAGTATCTCCCTCCTCTGTCTCTTCGCCCTTCCATACAGTCTGCCCCCTCTCTTCCATTTCATTTTCCCCTTCCATCATCTACATCATGTCTCTCTCCTCTTCCATCTAGGCCTGAGTCTACCTCCTTCTATACAGCTTATTCCCCCTCCCCTTTCCATCCAGCATCTCTCCCCTTTCATCAATATTTCCATCCTCTTTGTATCTCTCTCCTTCCATACATCTACCTCCTCCATCCCCCTCACCTTCCATTCAGCATGTCCCCTTTCACTTCCCCCTTTTCATCATATCCCGGGTGGGGCAGCACAAGTATAAATCAATCCATCCCTAATGGCCTGCTCAGCTTGTTAACAGCTTCAGGTCATATGATGGATGCAGAGTCCCATCTCTGCAGGTAAACTTACATCATCAGAGTGCACTGTAGGACATGCAATCTCGCTGCCTCTTATTTGAAATACAGGCAGTACAGGTCCCAAAATGCCTGAGCAGGATGTGTTGGTAACAACTGACCTAAAGGCTTCCCACAGTCAGCCTGTTTTTAAAGACAGTTGTTGTGGTTAGGTGCCATCGACTCGTACTCCAGTCCTAGCGACTTGATGAATTGCGGATCTAAAAAGAAATCGGTTTTGTGCTAGTCCGGAAAGGTCCTACAGCATCATCCCCACGGTTGCTTTCAATGTGTCCAGCCATCTGATTGCAGGTTGCACTCTTCGCCTGGTTCCTTCGATCTTCCCAAACATGATGTTCTCCTCCTGTGATCTCTCCCTTCTGATGATGTGACCAAAATAAGATAATCATAACTTCATCATTTGGGCTTTAAAGCCAGTAGAGAAGTTTAAGTCTGATGTTACCCTGTCACTTTCTCTTTCTCCCTCCATCCTTCCATCCTTTCCTTCCTTGTCTGTTTTCATCTTTCATTCTATCTCATTGTTTTCCTCTCTTCTTCCAGCCTTGTCTTTTACCTCCTGTCTTCCTTCTGCCTCTCAGATTCAGGTGTCTTCCCCTTTCTCTTCCCCATTCATCTGTCTGTTCCTTTTTTTTTTCTTTTTTTTTCCCTCTTTTATCCCCTCTTTTCTCCTTCCATCCCCATGTTTTCCTCTTTTTGCATTTCTCCTCTCTCCCTCTATTTTGCTTTTACCCTTTTATTTCTACCCCCAGTCCCAGTGTTAAACCAGATGTCAGCCAGTTCATGACTGAGAGGGTTTGGGCTCCCTTATTCCCATTTCAGCTGCTAGGGGACAGGAGGCTTGTGTAGGGTGTAGAAGGACTGCTGGTAAGATGTCCTGCAGCCCAACAGAGACACTGGGCCTTTAAGTGTGAGACTCACCCCCTCTACTCTCTCTCTCTCTCTCAGCAAGTTTTTATGCGATTACAAGCGCTGCATGATAATTAGTGCTAAACTCATTTGCACAACTACAGTTAATTGGCTACAACAATTAATTAATGTGTTGGAAATTTGGCACTAGAAAAAAAAAGTTTTGTCATCAAAAAAAAAATTGGAAAGTAGTTCTCATAAAGACGCTGAGATTTTCTCCAGTACGCTCCTTAAACTCTTTTTTCCTCTTCAAGCATATAAACTTTTCTTCACTCTTCTGGATTCCTTATCTCCCTCCTTCTGTTTTCTTTTTATCCTTTTGTTGTTGGTTTTTTTTTTCTTCTTTTTTCCTTCTTTTCTTTTTTCCCCTTTTTTACAACTTAAGCAAACTCATTTCCCTGATAAAATACAGCATGACTAATGAGCGGAGCATGTAGAGAATCATTGGGAAAATGTCCTTGGAAGACGAATGCATTTTCAGCAGAATAATTAACTTAATTAACAAATTCACATGCATATTCATCAGGCTATTAATGTCTTCACAGCTCAGCTTGATGAACATTGCGGTAATAACCATCTCATTTACATACAGCATTCTACTGCTATCCAAAAAGAGAGAAAAAAAGCAGACAGAGGGACAAACAGAAGCGGGCAGACAAGCTCTTCTCAGGCCGGCTTCTTCTCTTACTAGTGAGGGGCAAGAAAGTGCAGTTAGTTCCCTCTCTAGGGAAAGCCTCCTTCTCCCCCTGCCCCTCTCTCTCTCTCTCCCTCCCTCCTCCCCCTTCTCCTTCCCACCATACACTCATCTGCTCTCTCGCCTTCTCTCACCTCCCCTCCCTCTGGGAGAACTTGGCACCGGTTCCAACTCTTCTCTCTCTCCCCTACACACATTCTCCCCCTCTCTCTTTTTTATCTATCCCTTTCTCTCTAGAGATAACTTGGCGCTCCACCGTTTCTATTTCTCCTTCCCTGTCTCTGACTCCTGTCTGTCTTTCTCCTTTTTCTCTCCCTCTGACTCTCTGGGGAAATCTTGGCACAGGTTCCAATTTTCCTCTGTTTCCCCATCTTTCTCTCTCTCTCTCTCTTTCTGTCTCCCTGTAGGGAAACCTTGGCATCAGTTCCAGCTCTTCTGTTTCTCTTTTCCTCTTCTTTATCCTTTTCTGTCTCTATCTCTTTCTACCTCCCTCTAGGGAAACCTTGGCACTGGTTCCAGCTCTTCTTTTTCTCCCTCACTCATTCTGCAGCTCGTGACTGCTGCCAGCTTGCATTGGTGCAGGATTGCCATTCTGCACAACTCTCCATGGAGCAATCTTTAGAAGCAGGAAGGTGTGACGCTGAGGGCTGGCAGCACAGCCTGCGGAAAGAGCGCAGATTAAGCAAAGGCTGGGGGCTTTGGAGCTCAGCTTGGGAGGGGGGAATGGAGCCCAGCAGCTGGCGGCCTAATTCCTCTAACACTCTGCTTGTGGTCATATTAGGAAAACAGATTAGGCCCCTCTGTGACACTCAGTTATTCCTGACATACGGTAATATTCTGTAGCTTAATTCCAGGCTCCTGCTGTTGGATGGACTTTGGGTTCCAGAGTCCGCTTGGGAAGCCAGAAAGAAGAGGAAGAGCTCAGTCTGGAAAACTCCTTTGCCACTATGTACTTCCTTATCCTTATTCTGTGTGAGACAGCAGAGTCACTCAGTGCAAAGATAACTGGCTATCTCCTATTATCTGTCCTGATTGGCCAGACTTTTACCTCCTGTCTTCCTTCCAAGGGTGAACCAGGGCATGGACAAAGATCTGTGACAGAACATGCAGGCATAGTGGCATGGGACATTCACATAGCTTTGATTATTCCCCCCCCCCCCCACCCCTGCTTGCCCTTTTCCCCCTTATAGCATACCTGGTAGCACTATGAATAGTTGTCAAGCCATGGTACACATTTTCTGATGTTCCTTGGCCAGCAGAGGCCACTTCATTAATGGCAGGGCATTTTTTCTCCCTTCCTGGGTCTGAGCACACCACCTTCTCTTTAAAACCAGGCCTGACTATGTAATAGAATATGAGAAGAGGAGCATTGCATAAGCCTAGTATCTAATATCTGTGAACTGTACTGAGTCCTTTAATCATTTAGGACTTTATCTGTATGCTCAGTAACTAAGATAAATAAGTTATGGGAGGACCTGGTAAGAATAAGTAGAGAGTCCCTTCTGATTCATGTCTTGACCTTTACTGCAATGAAAGCATTAAGAGTGGTGATGTTGCGGTATTGATACATGGAGGAATTGTATTGGTAATAGTGGTGCTGCTAATGGAAGTATAATGATGGTGAGAATGGAGATATGTGGTAGTATTAATGAGAGTATTGTGGCAGCAATAACAGGCATTGTATTAATAAAGATATAGCTTTAAGTCTGATAAGCTAGATGAGCACTAAAGTATATATTTATATACTAAACTTAAAACTGTGAACCCACAAAGGACAGAGAAAGTACTTGCAAATAATAAATATAAATTGCTTTGATTGATGGCCAAGATGGTGGATGAACAGGATGTCTTTGTTCGAGCTTTGTGTTCACCGGTGTTTATTCTAGTTACCTACCAGTGCTTCCTAGACCCCGATGGGGAAGAGAAAGAAAAGACTCTGGGGATTCCTCCTAACTCCAGTGGAGTTCAACAATGGGTCAGATGACATTGGAGAAATTTGGAGTTTGACAAGTGGAAGAGACTGTCAGATTTTTTACGGAGTCCATGGAAGTTGTTGAGCCCATGGTCCGCTGTGAGAAGGAAGCTTTGTTGAGCCCTCTGTTTAGAGTGGCCCTGCTGAGACCCAGAAGCACTTTAACTGGCATGCGAAGATTGGAGAGTTATTCTTTCCTCTCTCAAGGGTTAGAGGAGACATATCAGCTACTTCTTCCCCTATGACTGCTGGATCAACATGTATGCAACCCAGAGATGGTCTTGCATCGAGTGGTGGAGGCGATGGCACTACAGTGAGTTGTGGCAAGTTGGAAACACTGGCTGTAGTGACTTTAGAGGCAGCATGGGATACAATTCGGGAAGTACAAACTCCTCTCATGGAGTTATCGACTAAGTTTAAAGTAGATTTTAAAGCTTTGCAAGTCTAAAAGGAGCAATTACAGCACACTATTGACCACCAAGCTATTAGGGTATCATGAGTTGAAGATTCCTTGACAGGTTTTCAAGACTTTCAATTATCTACTATAAAAAGAAAGGGATATAATCATGAGGAGAATGGAACTTTTGGAAAATCAGACAAGGAAAAATAACTTAAGGTTTTTGAACTTTCCTAAGTCCTCATTGATTCGAGCAACTGAAATGCTTAAGAAGTATTTCCAAGGGGTTTTGAATATTCCATCTGAAGTTATATTGTGCCCATACTATTGGAAGTATGTGTCTGATATTAAGAAAGAGGAGACTAGGGTTGGAGAAGAACCATCTAATGTACAAGTTATGAACCTTACTGACTTTCTAGAGAGTTCCTTAGAAGTTGTCACTGAACAAACAACTCTTATTCCAAAACCGTAGCATGGTTTTTAGCGTAGCATTGGAGCTGTTACAGCCACGACTGGCGCTAATAACTGCACTACAGTTTTGTAAAAGGGGGCATTGTGTTTTTTGGCCTAGAATTGGATAGAGATAACATTCTTTGATTGTATTTCCGCTTTATGAATAATTTGTTTTTGGGTTAAAAAATTCAAATTTTTCTGAGTTTTTTAGAGAAACCCAGAAGAGGTGCAGGAATTTTCTTGTGCTGAGGCCTGGGTGTACTTTTCTTTTAAAATTTCCTTGTAGAAATTTAGTAGAAGTGTATGGTTCTACTTACATCTTTATGGACCCGAAGCAATTATTAAGTTTTCTGATTGCACGAGAAAGGAATATGGGGTCTTCTGGGAATGCACCTATTTAATTTGCTGTTACGCTGGTTTGTCTCTATTTTCTGTTCATATTGATTGATGTTTCTTTTTAATATTTCATTTCTTGGCCCCTAGTAATGTGGTCTGTTAAGCCATTTTTTAAAAAAATGTATAATTTCAGAATTGAAATGTGTATTATTTCTAGCACTATGTCTTGATGTTATTTTAATGCATAGTTAAAAATATAATTCAAAAAACAGAAAGTTAATAAAATAAACTGTACCGCAGAAAGGTGGTATATCAAATCCATGACTGCTTACCCTATATGTGTATGTGAAATATATACATATATACATATTAGGGCAGTACATCGACTAAAAATTTTAATTGCATGATTAATTACAATTAAAATTTTAAATCATGTGATTAAAAAACAGCCCTTGTACAGTGCAATATAGAGATAGCAGATGTAAATTCTCAAAATTGACATATTTCAATTAAGCTAAACATAAAATCATTTATCTTACCTTTGTTGTCTTGTGATTTTCTTTCGCATCTTCTTATTTCCTGATTCTGGTTCTTCTTCTCTGTGCTCTCAGCACAGTTCTGACCGGCACTAGCAGATCATCGGGGGGATGGGGGGGCAGTGGCACCAGCAGCTCATTGGGGGGATGGGGGCAGCAGCACCACCAGCAGTACTAGCAGCTCTCTGGGGGAAGGGACATCAGCAGTTCCAACGTGGAGGATGGTCAGAGGGAACAGGACTCTTAAGCAGGGCTGATGTTAGACCTGCTGGGGCCCAGGGCAGAAATTAAGGAGGGGAATCCTAAATTCCTCTCTTGTTCTCTCCCCAATTTCCCCACCCACCAAAGCCCTTCCATCCAGTATTACTCTCTCCCTCCCCGTCATCCCTGGGTCCACCATCTTTCCCTTTCTCCTCCCAACTGCCCTCCCATCCAGCATCTCTCCCTTTTTCCTCCTCCTTTCCTTCCTCCCACTATCCCCAAATCCATTATCTCCCCCTTTTTCTTCCCAAATACCCTCCCATCCAGCATCTATCCCTTCTTCCTCCTTCTTCCAGAAACATTAGAAGGGTCAAGCATGGCAGCTCTGGGTGGGGTAGGAGGCTACAAGTGGGTTGTCCTTTACCTCTTCCCTCCCACCTGGTCTGAAGCCCTCCACCCATGGACTCACCATTTAGAATTCAAGACGATCGCCAGCCAGCAGCTGTTATTCATGTGTTTTACACACACACAACACAAGCACAACAGCTGAGCCCATATAAATTAAAACCAAAAGAGTTCTTTGTAGCTGAGTCAGGGCTTTTTTGGTTTTATTTTAATACTATATAATACAATACAGTGTCTTATATGCTGCAATTTTCTGCAAAAAAATCTGTGCGGTTTACAATAAGATTTAGATCAAGTTCTTGATTTACATTGTTATAAGGAGTGTCGGTTTAGAAGGAAGGAGTAAAGAGTAGGAAAACATCAGGAGGGATGCCCACTCCCTTCTATCACAGTCCAGGCCTCCCCACCTGGTCACATAGCCTCTCAAACCTCCCCATACCTTTTTTAGAAGATCCAGCAGGAGGGATTCTCACTCACTCCTGTTGGTAGGCCTGCCTCATCAAAATGGTGGCCTTCCCCTTCTCGATGCATCCTGGGATGCACTGGGAGGGGCCTAAGGCACTGATTGGCTCGGATGCTTAAGTCCCCTCCAAGGGGGATGGTTTAAGAGGTTGTGCAGCCAGATGGGAGGGATCTGAGGTAGGAGGGATTGGGCATCCCTCCTGCCAATTCTATTTAAAGTTGAGGGGTTGTTGGGAGGATTCCTGAGGCAGGAATGAGTGGGCATCCCTCCTGCCCATTCATTTTAAAGGTGGGGGTTGGGCACAGTGGAAGGGTATCCAGAGGGCTCAGGGTAGGAGGGAGGAATCAGGGGCTCTCCCTGCTGGCTGAGTTGATCATGTCAGGGGAATCCCTAATCAGCTGAGCCATCAGGATTTACCCGAAGCCTCTGACTTTGGGGAGTCCTGTTGGCTCAGCTGATTGGGAATTCCCTTTGCATGATCAGTTTCAAGTTCAAGTTTCAAGTTTATTAGGTATTTATATACCGCCTAAGACTATCTAAGCGGTTTTACAATCAGGTACTCCTCTCAGCTGGCAGGGAGAGCTGCAGGGGTGGGCATGTTTTGTTTTGTTTTTGACAGGAGGGATGGGGGTGGGGGGAGGAGCTTTCACAGGACAGTTCCTCCTCCCTTTTACTGGCGATTCTCTGCACAACAGTGTGCATATAATTTGCATGCTTTTGTGCTGAGCATCACTAGTAAAAAAAAAAAACCCCAAAATCACTCCCCCAATAGCATTTTTAACCTGTGGTGTTGGAGCTTCAAGCATCAAGACCCACGTTAATTTCATTAAAACATTTTAACAGTGTTAAACAATTAATGAATTAATCATGTTATTACCAGCTTTTATGACAGTCTTGCTTATCTCTCTAGACCTCTCTTCTGCCTTCGACACTATTGATCACAGTTTATTACTTTCCAGGCTCCGTGAAATAGGTATAACAGGACTTGCTATGGAATGGTTTACCTCTTACTTTTCGCACAGATCATCTAAGGTTATCTTTAACAACTCCTCCTCTGAACCTTCTTCCACCGGATATGGGATTCCTCAAGGATCTATCCTGTCCCCTCTCCTTTTCAATATCTTTCTGTCTCCTCTTCTGACGGTGGGCCAATCTATTGGCTTCACCACTTTCGCTTATGCTGACGATGTACAGTTAGTTCACCCGATTGATTTGAATAACATTGGGGAAGTTGCCTCAATCAACCTAAAACTCGAAAAAATCAAATCATGGCTTGATGCAAACATGTTATCACTCAACATTGATAAATCCAAACTTATGATTTTCCCTCTTAAAGAAGGGCTAACTCTCCAGGCCCCTTTGAAATTCGAATCCTTTCCAATTAACATGGTTCCCACCCTGAAACTTTTAGGAGTAACCTTTGACTCTAAATTTTCTTTCCATGATCACATCAGTACGGTGGTTCAGAAATGTTTCCACCGCCTCAGAATGATTCGTTCTCTTTCCAAACTCTTAGACCTTTCCTCCTTAAATACATTAATCCATTCTTTAGTCATCGCTTGTATAGATTACTGTAACTCCCTCTATAAGGGTATCACCAGAAAGGAAATAAGACGCTTACAGATAATACAAAACACTGCTATTAAAATTATTTATGGTGCTAGAAAATATGACCACGTTTCACCTCTTCTAATTGATGCTCACTGATTACCGGTTGAACATCGAATTAACTATAAAATCTTGTTATTAACTTTTACTACCAAATCACTCAACTAACCAGCATTTATTGACCAACTTCTTACTCTTTATCACCCAACTAGATCTCTTCGTTCCACATCGCAGAATCTTTTAATTGTCCCATCTCTCAAATCGATCAACACTTTGAGATCCAATAATTTTGCTGTTACTGCTCCTACCTTTTGGAACTCATTGCCTCCCTATTTGCAGACGGAACCTTCTCTTAAACAATTTAAAGCTAAACTCAAAACTTTTTTATTTGAGGATGCTTTCAGATAAAACTGTCCTTTTTAGGACTAAACAATTGTCAGTCTTTCCCTTCCTACTGTTTTTTCCCTTTTAAATGTACTTTATTTTATTTTAAATATTGTAGTTCTTCCCTTTTCCCCTTTTGTGTGGAGTTTACTTTTTTGGCTCCAGTGGTCTTTCGTTTGGTGTAATTTTTAACGATTTCCCCTTTTTTTACTATTATTGTACACCGCCTAGAAATTTGTATAAGCGGTATAACAAACTTTTTAATAAACTTGAAACTTGAATATGTTTGTGAGTGACATTTCTGAAGGGATAGAAGGAAAAGTGTGCCTTTTTGCAGATGATACCAAGATTTGTAACAGAGTAGACACTGAAGAGGGAGTGGAAAATATGAAAAAGGATCTGCAAAAGTTAGAGGAATGGTCTAATGCCTGGCAACTAAAATTCAATGCAAAGAAATGCAGAGTAATGCATTTGGGGATTAATAATAGGAAGGAACCATATATGCTGGGAGGAGAGAAGCTGATATGCACGGACGGGGAGAGGGACCTTGGGGTGATAGTGTCCGAAGATCTAAAGGTGAAAAAACAGTATGACAAGGCAGTGGCTGCTGCCAGAAGGATGCTGGGCTGTATAAAGAGAGGCGTAGTCAGTAGAAGGAAGAAGGTGTTGATGCCCCTGTACAGGTCATTGGTAAGGCCCCACTTGGAGTATTGTGTTCAATTTTGGAGACCGTATCTGGCGAAGGACGTAAGAAGACTTGAGGCGGTCCAGAGGAGGGCGACGAAAATGATAGGAGGCTTGCACCAGAAGATGTATGAGGAGAGACTGGAAGCCCTGAATATGTATACCCTAGAGGAAAGGAGAGACAGGGGAGATATGATTCAAACGTTCAAATACTTGAAGGGTATTAACGTAGAACAAAATCTTTTTCAGAGAAAGGAAAATGGTAAAACCAGAGGACATAATTTGAGGTTGAGGGGTGGTAGATTCAAAGGCAATGTTAGGAAATTCTACTTTACGGAGAGGGTGGTGGATGCCTGGAATGCGCTCCCAAGAGAGGTGGTGGAGAGTAAAACTGTGACTGAGTTCAAAGAAGCGTGGAATGAACACAAAGGATCTAGAATCAGAAAATAAGATTAAATATTGAACTAAGGCCAGTACTGGGCAGACTTGCACGGTCTGTGTCTATATATGGCCGTTTGGTGGAGGATGGGCTGGGGAAGGCTTCAGTGGCTGGGAGGGTGTAGATGGGCTAGAGTAAGTCTTAACAGAGATTTCGGCAGTTGGAACCCAAGCACAGTATAGGGTAAAGCTTTGGATTCTTGCCCAGAAATAGCTAAGAAGAAAAAATTAAAAAATTTAAATTGAATCAGGTTGGGCAGACTGGATGGACCATTCGGGTCTTTATCTGCCGTCATCTACTATGTTACTATGTTAATATAACACCAGAGGAGTGCAACAAAAGTAGAGAGGATCAACCCAAAATCATGATGGACTCTCACACCATCTAATATAGAGGTCCCACACTTTAAGAAAAGGAGTAAGACGATTGTGAAGCAAAGCTGTCAAGTAAGACATACGGAAAATAAAGTCCACTTTACGAAGTAATTGACTATGACCCGGGGGATGAGCTTGTTTCCAGAGGGCAGCTAACAAAACAAGCAAGCTTTTGGGCTTTAGTGGGCAGCGGGGCTAAGGGAAGATATAAAAGAGCAATGCCCCTAGTTCTAGGAATTGTAAAATGCAAAATGTCAGACAGAAATTCAAAAACCATACCAAATGTGACAGCACAATGTCTCCAGCACATGGCAGACACCTGAGGATACATTTTATGGAGTTGCACCAGAGCGAAGTACCATTGGTATGTTCATCAATTTCTGCGCTTTCAATTTATGAGCCAGTATGCATCCCGCCCTGTTACCATACTCAAAATGCTTCTGTGGGACAGATTGTAATTGTTCCGATAACTCATCTAACTACAACACCTGAAGGTCTCTGCGGACTTTGTCCAACCGATTCAAGATAGAAGTAGAGGTTGGGGTTCACTTATGGGCTTGTTCCAAAAAAAGCAATTGTTGCAAAGGCTCCTGTTTCTGACCCCCGTTCACGCCGTTTATGTGCCCCAATAGAAATAATATTACCCCGTAAGACAGCCTTCATACATTCCCCAAAAAATCAAAGGGGCGATCTCATCACTAACATTAAACTGAATATATTCCCGAAGACACATTTCTATCCGAGACACTATCACAGGGTCCACCAGCAAACTGTCACAAAACCTCCAAAACAGTCTTCCAAAAGGAGCCAAATGAGAATGCAATGCAAAATGACTGACCTTTTCAATAAATCTCTAGAGTCGGGAGTGGTATCGGAGGACTGGAGAAGAGTGGATGCGGTCTCTTTCCACAAAAGTGGAAGTAAGGAAAAAGTAGGGAATTACAGGCTGGTAAGTCTGACTTCTGTGGTACGCAAATTAATGGAAACACTTTTAAAACAGAGAATGGTGAAGTTTCTGGAATTGGGTGGATTACAGGACCAAGGCAACATGGATTCACTCTCCTCTGTCTTGCTGCAGCGTTTACGCGGCCCCAGAAACATTTTTCCAGTCAATGCGGCCCAGGGAAGCCAAAAGGTTGGACACCCCTGGTTTAGTGAATCAATGGCTTCCTACTTATGCATGGCATTTCCCCTCATTTGCATGTGCGGATCGGATCGGAGATTGATCACACAGCTGTTTAGTGAATCAGGTCGGGGAACAACCGGGTCGGGAAACAATCGCAAAACCATTGCTACATGATTGGTAAGTTTTGTGAATGTAGCCCTAAGTGTATAGCCTTTGATGGAGACTGCCCCAGCTTTGTTGGCTGAGCTGAGAACTTTTCAGCAGCCCCTCATATGTAAACCACTTTGAATATGTGATAACAAAAAGGCAGTATACAAGTCTCATCCCATTTCCATTTTTACTTTTTACTTTTAAGCAAAAAATGTAACTACTGAAGGTAAAAGGAGTAAAAATTGGCAAAATTATTACTTCAGCAAAAGTAACAAATGTTACCTCATTTACAAGTAAAAGTATCAAAACATTTACTCCCGATTCGTGGTTTTACGACTCGTGATTTCGATTATTTGTGATTTCCTAAAACCGGAATCACCCCCACCTCCTTCCCGTCTCCCGGACCTCCCCGGACCTTACCTAGTGGTCTAGCAGTCTTTCGGGGCAAGAGCAATCTTCCTACGCTCCTGCCCCATGCAGATCACTCATCCTAAATGGCAGCCATTTTGGATGAGTGATCTGCAAGGGGCAGGAGCGTAGGTAGATTGCTCCTGCCCCGAAAGACCGCTAGACCACCAGGTATGGTCCAGGGAGGTCTGGGAGGTGGGGGTGGGTCAGAGTCAGCCCAAAAGTTATTCACGAATTTTCAATATTCACAGGCTGGAAACAAACATTTGGTCTTAATAAATCACAAAACTATAGGTGGTTGCAGTTGAAGCAGGCCATTCAGGAAGGGTTCCCTGATTGGAAAAATCTTAAAAATCAATATAGATTGCCGGTCTTATGTTTTCAGGCGGACTTCCTGTGACACCAAGCTGCTCAGTGGTATAAATTAATATCTGGATTTTTGAATAAGAAACCAAAGACTGGTCTATGTGACATTTGGAGCATTGAGATAAAGCATCAGATTACTGCGTCTCAATGGCCAGAAATTTGGACTTGGAGGATGAAATGTACGGTGTCTGCATCTATGAGACAAACATGGGTTTTCTTATTACATATTTTGGACCCCTGTTAGGTTACAGAAATTAGATAGTTCAAAGTCTAATAGATGCTGGCACTGTCATCTCGAAGCTGGGACTATGGATCATTTATTATACTATTGCCCCTTGATACTTAAATTTAGGAGGTCCATATGGGATCAAGTGAACAACATACTGGAAAATCCAGTGGCATTAACGTATAACACCATTTTATTTGGTAAATTAATGAGATTTAAAAGCCAAATATCTAATCGAAATAACAAACTTCTGTTTATAATGACAGGGGTTGCCATACAGCTCATTTTAAGGAATTGGAAGAATTGAGATCGATTAAGTTACAATTTTTGGTGGGAATCTCTGTGTTACATTTTTAAAATGGAACGTTTTATGGCTATACAGCAAGGGCAGAAAGTTTATGGATGTTTGGGAGCCATTGGCTAAATTTTGTAAGTTTCAAGTTTATTTAAATTTGATGGTTCGCTTAACATTTCTAAGCGAATTACATAAGAAAATACAATTGGGGTAAAAACATTTAAAAAAAAAAGAAAATTAATATAATTGTTATTTTAAGTTAAAAACAATGCTTTCTTATCTGACAATACGGACAAAACTGGATAGGATTGGGAAAGAACATTAGGGAAAAAAAGTTACAATATTTTGTTTCCTAGATAGAGGAGAAGAGAGTTGGAGGGGGAAGGATAAAACAATAGGGTTGGGATATAAGTAAAATCAAAAATTTTTTAAATTATCAGAGAGAAAAGAAAAGTTTTTTTTTTTGTTTTTTTTAGAGGTTAAATACAGCTTTAAAGAGGAATGTTTTTAAATTAATTTTAAATAAGTTGAGGTCTTTAATATTTCTAATGTATAAGGGGAGTGTATTCCAGATAAGCGGCGCCTTGACTGAGAAAATATCGTGGCGTCTAGTTCCTATTATTTTTAGTGAAGGGACCATTAATAACTCTTGAGTATTGGACCGGAGAAGACGATTTGAGGTGTGTGGAATTAGAAAACGGTCAATAAACTGTGGTTCATTAGTAGTTATTGTTTTGAATACTAATAAAGCTATTTTGTATGTTATTCTTTGGTTTATAGGTAACCAGTGTGAATCTATTAAATAGGGAGTTACATGTTCATATTTTTTCTCATGATGGATTATTTTAATAGCGATATTTTGTATTATTTGTAGTCGTCTTTGTTCCTTATATGTAATATTTAATAGCAATGAATTACAATAATCTAGTTTAGAAATTATGAGAGAATGGACTAAAATATTTAATGATTTTGGCTCTAAGTACTTAGACATTGAGCGAATTAAATGCAGACGATAAAAGCAACTTTTGACAATATTATTGATGTGTTCCTGGTAAGAGAATTTAGCATCAATTATTACTCCTAGGATCTTAAGAGATGGTACTAGTTCGATAGTTGTGTTTTCAATTGAAAATGAAGTGGAAAGCTTTAGAAGGAAGAATAATTTATTTTATTTTATAGCCTTGTAAACATACACATCCAGGGTGGGTTGGGGAGGTGGGGGAAGGGAGTTGCATTGGAACTTGATTCAGGGTATATATGGATAGTTTCTTGTGGGTATTATTTTATTTGAGTATTGGGTGGGAGGGTGTGGAAAAATGTAATTGTATATTAATGTCTGAAAGTTTATTGTGCTTGTCTTGTGATATTATATGTATATGAACTACTTGTTGCACAATTGTAGTTTGAAAATCTAATAAAGATATAAAAAATTTTAAAAAAATTTTCACGGGCCAGGTCTGCCCCTAACCCCTGCGAATATTGAGGGAGGAGTATACAGTAATTAGTTACATTTACTTAGTTACAAAACAATACTGCTGGTGGATTGAGTATAGGAATTTATATGCTTATTCACCTAAAGTGGAAAAATCACAACTAGGCAGATTCGATTAGACCCATAAAGCTATATGCAGTAGGTTCTCAGTATTGCCCTGGTAATGCTGTAGGGAAGATTAATATAGAAAAAACAAGGTGCCTGTCATTTACTCTGAAGAAACTTCAGATGGAGCAAAATAGTGAGATTGCTCTGGCTAGCACATATGTCCTCTTTACACAGAAACTTGATTAAACATTTTCTCCTGCAGCTGTTGAAAAGGCTTTTAATAGTCAAAGTAGATGAAGGGGGGGGGGGGGGTGAACCATGACATGGGTTTTGATATAAATGTTGGTCTTTCTGCATCTGTAGAGAATTTAGGAAGGTCTCTATCAATGAGAAGTATTTAGTAAGATTTAAGGCCAGGACTTGTTAATTACTTTCAGAGGTTGGGCTTCAAATGAGATGACTTCATCCACAGTAAATCAGCAGCCTGTGTTTACATTCATGGAGCACAAAGTGTCCTATGATCCAGCTGTTACAGCTAAACACTACTGCTAGTTAAACACTTTGTCTCACACATTTACACACTCAGTCTCTCACACACTATCTCATACTTACAAATCCTGTCTCCAAATCTTTCACTTGTTTTCCTATACATTCACATGTGCCATACCATATTGTTTCTTATGCCCCACAATTGTCTACTGGGAATCATTGCGGGTTACATAAGATTAACCTCTTTCCCCCACACACTATCCCATACTCACGATTACATCCCAGACTCACACACATTTCATATCTGATCTGTGACTGATACAGTGCTGAAACATGTCAGGAGGCGGATGGTACGATCTGGAGTGTGATGTGTTCCTATTTACATGGGTTGTATATTTTCTAACTATGATGCTGTTGTCCATGCTTTAATTCCCCTGGAAGATGCATCTTCGGACTGACCCCAGTAGACAGACTGCTAGGGTTCGCTGATGTTAATTTCTTAAAAGAAGTTGTGGGCGTTTTGGATATGACTCTGCATCAGTCTCTCAGACTGTAGGCGTTGTCCCAGTGCCAGGATTCTCAGACCTACATCTCCTCCAAAACTAAATTCTCCGGCTGTCTTCCTTCACAAATGGAGATCCCCGAACTCTATCTTTCCCTTCGGGGATAGAACATAGGGTGTGGTAATGAAAGAAGGGAAATGAGCAATCAGCAATATCCTAGTGACCCCAGATTCAGAGCTAAGAGCAAATAAATGAGCTGTGTCAGTATGCAGCCCTTCTTTCTCTTCAGCCCTGATCTGTGTAGAGGTGGGGAGGGAGACACACGTCCTGTGTTTCAGTCTGCCTGATTGTCTTTCTTCCCTTGAAGAGGCTCTTTGGAGAATTGATAGCATTCTGACCCCACCTGTTCCTGAGCTCACTGCAAACCCATTAATGAATTTGGGCTGTTACAGGACTGCAGCCAAATTCTTGTATCATCCTCAGAAAATACATCTGTCCTCTCCAAGAAAGGAGGTATCAATAGGGGTGGGCGAAAAAGGGGGAGAGATGAGGCAGACTTCAATAGAGAAATGAAGAGATAAGGACAAACAGAACAGCTTCATGGAAACATGATGGCAGATACAGGCCAAATGGCCCATCCAGTCTGCCCATCCGCAGCAACCATTATCGCTTCCTCTCTCTAAGAGATCCCACGTGCCTATCTCACACCTTCTTGAATTCAGACACAGTCTATCTCCACCATTTCTTCCGGGAGACTGTTCCACGCATCTAAGACCCTTTCTGTAAATAAGTATTTCCTTAGATTACTCCTGAACCTATCACCTCTTAACTTCATACTATGCCCTCTCATTTCAGAGCTTCCTTTCAAATGAAAGACTCATGCGCATTTATGCCATATAGGTATTTAAATGTCTCTATTAGTGCTGCCCGATTTCCAATTCGAATCGATTCACCAATTCACTTCGCATGAATCGATTCAAATTGATTTGTTTTTGTTTTTTTTTTTTAAAAAACGAACTCACTGATTCATCAGCTCCCTTGCTGTAGAGACCCATTCGGCCTTTTCCTCTGCCGCCAGAGTCCTTCCATCTAATGTAACTTCCGGTTTTGTGAAACCAGAAGTTACATCAGACAAAAGGAATTAGAACATAAGAATTGCCACTGCTGGGTCAGATCAGTGGTCCATCGTGCCCAGCAGTCCGCTCACGCGGCGGCCCCCAGGTCAAAGATAAGGGAGTGCCGAGTGGACCTCTGTATGCGGATCAGCAGCAGCAAGGTGATTGGTTTATTGGCTCTCTCCTACCCATCCGTCTTGCTGCTCTAGTCCCACGCCGGCTCCCAATCGTCCTGCCGCTCTAGTCCCACGCCATTGGTGGAAGTGGTCGTGGTCTCGTGAGAGGAGCATTGGCACAGAGAAGAGCAGCGGGAGGGAAATAAGTGACAGCAGGCTCAGGCTCGGTTTGGTTCTCCTCCAATCCTCCAACAGTGATGCGGGCTCCCCTGTCCCTCGTGCTGCCTCATGCGGGAAGGGGGCGGGCTCAGGTCCTGGCTCCCTGCATACTCTGAAGCTCAGATTGGGCCACGCTCGGAGGCAACGAAGGAGCAGCTGAACCTCTCTTCTTCATTCATTAGCAGGGACTGGAGTGCCTTCAGCCAAACATTCCCACCAACCGGCTTTTATCAATAAACTAATTCCTGCAGAACTCTTCATTCTAGTAATTGAAATCGCCTCATCATCCCCTCAAAAAGAGAACTCTTCTACGACACTACTCACACATCCATTTTCTCTGTCACAGCTCCCACTTTGTGGAATGCCCTTCCTGCTGATCTTCGTTTAGAAAACTCTTTAGGTAAATCAAACTCAAATCCTTCCTTTTTAAAGATGCTAATACCTTGTAAACCCCGATTTCGACAACTACCATTCCTCTTTTGCAAAACCTCTTTGACAACCAAAACACTTCTTTTAAAGCGACCCCCTCCCTTACCAATTGTCCTTCCCTTCCCTTTTTGCCTCCCTTTATTTTTTATTTCCATTTCAATGTATTTAATAACTTTCCTCTCCCCTTGTTTCCCTTCCGTATCATGTATGTATATGCGTAAGTGCTTCCCTCCTTTTAGCTTAGCCATGCTTTTATTTTAAATTTTTATATTCTATTTTATTGTTAACCGTTTAGATACTTGTATGATAAACAGTATATCAAAAATAAAGAAAACTTGAAACTTTGCATTGGGGGGTTGGTGAACTGGAGAGGGAGAGATGGGGAGAAGATGGATGGGAGAGATGAACTTGGTGGAGGGGGGAGATCATGGAGAGGAGAGAGGGGAGATGGGGAATGAAAGAAATAATGGATTTAAAAACAGAGGAGAGGGAGAGAGATGGTGGACAATGGGATTTAGGGAGGGAAGGAACAGCAATTGGACACAAGGGATAGTGAGGGGGATAGAGGTAGTTGGGAAGAGAAAGGGAGATCTGATAGACCCTGTGGTGGTGGGGAAAGAGGGAGAGATGCTAGATGAAAGGGTAGTTGAGAAAAGGAGAGATGGTGGATCTGGGGATGGTGGGGGTCCATCGCTGCAGCTGCGGGGATGGAGATGAAAAAAAGAAAGGTGTCAGACCTCTGGGGGAGGGAAGGGAAATGGAAGGAAAGGACAGAGATGAATGATGGATTGTTAGCACGGAGAAAGAAGAAAACGACAAATGGGCAAGAGACCCTGGCAAGTGAGTTATGATAAGACATTTGCCGCAGAACCTGGGACCAACATGATTTGAATAATGACCAAAAACAAAAAGTAGAAAAAATAATTTTATTTTCTATTTTGTGATTACAATGTGTCAGATTTGAAAAGTGTATCCTGCCAGAGCTGGTGTTAGAATGCAAACGTGAGCTAGGATTTAACAGAGAGAGGAAAAGTCTTTTTTGTTTGTTTATTTTGTTTACACCACAGCGCCAGTGTGGGTAGGAGAGGGCAAAGGGGATGAAGAGGCTATAACATAAACCCACCAGGATGTTTTGGAAAAAAAAACCTACCCAATTGGGCAGGAAAAGCGAATCAAAAAATAGATTCAATAGGCTGAATCAAATCAAATTTTTTTTTCCTAAATCAGGCAGTACTACTCTGCATCTCTCATCCCTCCCTCCCCCTAACCCATTGCCAAGGTTCTGTCTCCTCTCCAGGCCCTAACCCTTTAATCTCTCTCCAAACCCCATGAGTCCCCCTCCCCAGGCCTACTGAAGTACCTGGTGGTCTTTGTGATAGGAGCCTGAATCTCATGCTCCTGCCTCCTCACGGCTACCTTCTAAAATGGCTGCCACAACATCTCGCAGCAGCTTATGGTAATAAAGGAAATGCTGAGAGAGGTCGCAGCAGCTAATTTAGAAGGCAGCTGCAAGGAGACGAGTGAGAGACCTGCGCTCCTGCCACAAAGACGCTCGCTGGACCACCAGGTACCTGAGTAAGCCCGGGGAGGGGGAATCGTGGGGTTGGGAAGGAGATTAAAGGATTTGAAAAAAAAACAACACCCAACTGTCCCCATATGCTTTATGATGAAGACCACATACCATTTTAGTAGCCTTCCTCTGGACTGACTCCATCCTTTTTATATCTTTTTGAAGGTACGCCTCCAGAATTGTACACAATATTCTAAATGACGTCTCATCAGAGTCTTATACAGGGGCATCAATATCTCCTTTTTCATACTGGCCATACCTCTCCCTATGCACCCTAGCATCCTTCTAGCTTTCACCATCACCTATTCAACCTGTTTGGCCACCTTAAAATTATCACATACAATCACACCCAAGTCCCACTCTTCTGTCGTGCACACAAGCTCTTCACCCCCATAAACTGTACCATTCCTTCAGGTTTTTGCAGCCTTGCACTTCTTAGCATTACATTTTAGCTGCCAAATTTCAGACCAAGCTTCACTAGGTTTTACTTCATGTTATTCACGCCATCTAGGGTGTCTACTCTATTTCAGATTTTGGTATCATCCACACAGAGGTAAGTCTTACCTGACAGCCTTCAGCAATATCGCTTATAAAAATGTTAAAAAGATCAGGCCCAAGAACAGAACCTTGAGACACACCACTGGTAACATCTCTTTCTTCAGTGCAATTTCCATTGCTCACTACCCTCTGTCATCTTCCACTCAACCAGTTCCTGACCCAGCCCGTCACTTTGTGGCTCATCCCAGGGCACTCCTGAGCACTAAAATTTAAGAACAAACCGACCCAGAAAACCAGCAATGACCAACAACCACCAGAGGACAATACTACATCAGAGCAAAAAATGGTAGTGCTCCCTTATGTCCAAGGAGTAACAGATCACATAGGAAAACTACTAAGGAAAAATAATATCAAAACAGCCTACAATGCACCACAGAAATTTGCATCTGCACTTACACATGTGAAAGACCAGTTGCCTCTGCTCCAAACCCCTGCAAATCCCATGCAGTTGTGACCAATCTTACATAGGTGAGACTGGACACACTATAGAGCAGTGTCTCGCAAACTTTTTCAAGCCGGGTCACACTAAACCTAGTGTCCCCGGCTCGAGACAACCAGAAGTGCGCTGGCGTTGGTTGAAATGTTGGTTCCTTCTACACAGATGCAGCGAGACCTGGAAACATGCTACAACCACTCCGATTATTTAGTAGACATGTGTGGAACACTGTCAAAGGCTTTGCTAAAATTTAAATATAACACATCTAGTGCACTCTCTCTATCCAATTTTCTGGTCACTCAGTCAAAGAAATTGATCAGATTTGTCTGACAAGACCTACCTCTGGTGAATCCATGTAATCCACAGGATTCCAGAAACTTCACCATTCTCTGTTTTAAAAGCATTTCCATTAATTTGCTTACCACAGAAGTCAAACTTACCAGCCTGTAATTCCCTACTTCTTCCTTCCACTTTTGTGGAGAGGGACCACATCCACCCTTCTCCGGTCCTCCAATTCCACTCCCGACTCTAGAGACTCATTGAAAAGGTCAGTCAGCGGAATTACCAGAACTTCCCTAAGTTCCTTCAGCACCCTCGGATGTACACCATCTAGTTACCATCGCTTTGTCTCCAGATTCTCTTAGTTATGCATGCACACTAAGTCACATCTACACACATGCACAGAGCTGCTTGCACACATGGAGAGAAGCACAGGCATTCAAAGCAAGACACAGATTCAATAAACAAGGCCAATAACTTGTTGGTATTCCTATACTGTTTTAATAAAGAGCTTTTCCCTTCCAAATTTCACTGCATTGTCCTAGTGTAATATGTGAGCCTCAGCTACACATTCAAAGAGATGGTGCTGAAGAGAAGCAGAATTTTACATCATAGAGAATGGAAATCGCAGCAGGGACCTACTTTAAAGCAAATACTTTCCCTTCCCTCTTTTGATTTTGGGAAATAGCAAGGCCCTCTTCTCTGTTTCTCATGTGGAATGACGTCAACAGAGGGGGATCAAGCCATTGGGCTGTGACCAAATGGTGACGGGTCAAAGCAGCAGATAACTTAGCTTTTACATGCGTGATAGGTAACATGACCATTTATTTTTTTTCATCAAAACGAGACATCTATTAATTGTCAGTCCCACCCCCAATCCTGCCCTAACCTAGCCCCCAATTTCTTACATTCATTTTTCACGTACACGTGATATCTTATTAATTCATAATGGTAGCCTAAAATTTTTTTTAAAACCCACAAAGTACACTGTACGCAGAGAAAATGTTAATTATCATTTATATTTGGGGGTTTTCAAAGATGTCAAGGCAGATGATCTTAAAAAACGCAAAGTCACCTCAGTAACTAAAGAATAGACAAATATAGTGCAAAATATAGACAGCAGATATAAATTCTCAAAACTGACACATTTTGATCACTAAACTGAAAATAAAATCATTTTTCCTACCTTTGTTCTCTGGTGATTTCATGAGTCTCTGGTTGCACTTCCTTCTGAATGTGCATCCTTTCTTTCTTTTCCAACATTTCTTTCAGAATCCAGCCCTCTGTTACCCTCCCCAGATCCAGTGTCAGTTCTCCTTTGTACCTTTGTTCCAGGTCTTCCTCTCTCTCCTTCTCTGTTATGATCTTGCCTCTCTCTGCTCTTCCTCAGGGTCTCTCCCCCTCTGTCTGCACCTCCTATAGTCCTGTATCTGCTTCCTGTCTTTCCCCTTTGGTCCAGGCCTTTCTCTCTCTAGTCGATCTTCTGCTTACACACCCCCTTTCTCTGCCTCTTTCTCTCCTTCCTATGTCCCCCTCACTGCCTTCCAGCTTTTGTCCCATCCCCTCCCCGGAGCCAGCCAGCCTGCCTGACTACCTCCCCCCCTCGCCAAAGCCAGCCTGCCTGTCTACCTCCCTCCCTCCCTCCAGCGCCCGAAGCTTGGCCTACCGCTGATTAACCCCCCGCCCCCGGGAGGGTTTGAATCAGCGGTAGGCCAGGCTTCGGGCGCTGCAGGGAGGGAGAGAAGCAGACAGGCGGGCTGGCTTTGGCGTGGCAGGGAAGGAGGGGAAGTGATCGTCTGTCCCATTGTCCCTACGCACAGCTTCGGGATGCTGTCTCTGAAAACGGGACATTTCGGCATCCCAAAACTGTGCTTGGGGACAACGGGACAGGGGATCTAAAAATGGAAAGGTCCCATTCAAAACGGGACATATGGTCACATTAGTGAGAGGCCTCTGCTAAGCTTTCTGTGCATGTCAAATAATGACATGCCTAAGTTGTAACACTGGGAGCCAGGTCTAAGGTCTAAAAGACTCTCATCCCCTGCTTTGCCCATCCCTACCAATTTTCCACTCCTTCTTGTAAAGGGATACTACACAAATTCACACAAATAAAGGTGTAAGAGTGTATGGTGGGGCCCTGGCATCTCCATTTTCCTCCGGTGCTTCAGCGAACTAGGTCCTTTAGTTTTTTTATGTGGATTACTTTATTTCTATGTGGATTGCTTAATTGTACTATTGGAACTTTGAAATTTTCAATAAAGTCCATTTCAGGAACATTGTCACTCCACAGTGTTTTTGGTTTCTATTGGACTTTGTCTCTGTGGATTTCCCAGGGTCAATTTTTTTTGTTTTTGCCTCCAGGGCTTCCACCATAAAGCAAAGTGCCCCAGCTGTAGGCACAACTTAACCCAGCTTGCATTCTGTGGCTTCACCATGGCTTTTCCTGGCAACAGGAGCACCCCTGCTGTAATCCACACTAGTCCAATGGCCACAGCAAGAAAGGTTCCCCACTATGGCTCTTACAACGTGCAGGCAGAGAGGAGAGAAAGTGCTAGGGTGCAGTGCCAGGTTTACGTCAGCTGCCATGGGTCCTGGCCTGTTCCATTTAAGAACGTGTCTGCTCCTCTTCAACATGCTGTGTATTTGTGGTGGATTGGGGAGAGGTATGCATTTGTGAACAGAGGTGGCCTTGCTGCTGTTCCTTTGATATCACAGACAACATTATTCACTTATAAAAAATAGTAATATTTTCAAGCAGGCCCTATCTGTTTATAGTTGTCTTACACGGGGAATAAGCTGAAGGGACAGCACATCTTATTCTTCATGAAATAGTATGGTTTTAGTATAGGAGTCTTTTTCTTAAGTTAGGATAAAAACTTGTACTGTAACTGTGGTAAATTGTAACCTTTTGTTTTTACCTGTTTTTGTTCTTTTTTCTTCAAATATTGTAGTTCTTCTCTGGCTCCTCTTGTTCCAGTCTGTTATAGGTGTCAGTGGTATGCTGTCTTTCGTTTTTTTTATGTTGTTTAGTCACTCCCTCCTTACTTTTTAATTATTAACTGTGTACAACCGCTTTGATTTTTGATAAGGCGGTATATCAAATTTTAATAAACATAAACCTATCATAATACATTATGTATGTTAACCTGCAACCCGTTCTGAGCTCTTTTGGGGAAACGGGATAGAAAATGAAATCAATAAAACAATAAAACAAACACAGCTCAGTGTTGCACAGCCTTAGCAAGAGCACCCCCTCTGTCCTTTCCTCTGCCCTGTTTCCTTATTCCAGCCCTCCATGCTCCTCTGTTCCTCCTCCCTCACTCAGGTTCAGGCTGGCAAGCTTCGCTCTGACCCCACATGCTGTAGGAATAGAGGGCAGTGGGAGATTGCTAGGCCTCACTCCTGGACCCGTCAGTCAGAGCAAGCTGTTGTATCTCCCACAGATGTAGCCTGCTCCCCCTCAGTATCCTTTTTTTCTTTGGTAGCCTGGCCCCCACTGCGTGCACACTGCTAAAGGAATCAATCACCGTAATGAATCTCGGTCTGCCCTTCACACAGACTCACTGCAGGGCAATCGAGAATTATGAAACCATGCCAGCCACTCCAGAGACTTCTGGGAACCTGGGCCATGGCATGTGTGTGTGTGCGCATGTGTGAGCATGGCACAGTTTAACTCTACATGGCTGGATTTGAATATCAATAGCTTTATTTGTCCCATAGCAACTGTGTCTTGACAACCTTTAAGTGCAGTTGACAGCATCCTTAGGATTACTTTTGTAGAAACAGGTTTTCTTCCATTCTTCCTGATTTCTTTTCTCAGCTGGTCAGTCCTTCACCTCTTGCCCTTCCTGCAGGCGATCCTGGATACAGTGTCAGTGCCTGAGGGGGTTGAAGCAGCCATCCAATTTCCAGGATTTCAGCTTAGGCTGTGGTATGGTGAAGGGGCTCATCTTGGCATCAGAAGATTGCCCATGTAATAGCCTCCTTGCCAGCTGCTATGCTTACCCTTCTGGGTTTAGGGCACAGAAGTTCTGGCTCCTATTTTTCTGCTGTGCTTACATAAAACCCTGGACTTGGGTATGGAGCAGTTACCACATGTTTCAAAAATCCATGAAACATGAATAAATTATTTCTATAAATAATATTTTGATTATTTTTGAATTAAAATCATTTTGGTCACTGGTGGTTATGCATTTGAGAAGTTTGGGATTAGGGATAACAGTGGGGGAAGGGGCATAAGGATGGGGGTTTTCAGTCTTTTAAAAATAGGCCACATTTGACTCATTTGGAATTCACTTGATATTTTAATGTTTATAACTTGTTCCTGTTGCTACTTACCACTTGCTTGTTGGATAAATTCTGACAGTAGATTAGTTCTGAATGCCTGGAGTAACTTTTCCAGGACAAATTTGGGAAACTCCAGAGTGGAACTGAAGTTTACTCATGCAGCCTCTGTTTGCATATATCCCCGCCTGCCCCCATGTTCTAACTACCGAAAATGGGGAAGTGCTTGAAATAGTGGTTCTAGGCGGTTCACAACAAGTAAAAACTGAACATGCAGCGAAAAATACAATTCATAAATGAAAATACATCAGATAGTAAAAACAAAAGAAATACATAAAATTTTAAGACAGAGAATGCAGGTAAGGCTAGTCTCAGTTAGGGCACTGGTCTTTGACCTAAGGGCCGCCGCGGGAGCAGACTGCTGGGCACGATGGACCATTGGTTTGACCCAGCAGCAGCAATTCTTATGTTCTTATGTGTGAGGCCTTGATTTATTTGCAAAGCAATATTACAGTTAAATCATTCTAGATTTATACTCTGGATGTATCTTCTGAAAATTCTCACTCTTCAACTTTAAATCTCAGTCTTTGGTATGGGTAAATCTCACTCTTTGAGATGATTCACCCTTGGTTCCTCTGCTATTGTTCATTCCTTCTTTATATTGGACAGCTTACTAATATGAATAATCATATATTCTCTATGGCCAGACCCACTTCCTGTGGAGCTCACTTCCTGTTTACATATGAGGGGAGTTTGATTATTTTCCCCCCCCCCCACCTTTTACAAAACCACACTAGTGTTTTAGCGTGGGTTGTGGCGGTAAATGGGAGCCCGAGACCTAGTGTCGAGGGCGAAATGTAATACGGGGCTGGTGAGCCTCCATGTTGCGGATCGGTGGGGCGGTCGGGGGGGGGGGGGGCGGAGGAGCCAGCGTGTGGCTGATTGGCCTGTAAAAGGCAAGAAGCCGATTTTAAATTTTATTGGTTGGGCTGGGGCGTGCACGGGGAGGCGAAGGGATATAAGGGGGAGGGCTTGGAGGACTTAACTGTTCGGGTCCTCCAGGGCAGTTTTCCCTCCCACCCTCCCTTTGTTTTGCTTGTTAGGTGAAGCTTGGGGGCGGATCTCCCGAGCTACTCGGTCATTGGGGCTCATCGGGTGATGAGCGGTGGGCCGGCGGGGTGCCGTGCCTGGTGGGTCAGGTGACCCGGATAAAGGGGCATGAGGGACATGCCACCCCTCAGACCCTTGTTGAAGTGGCAGGGTCGAGGGCACAGAATGTTTTGTTTTGGTAGCTCGGGGGAGCTCTTGGATTTATATTAATTTAAGTTGTGATAAAATGTTAACATGTTGATTTTGTATCAATAAACTGAGCTGCGGCTAATTACCCAAAATAGAGTTGTTGTGTTTTGTTTGAATAGTTAGGATGAGTACCTTGGTGAGAGGGAGCATGGGTCACAGGGAACTAAGGAGCTCATCCAGATCCTGTTGTTACAGCTCCGACACTCATAGAATTCCAATGAGCGTCAAAGCTATTACTGCGTGTCCGGTGCTAAAAACCACGCTAGGTTTTGTAAAGGGGGGGGGGGGGGGTTGTTTTTTCATAAGAAATTAAAGGCCTTTTTTATTGTTCATTGTTCATTTAAAGCTTGCTATACCATAATTCAAATATATATCAAAGTGGTTTACAAAATCACGCTCAAGGCATACACATACTCTCTTTGTCTTTCCATTTGCCAAAGAATGCAAATTTTAAAAATATCATCAACACCTCTTGTCATAGTATCATGGGATAGGGACTTGCAATTTCTAATAATGACTTCTAGTACCTACCAACATTTTAGGAGAAATTTAAAAACCTGTTTGCTACTTTCTTGGATACCTGTAACTGAAAATTCCATTAAATTGTAACTTGAATTTCTTATGTAAATCTAATAGAACTTTAGGTGTTGCGATATAGAAATAAGTTTTTATGTTGTGTTATCATAATATTATATGTATAATAATAGAGTAATGGAATGCTGCAAAGAAATTACTGTATATATATATATATATATATGAGGTCAAAAATGTCTGTGTGTATGGGGCCAAAATAATACTCCAAATACTTAATGGAATGATATCAACTCCCTCCTTTACACGGTAACAGCTCTGATACTAATATAATTCCTATGAGCACCTGAGCTGTTACCGCCACAGCCAGTGCTAAAAACGCTAGCGTGGCTTTGTAAAGGAGGGGGCAAATTTAGCAAGGGGGAACAACAGTGAGACAGTCGCATTGAGTTAGAAAATGGGTTAGATCAGATTGAAAAGTTAAAAAAACATAAAGCAATCCCCTTCCCCAAAATGTATTTCAATGGAAGAAGAATGTTTTTGAGAAGGGGGGTGTTCTTTTTTAAATTTTGGATTTGACTCGTATCTTCTCAGCAGTAGCTCTAGGCAAATTTTGAGGTACATTCAAAAAAGAAAAATGCCCAAAAAGTGGCATGAAGATGCAGATTAACATTTTTCTCGCAAACCCTCCCAATTTGCTATTTTCAAAACCTATATTCTAGATGGATTTCTATGCTGTTTGTTTGCAGTTCATCTAAATCTCAAGGGGACATGTTAGAGGTGTGGTTTGGGTAGGACTAGGGCAGGGTTATGACCTGGACGTTTTTTGGCCTTAATTGCACATTTTAGAATATGTCCAGTTTGGACGTTTGGTGCAAGGCTTGTTTTAAGAATGAATAAGTGCCAAAAAGATACCAAAACTGCTGGAAGAATGACGGCATGACCCCCACAACCCCCTAAGATGTAAATAAAACAGTACATACCTGTCTGTATGACAGCTTCAGATGATCTAGGAAGCCCAAATAACATAGAAACATAGAAACATAGAATATGACGGCAGAAAAGGGCTATAGCCCATCAAGTCTGCCCACTCTAATGACCCACCCCCCTGACTTTACTCCCTTAGAGATCCCACGTGAATGTCCCATTTTCTCTTAAAATCTGACACGCTGCTGGCCTTAATCACCTGCAGAGGTAGACTGTTCCAATGATCGACCACCCTTTCTATGAAGAAGTATTTCCTGGAATCACCTCGAAATTTCCCTCCCCTGATTTTCAGCGGATGCCCTCTGGTGGTCGAATGACCTATAGGACAGAAGATATCATCTTCCACTTCGATACGGCCCGTGACATATTTGAATGTCTCAATCATGTCCCCCCTCTCTCTTCGCTCCTCTAGTGAGTACAGCTGTAACTTATTTAGCCTTTCTTTATACGTGAGATCCCTGAGTCCCGAGACCAGCCTGGTGGCCATTCGCTGAACCGACTCAATTCGCCGCACATCTTTCCGGTAGTGTGGCCTCCAGAATTGAACACAATACTCCAAATGAGATCTCACCATGGATCTGTACAGTGGCATCATCACTTCAGGTCTCCTGCTGACAAAACCCCTACGGATATAACCCATCATTTGCCTTGCCTTGGAGGAAGCCTTTTCCACTTGATTGGCAGTCTTCATGTCATCACTAATGATCACCCCTAAATCACGTTCCGCCATGGTCCTAGCCAAGGTCTCTGGAGTAGCTTGAAAGGACTCAGGCCCTTATCCCACTCTAACTGCTATACTTGTGGTGTATAGTGGCGTACCTAGCATATGTGACACCCGGGGCCAATTATTTTTTGGCACCCCCCCCATCTGTACGTAAACCATGATTTATAGTAACAAGCCACACGTCACACATGAGTACCTAGGAAAAGGCAGCATCTTATATACTGCAGTGAGCAGTACAACAGCAATACACCCATTGTAAAACTAAACAAGCAAGACTAGTACAGATCAATCCTAACAGAAAACCATGTCTTTCGAACACACAGAACACAGAAAACACCTTCGCCTAGTATGGAATGTCATCACAAACTAACCCCTCCCCCTTTTACAAAACTGTAGTGTGGATTTTAGCCACGGTGGTAACATTTCTGACGCTCATAGAATTCTGAGCATCAGAGCTGCTACCATCACGGCTGGCGCTAAAAAACGCTCCACAGTTTTGTGAAAGGGGGGATAAAATAGAAATACATAGACAAAGGTTAAATTGAACCAGCAAGAAGCTGGACTCTGCATACAATGCAACACCACAGAAACAGTGACACATGTCTCCTAAAGAAATAAATAAATAGAAAATTTTTGTTCTACCTTTGTCTTCTCTGGTTTCTGCTTTCCTCATCTTCTTGTTACTCTCTTCCTTCCATCCACTGTCTGCCATCTCTCTGCCCCTATATGGCATCTTCTCTCCTTCTATGCCCCTTCCAGAAACTGTATGCCTCCCCATCCCATCTCTCCTTTCACCCCTATTGGTCTGGCATCTCTCTCCTCTCCTTCCCTCTCCCACACCTCTCTTCTGCAATCTCTTTCTTCCATCATTTTCCTTTTCAATTTATTTTCTGCATCCATCTAGATTACGTTCTTACTACCCTCTCATCAATTTCCTTTTTTACTGTCTACCTATGGCTCGCCACCTCTTTCCCTCACCCCCTCCAATATTTCCCTAATTCAATCCTTTCCCCCCCCATCATATCCCCTCCTTCCATCATGTGCCCTCTTTTTCTACCCCTTCCATCTAGTACCTTCTCCTCTCTCTGTCCAATTCCATCTTCTGCTCCCCTCTTTCTCTCCTCCCATTTCCTTCCTGCATTTGCTCCCTTATCTCTCCCATCTGCACTTCCATCCAGCATAGGCTCCCCCTCTACCCGCCACACTACCATCCAATGTTTGCCCTTTCTTTCTCCATCCACCCCTCTTCAATCAGCATCTGCCCCCTTTCTTTCCCTCCGATCCAATTCCATTCAGTATCCTTCCCCCTTATATCTCTCTCCCCTTTCCCTGTACATCAATTCCATCAGTACCACCCTTCCATACCACCCTGCCCCCTTTCTCTCCCTGCACCACTCTTTAATTCCAGCAGCCCTGCTCCTTTCTTGCGATGACTGTAGTGCCGGATGCCGGTCCACCCCACTCCGACATACTAGCTCTGGAGCAGAGTCGGCAGCCACGTGCTGGAAGGTCCCGCGATGACTCCAGGCTTTGCTCCGGAAGAAGTAAGTTACGTAGGAGGGGGTTGACCCGGCAGACACAGGGAGTTGCGGCAAGGACCCGCAATGACTGCGTCTTCCAGGTCCACCCCCTCCAACATAACTTACTTCTTCCGGAGCAAAGCCGGCAGACGAGTCATCAGGGGACCTTCCTGCACCTCAGCGCAGCTGCCGACTCTGCTCTAGAACAGTGTTTTTCAACCTTTTTACACCTGTGGACCGGCAGAAATAAAATAATTATTTTGTGGACCGGCAAACTAGTAAGACTGAAATTAAAAAAACACATTTCTGCCCCGTCTCCTCAAGCTCAGTCCCCGCAAACCATCTGATCCCATCCGCACAAATCTGTTATGATTTTATATTGAACATATTTTATTAAAGTATAAAAAGAAACAATATTCTGTACAATTGTCATTTTATATATCCCCTCTATTATCAAGAAAACTGAACAAGCTAAATTATTATAGAATGCTGCACAGAAATATCATTCTATTAGAATACTGCAGTCACAAGTGACAGGAATAGTGTTAGGGGAGTGCAACTAGGGCAACTGCCCCCAGGTCCGAGAAAGCCCTAAGCCAGCTAGAAGCTAAAGAAGCACTGCCTGGGATTTGCAGTCCCCAGTTATGTCTCTAGCAGGATATAAATTTCAAATCTGATATATTCTAATGACAAAATAGAAATAAAGTGATTTTTTTTTCTACCTTTTGTTGTCTCTGGTTTCTGCTTTTATCTTCTTTTCACTCTTTTCCTTCCAGCGTCTGCCCTGTCTCTTCAATCCAGCATCTGCTCGTTCCATTCACTGTCTGCCCCTTTCAGAAACTGTCTGTCTCCCCCTGCCACCTCTCCTCTAGACCCCCCCCCACTTTGGTCTGGCATCCATCATCTTCCCTCTGTTCCCTCATGGTCTGGCATCTTTCTCCTTTCATCTCTCTTTCCCTCCTCCCTGTGGTTTTTAGCATCTCTCTCTTCTCATTCCTCCACTCAGATCTGATATCTCTGTCTCCTTCCCCATTCTCTGGCATCTCTCAATACGGCCAGTAACATATTTGAACGTCTCTATCATGTCTCCCCTCTCTCTGTGTTCCTCGAGAGAGTATAGCTGCAACTTACCTAGACGCTCTTCATATGGGAGATCCTTGAGTCCTGAGACCATCCTAGTGGCCATTCGCTGAACCAACTCCATTCTCAACACATCCTTTTGATAATGTGGCCTCCAAAATTGAACACAATATTCCAGATGAGATCTCACCATGGACCTGTACAGTGGCATTATAACTTCAGGCTTTCAGCTGACAAAACTTCTTCAGATGCAACCCAGCATTTGTCTAGCCTTGAATGAAGCTTTCTCCACCTGAATGGCAGTCTTCATATCTTCACTAATGATTACTCCTAGGTCCCGTTCTGCCACAGTTCTTGTTAAGGTCTCACCATTCAGGATGTAAGTCCTGCATGGGTTTCCACTGCCAAGATGCCATAACCTTACACTTTTTGGCATTAAAACTCAGTTGTCAAGTTGTGGAACATTATTCCAGTAAAAGTAGGTCCTGCGTCATAGTGTCGGGCACGGTGCCCTTGCCCACTACGTTGCACAGTTTAGCGTCATCGGCAAATAATGCAATTTTACCTCGAAGTCCCTTAGGCAGGTCCCGTAGAAAGATATTAAATAGGACTGGACCCAAGACTGAGCCCTGCGGCACTCCGTTGATCACTTCCGACGTTTCGGAGGGAGTACCATTTACCATCACCCTTTCAAATTTGCCACTGAGCCAGTCTTTAACCCATGCAGTCAATGTTTCTCCTAGTCCCAACGAACTCATCTTGTTCAGTAACCTACAGTGTGGGACACTATCAAAAGCCTTACTGAAGTCCAAATACTCTCCCATATCAAGCTTTTTTGTTACTCAGTCAAAGAAGCTGATCAGATTGGACTGGCAGGAACTTCTCTTTGTAAATTCATGCTGGTGGGGATCCCTCAGTCTCTCGTCGTTCAGGATCATATCTAATTTGTGTTTAATGAACTTTTCCATAATCTTGCACACTATTGATGTGAGACTTACCGGTCTGTAATTTGTGGTCTCCGACCTGCATCCCTTTTTGTGGAGCGGAATGACGTTAGCTGTTTTCCAATCCAATGGGACTTTTCCCGTGCTTAGGGAAAGATTGAAGAGCGCAGCTAACATCTCCGCCAGGACATCTCTCAATTCCCTAAGCACTCTGGGGTGCAGTTTATCTGGTCCCATGGCTTTGTTCACTTTGAGATGCCATGCTGAGACAAATCGAAAGTCCATCAAGCTCAGCATCCTGTTTCCAGCAGTGGCCAGTCCAGGTCACAAGTAGCTGGCAAGATTGCAAAAAGAGTAATCCCACATTTAGTACCTAGAGTAGATCAAATTCATGAGATAGATTTGCATACAGATTTATCTCATATATATTCATTGGGGGTATCCTGAAAACCTGATGGACACATGAACACACAGATACTCAGAAACACACAGACATATCCTGACACATACATGCCAATACAGATGTGTCTCTGTATATGGGTTTATATACATATACAATTAGACACAGTAACACAATAAATGATAGCAAATAAAGACCCACATGGTCCATCCAGTTTGCCCAACAAGATGAAGTTGCACCCACAGATCTGCGCAGGTTATAGTCATTCATACATAAACATTGATGAGCAATTTGCCAATATTCCAATCACATATAGGTATTTAAATATGATGGAGTTTTGGCATAATATTTTATAACCAAAAATATTGCTAACAGTATTTAACTTGCTTATCTAAACAGTATGATGTTTTCCCCTCCTCCTTGAGATGTGCAGTACCCTCACTCTTTGCATCTGATGATAAAGTAATATAAAATACACAGAAGATCTTAATCTGTCCTTTGCCACTTGAGGGAGACAAACCATAAAATCTTGTCCAGCACTGGCCTTAGTCCACACCTGTCTTTTGTCATTTGCAGGACACAGAACGTAGAAATTGTCTGGCACTAGCCGTAGCTCCCAACTACTTGTAACATGAAGAAAAATAATAATAAATTTGGAGCAGGAGGGAAATGATGAGGGCTACTCAGGGGATGGGCCCATGCACAGAGCCTGTGAGTTACAGAGAGATCATAGGGATGAGGGACAGAGAGTCTGCAGCGGCAAGCTTTGCACGTGATAGCAACTCTATCATTGAGTCCCAGAACCATTACTGTGAGGTACAGGAAAACAGAGAGCTTAAGGAAGTGCCAGGAATTGGTGAGAAAATGATGGGACTATTGAGTGAAAGTTTCTAGGTCTGCTTTGGAGTGTGTCTGTGTGTGGAAGGAATATACAGTGTATATATATTTGAAATAATTAAATAATATTTCCTGTAAATGTTTGATTTTGTGAGAAATGCTGCAGATTAAACCTGTTTATGAGCTGTTGAACTGAGGTGTGTAATGAGAAGGCAGTGAAAGAGTTTTATAAATTAGGTTTGGAGTTATATTTCAAAGGAAAATGTATAAAAACTTTTAAAGTGTTTCAGAATTTAAACAGGCTTTTGGTGACTCCTGTTACTAAAAAGAAGTATTAAGTACTTTGAAATAGAGAGATGTAATCCCTTGACTGTGCAATACCACAATTTGAAGTGTCTGTATACAAATGCTAGAAGCCAAAAAATAAAATAGGAGAGTTAGAGCAGTGATTCCCAACCCTGTCCTGGAGGAACACCAGGCCAATCGGGTTTTCAGGCTAGCCCTAATGAATATGCATGAGAGAGATTTGCATAGGATGGAAGTGATAGGCATGCAAATTTGCTTCATGCATATTCATTAGGGCTAGCCTGAAAACCCAATTGGCCTGGTGTTCCTCCAGGACAGGGTTGGGAACCACTGAGTTAGAGTACATAGCATTGAACGATGAGGTAGATATAATAGGCATCTCAGAAATCTGGTCGAAGGAGGACAATCAAAGGGACACTGTGTTACCTGGGTACAAATTATCTTGCAAGGATAGAGATCAAATTGGATAGGGCATTGTGCTTTATGTTAAAGGGGGAATTGAATCAAATAAAATAGACATTCTTCAATGCATAGATAGCAGTGTGGAATCTTTATGGATAGAAATTCCATGTGTGAAGGGAAGGAATATAAAGGTTGGGTTATACTACCGTCCCCAGGACAAAATGAACAGACAGCTGAAGAAATGTTTTCAGAGATTAGGAAAGCTGGAGAATTTGGCAACAGTATAATAATGGGTGATTTCAATTATCCCAAAGTTTAATAGAGGATGGATAAGTTTTAAATATCAAAAACTCAATATCTTATCCACATTCAATACAGGAGAACAGTCAAAAACTATGCAGTTGCTATCGGCTAAATTGCTAAACAGCTTTCTAGGAGACTCAAAAAAATGGGAGTTAAGCTTCATATGGCCAAAAAAACCCTCCCAGTCAGAAATGTCTTCAAACTGTACTTTATTAAAGTCTCCAAGAATGCAAATACGCACAGCAGCGCAGTAAAGACAGATCGTCCTGCAAGCCAACATCAAAAAAATGAAAGCAAATACTTAACTTGCTCTGGCTCCCATCCGTTGATCATTCACAGGCTGTTTCCAGCAGCGTCTCCAACCGCTGCTCTAATCTTCCTGTAGAAAAGAAGTAGAGGTCCAACATGGTCATCCCCATTTCACCCACCAGTTTCGTTTTATTGTTGGCTGTGCTGTTCATTCTGGAAGGATATTGGGAATGGAAGGGAGGGAGAAATGTTAGGCCTGGGGGTGGAAGGGAGAGAGAAATGCAGCGTCTCTCTTTTTTTTTTTTTTCCTTCCATCTCATTGTTCAGCATCAAGGGGGGGAGGGAAGAAGAACAACAGAAAAAAGAGGGAGCAAAATGTTGGCCCATGGGGAGAGAGGAGGAGAGATATGGTAATGGTGAGTAGATAGAAGGAAATAGGAGGCTGGGAAAGGAGTGAGATGGGAAATGGGAGAGCTAGGGACTGAGAGAAGATGGAGAATTGAGAAGCAGCTGAAAATTTAAAAAGAAGGGTGAGAAAGAGGGCAGGATTTGAGTGGATAGAAGCAAAAAAGAAAAGTTAAAAAAGCTGAATGGGAAAAATCAATACATTGGAGACAGGCATAAGGAGGGAAAGGAACAAGAGAGAAGAAGCGAAAAAATGGACAGCAGACACTGGAAAGAGAATTAGTAGAAGATAGACAAAAAACAGAAAGAGAAACTGGGATCAAGATGATGGAAAAACAAAATGACCAGACAACAAAAGGTAGAAAAAAATTTATTTTCTATTTTGTGATTACAATGTGTCAGATTTGAAATGTATATCCTGTCAGAGCTGGCGCTAGACAGCAAGCATGAACTAGGACCTAAAAGAGAGAGGAAAAGTATTTTTAATTTATTTTATTTACACCACAGAGCCGACATGGGGTTGGAGAGGTTGTAACCCTATACTTCTACTAAGGCACGCTAGCTGATTTAGCGCGCACTAAATGCTAACGTGTCCATTATATTCTATGGACGCGTTAGCGTTTAGCGTGTGCTAAATCAGCTAGCACGCCTTAATAAAAGAGGGGATAAGTATCTTAATAAAAAATTTGGCCTGCAGCTTAGCCTGTGTTTTAGATTTCAGTTCCTTATGTAATTGAGTTTGACACCCCTGGGTTAAATGGTCATTTTTCTCAATGAAGGAGAGTAAATAGTGGAGTGCCGCATGGATCTGTACTGGGACTGGTGCTATTTAACTTATTTATAAATGATCTGGAAATTGGAATGACGAGTGAGGTGATTAAATTTGCAGATGACATTAAACTGTTCAAAGTTGTTAAAATGCATGCAGATTGTGAAAAATTGCAGGCAGACCTTAGGAAATTGGAAGACTGGGCATCCGAGTGGCAGATGAAATTTAATGTGGAAAAATGCAAAGTGATACAAAATGGGAAGAATAACCCAAATCACAGTTCCCAGATGCTAGGGTCCACCTTGGGGGTTAATGCCCAAGAAAAGGATCTGGGAATCATTGTAGACAATACGATGAAACCTTCTGCCCAATGTGTGTCAGCAGCTAAAAAAGCAAACAAGATACTAGGAATTATTTTAAAAGGGATGGTTAACAAGACTAAGAATGTTATGATGCCTCTGGTGCGACCTCACCTTGAATATTGCATTCAATTCTGGTCTCCTTATTTCAAGAAAGATATAGCGGCAGTAGAAAAGGTTCAAAGAAGAGCGACCAAGATGAAGGTGATGGAACTCTTCTCATATGAGGAAAGACTAAAACAGTTAGGGCTCTTCAGCTTGGAAAAGATACAGCTGATGAGAGATATGATTGAAGTGTACAAAATCCTGAATGGACTAGAACGGGGTATAAGTGGATCGTTTTTCCACTATCAAAAATTACAAAGACTAGGGGACACTTGATGAAGTTACAGGGAAATACTTATAAAACCAATAGGAGGAAATATTTTTTTACTCAGAGAATAGTTAAACTCTGGAACGCATTGCCAGCAGTTATGGTAAGAGCAGATAGCATAGCTGGTTTTAAGAAAAGTTTGGACAGTTTCCTGGAGGAAAAGTCCATAGTCTGTTATTGAGAAAGACATGGGGGAAGCACTGCTTGTCCTGGATTGGTAGCATAGAATGTTGCTACTCTTTGGGTTTTGGCCAGGTATTAGTGACCTGGATTGGTCAACATGAGAATGGGCTGGCATGATGGACGTTTGGCTTGATAGACTTATGGTCTCACCCAGTAAGGCTTTTCTTATGTTCAACTCAGCTTGCCTAGTATTTTTGGTGTTTGAGGCAAATGTTTTGTATTTAATTTGGTGTTCAGCTGTTTTTCTGCTGGAGTTCATTTCCGCTGGTTTTTCTGATTGGTAATCTGCTGAATCCTTGACCAGTGTACTCAGTTATATGAAATTTGGAGAATCTGAAACTATTTTATGAAAGCTAAATGTTCTTTTGAAAACTGAGGATCTGGAGCCTTGGTATTCTAGGAAGTTCTGTGGTACAGAGCTGTCTCTAGTCAGTATTCCTGATTATCAGATTCTGTGTGAGGAAGCTATGATACTGTGAAGTAATTACTGAGGAGTTTCATTATTTCTGAGTCAAAGATACTTGGATATTCAGATAAAGCTGAGATGGCTCAGATATTGTGTGAATGTTTGTGTTGAAACTCTGTGAGCTGATTTCATATCAGTAGCATTTCTGTTTTTCCTGGAGGATCAGCTTAGGGATACAAGAATTATCTATTCTTTTGCACATGTAGTTAGAAACACATGACCTTAACCTAAGAAGACATTGACTTTAGCCTGCATTCATCTAGGGAGATTAGGGTTTTGTTTCCATTCATTTGTTTATACTGTACATAGGATAGTAGCAATCCATTTGGATCTTCAGAGGAGCTGCTGGTTCTAGACAGGAGACAAGACAACAACTCAGCGGTACCCAGGTTTTAAAAAATACTTTATTTTTATGTGCACACCAATACATACATTATTTGTGTTTTATTGAACTTTGGGACTGAGAAACACTATCTGATTTTAAGAGTCACCTAGTCAAATACCTGTGCTTGTAGATATCCTAGAACAAAGTTGAAAGGCATGACATGTTTGTTTGAGGTTTGAATAATGTCATTATCAATGTAAAGTTGATCACACATGAATAGTAAATTAGCTTTGCTATTCATTTATATTTAAATTTTATTTACCTTGTCTAAACAACATCTGATAACAACAATTGTTGAACATACTTATTTAGTTTTCTTCCACCCTCAATTGTTATTGTTTTTTTTAATATTTAAATGTTTTAATTCTGTGTTGGTATGAATTCAAGGGGAAACCTATTGAAACATCTGACGGTGATTATAACATCTCATACATTTACAGCCTCTTTTACAAAGCCGCGCTAGCGGCTGCCCTGCGCTAACAGCCCTGAAGCCCATAGAGATTTGAAGGGCTTTGGGGCTGTTGCTGCACAGCTTTGTAAAAGAGGCTGTTAATTGTAATAATAAAATTGTAATGTAATCGCACCACATAACCACTAGGGGGTTTTACTTACTTTTGTCCAACATAGTACCTCAACAGCCCTGTTTTATTTCTGCCCTCCTAGTGTTTTTCTCATGCATTTTTTAATTCCTTCAGTGTTTCTGACTGCACTACCTCTCCTAGAAAAGCATTCCAGGCATCCACTACCCTCTCTGTGAAAACATATTTCCTCACGTTACCCATAAGTCTACTGCCCTGCAACCTCAATTCATGTCCTCTAGTTCTACAGCCTCCACGTCTCTGAAAGAGGTTTGTTTGTATATTAATATCTTTCAATTACTTAAATGTCTATATCATCTCTCTCTCCTTTCTTCTAGCGCAGTGATTCTCAGCTTTTCTTCCATTGTGACACACCTGACAGACAGTGTTCATATCCATGACACACTGAGCACTACAATTCAAGGCTGAACAAAAAAACATTGATTATTCCTGAAAATAATGCAAAGAATAGTAGTGACTGCTGGGTGAGAAAGAGCAGTCTCAACATTTCCAGTTGGGGCTGGTGACTGCCCAGTGGCATAGTGAGGGCATGAGGCACCCAGGGCTATGGCACTCCCTAGCTTCTTCTCCACCCCTGCTCCTTCCCTAACCCTCACTGCAGGCCTTCCCTTTCCCGGTACCTCTTTAACTTTGCCAGCACAAACAGCATCTCCAACTAGGAAGTTACTTCAGAGGGAGAGTCGAGGCTAGCACGAACAGCAGGTTGGAGATGCTGCTTGTGCCAGTGAAAAGTTAGAGGTACCAGGGGAAGGGAAGGTACACGAGTGGCGGAGGAAGGGCAGGGAAAGAGCTGGGGTAGAGATGAGGAGAGGTTCCTGGGCCCCCACCAAGACAGTGCCCGGGGTGGTCCACCCCCCCCACCCCCACTTCCCCCTTACTACACCACTGAGCAGAAACAGAAAGGACCAGTTATGCAGATTTCAAATAACTGATTCCCTGCTTTGCTCTCCCTAGCCCACATCCTTGTTTTGGAAAGCAAGGGCTTGTTCTCTGTCACATTTGTGGTGATACACTGGTTGAGAACCACTGCTCTAGCTTACACATATTCAGATCTTCCAGTATCTTCTCATACATCTTTTGGCACAATCCTTGTATCATTTTTCTCACCTTCCTCAGAACCCACTGAAGCCTCTTTATGTCATTGAACCGACAAGAGGGGAGCTATTTTAGATTTGGTCCTTAGAAGAATGTAGGGAATAGTAGAAGAGGTAAATGTGTTGGGTCCGCTGAGAAACAATGATCATAACATTGTGACATCACTAAAGAAATCTACTGTAGAAGCATTTGATTTTTGAAAGGCAATTACAATAAAATGAGGAAAATGGTTAAAAAGAAGCTAAAAGGATCAGTGGCAAAAGTTAGGAATTTAAATCAAGCATGGACATTATTTACTTCATAGGGCCTACATATCTCAATCCCATGGGGTGAGAGTAGGATTATGGGAAGCTGAAGAATGTAGGAAGTGTAAATGTGTGAAGGGGTCACTGATCCATATGTTGGTGGAGTGTGCTGCTTTGGGTTCTTATTGACGGGGTGTCCTGGACTTTTTAGTCTTGATCCTTAATACCTCTATCCCATGGTCTTACAGGCTTCTGGTTCTAGGCCACATGGCTGATCTGGAACAGCAACACATGCCTCCCTGTTATTGCAAGTTTATTTCCTCTGCTCTGCTCTGCTCTGTAGACAAGAAGGGCATTCTCCGAGTTTGGATGGATGAAACTCTCCCTCAACTGTCAGCCTGGAGGGCATGGATGATTTTTTTGGATAAGAATTTAATATAAAGATAGACATACTAGTCGTCTGGATGATCAAACGGCTGGATGTAGAAATAGACGATTTTCAAAAAATAAAATAGGGGGCATATTTTTTGAGAATGGACTTTGGATGCTGCCAATTTTGGGCGACTAGCACCCTAGGCCCAAAATGGACTTAGATGTTTGTTTTGATTATGCCCCTTCATGTGTTCTACACAGCTTATTGTTTCTGGTTGATGTTGGAGGGATTTTCCTTCCATGTTATATACTGTAAACTGGCCAGATACTTGTGATGGTCGGTATATCAAACTTTGAATAAACTTGGAAACTGTTGAATTTGATTGATGCTATACACAGTGCTTCTGCTTCAATAGAAATATTCAAGCCCCCTCCCCCAAAAATATCATTGTGGAAGCCCAGACCAGATGTATTCCACATATGTAAATGTTTTTGTTTTCCCTCTACTGTAAATTTAATCCCTCCACCACCTTTCATCGATTCTCACTCTTTGAACTTCGCTGACTCAGTTTGAATTTTGGGAATAATCTTCAATTCTAAACTGACATTCAGCCACAAACTGATGCAGTCATGCTGACTTCCTTTTTTACTGTACAGTGAATTTGATTTATCCATTGAATACTGAAACCAGAGCTCTTATAGCTATTGATTAATGCTTTGGTAATATTGTGCATACATTATTGTAACTCTCTATATGCCAGTCTTCCTCTTACCTCACTTAAGAGACTACAATTAATTCAATCCACTTCAGTCAAGCTTGTATACGCCGCTTCCCAATTTGATCATGTTACCCCTCTCTTAAAACTAGAACACTACTTTCCCTTTCTGCAAGGATCGCTTATAAACTACTTATTATGATGTGCATGTCAAGACTTCCAACTGCCCCATTATACCTTAGTAGACTCATCTTTCCATACAAATCTTCTCGTCTCTGTTCAGCTGACTCTAACCTTCTCTGTCTCCTGCCTCGTCCAAAATTTATCTTATGTCCTCTCCTGATCTGTGCACATAAGTCACCCCCCAGAGCATACTGCTGTTTTAGATGTTTGCATCCCAAGTGCATCACTTTGTACTTCTTCACATTAAATTTTAGCTGCCAAACATTAAACCATTCTTCTAATTTTTGTGCACATGTACACAGCCATGCACACACACGTATGCAGCAACACATACACACATAGATAGAATTATACACAAAGACATACCCATGCACACAGACACACACATGTGCACAGAGGGGTCAGAAATTATAGTTTTCTCACCATCACCACTTGGCTGCCACACTCCTATCAATACTGGGCTGGCTGTTAATGATTCAGATGTGTATTTATTTTTTTTGTTATAAATTGTACTGTGAAAGTTATTGATTGAACTTTATACCTTTCTTATCCTGTCCTTTACAAAGCCATACTACCATTTTTAGCGCCAGCCGATGCTTAAAAGCTCCGACGCTCATAGAATTCCTATGAGTGTCCGAGCTGTTACAGCTGCAGCCGGCACTAAAAAAGGTAGTGCGGCTTTGTAAAGGAGGGGGTTAATGATTGCGATGTATGGTGATACCTACGTACCTAATGAATGAATGCTATAGTTTCCTACTAGTTGCTAGGTATACGGCCTCCTAGTGGGAGAGAAGCACAGCAATATCTGTTGCCTTGTACCGTGGCACTCTGTGATTAAAATATTAACTGCATTCCGCAGATCTGTTGACAGTGACATCTAATGGTTACATATCTTATCATGCGTGAGTTTATTTTATTATTCTTTCTAAACCAATGAAAGGTTTGAGAAGTGCTTCATTCCAAGCATCCCAAAACAGATATAGAAACATACAAAGGCAACATGGATACAAAGATATGTTAGATCAGGGGTGTCCAATGTCGGTCCTCGAGGGCCGCAATCCAGTCGGGTTTTCAGGATTTCCCCAATGAATATGCATGAGATCTATTAGCATACAATGAAAGCAGTGCATGCAAATAGATCTCATGCATATTCATTGGGGAAATCTTGAAAACCCGACTGGACTACGGCCCTCGAGGACCGACATTGGACACCCCTGTGTTAGATGGTCTCAATAGCATTGCTGAATGGTCAGTGTTAATATGAGAAATTTCTGCACAGACAATTGTGGAGGAATTGGACATGTCACATAGATTGTTTTCACAAATTTTTATTTAAATTAAGATTTAAGGTCTATTTTCAATTTAGATTACTAGTCGTACTCTATTACGTCATTTATTCCTAATGCACATGCGCTGGCATCTTTGGGACTATAAGCGCCATTTTTAAATGAAACATTTAAGAGCAGTAGAAATTTACGCTCGTGAATTACTCATTTGTCTTTTCTTTACTTCATGTTATGTGGACTTAAATGCGTTTGTACGTTTCTTTGAGGTAGAAACATTATGCTAGCTTTATTTTTAAGAACTAAAAACGTTCAATAGTGCCAATAAAATCGCTAGCCGAGCTCCTCGAACCAGTTGACAGATACCCTTTTTGCTTAGAAGTGACATTCTAAATTCCTTGTGATTTTTATGAGACCCGGGCTCGTTTTCCACCTTTGAGGGGCGCCAGGTATACTTCTCTTTCTCTTTCTTTCTTTTCCTTCTTTTTTTATCTCTTCTTTCTTTCTTTCCGTGTTGGAGTCAATTATTATCTCTGGCAGTTGGCTCTCTGAGTCCAAGCCTACTGCACTACAATTATTCTTGCTTCAGATTAGGGGGTTTGGGGAGGAGGGTGGTCTGGGTGGGATTGTTGGATCTACTATTTTGTTTCTGATTGCTTTCTTCTGTTGATGTGGTTTTTGTATTTTGGTTTGTCATTTGTGATTTGATAATAAAAAATTGATTCAACATAAAAATATATCTTTTGAATTTTCTTTATGTTCACTCATAGACTCTTGGATCAAAATGAGGACTTGAGATTGTTTGAACATAGTGAAGTTATTGTAAAATTTTAGTTTTTCCTAAAGAGTTGTAATAACATACAATCTTTCTGTACAGAATGTTTGATTTTGTTAAAATGTAAAATTGATAAATAAATAAAGAGAAAAAAAAATAAAATCGCTAGCCCAGTTAACTATTTTAGCTTTCTAAACACACATGCGTTAGCGTTTTAAAATCCAGTAGAAGCTTATCTAATCAGGAATGTTACAAATCAAGATTTACCCCCTCTTTTACTAACGCATAGTGTGGATTTTAGCGCCTGCAGCGGCGGTAACTGCTTGGCAGCTAAAATTTAATGTGAAGAAGTACAAAGTGATGCACTTGGGATGCAAACATCTAAAACAGCAGTATGCTCTGGGGGGTGACTTATGTGCACAGATCAGGAGAGGACATAAGATAAATTTTGGACGAGGCAGGAGACAGAGAAGGTTAGAGTCAGCTGAACAGAGACGAGAAGATCTGTATGGAAAGATGAGTCTACTAAGGTATAATGGGGCAGTTGGAAGTCTTGACATGCACATCATAATAAGTAGTTTATAAGCGATCCTTGCAGAAAGGGAAAGTAGTGTTCTAGCTTTAAGAGAGGGGTAACATGATCAAATTGGGAAGCAGCGTATAGAAGCTTGACTGAAGTGGATTGAATTAATTGTAGTCTCTTAAGTGAGGTAAGAGGAAGACTGGCATATAGAGAGTTACAATAATGTATGCACAATATTACCAAAGCATTAATCATAGGAATTCTATGAGCGTCGGAGCATTTACCGCCCCTGCTGGCGCTACAACCCGCGCTATGCATTAGTAAAAGGGGGTTAATGTTTATTCCTAATATAGATCACTAGTTGTAATCTATGACGTCATTCATTTCCAACACGCATGCTTTGGCGTTCTTGGGAATATAAGCGCCATTTTTAAATGGAACATTTAAGAGCAGTAGAAGTTTACGCTTGAGCAAGAAAAGTGAGTACTTACATGTTCTTTCTTCAGTTTATGCTATATGGACTTAAATGCATTTGAACGCTCGTTTGAGGTAGAAAACATTATGCTAGCTGTAGATTTAAGAACTAAGAACGTTCAGTAGTGCTGACAAGATCACTAGCCTTGATATCTATTTCAGTTTTTCTAAATGCGCATGCGCTGGTGTCTTAAAATTCTTAAGTGCCATGTTTAAATAGATTTTGATATGATAACAGTGAATATGCATAAATGAAAAATTTTCTCTATACTTATTTATGTGACTTTTAATCACAAATTTATTTGGATTATATCTCCATATGCAGCCCAACCTTTTACCCAGAGTAAGTCCCTATTATGGGGTGAAACGGGTCCCGTTGGTTATTGACTTTTTGATCTCTGAATTGAATAATATGATCCTTGGATCGTTGGGAGCTTCATATTTTGGAGTTTTTCATTAAGTAATGACTTTAACGAGGAGCACAACATATAAGATAAGTGGAATGATTTTGAGCCCTCTTTGATGTTCAGAATCACTGTGAACACTAGATTCTGGTGGATTACATATTTACATACATTTATTTTGTGATCCGAATTTGGGAAAGGTATTAGAACCCTTTTTTATATTAAAAAAAAATTTTTTTCAAGTCAAAACTTTTTCGCAAAATTTAATAAAAGTTGGAATAAATAAAGTAGAATAAAAATTTAAGACTGAAAACTTACACAGGCATAAAATGTGAAGGTTTTTGATTGATGAAAGATGCCTTCCACCACAATAAATCAAAGGAGAAATTTATGATCCTTGGTGTGATGTTCTGAGATCTTTTCCTTCGCTTAGGCACTAGTACAGCGTTGTTAACCAATTTTTGAGAATCGGATATTTGCAGTGGTTATTTTTTCTTATTTTTTGCAAGAGTATTGAGTATACAATCATATGTTCTCATACATGCATGCATGCACACAGATACATGGGTTGTAAAGAATTCCTTGAGCCATTCTTCACATGCTTTTCTCACTTGCTGTTTGGAACCAGCTTTTGGCCCTAATAGTTATCTGCGGGATTCTCTAAATGGCACCATTGTTGACAGCAGCCTTAAAAGTGGCCGCCAATCATGTGTCAATCATGCAATGGCGCCATGTAAAGAATCGCGCCTCCAGCAAAGATAGGTTCCAGAAATGTAGGCCAAGGCTTTCAAGGCCTACATTTCCAGCGCCTACCTTTGATGTAAATTGTGCTTACGTAGGCACCTATAGTGATATTAAGTGCCAGTGGGTGCCTCCAGAAGTGCAATTCCAGCGCTGTTTGGTTAGGTGCCAGTAGACGTTTGAATTTTTATTTACGTTCCATTTAAAAATGGCATTTTCCTCTACTGGCGCCTACCTACGCCTAAATTAAGGCACTGTTTATAGAATTTCCCCCTATTGGGTCAATGTTATGAATGGTTTTACTCATGTAAAAGTCATTTTACACTTAAAAAAGGTCAGAGTGGAAGTGTGACATACTAGCATATTTTATAAAATACAGGGGTACATGCACAAATTTACACCTGTTCCAATAAAGGTCTAAGGAGCCCTTTTACTAAAGCTTAGTGTGTGCTAATAGACATAAGGATGTACTAAGTGCCATGTGGACCATAATATAAAATAGGATGCATAGAATTTATTAAGTGCTAATGTCTGTTAGTATATGCTAAATTTTAGTAAAAGGGCTTCTAACTGTGTACATGTTCTCTTCATTTGTAGTTGAATAACTTTTAAGATAAAATGTGTACATACATTACAATTTTGTAAATCCTATGCCCCAGGAATTCCCTGGTATCTCCCACTGAGCTACCCTGAACTACACATGGTGTACATATAAGCAGGGCCAGATTAAAGGATAGGCCTAGTAAGCAGATTCCTTGGGCCCAAAGACAGGGGTGAGGGGGGCCGCTGGTGTGCTGCTCTGATGACTGTCCTGCTAACACCCTTGGCTCTCCCAACTCAGCCACCTACCTCTCCCACTGTTACAATTGAATCTTTGGGCAGTCAGCAGCAACAATGAGGCAAGCCTGCTGCCATTGGCTTGCCCTGGAAGCCGCCTCTCTGCAGCAACTTCCTGTATCCACATAAGAGGGACATTGCAGAGAGGGGGCTTCTGGGACAGGTTGATGGCAGCAGGCTCACTTCATTGCTGCTGCTGGCAGCCCAAAGATACAGTTGCAGCGCTAGGTGGGGCCTCCTCCCAGTCCTCTCATCTCCTTCATTACATCATATGACACAACAGTTTGAATAGAATCTATTTTGTATGATGAATTATAACGTGAAACATCTTACTCCTTCTTTTCACCCGTGTTGGGAGAGTTTTATTGATTATGCTGGGAATGTACCATATCAATAATAATAAAACCCTAAGCGCGCATTCACATTGAAACTCCGTGCCTCTGCTTGTGCAGTAGAATAGAACTCTCTCCGTCTGCAAGGAGCCTGCGGCAGTTTCCCCATTGCCCTCCCTTGGCAACGCAGCGAGCCCGGAGCCAGTGGCGACCACCACGGCGGTGACTCCCCCCTCCTGCCCTCTCTCCATCTGCCGAGGAAACCCTGGGCGAGAATAAAAGGTAAAGTAAAAACAACCGCTGCTGTGTAAGAAAAAGGGTCTGGGGGCAAAAAGGGGGATATGTGTGAGAAGGAGGCTGCAAAAGGGACATGTGAGAAAAGGGGGCTAGGGCTAGAAGCTGAAAGGGAGAAGATGGGAGAAAGGGGCTTGGAGCTGGGGCTGAAAAAAGGGGACATATGAGGGAAGGAGGCTTTAAAGGGGAGTTCTTGGGAAAAGAGACCTGGTGTAGGAAGGAGGCTGTTAAAAGAAGACAGTTTGGAGAAGAGGGCAGAAGCTTGAGACTGCAAAAGGTGAGCTGTGAGAGAAGGGGTCTGGGTCTGGATTTGGGGGCTTAGGGCTGGAAAAGCAGGTGTGAGAAGGGGGTTAGGGTTGGGGGCTATCAAAAGGGAATGTGTGAGAGAAGGGAGCTGGGGGATAAAAAAGGGGGAGGTGGGAAAAGGGGGCTACAAAAGGGGACATGTGAGAGAAAAAGGTTGAAGATAGGAGCTGGAAGAATAAGTAAAGGTTGATGGGGAAAGGGGGAATGGAGAGGGAGTTCTATGGAGGTGAAGGACAGATTTTTAAGTTGGTGGAAATAGGGAAGGTAAAAGGGGAAATGGGAGCCTGAATATGGGGGTAAAACATAAGAAGAATAGCCATACTGGATCAGCCTAATCTATTCTAGCACCCATTAATGTAACGGGCTAAAATACTAGTGAATAAATAATTATACTCTGTTGGACCAATAATCAAAGGCAATTATAGGTTTCACATAAGAATTGCCATACTGGGACAGACAAAAGGTCCATCAAGCCCAACAGTGGCCAACCTAGGTGTGAGTATTCTCAAACATACATAAATAATATTGTGGCTGTTTAAATTGCTAAATGGTCGGATCTTATCCATATATTTGTGGGCCATATTAGAGGAGGAGCAAGGCAAGGAAATGATCAAGATAGAAGCACCATTCAACCTGTATCTAGGTAAGTTACCAGTGTATGTTTAGTTTGGGCCTTTGGAATAGCAGGCCAGAACTGTCTGGTTATGAGCTGCTGAATGTGCCTGGATTGCTCTGCACAAGCAACGTAAACAGCCAGAAGCCTCTCCTGGCCTTTTACGTAAATCACTTTGAATACCGTATCTACCCCTCAGTGAGATTTTGAATACAAATTTAGGCAGCCAACTTGTGAGACAAGACATATTTATTGTTTGTATTGTGATGTTAATCCAATAAAGAGTTCATGATATCAATGAGGCCAGTTTAGGAGCATAATTCCTTATATTGATTGGGCCCATTGGTTTTTGCACTTCTGCAAGATGTCCCAAAAATGTTTACCCTTTACTGAGGGCAACTGGGCTGGAAGAGATTGAAAGGAGAGAGGAGACATCCTAGGAATAATGCAGTCTGAAAAGGGCAGATAGGGCTGGGTAGAGAAACAGCGTCAGTGTTATACTAACTTTACCTGCTTGATGAGGGTTAGTCTCTCACCTGACCTTTTGAACCTCTCTAGTTAATGCAGACTGGATCTGGACAACATACCAGTCCCTTATCAGGTCTTATTGTGAAAGTACATAAATCTGGCAAGAGTTCTGTCCTGACTGGAGCAGCTGCTCCTAGACATACTGACAGAATGCAATGTGTATTCCTGGGAGCCACACACCTTTTCTATCTAAACTGAGGCTTTGCAATCAGAATATTTTCCAAATTCTTCCTCTCTCTCTTTCTGGCCTCTGGGGGACTCTCTCTTCTCTTTCTCACCCCTTGTTGCTTTTTTACTTACCTTTTGCCCTCCGTCATCACCCTTCTTTTTCTTTCTTTTCCCTCTTCTCTCCTGACTTTTTTTTCTTTCCTTGAATATCTTCCTGCTACTTATCACAACACCATAGAATATTTTTACCTCTGATTATATGTTTCTAACGATTTTCTGTTGCGCTTGAATAATTGTTTTTACTCATTTATTGTTCCACGATTATGGTATTGATATTGATTGTTTGTTTCTCTCCTTTTTTTGTATTTTGATAAAATTTTCAAGAGAAAAAAAAAAAAAAAAGAATAGGGATGGATGCTGCTTTTGTCGCCTTAGCTTCTTAGGTGGCAACAGCAAAATAAATAATAATATTTGCATTACTAGACAATTAAAGTTGAGCAAACCAAAGCCTCAGGAGTATAAAATGTATCGTCAAGGGTGAGTTACAGAGTCAGACTCGGGATTACATTTTAATTTTTCTAGGTACAGCTTGCATAGTGGAGATTTTGTCTCTCACTCTTGTCTACTGGGACAGATGTGGGGAGTGTTGCATTCCCTCCTCACATCAGTAACATGCTTCATTCCTGTTAACACTTGGGCTGGCAGCTGCTCCTGGACCACAAGAGGACATGGACACAGATGTCAGCAGACCCATCCAGATTCGATCCTTTGAGCATCCTAGTGTGGTGACTTTCTATTGCACGTGTTACCATGGTGCCAACTGAAGCCTTTATCAAACTGGATGAAGACATGTTCAGCAGGAGTCAGACCCACAGGCTGCTCAATCCCAGTGTGACAAAAACAAGCACAGCACAATGGAACCCTGAAGCTAGCAGGGATTTTCAACCTGGATGAGCTCAGTACTGGAACAGCAGGGGCTCCTGCAGGTCAGGAATGAGGTGCATTGAAAGAGCTGGGGGGGAAGTAGGCTGGAAGAGGGAATCTCAGTGCTAGAATAGTTGAGGGTGCTGCAATACACAAGTATCTGAAAATCCTGTATTCTCTAGCAGCCTTTTCCTTTAAAAACTTCCTGAAAAGCTGAAAGAAGCTTCTGGATACCTGTGTCCAAAAGGAGTCAAATTTGCACATAAGAGAGAGGTCTTGTGCTCAAGCTACTTTGTAACCCTGAACCTTATGTTTAGGAAGCTAGCCTTGTACTTGGGCTATAACCCTGCGTCTTAGGTGTAAGAGACCGGCCTTGCACTTCTGTAACCCTGAGTATTGTGGATTGGATACTGGCCTTGAACTTAGATCTGAAGCACTTGTTTTTACCACTGATGAGGTTCATAATGCATTCCTTTGTTATGAGCTCGCTTAAACAGAGACATTCCAGTTAATCTCTGCTGTAATGCATCTTCTGCATGAGGATGAAGCGAAGGAAAGCTGCCGTTCCATCTGGTGCAGTGAACGCTGATGTGAGACGTGAATTTATAGCACCAGAGATAGTGCCAGCCTTGAAAGTGGGTTCCTGTTCTGTCCCTCGACCCTGGTGTTCTGAGGGTAGCTAATAGTCCAGGGCGAATGCCCACTCCCCTCGCTACGTGCAGGCCTTCCTCATTTGAGGGTCAGCACTAATGGGAAAAGCAAATAATACAGCTGGATGAAGGCAGGGTCTTCGAGCAGATGCCAAACTCCAGCAGCAAAGCAGTTAAAAGAGAGCGCCAGAGCTGAGTGCAAGAAGTTGGGTTCGATCCAAAGAGTTAATGTTGCACGGTAAGATCGATAGGATGTCAGATGTGATTTCAAACCAACACAAGATGAATCGCATCATTTTCCTCTCTCGATTTAGACAGAATTAAGAACTCATTAGCCTACACAAATTTTTGGCAAGTTTAATAAAAGCCCAAATTTACATTTGTAGGAAATGCTCCCCAAGGTATGTTCAAAAGATGCAAATACGCTTCCCCTCTTTCTCTCTGCCTCTCCTGGGCCCATTTGTAGTCCTTCTGGCCATGAAAGACCCAGTTTAGCTGCTCTGAATCCCAAAGTTTTCATTGTGCTTGCGGTGTCAGATCGCTGCTCCTGAAGGCATGTTGCTGTTTGTTGTCTGGGATCTACAGAGGATCTGGAATTCCAGGACTGGCTGCTTTTTCCTTTGTTTGCATTGCTCGTGGCACAATATTTTTCTTTTAAAAATGAATTTAAATCTGTGACATATCGTGAATACAGGTTTAAACTCTGGGTGGAAGTGGCCTGTACCAAGAGTGACAGTGTGGCCTCCAGGTCAGGTAGAGCTGTACCTCTACTGTGTTGGAGTGCAACCTCTGACCTCAGCGCAGTATGGTCACTTAGAGCTGCAGTGTAACCTCTGACACTAGTATGGAAAAATAAGGCTGAACTGTACCCATGCCAGATGTGGCAGTGTGATCTCTGACCTTGGCACAGAAAGACATGCTGCCATGTTAACGAGCACAAGCTCCATCCTCCCTGAAACCCACAGCAGATGGTGTTCTGGTTTATCTCTTTGCTTAGCTTTAATAAGGTCATAAGAATAATCACACGGGATCAGACCAATGGTCCAAGCCTAATCTCATACTTCTAACAGTGGCTAATCCAGGTCACAAATACCTGACAAAATCCCAAATAGTAAGAAGATTCCATCCTACCAATCTCAAAGCAAGCAAGATTATGAACTTGGCCAACCCTTTTTTAAACCCAGATAGGCTAACGGTGCTAACCACATTTTCTGGGAAAGAGTTTCAGAGCTTAACTATTCATCGAGTGAAAAATATTTCCTCTTTTCATTTTAAAAGTATTAACGTGGAACGTCACTGAGTGTTCCCTAATCTTTATATTTGGGGGGAATAATAAACGATTGATTCATATTTACCTGTTCTCCACCACTTGGGATTTTATAGACCTTATTCATACTCTCCCCAGCAGAAGAGTCCGAACCGCATAGGAAAGGAGTTTCATCCCTTTTAGCCCTTTATGTTGAAACATTTTATTGAAGAAATCAATCAAATATACAATTATACAATATATGCTCATTACAATTAAATTCAAAGCTCAAATATTACATAAATAATTTTATCATTTCTACAAAATATATTTTCTATATTACCTATTCATAATACCATATATTCCCCCTATACCTTTCCCACCCACCCCTTCCCTCCCCTTCACATCCCCCCCAATTTTTTAAATATAACAATGTAATAAATTAATTATATAAATATACAATTCAAGAAATTCCAACTATTATTATCATCAAACAAATTCCCTCCCTAAACTAAACCTTAAGTTTATATACCGCATCATCTCCACGGACGTGGAGCTCGGCACGGTTTACAAGAACTTAAAATATAGGGCGTTCTGATGTAGAAATGGTTACTCCAGCGACACTGTTGATTACAGTAGCCTTAGCACCAGATAAAAACTGGTTGCTTAGGCTTTTCTTCAAAAATAGACTTAAGAAATTTATGGGACTTAAAATATTGATTTTTCCAGATCTGGCTCGAGAAACACAAAAAAGGAGACGTGAATTTCTTCTTCTAAAACCAGGGGTTATAGCTTTGGGGGCGACTTTTTATCTTCGACACCCTTGTAAATGTGTTATACAATATAGTATGAAAAAATATGTTTTCTTTGATCCAAGCCAGTTGACAACATTTTTGTCTACAGCACCTCAGGTTTAAGGGGGAATAAGAGGATAATTGATTATTGTTGACCTGTCTCTGCCTAAAGGGCCTATTCTCTTTTAATAACAACTTAGTTTGTTAAAATTACTTTAATCATCCGCTATGCATTCCTTGGATCCATATAGTGGACTAGAGTTGAAGTTAAGCTATAATGATTTTTCTTGTAACAAGTTTGGGAGCAGAAATGTTTATATTAGTACTTTATTGGCTTATCTTTATTTTTCTGTACAAGTGATACTTGAATTGTAAATTGAAAAATATAAATTAAAAAAAAAAAAAAGAACTTAAAATATAGGAAGAGAAGGAAAAAAAAAGGTTTACATGAACTTATATATATAGAAGAGAAGAGTAAGGGGGGATAGAATTACATTTTAGTGAAAAGCCAGGGTTTCAATTGCGATACATATTACAAAGTGTTAAGAAGTAATGAAAGTTTCTTATTCCTCAATATAAAACATTTAGAGCTCTATGGGAAAGATTATGAATATATGGATTCCAAATTATCAAGAAATACTAGTTCTTCTAGGAAATTTACGAACCTCCCAGACTTCAAATAAAATTAACTGATGGAATTGGTTCCTCCATTGCCAAAACCTAGGAGGATCTTTCTGTAACCAATATTGTAGAATGCACGTATGACCAATCATGCATGCCTTCTGAAATAAAATATTTCTTTCTAATCCAAAAACACCACAAATATTACCACCCTTACAGTTTCCACTAATTGAATATTCCATAAAGCACCTAAAAATAATAAGATGGCAGACCAAAATGATTTAATAAGAGGACATTGCCATGAGATAAAGCATTGGGGTCTTTCTCACATTTGATACAAATCGGAGAATTTACTAGACCTGCAAGAAATGCTTGTACTTGTGAGAAATAAGCCCTATGCAAAACTCTATACGTACATTCTCTCCATATATAACCTTTAACAATTTTGGATATACGATAAATAGCTTGACTAAAATCTTGTAGAGAAATCTGCATCCCCAATTCATCACACCATTTTTGTATAATAGTATCATATGTTCTATTTGGAATTAAACACCAACACCATTTATTTAATAAAGATACAGAAATTGGAATATCGTTATTTTGATAATGTGTTAGCATTTCCAGAGCAATCACAGTGACAATGTCACAACTGTATGTAGCGTTATAGAAATAATTAATAGTAGTAGTAGAAAACAGTAACTCGCTTTAAGGGTCTTCCTATCCACCAAAACTATTAACCTGCCTCAGATGTTAGTAATACTCTTCAAGGATTAATAACCCTCCTCAAGACTCTTCCTGTCCTCAGGGATTAATAAACCTGCTCAGTGGTCTTCCTATCCTTTAAGGTTAGTAACTCACCCTAGAAATTTGTAACGTACCTCAGGGGATTTCTGGTCCTTAGGAGAACAATATCAATCAGATGTGACATCTTTGGGCGTCTTCAGGGGTGCCCAAATCCCAGCATGATAGTTTCTTGTTTAATGCCTGGTCATTTGAGGATGTCCACTGGCAGCTGCAGGTTATTGATGCCAGAGGTGTTCCTGAGGGGCCCAAACAGATGTAGCTATACTGTCAGGGGAAGGTGCCTATAGAAGGCAGGTACCCAGCAAAGGGTGGGAAACCCATAGGAGGGGGTGACATAAAGCCCAGTCAGAGGAGAAGAGCCCATGTTCTGCCCTTTGCCCCATTAGGAGATCCTAAGAAGTTGTGAAAGGGTTTAGAGAATGACACGGGGTCAAAGTTTTCCCCGCGGGAACTCATTTTCCCATCCCGGCGCGTTCTTTTCCTGTCCCTGCCCCATTCCTGCAAGCTCTGTCCTCATCTTCACAAGCCTCAAACACTTTAAAATCATAAGTGTTCGAGGCTTGTGTGGTTGAGGTAGAGCTTACAGGAATGGGGTAGGGGCAGGGACAATGACAAAACTCGCGGAGACAGGAGAGCGAAATTGAGTTCCTTTGGGGATGGGGACAAATTTAGCCTCATGTCATTCTCTAGTTTAGAGCTCCTGGTGGGAGGAAACACCAGGACTGGAATCCCCTGGAGTGAAAGGGATGATCCCCTAGCCCAGTAACAGCATGTGGAAGGGTCCCAGAAGTTATGAGATTGGGTGGAGCTTTCCACTTTGCTCTAGAACACAGGTGTCAAAGTCGGTCCTCAAGGGCCAGAATCCAGTCGGGTTTTCAGGATTTCCCCAATGAATCTGCATGAAATCTATTTGCATGCACTGCTTTCAATGCATATTCATTGGGGAAATCCAGAAAACCCGACTGGATTCCGGCCCTCGAGGAGGGACTTTGACACCCCTGCTCTAGAAAATGCCCTGTTGGAGCAGATGTAAGCAAGGGGCCACAGCCAAAGAGATACAGAAAGCAGTTTTGGAGTTTCTTTAATATGATGGAAACTGTAACTAGTACTACTTATCATTTCTATAGCACTGCCAGATGTAACCTGGTGATGGCCCTGTTGAAAGGGCTGCCAAGTTAAAAGCTGCATGAATAGGGTTACCATATGGCTCCAGAAAAAGGAGGATGGATTGAGACATCCAGATTTGAATTCCATTGCTTTCAATGGAAGTAAAACCTGGATGTCTCAATTCATCCTCCTTTTTTCTGGAGCCATATGCTAACCCTATGCATGAAGATGGTGGGGAAAAGAAACACCTGGGACAGCCTAGTTTAAAGGCTCTCTTCTTTTTGCATATGCTGAGCAAGTGGCTGCAATAAAAAGACTTTGCACTGGAATGAGACTATTTGCCTATTTTAACTCTTCCAAGCTGAGCCCTGTTTGCATAGTGTGTGCCTGGGATATGTGCGAGAGCTGAAAAAGGGGAAAAGTTAGCCATGACCTGCCACATTGCACCGTGAACCGTGGCTTCCAACCCTAGGCGGTGTCCCTTCCTTGGAAGACTAGAAAGCTGCCTATAACGAGCAATCAATCCAAAGGATTCTGGGTTGTGAGGAAGTGTTCAATCTGCCAATCACCAATGGTAATGAGGAGGAAAAATACATGAGCTTCCACGTACAGTATCTAGTACTGGTGACCGTTACCTAGTAACAAGTCTCCTGCTCCCTGTTTCTGGGATAGAACTGAATCTCTGAAGTAGCAGCAGGCAACAGGGACATACGAGCATCATAGTCATGTGGGAGCTGATGGCCAAAGCATGTCGGCAGAGGCTCAGAAACAGGCTCTTGGATATGGTTTGTGGTAAGCCTCACAATTTATTCAAATAAAGAGTGAGCAGGAGTGTGCACAATGAAGAAAGCCAGCATTCAACGGATGCTGATTTCACCCATGTAAAATCGGAGTGTACGAGGGGGGGCCGCTGAAAAGTTCTCAGCCCAACTGAGATTGATGTGGAGCCCTGAAACTTACAAGTTATTCCACACTTTTCTTTTCAGTGATATGAAATGAAACGAAAAGTGTGGAATGACTTGTAAATTTCATGGCTCCAGGTCATTATGCCACTGTATAGATCCATGGTGAGACCGCACCTGGAGTACTGTGTACAATTTTGGAAGCCACATTACCGCAAGGATGTACTGAGACTGGAATCGGTCTAGAGAATGGCCACCAGGATGGTCTCGGGACTCAAGGAGCTCCCGTACGAGGAGCGGTTAGGGAAGTTGCAGCTCTACTCACTCGAGGAACGTAGAGAGAGGGGAGATATGATCGAGACATTCAAGTACCTCACGGGTCGCATCAAAGTGGAAGAGGATATCTTCTTTTTCAAGGGTCCCGCGGCAACAAGGGGACACCAGTGGAAAATCAGGGGCGGGAAACTGCACGGTGACACTAGGAAGTTCTTCTTCACAGAAAGGGTGGTTGATCGCTGGAATAGTCTTCCACTTCAGGTTATTGAGGCCAGAAGCGTGCCAGATTTTAAGGCCAAATGGGACAAACATGTGGGATCTATCCGCAAAGATAGATAGGGAGGGTCATTGGAGTGGGCAGACTTGATGGGCTGTGGCCCTTATCTGCCGTCTATTTCTATGTTTCTATGTTTCTATTCTCCTCTTGGCTGGGCTGGGAACTTTTCAGCGGCCCCTCGCATGTCTACTCTGCACTCAAAATGATAGGATGCAGTGCTTACACTGAAATAACCCTGAATTCTTTGTAAAGTGACACATCCCTCACACTGCAGTCATGCTGGAATAACTGCATTCTCAGTGAACTAACGCTTTATTCATGGAAATAACAGAGCAGTCATACTAAAATGCTATGAGGAGTAGCACATAAGAACATAAGAAACGCCTTCACCTAGGTCCATCTAGTCCAGCGACCGGCAAACGCGGAGGCCAAGCTAGGTGCTCCCTGATGAAAGAGCATTGCACAGACAGACACAGGAATAATGCTAATCCAATAAGTTGTTAAAATATTGAGAATTTCACGACTTGAAATATTTATTAGCACTTTCACTCATATGCGATGATCGGGTGGTGGGTCTGGCTATAGGGACTTTGGTCCTTGGCAAGATTACATATCTCTGAGCATATGTTATTGTTTTAACTAAAGATTATGTGACTACGCAATACTTGAAAATAGAGATATTTGAATTGTGTTGAACATATTCTTTCTGATCTCTACATTCAAAACGACAATTCCTTTTCCCTATCATCTTTACTACACAAAGGCCAACATCATCAGGCTGAGGAAGCGGGCCAGGAGGAAGTGCCACTCCAGGACACAGAGAACCAGTGGACAGATATGCCACCCCTGGAGGGAGACAAGGAAGAGCTTCAGGGGCTGCCTGCCCAGCCCTAAGGCCCTGCAGATGTGCCAGCGCCCCCTATAGGGCCCCCCCGACCCCCATAGCTCCTGCATCAAGTGCTAGCAGGTATCACATTGTACAAATTCTTTTCACGAGGGTACAGATAGCGATGCTCCTTGAGAGGACCTCAGAGGTCTTGACGATGTATAAAGAGTTAGCTTGTTATTTAAGTATTCTGGCCCATTTTGTCTGAGGACTTTTAAAATCAGAGAGATTTAAATTTAGCCCTGTAAGGTACTGATAGCCAGGGTGCAGGAAAGGTAGGAGGGTCACGCACGTCTCTTGCAGCCTTCTATCAGCTGTGCTGCAGCATTCTGAATTAGTTGCAGATGATGCAAACTCTTTTTGGTTAGTCCAGCAGTCTAGTTGTGATGTTATCATGGAATGGACCACTGTGGTCAGACTTGTCTTTTCAGTATGTATAGAGAGAGAGATTTTGCAGCTGCCAAAGATGATAGAGACAGTTTTTAAAGGTTGTTTGAATTTGCGGGATCAGAATGAGTGACAAGTCTAGCAGTGAGATTCTTGACCTGTTATTTTAGGGGGAGTTCATACTTCCCAAAAGATATTTTGAAGTCAGAGGTATTTGTCCACTTGTGTTAGGAATCCAAAAAAATCTCTGTTTTGCTTAGGTTCAGGCAGAGTTTGTTGTTTGCCCACTCCTGAGTTGCACTTAGACAGGCAGTCAATTTATTCAAAGCGGTGGGTAGATCTGGTTCAGTGGGTATGAATAGTTGCACATCATCGCCATAGATATAGACTTTTGTGCCCACTGACTGAAACAATTCAGCTAGAACAGGGCTGCCCAAGTTCGGTCCTCAAGATCTACTGACAGATCAGGTTTGCAGGATATCCACAATGAAAATGCATGAGAGAGATTTTACTGCACTGCCTTCTTGGTATGCAAATCTCTCTCATGCATGTTCATTGTAAATATCCTGAAAACCTGGCCTGCCAGTAGATCTCGAGGACCGGACTTGGGCAGCCCTGAGCTAGAGCATAGGTGTCAAACTCAAGGCCTGAGGGCCAAATCTACCCTGCCTCCTTGTAGTTTCATTTGTTGTCCTCCCAGTCTCTGAAAAAGTTTTATAAATAGATCATTTATAAATATTTGTATTTATATATACCCCCACCTTTCCCAAGGCGGGTCGCAATAGAGTACATACACAAACAAAATCACATACAAATCGAACATGAATAAAACATAATAGCGGTAATGTAAAGCCTCCTAAAATTACAAAGAGGTTACCAGCACCTCGCATCAAAAAACTATAAATCAAGTCCCATATTTCATCTTACAGAAGAGGCATTTCTTCAACATTTTCTTAAAACTACTCAAACATGTTTGCTGTCATAAACATCCCGTAAGCTTATTCCACTCCTGAGGAACCAACACACGAAAATATACTAGCTCTAGACACAGCTGTTTCACTGTCGGAATATGTAGGTCACCGAGCGCAACACGCCCTGTGGTTCGTATGGCAGAATGCTATCCATCAAATGTTTTGGTGCCTTATTGTGTATACAAAGATGCACCATGACCAGTAATTTATAAAAGATTCGATGTTCTAATTTTAACCAATACAAAGACATATAGCATTCTGTCATATGATCACTCTTTCTTAATCGAAACAGAGTTCGAACAATTGCGTTCTGGGCTACCTTCAGCACACTCAGTGCTAATGCAAGTATACCCAGAAACACCAAATTGCAGTAGTCTAAGCATGATATGTTAGATTAAAATATGTTAAAAGAACAAGACATGGTACAGATCTATGGCATACTCCACAATTAACCTTTAAACATCAAGAAGAGTGACCCATGGGGCTCATCCAGCCTCACCAGGGTGCAGGCATTATGTTGATATTATCTGCAAAAAGCTAATCTTTCTAATAGACTTTCTACACTGTCGCTTGCAAAAATGTTGAAGAGATGTAGATTAAGGCCTCCTGTGGTAGTGGCACCCCATTTCTTCCATGTTCCCTTCATGTACCACTATCCCAACCAGTTTCTAACCCAGTCAGGCACCTTAAGCTCCATAACTTGGGCGTTTGGTTTGTTTATGTCACCTACGCAGAACCACGTCAAAGGCCTCACTGAAATCCAAGTGTGGTGTATCTAGTGCTCTCCCTGCTCCAACTCTCTAGTCACTCAGTCAGAGAAGTTGATTAGATTCATCTGATAAGGCCTTCTTTTAGTAAAACCATTCTGCCTCAAAGGCTGAAATTCACTGGATTTCAGAAACCGCACGATCCTCTGTTTTAGCACCAATTCCATTCCTGTACACCAAGGTCAGTCTAACTGGCCTGTAGCTCCCAGTCTCCGCTTTTATCTACTTTTGTGGAAAGAAACCACATCTGCCTGGCTCCAGTCCTCCGGGGCCACTCCTGACTCTAAAGAAGCATTGAAAAGGTCAGACTGCAGCAGAGCTGCCAAAATTTTCTGTCATTTCCTTCACCGCTTAAGATGTTTTCTATCTGGCCCCATCACTGTCTGCTCTTAGCTCCCCGTGAACACAATCTTCTGAAAATCTGTTGAGGACTACCTGACTTTCATTTCTAAATGTATCCGCAATTCTATTTCTAGCCCTCTCTCAGTGAAATACTGAGCAGAAATAAGTGCTAAGCAATTCCACTTTTTCCTAATTCTACACATTTCTCTCCTCCGCTACTTTTTGCTTCCATTTGCCCTGTTTCACTCCTGATCGCTTTTCCAACTTTTTAGGTGTTTAACATAACGTAAGAACATAAGCACTGCCTCTGCCGGGTCAGACCAGGGGTCCGCCGTGCCCAGCAGTCCGCTCCCGCGGCGGCCCCCCAGGTCCATGACCTGTAAGTGATACTTTACCTAAACCTTTTATTCCCTAATCATTGTTTTGGATGTTATTACATGTCCTCTTCAGTCTCTTGCAATTTATGAATGCTAGCCGTGTCTCCCTTTTCAGCTTTTTCTTTAGAAAATCACAGTGATCTCTTTTCTATGTACTTTTGTGAATACAAGATGCGCTGCCTTAAGACATCCTCATTCTGCCATAAACCCAGTGAGATGCTTAAGCTTGTGCCCAGTGTAACCAGGAATAAAATGTGAACTGATACTGTTTCACTGAAATTTCTCTGTCAGTTTTAAAAATGTCTACACTAGAGAATGACACGGTGACAAAATTCATCACCGTTCCCGTCCCCGCGGATAACCGCAGGAAACCATCTTCATGTCGTTCTTTAAGGAGAGAGGGAAGAATCAGAGTATGAATGACCACAACCACTGACTCGCAAGCTTTGCTTTGAAGAATGCCGGTGTACAAGGACCGAGGTTGAAATAGACACTACAGAATGACAGTCTCTGGTATCCAGAGCAGATATTGTGATGTCATAATGCCTCATTCCACCAGTGCCAAAGAGCCAATCACATCAGTGATGTCACAATGGCTTCATTATCCTTGGCTCACATAAGAATCAGAGTATGAATGGCCACAACCACTGACCCACAAGCTTTGCTCTGAAGAATGCTGGTGTAGAAGGACTGAGGCTGAAATAGACACTAGAAAATGACATGGGATTATTTCCCGCAGTTATCTGCGGGGACGGGAGCGGTGATGAATTTTGTCACCGTGTCATTCTAGACTACACTAACCTGCCTCTCCATCCCTCATCCATGGGCGATTGCAGGCAGGCCGACAAATTCACTAAAGGCCTGCATGCAAATGGGAACGATCATTGGCACACCCCCCACCAACCGCACAGATCGCTGAAGAGCGATTCTTGAGCATGCGCAGACCATCTTCCTTGACTGTAGATGGTCTGTGCATGCGCTGGCCCTTCGTGCCCGGCAGAGCTTTTTTTACTTTTTTGTTTATTTATTTAGCTGACTGTTTTTTCTACTTCGCGAGCCTGTGGTTTTAATCCGCTTTAATCCCGCGGGTAAAAACCATGGGCTCACACTGTGGGGAAGGGCAGGCGAGTCAGGGCTGAGCAGGGCGGCAAGACAGAGCTGGAAAGTCGGGAGCTGAGAGCAGGAGATCGGGGCAGAGAGCAGGGCGGCAGAAGGCAGTCGGAAAGGACCTGAGCGACTGTTCCTCAGCAGCCGCTTATTTTTGGATCGGTCAGCCCAGTCGGTGTCCCTCTTTTTTTTTAGTGAATCGCATCCCTGCCTACTTTGCATGCCGTTTCTCCTCATTTGCATGCATGGATTGGAATCGGATCGGTACACAGGTTAATGAATCGGGTCGGAGGGAAATCGGGTCGCAAAGGGCTTGCAAATTGAATGGTACACGATCAGTTTGCTTAGTGAATCTAGCCCAAAGTTCCAGTGGCATAACTTGTTTGGTTGCCACCTGGGACAGAGCATTCCTCCCCCAGGCACATCACCCCCCCCCCCCACCCTTCCTCCAGGCTTAGGGTTACCAGATTTTCTGGAACTAAAGTCTGGACCCATGAACCCGCCCCCAGGTCCTCCCAGTTCTGCCTGAGTCCCGCCCCACTCCCTCAACCTGTTCACTTGTCGGCAGGACATCTGTGCATGCACTGTGTTGCTAGCCGGGGCCCACTGAACAATTGCGGCCCACCCAGCTAGGCGGCATAAACTTTTCCAAGGCATGCTTCCACTATGGAATAGCCCTACAGGGAGTGCTTGGCTCAGAATAAACCCACAGCACTGAACATGGTTGACACCCAGCACACAAGGCAGAGCAGAACTGGCTTGAATGCAAAAATAATGATTTATTATCTAGGTTTTTCAAGATAAGGCAAAATATTTTCCAGAAAAATAAAGCACAAAAAAAGACAAAACTATAAGCAACAGGCAAATGCAAACTTTCAACAAAACAAAATGTTTTAAGCACGCCACACAGGGTTCCGCAGGCTTTTCACAGCAGGAGAGTTGCCATACATTGGCTTTAGTAAAGCTTTCTCCCAAACTCTCAGGCAGATAAAGAAAATAAGTTTGCTTTTGCTTCTGATGGAAAAATTAGTTCACAGTAATGTCCCATAAGCTTATTTCATTGTTCCTTCCAGTTCTCAAAAAGGAGAGACAAAATAAACAACAAAAACTTTTCAAGCAAAAAGAATAAGCTTTGTACACAGTTGAAACAGTCCTTGATTCCCTTAGTCACCACAGCTCTATGGTTGTTGGAAAAACACTGTTCAAAAAGGAACCCTCAGAAAGAAGAAATTGTGCAATTGAAACAAGAAGTTGAAATAGGTAAAAGTGAGTCTCAAAAATTGAATATGAAATTGAAAACAATAAAAACTTTCAGGAAACGCAAATTAAAGACAGTAATAGTATTCGGAGAAAATTAGAATCTCTTGAAAATTATAATTGGGCTAACCACTTGCGGATTTTAAATTTTCCTAAAAATCCTATTAAACTGCTCGAGATATGCTGAAGAGATATTTATTAGAAGTCTTGAATGTTCCAGAACAATCATTACCTCCTTTTGTTAAAGTATATTATCTTCCTGACAAGAAACTACAGGAACAATCAGACCAAGATCAAAATGACCAGGACAAGCCTCTTAATGTTTCCGAATTGTTGGAAACTTCAGAGGAAACACTTGTGAAACCAGCAACACTATTAGCGCCTGATAAGGAATGGATAATGAGGTTATTTTTTAAAAAATTAAGTCAAAAAAGCTTTTGGGACAAAAATATTGCTGTTTCCGGATGTCTCTAAAGATACTCAGAAAAGGAGAGAATTTTTGTTGATGAGACCAGCAGTAACATCTATGGGTGGAGTTTTTTTTTTGCGTGAAAGTGCATAATTAGATATAAATCCTTTAAATATGTTTTCTTTGACCCATCCCAGTTGACTGTTGTTTTGTCTCTAGAACGCCTTGATAAAGCATAAGTTATAACAATCTTAATCTCAAAATGTAGAATTAATCTCCTACCATTATAGGCTGTCTTTTTTCTTTGATTTAAGTATTCTGATTGTATTATGTTTAGTCACTTAGTGAATCTGGGAACATTTATAATTGAGGACTTGAGAATGATAGAAAATTGTTTGATTTCTTGAAATTTGATTCTTTGTTTTGAGTTTTTCTTAAATTTCTGTCAATCTTTCTGTTCAAGATGATTATGCTTGGAAATGTATTTGAAAAATTAAAAAAAAGGAACCCTCTCACCTCCAGCACCTATAGGTGGTTGATACAGAGCAATTCTCTTCCTAGTTTAAACTTCACAGAAAAAACAGGTAACTCCTTTTAGTATAGCACACTTTGGACAACTGGACTAGACTGAGCATTGTTAGCAGACCCCTGGAAACTCATTCTCCGAGATGAACTCCTCTTCTGTTTCCATGTATTAATTAGCTCCAGTTCTGGCCTGTGGAAATCCTCCTCCAGCTTAAGCATTTCTCAATCCTCACTAGGGTTCAGCTGGGCTCCACCATCAGGCAAGTTCTCAGGCTCCTGTGTGCTTCTCTCCAAAGACTGGTCTGTTCACTATCTCCTCCCCTCTTTCCCCTGCTCAGTGAGGAGCTCCTTTTTATCTCTAGAGCATTGTTGCCCACACTTTCTTGGCTTGCGAGCTACTTTTTTTAAAATGACCAAGTCAAAATGATCTACCAACAATAAAATTTAAAAAACACAAAGCACACTGTACGCAGAGGAACTGTTAATTATCATTTATATTCAAGGTTTTTTTCAAAGAGGTCAAGGCAGATGACTGTAAAATATGCAATGTCACCTCAGTAACAACTATAGAAAAATAGAAAAATATACCCCCTTCCCTTTTACTAAACCGCGATAGCGGTTTTTAGCACAGGGAGCTGCGCTGAATGTCCTGCGCTGCTCCCGATGCTCATAGTATCGCGGTTTAGTAAAAGGGGGGCCATAGTGCAAAATATCAACAGCAGATATAAATTCAGACACATTTTGATCACTACATTTAAAATAAAATCATTTTTCCTACCTTTGCTGTCTGGTGATTTCATGTGTCTCTGGTTGCACTTTCTTCTTCTGACAGTAAATCCAATATTTCTTCCTTTCTTTCTTTCTGTCTCCTGCATGCTTCCTCTCCTCCAGACCTCATTCCATTCCCCAACCAACATCTCTCTCTGTCCCTCCATGAGTCCAACTTTTTCTTCCTCTCTCCCTGCCTCCTCCCCTTTCTTTCTTTCTTTCTCTCTCTCTCTCCCTGCCCCTTTTCTTTTTGTCTGTCTTTCTTTCTCCCTGCCCCCCCCAAGCCACCACTGCCGATTACTCCCTGCTTCCTCGATGCCAGGCACTTACAACTGCCGGGCCCACAAGCCTTCCCCCTGACATCAATTCTGACGTCGGAGAGGAAGTTCCAGGACAGCCAGGCAATGATTGGCTCAGAATTGATGTCGGAGGGGGGGGGGGAAGGCTGTGGACCCGGTGCTTGTATGTGCCTGGCTTGGTGTCGGGGAAGCAGGGAGAACAGAACACAAAGGCAACGTGAGTTGATCACGGAGTCCGGGATGGGCTCTGCGATCAACTCACTTTGCTTGTGCGATCTACTGGTTGATCGCAATTGACCTTTTGGGCACCCCTGCTCTAGAGAAATCCCACCGACACCAAGATACTGCTGGAATGGGCCAAGGCTCTTTCTGGCTCCCCTTCAGGCTTGTCTGAAAATTATTACTAGTTTTATACTATGAGAAATATGCCTGAGCTTTCCCTAACACTGTTTGGTTCTAGGCCAGGGGTGTTTGGTTGTGTGTTTGGTTCTAGGCCAGGGGTGTCCAATGTCGGTCCTTGAGGGCCGCAGTCCAGTCGGATTTTCAGGATTTCCCCAATGAATATACATGAGGTCTATTTGCATGCACTGCTTTCATTGTATGCTAATAGATCTCATGCATATTCATTGGGGAAATCCTGAAAACCCGACTGGATTGTGGCCCTCGAGGACCGACATTGGACACCCCTGTTCTAGGCTGAGTCAAAAGGGTACAAGGATTTACATTGACAGAGGCTAGATCCTGGCATGCCTGAACTCAGATAGGCAAACTCGCCTACATGTGAACCAGGGCCAAACCCCTGGTGAGACTTTTTAACTGCTAGTCCTTACTTTTCCTGCCTTGAGCCTGTGAAAAGCCAGCAGCAGTGCTGGAATTGTCACAACTGGTGTGACGCAATAACGTCACACTTCCAAGTGGACGTATGAATTTCTGATTACATGTTTTTCCCCCCATGTGTTTCTTTTTTTATGTAGAGACCTAGGCCCATATCCCATTCTAACTACTACACATATGGTGGATTATGTGAACCTTCCAAAACCTACCCAAACCCCAATGTACTTACATATAGGTGACATCTGCAGGCATAAAGGCTATTAGTGAAGTATACAGTGGGGTCCAGTAGGTTGTGGGTGGGGTTTGGAGGAGTCACCATATACTGTAAGGAGGTTGTGGTGAGATGTGTACCTGGGCCTTTTTATATGAAGTTCACTACAATGCCCTCTAGGGTGCCCTACTGCTCTGCTGGAATGTCTGTGTGGCCAGAGTATGGTGCAGTGGTTAAAGCTATAGCCGTAGCACCCTGGGGTTGTGGGTTCAAACCCACACTGCTCCTTGTGACCCCGGGGCAAGTCACTTAATCCCTCCATTGCCCCAGGTACATTAGCTAGATTGTGAGCCGGCCGGGACAGACAGGGAAAAATGCTTGAGTACCTGAATAAATTCATGCAAACCATTCTGAACTCTCCTGGGAGAACATTAAAGAAAATTCAATAAATTTAAAAATAAATTAAAAAAAAAAAAAATGCCAGCCCCCTCCTACAGTAGCTTGTTTTGTGCGGTTTTCTTTTGGATTTATTTTTCTTTGAAAATGGTTCAAAAAGATAGATGCACTGAGGACAAGCACATCTATGAAATGGCCATTTTGGAAACAAATTTTCGCTACTGAATTTTTGTGTGTGTTCTGCAAAATGTCCAAACTCAGATTTGGACGTCATATTGAAAATGCCTTTAGATGTCTAATTTCTCTTGATCTGTGAAGGGAACAGGTTAGCTATTCCTCTGCATGAAAAGAAACAGTTTTCTTTCACACTTAACCCTCTGTGTGGTTGTGTTAAGGGCCCAGGCCTGCCCTTGCTTATATTTTCACACTTTGCAACAAGCTGTCCATTAACTACAGCCTCCATAGGGTGTAGACCACATGTAATTGAGACACCATCTAAGGCAGGGGTGTCAAAGTCCCTCCTCGAGGGCCGTAATCCAGTCGGGTTTTCAGGTTTTCCCCAATGAATATGCATTGAAAGCAGTGCATGCACATAGATCTCATGCATATTCATTGGGGAAATCCTGAAAACCCGACTGGATTCCGGCCCTCGAGGACCGACTTTGACACCTGTGATCTAAGGGATCACCCAGTGAAAGAAAGCATGGAAGAGATCAGGTGAGAGTTAATCTGTGCTGTCCTCCACCATACATCCATGCAGGTCCCCAGTATAACCCTCATTCACCCACAGTAGCACACATGGGGGGATGGTTATACCGGGGAACACATTAGCATTGTAAATCACCACTATTTGGTTTGTTTGCAATACTCACAGGGGCACGTTTCATAGATGTGTTCACTTGTACAAAAGAAATGTGTCAAGATGAGTCAATTCCTTGCTGCCATTGCACACTTATAGGCCTGTGCAAGTGTCAGATCTCTGAGCTGCACAGTCTCCCTCTCCTCTTCACTATCTTGTCAGGGTTGGTAGCTCAGGATCAGGCATCTGCTGGTTGATGGTGAGGTTGTGGAGCATACAGCATGCAAGGAAGATGTCACACCCTTTGCCAGTAACAGTGGAACCTGAAGTGGCCCGCTCTCCCAACAAAACCTCCTCTCACCCATGCCCCTTCCCGAGCCTCAATAACACACTCAAACACTGTCATTAGTGAAACCTTGCCGCAGCCCTGTTTATTGAAATAAACATATAACTTAAATATATTATAACCTTGTTTTAACAAACAATCATTGTAAACAAAACACATCTTGATCCCGAACTACTATAACCATTAAATGGTCCCTGACCCCGCCATCCTAGCAAGGGTCCGAGGGGTGGCATGTCTCCACATGCCCCATTGTCTAGGGTCATCCAACCCACCAGGCACGGCTCCCTGCCGGCCCACCGCTCATCCCTTGATGAGCCCAGCAGCTAATAGCTCGGGATACCGCCCCCGAACTATTCCTACCCTCCCTCGATCTGTATCACAGGCGGGTGGGTGGGAAAGCAACCTCGAAGGACCCGGTGACCATTTGGGTTCTCCAAGCTCCCCCCTCTTTATCTCCCTCCCAGCGACCCCCCTCACCACGGCCTCCCTCCAATCCCGAGTCTTCCCCGCAGCAGGAAAAACCCTCTCCAACCCACCTACCCTAGCTCCTATTATGAACTAGCCCCCCCTCCCCCAATGGGCAACCTCGCGGTCCTCCAGCTCCGGCGCCCGTTGAGACGGGCTCTCAGGCATTCTGTTCTTCTGACCTGTCCAGGGTCCTGAAGTGGGATTTTAACATGCTCAATGTCTGCTCTATGATAGCCCTGGCCCTTGTGGTGTTGCTAAAATAATATATTTGGTTGATTGAGAGAGTTATTTTTCTTGAGTAGTTCAAATTGTTTGAAAATCATTGATTCAGCACCCTCCCTAAACTCTACTTTCATTCTCCTATTTAAGTTATTAAGAAATACTGGATTCAACAAGGAAGATCACTGATAATCCTCGCGAGATGAATACATATTCAGAAGCAGTGTGACTTTTATAGCATTTACATTCAAAAAGAAGTTAGACACTTTTGTTTAACAAAATATAAGTCTCCTCAAAGAAGCTGAATGAGGAGACAAACTGGTAAAATGAATGGGACACAGTGTTCTCCTTGTGGATCTCTAAGGATAAGTTATGAGGGGGTGCTGAAAAGTTCTCAGCCCAACCAAAAAGAGAATGAGGTGGAACCATGAAACTTACTAGTTATTCCATATATTCACCCCTAAGTTCGACACACTTGGCACATAATGTCTGAAGTTTCTGTAACTCCTCTAAAACCTATTCTGATGCTTGGTCGCTGAACTACTGCTCCACTGCTGCAATCACCTAAGAATCGCTCAAAAATTGTTACCCTTTCAAACTCTTTTTAAGCTTTGGAAACAGAAAATAGTCAGATGGAGCAAGAAACCCCAGCTGCGTCAAAACAGCCATCATTTTGCCAGCCTTGTGAGCAGGTGCATTGTCTTGCAAGAGAAGAAATCCTTTCCACAGCTTCCCTGTCCTTTTGCCTTTCAATGATTCCCTTAATTGGCACAGTAAGTTACAATAGTATTCTGCATTTACTGTTTGGCCCCTTAGAAGATAGTCATTACAATATCTTCCTGGTCCCAAAACAGTGGCCGTAACCTTTCCTGCTAACTTTTGGGTTTTGAATTTCCTTGGCCTTGGATAACCTGACTGCCGCCATTACATGGACTGTTGTTTTGTCTCAGGATCACAATTACTGTTACTGTTTCATCAACAGTAACTAGTTGTTACAAAATGGTGGCATCAGCTCACTGAAAATGCTGCAAAATCAACCTGGAAGTGTTCATTCAACTTCGTTTCTCATCAGCATTCAAACATTTGGGCGCCTACTTGGCTGACAGCTTCTGCATACCCAATTGCTCATGGATTATACCCAACACATTCCCTGGATAATCAGGTCACTGATATAGTCAACAATTTCAGGAGCTGACACCATATGTGGCCTCCCAGATCTTGCCACCCAAGGTGATGTTGTAAATCACCCTTTATACCTTGTAACTAAGGTGTATCAATCAATCTTTATGGCCCTCAGAGATGCCACCAGGGATCAATATGATCATATCCCTTGGCTTTACACACCCTATCGTCATCGGGTCAATATCAAATGTGACAATGATGTGAACATTTTTTGTTTTTTGTTTTTTTGCTTTTACTTTTACTAATTTTAACTCGTATGTGTTAAACTCTCTTTGCTAATTTTAAAACAATAAATATGGCTAATGAGTTTAAGGTCGATACTTAGCTTCACCGGGATGGTTAGTAGCTGTTGGTAAGGGATACATATGCCAACATGTTTCACCCCTAAAAAGGGGGTTTCTTCAGGGCTACTATCCCTGCAAACAAGAAACCTTGTTTAGATATACAGAACGCTAAGCATGACATATAAAAGTATCAATCACACCATACATATATACTATCATACCTTTTGTGTTAATTTTACACGGCTGGCCACCCGATCTAAGTTTCACTAAGATGGCCGCGGCGTGCTTGAAAATGACTTTAAATATCCCAAACCCCGGAAGTGGGGTGGGAAGGGGGAGGGACAAACCCAACCTCTACACACACCCACAAATGGGGGAAGGGGGAGGTAAATACATTGTTGCTTTTTGCTCTCCTATCCTCCTATCATATTGGTATCCTATCATATTGCTGCATCTTTGGTCTCAAAATCTCCCTTCTGAAAGTTTGCACACCACTTCTTCACTGTGGAGTAAGATGGGCATTTGTCACTCAATGTGACCTCATACATTCATGGATTTTCTTTTCAGTTTTCTTCTGCAGGAATAGGAACTTCACGATGGCTCAGAATTCCATGCTTGAAAACTCCACACTTTTCGTTGACATGGTTCAACCAAGGATCTGAAACAATGTCAAAATATAGCATTACGATTCTGCAAATTGGCACTTTGCAAAATAAAATAACACTCTTCAGCTAGAGTGGAAAAATGATGATCAGTATGTAGTAAGTTGGTTGGGCTGAGAACTTTTCAGCATCTCCTTATAGACTTATAGGGCTACGTGCCCCATGAGAGTTGGATCAATGTTTTCCTCAACAACCAGTTGAAGTTTAGAAACAGGTATTTTGTCTTCCTGGGCTGCTAAAGGCACAGAAATAATAGCCATGCACTGCACTTAGCAGCACCGATAGTATTTGTGCACAAAGCTGACAAAATTGAGATTTTTTTTTCTCTCATCTCCTTCCAAGAGAAGAACTGGGATTGTAGACTGTTCTCCCAGCTGTTAATAGTGGCATGATACTCTCGGAGCTGCAGGGACTCTGAAACTGTTGGTAGCTGTCTATTACTGCAAGAAATCTATGATGCCAGTCTGTATATGTGTGGGGTGGACAAAGCATAATAAAGGTTGAATGTACCATTTGGGATTAAATTCTTTCATGTTACACATATGTGCCTCCTGTTATCACCAACCAGAGGAAATTCTTTGTATTTTGATACAATCTTGTTCTTGTTCTTGATAGAATTAGCAGTATCAGTGTGGCAACAGGTCACTGGACATAGCAGCTTATTAACGTCCAAGTATCCTAAGTTATTGCAGGCTTGTAGAGAAGGGTCACTCTAATTTTGGAAATATTTGTAGGGGGTCTTCATTTAGGGCACAAAGGGCATGTTGTTTTAGGAGGTGATGCAGTTTTTTTTCTTAATTTGCTTTCATACTTTATGGGTTTTTTTTGATAAATTAAAGGTGTTTTTGTAAAGCTATAAGCTCAGCTTTTAAATGAATACCATGGTCCTTTGTACATGTCATTGAAATCTTTTAGAAAACTGTTACAGTTTCACAGTTTTTACATAGAAAGATCGCTATTAAAATCTAGGAAGGCACCATATCCAGACATCATAAATTACTGCTTCTTGGAGAAACCGGTCCAGGAATTGACAAGAGGGTGAGCTATTTTAGATTTGGTCCTTAGTGGAATGCAGGACATAGTGCAGGAGGTAACTGTGTTGGGTCCCTTGGGGAACAGTGATCGTAAAGTGATCAGATTTGAGCTGATATCTGGAGTGACGTTGCTAAAGAAATCTATTGTAGTGGCATTTAATTTTCAAAAGGGTGACTATGATAAAATGAGGAAAATGGTTAAAAAGAAGGTAAAAGGATCAGTGACAAAGGTTAGTACTGTAAACCAGGTGTGAATGTTATTTAAAAATATAATTGTGGAAGCCCAGACCAGAATTTTAGGTACATCAGAAGCAGAAAACCTGTGAGGGAATCCATGGGACCATTGGATGATCAAGGAGCAAATGGGGTGTTCAGGAAGGATAAGGCCACAGCAGAAAGACTGAATGAATTATTTGCTTCAGTCTTTATGGAAAAAATATATAAAAGATCTGCGTGAACCATTAATGGTTTTCAAGGGAGCTGATGTGGAAGAACTAAAAGAAATCTTAGTGAATCTGGAAGATGTACTAAGCCAAATTGACAAGTATAAAATTAATAAATCACCTGGACTGGATGGTATACATCTCGGGGTAATGAAAGAACTCAAACATAAAATTGCTGACCTGCTGTTAGTGATCTGTAACCACTGCTAAAATCAGCTGTAGTACCTGAAGATTAGAGGGTAGCCAAGGTTATGCTGATTTTTAAAAAGGTTACTGGGAAATTATAAACCAGTAAGCCTGACTTCAGTGTCAGGCAAAATAATGGAAACAATTATAAAAAAAATAAATAAATTATGGAACACTTAGGGCTCCTTTTACTAAGCTGCGATAGTGGTTTTAGCATGCACTAGATGCTAACACCAGCATTGAGCTGGTGTTAGTTCTAGCCACGTAGCGTGGGTTTAGTGCGTGCTAAAATTCTGCGCACGCTAAAAACACTATCGCAGCTTAGTAAAAGGAGCCCTTAGACAAGCATGATTTAATGGAACAGAGTCAGCATGGATCAGCCAAAGGAGATCTTGCCTTACCAGTGTGCTTGACTTCTTTGAAGGTGTGACTAAACATGTGGATAAAGGAGAGCTGGTTGATGTAGTGTATTTAGATTTTCTGAAAACATTTGACAAAATTCCTCATAAGAGGCTCTTGAGAAAATTAAAGAGTCATGGGATAGGAGGCAATGTTCAGTTGTGGATTAGGAATTGGTTATTGGATAGAAAACAGAGGGTAGGATTAAATGGCCATTTTTTGTCAATGGAGGAGGGTAAATGGTGGAGTGCCATAGAGATCTGTACTGGGACTAATGCTATTTATAAATTTATAAATGATCTGGAAATTGGAACAATGAGTGAGGTGATTACATTTGCAGATGACACTAAACCAGACATGAGCAACTCCGGTCCTCAAGGGCCGGAATCCAATTAGATTTTCAGGATTTCCCCAATGAATATGCATTCAAAGCAGTGCATGCAAATAGATTTCATGCATATTCATTGGAGAAATCCTGAAAACCCAATTGGATTCTGGCCCTCAAGGACCAGAGTTGCCCATGTCTGCACTAAACTGTTCAAAGTTGTTAAAACGCATGCAGATTGTGAAAAAATGCAGGCAGATCTTAGGAAATTGGAAGACTAGGCATCCAAATAGCAGTAGCAGATGATTTTAATGTGGACAAATGCAAAATGATGCACATTGGAAAAAAAATAACTATAATCTTAATTACTAGATGCTAGGGTACATCTTGGGGGTTAGTGCCCATGAAAAAGATTTGGGTGTCATTGTAAACAATATGCTGAAACCTTCTGCCCAATGTGTGGCAGCGGCCAAAAATGCAAACAACATGCTAGGAATATTTTTTTTTTTTAGGAATGGTTAACAAGACTAAGAATGCCGTTTTGCCTCTGTATTACTCCATGGTGTGACCTCACCGTGAATATTGCACTCAGTTCTGGCTGCCTTATCTCAAGAAAAATATAGCGGTACTAGAAAAGGTTCAAAGAAGAGCGACCGAGATGATAAAGGAGATAGAACTCCTTTCATATGAGGAAAGACTAAAAAGATTAGGGTTCATCAGCTTGGAAAAGAGGTGGCTGAGGGGAGATATTATTGAAGTCTACAAAATCCGGAGTGGAGTAGAATGGGTACAAGTGGATCGATTTTTCACTCCGTCAAAAATTACTAAGACTAATTAATGAAGTTACAGGGAAATATTTTTAAAACCAATAGGAGGAAATATTTTTTCACTCAGAGAATAGTTAAACTCTGAAACTTGTTGCCAGAGGTTGTGGTAAGAGTGGTTAACATAGCCGGTTTTAAGAAAGGTTTGGACAATTTCCTGGAGGAAAAGTCCATAGTCTGTTATTTAGACAGACATGGGGGAAACCCACTGCTTGCCCTGGATCAGTTGGGGGTTTTGCCAGGTACTAGTGACCTGGATTGGCCTCTGTGAAGAGGGCAATTGGGCTATGGATCATTGGTTTGACCCAGTCAGACTATTCTCATGAGTGATAATAGTTTTGTGTATCAGCTATTTTTTAAGCATATGGGTTTTACAACTTCATCTCCGACCTAGCCTTTGGTTTTCAAACAATCACGCTGAGATCATCTCTTGCTGAACTCTTTATGTCAGACGCTGGGGTTTGGTGGTCCAGTTGCATTGGTAATATGGAAACTTTTAAATCTGATTTTTTTTCTCTCCCAATTTTGTGATTGCTCATTGAGGGCATTATAGTAAAATAGACGAGCAGACACTTCTTGAACCCTTCCTAGAAGACAAAACAGCCAGTGGTGCAGTTATAGTAGGGCTGTCCTACTATACCGGATGATGATTTGGCCAAGATTACAGCATAATTGCCCAAAAAAAAAAAACAACCCTCAACAGGGTTCAGAACAGAGACAGAGAAAAATGAAATGATTTGCTCCTGGGGTCGGCACCGTTTCCCTCCTTATACATGTGAACACTTTGAAAAAATACACTCCGAAGAACCTATGGTTCCCCCTGCTCTATGACCTGATGGATTGGTCTCTGCTTTCCCGGGCGACCACTGTCTATAGGGCTTATTGTTGCCAAAATTAAAAAAAAGCTGGTGTCAGCATTGTAGTTCCTAAAATATAGCACCAATTTTTCACCTGAGATCAAAACGTTAAAATACCTCTTCTACATGAATAATTCTTGCTAATCAATCCTTATTTCAGTAGGACTACTTTTCCATGATAAAACATACTCCAACCTATGTATTGAGGGAAATTACATCTCGCCTGAGCTCTAATTTTAAAAAGTCTTCCAGTTCTGGAGAAATGAAGGATCTCCCCAGCTGCAAAGCCCAGGGCCAATCATTGATGAAAGATCAGAAAAGAAAGATGGCACCTGAAAAAGAAACTTATAAGGTCTAAGTGGCTCAGCCTACAGGAAATTCAAGGGTAACTCTGTATTTGGACAAAAAGTGGCGGGAGGATATATTTATCCACTACAGTGACACTGAAGTTTCCAGCGAGCCCTCTTCCATCTTTGCCTTTTCCAATCCTAATTCTCTGTCTTTGTGCACCTGTTAATGAAGACACTTGAGGGTTACTTGCTTTTCTCTTCCAGGCTTTTGATGCCTATAGAGTTCTTCTATAAGCTGCATCGTGATGCATGCGACCGTTCAAAATGGGCAAGACTTGTGCCGCAGTCAGCACAAGAATGCAGGATGCATCAAACCGAGTTCCTGTCTCTTCACTGTCAGAGCTCCATCAAAGCAGATGGGTTACAGCTGTGAGTGCCAGCATGGAAAACCGGCTGCTGCCAGTCACCAGGGAGAGACAGCAAGAAAGGGGGAAGAAACAAATAAGAAAATGCAGGAGGAAAAAAACTGTAAAATACAGAGAGTGAAAAGAATAGACATACTGAGAACAGTAAAAAAAAAAAAAAAAAAGAGAAAGAGTTAACCAAAGGAAATGCAGAGTTAAGAATTGGGAGGAAGGGAGGAAGACATAGAAAAATACAAAAAATACTATAAAAACCGGCTGAAGGAAGAATGGTTTGGTGTTTGTAAGGATTTTTGGATATCTGGGTGCAGGTGACGCATTTGCTATGCCTGCCCTGGTCCCCGAACCCAGCGATTGTCAGATGTCAGGGGATGTTGACATGACTGGGAGACTACAGGGGCCTTTTGCACAGAAAGAGCTCAGTAATCGGCTTCTGGATAGTTCTTGGGTGGAGTAGATGTACGCCTTGGTTGTTGGGTTTTTGTGTTGGTTGTTTTGTGTTTTTTTTTTGCCTTTGTCACTTCAGCTTCTATAGAGTCAAACTCAGCCCCATGAACCTTGGACAATGAAGTTCTTTAGTCCCAGATCGGGAACTCCATTCCCTTCCCCTTTGCAGTCAGTGCTTGGTGCTATGTCCTGTCGGCACTTTTCCACTCCTAGAGCTGGATTTCTGATCGTCAAAAGGGTCGTATTACACTTTTCTCGTCTTCAACTTGTAGGGTTCTCACCTAAGACATTCTCCTTCGATTGCAGGTTGAAAGGAAAGGTGAAAAGACCCCAATGTATTCCCTAAGACTGAAGACGTACGGCCTCAGGAAGTCTGGAACCCAGGTCCGGTTTGTGTTCAGTGGCCTTGTTTTCGTATTTGCTTTTTTCTGTGGGAGTCCAAAGTTTAGCAGCCCTGGTCCACAGACACCACACCTGAATGTGTTTCCTCATTTAGGGCAAAAGCCAAAACAAAACCCCAAAACAGACTAGAATTATCTGGATGGCAGTAAACCTTCAAATTCTTGAAAACATTCTGTACTGGCCCTTGCTCATTGTAAAATAAACCGAAGACTCTTTCATTGCTGGCCCATTAATTTTGACCTCTCACCCCTCACTCCGTCGACCATATTTTGAATGAGATTTACAAGCAATCTCTTGTTCCCTGTCTCTTTCTTTTTTTAATCTCTTTCTTCTTTCCTGTCTCTATAAACTTCTTTCCCATCTTTATAAACTCTCTTAAAGGGGGTTCACAGCATCATTAGTTCCTTAAATAATTGTTACTTGTTTTTATTGCTGCACTTTGTGAAATTAAAAAAAAAAAAAAAAAGGTATTCTAGTAATGGACATACATACAATGGGCAGAAAAATCTATATTTCTGTTAAAACCCTGATTCCACAGCAGGGATGTAAATCACTCCCTCTTCTTCATCCTCAAGCTTTCTTGGTCTTTAGAGAGTGGCTGATCCCTTGTCACTTATTTTCCAATGTACAAAAATATTTATATTGGACATGTAGTCTGTTCCTCCTCAAACTGTCTGCTTTTAAAGCTCCTGTTGCTCTTCAAGCGCCTTCTTTGTTCTCTAGATACAATAGCCACAGTGAATAGCTTCTTCAAACTAAACCGGTGTAGGGATAACACTGGTTAATTGGTCCTGGCTTGCTGTGTGGCATGGGGACCCTACACTTTCACCTTTAGCACCCCAGTGCCAAAGAATAAAATCTCTGCCAAACTTGTCTGCGTCCAAGGAGAGAGAGCACTCTGGTAGCTCTCACGAAATGGTATTTCCTAGTTCGGCCAGTCCTAATGTACTGGCCATTGCCTATCTTGGCATCAGCGAGAGAATATAAATCTTTGAGAGCGAGATTGTCAGGGACTGCAAGCTTATTCAGGAATTTCGTGCCTTTCAGGAGTTCTGTCTCCCTTGTCTCGTGAGCAGATGTCCTGGAATTTTCAATACCCAGTAAACCCCTCCTTGCTGTGCCCCCAGCTGGCACAGGCTACTGAGTGGCACTGAACTCCCCCAAAAGCAAAGCTCCCGTTTCTTGGCCAGAGAATCCAGTTTTACGGCCGGGAAAAATCCAGCTGGCCAGTATATGATCAAAGGGTGGCTCTATCCATATATCCAGAGGAAGAATGGAGAGAAGAAATGGATTCGGGAAATGGAAGCACAGTGGCACCAAAAAAAAAAAAAAATCTCTTATCAAAACACACAATTGAATAATCAACTCTAATTGTTTAGGAGCAGCCGAACAGACATGAGTTATTTGTAAACTTGATACAAATCCCCCTACTTCTCGGATCAAGGTTAACATTTCTTTCTCTTTATTCTAAAACTATATGAAAAAATAGACCAATAGTTCAGAGAGGAAATATAGGATACAGAATGGAATCCATCCCACTGATCGTACAGGTCTAGTGGACATGTCAAGAGGAAATATTTACTAAATATAATTTTGCATACATCTATATACTGTAAAATATATGACAACGTATACACTTTTTCATATTTCGTGTGTGTGTGTGTTTGAGAGAGAGTGAACTATGATGTATTACCTATAGAATGTAAACTTGGCATTTTGAAGTCAATAAAGGAAACAGAATTCATTTGCCCACAAAACAGTTTGAGGAATTTTTTTGGCCAGTCTGGAATGGCACATGAAGGATGCCAAGATCCAGGCTCCCCGGCATTCTGAGGTGCCAGGGCTTTTGCTACCCAGCTCATGCCAGCACTGTTGGCAGCTTTTGATATTCACAGTAATTCCAGGCACAGATGTCCCTCTTTTAACTCTTTTCATATGAACCCTGTCAGTTTGGAGACTCAGTACACAATTTTATTTATTTTTTTTTTTGTTCTTCCTTTTTTTGTTCTTCACATTCTCTACATTTTTCTTTGGAAAATCTTTCCTTTCTGCCGCTCTGATACCTGGCATGGGCTGGACTGGACGTTTCTAAACCGTACGGTGTCCAGCGAAAATCCCTTTTATATTTAAAGGAATAAGGAAGAATAGCTTTCAAACTTCAGTCTCAGGAGTCGCTTGATTTCAGGCACAACTTAATTTTGTTTAGGTGATGCAAGAAGAAGAATTCAATGAGACGTCTTATTGATACTTTATCTAATGTGGAATTAGAGTAGCTTGGTTCGGTCCAGTTTGAAAAAAAATAATTGCTAAAACAGTTAAATACATTGACGTTTTCAATTGATCTTTTGGAATATATTTTAGATATGATTTAAACTGATATGACCCCCAATACGGGGAGAGTGTGCGTCTAGAGGGAAGCATCCAAACAAGTTTTAAATCTGTATTAAAATTCTATCATTAAAACAAAGCCTCAGTTTAAAAGGCAGAAGTGTTTCATTTTCTGGTTGTTTTTTTTTTTTTTTTCAAAGCTACTTCTATGGTGTCATCATTTTTTATGGTATGTGCAATTCTGGCAAAAATCTGTCTTTAATTTAGCTGTCCATATAAAAATCCACACTGTATAATAATGAACAGATGTCCTGGAATTTAAAGTGCAGTACTGACTCCTCCCACCTTTCCCCCCTTGGCTGGCACTGGGCACTGGGCAGAGGGTGGCATGAAGCTGAACTCTCACATTCCAGAGCTTGCATTCCCCCCCCAAAAAAAAAATCTTTTGAATATGGGTTTTGCCCTCTTAAGCTACATATTAACTTGTACCAACATAAACTATTTCACGTTGATTTAGGGGGGAATGAAATCAAAATTAATTCTTTCTCCCTTTTTTCTCCCTCCCTGCCCCTTTGGTTCTTAGCAATTCAAGGTTTTACTTTTGTAGCATGTAGATTTTTTTAAAGCTTGTTTCTTTATTTTTAGAAATACAAAAGTTCAACTACGGTATGTTAAAGAGAGGTGTGTACAATTAATGGCAGATCAATCTCCCACTTTAGAAGCAAAAATGCACTTATTAGTAATATTTTAAGTCTGTTTGCTGTTTTAGCAAATTTAAAATTGGAATCCAAAGGCAGCCCCCTCCCCCCCCCCCTGGATTTCTTGACCAAATTTTGACTGGTATAAGATTATTCTTACAAAGCCATCAATAGCAACCGTCACCTATAAAAATGCAAAAGCTTTGAAATCAAAGAGTAGGTGTTGCACCATCTCGCCATTTATTTTAGCCACCTATGGATTTGCAGTCAGGTAGATCTGGGTTGCTTAAAGTACAAGGTATCGGAAGAGAAAACTAGTTCTTTTAAAAAAAAAAACTGGGGGTGGGAGGCTGAGGGAAGAAATCGGAACGAGTTTGAGAATTCTGCCTACAGAAAGGACAGCCTATTTGAAAAATCCCTTTGTTTCCCCCCCCCCCTCCAAATCTCTTTATTTATTTATTTATTTTTAAATCAAAACCGATATAAAATGTATATGATTTTTGTAAAGCGGGAGAAGAAATAGTCTCTTAGTTACAAAGATAAACAATGTCATCGTTTGATGGCGTTTAGCTATAAAGTTTCATATTCATTTGATAAAAGTGCTAAGAAGTCGCACAAACAAATGAGACCAAAAATAAAAGAGGTTAAACATTTTCAATTGTCATCTTTTCCTCGAGTGTTTGCTTCTCATGTCACCTCGCTGTCCTTCTCCTCTGTGTCCGTATCTAAAACTTGCCTGGCTTTGGTCTTGGGGCTTTTCTCTCGAAAGAGCCTCTGCAATGAACACATGTCCCAGGATCAGCGGAGGCTGAGACTGACTCCTCCCAGCGGTGCCCCTTAGCTTCCAGTTGGCACGGGGTACTGGCTGGCATTAAAATCCCCAAAGAGGGGCTTCGTTTTCCTGCCGAGAGCTGATTTTAAAAAAAACAACAACTCGGATTTCTGTCTTTGAACTCTGTGGCTAAAACTCCATAATCTGAGAAATTGAACAAAACATTGCAGGAAGGAGTCAAGTCCTTGGCATGCCAGGGAACCTTCGTTGACATTATCAAAATGAAGAAAGGTGTCAGGATCCAAAGGAAATATTCAGACGATGGCCCTAAAAGCAAAACTTCATAATCTTCCTATGGTTTTCCTCGTGCATTCATCTGTTGCTCGAAAAGATGAATCTGTTTTATAAACGGATTGGTGCTTTTCCATAGGTTCTAAAATATTGCACCTATCATTTGAAAGCGCATGTGTACATGTATCTATGAAAGGCTATATCTCAATTCACCTTATTTATCAGGGCAATACCCGTAAATTCTTATTTTGTGATGCTTCTGAACCGAAGACTCCCTCACTAAAGCCCAAATTGATCTTCATGCCTGTCCAATTATGATATAGATAGACAGACATGAAGATCAACTTGGGCTTTGGTAATAGAGTTTTCTATTAACAAAAGCCCCCCCTCCTCCCCCCGTCCTCCCAAAAAAAGATTTGCAAGGTATTTTGATGCTGCTTCAATCCTGTCATCCTTCTATATTTAGGCAGAATTACGTTGCACCTTTTGCTAATAGGGAGCGGCAGATTTTGCATATTTCCCTTATCAAGAAACCCTGATGCAAAAGTCCATCGTCATTTTCTGGATTTTTAGCCTTGTGAATATGCCTTGGGATATTCCAAACTTTATGTCTAACTTTTGTTTGAATATTTTTACCCACAATAACACTTGACAAAGTAGTTTTAACGTTTCAGACAAAACGTCTTACGTTTGGAACGGACACGGCTCTTTTGGGGCTCTTCTGATGGAGCTATATAGTCTGAAGAACTTGAGATTATAAAGAATCTTTTTAAAAGCAAAAAAAAAATAATAATAATCATCTTGTGTGGCAGCCAGTTTTGCGCTGTTCTAATTTGAAATTATTCTTTCTTATTATCTTTTGCCCTTATTGTTGAAGGGGTTTGAGGAAAATCTCGTTCTTTGGTTCTCATCTTTTCTGGGTGAGGCCAACTGACAAAAGAGACCAGATCCTGTATAGAGGCACAAAGACTAATCTTTGAAGTCTTTTGAAAAGTGTATTTCAGATGTCATAACCTTTCGTGCCTTTATCTGAAATAAACATGACAACTTTTTAGCAAAATTATAGTCTTTTTTTTTTAAATCGCAATCCCCTCCCCCAACTGACCGTGGACTTTGTCATTGTAGTATTTCATTCCACACAAAAATTACACTGCAATTTTATGGCACCTGGGAAACATGATTCATCTTCTTTTGAAATGATGCATACAGATGTTCCTCAAAATGCTGTGGCCAGTGGCTTAGAATATCTCATCACCTCTCTTATGCCATGACCATTTATATATATAACTCTGAAAGATGGATATGACACCGAGAATATGCTTGTAAATATATATTGCAGCTATTCAGATTTTCAGATACCTACACACATAGGCTCGTCTTCAAGAACTGAATATCCGAATATGTGCATTATATGTTTATAAGCATATTCTCGGTGTCATATCAATTTTTCAGATTTGTGGGTGGGTGTGATATCATAATATATTAGATTTGACTCAAAATGTTGAAAGGTTAGAGGTAAAAGACCGAAAATCAATAGAAAACATATAGCTACAAAAAATATCAGGTTTCAGCAAACTTTATTCCTGGAAATCCAAAGCATAATGAGTGGTTTATTGACAACTCATTGGAGAACGGAACCAATGATTGTGAAAGAAGTGAAATCTTAGAAAGGAAAGAGGCTTCTTATTGTTGAGCCTTTTCCGTCTATCACACGCACACATGGATTCACAGACGTCGATAAGGCAAATACATAGAAAGGAAGATAGCAGATGTGTTTGTTGGTCTGCGTGTGTGTGTGTGTCCGTCCACGATTCCCAGCTCCTTGGGAGTCTCACAGTTCTTAAAGTGCAATGGAACCAAAGGTTTATACATTAGTTCTTTACAACTAGTGACAAAGGAATGGTGGGTCATGTCCTTCCCCACCATAGAAGCTCCCTCGCTTGAAGAAAAGGCCGCTTTCGCAATTACTCTTAAATCACTTTTCTGTTGTGAAATGTTGTTGTTGCAGCCCTCCAGTATTGAAATTGCATTAGTCTTCCTCAAGCTTTAAGAATACTTGTTTATTGCTGAGTCCCCCCTCTACCCACCCAATCTTGGTATTTTTAGAACACGTGAGTTCTGACAAGAGTAACCTGCTGCTGTATGTCGGTAGATAAAAGCCTGAATCGCATGAGAATTACTTAGCGGGTAATTTACAGGGGCCGCTGAAAAGTTCTCAGCCCAACCAACAAAGTTGGGGTAGTCTCCATCGGGGGATATACACGTAGTCCACTTATTCCACTTTTTTCGTTCCGTATTTGTTCCGATGGAACGAAAAAAAAGTGGAAAATCACTGGACTATGTGTAAAGCCCTGGATGGAAAATGCCCCAACTTTGTTGGTTGACCAGAGAACTTTTCAGCGGCTCCTTGTACACCTGGCTGTTCACAACATGGGTCATTCCATAAAGGAGGGGTCATACGTCTTGGTTACACATTATGAAATAAAGTACTTTTTTTTTTAAATCCCAGTTCTGAAGGCAGTTTCACCTCTTTTGGGTGTTGTTGTTTGCTGTTGCATTTTTGGACTCCCTTTTTTTGTATTCTGTATTGTTCACAACATGGGTCATTCCATGACAGCTGTTCGGTCTTTTCTCTACCAGGTTAAGCTATGTAATTCTATGCTTTTCTACATGGGATTTACCACTAAAAATCTTAGTCTCGTGTGTTTACTTTGAGTGTCGTTTTAAACCGGACAAGGTTACTTTTGCGTTTTATTTGTTGTTTCATCACGTTTAAAATATTTTTGTCAAGAATTCCCAATAATAATTGGAATATGTTTTTTCTTAATCATCATAGGCCTTAGTCACAATGGAGACCACCATTAGTTTATAAAGAGAAGTTTATATACTCTTAGTCTACCTGTTGAAAATATTCTACAGTTGTTCGACTCCAGGCAACCCAGCACCAACATCTCCTTCCTAGGATAATAAAAGGGTTACTCTAAAAACGACTTAATCACAAAAAGAAACCACATCTCTTCCTGATATTTAAAACGTTGAATGTTGCTAGCTTCTTTAATAATAATAATAATAAAATGTTTTTAAAGATGCGTTCGTTCTTCAGGATCGGCAGAAAAGCACGCCAGTCCTAGTTTCAGCACCGAGAGTTGCGTGGACAGCTCCTCTTTCGGGGTACTACTGCCTGCGTCGCTTCACTTCCTAATACAGCTGAACAAAATCCCTCTAGTACCTCTTGTGGGACTCGCAACGAATCTGTGAACTAAATAATGCACCTAGGGGAAAGAGCTACAGATTTTTGGTTAGGTTTCACTGCCCCTTATTCTAGCTCTCCTAGCAGAGAACTGCCATTTGGGATGTTTCCAGTAAAATGAAATGTCTTTCTTTTAGCTTTTGTCGGCCAAAGACCAAGGGTGAAATAAACAGTTTTGTTTTCTTGGGGAGGGGGGGAAGGGTGGTCCTTTCCTAAGTCTTACTAAAAACCACCGGAAAGCTAAAACATATCTTATAATCACCTCTACCAACGATTAAATGAAGCTGTTCGATTTCTAAATTCTGATTTATTGGGTTTGGACTAGTTAGACAGAATGTATCCTCTCTATATATCACAACTAAGTCCCTTAAACAGTTAATTATTAATATATGAGCTAAATGGGGGCCTGGTGGGGGCCTGCTGTCCCCTCACCTTATGATGAGCATTGGGAGCAGGGGAAATTTCGTATACAGCCTCAGTGGAACTGCTTCACCCAAACTAGTAAACGAGACATCCTCAATATTTGATCTTTATTAAATGCCCATGTGTTAATTAGAGGGTTTTTTTTGTTTGTTTGTTTTTTAATGAAAACACAGGTGTCGCCTGCTATTTAGAAGAATGGGAATTGTGGTGTATGTCACAGACTTCAGTCAAGAAGACTATTTTCTACTGTGGGAAAGATATACATCCAAGTTGAATACAAGGTTAGTTTTTTAGAGGAAATCTTCAAATTTTTTATTTTCTTTCTGTCTTCCTTTATTTCTGATGCATGCATTTTAAACATCTCATCTTTCTGATATTTTAACATTTAGTCTACCTCATATAGCTTAGAATTGTACTCTGTCAGTGTACGGATTTTGTTCTAGTTGCCAGACCTTTCGTTTATATGTTTTTTTAAAGTTCTTTTTTTAAATCAAAGACGAGAGAAATGATAAAGCCAGTGATGAAACTTTTATAAAAAGTGGATTAAACATTTATAGTACTAGCAGAAATTACTCTGAAATGTAGACTGATAAAAAGAAAAGAAACACACATCAAACAAAAATAAATTGAATTTCATGGGAAATTTAGTGATGCTATATACTTAAAATCAACTGAAAGAGCCCTAAGAAAAAGACATGGCATCATTGCAAGAAATACTACGATCTTTGCATATCATTTGACATAAATATTTATTCATCTGCATTAAACCGAACAGGTACACAAAAAAAGCGTTTCTGGGCTCCCAAAGACATTTCACCTTTGCTACAAGATTAAGGGAATTTTTTTTCTTTTTTCTTTTTTTTTCAAACATTTATCAGAAATTTGTCCTTTTAAAAATGCTGGTATGTTTTAAAGGTGATGTAGGCAAGTAAAAAATAAATAAAAATACATTATATTCAATTAAGTGTAATGCATATAAAATTGAAGAAATAAAATTGAATTAGTAGGTTTCAAGTACAAGTGATCATCAGTATAAAGTAAAGTAACAGAGGCTAGAAAGTTTTGTGTTTGACATCATGTTCTACATGGATGCTATCATAGACACGTTTCTTTAGATTGTTACCTAAAGAAATAGCTTAAGAGTTTCATTAGAGATATGATCAACTTAGACAAGGACAGAATAGTGTTCTTCTTTCAAATTTTGCATATTTGCAACTTTTGCTTTGCTCCTACCATGCATAACGAAATAATTTTGTAATGTCATTAAAAAAATCTTTGTCAAATAGGTAAAAATAGTGTGGCACACAACTAGAAAATTAAAATACTGATCACAAGAATGGTGAAAAGCAGAATTCACTGATTGTAAATATCAAGGGAGACACTTAACAGGAGTTTCCCCTAAAATCAAAAAAGTGCACAATTTTAGTCTCAGCAATCTGCTTGGTCCATATTTTAATATTTCATATAGATTTATTTTCTTTGCATAGATTTTGTTCTCTTTTTACCTTTATTGCTTCTTAAAGTTCTTTCTGCCTCCCAATGCTCACTGAAGTTGCAGACCTCATGGCCTCAGTTGAATGTATTTCATAACAAGGTCATTAGGAATGTGTTCTCCACCCCTAGTCTTTCCTCCCTGTCACTGCCCTTTCCAGCCCTTCTCGCTTCCCTTCTAGTACAGTGGATCTGTTGACGTCTCCTCTCCAAAGCTAGCCATCCTTCAGGCCCATACTTGGGCCCTTTAGGAAACTTGTTGGACCGTTTGTCTTTAGGCTTGATTTAAGTGCGGATTCTTAAATTTCTCTTTCTACAACTATGAAGTGTACCATGACTAGGATTAACAACGGGGAATCTCCTTAAAAATTGACAATGAGTAAATCCCATTACTGGATATATTGCACTGGGATCTGCTTCCCATAGGATAGCTTTCACTTATCAGTCAATATCCATATGGGGACTGGGTCACACATACTTAGGTCAAAGTTAGCTTTAGAATGGTCCCAATGCATTTAATAATATGTGTATGTGCCTTAGGTGTTATTGTTGTTGTTGGTGGTGGTGGTGGTGGTGATGTGTGTGTGTGTGTGTGTGTGTGTGGGAAAAGACATCTACAATTACAAATCACGGTCCTGGGAACATTCATGTAAAACATAAGGGAACAGTATGTGCAAATGGAATGAATTCAGTGCTCACAGAATTAATTATGAAAAAATGCATTAAGTTCTTCGTACATTGGGGCTCTGTCATGGTGGAGGTGCATATCGTAAGATAAGATGTTCTCAGCATGGACTCCACTGCGCATACCAGAAGATCCAAACACCAAGTTATGCCCAGAAGGACGAGAGCTTGGTAGAGCTGAGTAGTGCATAGAGTAGTGATAATTCTTTTCATGATCTGGAGAAGAGTCTTGTTTAAGGGAAAAATTGGCATTAATGCAGAGCGGGGGGCTCAGGGGGCCATCGTACTCGGAGCTGGTGTAGTCTGGAGACGCATTTCCATACAGGGAATCATAGGTGGCACAGTAGGCGTGTGTCCTCAAGGAATGGGAGCTGCCCATGGTGCTGGATTGGCACTGCGTGCTGGATAACCTTGAGCATTGAAACGTGTAGGGATGCATGGCAAAGGAGGAGTTCGGGCCGTGATATCTGCCGGCATCCTGGCCTTGTTCTGTGAGAAAATTCCTGGCATTGAGCTGGAGGCATCCTGCTACCAGGTTGGTAGTGGGCTGAGATAAACCTTTACAGAGGGTCTGAACATAGGCCACTAGATCCGGTCTCTTGCCTGAACGGAGGATCTCAGAGAGAGCCCAGATGTAATTCTTAGCCAACCTCAGAGTTTCTATTTTCGACAGTTTTTGAGTCTTAGAATAACAAGGAACAACTTTGCGCAGATTGTCGAGAGCTGAGTTCAAGTCATGCATGCGATTTCTTTCCCTGGCATTCGCCTTCTGACGCCGAACCTTGGACCGTTCCAGTCTGGCTTTGGTCATTTTTCTTTTTTTAGGACCTCGTTTCTTGGGTCTCTCTCCTTCTGCTTCTTCTGTCCCTTCCTCCTCCTCCTCTTCCTCCTCCTCCTCTCCTGCTAGATCTCCTTCCTCCTTGCTCTCGCTCAGAGAACCCTCCGTCTGGCCCTCCTGCAGGGAGTCTTTCCTATCCTCCTTATCACTGCAGCTTTCCTCGTCGTCATCTTCATCGTCCTCCTCGCATTCATCTGCCCAGCTGGCGAATTTCTGAACTTCGGGAATTAAACTGGGCTCGCTGAAGAGTCTGGTCAGCATGATTGCTAGAGATTAAAAAAAAAAAAAGGGAAGGGAAAGAGAGAGAGAGAGAGAGAGAGAGAGAGAGAAGAGAGAGGGAGGAAGGAACTTTTAAGTGACAGTCATTCATTTTTACAACACAAAACATTGTTTTTTTTTCCTTTTTCATGCAAATAATTTCCCACAAGGGGAATAATCAAATTCAGGAAAAAAGATGCATGAAATAAATTACACAACTACCCCCTCCCTGTGCCATCCAAACAGAAGTATCTGTTCGTTCTCCAGGCATAGTACACAAATTTGGGGTGAAGGCTTCATCCCCTGGACCCAGCTAGGGAAGAAACCGAAGTAGGACGGGGTTAAACATTTCAAGGGGGGGGGGGGTAGAAAAGAAAGTCATAGAAATTGTGATTTCACGCTCCTCATTTCCGTCTCTTTATCTTTATTGCAAATGAATGTCTGTCCAATATTTCTGACATATTAACAATCGATCATTGGCTTCCTTTTTTATATAGATTGCTTTCTCATATGGGAAGCTTTAATTCTTAGCATATTTGTTTAATCGGCATTGAAAAATAGAACAGAAAAATGAATAGTAAATTGAACCGAGGGTGTGATTTTTTTCGTACATTTTTAGCATCGTCTTATAATATTCATTTCCGATCTAATTTAGGCGTTTGCATTCCCTGTTTTGGAGTTTTTCTACCTAGGTACTTGGAAACAATACTGGGCTTGATGGACCTTCGGTCTGTCCCAGTATGGCAATTCTCATGTGCCTTCCGGTGAGTCCGTGGGTCAGCCGGTCTCTCTGGCCCATGAGGACTCCAAAACCTATATGCAGAACAGCTCACTGTTTCTTTTTCAACTTGAAATTTGGAGTCAGTACAACCGAAATCCGTTATTTCTTCTCCCGCTTTACAAAAATCATATACATTCTATATCGGTTTTGATTTAAAAATAAATAAATAAATAAAAGTCCTGACTAGAAATTGCCTAGTTCAGATTGAGGTTAACTTTGTTATCTTATTTAAAGTGAGCAAATCTTTTTGGCAATTATATTTTTACAGAATTACTGATTGTAAATCATTGTAGGCTCGAAGGGGGTGGGGAAGAGTCTGACACTGTGAATCCAGGGAAATAAAATCACTGATTTTGAAGCACCGATTAGACAATGATCCAGGCAGAAGCTGCCGAAACTATTTGGACTTTAAAAATACATTTTAGATAAGTTTATGGCAATCCCGTTGTACTTTGCAAGGGTGTGAGGTGTTTCCCCTTTCAGAATTACTTCAGAAAAACAACAACAAAAACACCAGCAACGATAAGGGGAAGATAACGGAGGAAAACGAAATACAGTAGGGGAAAGAGATTTGTAATCCAATCTTTTAAATGTTTTTCTTTTGGCTTAAAAAAAATTCCGTGCCAATGCAAAGAAAAAGAGACAGACAGAGAGAAGCCCTTCTCGTAGCCAACCACTGCAGAATACAACAGAAAAAGATATTTCTGCTATTATTAAAAATTATTCTGCCAGCACTGTCTAAACCATTTCACATCCCCCTCCCTGTTTGAAATGCATATGCTGGCCCCCTCTGCCCTCTCCCCCCCCCCCCCCTTGATAGAAGATGAGGGTTATTGTGTCTTTATAGCAGAGAAAATCTCTGTTTAAACTAAAACCATCGGAACTTAAAAATTTCCATTGGAAAAATAATACAACCCATATTTGCAATTGCCTGCACTCCCTTCAAGTTATTTGGCCCTTATCTCCTCTTCCATAACTTACCTCCAAAGCTGAGTGGAGGAATTCTTTATCTCATTGTTCATAACATCTTCTGGGACTAGGGCAGTGTTCCTTAAGGTGCTGCAGCCTTCTTCACTGTGCTATCCAAAAGGAGGAGAGAGTGGCATCTCTCTACCAAGCTGGGGTACCAGCTCTGATGCCAGGCCATATGGTTGGCACGTCATTCGCAGGAGCTATCACATGAGAGCTGCTGATTGACATGCGCGTGCATTCAGGGAGAGTTGCTTCCCTGGGGAAGGAGGACTCGCCATCTGTCACTCTGTACTCAAAAAAACCCCCCTCTTTCTCCACATCTACAGATCTTCCTACACATTGCATTACAAAATGGGGCTGTGACAAGATGTGGAAGCAAGATACCGAGCAGAACTGCCTGCACAATAGAAAAGCAAAAGCAGAGGTACATGGTCTGTCCACACCTCTGGAATTGGGGGGGGTTGGGGGGGAGCAATCTTTGCTGAAATCCTTCAGTAAAACTGTCTCCATAGGGTACAGGACTTGCTTGGTACCCTTAGCACATTAAAATGTGCATATTGTCAAAAGCCAGAGAGACAAGTGAAATGTATACAGAAATACAAGGAAATAGAAATACATTTGCAGAGGGAGCCACACAGATATGCAAAGAACATTTTGCCATGTACATACATACGTACATACGTGCTCTCTCTCTCTCTTTCTCTCTGAGGCACACATAGGATCAAAGACCCTCCCACCACACTCACAGACATACAGAAATGCACATATAGGTAACACAAACGCAAAGCCCCTTCCTCAGCCTAAGCAGCGCTTACAGGTGTATATATATACATGCATTCAGACATACACAAATATTCATATACAGCTCCAGAAGCGACACACACGCCCCACCCTCGACACACAGGCACACACAATTTCTGTCAGACACAAATATGAAATTGCACAGCACACTGCAGCGTGGGCCAGAATAACAAACACCAAAACACCTGCTTACATGCCACACCTAAGAGCTCAACAGAGAACATGTCACACTCACTACTACACAAAGACAGCACAGCTGATGCTCCTTTCTGGCACCTGTCACATAAAGCCCAGCACATTGAGATCTTTGAAACAAGACTCGCCTGCAATATAGGTAAAATGTTTGGAGACTTGCCAATACTGTATATGAAGAAAGCATAGTCTGCTTCCCCCCTTCTGCTGCTCCCTCCCCAACACGCACCCAGCCTTACATCTATATTTGATCCAGAGGCAGATCCAGAAAGGCATTCAGCCTGTGCTTGACTACAGAAAGACAGAATTCAGCCCATTGTCACCTGAAAGGAGAGTAATGAATCTGTTTCTATACACTCAGCAATATTCACTGAGTAGCTGAAGGGAAACCAAGCACAGGCTGTCAGTCCCTGCCCCCTCCCCTGCAGGGGCACTGGAGGACACTGCTCACTGAAGCATGGCCTTCAGAGCTAGCAGGAGTGGCAGATTTGACCAAAAATAGAATATCCCTTCATATAAAGTTCTGGTCCTCTATTTTATGAAAACACATGTAGATGTCTGATTCATGCTATGGTTAAAATAAATGTGTTTATATTTTGTATCTGTTTATCCATCTGGTTTGTTCTTTATTATCTGTTTGGTACCTTGAATTCTAGACACATACAAACCTATGCTTAGCTTTTTTTTTTTTTTCCACCAAGTGACTAGGTTTAACCAATATTTCTCACATTTGGCCTATGAGCAGAAAAAAGTTTCTTAAATGTAAGTAAGTAATTGTAAAAGAAGCCCGGCCCTTAAGCTTTTGCCAGTTCATTCAGAGAATAACAAGTGAGATACCTGAAATTAAGACCACCATATGCTGCAGAAGCTGAAAATGAAAACAAGTATTATTGTTATTTATAACTTAGTAGATTAGAAACAAGTAACCCCCCTAATTCTGTCTGATCAAGGAGGCATGTGAGACTGTCGGAAGATACAGCAGAAGAGATCTGTGCCAGACTGCCTTGAATGGGTTTTGGCCCCAGGCTATGCCATGGGCTAGCGACATCCCATGTGGTTCTAGCCCAAGATAAGTGCTCACTTTGGAACTGTTACTGCAATTAAAAGGCAATGTCTGACTTCCTCGGGGCCAAGTGGATATATGCTTTCAGTAGGCTGCAGCTTGCGACGGGAATTTATTCCTTGTTGTTCATCAGGCAGATTCTAGATGTGACCACCTGGAAGAAATGTTGGCATCAGCCTTCTGTGATCCAATCCCTTATCCTGGAGTTATCAGGCGACCCTATTCCAACTCTCTCTGTCCCTGGAAATCTATTTAATATGGCAGATTAGTCTCATGGTCCAATGTCTTACACATTGCAAAATTCCTCAGTGGGAACAATACCTCATTAATCTGCTCTTCCAGGACAAGTCAGTGCAGTGACTGATTTTCCTGTTTCTGAGTTCAGTAGAGAACTTATTATAAATAGTAGTCCATTAAGACAGTCATATAATCCTAACACACTGTAATAATAGTCTTTGTACTGTATATATAAAGGTGCTTTAGTGTATAATATTTTTTATTATCTGAACATCCATATGGTATGATCTAGTCTTCATAGAGCATAGTCTAAGAAATAATATAGATTAGACCAGAGGCGGGGAACGAAGGCTGCAATCCAGTCGGGTTTTCAGGATTTCCTCAATGAATATGCATGCGTTGCCTCCGCTGTATGTAAATAGATCTTATGCATGTTCATTGAGGAAATCCTGAAAACCCGACTGGATTGCGGCCTTTGTTCACCACCTCTGTGGTCAGGAAATGCATTCTTCTTAGGCTCCTTCAGTCTCGAGAGACCCTGTCTGCACACTTTGTGGTCTACATAGTCATTGAGTAAGTAGCACTTTCTGCTGCTCCAGAGACCTACACAAGAATAGCAGCAGACAAATGGATGCAGCTATGTCCAGATCTTGACTTTCCTTCCTGCAAGCTTTCCTGTCTTCCTGGATACACAGAAGTCTTTTTTGAAGGTCTTTGTAGGGCTGCAATCAGGAAACATATATTGAATAATGGCACAAATTACTATCTGAGTGAACCTATAGCAGGGGATTCAGAGCTCACAACATGATCCTCTTTGAAGGGTGAGCGGCACCTGGGGGTGGTGGCACCCCTTCCCCCACTGGCCACACGCCCCCTTCCCTTTCCCCATACCTTTTAAACTTCTCCAGCATGAGCAGCAATGCTGCCCATGTCAGTGTCGGCTCACCTTTGACATCATTTCCTAGGCACGGGTCCCGGAAGTGACATCAGAGAGAGCGCCAAAAAGGTACAGGGGAAGGCAAGGGACATGTGCAGCAAGGAGAGGAGCGGGGCAGAGAGGAGAACGGATGCCGCCACACCCTTAGGAAGACCATGCCTGGGGTGGACCGCATCCCCCTTACTACGCCATTGCTTGGAAGATTGTCACATTACATTTCACAAAGCTGGATTGAACTTCCACAGTTGGTTTCCGGTTACTGTTCCAGTTAAGGACCAGAAACACACTGAGTTGCTATTGTACCAGGAGAACATCTGGCTACTACTGTTTTACCAGGTAACTAGAAACATCTGGATACTGCTGTACCAGGTAATTAGATTGTAAGCTCTATCGGGCAGGGACTGTCTCCTGCGTGCTTAATGTAGAGCACTGCATGCATCTGGTAGCGCTATAGAAATAATAAATTGTTGCTGTAGTTGTAAGACAGGAACAAACCCGGCTTCTATTGTACTAGATAAAGGACAGATGTTCCATCACTGAAATGATTAGTTCAGCTGTATGGGTAGGACATAAACATAGATGATTATCTGATATCATGGCACTTCAGTGTCAGTTTGAAATTCCTGACAGACCAACTTCTTATGAAGATCAGAAATTGAGGGGCTCATTTTAGGAGTGGGGTAAGCAGAGCAGTCCCTCCCTGGTTGAAGCTGAGTGATGCTTCTAGGCAGCTGGCACTACTGGCCCCACCCCTGAGCAGATGCCCAGTGCCCTAGTGTTTCTAACACTGGCCTTTCTCAAGGTACAATCTATGGTAAAATGAGTAAATAGGAAGTATGTGAGAAGATGCAGTTCTAATGGAAGGATGAAATAGATGCGACCAAAATCGGAAAGCATAATCCCCCCCCCCCCATATTGTTCTCGAACCAATGCCTACCCACCTTGGGACCCCAATGACCAGTATGCATCTAAAACTGATCACTAAGACACATTGCTGATTGCGGGACACTGTTCTCCACAGGTATCTTCCCAACACCTCAAGGTCCCACTAGCCCCATGTCCCCGCCAGAAAAAAAATTAAGCATGGTTTTAATAAATGGCTGGAGCCTAAGTTAGGCACGCTGAGGCAGTATTGTGTAAAAATGTGTGTAACATTTTGGAAAGCCTCCGACATGCCCATGCCCCTCCTGTGGCCACACCCCCTTCTGAGTTACATGCTTCCCATTAGATGCCATGCCTTATAGAACGGTACACGGCCAGAGGCATAACATAGCATAACAATTTTATTTATAGACCGCAATAGCTCGCATTTCGATGCAGTTTGCAAAACTAAAGAGACCGAACAATCGCAGTGAATCATAACATAAAACACTACATCAAGAAGCCCCAAATGTAGTAAATAAAAACGTTTTTAGAAGGTGACCAAAATGCATATATGAAACAGAATTTAAAATCAAAGGAAGCAAATCAGATCCCAGTGGCACAGCCTGATAGGACAACAGCCGGCCCACAAATCCTCTGCGCGACCCACCTCTCACAGAAGGAAAGGCAAAAAAGAGCAGGAGACCAGGCATCACAAAAAGGAAATTTAAGGTAAAATTGGACGCACATTTTCTTGCGGGACACATTGAGGGATACAAATGATTAAGGTATTCGGCCAGGTACACCTGGCTGAGCCTCCGCGTGTGTGCGGACCACCGGACTGGATGGACCCCGGGTCTGATCCGGTGCAGGCGTTTCTTATGTTCTTATGTTCTAAATGATCAAGATAGGCGGGGGTCTGACCATGCAAAGCTTTATACAAAAAACATCCACATTTAAAATTAATTCTAACTTCCAGGTGGAGCCAGTGGAGTATATGATAACAGGATGTAACATGATCGTATTTTCTTAAACTGGAGCTCAAATGAATTGCCATATTTTGGACGTAACAGAGACTGCGCAGTGGCTTTTGTGATTTTGCAAGATAACACCACATTACAGTACAACAATCCAACAGGTTTAAAAGTAAAGATTGCTTTAATCATTGAAAAGGAAGCCTATCAAAGGCACACACAAATCGCAATGGGTGACAATAACATTAATAATTTATTCTTAGCACTCAGTTATTGATATTTATTGGCTCGTTAGCCAATTCATTTGCACGTTGCATCTCCGGAGCATGCTCGAACTTTGGCACATAAATCCAGACACCGTATATAGAATCTGGGGATGAGCGAGTTCAGTTCTAGAAATGTCTTCCTGAGCTTGGCAACAATATACAGTAGATTAGAAATAGAGAATGACACGGTGACAAAATTCATCACCGTCCCCGTCCCCGCGGATAACCGCGGGAAACCATCTTCATGTCATTCTTTAAGGAAAGAGGGAAGAATCAGAGTATGAATGGCCACAACCACTGACCCGCAAGCTTTGCTTTGAAGAATGCTGGTGTAGAATGACAGTCTCTGGTATCCAGAGCAGATATTGTGATGTCATAATGCCTCATTCCACCAGTGCCTAAGAGCCAATCACATCAGTGATGTCACAATGGCTTCATTATCCTTGGCTCACATAAGAATCAGAGTATGAATGGCCACAACCACTGACCCACAAGCTTTGCTTTGAAGAATGCTGGTGTAGAAGGACTGAGGTTGAAAAAGACACTAGAAAATGACATGGGTTTATTTCCCGCGGTTATCCGCGAGGACGGGAACGGTGATGAATTTTGTCACCGTGTCATTCTCTAATTAGAAATACATGTTTGTAAGGATGAAAGGGTAAATAATCCTGACATGATTCCTCTAGCCTCAAATGGACAGTATGCCTTGTTTGTTGTGTGGAACTTTATGTAGGAAGATGTGCTTGGGTATGGTACTCATATTTATGAATGTATGAACTTGTTTTAGTCTTTTAAGAATTCTCAGCTTAATAATCCACCTTGAACTTCTGGTGTAGGTGGACTATGAATGTTAAATTCAATTCAATTAAAATTTTAAGGAAATTTCACTCCTCGATAGAAGTATTTTTCTGCTAAGCTTTTAATTGTTTCTCAGTCTATCTTTCCGTCCTCCTGATGATGAACCGGCTGGGAACGGAGGCCTGGATCGTACCCCGTAATGCCACTGCCGGCTCACGTGCCATGTGGAGCAGCTGGGGAAGGGGCACTGTGACCTTCTGCATCAGTCAGTTGCTCTTTGGGGGATTACAGTTCATTTCCCTACTCTTGGCACAGGCACAGCTTTAGAATGTGCCATTTATGCCAGCGCCAGAGAGAGTGAAGTGTGGCATTTCCCAGAGATGAGGCACCAGTGGTTTAAGGGTCAAAGGATCAGGGTTTCATTTATCACTGCCCACACTTCTCATTCAGAAGAAACTCTGGTCGTTCGGCTGACCACATCATCTCAGTTGTGTGTGTGCTGGGGTGGACGGGGCCAGTAAGACAGAAAAGACATTGTATTTGCTTTGCAGACGCTCACTTCCTACTTCATGCAAAGTCCACAGGGATCTGTATGAGATAGGCCTTTGATTATGTAACATGATTTTTGTTCCTGGGCAATTTTTTTTATTGCTCATGCCTAAATAGTATAGGAAATGTTTGTTATTTCCAAAAAAAGCTTTGCTTTTGTGACTAGGATAGTCAAATTTTGCAATTTACCTATTTAAAACATGAAAATGCCAAATTTTCATCTTTTCATTCTTTTTTTTTATTTTTATTAATTTTCAAGTGCCATGAAGTATACAAACATTAATAATCATCATAAGCACTTAAAATCCGTAAATAACATTACAGAAGAATAATATCCCTCCCCTTTCTTCCAACAATTCAATCAAGAAATAAACCAAAAAGATATCCCCCCACTCACCCACCCCATCCTGGATATATATAAAAACAAACAGTAAATTAAATAAAAATAATTATGTTGAATTAACATAGGATGTCAACGGCCCCCATACCAATTTAAATATTTTGCTATTCCCCCAACATATCCGCATTCATCTTTTCATATTTGTACCCTAAACATAAACTGGCCTACTAAAATGAAAAGTTGAGGTCACAATTTTTCCAATTGCATGTTACCATTTGCATCGCGATCCCTGTCATAATAAGGAAAAGTCTGCATTTGTAACGATCCAGTCATAAGCAACATATGAATCACATTTAACATGTATTTATATTTAAGTTATACAAAGATGACCACAGAAGATTTAGAATGAGTAGTTTTTCATGATTTGTGATGATATTGCAAGTCACATTTCCAGATGTAGTTACATCATGTTATTATATTGTCCTTGGTAGCAGAGTATATCCTTGTGGAACTATCCACCTTGTTCCTCTGAGTAGGCTCCCATGTTCTCCTTGAATGTCTCAAGAGAAGCATCAAGGACATGGACTTTGAAAGACATCCTACAGCCCATTTTACTGTAATTCTTCACCAGATTCTCAACCAACTCTACATAGTTTTCGGCCTTTTGATTGCCCTGGAAGCTCTGAACCACTGCGACAAAACTGTTCCAAGCTGCTTTCTCCTTCCTAGCTAGCTTCTTGGGAAATTCCTTGCACTCCAGTATCTTCTATATCTGTGGTCCAATGAAGATACTAGTTTTGACCTTTGCATCAGACAGATTAGGGAAGATGGCTTGAAGGTACTTGAAGGCTGCCAAATCCTTATCTAGAGCTCTGACAAATTGTTTCATTAGGCCCAATTTGATGTGCAGTGGTGGCATCAGCACCTTCTAGGGGTCCACCATTGGTTCCCCATTGACATTGTTTTTCCCCATAGAGAACTTAGTTTGCTGTGGCCAGTCCTGCCTTTGGTAATGTGTCTTTGTTCCCTGCTATCCCAAATGTAGAGATAGCAGAGAAACTTGGTAAATCTGCCTTGATGATCCATTAGGAAAGCCACCATTCTGAAGTCTCTGACTACCTCCCAGCCATACTCATCATGCTTCAAAGTGCCTAGTAAGGTCATGATGCTGTTGTAATCCCCTTTGAGGTGCACTGAGTGAGCCAGTGGAAGAGACGGGTACTTCTTCCCATTATGGAGCAGCTCAACTTTGATGCTCCTGGATGAGCTGTCAATGAAGAACTGCCACTCTTTCATGTTACAGGCGATTACAATTGCCTCAAAATGATTGGTCACATTGTGGCAGAAGCAGAGCCCATCTTGATGGGTGAAGATGATGGAAAAAGCTTGGTGACACTTCCTCTGATCTATGACTTGCACACTTTCCTCCAAGTTCCACTACTTGAGCCAGACGTCAAAAGGGCCCTTAAGTTTACTCAGCTTGGAATCAATCTAAATTACTTCAAGTCAAAACGAAAACCCTTTTTGTTTCATGACACCTTTGGGCCATAACCGTCCTTCTAAGGACGCTTTTACCTATAATTTTCGGTTTTCCCCTCCCTCTAGTATCTTCCCTTCTCCGTTCTGTACTTTGATACAATGTAGTTCTCCCCCTTTTCCCTATTGCTTTTAGTCTATTTTCTTCCTTGTTGCTTGTCTCTGTATTAAATATGTACAAAATATTGTTCGATTTTATTGTTCGATTTTATTGTTATATTGTGATTTGCGTTATACCCCTTTTTTATTTTTAATTTAAGTATTAGATGTACACTGCCTTGAAGTCTGATTAGGTGGTATAAGAAAATTTTAATAAACTTGAGACTTGAATCTGGAATCTTCTGCAAAAAAAAAAAAAGGTAAATTTCAAAATATCAATGTCCACAAAAGCAAAGTTTGAGGGGAATGATATCCGTTTTCTATATTTTTGTGGCATAGGCAATTAAGAAAGAACACATTAGCCAGGAACAAAAAAATAACATTTTGCTACATAGTAGTCAGACATGTTTTTGCTGCTGGGATTTCAGATGTGCTTTGACCACATTTCTTCCCTACGCAGAGTGCAATAAACTCACACAGCCCTTGTCACGACTTACCTTCAAGGCTGGCTCCCAGTATTCATGCCTTAGATGTATCAGTGTTTTCCTTCCATGAGACTCTGATGAAGATCCACTCTTCAGATATCTGTGTTGTATCAGTACATTGACTGCACGAGGCTCCGATGAAGATCCACTCTTCAAATGTTCGTGTTGTATTCGCGCCTTAGATCATCAGTGTGATGCTTGATGAATATCCACTCTTCAGATATCCGTACTCTTGACTGTGCTGTAAATTCTATGATGCTGACAATTTGTGAACTGGACTCCTGCCTAGCTTCTTTTTTGCAGTTAGCCATCCAGCTTCTGGAGGCCTGGAAGTGTGACATAGTTGAATCTTCCTGTATTGTTGAAACCGCCTGTAATTGCTCTGATTTGAAAGGCCAATGGACCTAAAGCAATCAACCATTATCAATCCTAATGCTCCCTTCTTGGTTATACTTATTGAAAGTCAACCAGCTAATGGACTTTTTTTTTTGAGGCTAAGGAGGGGAATTCTATAAGACACACCTAAAGACAGACATCTAAATAAATAAATTTAAGCGCCTGACTTAATTAGTAAATTGGCTTCAATTAATTGGATGAGAGGCACCTATCTTCTTAGACACATAAGAACATAAGAAGCACCATTTACGGATCAGACCTTCAGTCCATCAAGTCCGTCGATCCACACATTTGGAGGCCCAGCCAGGTGTACACCTGACGTAATTTTAGTCACCCATATCCCTCTATGCCTCTCGCAAGGAGATGTGCATCTAGTTTGCTTTTAAATCCTAGAATGGTGGATTCTGCAATAACCTCCTCCGGGACAGCATTCCAGGTGTCCACCACTTGTTGCATGTAGCAGAACTTCCTGATATTTGTCCTGAACTTGTACCCCCTTAGCTTCAGTCCATGTCCTCTTGTCCACATCACATTGGACATTGTAAATAACTTATTTTCCTGCTCTATTTTGTCGATTTCTTTCAGTATTTTGAAAGTCTCAATCATATCCCCTCGCAGTCTCGTCTTCTCAAGGGAGAACATAGAAACATAGAAAATGACGGCAGAAAAGGGCCAGGGCCCATCAAGTCTGCCCACACTAATGACCCAGCTCCCTAACTTCTTCTCCTAAGAGATCCCACATGCCTATACCATTTTTTTCTAAAAATCTGGCACGCTGCAGTGGAAGATCATTCCAATGATCAACCACCCTTTCGGTGAAGAAATACTTCTTAGTGTCGCCATGAAATTTCCCGCCCCTGATTTTCAGCGGATGCCCTCTTGTGGCCGTGGGTCCTTTAAGAAAAAAGATATCATCTTCCACCTCGATACGGCCCGTGATATATTTGAACATCTCAATCATGTCTCCCCTCTCTCTACATTCCTCGAGTGAGTATAGCTGCAATTTACTCAGCCTTTCCTCATATGGGAGATCCTTGAGTCCTGAGACCATCCTGGTGGCCATTCGCTGAACCGATTCAGCTCTCAGCACATCCTTTTAGTAATGTGGCCTCCAGAATTGTACACAATATTCCAGATGAGGTCCCACCATGGATCTGTACAACGGCATTATGACTTCGGGCTTCCGGCTGACGAAACTTCTATGGATACAACCCATCATTTGTCTAGCTTTGGATGAAACTTTCTCCACTTGATTGGCAGTTTTCATGTCTTCACTAATGATCACTCCTAAGTCTCGTTCTGCTGCAGTCCTAGCTAAGGTCTCACCATTTAGGGTGTAAGTTCTGCATGGATTTCTGCTGCCAAGGTGCATAACCTTACACTTTTTGGCATTGAAGCTTAGTTACCAAGTCGAGGACCAATGTTCCAGTAAGAGTAGGTCCCACGTCATACTGTCGGGCAATGTACTTTTGCCTACTATGTTGCATAGTTTGGCATCATTGGCAAATAATGTTATTTTACCTTGAAGCCCCTGAGTCAGGTCTCTTACGAAAATGTTAAATAGGATCGGGCCCAAGACCGAGCCTTGCGGCACTCCACTGATCACCTCCGACGTTTCGGAGAGGGCACCGTTAACCACCACCCTCTGAAGTCTACCGCTTAGCCAGTCTTTGACCCATGCAGTTAATGTTTCACCTAATCCCCTCGAACTCATCTTGCTCATTAACCTGCAGTGTGGGATGCTATCAAAAGCTTTACTGAAGTCCAAGTACACGATGTCCAGGGACTCTCCCATATCCAGCTTTCTTGTTACCCAGTCAAAGAAGCTGATTAGATTGGATTGGCAGGACTTTCCCTTTGTAAATCCATGTTGATGGGGATCACATAGATTCTCCTCGTTCAGGATCATTTGGAGGAAGGAATGGAAGATGGATGCCAGACCAATGGGGGTGAAGGGAAAGATGGAAGGGGGAGGCATACAGTAGCATAGGACAGGGTAGTTGGAAGAGAAATGGAGAGATGATGGACCCTGGGGTAGTGGGGAAGGAGGAGAGATGCTGGATGAAAGGGTAGTTGAGAAAAGGAGAGATGGTGGATCTGGGGATCGTGGGGTCCATTGCCAAAGCTGCGGATATGGACATGAAAAAAAGGAAAGATGCCAGACTTCCGAGAAAGGGAAGGGAAACGGAAGGGGAGGACAGAGATGGAAGATGGATAGTTAGCATGGAGAAAGAAGAAAACGACAAATGGGCAGGACACCCTGGCAAGCGAGTTATCAGAAGACAACCAGAGCCTGGGACCAACAAAAGGTAGAAAAAATAATTTTATTTTCTGTTTTGTGATTACAATATTTATTTTGTTTACACCACAGAGCCGGTGTGGGGTTGGAGATTTTGTAACCCTATATGTCTGCTAAGACTAAGCCTTAGTCACTTAGGGGTCCTTTGATTAAGGTGCACATTTAGCGTGCGCAAAATCAGTTAGCGCACCTTAATCAAAGGACCCCTAAGTATCTTAATTAAAAATTTGACCTGCGACTTAGCCTTTTTTTTTCAGATTTCGGCCCCTTATGTGATTGAGTTTGACACCCCTGATGTAGCGTGAGGCAGGCAGGCAATGTAAATTTGATTATTAATATAGACTTATATTTCGGATAGTATTACTGCTTTACAATATATTTGAACGCTTTTATATACGTATTGAAAGGGTTCAGAGTTGAAGGGAAGGAAGGGGGATTTGTTCAGAGATGCTTTGGGGGTTGCATAGAAGAAAAACTGTGCACTGGTATGGCAATCTTTGTTTGTTTTGAATTTAAAAAAAGAAATATGCGTGGAAATAAAAAAGTAAATAAGAAAACAGATAAATGGGGGCAGGAGAGGCCCAGGAGGGTCCAGTGTACTTGTGTGCCTAGGGGCCCTCAAAGAATTAATCCTGCCCTGGGGATGTCCAGTATTTGCTTGTGCAAGACACTAACATAGCAGATGTATGACTTGTGCTATACCGGCTCCCTACTCACTCTCAGATTTGTTTTAAAATATCAGTGTTGGAATTTAAGACTTTGCATGGGGAAGATCCATTCTTTACATGACCATGGTGTATCCATGTCTTACATGTATCCGTATGATAAATGGATGAAGCTCTGATGAAGGCTCTCTCTTCAGATGTCTATGTAGTATTCATGCTTTATCCCCCAATTCTATAAATGGTGCCCAAAGATAGGCACTTAATTGGATGCACGATTATAGAATAGGGTCTTTTACACGTGTAAACTCAGGGGCTGATTCTACAAACAGCGTCCCGATTACAGGCGGCAGTAGAAATCCTACTGCCGTCTCACCAGCCAATCAGGATGCATGTTTTTAAAAAAAAGTCCATGCCGCAAAGGATGCCTACAATATAGGCATCTGATTCATGTCTACAGAGGCATCTAGGCATGCCTACCAATGCACAAGGCTGGCATGGGCCTTGGTTGTCCGTAAGCACCCCTAAGCGTCTCCTTTAAAATGTTGGCCTACGTTTAAGGCGTCTGTTGGAAGAAAAGGATGCAATTCTCTAAAGGACGCTGATGCGTGATTGACATGTGATTGGCGGCCGCTTCTTAGGCAGCTGCTGAGATTGGTGTCCTTTAGATAATCAGGCCCAATAACTTTTAAGAACAGGCCTTAAGAAGTACTTACTGGAACTAATTAGGAGTTATACGCGTAATTGATCTATGCCCCTATTCCATAAGCAGTTTGGCTGATATTCAGCGTGAGTTAACTGGCCAGGAACGGCTGCCAACTGGTTAAGCCACGTCTCAGCAGCTAAACATGCATTTTCAGCAGCACTTAACTGGTTCTTACAGCTGAAAATGCCCAGTTAGTGCTGAGAAAGAAGCCGGCAATGTTGGCGGTGTTTCTAGGGATGATCTGGAGCCGTGACTGCTTAAGTCCTCATATTCAGATCCACGTGGGATCCCTACGAGGGTCGAGTTAAGGAACTAGGTCATTAGCATTCAGACTTAATGGGGTGGGTCAATAGAGTGGGCAGACTTGATGGGCTATGGCCCTTTTCTGCCGTCATCTTTCTATGTTTCTATGTTTCTAAGTGGCCAGGCTTAGTAGGCAAATAAAGCTGCATAAAAAAAACATACCTTAATAGAGCAGGTCAGTAGAGTTAAGGGTCCAGTAGACTTAAAAGGGGGTCAATGGTATGGGCAGACTTGATGGGCTGTAGCCCTTATCTGCCGTCATCTTTCTATGTTTCTATGTTTCTTTTAATCCATGGCTGGCTAAATCTGAATATCACCTTTACCGGCATTGAAAAACCTGGATATTCAATGCCGGTCACTGTAAATGACTCAACATTGAATATCTGGGATTAATGTTGGCAGCAAGCAGTTAAAGCGCTGCCCACCACTGGCTGAATATCAGGCAGAGATTACCTAATTGCTATAGCACACATCGACTATGACAGTGGTCATGGGAGGGGCATAGGCGGGTCAGGGCATGCCCAGAATTTAAGCACAGTTTACAGAATCCTTGTACTTCTGTGCCTAAATACCAATAGGTAAGTACATTCGCTAGCATTTTGCTGGCATAAAGCTCATGGCTAAGGTTAGGTGCAAGAATTCAGACTTAGTGGTTATGGTTATTTGATATACCATCTTTCCTCCACCAATATCAAAGCAGTTTACAATACAATGAATAGAAACCAGGGACCCTAAGCATTTTTCCTCTGTGTCCTGGCTAGCTCTCAATCTAACTATGGTACCTGGGGAAATGGAGGGTCTTCTTCCTTTGAGCAGGGACTGGTTTCTTCGTGCTTCTCTACAGCGCTGCGTACGTCTGGTAGTGCTATAGAAATAATTCATAGTAGGAGTAATAGTGTAAAGAGTTTCAGTCTTTGGGAAGCAAAGCTGAGATTGTGATGTCATAATGCCTCATTCCATCAATAAGAGCCAACCTCATCAGTGATGTCACAATGGCTTGTAGCCAGCAGATTAACCGCTCCCCTTAACTGTATCCATGACTTCCTGTTTGTCTGTCAGGTCTGTTTAGATTGTACTGTAAGCTCTTTTAGCAGGGACTGTCTTCTTTGTGACTCTCTACAGCGCTGCGTACGTCTGGTAGCGCTATAGAAATAATTAATAGTAGTAAGTGACTACAGTGTCATAAGGAACAGTGCTGGGATTGAACCCACAACCTCAGGGTGCTGAGGCAGCAACTCTAACCACTACTAGGTCACTCTGCATAGAACTGCCATGGTAGGATTTGCGCCCACTGCTCTGTATCTTGGTGCCTATTTTTAGGCACAGTTTACCGAACCTCCCCTTTATGTGGATTAATTCAGTGTGTGCGTGAAGTGCCGATGAGGATCTGGACTTTAGATGTACTTTATTTATTGATATATACCAAAATATCAACCAAATATATAAAAGATATTGTTAAAACGTGCTGTGCTCATGCTTTATGTATATCAGTGCTACACCTGCACATAGCTCTGCTTTTCATTTGTTTTTGCTTCATGTTTATCAGTGTGGTGCTTCAGAGGGTTCTGATAGTGATCAGTACAGCAGCACCCTTTGTTTATTCCCATTCACAATGATGGATCAGCACTGTGGCTATACTGTCTATGGAATGATCTTACCCACTACTCAAGCCTACTCAATTTCCTACTTTCGTACAAAGCCCTAGTTATAGAGTGACTTCCTTCCCTTAGTACCTCCTGTGCCATCATTCAGTGTTTAGAATGGTTCTCCATGCTCTGTTTTCACCTTCTTCTTACAAATGAGCCCGTCTGGAAATTAGCTAGGGAATGTTTTGGACCTTTTCTATGGTGCCCTCATTTTCCTAATGCTATTTAATGAGAAGGTTAAAGGGGTGTTGAGGGGAAAGGGTTGTTCAGCTGACTCAGAAAGTCTCTCTCCCACCCCAACCCTTACGCAGACTCGCCTATAATCCTGATTTGACACTTTGCCCTCTATGGGAGAAGGTGCCTGGTATTTTGCTAATCACATAAGCTTGGAATCCCAGCCTAGAAGTTAAGTGCAATTAAAAAGCAATCCTCTAGAAGTATATCTTTGGCATTAAAGTTGCGTACATTCAGCAATGGAAATAATCTTCTGCCCCCCCCAGGCTGCTTCTTCCCCCTTCTACCCTCCAAAATGATGACAGGCAGGGAAATTGCAACAGGCCTAGTGGGGGAGGGGTTTCTAAAGAAAAAGTTGACATCAATTCCAAAATAATGATTGGGCCCTTGAACATGCCAGAACGGACTTTCAGTGGCAGGGTGGCTGCCCCTAGGCAGTTGCCTCCATTGCCTATTGGGAAATAGACCCCCTGGTTTCATGGTAAGAAGCATCTTGGAAAATGTTACCATTGGTTCACTTGCTTGTCTGTTTGGGGCTTGTTTCTGTTTCTTTGCTACTGGATTTGATGAGCTGGTTTGTATAAATATTAATGCATATATTATATGGACACATTTGTTGACGTGTGTGTGTGGTTCTTTTATTGTGAGTATTGTCTATAATCTAATTCAGTGTCCTGCATGCTTATTTTGCTCTACATAGGTTACTTTGTGTGTAATTGTTACAGGGGAAGTTCAATTATTGTAGCATGAGTGTGTTTGTATCTATTTTTAAAAACTGCCAGCAAGACCAGAGTGAGATCTTTTTATATTCCCTGTGAAATTAATAGCTTTTAATTCTGTTGCAGTCAGAGTAAGGGGGTAGTCAATGAGCGCCTTCCCCATTAAGCACGGCAGCCGCAAGAGCTCTCTACACTGCCTGGCACACGCAGGCATGGGGATCTGTTTCCTCTGCTGACATTTTTACCTTACGGTGACACTGTGAGACACATTAACACATCGATCTCAGACTGTCACCTCCCAGAAGCCTTCTGCAGCATTCTGCTCCAGATGGTGCCTTTCCAGCTCCCCAAAGGAGAGCATTTCAGGCCAACGGAGCCAAGGAGCGTGGAGCATCCTGAAGAGGAGCCCATGGAAAGGCGAGAGAAGTGCCCATAGCCACCATGCTCTACTCCGTCACAGCAGAGCTGGCCTGCTAGCTTGGATCAAAAAACTAGCATTTCAGCATTGGGTCTAGGGCCCCGTTATTCCTGCCAGGTTTTAATCTCATAACATGCATGAACCTCTTAGGGAAATGAAATACGTCTGAGTGTATATCCTGCAGTAAAACCAGGACTGGAACAGTCCATCCTGTTAAAAAAAAAAAGGAAACTTTGATTCAATTTAGAGAAGCCAAGCCCTCCTCCCCCAACCATTTCAAAATGAATGTAGAAATATCAATGAACTTGAAAGGTCACATTTCAAAAACTGAACTGTGGTTTAGAAAAAACATGTCACGCAAAATATGCCCAGAATGTTGACAATGTAAACCAGGGGTGTCAAAGTCCCTCCTCGAGGGCCGGATTCCAGTCGGGTTTTCTGGATTTCCCCAATGAATATGCATTGAAAGCAGTGCATGCAAATAGATCTCATGCAGATTCATTGGGGAAATCCTGAAAACCCGACTGGATTCTGGCCCTCGAGGACCAACTTTGACACCTGTGATGTAAACCATCAGAAAGTGTTTTGTCAGCCTTAGATCGGGCATGTATCATACAGTAAAAAAGCATGATCAGAGGATACCTCTGTCCAATGTAATTCCTTGCAGGGATTACTCAGGCTTCCTTCTTTTTTTATGTCTACAGGTCAGCAGTGATCAAGCAAGCTTTCCAGCAGAGGCTGTTGAGTAAATCTTGGGCCAAATAAGGGTCCTTTGACACAACACAAATGCTCACCCCTCCTTGGCCTGGCCAAGCACAGATATCTTCCCTCTATACAATAAGAACAAGGATCGGATTGTGTCCTTGCCTTTCTCTTTGAGATACCGTGTCTAGTCTGCAGGAAAACAGGCCCAGTCTTTGTTAACACATTCCAGATCTACAGAAACTTCCACTCCATGTCCAGACTTTGAAATGGATTGATTAACAGAGTTGGCCACTTCACAAAAAGACAAAGAGGTGAAAAGCCACACAGATTTCTTGCCATTCCGCCACATAACAGATGATACCACTCACCGTCAGATTTTCTCAGTAATAGGCCCTCGCTTCTGGAATAATCTACTTCCCAACTCAGACTCCAAACCTCTGTGAATAAATGTAAAACCCATCTAAAAGCATTCCTTGATGCCTCCAGCCAGAGCCCCATCCTTCAAGTAATGCCTTTGCCATTTTTGCCTTCTATCGCTTTCTTTCCTCCTTTAAACGGCCAGCGCAGGGCCTGCCATAATGATCTGTCAGTGCTCCCCCCACCCTCCCCCCATCCCACTGTCCTATCATATATTGTAGTTCCCTCTCATACCTAATCTTATAGCCCAGTTTTCTTTGCCCGCTAAATCTATTGCTATTTTAGGCCTTGTAAACCATTTAGAAGTTTGTACAATGAGCAGTATCTCAAATGTCAATAAACTTGGAAACTTGTATGTAAAAAGAGTGTATTTGTGTTTGTTTGAGTGGGCGTTTGTGAGATCTGTGATTGAGCAATCATGTGTGTACGTCTGCTACCAGTGTGTGTGAATATACATTTGCTTATGAGTCTGTAAGTCTGTGAGCAAGAGCTAGAAGCACATAGTCCCCACTTAGTGTAGAATTTCAGTGTTTTGTGAGTCTGTGGAAGCAGGTCAGTCTCAGAATGCAAAGAACCTTTCACTTCGTCACCGAGCCCGCCTCCTGGGAGATTGGCACTGCTGGCAGCCATTCAGCCAGAAGCTGCCTCTTTGGCAGCCCGTGGACACCTCCCTCTTTCCCACTGAATGTCTCAATTTAGTGTGGCAGCTGTGACCAGAGGAGCAGAGGGGAGATGGTATTAGCAACAAACACATGGTGCGGCCACCAGGCTCCCTTCGATGAAATGCTCTTTAAATCCCCTGCTAGGGAGTGTTGGAGACAGAGCGGCATCTATGAAATGTGCTACCTGAACTGAAGTGCCGGCATTTACTGGTTTCCTTAGGAAGCGCCAGAGTTTATTGGCTCTGGGAAGTGTGTCCAGGACACTGATCTGGCCCAAGCCCAAGGCTGTGCACCGACCCTTGAGAGAAGAGAGGCTTGTCTTTTCATAGCACTAGACCAGCATCACAGTTTGCTACTCCTACTGGCATAGCATAAAAGCTCCAGAGTGAATACACAGACAGAGGGAACTCGCTTCTAGCAGAACTGATACATCTTGGTGGGCCACTGTGATTTATTTGATTCCTCTTTATGTTGTGCATGTTCTGTGTTGGGACAGTGTGTCTGTGTTGGTGTGAAGCTTGCACTTCAAAGTAGAGAATGACTCAGGGACAAATTTGTTCCCATCCCTGCAGGAACTTGATTTCCCGGTCCCCGTGAGTGCTGTCCCTGTCCCTGTCCCATTCCTGTAAGCTCCGCCTTAACCGCATAAGCCTCAAACACTAATGTATCATAAACACCTTTGCAGAGGCTCATGTAGACTGCTCTGAATTGACTTCCCAGTCATTAGTAGCGGTATAGATCAGGAGTGTCAAAGTCCCTCCTGGAAGGCCGCAATCCAGTCGGGTTTACAGGATTTCCCCAATGAATATGCATGAGATCTATTTGCATGCACTGCTTTCATTGTATGCTAATAGATCTCATGCATATTCATTGGGGAAATCCTGGAAACCTGACTGGATTGCGGTCCTCCAGAAGGGACTTTGACACCCCTGGTATAGATGCTCACAATAAACAAAGTGAGGCTTGTGCAGATGAGGAGTGAGCTTGCAGGAATGGGGCAGGGGCAGGAAAATAACTCACCGGGACAGGAAAATGAGTTCCCGCGGAGATGGGGAAAAATTTGTCCCCATGTCATTCTCTACTTGGGAGAACAGTATAAAAAATTGAATAAATAAACAGTGTGAAAAGTTTCAGTCTCTGATAACCAGAGCTGGTATTGTGACATCATAATGCTTCATTCTACCACTGCCTAAGAGCCAACCTCATCAGTGATGTCACAATGACTGGATTGTCCTATATTTGGCTCACTTTTACTACATTTTGATTTCTAGAGTGATGTAGTGTAGAGAATGACACGGGGCCAAATTTGTCCCCGTCCCCGCAGGAACTCAATTTCCCCGTCCCATCCCCGTGAGTTTTGTCGCTGTCCCTCTCCCATTCCTGTAAGCTCTGCCTTAACCGCACAAGCCTCCGGACACTTATGATTTTAAAGTGTTTGAGCCTTGTGCAGATGAGGACGGAGCTTAGGCATTGGTGGAATGAGGCATTATGACATCACAATCTGAGCTCTAGAATGTTGCTACTTATGATTTTAAAGTGTTTGAGGCTTGTGCAGATGAGGACGGAGCTTAGGCATTGGTGGAATGAGGCATTATGACATCACAATCTGAGCTCTAGAATGTTGCTACTTAGGATTTGAAAGGGTTTGAGGCTTGTGCAGATGAGGACAGAGCTTGCAGGAATGGGGCAGGGACAGGAAAAGAACTCACGGGGATGGGATGGGAAAACAAGTTCCCGCGGGGACGAGGAAAAATTTGTCCCCGTGTCATTCTCTGCTTCAAAGCCTACGGTGTTTCTGTCTGTGCTGGCGTAGTATGTTTGTGTGTGAAGCTTGAACTGCTGATGTCTGTGCTGTACCTGTGCTGTGGTGCGGCAGTGTGTGGGGGTGGGGGTGTCTGTTACGACACTTGCATAGCTATAAACTAGAATGGGATGAGGGTGTTTTGGCCCAATGAATGTAAAACAAACAGCAGTGAAGGCCCAAGCCTTGGCACTTAGAACATCAAGAGCAGCCTGACTGAAAGCAGGGACCAGCCCTGCCCCCATTAAACATCTGGCATCCCTTCCCTCTTTCTAAAGCTCTCTTTTGACATGCATGATTCTCTCCCACAATTCCCTGGGGCAGCTGTTCCAGCTGTGTACTTTCAACATGCCAGCATGCAAAGGAGCTGCCAGGGCAAAGAGAAAGAAAATCCTCTTCTTGTAGGAAATGTCGCTGGTGTCCATCTGGGTGACATAGAGAGCCATCGCAGGCTATTCTGGTACATGCCCTCATCGAGTCCCCATCGTGCGTGCCACTCTGAGAGCTGCCAAACCTTCCAAGAGGCAAAGTGAGGCGGGAGAGTCACACGTGAAGCCCAATGTGCAGCCACAGTATGTCCTGGATTAACAGGAGGTATTTGGCAGCAATCAGATCTGATCTGTGAAGAGCAGGATAAGTGTTAGAGCACCTCCCCCACACATGGTCTCGTTTCCCTTCTGTTTCCAGAAATGGCGTGATTGTCCAGGAACGGCGTAGAAATTCCATGGGCTCTAATCCCTGCTGCCTGCAATAACATACACTGGGGTGAGTTCCAGTCCCTGTTGCCTGAATACTAAATACAAAATAAACTCCATTCCCTGATTGCTGCAGTAACATTTGCCAAGATGAACTCCAGTGCCCACTACATGTAATAACACAGGGTAGAGTGAGCTTCGGGCCCTTTCACCTGCAGAAAGCCAAACCCAGAAAAGCTACACTCCCTTCTGCCCACAGTAATAAATGTAGGGTTACTGGCCTCTGGCTCCTGCTGCCCATTTTAACACCTTTAACAGAGTTCAGTCTTCAAGAGCCCACAGTATTACAAGAAGAGAGAGTTCCAATCCCTGCTGCCTGCAGTAAAACATTGGTCAATAGCACTAATTATGTATGCTTTGCTAAAATCTATTCTGAACTGAAATATGTAAGTGATTGGGCAGTTCCTCCTTTGGATCCTATGAAGAACAGAGAGAAACGTGAATGCCGCCTTCCTGAGAACCCAATGAAAAAGAAAGGCTGCCTGACAGGTAAACTCTTTGGATTTAAGTGCCCAGAACAGCAGGGACTTTGTAAAGGGACTGAGTGTTCCTATATGATACATAGCACAGCAGAGACGCTACAGAAGGCTAGAATCCGAATGGAAGAGTACAGTACAGCTTTTCTGCATCTCAAGAAGAGAAGGACTGTGGAGGCCATTAATGCAAGACTCTGATTGGAAAACAGCTTGCTCTATCCCATTACAGACAGCTCAGCTACAGAAGGGGAACAGGATGCATAGCAATAAGGCTGGAATCCAGCAAACTTGGAGCTGTGCCATAGGAAGGAAGAAAAGGCCCGTGTGGCAAGGGGGGCTGCGATCTGCTCCCCGCTCCCTAGCCAGCCCCTCCACACATTGCTCTTGTGCTCGGGTGCAGTCTGAGATCATTTGCACAGGGGCTTTCCAGTCCGCTTCACACCAACATCTGACAACCCAAACTTCTCATTTTCAGAGTAATCACTCCACTGCACTAATTGCACATGCAAATATGCAAATTCGTATTAATTAATTACTATACTAATTAGTTCTGTGGTATTTGCAAGTAATAAATCATTCTTTGGTGGCGAGGAAGCTGGAGAGCTGGCCCATTTACACTTCGCATAAAATTTTAATAGTTGCTCTGGCTGATCCAGGACAGCGGTGCTTTTTGAGAGAGTCTTAAAGGGGCAGTGTCTGGACTGCAGTTCAGCCTGGGCTTGGCCTGTGGACGCAAAATCAGAGGAGGATCCTTGAAATCTTACACTGGCTCCCTGCACCTGCTATACTTGGGCTGCTAAAGAGCATTCATGATATCCTTGGGTTGAGAGAGGGATAATAAGAAAGAGAGAGATGGAAGGAAATAGAACCCAGCATCCATGGGCTATTCTTGGAATTTCCTCCTTCTCAGGCTTTCTTTACCTTTTTACATGTACTGTTTCTACAAATAGCTACAAGTATCAATTTTACAACATAAAACATTTGACGTCTTTAGTATAGCTAAGGGAATATGAAAAGGTGAAAGCACATTGACGTTGGCTACCAAAAATCTGCAACAGGGCCAGATTAAGGACAGCAGGAGGGTTGTCCACTCTCTCCTGCTGCCAGGTTCCCCCAACTACCTCCCCGCCCCCTGTACCTTTACAAATTGAAGGACAGCACGAAGGATGCCTACTCCCTTCTGCCGGCAGGCCTGTCTTTTCAAAATGGTGGGCCTTCCACTTCCTGGTGCATCCTGGGATGTACAAGGAGGAGCCTAAAGCTCTGATTGGCTTAGGAGCTTAAGGCCCCTTCCAATCCCAAGATGCACTGGGTAGGGGCATAAGACTCTGATTGGCTTAGGTTGTAAGGCCCTCCTGGGGGCCCTTAGGTGCCAGAGCCCCCTCCCAGGGCATCCCAAGATGCACCAGGAAGGGGAAGGCCTGCCATTTTGAAGAGGCAGGTCTGCTGGCAGGAGCACACATGTGAATTCTGATGATGGTGTGCAGCTAATCTCGCACTGGTTGAAGAATCAGAGCCAAGTTGAGCAATTTCACCATGTCCCCTTCTTGGGAGATTTAGGTTGTATCAAGCTCTCTGTCCCACACTGAGGATTCACATTATCACTTTATTAATTTTGAGATGCTTTAGTATTTCCTTCGACTGAATAGTAACAGAACCCGAAAAAAATGGGAGAACAATGAACAATAAGAAAAACCAAATCTCCCAAACCCCAAGAAATGGAACTAGATAAGGAGGAGAGACAACCCAAGAAATAATTACACTGCTGTCGCAAAAACAGCTACATAAGGTAATTTAGAAAAGTAGAGAGAGCCCTCAGTCACACAGCCTCCCTCCGGGGACCCCAGAAGTAATGGCTGTCACTGGCTTACACCCAAAAGGGTGTTAACTGTGAAACATCCCCGGGCTCTCTCCGTAGAAATTTTGTGATAAATATACACACAAATAGTGCTGAAGGTGCAAAACTTAATCAAAAAACACTCTACAGATAAAGAATAGGATTGTCTCTACCCCTTATCCAGGGGGCCCGAACAAAAAAAGGTCAAACTCGGGGGTTACAGTACAGCCCAGCTGTTCCTGAAGAAGGGGGTGTTCACCCCCGAAACGGAGTCCCGTAGGACGAATTTGCTATCTGCTGGCTGCGTTATCCACAGAGAAGTTAAGTACTTCCAGTTGGTTTTTGCATAGTTGGATTTGGACGTTTGAACTTTTTGTTCGGGCCCCCTGGATAAGGGGTAGAGACAATCCTATTCTCTGTAGAGTGTTTTTTGATTAAGTTTTGCACCTTCAGCACTATTTGTGTGTATATTTATCACAAAATTTCTACGGAGAGAGCCCGGGGATGTTTCACAGTTAACACCCTTTTGGGTGTAAGCCAGTGACAGCCATTACTTCTGGGGTCCCCGGAGGGAGGCTGTGTGACTGAGGGCTCTCTCTACTTTTCTAAATTACCTTATGTAGCTGTTTTTGCGACAGCAGTGTAATTATTTCTTGGGTTGTCTCTCCTCCTTATCTAGTTCCATTTCTTGGGGTTTGGGAGATTTGGTTTTTCTTATTATTATTTCCTTCGAACACAGCCTATGTGATATTTTGCACATTTGTATCTTTAAGGGCCTATAACTAAAGACAGGTTACCCCAAAGTTAGGATTTAATTTCCACAGATTCTTAACCTACAAATCAGATGTTGTCTGAAACACTGCTGTAAGTCCATGGGATCTGAGGTGGTGGTGACATGTATGTCCTTCAAGACATTAAGGGGCTGAGTCTAGAAAAAGGGTGCCTGTCATTTTTCAATCAAGGACATGCGCCGCTTACAGAATAATGGCTAGCAAGGACTCTAGGTGCCAGAAATGTAGGTTAGGGGTTTATAGGCCTACATTTCCGGTGCCTAGGGTCCTTGCAGAATTGTAGCTAGTGGCACCTAGTGATGTTGAAGTCTGGCGCCGCCCCTAAACACGCCCATTTCTGGGCTTCAGCATCACTAGGCGCCGCTATGTGCCGTGGACCCAAGTGCTGGTCCCAGAGACCGCCTAGCGGCACCTATTTTCTAATGAGTTTTTCATGACATGTCCAATTATTTAAAACATTTAAGTTAGGCACCAGTAGACGCGATCTAAGCACCTGCCACTGCCTAACTTTCTGCGACTTTTTTCAGAAGCTGGCCCTAATGTTCTTCCAAGAGTTCCTGTCTTGTGGTTTATCATGTGGGTCCCTCACCCTTCTTGCCAAACCCCTTTTGAGCTGCCAGATGCCAATTTTGGTGACATGACGTGTGTTCTGTCCATGATCCTGGAGCACTTTCTCTTGCCACTTTCTATTCTTCTTGAAGGCATGAAGGATGGTGATCCTCCATTAATGGATGTTCTCTAAGCTTGAGTATCTTGAATTGTGAATGAAATAGGAGTTACCAGAGGCAGAGACAAATACCATCATGAAATAAAAACACACACACACACACTTGTGGTGTTGAGATGATCATAAGTGTTGAGTTCATTTATCAAAGTCTTGGTTGGGGAAGTTGGGATAGGGGTCTGAAAGTAATTTGGGAAGGAGGGGAAGAGGAAGGTTCACCTAGAATGTCCAATACTCATGCACTTGCTGTAGGAGAAGGACAATAGCAGAGGAGGCAGGAGAGCAGCGAGGGCTGAAAAAATAAAGGATGGGCAAACAGAAAGGTGAGGGAGGAGCTGGAAAAAGTGAGAGCAGAGAAGGAAGAAGGAGGCAGTACAGAATAGCAGGTCAAACTTTAAAATGGGAAGGAAAGAGATCAGAGGTAGAATGAGTGAGGAGAGAAGGAGCAACAGTGGTGGCATAGCTAGGACTGAATGGGCCCCAGGTGGAAAAATTGAGATAGACTCCCCAATAACACCATTGCTCCCAAGGGAGGGGGGATAGAAAGGTGAGGGGAGATGCACATTTCCCAATTAATACATTCAGGAAAAAAAAAAATCTTTTTTTTCTACCTTTGTTGTCTGAGCATTACTTGTTCTGCTTTTCTGTTTTGTTTTTGTTTTTATTATTATTTATTATTAAACTCATTTCCAGGGTCTCCTATCCTTTTGACATTTGTTCTCTATTTCTATCTTCCATCTTTGTTGTTTGCCTCAAGCCATCCTGTTCAGTCTCTCCCCTCTGTGACCCTATCCATATGCTCCCTCTAGAGCCAGCATCTCTTTTGTGCCCCTATGTCACCTTTCTTCCTTCTGTGCCCCCCCCCAATAGTCTGATTTCTCTCCCCTCATCTGGTCTTTCTCTCTCTCTCTTTCCTCTGCTCCCCACCTTAGTGCAGCATCTACCTTCTCTCTTCCTCTCCCCTTTGCTCCAGGTCTCTCTGGCTCTCTCTCTTGACTCTGCTCTCCTCCAAGTGCAGCATCTTCCTCCTCTTGCCTGGCACCCGTCTGGAATCTATCTAGCTTCCTCCCACCCCCAAGCACCTGGGTCTTGGGTCTCTCCACTTTAGCATCTGTCTATTTTCCCCTGCAAATCTTTGGTGGTTTGGGGCAGAGGCAGCACTCTGTCTGGTGGGGTTTTCCCTCTGCCACGTCCCGCCTCTCTGATGCAACTTCCTGTGGGGTGAACACGGCAGAAGAAAGGCCCAACCAGACAGAGAACGGCCTTCGGTGCTACCTCTGCCATGGCCGACTGCAGGTTTGCAGGAGTAGCAGAGAAAAGTAGACAGATGCTGAGGTGGAAAGACCCCCAGACTCGAGGAGGGGAAGAGATGAAGAAGGAAGGTGGCAATTTCATTGGGCAGCCCTGGGCATTTTGCTGGGATTATTGAATGGTAGCTTTGCCCCCGAGTAACAGAGCACCTTTGAGGCAGCACATCCCAAATTTTATGTAGGAAGAACTGTGAGACCATGCATAGACCTACACATACACCCACAGATTCTATATATGACACGCTAATTTCTGTGTTTACGTTTGGGCACATGCCCAAGACGTGAACGCAAGTTGATTGATTAACAAACCATTAACTAGCAATTATTGGACGCTAGCACCCTAATATAGAAGTTAACTGGCATCACATATGGCTGTGTGCTATTCTATAAGGCACAATGCCTAAATCCCATAGTGCTGATCTAAAAAGGGGGCACAGCCAAAGGGGCATGTCAGGGGCATTGCTAAAAGTTACGCAGAATACTGCCTGAACAGCGATTAAGTTGTGCACCAACATGTGTTCCCAGTTTCAGCAGGTGTAAGTCTATTTATTCCGTTTTCTAGACTGTTCTCTCAAGGGAGCTCAGAAAAGTTTGCATTAATCTATTCAGGTACTCAAGTATTTCCCCTTTCTGTCCTAGTGGGTTCACAATCTAATAAGAACATAAGAAAATAAGAATTGTCGCTGCTGGGTCAGACCAGTGGTCCATCATGCCCAGCAGTCCGCTCACGCGGCGGCCCTCTGGTCAAAGACCAGCGCCCTAATTGAGACTAGCCCTACCTGGGTACGTTCTGATTCAGCATAAACTTGTCTAACTTCGTCTTGAATCCCTGGAGGGTGTTTTCCCCTACAACAGCCTCCGGAAGAGCGTTCCAGATTTCTACCACTCTCTGGGTGAAGAAGAACTTCCTCACATTTGTACGAAATCTATCCCCTTTTAACTTTAGAGAGAGCCCTCTCGTTCTCTCTACCTTGGAGAGGGTGAACAACCTGTCTTTATCTACTAAGTCTATTCCCTTTATTATCTTGAATGTTTCGATCATGTCCCCGCTCAGTCTCCTCTTTTCAAGGGAGAAGAGGCCCAGTTTCTCTCATCTTTCACTGTATGGCAGCTCCTCCAACCCCTTAACCATCTTAATGAACTGAAGACAAATGTAAACCCAAGGCTTGTTGAGACTGGCAAAATGACTTTCTGCTGTGCAGGAGTTAAAAAATGGAACTCCCTTGTGGGCCAGATACAAAACTGCCGTGTAAAGGGTACGCTCAGGAAATTACTCAAGACACAGCTATTTGTGGATGCTTTTTTATAGTTAATAATAGTCTTTTTTGGCAAAGCTGATGAACTGTTCATGATCATTTTTATTATGGTTTTAGTTTGTAATAATGTTTTAACATGGTTTCTCTTTTTTATTTATTTAAATTTTACATAATTCACAAGAATATTCCTCTTGTACAAGTAAAGCAGAAAAGAAACAAATTAAATAAACTCACAATTACTGCTATCAGGAAAAATTCATTCTTTCTTAGACCACTAACTCAGGAGGGAGAGGAGTAACATGGTTTCTTAGGATTATTTGTATGTCATGATGGTTCTGTTTTTAAATTATGTATGTAGCTTTGTGAACCGTTTAGTTAAAAGAAAATTTTAAAATAAATAAATAAATCTGGAGCGTGGGGAAGGGGGGATTAAGTGACTTGCCCAGGGTCACAAGGAGCAGCATGGAGCTCATGCAAACCGTTCAGAACTGATTCCCCAGTCATTACTAGCGGTATTGAAGCTTCCTATAAACAAACTTAGGCATGAGATTGGTGCTTAAGTGCGATTCTATAAAGGGTGTGAGCTCTTTATAGAATCAGCATTGATCACTTTCTGCACCCAATTTTAAGTGTCATTTACTGAATCTAGCCCACTGTGTGTATCTACAACACACACCCCAGTTCAGCTGTGCGTATATATGTGGGTGTGCACAAGTTGCCCACTCATGAACATACTCTGACATGCACATTTACCATTTATGATGTGTGCACATGGTTAAAGCTCATCCTTATTACCAGGACACCCAGTTCCCATTCATTCAACTGATAGCTTTTTGGATTTGGTGTTTCAAATCCTATTGCCCTCCCCAGAATTAAGCAGCTGGGTGTTGCCATGGTGAAAGCAATAATGAAGGCAAAATGGCTTCCGGGGGCCCCATCCCTTGGGACCTTCATTAGAAAGGCAATTTTCCAGTTTACAAAAGAAAACAACCACAGACCGTAATTTCTGTCTGAAACATGCTTTTCTCTGCTTTATCCAGGTCACTGGAACAATGTCTGCTCCTCTACTGTATACTGAATCAGCTAAAAAATAAAAGGATGGCCTGAAGAAGTGGGCTAGTAGTTGGGGCAGTAGCCCAGGAACCAGAGATACTGGTGGGGTTCAACTCCTGTGTCTGCCACTGAGCCTTGGGCAAGTCACTTCATTTCCCATTGCCTTGGGTACACACTGTAGAGCTGTTTGGGGGTAGGACCATATTGCACCTGAATGCTTTTAACCAGGGTACAGTAGCGCTAAAAACGATACGTATTACTTCTCACAATAAAAGTGGGTTCTAGGTTTCAGTAAAACATCTCATGAACAGAAGTTCAGTAATCAATCAAGTGGTGCTCAGACTACCTGGGCTGGGTTCCTTTGAAGCAGGGGTTCTTAACCAGTTCCTCATGACATATCAAGCCAGTCAGTTCCATTTGGAATCTTTTTCTATTTCATCTCTTCCCACTCATTTGACCCTGAAGGCTGTTGGCCTCGTCTAAGAGGAGATATTTAGTTAGTTAGTTTTTTTCTCTCTCATCCTCCCCGAAAAGCTCGGAACTGGTTACAAAGTAATAGTCATAGCTAGGGTTACCATATGGCTCCAGAAAAAGGAGGACAGATTGAGATATCCGGGTTTTACTTCTACTGAAAACAATGAAAGTAAGGAGGACAGATTGAGACATCTGGGCTTTACTTCTATTGAAAGCAATGGAAGTAAAACCCGGATGTCTCAATCCGTCCTCCTTTTTCTGGAGTCATGTGGTAACCCTAGTAGCATTACAGTGTGCCATCACCTAAGAATACTCGTAAATCAATGCATTTATTTCTTTAATTATTCATTCATTTTTATAGCCTGTCCTTCCCAGGAGCACAGAACAGGTTACAATAGTGTAAAATTAGGTACTTATCTAATGTGGTGAAATGACTATACAAAATTACATACAAGATAAACCTATAACTCTCACCAATGCATACGTGCCCAATATTGATCTCCCTAAACTTAGCTGGCGATATTTCACTCTCTGTTCATACTTTGCTCGGGGGAGATTTTTATTTTTCTATTGATCCTATATTAGACAGATTATCTTGGTTGTCGACCAGCTAAACTAAAAGTTGAAAGGCTGATCTGATATGTGGCACTCCGCACGTACCCTAGATTGGACTATTTTATTAGTTCTAAAGATCTGTTGCCAATGCTATATTCAGCAAAAATTCATGAAATATTAATCTCTGATCATGCTGCTAGCTCCAGCATTTTAAACTCCTGCACATGGAAACTTAATCCCATAATGCTCAAAGATCATTCATTCATTTGTATCTCATATTCAGGAAAGCAACAGTTGACTTTTTTTAAAAATGTAATTGGAATTCCAATCTTTCTTGTGTTATATAATCTGGGAATTTTATAAAGTTTGGCTTCGGGTGAAGTTATTAGCTTTACATCTCAACTTATCACTTGAACTGATGGAAAAAAGAAATACATACCATGGAATCCAAACTGTATCTTAATCAGGAACAGCTAGTTTTTCAAGATCCACCCACATGCACTTAAGTTTAAATACAATACTCTTTTGTCCAATATGGCCGCTGCTATTTCTTTTAGTTAATAAGGCTGGAAAGTTGTTAGCTTCTTACCTGAAAGATCGACGATCAAACAATATATCACTAATATTAAATCTGAATCTGACACAATTTTTACTACTACACCTCTTATACTTAAGGCTTTCAAAGACTTCTATATCATTTTATATACATCGGAATGTTCTGCAAATGTGGATGATATAACCACCATATGATCAAGAAGGTAAAAGTAAAGATAGGGGAAGAGAATAGCTGCTCACTGGTGACCTTAGGATGTCCAGGTGTCTCCAGGGCTCCCACACCAAGCAATGTGTTGATTACACTATTAAAACCTGCACTATATTCTAGATAATAATAATAATTTTATTCTTATACACCACCCAACCACTTAGTTCTGGGCGGTTCACATCAAGAGGACTGTACAATCAGTTTGCAAATTTTTCAAACAAATACGTTTTCAATGACTTTCTAAATGAATAGTAAGACTGTGCTTGGGGAATCAAAGAACTTAGCTAGGAATTCATTTTTCCTGCCTGAAAAGCAAATGTCTTTTCCAGAAAACTCTTGTATCGACAAGCTTTTGAAGTAGGATACATAAACATACAGAAATTTCTTGTATTCTTACTCGACTTATACAATTTGAATTGAGAAGATAGGTATGCTGGAGTCAAGCCAAACAATGCTTTAAAGCAGATACAGCCAAAATTAAAAAAATGATTCTTGCCTCAAAAGGTAGCCAATGAAGTTGTTGATATAAGAAAAGAAAAAGACCTCAATTCCTTTAAAAAATCTTTAAAAACGTTTTTATTTAAAGATGCTTTTATTATTTAAAGATTTAAAATTCTGTTTAAAAAATTTGGTTTTTCAAGCTCAAAATTTTAATCTTCTAAATATATTTTTTGCCCCTTCCCTATGTGTTTACCTTTAATGTTTCTTCCATCTTAGATTGAGAAAATTGTAACTGTTCCCTTTTTTCCCTAATGTACCTAGTTAGTGTTGTAACCCCTTAAGTTCTAACACTGTATGTTATAAATTTTTGCTCTTTAAAAATTTTGTTAAGAATTTTTGTTTTTAATACTGTTTGTTAACTTATATGATGTTTTAATTGTACATCGCTTAGAAAGTGTTATAGGCGATTCATCAAATAAAATTGAACTTGAACTTGAACTTGATAGAAAGGACTCACATGGTCATATTTTTTCAGGCCAAAAATCAAGCGGACTGTTGAGTTTTGTATTAAACGTAATCTGTTAAGTATTTTTTTTATAAGACCCCAGGTAGATGATATATTCTGTGTTGATTACACTGTTAAAATCTGCACTATATTCTAGAGATAATGCAACAATCCAGGAGCAATTTCTGGACATTTGTTAGTTTAAAAACTCTATCTGAAGATCTGCAATCCTACCTCTTGCCCTGTCTGTTTCCAGGGTAACAAGTAGCAAACACAGTGGTACCTTGGAATCTGAACTATTCTTTTTATTAATTTTTGCCCCAGAATCCGAACGCTGCTTTGGAATCTGAACTGACAGGAACTGCAAACGTTGTTCAGCCCAAAGCTTCCCCTCTGACGCAGCTTCCTGTTTCCGCCTGGGCGGATCACACCGCTTGCAGTTGCCGCTGTCGATCTTGCTGCCTAAGCCGGCAGGGGCCCGATCTTGCTGTTCCAAGTTTCCAAGTTTCCAAGTTTATTAGAAAAATTTGATTAATCGCCTATCACATTTCCTAGGCGATGTACAATCTCATAAAAAATCAGTTAGGGTGACAAATATAACAAACAGTATAATTACAGACATTACTATACATAATTTCTACATATCATTTCAAAGCAAAGGAAGGTTTATTAAAGGGTTACAATCATTATTAATTTAATTTAATTACATTTAAGGAAAAAACGATAGGAGGGGTAACAAATAAAATTTATATTTAGTATATAGAATAAAAAGTAAATATATAGAATAAAAAGTAAAAAAATTTTAAGATATAAAATTTATACATTAAAAGCATCATTAAAAAGGAAGCTCTTAAGTTTAGATTTAAATTTATCTAGGTTCCTTTCCTCTCGAAGAAAAAGTGGGAGATCATTCCAAGATTGAGGCGCTGTTATTGAGAACATGGTGTCTGTGCTGGTGGAGGCCCGATCTTGCTGTCTGTGCTGGTGGGGGCCAGATCTTGCTGCCTATGCCAGTGGAGGTCTAGTCTTGCTGTCTATGCTGGTGGGGGCCCAATCTTGCTGTCTCTACCAGTGTGTTTACTGTTACATTTATTTGAAAATCTGAGTTTGTGGGACCAAGGAATGGGTGAATCCAGTTTCTATTATTTTCAATGGGAAAAACTATCTTGGAACTCAAACGTTTTAGAACTCGAACGGGGTTCTGGAATGGATTACGTTCAGATTCTGAAGTACCACTGTACAGTGTGTTGGATCCAGGCAATAGAAAGGCTGTGGGGGAGCAACACTTGAGACGCTGTTGTATTCGCAAGAGAGCTGGTGAGCCGTCCGTTGTAGAAATGAAGGGGCAGAGATATTCATGATAATTATCCAGGTTGGAGCAGCTCCTGCTAGTAAGTGCTACTCATAGTATCCAGTCATGGATTCTTCAGCAGCATTATCCAGAAATGCCCCTGAAAATGACCACTGACCACCTTGGAGCTAGTGCCAGACTGGTCCAGGGGCAAAGCTAAAGTGGAGCCAGGATTGACTTGGTTATACTGTAGTTTATAGTTTATTCTTTATAGCCTGCCCTTATTGAGGGCAGAGAACAGTCATACATACACAATAAAAATACACCATCCTAAGAACAAGACACAAATAATATACAATTCTACAAATGCTCTGCCATGCTTTGTGCAAATGTCCAACACTGTTGGACAGTCAGAACTAACCAAAAACCTCCTGCAATAAATATTGCTGTAAATGTTTCTTCAACAAAATTACTGTAAGTTTGTTTGCTTTTTTTTAAGTACACTGGTAGTGCAGTTGTTAAAGGTACAGCATCAGCACCCTGAGGTTGTGGGTTCAAATCCTTGCTGCTCCTTCTGACCTTGGGCAAGTCACTTAATCCCCCTATTGCCCCAGGTGATTAGATAGATTGTGAGCCCACAGGGACAGACAGGGAAAAATGCTTAAGTACCTGAATAAATTCATGTAAACCGCTCTGGGCTCCCTTGAGAGAATGGTATAGAAAACTGAATAAATACTGCAGTAGTGTGAAACATTTCAGCCTCTGATAACCAGAGCTGGCATCGTGACATCATAATGCCTCATTCCACCAATGCCCAAGAGCCAACCTCAGTGATGTCACAATGGCTGGATCGTCCTACACTTGGATCACTTGTTGATTTCTAGAGTGGTGCAGTGGTTAAAGCTACAACCTCAGCACCCTGAGGTTGTGGGTTCAAACCCATGCTGCTCCTTGTGACCCTGGGCAAGTCACTTAATCCCCCCATTGCCCCAGGTCCGTTAGATAGATTGTGAGCCCACCATGACAGACAGGGAAAAATGTTTGAAATTCATGTAACTGTTTTGAGCTCCCCTGGGAGAGCGGTATAGAAAATTAAATAAATAATAAGGACCAGCTATTGAAAAAGTGCTAGTCTATGTTCTTATTCAATTTCCAGCGATGATACTGAGGAATCATTAAGGCACCAGCTGATCCATAGCGCAGTGCGCAACCTGGAAGGTAACGCTTCAAGTTAGTTTTCAAATAACTAGAAGTGTCCTGATTAAAGTCCACAATGTACCAATATCAATAAGTTGAAGTGAATGCAGAAAACTACAGGGAGCCACTTCAACTGGATGTAATACGATGTCACATGCTCTGTTTTCTCCAGGCCATATAACAGATGAATGTCCGAATTCTGCACTATTTGTAGAGACAGTAGAGCAGAAGCAGCCAACTCCCAAAATGTTGCAATAATCAAGGCCTCCTAATATCATGGCTTGCGCTACCTGTCAAAAATCAGCCATTGAAATTAAAGGTTTCAATGTGCTCAACATCCGGAGCTTGGATGAAAAACAAGCTGAAAATTTAAATGATGAACAGTGTCTAAAACAATACCCAGAGTCTTCATTTGCTGTTTTATCTTCACAGCAGAGTCACAGACCAATCAGAGGACTGCACCAATAGTTCAGTCTTCTGAATATTCAGGACTAAGCCACTGTCAGTTAACCATTTCAAAACCGTTTCAAAGACAGTCTGTAACTGCAAAATCCCATCTGAGTAACATGCGGAAAACAGGGAAAAAAAACCCCAAGAACGGAATATCATCTGCATAAATGCAGTACGATAAACCCAGGGAACTCATAATCTTACACTATGGCTGCAAATACAAATTAAATAACATTGCTGAAAGTGAGGATCCCTGAGAGATTCCTGTCTTTAACCCCCTACATGAAAAAAAAACAAACCCTTGATTGAAACTAACAATTTACTTGCAATTGTCCAAAAAGGAACTAAGCCAGGCACGTAGTCCACAAGCCATTCCACGTAGTCCACAAGCACAGAGACACTGTAGCAATATTTGATGGTTGACAGTATCAAAAGCTGCTGATGGGTCCAGAAAGACCATCAGATAGCTCATAGAGTGGAGGCTGTTGATTGCAGGGTGCTGGTCACTGATGTATTCTATGGTCTGGACTGTTTTTATTGTTTGTAGCGATGTCTGTCGTCGATGTGACTTGTTTGTTATATATAATTTTGTATGTAAGTGTGTGACTTGTCCTGGCGGAGATAAATAAATAAACCAAAACAAACATATGACTGCCAACCTCATCAACAGTACAGGCGATCAATGTCTCTGTGTTATGTGCTCTATGGAAACCATGCTGGGAAGAATCCAACGAGGAATGTGAGGATAGATGCTCTTGCAACTGATGAAAACCAGCTGGTTCAACCACTTTGCAATCCTAGGTCTAAAATCGGTTCATTCAGAATTTTCCAGCATGAGTTTCTTTTTCGAGTGGATGCACAGTCGCAATCTTCAAATCATCTGGCATCACCTAAGACTCTGATGAAAGCTATGGACCCCCTTCCCCAGAAATATTCACATAAACACAACTTTGCATGTACTTTCTCGAGATTTGATTGCCTCATGCATATATGACATACATAAAGTATTATTAAACTTTAAAGTAAACAATCTAAAAAAGACACGCCTTTTTTATGCAAAAGGTAATGGCTACACATTATAATTATGAAATACAATCCTATTGTGCAAATTAAAACAGATCTACTACTACTCTCGCATTATCTGCAAGAAAATCGACAGTACCGGGCTGTATCTATATATATATAATCGGAGGTATGTATGTGTGTATGTATGTATGTGCCGCGATCACGCAAAAACGGCTTGACCGATTTGAACGAAACTTGATATGCAGATCCCTCACTACCTGGGGTGATATGTTCTGGGGGTCTCGCGGCCCACCTGCACACATGGGCGGAGCTACAAACATAAATTCAGATTTCACCCATTCATGTCAATGGAAAAAATGTAAAAAGCTGCCATTCTCACAGTAATTCCAACTACCTGGGGTGATATGTTCTGGGGGTCTCTCGGCCCACCTGCACACGTGGGCGGAGCTACAAACAGAAAATCAGATTTCACCCATTCATGTCAATGGAAAAAATGTAAAAGGCTGCCTTTCTCCCTGTAATTCAAAAACGGCTTGACCGATTTGAATGAAACTTGGTATGCAGATCCCTCACTACCTGGGGTGATATGTTTTGGGGGTCTCGCGGCCCACCTGCACACCTGGGATGGACATGGGCTGCCACCCCACCCCCCTTGGTACGCCACTGGGTTCAGCAGAGTAGAAGGGACAGAGTCTGGAGTTGGCCATAGAGAAGGGTACAGATAAGAGAGACTTATCCGATGAGCGGAATGCTTGGTGGTGGTGGTGGTGGTGGTGGTGGTTTACCAGATTTTCGTGGCCCCACACCCAGGCCTGCCCCATTCCACCTGGCCATGCTCTGTTCTGCCTGAGACATGCTCCGTTCTGCCCCCCAAGCCCCAGCCAGACTAAGTGCCAGATTTTGAAAAGCCATCTGGACCCCTGGACATGTCCTTGAAAAGGAGGATATGTCCAGCGAAATCTGGACATCTGGTGGGGGGGGGGAGGTAATGTGGAGAGAGAGAGACTAAAAGCAGGAAGCCTGTCTGACCTGCACTACAGCTCTCCTCTCCCTGCTATTAGCCCATTGATCAGACATTCCTTAGCCAGTCAATAGGATGCAGGGGAAGGTGGGACTAGTAGCATAGGAGACACCAACCTTCTGTCCTGCTTTTCCCTGTGGTCTATTGGTTCACTAATGAATGTCTGACCAATGGTGTCTCTTAAGACACTGGTCCTGTCTTCTTTGCAGCTAAGGAATTTCTGACCAATAGGTTGTAGGAGGAGGCAAGAGCAGTAGCTGCAGAGACACAGTCTTCCTTCCTGCTTTCCCCCATAGTTCTACATCAGGAAGATTTCAGCTCTTATGTCTGGTTACTGCTGGAAAGAATATTGGGGGTGCTCTAGCTCCCACAGCACCCATAGAGCTGGCATCTGTGTTTGTGCGTGTGCGTCACATGCAAGCATTACACTTATAAACATCCATGCACTGACACACTTGCATACATTCAAACACAGACACACCAGACCACACACATAAACAAGACAGAGATATACACAAATAGAAAAGGAGATAAATGTACAAAACTAAGATAACTCATCCACCCACCCACCCACCTTCACACACATGAGAGGCTCCACAAACAGATTGGAAAGAATTCCATGAATCATGCTCTGCATGTTTTCCCACCTCTTGGACATCTCCTGGTCAATATTGAGCTGGCAGATGTCAACAACCTTTTACAGTAAATGCTGGCCATTCCAGGTCATGTCTAGGCAACAGTCTTGAATATTTAAGTCTGACTGACCAATTTATGCAAGTCCTGGCCTATATTCAGCGAGGTACCCTGAAAATGGCACGGACAAATCAAGAACAACAAAAGGTGGAACAATAGTCGCTGGGTGTATCAGGGCTAAAAAAATCCAAACATTTATTAAAATATCATAGGCATAAAATTACATAGCCATGTTGCAAAAACTTTCACATTACACCACCTGCTGCCAAGAAAGGCCATTATGAATGGACCCTACACAAGCCCTGTTTCGGCATACCTTTGCCTTCTTCAGGGGTCCTAAAAGATGAAGAATAATTGAAACCAAACAATTAGGGTACTTAGGGGAAGGAGTTTCAGTGCTATTCAAGTGGGGAGGGAGGGAGTGGAGGGGCATCAGAACAGATTTGGGGTCTGGAAAGAGAGAGTGACATCCAGTCGATGATCCAGAACTTATTCAGGTATTGGCACCCTCATAGCTAAGTATTGAAAGATAGGTCTGCTTTTTACACTGCTTAACTATGCAAATATAAGCACTAACTATGGCCTGTGTCTGCATAACTGCTGGTTCCTCCCTGACTCCACCCAGACCCACCCAGGCTCTGCCTCGACTTGACATCTAGGAATATTCAGCAGCACTACTCAATTAGGTGCTCTTTAATATCCACAGAGTACTATTGAATTTCATGCTCTTACATGGCAGGCTGGCTCTGCTCAGTGCATCCCAGGATGCACTGGGTGGGACAGGGCACTGCCACTTTGTAGATAGTGCTGGAGGCACAAGCGTGTGAGTATCACTCCTCTCCAAGCGAATTTGGAAAAAAGAGCAGAAGATTAGGGAGCAACACTAGATACTTGGGAGTTTGTTAAAAATTCAGGTTGAGTTGGGGAGTAGACAGGAGGGTGATGCCACTTAACATAGTGGTTTTCTAAAATTTGAGGGTGAGGGAGGCAGGGGGTGATCATGTCAGGAGGGGGTGGGAAGTAAGTGCCACTAGATACTAGGGAACCTTTTCTTTTTTTGCCATTGAGACCAAGCAGGTCAGGATAGAGGAAGGGATGAGGTCCATTAGACCAGCAGAAATTTTTGTGTTTTAATGTTGAGGACAGTGAGTCAGATCAGAAGGTGGGGGAGATGCCCTAGACTACCATTTATCTTTGTGTTTTAATGTGGGGGGATGTGGAGGTTAGTTCTGGCAGGGTCGGTCCAAGTCAGGGAGAGGAAGAGAAGAGGGGGACCGCGAGACTACCATGGATAGGAGCCAGTACAGAAAGCTGGATCAGGGTGCCAGCAGCTTTTTGGTTTTTTAATGTCACCCTTCCTGTCAGGGCAAGAGAAAGTGAGATATTATGGAATGAGCTGCAGAAATGTGGTACTAATTTACATGCTCATTGCATTGCATATAGCATGCTGGTTACATTTTTTTGTTTTAATTTTGCAATAGAACCAGCAGGCTAAGCCAGCTCTACTGTGAGCCTTTCTGCAATGGCTCCATAGATAGGAAAGGTCTCAAGAACCTTCTTTTCTGAAGGGGAGGCTTCTCTGGGTAAGCGAATATTAATGTACTTTGCTGCGAGGCTTATTGATAAAATTTGTTTTCATTTTATTTTATTTTTTTAAGTAAACAGTAGCTATTAGCTTGATAAAAATAGCATAAAATTAGTTTGCACTAGTTTTACTACACCACGATAGCAGTTTTTTTAGTGCAGGGAGCTGTGGTGAATGCTCCGCACTGCTCCCGACGCTCATAGAGTTCCTACGAACATCGGGAGGAGCGTGGAGCATTCAGCGCGGTTCCCTGCGCTAATAACTGCTATCGCAGTTTACTAAAAAAGGGAGGAGGGTAGAAAAGTTGAAAATAAGGTATATCAGGTCTGAATTCTTTTGCCTTAGTTTAATGCTCTTTCCCACCCACTCTCCTCAGCTCCCTCCTTCCCCCAGCACATCTCTTCATTATTAATCAATGATCACACTACAGGGTTTCAAGGAAGGTTTAGATAGGTTCCTAAAGGATGAGGGGATTGAGGGTTACAGATAGATGTAGAGGTAGGTTACAGAAATGGTCAGGAACCACTTCATAGGTCACAGACCTGATGGGCCACCGCGGGAGCGGACCGCTGGGCGCGATAGACCTCTGGTCTGACTCAGTGGTGGCAACTTCTTATGTTCTTATGTTCTTATCTCAATTAAGGACAAGATGAAATTTGCCATCACAGGATATTTTCATCAGCCAGTAATTCACCCTAACCAACAATGTATTTGTCGTTCAGTATTAAGCAAAGAAATTGAAAACATAAAATATAGCAAATTATCATGAGACCTTTTAATCTTAGTTTAGGTATCCCTATACCCTAAAAAGTTTAAATAACGAATCAGCTCACAGTACTAACATGCAGACAGCACCAAGAAGGGTACTAGCCAGCCTTTTTCACTGAATGTCACGTGCATGATTATCTCCCGGTTGGCAACTAAATGCAAAGAGTTCATGAGTCTAGAGTAGCAGATTTGGAGAACCAACATAGACAGTGGGATATAGTAGAGACGTCCCATCTCCAATCAGGTAGCCTTTCTGCTACCTTGGAAGAGAGAGGTCACCTTGTAGGGCAGCATCACCTTGGTGAGTCAGAAAATGATTCTATAGCCAGGACCTGCATTCCAGAAGATGCAATATCCTCTCATACTAAGAATGTGCCTACAGGGAATTCTGCCCGGTGAGGGAAGGGTTAGGATGGCCATTTTTGTTGGAGATTCAATTGTAGGGCTACATTTCGATTAAAATTTTAATCACGATTAATCACGCAATTAAAGGTACAGGGTCCCCCCCCCCCCTCCCTGCAGTTCTTGGTGACTTTGGACAAGTCACCGAACCCTCCATTGCCCAGTCACAAAGAGTTGTAGTGGAGAAAAAATAATATACCTCTAATGAAACAATTAATCACAATTATACATTTGAATCAAAATGCAGCCCTAAAAAATGTAAAGAATAAAAAGCAATGAAAAGTTACGAAATATAAACTGAAAAATTAAAATTAAAAAATCTAAAACAGCATTCTGAATAGTTGTAAACACTCTTAAAATTTTCAGAGTCTACTTCAGAAATGCAGCCCTAATTATTAGGCATGTAGATAGTTGGGTGGCTACTTGGCATCAGGATTCCTTGGTCACTTGCCCAGACCTAATGAATCACGTAGATAAAACTTTAGACAGCTGTTTTGGTCCATAAGAACTTAAGAATAGCCACACTGGGACAGACCAAAGGTCCATCAAGCCCAGTATCCTGTTTCTAACATTGGCCAACCCGGGTCCCAAGTACCTAGCAAGATCCCATGACTCTCTAATTTCCTCAGAAGTCTTTCATGAGGTACTTTATCAAATGCCTTTTGAAAATCCAAATACACAATATCAACCGGCTCACCTTTATCCACATGTTCATTCACCCCTTCAAAGAAATACAGTAGATTGGTGAGACAAAATTTCCCTTGACTGAATCCATGTTGGCTTTCTTTCATTAATCTATGCTTCTGTCATTAATCCATGTTCTGTCATTTTGTTCTTTATAATAGTCTCTACCATATTGCCCAGCACAGACATCAGACTCACCAGTCTATATAATTTCCTGGATCACCTCTGGAACCCTTTTTAAAAACTGGTGTCACGTAGACCACCTTCCAGTCTTTCGGTACTATGCTGGATTTTAAAGAAAAATTACAAATTATTAACAATAGCTCTGCAAGTTCATTTTTCAATTCTATCCTCATTTTGGGATATATACCATCCAGTCCAGGTGATTTGCTACTGTTCAATTTGTCAAATTGACCCATTACATCATCCAGTGTTACAGAGATTTGTTTGAGTTTCTCTGATTCATCAGAATTAAATACCATTTCTGGCACCGGTAGCTCCCTCACTCACCATCCTACCATTCTCTCTGCAAGAAACTCCACAACCCCTATATGTCCTGTCTGTCCAATTCGATTGTACGCTCTTCTGAGCAGGGATTTTCTATTGCATATTAATGCTACAGCGCTGCATATGCTTTTTAGTGCTATAGAAATGATAGATAGTAGTAGCAGTGTATTGCTCTAAGGTTTGACTGGATCTTGAAAAAAGATATAATAGAATTAGAAAAGGTACAGAAATAGCAGCCAACTTGATCATGGAGATGGAATGACTCCCATATGAGGAAAGGCTAAAGTAATTAGGACTCCTCAGCTAGCAGAAGAGACAATTAAAGTGAGGGGGACAGGGAGAGGTATGGTAGAAGTCTACAAATCCTGAGTGGTGTGGTATAAGTAAATACAAATTAATTGCTTGCTCTTTAAAAAAGTACGAAAGCAAAGAACATACCATGAAATTACATGTAATGCTTTTATGAGAAATTGGAAAAAATATATTTTTTACTCAGTACATAGTTAAGCTCTGAAACTTGTTGCCAGAGGATATGGTAAAAGCAATTAGCATAGCTGGGTTTAAAAAAGGCTTAGACAAATTCCTGTTGTTAAGGTAAAATTCATAAACCATTATTATTTGGTCTGACCCAGTATGGGTCAAGGATCATGCTATCTTACTCTAGCAGAGGGATGTCCCAAGCCAGGGCCTCCTTTGAAAGTAGGCAGACACTGAAGCCCACTGAGAGAGTCTATGTCAGTGGTCCTAGGGAGCAGCATTGCCATACTGGGACAAACCAAAAGTCCTTCAAGCCCTGTATCTTGTTTCTAACAGGTAATATATAGAAATAAAGATAAGTTTCAAGTTTCAAGTTTATTAGATGACTTGATAAATCGCTTAATCAAATATTCTAAGCGATGTACACTTTAAATTTAACAATTATTAAATATAAGAAACAAAAACAAACAATACAGTACATACAATTATTAAATAATGGGTAAGAACTCATGATTATTAACATTGATAAACATGGGAAAGAAGGGATGAACTACAATTCATAAAGTAAAGAAGAAACATTGAGGGGAAACACAAAAGGAAATAATTAACACAGGTTTCATATAGAAAAACATAATACTAAAACTAAAATTATGATATAAAAGCATCTTTAAAAAGGAAGGTTTTAAGTTCAGTTTTAAATTTTCCAAGTTCTTTTTCCTCTCGTAAGAAAATAGGAAGAGCATTCCATGTCTGTGGTGCAGTACAAGAAAAAATAAATTGTCTCCTTGTATTGATAATTTTTAACGAAGGAAATAAGGTGATACCTTTTTTATTGGACTAACTTAATGCATTTTAATTAGCTTTCAAATGTAACACTTCAGATCAGAAATGAGCAAACGTTTGAAAATATCAGTATATATTTATTTGATTTATTTATTTAAAATTTATATACCATCTAAAAACTGAACGGTTTACAGCAATAAAACATACATAAACATGTTAAAATCCTCATTCTTAAATCATTTCTTCTACTCCAAAGAGAAATATAATGAGAAATAGGGAGGGTTGGGTGTTTGAGAGACAGAGAGACATGGATGTGTGCTAAGAAGGTGACAAAGCAGTATAATATTATGGTTTGTAATGTGATAGAAAACCAAGATCTTTGTTAAGTCCTGTCTCGTAGGTGTCAAAATATTTTATCACTTTGATTTCAATGATCTTACATTCCTGGATTGTCTTAACATTTCCTTTTAGTATCCTCACCATAAAATCATGGATGCAGTATTCCGAAGTGTTGTCCTACAGAGGTAACATCCTGTTTGATTGATCCTAGTCTTTAGCATCTGGCTTGTTTCTCCAATGCAGCACCCTTCTTTACATTTTGTACATTAAACGATGCATGTGTAGGATCTCCTTATGTTGAGTCTTTTTCCCATGTGAATAACTATAGGATCCAGTGAAATGCGCTGGCACAGTTGCAGCTTCGTATATTGCAAGGATGCTCTGTTTTCTGAGCTTCGATGGGGAGTTTTCTTTTTACTAGTTTTTGTTTCAGATTAGGTGGCTGTCGGAAGGCCAGCATAGGTGGAGCTGGGAATATTTCTCTTAGTAATTCATCCCCCTGGCACAGTAACCAATCCAGGTCACAAGTACCTGGAAAGATACGAAAAGAGTAAAACTGAATCTATGCTGCTTATCCTAGAAAAAAAGCAGAACCATGGAAAAGCAGTCTTCACTCCCAGTCCTTGTTGGCCACCACCAGATTAGGTTTTCAAGATATCTTTACTGACTACACGTGAGAGAGATTTGCATACAATGGAGGTAATATACCGTACATGCAAATCTTTATCATGAATATTTAAAAGGGATATCTTCAAAATCCAACCGTTGGTGGTCTTCAAGGACTGGGAGTGAAGACCAAGGGTCTGTGCTATAAGTATGTGGATGTGGTCAGAACTAGCTAGTGCACTGTTCATTAAGGGCCAGACTCTTTATATGTCACCTAAGAGATCAGCGTCAACTAGTGCGGTGCTAAGCATGAATCTATAAAAGGCAAGTTATATAGAATCACCACCTAAGCATCCTAACACTTAGGGCACCCCCTATTTATGCTAGGGGTTCTTGGCCTAAATGCATGTGCCTAACTTGTGAACACAATGATGTCTAATTAAAAAATAGGTGCCTAACCCAAAAACACGCCCATAATCCGCCACCTAACCACGCCTACTTTTAGGTCAGCACTACCGACTAGGGGCAGGATTCACTAAACCTCCAAACCGTGCACGATCCATTTCCTATTGCATGCCGGCCAACTGATTCAGTAAAGGCCTGCATGCAAATGGAGATGATCGTTAGCACACCCCCTACATATGGCCAGAGCGATCCGCGTTCATGCGCACACCCTGACAGCAGTGACAGGAGAAGCAGCCTCCTGTCACTGCTGTCAGGGCTCAGCCCAGCCCAGATCTTTCTTGCCTGCTCCCGGACTCTCCTGCTCTCTGCCGCTGTTCCCTGCAGTGCAAACCCGTGGTTTTAAAGCGGGCCTGCACTGCGGAGAATAGCGGCAGAGAGCAGGAGAGTACGGGAGCAGGGAAGAGAGATCGGGCACCGCAGCCTGCTCTCTGCTGCCCCAAAGCTGTGCCCCGAATCTGCCTGCCCCGACTCTCCCTGATTAAAGCGGGTTAAAACCATGGGCTCCCTGCCCGACAAAAAAAGTTTAAAAAAAGAAATTTTTTTTAAAAAAAAGTCATGATGCCCCCCCCGTCCCACGCGCCGATGCCCCACAAAATGCAGGAGGGTTGCCAACTCCCTCCTGCCATGTTACCCTCCTGGTCTGATCTGGCAGGGCCTGGCCCGGCCCACCTCCCTCATTGGCTGCTTATGCTACTATTTTAATACGTTTTGTTTTACTTTCAAAAAATTTTTTCTTTTCAAATAATTATTTAATCCTTTAGTATACATTATTATACATTAGTATACTAAAGGATTAAATAATTATTTGAAAAGAAAAAATTTTTTGAAAGTAAAACAAAACGTATTAAAATAGTAGCATAAGCAGCCAATGATGAGTTCTCATGTCATTCTTCCCGCAATGGCAAAGTAACAAAGCGGTGGAGTGGTGGGGCTGAGGCTACTTTTGAAAAAAACAGCTTGTGGACATTATAGCTCAGGTCCTTGATTCATACACATTGACTGACCAAAGCTAAAATAATTAACAAAGCAAGCCACATTCTTTGAGCTCAAAGTTATGTGTGCCAGTTAATTAGACATACATTTCTTTTTGCCAAAATTATTTCAAGTGAGCCTCATCCTGAGGTAAAGTGGGTTGCATTTGACCCACAAGCCTGACACTGGTTATCCCTATGTTGGAGTGTCTTCATAGTAACAGCTCGGGGAAGATTAGTTTTAAGTGGAGTAAGCACAATACCTGTCTCTGTATTAACATCACAGCACATAGAGCTTTTTCCCCCTGATGAAGCCATGGGTGAAACGGAGGTGCTCTGTCTGAACATTTGAACATAAGTTAAGTGCCGTAGCCTATAATTGTGTAGCTGCACTGATTATATTGAATTCTGTTAAATTGAAGATAATTTTGAGAAGCATCTGAAATGGATAATTACATTAGGGATTTCTATTATTATAATGTTTTTGGAGGCTTTTTGACCTATGATTGAGTTACAAGTGGGACACGAACTGAGGAATCTTTAGAACCATCTTGTCTTTTCAGATGAGTGAACGTTTTTTTCTCTTATTGTTGTTACTATTTTCATGCCTCTACAACTATTTACACCTGTGAAGTTGAGCTGTTGCCCTCGTTAAATTTTTGGTTAGCTTGGTTCCGGTTCACACCGAAAAATAGATTGTTAATACTGTTGACTTTGCTCACACAGAAAAAGTTTGAAAAAGAAAAATAGTTTTTGAAAAAACGTATGAATGAGAATTATTTAAATGTACACGGAGTTTTTTTATGAACCCGTGATGATGTGAGTTGGTTCAGGCACTTGTGTAGTCCTGACCTCCCACAATTGAGGTTCATTTTTCTCCTTTGTCTTATATATATATTATTTTTCATATGTTGTCTTATTGATGGTGTGGAGTCACAAAGTTTTTGTTAATGTGGTGTGAATGATATCCAGCTACTAAAATCTGATTTCAATAAGTCCTTGTATACATTTTGATTTATCTGATTGAATCCCCTGTTATATCTAGTTGAGTTACAAGTTGGACATGCAGTACTGCAGAATGATATTCATTGGCAAAGTTTGTCCCACTCACTAAGGTCTTTTTCCTCCTTTAATTCAATGATTTAAAAGATTCAGAAGGAATAAGTTAGAAGGATTTTTTTGGTCCTATTGATTCCACAATTGGTGGTGTATGGACTCTTTTCCCATTTTGGGGAAATATTCATGGGCGGATGCAAAACAAACTTGAATACTGTAAATGAAGGTGATCTGAGCTGAGGGTCATCTTACAGCCTCAGGTGGGTACTAGTGCTGGACCAAGCCCTTAAGTTGAGCTATAGAGGAGATGTTGTAGGCTGAGAGACACAACTTGTATATCACATTTTAAATTCTTAGCTGGGGATGGTGTGACCTTAGTAGGAACTTGTGTCTTCTTCATTGTCCCATTTGCTGATGATTTGAAGAGTGGTAAATAAAAGCAGTTTGAGCTCTGCTGGCTTTTTTTTTTTCTTGTTATGTTGCAGCTGAAAAAGACAGAAACTCTTCTTTGCTTTCATAGATAACCTCAGCAAATTCAGGAAAACAAGAATAATAATACACACACAAAATAACTCCAGCAAAGCCTCTCAGATTAATCTGTTCCCGGAAACAATCCCAGAGTGCCTCTCTCTGGTGTCGAGGGGTACAGGGCCCGGCAGCTGTTTCCTATTTATTAACCAGTCATGGTTAAATTGGTTTATAAATTAACAGATGTTTTAACTTTATTCCTTCTTCTGGGAATGGAGGCAGCAAACTGGTTTTGATTGTAGCTCAGTACTACGGAT